>NC_069366.1:41695000-42945000 GCF_021730395.1 Mercenaria mercenaria | reverse complement strand
TTAATTACATAATTTAAAATCAAAATTATAAAAGATTTTCAGTCAAAACAATTCTAAAGCTGCTTAAAAAACCATTTATCGGAAACTGGTACTGTAGATAAACCAATTAACGTTAATTAGACTGCCCTTTCAGAGCCCCTGTTTTTGGACGCATGCGCAGATAAGGCCGGTATTGTTTACATCCTTGCAAAGAGTAAAGACTAGGGTTTAAAGATTTGTAGATTACTTTTGTAAACAATTTGTATTTAAAAATAAATATAATGAAAACCCTCATTTTTTATCGGAAACTGTTCTGAAACCAGTATTGGGTATCTCTTTTGTTATAAGGTACCTAACAAGCAACAGAAAGTACCCAATAAGCAGTACAGAATGAACATAATTTACTGTTACCTATTGTCCTCAGTACCCAACAAATGTTACCTATTGTCCTCAGTACCCAACAAATGTTCTCTTGTTTGCTCGGAGGGACGGACGGATGGAAAGACTGATGGATGATACCAAAACCATATCCCTCTGCCTTTGGCGGGGGGTAATAAAATTTAATGCAGTATAAATTAAGATAAATTTAAAAACATAATAAAAAATCATATGTGCAGAGCCTTAAACCTCGAGGCACAATTGTCAATTTCATTTATGTCATTACTAGTTTTTAAATGAATATTTGAACAAGTGTGCCAAAATGACTTATTCATTCATGGTCACAACTCTAGAATTCTGACCTTTGCCTTGAAAAAAATAAGCAAGAAGAAGATATAAACTTGATACAGACATCACAAAATGACTTGAAAATAAAAAATTTCCAAGATTAAATACCACTAATAGATTTAGCCAGGCAGAATATGCAAAGTATATGAAAACTCAACACAGTTATATCCCTTATAAAGGCTTAAATCCACTTAAAGACCTTGAAACTTAATCCCACTAAGACCTTGCCACTGTATTTTACAAATTAAACCCACTAAAAAAGACCTGCCACTGTATTTTACAAATTAAATCCATTAAAAGACCTTGCCACTGTATTTTACAAATTAAACCCTCTAAAAGACCTTGCCATTGTGTGTTACAAACTAAACCCACTAAAAGACCTGCCACTGTATTTTACAAATTAAATCCATTAAAAGACCTTGCCACTGTATTTTACAAATTAAACCCACTAAAAGACCTTGCCACTGTGTGTTACAAACTAAACCCACTAAAAGACCTTGCCACTGTATTTTACAAATTAAACCCTCTAAAAGACCTTGCCATTGTGTGTTACAAACTAAACCCACTAAAAGACCTTGCCTCTGTATTTTACAAATTAAACCCACTAAAAGACCTTGCCACTGTATTTTACAAATTAAACCCTCTAAAAGACCTTGCCATTGTGTGTAACAAACTAAACCCACTAAAAGACCCTGGCACTGTATTTTACAAACTAAACCCACTAAAAGACCTTACCACTGTATGGTACAAATTAAATCCACACTGTATGTTACAAATTAAATCAGATTTTAGAAGTAATTCCTGTGACAACAAAATCTAATCCTGCCACTGTTTTACAAAATCACTAATCTAATTACAGTCTGTCCATTGTTTTAAAAAGCAATTTTGAATTTAGTATTCAATCACCATGTTTTACGAAGTAATTCATTCAACATTCACTCACTGTGTTTTACAAAATAATTCATTCAACATTCATCCACCTTTTTTGCTCAGTAATTTAATCATCATTCATTCAATGAACATTCATTTACTATGTTTCAACAGGGTAATTTTAAAAAATCAGTTAACATTTATTCTATGATCCTTTAATATACTTAAAATGTCCAAATTTACCTACATATTGCCATTTGTCAAAATTTATCTACATATTGCCATTTTAATAAAAATTCAGTTGCTGAAATTTATCTTTATTCTACCATGTCATCCCTATTTCTTGAAATTTAGTTCAAAAATATTCAAAAGTCCAGGCACGTGCAGCTGTTGATGGGCTCACAGGTCGGAGCACAGAAAACAAAAACAAAAAATGTTTAAAGCACGGCGTGGCCAAAACTGCCCTTAAAATATTGTGATATGGTAGTTTTCTTAAACCAGTTGCCAGATTTTCTTTCTTTATCCTACCATATCACTAACATAAGATTATTAAATGCAAGAAGTGGTAGTTTTACTTCTTGACCTGTAGCCAGTTACTATCATTATGATCATTAATTAACTGACCCACTCTACCACAGTCCTATAAAATGATACTTATATGATAAAATAATACAATACAATAATAAACAACAAAGGTTAAAACTGTAAAATACAGAAAAATGTAATAGCTAAACTCATTTTATTCTTTAACTTGCTAGTAAACTTGTAAGTTGAGGATCTTCTCTAAACTTTGATGGCTTAAATTGCTACATTATCATGTGCAAGCATAATGACATGGTATTTTTGCATCCCTAAGACTGCAAGTTTGACAGTGGCTAGAATAAAAAAAAAAGTATACACATCCAAGGTCAGCTGCCAGTCTCTATATAAACCAAAAAGCCAAAATTTCTGGCAGTCTTTTTGCAGCAGTATCTCGTCAGCAGTCAGAAAGACACACAATTTCTTGCACTCAGCTCAAACACACTTTATTTGTTCTTATACAACTTACAAAAAACAATTAATGATGACAATTTTCCTATTTTCTACTATATCATTCCTATCTCTGAAATTTAGTCCAAAAATGAATGAATGTTGCCAAAATTGCCCTTAAAAGTAAAATGTGGTGATATGGTAGTCTATAATAACCTGTAGCCAGTATTAAACACTGCATTATTCTACCATATCCCTAACAGCTAAGATTATCAAAACAATTATGAAGTACTACGCAAGAAATACAAAGAACTGTTGTTTTATTCTTAATCAGTAGCCAATTAAACATTTATTGATGACTGGCTTTAATATTACCAATACCACAGTCCTAAACTTGAGCAATGAAAGTCAGTGATCTCACCTACCAATTATGGAAAAAAATTCTATGGGGAACACTAAAATTATATTGAAGCATATTTTATATCCTATAAACATAAAAGAATGATATGACCTGAGATGCAGCCCTCTCTTGATGACAGAATTTTTTCCAAACTTAGTGAACAGCCTGGCTACAATTGTTGCACACATACAATGATATGGCAATACCGGTTTCCTTGTTATGTGATGAGGGCCGACTTAAACACAATCATACAATGCACTTTCACACAAACAGTGGCAGTAATAAAAACCTTATGCTACCTTATCATCCCTATCTACTGAAATTTAGTCCAAAAATACATGGCCAAAACCATCCTTAAAATGTGGTGATATGGTAGTTTTCTGAAACCAATAGCCAGTTTTTTTTTCTTTTTGCCTTATCCTACCATATCCCCTATTAAACAGTGGAATATTTACTAAATGCAAGAAGTAATAGCTTTTCCATTTTAACCTGTAGTCTGTTGCTCTTGGATTTTGTCTAAACCAACCTGGCTACAAGCATTGACAAAATAAATGATAAGGTAGTATCTTACCAGTATATTGTAATTTTGCGGCAATAAACCATTGGCAGACAGCTTTCTTTAAGCCCTGGATATTTAAGTATTACATACACCTTACAAGAGATTCAGTCTGCACATGGAGGAAAAGCTATGCAGGGATGTCATCCCTATGTAGTATGAGCTAGTTGATGAAATGTATTGTTTGTAAAAAATTTTATATATGGTGTAGCAACAATGGCTGATATCTACCTTTCAGTTTCTTAAATGAAGATCACACTGACACCTTTTCATTGCCTGACACCTTTTCATGCAATTCTAAATAAAATATAATTAATGTCACTTCAATTAACCAAATTTTCTGAAGCATTACTCACTATGTACCGGTTTCAGAAATACCATGAAAGATCTAGTAGTTAATGAAATAATATTATTATAGAGCATGAAACTCGTCCTATATTATACCCTTTTATGCTCCCCCCCCCCCCCACCCCCCAAATCTACCTCCCCAGACCACAACAACAAGATTTTATTACATACACTATCCTGCTCATCACATTAATATTCCATATCTGCCATGCTAAATCTATCTTATATGTTTGGATTCTTTTATTCAATATTGTCAAAGGTAATTTTGTACCATTTCATTTTACTTCTAATGATGGCTGTAGTTCTAGAGTTAAGATAAAAATTTCTTGTCCTACAAATCAAAAATCTTGCAATGTCTTGCAAAAGAAAGCTTTAAAGTTCAGCATAAAGTTTGTTCCTAAACTAAGCAGAATTCTTTTCATACACAGATGGTCCCAGAACCACATGGGGCATATAATAGCATAGGGTAGGTAGATCAGTAATTCCTGTTTGTTCCAACCTGATGAAATTTATATAAATTTATCTGTACTGAATCAATATAAAATAGTTGGCAAAAGGGGCAAGTAGGCTAGGGCAATAACTATAGAAACACTAGTCTTCACTGGCTTATTTTCGAACTTGACCAAGAACGTGATTGTGATATATCTTTTATAAAGTTTGGATTAAAGAAAATGTATGAAAACACTGTATGATACTTTACCATAACAAGAGCTGTCCGTAAGACAGCCAAGCTCGACTATTCGAAATATTGTCCCAGAAGCAGGAAAATATTACCCAAAAAGGTTAAATATCAAAAGAGTTTTAAGTTCAAAAGGGGGAATAATTTGACCAAAATGCATATCAGTTATGGGACTTGCTGCTATCAACTAGTTTTATAACCCCGAAGGCACATGTGAAGTTTCAAATCAATATCTGCATTAGTTTTGGAGATGGTAACTTGCATGTAAAACTTTAACCAGAATTTTCTAAGTCTAAAAGGGGGCATAATTTGCTCAAAAAAACATGTCAGAGTTATGGAACTTGACCCAGTGAGGTTGGTAATTGATCTAGAAAAAGAAAAAATAAGTTTCACATCTATATGCCTTTTAGAAATAGCTGTATGTACTTGCACGCAAAACTTTAACCAGAATTTTCTAAGTCCAAAAGGGGGCATAATTTGGCCAAAATGAAGGTCAGAGTTATGGGACTTGCTGCCATCAACTAGTTTTATAACCCCGAAGACACATGTGAAGTTTCAAATCAATACCTGCATTAGTTTTGGAGATAGTAACTTGCATGTAAAACTTTAACCAAAATCTTCTAAGTCCAAAAGGGGGCATAATTTGCTCAAAATACATGTCAGAGTTATGGGACTTGACCTAGAGAGGTCGGTAATTGACCTAGAAAAAGAAAAAAATAAGTTTCAAAGCTATATGCCTTTAATTGATGGCTGTATGTACTTGCATGCAAAAACTTAACCAAGGTGTGACGCCGACGCCGACGCCGACGCCGACACCAGGGTGAGTAGAATAGCTAGACTATTCTTTGAATAGTCGAGCTAAAAATGCTTGGTAAAATGACTGAAAAAACCCCCCACTTCATATTAGGTTATTAATGACATGCATGTTCAAATGTTTGTAAGATGTATACCAATTATTTTCCTGTTGGGTTAAAGGGTCACATCCACACAATCAAGATCATATGGAGACTCTGATGTATACCAAGTTTCATTTTAATTGGATGTAAACTGCAGCATAAGTCAAGTACATGATTTAGTGAGACAGACAGATTTTTCCTGCATACCAGACTGGGATTTCTGGCGACTTCACCGGTGCTGGAAAACTCCATCTTAGACCCCAGGATGACTCTCGTGCTGTAAATGACTTATAACTAACTACATATGTACAGAAGATGTATGTAGTAATAATAATGATTTAAATAAAACGAGATAAAAATCAAATACCTTGATATTTTCTCTTTGTTCCTTATAACATATTTCTTGATTCAAACAATGTCATTTTACGGAATTAACATAATGTTTCACTGTAGATGATAAAACAAAACCAGAACTATTACGTTGTTTTCGTCTTTGTAACGTCATGACGTACTTCTTGTTTACGGACGTAAAGTTCCCGCGCTTTGTTAATGCGCTACTATAATTAAAAAAGTGCTATAAGAAAATCATTTGTTTGAATTTATTTTTTACTATTAATTATTGAATATGGTATGCAAGAAAAAGATTCTATCACTGGCTGTAGGTGCAGATGGGAATATCCAGCTCTCCGGTAACTGTTTAAGCTGTAACTCGGCAGGAGCCTCGTTACTGCCTAAACAGTTACCCTTGATTCCGGAAATTCCCATCTGCACCTACAACCAGTGAAAGAATCTTATAATAGACAGTTTAGAAATGTATGCTTTAGATATGAAAAGAAGCTGAATACTCACAATGAGCCATAACTTTGGAAATACAAGTCCAAACTGACTGATTATATAGTGAAAATTTCAATCAACATAAAGACCTTTTCAGTGATTCTGAGACATTAAACAAAAGCACTGACCTTCAAACAAAATTCATCTTGCCTTAGAAATGAATAACATTACAATTTAATGCAATCTACATGAACCATAAGTCAGTCTCTATATATCAGCTGAAAGACAGGACCTGTAATGTCTTACATGCCCTAGAAATAAACAAGCAATTTGGATGAATTGGTATTAGCTTGTTATGTACAAATAAGTAATTTTTAAACAATTAAAGGGCAATAACTCTGAAGTTACTAAAGAGATCCTGCAAAATTCAAAGTGCACTACAAAATTATGATGACCTGAATTTAAATCAAGTTTCATATAGTCCTAAGTAAAATATGTCAAGTTATGAAGCAGAAATTGCCATATTTATAGTACCCTATATAGTTAACACTAGAAACTACTCAGGGCCATAATGCTTGTGTTACTTAGGCAATGTGACTGAAACTTGACCTGCTGCATTTCCCTATAGTGGTGAACATGTATATAAAGTTTTATTTAAATATTTCAAACCACTTCCTAAATATGACTCTGGACGGACTGATGGAAAGATGGACTGACCAACGCCGCAAAAATTATATCCCGCTGGTACAAAAGATAGTGTTTGCCCTGGCCATTAGCATGATATAAGCAGACAGAAAACACAGCAAATGATACAAAAGATAGTGTTTGCCATGGCTATTGGCATGATATAAGCACTTAGAAAACACAGCAAATGGTACAAAAGACCCTGTCTGCCATGGCTATTGGCAAGATATAAGCAGATTGAAAACACAGCAAATGGTACAAAAGACCGTGTTTGCCATGGCTACTGGCATGATATAAGCAGAGAGAAAACACAGAAAATGGTACAAAAGACAGTGTTTGCCCTGGCTATTGGCATGATATAAGCAGATAGAAAACACAGCAAATGGTACAAAAGAT
The DNA here is from genome assembly GCF_021730395.1 of Mercenaria mercenaria. NCBI lineage: Eukaryota > Metazoa > Mollusca > Bivalvia > Venerida > Veneridae > Mercenaria > Mercenaria mercenaria. Next base: position 42,937,723 of record NC_069366.1, on the reverse strand, counting down.
AGTGTTTGCCCTGGCTATTGGCATGATATAAGCAGATAGAAAACACAGAAAATGGTACAAAAGATAGTGTTTGCCACGGCTATTGGCATGATATAAGCAGATAGAAAACACAGAAAATGGTAAAAAAGATAGTGTTGCCCTGGCTATTGGCATGATATAAGCAGTAGAAAACACAGAAATGTAAAAAAGATAGTGTTTGCCCTGGCTATTGGCATGATATAAGCAGATAGAAAACACAGAAAATGGTAAAAAAAGATAGTGTTTGCCACGGCTATTGGCATGATATAAGCAGATAGAAAACACAGAAAATGGTAAAAAAGATAGTGTTTGCCCTGGCTATTGGCATGATATAAGCAGATAGAAAACACAGAAAATGGTAAAAAAAGATAGTGTTTGCCACGGCTATTGGCATGATATAAGCAGATAGAAAACACAGAAAATGGTAAAAAAGATAGTGTTTGCCATGGCTATTGGCATGATATAAGCAGATAGAAAACACAGAAAATGGTACGTAAGATAGTGGTTGCCCTGGCCATTAGCATGATATAAGCAGACAGAAAACACAGCAAACTAGAGCTATCACTAAAGGTGATGAATGTACCCCCCGCATGCACTGACACAGTACATTGCAATTTGACGCACACAAGATTGCATAATTATGTGGACTGTATGTATATAGACTGTATGTATACAGTATAGTAACAAAAAACAAAGTCCCATAACTATGCAGAATATTTATCTAAAAGAATGTAACATGCACTATGCACAACTAGGGTTGGTACTGATCACTTGTGTGAAGTTTCATTAAATTGTGTGTAAGGGTTTGGTAGATTAGGCACACACAAGATTGCATATGCAGACTGTATGTACATAGTATGTTAACAAGAAACAAAGTCCCATTACTCTGCAATTTTTGTCGCTGAAAGAACCTAACATGCCCCATGCACAACTACCGTTGTTACTGATCACTTGTGTGAAGTTTCATTAAATTGTGTCAAGGGGATAAGGAGAGATGGTGCGCACAAGATTGTGTCTATGTATATAGTATAGTAACAAAAAAACAAAGTCCCATAACTCTGCAAATTTTTTTTCTAAAAGAACCTAACATGCCCCATGCACAACTACTGTTGGTACTGATCACTTGTGTGAAGTTTCATTAAATTGTGTCAAGGGGATGAGGAGAGATGGTGCGCACAAGATTGTGTCTATGTATATAGTATAGTAACAAAAAAACAAAGTCCCATAACTCTGCAAATTTTTTTTTAAAAGAACCTAACAAGCCCCATGCACAACTACTGTTGGTACTGATCACTTGTGTGAAGTTTCATTAAATTCTGTCAAGGGGATAAGGAGAGATGGTGCGCACAAGATTGCGTCTACGGACAGACGGCCAGACGGACAGACAGACAGACAACCTGAAACCAGTATACCCCCCCTTACAACTTTGTTGTCGGGGGGTACAATGATACAAAAGATAGTGTTTGCCATGGCTATTGGCATGATATAAGCAGATAGAAAACACAGAAAATGGTAAAAAAGATAGTGTTTGCCATGGCTATTGGCATAGTATAAGCAGATAGAAAACACAGAAAATGGTAAAAAAGATAGTGTTTGCCCTGGCTATTGGCATGATATAAGGAGATAGAAAACACAGAAAATGGTACAAAAGATAGTGTTTGCCATGGCTATTGGCATGATATAAGGAGGTAGAAAAACAGCAAAAGGTGCAGAAGATAATATGGTAAAAGTAGAAAACAGCAGAAAGATGTCACAAATCATTTTTCTAGTTTATACCAATATACATAATTATGTCATTTATTTATTGTTCCACTGCATATTTCTCCTACTGTATAGTGGGTTAATTCTGTGGGTTTTTTTTTTACTTCTGCTAAATCTGCAGGGCCTAGGCTGTCACACAGAAATAAATTCTGCACATTTAAACTATCAGCAGAATATTTTGACGCAGAAATAAACTTTCGATATTTCGCTTAATATAATGATCTGTTATCTTTATCTCACAAGATTTTTGTCTGCTGTCAAGTTATTTACACCGTATTGATTGTGGTTGATTGCTTTTGTTATTGTCTCAATCTATTGTCCACGGATGAATGATTACCGTTTCGGGTGTGTAATCTTTACAAGTGTATATCACAAAACACTCTAGGTTTATGAAAAGTTAAAAGATGTACTAGATTTTGCATTTGTATATATTTGTAAATAAATAGTAAATTTTTCTACCAACAGTGCCGTACATTTCATGAAAATGTGTTTCAAAATGAAATACCAGTACTAAACCTACAGTATATATTTTTAACTCCAATTTTTTATCATGCACGGTAATGAAAATAAATCAGATTTAAACATAAATCAGCCAGCCAACTTCACTGTCCTAGATTCGACCTAGATAATGCCACCAAGACATAACTGACAAAGGATATGCATTTGAGTCGTTAATTATGACATAGTAAATGTGGTAGCTATTTCCCATGCACAGAATTTACTTCAAGGTTTATGCAAACCGCAAAAATTAATTCCTGCTTTTCTTGAAGCTCGCAGAAATAAACAAGAGCACCGCCTTGCGGGTGCAGACGCTCATCTGAATTTTTTGTCTCTGTATATTGTCCTACCATGATTTTCTAAGTCCTAAAAGGGCCATAATTCTTGCAAAAAGCAATGTAGAGTTATGGTTTTTGTTGAACAAAGTCAGCTTTTAATGGCGAATAACTGCTCCAAGTTTTAAAGCAATAGCTTTGACTGTTAAGAAGAAAAGTTGACCTAAACAAGTAAACAAAGAAATCTGATATTTTTAAGTCCAAAAGGGGCCATAATTCCTGCAAAAAGCAGGATGGAGTTACGTTTCTTGCTGTACGGAGTCAGCTTCTGATGGTGAACAAGTGTTGCAAGTTTTAAAGCAATAGCTTTGATAGTTTAGGAGAAAAGCTGACTTAAACACAAAACTTAACCAAGAAATCTGATTTTCTAAGTCCAAAAGGGGCCATAATTCTTGCAAAAAGCAGGATGGAGTTATGTTTCTTGCTGTACAGAGTCAGCTATTAATGGTGAATAAATGTTGCAAGTTTTAAAGTAATAGCTTTGATAGTTTTGGAGAAAAGTTGACCTAAACATAAAACTTAACCAGGCAACGCCAACGCCGACGCCTATCAAGTGATGACAATAACTCATCATTTTTTTTGCCAAAAATCAGATGAGCTAAAAATGCAGAAATAAACTAGGCCCATTTTAGGACAAAACCACAGAATGTTTTGCCCACAGAATTAACCCGCTATACGGTATTTAGCACAAGTGTTATTACTAATTGAATGCACAGGTCCCTAAGTATTGGATACATGTAGTTGACAGCACTGATCTCGCACTTGTTGATCTTCCTGTAGATTATGTATGTATGTAATTTATGTCTGTTTTCAACAGAAAGCCATTTCAGTTCTTTGAACGTAGCAACAGAAGAAGTTAACAAAGGTTTTGCTAATATCCATCTAGCAATACATGTACTTTTCTGAAACACTGAGACTTTTGAAAAGTAAGTTTTGGGAGCATTACACCAAATTATCGCACCATAGTCAATTTTCGGAATGATATAGGCATTATAAAAAATTTGTTTCATTTCTAGTGTAAGAAATTTGAGATCTTTCGAAGAAGTGTAAATTTGTTAGATAATTTTTTAGACATTTTCTATGTGAACATCCCACTTTAAATGTTGATCGATAATTATGTACACCTAAAACTTTTTAATCTGTGACAAAATTTATGTGACAGTTATTCACTGTTAGTTTCAGAGAGGCAGAATGTCTTATCTTATACTGGGAACCTATCAGCATGGAAGTATAGTTTTTACAGGATTACCATTATTGTTTGCAACGCACCATTTATCTATGATATGTAAGTCAGACTGTAAATTTGTCTCGATAAGGGAAACAGACCGATCAGCAATATATAGAGTCTAATCATCAGGATACATGTCAAGGTTAGAATTTTTTTTTCAAATGTAAAGGCAGATCGTTAACGTATAAGAGAAACAATAAAGGACCTAAAATTGAACTCTTGTTTTTATGAAGGATTCATCAGAAATAATAATAATATAATAAATTATTTATAGAGGAAGGCACAGTTGGGGCTTGCCCAATCTTCCCTGTGATCCTCTTTCAAACAATTTACAAACAATATATATGACATAGAATACACAAAGACAAATTAAATTTTATAATAGATCTAAAAAGTAGAAGATAGATACCGGCAATATGTTTAACAATAAAACAAACATCATTGTGTCAACAGTCAAACAGTATGTACAAGGCCAAAATTTACTAGAAGGCCATAATTCTTAGGTTCAGAATTTGAGCAACTTTAGAAAATATATATTCTGAGAGACATAGTAGGTTGTCTTTAGATTTTTCATTCATAATTAAGTTATAGTTTGTACCGTTATGTGTTATCTGAATCAGATCTGTTATTAAGCCTCTGCTTATACTCTAGATAATTCTTTTTAAAACTGTTTACACTACCCAAGTGTTTTATTTGTTCTGGAAGAGAGTTCCAAACTTTTTATCCTGTATATGCAAAGGATTTTCGTAAAATTTCAAGGTTAGGTTTGGGTACATATAAACTATTTTGATCACTAGATCGTAAGGACCTACTATGAATTTCAGATACATAGGTGAAATTGTTTTGTAGATAGAGGGAGCAATATTGTGAACAACCTAGAACATTATTATTGATTTTTTGTATTCTACTCTCATCAAAAGTCATCTAACAGACTGCGTTCTGTTTGAAAGATAAGATCGAAACAAGCCAACAGAGAAGGGAGAAAACTGGTACAATTTCAATTTTTGAAGCAAAATTTTGTGATCATCCAAATCAAATGCTTTACGGAAGTCAAGAAAACGACTGCCGACTTCATTACCCGAATCTATTTCTTTCAACCATTTATTTACAAGGTGAATTAAGGCAGTGTGACACGTGTGGTGTTTTCTGAAACCTAACTGAGCTGCATGCAAAATACATGTATTAGTTGACTGAAAAAAGTTTTTGTAATTGTAAAACACTCTGGTCAATACATTTATTAATAAACTGGTTATGCAATTTATTAAGTAGTCAGAGGACATTTTTATAACACGAGGTCCTATACCATCAACACCAGTTGCTTAAGTTGTGTCTAAAGTATTAATAAGATTTTTAACTTCATGGACTGTTGTATCTAGAGGTATAATGACTTAAAAGTGCCATACAAACATATTCTGGTAATTTATATGGTATATTCTGGTAACCTGTGAGTTGGACAAGATTTTTCTATTTTTAGCTCTGGTGGCCATTTTTTGCAGCAAAGCAGAATGTGCCAGTGATATGCACAACTAGGATTGGTACTGCTCACTACTGCGAAGTTTCGTTGAAATCCAGCCAGCAGTTTGACCTGTGAAAGCCAGACAAGATTTTTCGCTTATAAGCTGTGGTGGCCATTTTGTGCAGTGAAGCAGATTGTGTCGGCGATATGCACAACTAGGCTTGGTACTGATCACTCCTGTGAAGTTTCATCGTAATCCGGCCAGCAGTTTGACCTGTGAAAGCCAGACAAGCTTAATGTGGACAGAATGACGGACAGACGGATGGACAGGAATCCAGTATATGATTTAAAAGTGCCATACAATCATATTCTGGTAAATTATATGGTATATTCTGGTAATTTATATGGTAAAGAAATCATATACACCTTTTAATTATGCAACGTAATGTTGTTTTATTTGTGACTGCTACTTGTCTGTTGCTTGCTACATCTGTGATCTTTACCTTTGACAGTCTAAAAATAACACAAGAAAAAATACTACTGCTAAATATAAATGCCTTTATAGCAGCTAATTTAGGAGCTAATTAATATATCAGAGATGCCTCTGAATTGTTTTGAAACACTAGAACTTCTATAAAACTGTACAGAAATTATAAATTAAGCCATAAAACCAATATCCTTGGTGTAAACTGTAACGATCATCTAAATTTCTAATCCGTTACTGTTGGGCTGGGGGAAGGGTTTAAAGATTTTTTTTTTTCATATTTTGCTGAGTATGCAGGTCTTTTCTTCAACAGTAATGCTTAAAAGTCACCGCATTACTTTTTACACCATTTGTATAGTTTTTTATTATAAGGAAATACATGTTTGTGTGTAGTTTCTTAAGCTACATGTGAACCAAGAGCTGTCACAGGAGACAGTGCACTCGACTATTTGGATGCTTGATTGTGAAACTGGGCACATCTGAAGAAGCTGGAGCTGTCACTGGAGTGTTTAATATGGATGAAGATATTGGACAATATTATATAGTTTCAGTTTGTGTCAAAAGTAATAAGTAATAAGCGAGATAAAGATAAAGTGTATCAAAATATTAAATAAATACAAAAGGGACATGGTGAACAAGAGCTGTCACAGGAGACAGTGCACTCGACTATTTCGATGCTTGATTGTGAAACTGGGCACATCTGAGGAAGCTGGAGCTGTCACTGGAGTGTTTAATGTGGATGAAGATATTGGACAATAGTTTGAGTCTGTGTCAAAAGTATTAAGTAATAAGCGAGATAAAGATAAAGTGTATCAAAATATTAAGTAAATATAAAAGGGACATGGTGAACAAGAGCTGTCACAGGAGACAGCGCACTCGACCGTTTCGATGCTGGATAGTGAAACTGAAGCTGCCACATTAAACACTCCTGTTTAATGACTCCAGTTGAAAAATACAGCCTCTATCGCATACACAAGGTTTTTCTTTGATTTGATCTAGTAACCTAGTTTTTGACCCCAGATGACCCATTTTTGAACTTGGCCTAGAATTCATCAAGGTAATCATTCTGACCAAAACTCATGAAGATCAATTGAAAAATACAGCCTTACGCATACACAAGGTTTTTCTTTGATTTGACCTAGTGACCTAGTTTTTGTGAGCGATTCTAAGTCAGCAACCTTAACCGCGCAGACACAGTGGCCCCTTAATATTGCAATGATAAACTATAAATTACTGTACCTGTAATAAAGTAAGTGGCTCCATTTTCTGTACAGGTCCTTGAGTATTCAATGGTAATGATGTACTAGCACTCTGGTTGGGTGGTAGAGGTGTGCGAATATTTTAAAACTTGTGCTGGCATCAGCCCAAAACTGAAAGGAAAATATAAATATATGAAGCTGCTAGAAATTATCCAAATATATTAAAACAGCTTTACAACATTAAATTTCTCAAAGTGGTCACAGGGGTTTTTCTTAAACATTTTTTCTTTTTTTTCCACAGAAGACAAAATATATACAAATGATAAATGGTTTAAGTGAAATCTACTGTATTAAAATATATTATCAAACATTTTGAGGCACCGTATAGCTTCCTAATTCTATTACATTGTATTACTGTATAAGTGGTTAAGTTAGCGAGGTTGAAATATCGGCGAATTTCGCGAACTGACAAAATTCGCTAACATTTTCTCCAGCGTAAATATCAGCCAACCCATCATAAAAACACCAGTAGTAAACGAGAGAACTTGACCCTCTGTCTCTGTCTGTACACTATACATGTTTTTAAAGCTACCTTTTAAGGCCTTTAATACGTCAAAACAAAAAAAAGCCTGATCAAGTTGTTTGGTTATATTTCAAAAGGTTGAAGATTATTATAATTTGATTAAATTCCATTCATTTGTTGACAGATAAAACAAGAGCTGTCGGAGGACAGCAACGCTCGACTATTCAACAGCCTTGTCAATTGAATGAATACAAAAGTTGAAAAAGGGGCATAATTTTGTAAAATGCAAAGTAGAGGTATTGAACCTCTGTACTGCATGTCATATCATGACAGTGAACAAGTGTGTGAAGTTTCAATCCTTTCCAATTTGTGGATACTGAGATACCAGCTTACATACAAAAACTTAACAAAAAACTGCTAAGTCAAAGGGGCATAATTTTGTAAAAATGCCAAGTAGAGTTATGGGACCTTCACAGTGCATGTTAGATCATGACAGTGAACAAGTGTGTGAAGTTTCAATCCATTCCAATTAGTGGATACTGAAATATCAGATTACATACAAAAATTTAACCAAAAACTGCTAAGTCGAAAAAGGGGCATAATTTTGAAAAAAAAGAGAGTAGAGTTATGGGACTTGCTTAGTGCATGTCAGATCATGATAGTGAACAAGTATGTGAAGTTTCAATCCATTCCCATTAGTAAGTACTGAGATACCAGCTTACACACAAAACCTTAACCAAAAATTTCTAAGTCGAAAAAGGGGCATAATTTTGTAAAAAAGCAAAATAGAGTTATGGAACCTGTGCAATGTAGATCAGTTCATCACAGTGAATAAGTGTGTGAAGTTTCAATCCATTCCCACAAGTGGTTACTGAGTTACCAGCTTACATACAAAACAACCAAAAATTTCTAAGTCGAAAAAGGGGCATAATTTTGTAAAAAAGCAAAATAGAGTTATGGAACCTGTGCAATGTAAGTCAGTTTGTCACAGTGAATAAGTGTGTGAAGTTTCAATCCATTCCCACAAGTGGTTACTGAGTTACCAGCTTACATACAAAACAACCAAAAATTTCTAAGTCGAAAAAGGGGCATAATTTTGTAAAAAAGCAAAATAGAGTTATGGAACCTGTGCAATGTAAGTCAGTTTGTCACAGTGAATAAGTGTGTGAAGTTTCAATCCATTCCCACAAGTGGTTACTGAGATACCAGCTTACATACAAAACCTTAACCAAAATCGGGACGCGGACGCCGACGCATGGGCGAGTGCAATAGCTCACTATTCTATGAATAGTCGAGCTAAAAATAGCAAAGCTAATTAACGTAAACTGACACAGGCGAGTATGGAAGCAAGAAAACATACTGACTTTTAAAATTGCATTTCACACCTTTCCAAATTTGACAAAAGGATTTACTTCAATACAGATTGTTAGCCTTTTTCAGGTTGATAATTACACATATTCTGCTTTCCTTAATAAATACTAGTACGTTTTCAAGTAATTATTGTTTTATAACAAAAAGACAAACAACAATTTTAGTAATGTGTAGCACATTCTTTTATATATGAACGTTCACTGGCTCCATATAAGGGATATTAATGCTGTCATGCAGCAGAAAAGTAATTATTACGCCAGACACATTAGTGATTCTTATGAAAGCTATTTTTAAGCAAGTTGGAAAAAGGGAATTCGCTAATATTTCCGCATGCCAAATGTCTGGTATTCCGAATTCGCTAACTCTTCGACCCGCAGAAATAACCACTTATACAGTATTAAGCATAAACTTTGACATGTTGATACCTGTTTTTGTTAAACTGAATTGCAAATCCAGTCAAAGGCTGCATTGCTTTGTTTGTAAAAGTAACTTCCATATTAATTTGGTTATTTTTTCGTGCAAAGGTTCCTGTGATCTCAAGTCCCTTTCCTTTTGGAGCCGAGAGACAGACTTCCTGTGGTGGAACGTATGATTGTGACTGAGGCATTCCAAATATATCTCCAAAGCCACCTAACATGTCTCCTCCTGATGGTCCACCTCCAAGCTGTAAGGTAAAACACAAGAGCTGTCAGATGACAGCAACGCTCGACTATTCAACAGCCTTGTCAACTGAATGAATACAAAAGTCGAAAAAGTGCGTGAAGTTTCAGTCCTTCCCAATAAGTGGATACTGAAATACCAGCTTACTTACAAAAACTTAACCAAAAACTTAACCAAAAACTGCTAAGTCGAAAAAGGGGCATAATTTTGAAAAAAATGCAAAGTAGAGTTATGGGATCTACACAGTGCATGTCAGATCATGACAGTGAACAAGTGTGTGAAGTTTCAATCCATTCCCATTAGCGGGTACTGAGATACCAGCTTACATACAAAACCTTAACCAAGAATTTCTAAGCCGAAAAAGGGGCATACTTTTGTAAAAAAGCGAAATAGAGTTATGGAACCTGTGCAATGTAGGTCAGTTTATCACAGTGAATAAGTGTGTGAAGTTTCAATCCATTCCCATTAGTGAGTACTGAGATACCAGCTTACATACAAAACCTTAACCAAGAATTTCTAAGTCGAAAAAGGAGCATAATTTTGTAAAAAAGCAAAATAGAGTTATGGAACCTGTGCAATGTAGGTCAGTTTATCACAGTGAATAAGTGTGTGAAGTTTCAATCCATTCCCATAAGTGGTTACTGAGATACCAGCTTACATACAAAACCTTAACCAAATCGGGACACTGACGCCGATGCGGACGCCGACGCATGGGTGAGTCCAATAGCTCTACTATTCTTTGAATAGTCGAGCTAAAAATTCAAAATGGAAACAATTACTTCTAGTTGGTGACCATCTTTTTTTTTCAGCGCTCTGATTATGATTGAATATTTGATATCAAATTTAACTTTATTATACTGTTGACGGAATCTATGACATCCCAAGCTCTATTTGTTATTACCCTGTCTGCCTATGCTTCTTTGTATAAATGAATTTTAAATGCAATGGGTTAACATCACTTTCACCCATATTCTAACAAGAGAGCCATGATGGCCCTGTATTGCTCACCTAAGTACCATTGCTTAAAATGATATGATCGTTTCAAACCAATCTCATTAGAAGCTGCTAAGGTGTATTCATTTAGATAAAAAATAAAGGGAGGTAATTTGTCATAAATTCAGTCAATCTGATCTTCATTGATTGTCCAAGTCCATCTGTTGACATAAATGAATTTTCAGATCAGTATCTTCATTAGTTACGGAGATATACCCATTTTAATTTGAAATAAAGGGAGGTAATTTGAAATAAATCAGTCCATAGTTATCTACCCCGATTGTTTCAGTCCAACTAATGACAATAATGAATTTTTCAAATAAGTCCTATAAGTACTTACTGATATAAATCCATTTTGATTACAATCAGGGGAGGTAATCAGATATAAAAACAACTCTGGAACCTATGATTGGATCTGACAGATTCATCATGGAATCCAAGATTTATTGTTGTTGAAGATATTTTGGAAGTTTGTATCAAATCCAACCATAAATGAAGTATCTATATGGCTGCAACAGCCAAAATAGCCAATTTTGGACTATTAAGGGGCCATAACTCTGGAACCCATGATGGAATCTAGCCAGTTCAAGAAAGGCATCAAGGTCTTGTGGTGATACAAGTTGTGTGCAAGTTTGGTTAAACTCAAATCATGAATGAAGCTGCTATTGTGCAGACAAGGTCAAAATAGCTAATTTTGGCCCTTTCAGGGGCCATAACTCTGGAACCTATTAAGGGATATGGCCAGTTCAAAAAAGGAATCGAGATCTTATAGTGATACAAGTTGTGTGCAAGTTTAAAATCAAATCATAAATGAAGCTGCTATTGTGCAGACAAGGTCAAAATAGCTAATTCTGGTCCTTTCAGGGGCCATAACTCTGGAACCCATAATGGAATCTGGCCAGTTCAAGAAAGGAACCGAGATCTTATGGTGATACAAGTTGTGTGCAAGTTTGGTTAAAATAAAATCATAAATGAAGTTGCTATAGTGCAGACAAGGTCAAAATTAGCTAATTCTGGCCCTTTCAGGGGCCATAACTCTGGAACCCATAATGGAATCTGGCCAGTTCAAAAAAGCAATTGAGATCTTATGGTGATACAAGTTGTGTGCAAGTTTGGTTAAAATCAAATCATAAATGAAGCTGCTATTGTGCAGACAAGGTCAAAATAGCTAATTTTGGCCCTTTTAGGGGCCATAACTCTGGAACCCATAATGGGATCTGGCCAGTTCAAGAAAGGAACCCAGATCTTATGGTGATACAAGTTTGGTTAAAACAAGAGCTGTCCGTAAGACAGCCAAGCTCGACTATTCGAAATATTGTCCCAGAAGCAGGAAAATATTACCCAAAAAGGTTAAATATCAAAAGAGTTTTAAGTTCAAAAGGGGGAATAATTTGACCAAAATGCATATCAGTTATGGGACTTGCTGCTATCAACTAGTTTTATAACTCCGAAGGCACATGTGAAGTTTAAATTCAATATCTGCATTAGTTTTGGAGATAGAAACTTGCATGTAAAACTTTAACCAGAATTTTCAAAGTCCAAAAGGGGGCATAATTTGCCCAAAATACATGCCAGAGTTATGGGACTTGATCCAGTGAGGTTAGTAATTGATCTAGAAAAAGAAAAAATAAGTTTCAAATCTATATGCCTTTTAGTAATAGCTGTATGTACTTGCACGCAAAACTTTAACCAGAATTTTCTAAGTCCAAAAGGGGGCATAATTTGGCCAAAATGAAAGTCAGAGTTATGGGACTTTCTGCTATCAATTAGTTTTATAACCCCGAAGACACATGTGAAGTTTCAAATCAATATCTGCATTAGTTTTGGAGATAATAACTTGCATGTAAAACTTTAACCAAAATTTTCTAAGTCTAAAAGGGGGCATAATTTGCTCAAAAAACATGTCAGAGTTATGGGACTTGACCCAGTGAGGTTAGTAATTGATCTAGAAAAAGAAAAAATAAGTTTCAAATCTATATGCCTTTTAGAAATAGCTGTATGTACTTGAACGCAAAACTTTAACCAGAATTTTCTAAGTCCAAAAGGGGGCATAATTTGGCCAAAATGAAGGTCAGAGTTATGGGACTTGCTGCTATCAACTAGATTTATAACCCCGAAGACACATGTGAAGTTTCAAATCAATATCTGCATTAGTTTTGGAGATAGTAACTTGCATGTAAAACTTTAACTAAAATTTTCTAAGTCTAAAAGGGGACATAATTTGCTCAAAATACATGTCAGAGTTATGGGTCTTGACCCAGTGAGGTTGGTAATTGATCTAGAAAAAGAAAAAATAAGTTTCAAATCTATATGCCTTTTAGAAATAGCTGTATGTACTTGCACGCAAAACTTTAACCAGAATTTTCTAAGTCCAAAAGGGGGCATAATTTGGCCAAAATGAAAGCCAGAGTTATGGGACTTGCTGCTATCAATTAGTTTTATAACCCCGAAGACACATGTGAAGTTTCAAATCAATATCTGCATTAGTTTTGGAGATAGTAACTTGCATGTAAAACTTTAACCAAGGTGTGATGCCGACGCCAACGCCGACGCCGACGCCGATGCCAGGGTGAGTAGAATAGCTAGACTATTCTTCAAATAGTCGAGCTAATAAAATCATAAATGAAACCACTATCGCGCAGACAAGAAATTGTTGACGGACGCACAGATGACGGACGACGGACAAAGGGTGATCACAAAAACTCACCTTGTCACTATGTGACAGGTGAGCTAAAAATAAGTCATAAACCTATAACTTTAAATAATAAATAAACAACATTGAACAGGAGGTAACGGCTGGCTGCTCCACACATAATGTTTCAGATCAAACAGTCAGCTCACCTGACAAACATATGATATTTTCATATGATTTTCTAACTGTTTTCCAAATTATGAAAATTTAGAAAAACCTTAAGCAGAAAGAAATACACTAAACATACTAGATTATCCAACCCATCTCCAAATATATCCATACCACCACCAGCTCCACCCGCAGGTACTGGCGCTGCTGGTTGCTGTGGATACATCTGCTGTTGCATCATTGACGGACCCGGTCCGAGATCTATATCAACAAGGTAACCAATGGGAGAGTCAGCTCCAGGTATAACTGTTGGCTGTGGTGGTTGCTGAGTGGTCTCAACATGTGCTGTTGTTTCCTCTGTTGTTCCTTCTCTATCAAAGTGAAGAAATTCAGGTGTAAAATATTTAATGAAATGTAATGATGAAATGTTGACAATAATTCCCACTTTACAATAAGGCAACTGAACCAAACTGCAAACAAAACTATAAATCTTCCTGCAAACTTAATTGTAACAAGCAAATTCGATGAATTGGTATCCCCCACCAAAAGGGTCTGTGGTGAGGAACGGCAAAATATATATATCCAGCAAAATGTTAAAAAGAAGCAAATAATTTCATTAGTCAAAATCAAATTATCAGAAAATGAATGCTTTTTTGGGGTGGTGTGTGGTGGGGGGTGAGTGGGGGGCAGCAGTAAGGGTACAAAACTTTACATGTTGATGATAAATATTGATGGAAAATTAAAAAAAAAAAAAAAAAAAAGGGGGGGCTGGGGGAGGGGGAGGGAAAAGAGGGTAATGCATGATCGGGGTGGTGAGCATGACTGGGTGAGGCAGTGAGGTGAGAGAATGGTACAACTTTGCATGTTGATAAATATTCATGGAAGGTTTGAAAAAAAAAGAACTAAAAAGGAACGAAAAAAAAATATTTTGGGGTTGTGGGGTTGGGAGGGGGAAGGGGTGTGACCAAGGCAAGGTGGCGACCAGGTGTGGGTACACAACTTCATATGTTTATAATAAATGTTCATGAAAAAGAATGAAAGAAGTTTAATGAAATAATGAAATTCTTCCAATTGGTTGGTTTGTTATGTACAAATCTGTGGATTTTTAAACAATTAAAGGGCAATAACTGTATGGAAAATTGACCAATAAAAAAAGAAAATGACGGGCATCATCAAAGTATGTTGGTTCATATTTATTTCAAGTTTCATTGCAGTATCTTGGTTCATGTCTATTTCAAGTTTGATGAAATTCTACCTGCTAGTTACTGAGAAATGGCGGACGGACATTTTTCATTAAATCAAGGGCAATAACTCTAAGGGAAATTGACCAATACAAAAAAACTTGACGGGCATCATCGCAGTATGTTGGTTCATGTTTATTTCCAGTTTCATGAAATTCTACCAGGTAGTTACTGAGAAATGGCTGCGGACGGACGGACTGATGACAACGACATTTCAATACCCACCTCCCGATTTCATTGGCGGGGGATAATAAAGTCAAGTATCACAAAGGAGGAAAAAAATTCATACAGATGCAACTGTTTAATGAATTAGTCTCGTAATATTTATTCTAATGTAAGCTTATTCATACACATACCCTTGAGATTTAACTGGCAGTACTCTTCTCTGTCCACCCCGTCCTTCCACGAATGCATTGGGTGGTTTATGATAGACCGATGCTAGGCTCGAGATGTGGAAGATCAGTTCGTCAAGCAGGGTCGGCTCAATCAGATCTGTCTCCTCTGAGATCAGAGGTTTCTCAGCAAGTACAACTTCTTTAGCAGTGGCTGGGTCAGTAGAGAGTAATCTCCAGTATATGTAGCCTCTGTCACGTAAATCAGGGTTATCACTGTCCTGTTAAAACAATAAATACTACATGTTTACAACAGAAAATATCAAAGAATGCACATGTCATTATACGATTGGATTGAGGAATAAAAATATTAGTGTTTTCTCTCATCTCTATGTTTTACCATTTCATTTAAAAGACATATTTCAACAATAATTTTTCAATAGTATCACATAGTAATTTAGGTAAGTAAGGCAAGGCAAAGTGCTTGCACTGTTTGTTCATGCGCCATTAAGTTGAAAACTGACAAAGAGTAAGACAACAGAATTTCTATAGTAAAAGGATCCAAGGCTAAAAGCTATGCATGTTTTTGTGATCTAGCTTGCATTTTCAGGCTCTAAGATCATACAAGAGGGCCATCATGGCCCTATATCGCTCACCTGAGTACCATTGCTCTTAATGGTAAGATCAAGTTTTGACATAGATCACATAGGCATACACTTTAAATATTCATTTACATAAAATAAAGGGAGGTAATATGTCATAAATTCAGTCAAAAGTTATCTACCCTGATTGTCCAAGTCCATCTGATGACATAAATGACATTTCAAATCAGTATCTTCATTGGTTACTGAGATACACCCATTTTAATTTGAAACAAAGGGAGGTAATTTGAAATAAAATCCATCCATAGTTATCTACCCTGATTGTCTCAGTCCAACTAATGACAATAATGAAATTTCAAATGAGTCCTATAAATACTTACTGTGATAAATCCATTTTTATTAAAATCAAGGGAGGTAATCATGCATGGTATATGCATGTAGAAGATACAGAGTACAAGCCTTACAACAATATATTAGAAAAGTTAGTAAAAGTAGAAATTTCTTACCATGGAAGACATAAATAATGTTTCAAACCAATCCCAATAGAAGCTGCTAGGTATATTCATTTACATAAAAAATAAAGGGAGGTAATTTGTCATCAATTCAGTCAATATGTATCTTCACTGATTGTCCAAGTCCATCTGATGGCATGCATGAAATTTCAGATCAGTACCTTCATTAGTTATGGAGATATGCCCATTTTAATTTGAAATAAGGAGAGGTAATTTGACATAAAATCAGTCCATAGTTATCTACCTTGATTGTTTGATTCCAACTAATGACAATAATGAAATTTCAAATGAGTCCTATAAGTATTTACTGATATAAATCCATTTGGATTAAAATCAGGGGAGGTAACCAGATACATAATAACTCCAAAACCTATGATTGGATCTGACAGATTCATCATGGAATCCAAGATTCTTGTTGATGAAGATATTTTGCAAGTTTGTATCAAATCAAACCATAAATGAAGTCTCTATATGGCTGCAAAAGCCAAAATAGCAAATTTTGGACATTTAAGGGGCCATAACTCTGAAACCCATGATGGGATCTGGTCAGTTTTTGAAAGGAACTGAGATATTATGCCAATACAAGTTACAAGAGGACCATGATGGTCCTGAATCGCTCACCTATCCCCACATGACCCAGTGTTGAACTGAGTATGACGTCGTTATTTCTATTATTTGACATAGTGACCTAGTTTTTGAGCACAAGTGACCTAGATATATCATCAAGATAAAAAATTCTGACCAATTTTCATGAAGATCCATTGAAAAATATGGCCTCTAGAGAGGTCACAAGGTTTTTCTATTATTTGACCTAATGACCTAGTTTTTGAAGGCACGTGACCCACTTTTAAACTTGACCTAGATATCATCAAGGTGAACATTCTCACCAATTTTCATGAAGATCTCGTGAAAAATATGGCCTCTAGAGAGGTCACAAGGTTTTTCTATTTTTCAACCTACTGACCTAGTTATTGACCGCACATGACCCAGTTACGAACCTGACCTAGATATCATCAAGCTGAACATTCTCACCAATTTTCATGAAGATCCATTGAGAAATATGGCCTCTAGAGAGGTCACAAGGTTTTTCTATTTTTAGACCTACTGACCTAGTTTTTGACCCCACGTGACCCAGTTTCGAACTTGACCTAGATATCATCAAGATGAACATTCTGACCAATATTCATGAAGATCTCATGAAAAATATGGCCTCTAGAGAGGTCACAAGGTTTTTCTATTTTTAGATCTACTGACCTAGTTTTTAACCCCACGTGACCCAGTTTCGAACTTGACCTAGATATCATCAAGGTAAACATTCTGACCAATTTTCATGAAGATCCATTGAAAAATATGGCCTCTAGAGAGGTCACAAGGTTTTTCTATTTTTAGACCTAATGACCTAGTTTTTGACCACACGTGACCCAGTTTCGAACTTGACCTAGATATCATCAAGGTGAACACTCTGACCAATTTTCATGAAGATCCATTGAGAAATATGGCCTCTAGAGAGGTCACAAGGTTTTTCTATTTTTAGACCTACTGACCTAGTTTTTGACCCAACATGACCCAGTTTCAAACTTGACCTAGATATCATCAAGTTGAACATTCTGACCAATTTTCATGAAGATCTCATGAAAAATATGGCCTCTAGAGAGGTCACAAGGTTTTTCTATTTTTAGATCTACTGACCTAGTTTCTAACCCCACGTGACCCAGTTTCGAACTTGATCTAGATATCATCAAGATGAACATTCTGACCAATTTTCATGAAGATCCATTGAGAAATATGGCCTCTAGAGAGGTCACAAGGTTTTTCTATTTTTAGACCTACTGACCTAGTTTTGACGGCACATGACCCAGTTTCGAACTTGACCTAGATATCATCAAGGTGAACATTCTGACTAATATTCATGAAGATCTCATGAAAAATATGGCCTCTAGAGATGTCACAAGGTTTTTCTATTTTTAGACCTACTGACCTAGTTTTTGACCCCACGTGATCCAGTTTCGAACTTGACCTAGATATTATCAAGTTGAACATTCTGACCAATTTTCATGAAGATCTTGTGAAATATATGGCCTCTAGAGAGGTCACAAGGTTTTTCTATTTTTAGACCTACTGACCTAGTTTTTGATGGCACGTGACCCAGTTTCGAACTTGACCTAGATATCATCAAGATGAACATTCTGACCAACTTTCATAAAGATCCCACAAAAAATGTGACCTCTAGAGATGTCACAAGGAAAAGTTTACGCACGGACGAACGCACGGACGGACGGACGACGGACGCTGCGTGATCACAAAAGCTCACCTTGTCACTATGTGACAGGTGAGCTAAAAACAAGTTTTATTAAAGTTGATTGCAAAATGTGGTCCCTATCATGTTCACAAGCCAAAAATGTCTAATTCTGGCCCTTTAAGGGGCAATAATTCTGGAACCCATTATGGGATTTGGCCAGTTTTCGAAAGGAACCGAGATATCATGCCAATACAAGCTGTGTGCAAGTTTGATTAAAGTTGATTGCAAAATGTGGTCTCTATCGTATTCACAAGCCAAAAATAGCAAATTTTGGCCCTTTAAGGGGTCATAACTCCTGAACCCATGATGGGATCTGGCCAGTTTTCAAAAGGAACCGAGATATTATGCCCATACAATGTGTGCAAGTTTGATTAAAATCAAATACAAAATGTGGTCTCTATCGAGTTCACAAGGAAATTGTGGATGGACGGACGGACGGATGATGGACGAAGGGCGATCACAAAAGCTCACCTTGTCACTACGTGACAGGTGAGCTAAAACTGCATCAAAATTAACTTTAAATTTCAAGTAAAAAGGGGCATAATTCATGAAAAATTGGTGCCAGAGTTATATATATATGCACCTTGTGTCATATGATGTGAGTGATAACACACTGGCCATAGCTTTATCAGATCAAGTGGTTCCAACGTTGTTTGAGCGGTGAATTTTATGCCGATCAGATGGAGAAATATGGCCGATACTACAAATTTCCGGTATTGTAAGTATGATTTAAAGGAATTTCTACCCGTTAAATAACGAATCAGATGAAACCGATGGGTGCACCTGGAGCGCAAATGTGTCTATATTTTAGCACGTCTATTTAGCTGAGATTTGTGCCGTTTATTCAAACACTTCTGTACAGTCCGGCGGGGGAAGGAGATTTTTGACAGTTTTTGACAATATCGCCTCGAATTAGTTTTTTTCGGAGCAAGTAACTTTTTAAAACACTTTATGTAAAGGGCTACCTCTTAAAACAAAGCGTGTGTATTTTCATAGAATTATTCAGTGTTTTTCTGAACAATGGGCCCCGAAAACCTAATGCAACGCCGTTTCAAGTGGGTCGTTATGCAACGCAATCAAGTGGATACCTTCTGTGTCTTACTTGCGTAGTCTTATCCGTCTTAAAACAGTCCATTAAAGCCTAACAATGAATAAATTTAGTGACTTTTATTTTCATTATAATGACCCGCCATTTCTAAAAATATTGTTACTAAATATATATAATACTTTTTTATGCTCGCTTAACATTAACATATTTTTGCGGAAACTTGTCAAAAACATCAACACAAAACATAAAGCAAGGGTGAACATCGAACAATATCATTAATTAAGTAATAGTAATAGTTCGTAAAAACAAGAACCATTTCAAGGACATTTATCTCATCCACGAATGGTACTGAACAGCATGCCAAAAGCGGGTTGACTTTTTATGAGGTTTGTTCAAATATGAATGCATCTGAGCACATAAAAAGTACCCTTTGATAGATTTCAATAAAAAATTTTATTTGGTCCCCTGGAAGTATTCACCTTCAACAGATTTGCAAAATTTCAGTCTTCTTATCCAATTCTTGAAGCCTTTTTCGTATATTTTCTAGGTATACTATGAAGACACTGGAATATTGCAGAACCGAGGTGTTGCCCCTGCACAAAGTTTCGACCAGAAAGGTATTTTGCCCCTTTGGAACAAAAAGAAATCACACGGGCAAGGTAAGACGAATAAGGGGTGACGAAGGGAGCACAACAACCTTTTCCTGCTTCAGAAGGTCTTGTACAATAGACGCCTTGCGCGATGACGCGTTTTCATGTAGTCTTACATTGGCCAAACCAGTTGCAGGTCTTCAAGTTTAAAATTTTTTTTCTTTAGTTTTCGAAGAATTTTAGTGCAATGCAGGGTCTTTTGCCAGACTTTGTTGCCCATATTTTGTTCTGAATCTTTCGTTTGGGCTCAAAAAAAGTGAACCAAGTCTCGCCACCAGTGACGACATTTGCAAAAAGATCGTGCATTGAAAATTGGAAACTGTTTAAGAAACCCAAGTTTGCGAACTCCCACGCATTGCCCTTTTCTGCTCATCTGTCAACAGAGGGGGAATCCATCTAGCACAGATTTTTCTCATTTTAAAATTTACGTTTCAGAATGTATGAGCTGCCTTATGAGATGCCAACCAACTAGCTATTTGTCTAGCGTGTATCTTGCATCAGCAGCAACTATTTCTTCCACTCTAGCAACCTCTTTGGGAGACGTTGCTGTTTTCGGCCGACGGCCATGTGGTTTATCTTCTGTGAAACTAACCAAAATTTGAATTTCTTAAACCAACAAAAAACTGTCGAAAAAGATATTTCATTTATGCCCATAAACAGAAATATATCATTAAAAATGCTTTACACCCTATGCCAAGAACACAACGATCTTTCTTTAAAACAGGACCGTAGGTGTACGCTGACCTTCTTCCAACCATTTTTGTATTAGTATACACGAGTAGGCAATGTTAGCGAGCGACAGACACAGCTAAAGTGAACGGATTTTAATGGGTGTGGTATCAATTATAAATGAACAAATAAGATACAGTCACCAATGAAAAAAAATAAACGGACTAGCAATACTAAGAAGACTGTTACAGTTGTATTATTTAACTGTCTCCAACAAAACTTTTTTTTTTCATTGGTGTCTGTATTTCATTTGTAAATTTTTAAATTTTTAAAAGGCGACCGTAGAGTTTTATTACATCGTTTCTGTTTTATGAGGGCCAATAAAATCTTGCCTTTTCCCTGGCCAATTTAACGGTCTTTGATTATCTCTCTGAAAATAAATGAACGTTTTACCAGGATAGAATGAAAATATATACAAACAACTGATCAAAACTTTTATCATGGACCAAACTTTATTTTAAATTTTTTATGAACAGCTTAAAAGCACAACAAATCAGTAATGAAATCGCAATGTATTGGTGTTAAAGGACTGAAAGTAACCACTGTAACTATACTGATTAAAGAGTCAACCCGATTTTGGCATGCTGTTTATACCATTCGTGGGGGAGAAAAAAATCTGTGAACTGGTTCTTATTGAACGAACTAATACTATTATTTACTTAATGATATGTTTTTATGTTCATCCTTGCTTTATTTATGTGTTGATGTTTTTTTGACAATGTCCGCAAAAATACGTTAAATGTTAAGCGGCATAAAATGTAAAAGTACAATATATTAAGAAATGGCGGGATCGATATGATGATATAAAACTATCCAAATTAATTTATTCTTGTTAGGGTTTGAAAATAATGACTGTTTTTAAAACAGATAAGACTTCGCAAGTAAGACAAGAAGGTACCACTTGATTGCGTTGCATAGCGACCCCTCGAAACGGCGTTGCATTAGGGTTTCGACTGATTGTTCAGAAACAACCCTGGGAAAAATACTATTAAATACACACACTTTGTTTTTAAGAGGAGCCCTTTACATAAAAAGTGTTTTAACAGTTACTTGCTCCCGAAAAAACACTAAATTTGAGGCGATATTGTTAAAAAAATGTCAAAAATCTCTTACCCCGCCGGACGTACAGAAGTGTTCGAATAAACGGCACAAATCTCAGCTAAATAGACACATGGGGCTAAAATATAGACACATTTGCGCTCCAGGTGCACCCATCGTTTCATTTGATTCTTATTTAACGGGTAGAAATTCCTTTAAATCATACTTAAATTCCAGAAATTTGTAGTATCGGCCACATTTCTCCATCTGATCGCGTAAAATTCACCGCTCAAACAACTTTTTAACCACTTGATCTGATAAAGCTATGGGGCCCGTGTGGATAAGGTGGGAACAACTATTTAAGTTGAATCAAATCCATTTAGTAAAACTGAATAGAGTGAAAGTGTATCAGAAAATTCTAAGTAACAAGAGCGTCAGGGGACAGCGGCTCGACTTTTCTCATGCGATATATAATATAAGCTATGAGTGAAATTTTAACATTACAAAAAAAATTTCTAATTAAAAAGGGGCCATAATTCAGTAAAATGCTTGAAGTTTGCCTCCCCTTTTTTACAGACTTGGGTATGATGGTAACAAGTATGCAAAATTAAAAGCAATACTGAAAATCATTTATTTAACGGATCTTTATTTACGATTCCCGTCCCCTGAATTTTTTCGGGGAGGGAAAATTTTAAAATTTTCAAAGGGTTCCTACTTAAAACAACAAATTCGGTTTCGAAGAGTGATTAATTAATGCCCTTTTTCCACCGTAAAAAAATTTCTGCACACCAAAACTTGTAAAAAGGTCCGTAAATTATTTCGTTTTGTAACTTTTTTTTTATTCACATAAAAATTTTGCTTTTGTTCAAATTTTGTTACAGTGATTTAAAAAAAACGGGGACATGCAATTATAATACATGTACAAGTATGATAAATTGCCTGCTCATCCCTATATTTAGTAAACAAGAAAATTTGGGAAAATTTGTTCCCCCCCCCAAAAAGTGTTTGTGTGAAAATGGAAAAAAGATAAAACCCGGCAAAAAGTTAAGGATGTTAATAGAAGCAAAAAATTTCATTATCAAAATAAATTTAAAACAGAAAACAAATTTTTAATTTAAAGGGTACACAATAAAGTATGAACTTGACCCGGCTAAAGAATTTTTTTTTGAAGGGGATATGCTTATGTAATAAGTTTAGCTTTTAAAATTAAAGCAGTTAATTGAAATGTAGCTTGAATTTAACTGGAATGAAATATTTTTGAGGGGTTTTGGGCCCCGGGTTTTGTTGCTTTTTTTACAGTACTTTTGAAACTTAAAAGACCCTTTAAAGAAAAAACACAATAAGATATCTTGAGCGGCTGAGGGAAAGGTTTGTCAGCCACAATTTAACTTTTAAGGTTTGAACATTAAAAAAAAAAAAAAAGGAGGAAATTATAAAAATAAAAGAATATTATATATTATTTTTTAGGGGGTGGGGTCGGGGGAACGGGAAGGAAAAAAAATTTCACATGCTGATTAAAAATATTGATTTGAAAATTTAAAAAATGAAAAAAAAAAAAAAGGAAAAAGGGGAAATTTTGGAGTGCGAGGAGGGGGGGGGAATTGTTTAAAAATTAAAAAATAAAAAAAAAAAAAGATAAAAGGGTGAATTTGGAGGGGGGGTGTGCGAGGAGCATGTTCGTGGGGGCATGAGGTTTGGGAAAAAGGAGGTGGGGAATGTACAACTTGGAAGGTTTAAAAAAAATCTAAAATAAAAAAAAAAAAAAAAAAATTGGGGGGGGCGGGGAGGGGGGTTGGGAGGGGGGGGGGGTGTCCCAAAAGGCAAGTGGGTGACCAGGTGTGGGTGCGCAATTTCAATTTTTATAAAAAATGTTCACAGAAAAGAATGAAAAAAATTTTAAATAAAATTTCTACAAAATGGTAATTTGTTATGTACAAATATGTGGATTTTTATAAAATTTTAAAGGAAATAACTTTAATTTACAAATAAATCCAAATAAAATTGTTTTAAAAACCACTTTATGGGATCAAAAAAATTTTTTAAGTTTAAATTGTTAGGTCAAAATATCAAAAGTTATGATGCAAAAATTGCCATATTTTAGTACCCTATAAGTTAACACTGAAACTTCTAAGGGCCATAACTCTGGTGTTACTTGGGCAATCGACGAAATTTGAGGGCCGCAAGAACCATTGGGTGAAACGTATAAAGTTTTAAATAAATTTTCCAACCATTTCCTAATATGGCTCCGGACGGAGGAAAGAGGGAAAAGGGAGGAAGGAGGGGTGACGAGGGAAAAGACGGAGGAGGGACGGACAACGCCAAAACTATATCCCTCCACTTTCTCGGGGGATAACATGTATAAAAAGACCCAGAAAAAGGATACATGGATCATCCCCTCGGAAACACCGTTACCCCACCCAGCTGCATGAAAATTTAACCTCTAATTTAAAGCAAAATTAGTCTTTAAGGAGGAACCCCATAACTTTTTTCAGAGCCCACGTTTTTTGACGGGTCCCAACAAAAACGGGAAAAATTTTTCGATTTAGATCTGTGTATATTTTACGTTTAATGCATCGTGACTTTTCCCAAAAGGTCGCAAACATGACCACTTCGCGCCTTTTTGACGTCAGATAACGGGGACAAAATCTGCCTTGAAATGATTGAAACCGGAATTTTTTTAAAGGAAAACCCAAAATTATACTAAAATAAAAGCTGAAAAAAAACCCAGACAATGATTTAATCAAAATTCCTATTTTTTCGTTTTATAAAAGGAGCCAAAAAGCGGTTTTCTTTTTACTTAAAATTTCCCCAAAAAAAGTTTCCTCACAAAAAAAAAATCCATCCAAAATTTTTTTCCCAAAAATTGAATATTTTTTACCTAATCCCCCTGTAAATAGTAGTGAAAAACAAAAAAGTTTCACCGTGCTATTTTGTTCAATGAACTTTAATCTCTACAGTAAAATTTTCGACGCTAAAAAAAAAATGACGTAATGTGAAGATATGGCCCTAAGGTTAGGAAAAAAAAGGTTTGGGTTTGGAACTGCTAAAAAAAGGGTAGGAGCTAAAGTGCCGCCAGTTTTTATTCACCATTTCAATTAACATAATAGATTTTTTTTTAAAGATGTTTTAATCGGAATTTCTTTTTTCGTTTAAAAAAAAAGAGAGCCAAAAAAAACGATTTTTTCTTTTATTTTAAAAATTTTCCCCAAAAATAGCTTGCCTCAAACATTAAAAAAAATATCCATTTGTAATTTTTTTATTAAAACTGATATGTTTTAATTTGTAGTTTTCTGAATAAAGTCAAAAAATTTTGAAATTTCTGCGGTGTCGTTTTAGGTAAAGCTGTTTGCGTTTATACTAGGCAACAAATTTACTTTTTCGAGTCACCATTTCAAATTGTTTTTTAAAAATTGACAATTTTCGCAAATTCAGATAAAAAGAAATTCATTTGTTATCCCATTATTTAGTAATTTTGGTAGCTTTTTGGAAGTTAATCAACAACGGTAACACTGTCAGATCCGAAAAATTAACCGTTCAGCCCCCCCAAAAGGAAAAATTTTGTTCTGGAGGATAAGTAAATTAAAAAATAGGCTGAGACATGGCATTCGTTTTTTAGTGATAAAATAATTAACACAGGAAACACAGTTAAATTTTCCTTTTTAGTGACCATATCGCGTGGTCATATTGAGTTACAAAATAATAAACTGTATTATTTGAAACTCTTTTAACAAAACAAAAATTTTGCTAATACATTTTCCACAAAAAAGAGTTTTAGACCCCAGCCATTTAACAACGCAAATAGTTAACATATTTTTTAAAACTTTGATAAAGCGTACCATATTTAGTAGTTTTTACAGAAAAAACCGAATTTGTCTATAATAGCATAAAATTTACAATTTGTTCAAAGCAAATGGGGCCCACTGATCACGTGCTTGGGGTGGGGCAAAAAGACATGTAGACCAGATGATAGCGCGTAGTTCTGCAGGATTTCTCGGCGCATATTTACGATTTTTATCGCTTCTTATTACTAGTTAAAAGATATATTTCCAGAATCTTAATAAAATAATTTATTTGTAGAATATTCAAGAACATTTCATAAGGGTATAGCGCAAGGCTCAAACTCGACCCAAAGGTCGTGGACCGAAATGGGGGCCCTTATGTCAAAAAGAAAAAAAAATTTGAAAATAACTATTTTTGAAAAAATATTTTACATCAATTAAAGGCTCTAATAACACGTTTTTCCGAATATCAATTTTTTCATGGAAATAAATAGTTTTAGGGAATTTTGTCCTCTGTACATCTGGGGCTTTCTATAGGGACCCCTATAACCTAATCTTGGTCGCATTTTTTTGAAAAAAACATCAAATTTTTTTTTATTATAAAAAGCGTTTTGAGTAAGATATAAAACGAAATTTCTTTTAAAAAGTGTTGGAAAAATTTTCTAATCGATAGAAAAACAATTTTCTTCCCCGATGAGCACGCCGCGGGGAAAATTAAATTTTGCTGAACTTTGCCATTTTTTGGCTTAAAATTTTGCCGTAAAAAAAAGGGAAAAAATGCTTATAAAAATTTACTTTGGGGAAAAAAAATGCAAAATTAAACTTGTTTGACAGGAATTGACAAAATTGAAAATTTGGGAACAAAAAATACAACATCTTTTCGCCCCCTTTGTAATTTAGGGGTAAAAACTTATTTCCGTACTTTTTTCCCTACGGGAAAAGGGAGTGTTTTTTCATTAAATTCACAAAATTTAGAATGTTCCCAAACAAAGATATTTTAATGAAATAAATTTATAAATTAAAATCTAAACATATCTAAGGGAAAAGTAATTTGTATATTTTATCGGGGACGGTTTCGTGGGGGACCCCTCAAAAATTTTCATTGTTCGGAAAAATATGCATACTTTTTATAATTTTAATTTAAAAGGGGACTGGGCCTTGTCAGAGGGTAATTTTCATAAACCTGTGTCCGATTTTTAAAGAAGATACCTTGTTGCAAGGGAAAGCAATACCTAGAGAAAAAGGGTTTGAACTTGGTCGATAGGGGGCAAGGGCATAGGTCAAATTCCGGTAAATTCCAAATATGAACTTTTTTTGAGCATCAAGGGAGTCCTGAAAACCCGGGACTACCCTTTACTGATCCAATGACACCATTTGGGGCAATTTTCTACGCCCCCCGGGAAAGGGCCAGCTTAGTCGGTCCACACCCTACGCAAATAACAAATATGGGCCATTTTCTGTACTGTCCGAGCTCGATGGCACATAGGATTAATAGCTTAAAAGTAAAGCAAAACATCTACAAAAATATTCATGTATGGATAGGTAGGTACCTGGGGGTTTTTTTTGGGGGCTAACAAGGGTCAAAATTAAAAAGCGAATTTTTGCTGAAATTCAGTTGAATTTAATCAAACGTTTCCTCCATGTATTTTCCCCAAAAATGGTACCCCGGTTTTTCGAACAGGTTTTCCGTAGCCAGGACCCATACCTAGTCGACCATGTAATTTAAAAAGGGGACAGTTTAGTCAAAAGGGACCCAACGGGGCGAAAACTTCCCAACAGGTCAAAAAAGCCATTTCGAACCTACTTTGTACCGTGACTTTTCCCCCTTTTACCCAATAATAAATATATTACAGTTTAAATTAACTGGTAAATAAAAATGGGGGCTCCTTAGCTACCTACCCCCAAATTTTTTTTGATGTTTCCAGAAACAATCTTTTTTTTCCTAACCTTAAAGGGGTTAAAACATACATTCACGCTTTTTTTTTTGCGTCGAAAAAATTTCGTATGATGCTTAAAAAATTTTATACCAAAAAAAGCACGGTTTAAAATTTTTGTTTTTACTATATATTTACGGGCGATTAGGTAAACATATTTTATTCTGGTAAAAAAAACAGGGATAATTTTTTTAAAGGACAAACTATTTTTTTGGAAAATGTAAGTAAAAAAAAAACCGGTTTTTTTTTTGCCATTTTATTTAAAAAAACTAAACAATTTTCCCATTTTAAAATCATTAAATTTAAAAATTTATTTTAGTTGATGTAATGTTAAATAAAAACGCGGCATTTTGCACCTACCCTTTTGTTAGCTGTTTCCAGAAAAAACTTTTTTGCCTAACCTTAAAGGGGCCCTTCTTCACATCCACGTCATTTTTTTTTAGGTCGAAAAAAATTTAAAGTGTGATGCTTAAAAGTTCTTATAGCCAAAAAACGGCATGGTAAAACTTTCTGTTTTTTACTATATATTTACAGGATGTATTAGTGTAAAACATATTAAATTTTGGTAAAAAAATTACGGATGGATTTTTTTTTAATGATGAGCGAAGCTATTTTTTGTGGAAAATTTAAGTAAAAAGAAAACTCATTTTTTGGCTCTCATTTTATTACGCGAAAACGTAGAGCAATTCCGATTAAATCATCGTCTGGAGTTTCATGTCAGCTTTCAGTTTGAATCAAATCCATTTAGGAATAACTGAGATAGTGTGAAAAGTGCATCAAAACTTTAACCTGAAATTCTAAGTAAACAAGAGCTGTCCATAAGACAGCCAAGCTCGACTATTCGAAATATTGTCACAGAAGCAGGAAATTATTACTCAAAAGAGTTTTGAGTTCGAAAGGGGACATAATTTGACCAAAATGCATATCAGAGTTATGGGACTTGATGCTATCAACTAGTTTTATAACCCCGAAGAGACATGTTAAGTTTCAATTCAATACCTGCATTAGTTTTGGAGATAGTAACTTGCATGTAAAACTTTAACCAGGATATTCTAAGTCCAAAAGGGGGCATAATTTGGCCAAAATATATGTCAGAGTTATGGGACTTGACCCAGTGAGGTAGGTAATTGATCTAGAAAAAGAAAAAATAAGTTTCAAATCTATATGCCTTTAAATGATAGCTGTACGTACTTGCACGCAAAACTTTAACCAGAATTTTCTAAGTCCAAAAGGGGGCATAATTTGGCCAAAATGAAGGTCAGAGTTATGGGACTTGGTGCTATCAACTAGTTTTATAACCCTGAAGACACATGTGAAGTTTCAATTCAATATCTGCATTAGTTTTGGAGATAGTAACTTGCATGTAAAACTTTAACCAAAATTTTCTATGTCCAAAAGGGGGCATAATTTGCTCAAAATACATGTTAGAGTTATGGAACTTGACCCAGTGAGGTTGGTAATTGACCTAGAAAAAGAATAAATAAGTTTCAAAGCTATATGCCTTTAAATGATAGCTGTATGTACTTGCATGCAAAAACTTAACCAAGGTGTGACGCCGACGCCGACGCCAGGGTGAGTAGAATAGCTAGACTATTCTTCGAATAGTCAAGCTAAAAAGGGAGATAATTCATGAAATAGTGGTGTGAGAGTTATGGCCCTTGTGACATATGATGTGGGTGATGATGAGGAATAACTATTTTAAGTTTAAAGCAAATCCATCAAGTAATTACAGAGATAATGAGAAAAAAGAGAAAGTGTAAAAAAACCTTAACCAAGACGCCGACGCCGGGGTGAATAGGATAGCTCTCCGCATACTTCGTATAGCTGAGCTAAAAAGCATCAAAGTTAAACTGAAATTCGTAGCAAAAACAGGGCATAATTTATGAAATATTGGTGCACGACTGACGGTCCTTGTGTCAAATGATGTGGGCGATGATGTGCAACAATTACTTTAAGTTTAAATCAATCCATTTAGGAATAACTGACACAGAGTGAAAGTGCAACAAAACTTTAACCTGAAATACTAAGTAAAAAGGGAGATAATTCGTGAAAAATTTATTCAAGAGTTATGGTCCTTCAGTCATATGATGTGAGTGATGATGCTGAACAACCATTTTAAGTTTGAATCAAATACTCTCTGTAATAACAGAGATATAGTTAAAATGCATCAAAATTAACCTTGAATTCTAAGTAAAATGGGACACAATACATTAAAAATTGGTGCCTGAGTTAAAGATCTTGTGACAATTGATACTGTTGATGATGTGGAACAAATATTTTATGTTTGTATCAAATGTAATTAGTAATAAGTGAGATAGAGCGAAACTACACCAAAACTTCAACCAGAAATTCTAAGTAAAAAGGGGGATAATTCATGAAATATTGGTGCAAGAGTTTTGGTCCTTGTGTCAAATGATTTGAGTGATGATGTGGAACAACTATTTTTTTTTAAGTTTGAATCAACTCCTAGAGTGAATATGCATCAAATTTAACTTTAAATTCTGAGTAAAAGGGGGTACAATTCATGAAAAATTGGTGCCAGAGTTATATGAACCTTGTGTCATATGATGTGGTTGATAATGTGGAACAACTATTTAAGTTTGAATCAAATCCATTCAGTAATAACTGAGATAGAAAGTGCATCAAAATTTTAACCCGAAATTCTAATTAACAAGAGGGCCAAGATGGCCCTAGGTCGCTCACCTGAGAAACAAACCATAACAGTGTAAGCTTGTTTGACCTAGTGATTTCATGGAAACAAATATTCTGGCCAATTTTCATTAAGATTGGACCAAAAATGTGGTCTCTTGAATTTAAATAAGTATTTTCTTAAATATATCCTGGTGACCTAGTTTTTAAACCAAGATGACCCATATTCAAACTTTACCTAGATTTTATCAAGGCAATCATTCTGACCAAATTTCATAAAGATCAATTGAAAAATACAGTCTCTATCGCATACACAAGGTTTTTATTTGATCTGACCTAGTGACCTACATTTTGATCCCAGATGACCCATATTCAAACTCAACCTAGATTTCATTAAGGCAATCATTCTGACAAAATTTCATGAAAATCAATTGAAAAATACAGTCTCTATTGCATACACAAGATTTTTCTATAATTTAACCTAGTGACCTAGTTTTTGACCGTAGACGACCCATATTCAAACTCGACCTAGATTTTATCAAGGCAATCATTCTGACCAAATTTCATGAAAATCAATTGAAAAATACAGTCTCTATCGCATACACAAGATTTTTCTATAATTTGACCTAGTGACCTAGTTTCTGATCTCAAACTAGACCTAGATCTCATCAAGGCAATCATTCTGACAAAATTTCATGAAGATCAGTTGAAAAATACAGCCTCTATCGCATACACAAGCTAAATGTTGACAGACGGATAGAAACGACAGACAGACGCCGGGCATTGAGCGATCACAAAAACTCACCTGCTCAGGTGAGCTAAAAAGGAGGGTTAATTCATGAAATACTGGTGTGAGAGTTATGGCCCTTCTGCCATATGATGTGGGTGATGATGAGGAATAACTATTTTAAGACTGAAACAAATCCATCAAGTAATTACAGAGAAAGTGCATAAAAACTTTAACTAAGGTGCGGACGTGGAAAGACACCGACGCCGACGCCGGGTCAAGTAGGACAGCTCTCCATACTTTGTATAGTCAAGCTAAAAATGTGCAAAGCCGGAAGCCCGAGACGAGCTACTTTGAAACGTTTATTTCATTTCTTTCAGTCTCAACATTAAGCCTTAATTGTTAGCACTAAAAGTTCAGTACAGCAGACACAGTCATTATAGTCAAGACTATCATGACTAAAATAAGATGATTTTTTAAGGTACTGCAAGGTTATAATGCATGCCTACCAAAAATACAGGAAAACACACAGTTTACTTTTTTACCTTTAGATGCTATGTACACTGTTTTGGTGTTTCTACTGCTTCTACTGCCTACTCTAGCTAAGGTAAACACTTTAGAGAAGATGATATGTGAAAAGATGTTGATTTCCTGTGGTACGTAACATCATCATTTCCATCATGATCATTGTTATCATCTTCACCATTATCATTACACTTCTTCAGGCACTGTACAACAATCTTGTCGGTTAATATATCTTGAAAATGACAAAAAATATTTTGATAACGAGTCTTCCAACCTATAAACCCTGTTTTTACTTGCACTGTTACATCCATAATCCATATGATCTGTTTGCTCATCTTCTACAGTCCAGCATCCTGTGTGCCTAGTCTATGTCCACCACTGAGCCAGTGGAACGAAATCGTAAATAATTTGTGTCGGAAAATGAGACCCTTACATGTGTAACATAAAAATGATGTCTACATTAAGGAATATGTAAAATTTAAAACTGATAAAGCAGGCCTGTTCAAGTAGAGATCTGTATTATAAGTTAAATAGTCAGCAAGCATTTAAATTAATACTTTCAATAGTACACATGGACATATACAATCAAAGCCATAAAGGGAGGTAATCAAAACAATGGATTGAATGATTTTTTCTATCATGTTAATCAAATACTCGAATCTATGGTAAATTAATCAGAAAACAATTACTGAAAATGGGATTTAACATGAATAATAATATATATTTATGTTCAAAAAAACAAACTTGCCGGGCACATTTTAAACAAAAGTATTATGCTATCATCAATTCTGATCATCATCATCATCGTCAGTAATCAACTCATTCTAAAAGTGTAAACTGTACATACGCAGCCATAAGGGACAACTATTTGCATCTAAATTTGTACACAGACAAAACAAAGACAGACATTTAGAATGTGTTGATTCTTCCTAGACAGCACTAATTAAGCCCTCTAGCGTAGGAGGCAGGTGGTTGCAAAGGACAACAGTGGCAGGGAAGAAGCTGTGTTGGTAGGCCAATCTGCTACAGGAGATTTGATAAGGCAGAAGATATATCTTTTCATGACATGTTTACCTGTGCTATCTTCGAAGACTAGAATTGATCAAAAGCACTTCAACATCAGGTAAATTTTAACATTAGGTAAATTTGATGGTGAAAAAAATTCAACAAGACAATTTTATTACCTCACTTACTGAATATCAGAATCGTTGATAACACCTTAATTTCAAAGCATAGGAATCATTTTTATGACAAAATTAAGTGAATTTCAATGTAAGATATAACAACGAAAACCAAGGTGGTTTACCATGTAAAAATAGTATTACAAAGTTCCAGACCCTACAAGTGGCATTAAGAAGGAAGAAAACTGAACTGATGTTTGAAATATAATGAAATCCATTATTCTTGAACTCTTAATATTTTATTCTCACCTATTTTTCACTTTGTCCTCTAAATGTTGGGTATCTTCTGGAGTAACTAATTCATGGAATTTTGTGTGAAAATAACATACCATTCAAAAGAAACAGTCTGTAATCTTTAGTATAATCACATTACGAGCGCTGCTACAAATACAGTGATAACTCAGATATCAGAAAATGTAAAAACCACAAGGCTGAACTACAGAAGCTTGAAAGGCAGTCATACTTTAATTTTATTAATAACATCATAGAAAATGACGACCTAGAAGAAAACAGACCATCCAAACAAAAACGATTCTGGAATTACATTAAATCGCTTCGAAAGGACAACACTGGCATTTCACCATTGAAACATTTGGGTAGACTTTTTAACCAGCCAAAGGACAAGGCTGATATACTGAACAGTCAGTACATGTCTGTTTTCACACATGACGACGAGGCAGACATACCCAGTCCAGATGGTACACCTATACCACCCATGGAAGAAATCAAGGTCACTACAGAAGGGATTGAAAAGCTGCTGCACAACACCAATCCACGGAAGGCAACGGGTCCAGACCAGATACCTGGTCATATCCTCAAAGAATGTGCTGCGAAACTTGCCCCTACCCTGACCATGATTTTCAACGCCTCGTTATGGAGTGGCTCTGTCCCAGATGACTGGCATCATGCTATTTTTAAAAAGGGTACTAGATATGATGCTGCCAAGTACAGACCCGTCTCCTTGACCTGCCTCTGCTGCAAGCTATTAGAACATGTCCTTGTAAGCAACATCTTGAAACACCTAGATAATCACCAAGTACTGCATGATTGCCAGCATGGCTTCCGAGCTCGCAGAAGTTGTGAAACACAACTACTGACGTTGTACCATGAGTTGGCCTCTGCACTAGACAAGCGTACACAGACTCATATGATTATCCTGGACTTTAGTAAAGCGTTCAATCGAGTACCACACCAACGCTTACTGAAGAAGAATGAACACCATGGCAGTACAGGAAACACCCAGAAGTGGATTCAGGCTTTCCTCACAGGGAGGACCCAACAGGTACTTGTTGAAGGACAGGCATCGGACACAGTACCAGTCATCAGTGGCGTACCTCAGGGATCTGTCTTGGGTCCTTTACTCTTCTTGATTTTTATCAACGACCTCCCTGAGTGCGTCAAATCCAGAATACGGTTGTTTGCCGATGACTGCATCCTATATCGCCACATCAAGTCAGCAGCAGACCAAGCACAACTACAAGAAGACCTGAATTCTCTTGCTGCATGGGAACAAAAGTGGGGTATGGAATTCCACCCACAGAAGTGTAGTGTCCTCAGAGTCACAAGGTCAAAGACTCCCAGAGCCCATACATACAACCTGAAAGGTGTAGGTCTTAGTGTCAACAGCAGCATGAAATACCTTGGCTTGGATTTACAATCTAACTTAGCTTGGAGGCAGCACACTAATCGCACCACCAAGAAAGCCAACAACATGCTGGGCTTCCTAAGACGAAATTTGCACAAAGCAACAGAAGACACCAAGACTAGTGCCTACAATGCCATGGTACGCTCACATCTGGACTACTGCTGCTCAATCTGGAGTTCATACCAGAAAGACTTGATCCATAAGGTAGAAATGGTTCAACGCAGAGCAGCGCGATTTGTCACCAATTGCTATCGAAATACCAGCAGTGTATCAGATATGCTACAACACTTGCAGTGGGAGTCCCTCCAGACAAGGAGAGAAAAGGCACAGCTCATCATGCTTTACAAGATCGTGCATGACCTAGTGGATATTCCAGCCTCCACATATCTTACACCTGTCACCTCTAGAACAAGAGCAGCACATAAAAACCAGTTCCATCAGTACTCTACATCAACCGACTACTACAAATACAGTTTCTTCCCTAGGACCATCCCGATGTGGAACAGACTTCCAGCCAGTGTCGCTGGGGCTCCCTCTTTGGCATCTTTCAAGAGAGAGCTGTCTTCCCAGCCATTCTAAGGGATCAGTATGCCTTTCTGATACACCTCAAATGACGAGGGAGCACTGCCGGTGGGACCTTGGGTCCTGGTAGCGTCACGCAAGCCGGACTGGTCACTCAGATGGGATGTATTAGAAGGCACTTCTCATGCTTTTATCTTCTTACTTTACTTTTTGCAACACATCCTTGACCGTTTCTATTTTCTTACTGTATTATATTTTACTTCATTTTTCTTATTTCTTAACTGCTGTCTTTTCTTGCGCACCGTCAAGTCATGGTCAATGTTGACAGTTTGACGTACAATGCAGATAACTGGTAATATGAAAACAGCTTAAGTTATCGAAATGGGGACACACTTTTGTTGCAAATTACTGTCGTTTTTTTCCCCTCAGAAATCTTCCATCTATCCAGACTTGGTAAATGACGATTGTTTAGTGTTCTTTTTATTTGAAAACAGAATTCATTATGTCTTTACCAGGCTGGTAACATTGCCCGATCGGGCTTTCAGCAATAAAACTAATATTTCTTGAAAATTAATGAAGATATTTCTTTCAAACTTGGTCCATTTATTAAGCATTACATAGGATACAAATTAAAACAAGTAAATTTCGATGAATTGGTATCCCCCGCCGCAAGGGTTTGTGGTGAGGAATGGCAAAAAAATATATCCGGCAAAAAGTTCAGGATGTTAATAAGAAGCAAATAATTTCATTAGTCAAAATCAATTTAACAGAAAACAAATGTTTAATAAAAGAGTACATAATAAATGTATGATACTTAAAATTTGATCCTGACTAAAGAATTTATTTTGAATGGGATATGCTTACTGTAGTAAGCTTAGCTTTTAAAATTAAATGCAGTTAATTGAAATGTGAGCTTGAAGTTTAACTGGAACGAAATATTGTCTTTGAGTGGCTTGGCACCAGGTGTTGCTGTTTAACATGTACATTTGAACTTAAAAGAACAGATGTTCTTAAGAGAACACAGGTAAGGTATCTTGAACATGGCTGAGGACAAGGTTTGTGCAGTCACAACTTAATATATTTATTTTTTTAGGGGGTGGGGGTGCAAGGGAACGGGAGAGGAAACAAAATTTCACATGTTGATTATAAATATTGATGGAAAATTAAAAATGAAAAAAAAAGGGAAAAAGGGTGAGGTTGGTGGCGGTGGGCAGAGGATACATGATCAGTGGTGGGCATGACTGGGTGGAGGAGTGAGGTGGGGGAATGGTACAACTTGCACGTTGATAAATAATCATGGAAGGTTTGAAAAAAATCTAAAATAAGAAATGAAAAAAAAAATATTTTTTGGAGGGGGTTTTGGTGGGGAAGGGAGGGGGGTTGGGAGGGGGAGGGGGTGTGACCAAGGCAAGTGGGTGACCAGGTGTGGGTGCGCAACTTCACATGTTTATAATAAATGTTCACAGAAAAGAATGAAAGAAATGTAATGAAATTCAGCCAAATGGTAAATTTGTTATGTACAAATATGTGGATTTTTATAAAATTAAAGGGCAATAACTCTGAAGTTACAAAAGAAACCCGTTTGAAATTGTGTGTGCACAACCACATTATAGTGCTCTAAATTCTGTTAAAGTTTCATAGTTCAAGGTCAAATATATCAAAAGTTATGATGCAGAAATTGCCATATCTATAGATCTATAGTACCCTATATAGTTAACACTGGAAACTTCTAAGGGCCATAACTCTGGCGTTACTTGGGCAATCTGTCTGAAACTTGATGGGCCCCATAACCTCATAGTGGTGAACATGTATATGAAGTTTGTTTAAAAAAATTTAAATAATTTTTTTTTTTTTTTTTTTTCTTTTTAGGGGTGGGTGCGGGTGGCGGGGGGAAGTCGAGGGATAGGGAGGGATGTAATCATGGTAAGGGGGTGACCAGGTGTGGGTACACAACTTCACATGTTTACAATAAATTTTCATGGAAAAGAATGAAAGAAATTTAATGAAATTCTACCAAATGGTAAGCTTGTTATGTACAAATATGTGGATTTTTATACAATTAAAGGGCAATAACTCTTAATTTACATATAAATCCGAACGAAATTGTGTGTACACAACCAAATTATGGTGATCTAAATTCTGTTTAAGTTTCATAGTTCTAGGTCAAATATATCAAAAATTATGATGCAGAAATTGCCATATTTATAGTACCCTATATAGTTAACACTAGAAATTTCTAAGGGCCATAACTCTGGTGTTACTTGGACAATCTGACTGAAACTTGACGGGCCGCAAGAACTCATAGTGGTGAACAAGTATATGAAGTTTTAAAAAAATATTCCCAACCATTTCCTAGATATGGCTCCGGAAGGACGGACAGAGCCAAAACTATATCCCTCTGACTTTCGTCGGGGGATAATAAAAATAACTTGGTTGCCTTCAGTTTTGGTAGAATTATTTCCCCTTTTCAGATTTTTACGACGCATAATTTTTGAAGTCCAAAAACATATGTTCTAATGCTAAGTTTAAAACAAAAAAAGGTTCAATGGCTTTCTTATGCTCTAAATTATTGCGATAGTACATGAATATATACATTCTACTGTACTTTCACTTACAACACTTTAAAAAAAATGTTGTAAAAAAAGTGTTCATACATTTGCACTAGAAACAAATTATTCACCCTAAATATATTGAATAAAGGTATTGGCGCACAAGTTTGGAGCAATAGAACCCTTTTCCGTTTTAACATTGCATTAAAAACTAATTTTTTGGGGCTTCAAAAATTACGAATCATAAAAATCTGAAAAAGGGAAGTAATTCTAAAAAAAACTGAAGGCAACAAAGTTATTTCTATCTTAATATGCATCATATCACACTGGTTATTCGGGTACCTACTCGTGTGAGCGATACCGCCCTCGTGTGATTAATGTACATGTTGGTGAACAGGAAATTCACACCTATGACAGGTAATTATTCCGTATTTTACTGAAGATTTGAAAAGGTTGAGTATTAAATGTGTAAGATCATACCTTAACTATATCCATGTCAAATATCTATCTAATATGATCTGAATAACTGTGAAAAAAATACAGTTTTTGTCAGGGAAATAAAGATATTTTAAGGCGATGGTATGTATTTTCACGATTAATGATATTATTTCGGATTATATTAGGAAATTTTTGTTTGGAAAATGAAAAGCAGTCATTCTGTGTATTAGTCATTGCTTTCATTTCACAAAAACTTGAAGCACAGTAAAATTAGATAGATTTTTTCGAAGACAGTGTCTAGAAAATAAGATACCTCTGACGATGTACCATGGTACCATCCTCATTGTTTCTGTCAATCCAGCTGATACCGTCCTCGTTATTGAAATGAACATTACATTGACGCAGATCCCTTTTCTAAAATTTAGCGGTAATATGCAATGACCAGCTAGGATGAAGATAAAACTTTGGTCTGTTATATCCTCCAGCTACTGGAAGCAGCCTATCCGAAGAAAAACTTCTCACATAATTTCTTTCAGTTCGCTTTCAAGATCCATCTACACAGACACATTCTAAGGTGTATTTTCAATTGAATATTGCGACTTTCGTACGTTTTGTCTTGTTATTTAAGTTGTTATGGGGTACAAAATGTTTGCAACAAAAACAAAATTAAATTTGTTCAGAAATAATATGATTTTTGTCAAGTATTTTATTGCGATCGACCCTAGTTGAGCTTCGTTTTGAGGAATAAAGCCAGTAATTCGGTCGAAAATGTGCTTCGTTTGAGTAGTCGAAAGAAGTCAGTAGCAAACAGATCCTTGTTTCACCATTTTTTGTACGAAAATTTGTGTAGAACAAGTGCATTAATCACACCTTTTTACTGTTGGAATACATAATACAGAATGAGATGAGATATGTTTATACACTTCACATACAGGTTTTGCAGATCGAAACCGAAAATAGGGGGTTTATTGTGCGGACAGGAGCATATACGCACCATTTTAGGGTAGAGAGACCACAACTGACCGGCATTTACTAGGAACTATTCAGCTCCCCTTTTTTTTATCGTTATTTTAGCTTATGATAGAACTTTCATGAAAAATAGGTGTTGGAAAAAGTTATGTTCTATTAAAGTACGTAAAGAGGGCATGAAGTTTAGTAGGTTTGCAGGTTCGTCGAACAATTCAAGCCCAAGCAATTTGCTTATCATCCAACTGTTGAAAGCAGAGTTAAAATGGTAGGAAATGAAAAGAAAAAAAGCGACGAGAAATTTTGCTTGTTCTTGGTAACCATTTGTACATTATTTCAAGGTCATTACAGCTCGTCTGATATTTAAACTTTAGCAAAATATCATCTTTCCTGTCTTATAGTCTGTTGTTAATTCTGTATTGCAAATGGTGATTATGAATCTAAAGGCAGTAAGTTAAAGTATAAAAAAACAATCTGCTCTTATATTGTGCCATACAAGAAAGCATTTGATTCTGTTCATCGTATGTAAACTACTACAGCATAGCATTGATGGGAAAGTCTTTAAGGCTGTATATTATGCAATATATGATAAAGCCAAATCGTGTGTAAAGAGTAGCCAAAGTCTATCAAATATCTTTATTAACTCAACTGGTGTATGACAAGGTGAAAATTTATCACCAATATTATACTATTCTGGTTGAATCAGTCAATACTTTCACCAGTGTATTCCGCAATATTCTTATTTTAGAATGTCCCTACATTGATTTGGACAGAGTAAACTATTTACCAAATGACTTTCAA
The DNA here is from genome assembly GCF_021730395.1 of Mercenaria mercenaria. Taxonomy (NCBI): domain Eukaryota; kingdom Metazoa; phylum Mollusca; class Bivalvia; order Venerida; family Veneridae; genus Mercenaria; species Mercenaria mercenaria. Next base: position 42,898,230 of record NC_069366.1, on the reverse strand, counting down.
CTGTTAAATGTAATGTCATTTCAATGTTTATTTCAAAGTAATGAAAGTACTCTTCTTTTTAAGTTAGCATTGTTTGTACAGAAAATACTTCAAATTTTTAGGTAGGGATAGGTTTTTGTCACTGGCAGTTACTTGCTGACCAGTTAAAACAATGTTTTCAACCTGGTTAATTCTAAATGTACACCATCTTCTATTTTTTAGCTTACAACATATTTGTATCAGATCTATTATGAGGTAAAACTACTGTTTTATTTTATGTATTAGTATTTGTTTTGTTAAATTAGTTGTTATTATAATGCTGATGCCGTATGGGCCTAGTTATAAATAAAATCTTGAAATCTTGAATCTCACAGATTTTCTCCTAGAAGTACATTTAACGTTTACAACTGCTGTGAGGAGTGTGTGAACAAACAATAAAAAGAGATAGAATCAGATATCCAGACTTCTATATCTGCTTCTGTTTCTTCAGTTAGTCACCTGTAAGACACTTATACTGTAGTATATATTGTATGCACTTGTACACAAGTCGCCTAATAAGCACTACCTTAATGGAAGCTGCGCCTTTGAACAGAGGCGAATATCACAAGATACGATAAAAGGCAGATTTATGAAGCCAGAGCCTCTCCCTAAACGAATACATGCCCAGAGAGAGGGTTCACTTTCCCGTTCAGGAAGAAAAAAAGGTCTTAACATATTAAGCCCTTTTGCTCGGTGTGCGACAAATTTGGTCGTTTTCATAATAAGACTGGAGGAGAAAAAGAAGAACTTCAAGAAGGCAAGATGATAGAATGCGTAGAATAGAGGGTGGGTGTGAGGGAAGTTTTAATATTGGTGAAGTACTGCTAGCACGGTCCGCTCCCATTCTTTACATCTTTAAAGTTAAAATTCTAATCAAACAGATCTACTAAAGGTCGGGTTTCACATTTCCAGTTCTTATTTCCAGATCCTCAAAGCAACTGCCTTCATTTGTGTTTATTTAGTGTACCGTATGCGGAAGCAAACGCTGCTGGGAGTTTTATAAATGTTCACTGACTAAACGAGGACGGTACCCATGTGCTAACGGGTAGGTATCTTTGTTTATTTTCATCCATCGTCAGAAGTATCATCAAAAACAGCAACAGGATGCATAAATGAAAATTTTATCAACAAAAAGAACTTGCAGGTACATGATCCCAAACGTTTTGTAGTTGAGTATGTATAGTTCCACCAAGCTGAGTGGCAAATTCATTTTATTCAACTTTGAACAAAGAAAAATACGTCTCAAAACGTCAAATACGTGAATTTCGCTACATTTGTTCAAATTTTATAGTCATTCAATATTATTGAGGACTGATATTTTCACCAGTGCGAATTAATGCATTGCCTCGGATGAATCTGTCTTTAAAATGTTCAACATTCTTAAATATGTGTCATACGTTGGCATTATTTTTATATACCCTAAACTACCTACATGTACATAAATCACACGAGGGCGGTATCGCTCACACGAGTAGGTACCCAAATAACCAGTGTGCATATGTTATGCTTAATAAATGGACCAAGTTTGAAAGAATTATCTTCATTATTTTTCAAGAAATATTAGTTTTTATGTCGGAAGCCGAATGGGCAATGTTACCAGCCTGTTTACATACATTTGAAATACAACTACCGCTGCCTCCAAACAGCCAATGACAAAATGAAGATAAATCCGACAAAATACATAAGGGAAAAACAGAAATAATAAATACAATAATAAAGAAAGAACGAGTGAATACCTGCTGCAGTTTACAATTTCTATTGTCTCTCCCAGCTTGCATGATTTTTCCGCTTGTACTGACAATAATATTGTACATGTATCTGTTGTCACGAAAAGCTCGTGCTGAACGAATTAAGCCTGAATTGAACGAACACTGCCCCTGGATATATCGGCATGAATAACACGTTGATTAGTTTACAAAGGGCGGGCAGTTGTGTAGAAGTGCAAAATATGTTGATTTTCTGCGCACAAGGTTACGGGTCATTAAATCGCAACATACTGCTTTACCCGCGAAAGAATAACCATTAATACGAAGTTGTTTTCGTTAATTTTGGCCTTATTATGCAAGATGTAGATATGAATTATGTATCATTCTTGGGGTCTCTCGTTGATGTACTTAGATCATAAAATATCACGAATGATGTAACTTTTTATGCACTAAAGTGTAATACCCGGTAAATTTCCCCCGACATTTTACAAATTATTTACATCAAGGTAACTTTTTATGCACTAAAATGTAATACCCGGTAAATTTCTCCCGACGTTTTACAAATTATTTACATCAAGGAAATTTTGTTTATATGCCAAACAAACCGACCGTTTTGAAATATTTCAATACCAACATATGAGCCGCGCCACGGGAAAACCAGCATAGTGCATTTGCGACCAGTATGGATCCAGACAGCGCAGGCTGGTCAGGATCCATGCTGTTCGCTAACAGTTTCTCTAATTGCATTAGGCTTTGAAAGCGAACAGCATGGCTCCTGATCAGACTGCGCGGATGTGCAGGCTGGTCTGGATCCATGCTGGTCGCAAACGCATATATTTAAGCTAAGCTAAGTTTCAAAACTTATTTATGTCATAGAAATACCCTTCCACCAAAATCGTTTTTATGATAAATTCAAAACCAATCAAGATATCAAGAAAATTAAAAAGGGTTCTTGAGTTCTTTACAAAAATGTTTTATATGAATGACAATACCTGATATTTAAAGAGAAAATATGGGAAAACCTTTTTTTTTCAGATACATTCAGAACGTTTTTGGATTATTAACGAATGTGGTTGTAATATAGTATAATTTTGAATTGCTAGTGGAGCGAGTCAACTAATTTTGTATCCTTTTTTAAACTTTTAAATTTATATGAAAATCGACATATTAGAACAATAACATTATGTATTCTCTTAAATTTTGCCTTAATATTTACCAGGGTCATGTGCTAGCGATACAAATATGCATTGGAATATTAATAATAATTATTAATGATGTTCGAGGGAAGCGAGCAGAAAAAAAATCCATGCCTTTAAAATCGTAAAAACGTTTGCTAGACCGATGTTTTTCTTCTCCGCCAGTGATATCACAATTTAGTAAGCGATCATGGACACATGGCGGACTTTGGATGCAGCCAAATTCAGAAACTTGTTAGTTTCATTCTCAATGGAGTGCTTCGTGTGCAGAAAGAAACAGTTGGGAGTGTGGAAAGTCAGAATAAACACAGAACTAGTATTACAAATTCTGTCGAATTCTAAATTCTGTTGAATTCTACTCGGGTCAATCAGACTAGGGGTACAGGAATTGGGCAACTATACCTCAATTGATGCAATCTGATGTACATTTGAGAATGTATTTTGGACAAAAGTAAATTTTCCAAAAAAAAAAACAAAAAAGAACAAAACATGTATCATGTGCTTTTTATGCTTGATAATATATGTTTATTTACATTGCTGAATATTTGTAGGTTATAAGCTTTGTTTCAGGAAATATGCACGAGTTCTTTAACGGAAGAATATATAACTTTAAGAACACGTGCATATTTCCCGATGCATAGATAATAACCTTTTTATTTACATACGTATCTACATTTAATCATTACGAATGTGTTCAATCGCCTGAATAAAATTGACCATACTGAACTAAATAAAATATTTAATGCAAAGACACACGCACGCACCCGATATGAAATTCAAGCGTCAGTCTATGGAAATGTATTTTGACGTTTCCGGTTCCATTGTAAACGGACATGTAATAAGATTGTTATATGTCAACTGTTATTCATAGCTAATGTTGTAATTGTTGACACCTGACTATAATTTTAAAAAAAATGTGTATCTTGTATCTTAAGGCTATTAACATGATCTGTATGCTCCCCGGATTTTGCCATCATCCTTCCCGGAGAACTGAATTCGATAACATAACACATAGCATTTTGGTTGTGGGACAGGGTTTCTAGAGGGTAAGAGGGATGTCCTATCAGCCCTATGCCTCCCGCGCCCCTCCGCCACCCTGAAGTATGTCGCAAACGGTACACTCTGCCGTATTATCATCATCATCTCACCCAGCAGATTATATTCGCAATGGAGGATAAGTTTGACAGTTTCAGTGAAAGCAATTTGACAAAGAAGATAGCCATTATTTTGACAGTCGTTCTAGTAATTATAAATGTAGGGAATCCCGAGGGATTGGTTGGTGCCTGAGCCCGGTAGGGCAAGTGTACCAACGTATCCCGAGGGATTTTGAAGATGTTATAACAAGAAATGAACATGCGCTAATGCTATTCTAGCATACACGTGAAAAAAAAACCTAATAAATAAATACATTCTACCTCAACGTCATTAAATTTCCACGAAATGCTCGGGAATATCCGGGTTATTTTCTCAGGTTGACGTAATTTCCATTTGAATTATCCGTTTCAGTTTGGCCGTAATGGAAACGTTTACGCTTTGCCACGGAACGCGCATATATAAAAAGGTGCACAAAAATGTAGTGGACCGTCGCGAAACCATGCCCCGCCAGGTCAAATAAAATGCACTATTATATATCAGTGCAATGGAAAAGTTATCTATCTATGTTACCTGCTATACAGGATAACACAGCCATGCATCTAACATACTTATTTTTTTATATTTCTAAATATTTCCCCATACTTTGACGCATATGTAAAGGTAGCAGAGATTTTTATCTTTCCAGCAGTAGTATTTTCAACAAATTTTACCTTGAGAAATTCTATGGGTTTTAACTTTTTAAAAAATCGCCTGTTTGTTGACAGATTTCACAACAAAAATGTTACACGTTTTCCTGAGCATTTCTTGATTGATTTTACATATTTTTCTTTTCATATTACATACCACTTGAGAAATAATGCATGCTTTTTCTTATTCATAGACGTAAAAAGTGCATGGTTAGCAGGAGTTAACAGCTATAGTCATTAGTCTTCTACAATAAAGCTTTAGCGGAGTTGTCTCCATTTTTTTCCAAACATATTACCCTGTATCATTTCTAACTCGTCTTTCAGAAAATGATACGTTAAGATATATCCCATGTTTAGCATTTCCAATCAGAAAGGAACCATTCTTTTGCCTTAAAAAAGAGTTTTAGTGCCCTTATTAACAACAATTAAATAAATCTTTTTTTTTCAGACTTTGTACTTTGATGCAGTTGACTGCACATATGTATAAAACATGTAGTGCCTACTTGAAATTTGTTATTTTAGTTCCACTGCATATATTTGAGAATATGACAGAGTTCTTACACAGTCATGTGAAGAATTTATAAACTAGAAGCCCTTTACTATTTTTATAATTTCTATATAGTATGAAAATTATTTGGTGTTAGCTTAATATTTGGTAAGTGTTATTTGCGTGTCATAATTTGCCGCATTTTGTTCTCGCTCAGTTTTATATCCTGAGCTGCAATTTGTTCAGTAGAATTCTGTTAAATTTTACTGTCTACATGTTATTGCCATATTACCATAACTGACATAATTGTCATGACCACGCGTACTGTTTATCTATTTGTTTGATATTGATGTTTCATATTTATATCATATCTGCTGTAGATTAAACCAAATTTCTGTTCTGTTCTGTTCACACGTATTGTAACTTCAATCTGTTTATAATCACCGTTACATTCAATTTGTCTATATATCTTTAGTTTTTGTCATAGTGTACAAGATCGGAGAATAGGAGACAATAAGTCTACGTTATTAGTGTTGTCCTCATTATGTAAGACATTCTGTATATTATACATATATGTGTATTTATCTCATGTTTTTGCATTGTATACAACCCGAGAATGTGAAATGATTTGTCCTGTGGTTTGAGCACGATAGAAGAAATTTGAGGCCTAAGAAAAATTAATAATTTTATAGCACGTAGTTTTCCAATGAAATCATCAGTCCGTTGTTATACCAGACATTTCAGGGCTACGGGTTAAATTGACGGGGAGGGGGTAATGATGATGGTGGGGTAGTGTTTACAGAGTTAAAAACAAGAACTTTCAAGAGGACAACAACGTTCGATTATTAAGCAGTATTGTCATTTGAATGAATAGGTGCATGATTTTGTAAAACTGTAAAGCAGAGTTATGGAACTTGTACAGTGCAAGTCAGATCATCACAATGAGTAAGTGTGTGAAGTTTCACTGCATTCCCATCTGTGGGTACTGAGATACCAGCTTACATACAAAAACTTAACCAAAAATTGCTGTGTCGAAAAAAGGGCATTATATCGCATAATAACATAATAGAATTATTGAACCTGCGCAGTACAAGTCCGTTCGTCGCATTGGATAAGTGTATTAAGTTTCAATTCATTCCCATCCGAAGACACTGAGACACCAGCTTACATACAAAGACTTTGCTAAGTCGAAAAAGGGGCAAAATTTTGTAAAACTGCAAGGTACAGTTGTGAAACCTGCGTACTGTATGTCACTTTCAAGCCATCTCCATCAGAGGGTATTGAGAATCCAGCTTACAAAAAAACTTAACCAAAGTTGAAAGGGGCAAAATTTTGTAAAGAAGCACAACAGTTATGGAGTTATGGAACATGCGCAGAATAAGTCATTTCATCACAGTGAATAACTGTGTGAAGTTTAAACCATTCCCGCAAGTGGTTACTGGAATGCCAGCTTACATGCAAAAAATAAATAAATCGGGACGCGAACGACGACAAATGGACGACAATAGCTCCACATATTCTTCGAATAGTCGGGCTAATAAAGTTATCATTAATTCTAACACGATCCGATTCATTTTCCTATTAAACAAAGAAGGCTGGAAACAGTGAATTATTAAACAACAATTCACCGTTCTGACGTCACAACTATTACGTCATAGCGTCAAGCGGCGTAGCGGCGCGCTGGAAAAGAACCCGACTGAAAACGGGCAAATATTTAATGCATGCCGACAAGGGTGTACTTTAAAGTTCTTGATAACGTGTTAGAATCGAAATAATATATCTCATTCAGTGATTTGCTCTTGAATAAATCACTGTTTGTCGTTCAGATGCGTAGCATTATATCACTCGGGCTGCGCCCTCGTGATATAATTCCTTCGCATCTGAACTCCAAACAGTGATTTATTCAGCGACAAATCACCGATGAGATATATTATTTCTTAATCAAATGATGCCATATTGGTCTTATTATATGTCCTCTTGCCTGGGACCAATAGACCAACCTTGGACAAATAACAAGGCCAATATGAAATTATTCATAAACATTATATTCCTATTTCTAGACGTTTATATATTATTATATTTGATTATTATTGAGTTCTGTGATAGTACTTAGACTGATCATTGATTCTCCACTAAACATGCAAATTAGTGAAAATCCAGTCCCACGTGTGCATTTGCTAATACAACTGTAACAATGTATGTTTAAACTTTTATACATGTCAAACTATTGTACAGTAAGTAGAATCATATCAAATTATAATGTGTTTGACACATTTGAGCGAACTACAACTTCATAATGAGCTTCATATGGACGATTTTGCCTTGTCCCCCGCTCGGATGCATACATTTGTGCTGAAATAATGTCACTTTACAATTGTGTATGACAAGCAATAAGCTCAATTTTCCTACCTATTTGTTTCAAAAATTGAGTGGAAAGACATTTTACCTGTATAAAAAGGCTTTTGCATAAAGTGTGACTGCTAAACTTTTGTCCCTTGAAAATCGGATAGATACGTTACCAAACTTTGGAGAAGCCAAAGAACCACATGCATGCACCTGATATGCTTTAATATTATGTTTTAAAAACCATAAGTTGTTAGTTTTCTCCATGTAATAATCAAACTTTTTACCATGCAATTGCAAAAGCAATGATATTGTCTAACAGGCAACATTATGTGAATAATCATTTAAATCAGAATAGATACGTTACTACTCTTTCCAACCAAGTATCATTTACCATTACAAGTCCATTAGAAATATTGATACACATTAAACATTCACACATTTTCTACGTGACTGAAGGCCTTTTTTGTAAATGTGACAACAAAAATGGATCTATAAATTAATTTTTCTTTTTTGCACAATAGATACGTTACCAATAGATACGTTACCGATTTTTATTGATCGAGCCTTTGGTTGACTTTTTCACGTGTTTTAATAATGTTGTGTGATTATTTTTCTGTCACAGTACGAGAAGGAAGCTACATATTGTTTTGAAATCCATTTTTATGATTATTTTACTTAAAACTTGGATATTGAACTGATACGAACCTGGATAACATGGCAAGTATAATTTTTCAAAAGCTTTGTATACAATAATGAAAAAAAAAATATTGTATTTATCTGGTAATATTATGATATAAATATATGTATATATTCGAACTTGGTTACCATGATTTACAGTCAAATTAAAAAACTGTGCCAATGTCACTATTGGTAACGTATCTATCATTTATTGTAAAGTATCTGTTTCATATTAAGTAGTGTGTTTTACTACAGGATACGACTAGATATTCTTTTATATTTTTGTATAGATTATAAAACTTTTACAGTAGATAAATTTCTAATATCAGTTATATCTTTGATTCAGAAACAGGGCCGTGTTAGGGGCAATAATTAGAAAATACATAACCATTCTATGCGTCGTAATGTTATAATTTGCAAATAAAAAAATAAACCAAATCTAATTTCAAAAATTTTCATAAAAATGGCGAACTCGGAGTCGAAATGCATTGGCCTTGCCATGAGAAAAAGAAATAATTAAACGTCACAAATCTACATCAACTAATGGTTTATAGGAGAAGTCATGAAATGTGAAATTTGCCTCATTTCTTTAGCTGATATGGTCATCAAGCATGATGTGAAGTATAAGTAGCAAAAACTTGCTGACGACTTGTGGGTTACATTAACTAACGTCATTTGTAATATAGCATCTCTACATTTATTGGCAGATCACAAAGGACCATGCACTTGAATTAATTGGAGCTAAGTTAAAATCTATGCAAAAATAGACAATAGATACGTTACCACCACTTGAAACATTAAAATTGAAAGTATGTGTCCGTTTTTTAATCTAAAACTACTTTTAAACACTTACATTGAATATTCTTATAGTGTTAGCAAGTAAATTTGTTTTCATTGTTCATGGTTTTAATATTTCACATCTTTCTAAAAGAATATTATTATTTGAATAGATACGTTACCATTTTAATGACCTTTGATTACAAATAGTGATTTGAAGATATGTTAACAATTTTGTTCAGGCTAAATTATGTCAGCATCAAGACATTAAATGTTGGTTGTATTATTGTATCTTACAGCTTTCATTTGTATATATTAAAACAGCAAAGAAGGCACTGATTAATTTGAAAACTAAATCTTAAACATTGTTTGGTATACAAAGATAAACTGAAAATATTTCTTCGAAAATGTACACAAGTTCGTCGATTTAGCAATTCCTTAAGCAGAATAGTTGTGTGAATGTAAATCACAAGCTAAATAAGACATGCATATGCTCATGTTATAAAACAGGTGCTTTTAGTTAAACAATAGATTAGTAACGTATCTATTTAAAATGAAATAAGTATTTAGGATGACCTGATTTCAACCTAAATTTTGACTTTGTCTACGAAAGCTAAGAAAATCTAGTATTCATTCACTGTTATTCAAACATTAAACCTCAAAATAATGTACTTAAAAGTTATTTTGGCCAAAGTTCATTTTTGAGTTTTCTGACATTTTAATTTACATGTTTAGTGGAGAATCAATGTGATATGTAGCTTATATGTAAGTATGTTAAGTATTTTTAAACGACTTCTTTTTATTAACCGCTAGATGGATCTTCGTCAAACTCGGTCTGTAGTGTAGGATATGTGTGCTATCTTAAAATGCTATAATGATTTATTTCATTCAATGTTTAAATGATGATAATGTTTATATTTATGAAGAATGACAGAAACCTTTTTATTCTGTGATGTCAACTACTGTCATGCTCGTTTTATCCGATGTTCATGAATTTAAGTATGTCTTACGTCATATTTCCAAGGAATTTGTCACCTTTTTTAAACTTACTTCATGCATTCATCTATATTCAATAATCTTCACGACTTGTTCACCACAGCGCTTTAATTTTATTTGAAATTGCTCCTTGTAAGATCAGTTAATCTTGATCACACCCGTGTTTTATTACATCAGTTCCAGTCTGTCGCTTAATGTGTTCAGAAGTATTTTTGTTAAAAAAAGAGTATATTTCTGTATTTTCTAAATCTAAACAAAGAAAGATTTTTGTTAAAAGCAACGCTATGGTCCGTGAAAATTCCATGGACATTTTGAAAGATGTTCATTTTTATTTCTAGAGTTACAAGTGGAAGATGTGTGCAAATAATTTCGACACGTTCTGTATTATGTAACTTTCCATAAATAAATACATTCTATGGAAGTTTTAAATTTGTCAAAAAGTATTCAACAGTTACACTTGGGCATGTTCAACTAAGTGTAATAAATGTGTTTCCCACTGTCTGTACGAGATTGATCAATGGAAAGAGTCAAGTATTTGTTCATATTACTTGATTAACTTGGACTGTAAATGTCTGTGTGGATATCAACATAAGCTTTCATCTTGTATAATCATTACACACAGTTTAACAATGCTGTTCATTGGATTCTCATCTGATATAACTTCTGCCTCTTAACAATTTTGGATCTTCTCATAAAATTCATTAACTATCACAACCACAGCATCAATCTTCAAGTGCCGTGTGACGGCCGTAAAAGTCTCCCGTACAGTGCTTTTGTATTTTCTGGTCTTTTGAGATCATGGAATCCTTTCAATATTTAGGTAGTTGAACTCCGCTTAAGCCGGTGCAAGGGGGCGGGAGGGGTGTTGCATATTTCACTACTTCTCGTGAATAGTCAATCAAACCCAGTCTGTTATTACGTTGCTGGTTGCATTCTTTGCGTCCAACGGATCTTCTCAGAATTTGTTGATATAAAACACTTAACAAAATATACATTAAGAATTTAACTAGAATTCAATAACAAATTTTAAAACCATTTTTGGTAACGCACACTTTGTAGTATAAATTACATACCCATTAGACTAATCATTGAAAGATTTTATGGTTGTCAGAAGTACACTCATACTTTTGATAGCGCTTTCTCTTTGTTCCTTATAACATATTTCTCGATTCAAAAAATGTCATTTTACGGAAATAACATAACGTTTCACTGCAGATGATAAACAAAACCGAAACTATTACGTTGTTTTCGTCTTTGTAACGTCATGACGTACTTCCTATTTACGGACGTAAAGTTCCCGCTCTTCGTTAATACGCTACAATAAGAAAAAAGTGCTATCAGAAAATCATTTGTTTGAATTTTTATTTTTACTATTATTTGTTGAATATGGCATGCAAGAAAAAGATTCAATTTCAGATGGTAGATGCAGATGGAAATATCCAGCTCTCGCGTAACTATTTAAGCGGTAACTCTGCTCAGCCTCGTCACCAACAAAACAGTTACCCTGGAGCCGGATATTCCCATTTGCACTTACCACCAGTGAAAGAGTCTTATATTTCTTGCATTATGCGTATTTTGATAAGAATAGCCAGTTTAACTATATTTCGTTCTTAAAGGCAATTATAAATTACTTCGTGTGCGATGGTTAATGACCTGCATATTGAGTTCTACTGTTCTACAAAAATGATCGAACCTAATCAGTATAAAAAAGAGTTACAGTTCGCTTGCAAATCTTTGACAAAATAAATAGATGTCATATTATGGCGTCGACTTATTTTTTTTTCCTGTATCGTGGTCTGAAATTACCACATACATATACTAGAGACTTACCATAAACCTTCTTTACTCAACCATTTTATTAGAGAATAACGTGCTTTTGTCTTCTGATATTAATGTTAACATATTGGGCTGATATGGATAGGGCTGAGGTTTACCGAACCCCTTCCGCCCATTGCTGACAAGCGTGCTTACATTGATATCAAAGACAGTAGGACTAGTCTGTTACTCTATTTATCATGTAACTCATATAAGCTTATCTTATTTTGTAAAAATTGATTTCTAAACCAAAAATAAACAAGCAAATTCGATGAATTGGTATCCCCCGCCGAAAGGGTTTGTGGTGAGGAATGGCAAAAAGATATATCCGGCAAAAAGTTAAGGATGTTAATAAGAAGCAAATAATTTCATTAGTCAAAATCAATTTAACAGAAAACAAATGTTTAATTAAAGAGTACATAATAAATGTATGATACTTTGATCCTGACTAAAGAATTTATTTTGAATGGGATATGCTTACTGTAATAAGCTTAGCTTTTAAAATTAAATGCAGTTAATTGAAATGTGAGCTTGAAGTTTAACTGGAATGAAAAATTGTCTTTGAGTGGTTTGGCACCAGGTGTTGCTGTTTTACTTGTACATTTGAACTTAAAAGATCAGATGTCCTTAAGAGAACACAGGTAAGATATCTTGAACATGGCTGAGGGCAAGGTTTGTGCAGTCACAACTTAACATGTTGAAGGTTTGAACATTTAAAAAAAAAAAAAAAGGAATGGAAATATATATATCTATATATAGATATATGTATATATTTATTTTTTTAGGGGGTGGGGTTGCAGGGGAACGGGAGAGGAAACAAAATTTCACATGCTGATTATAAATATTGATTGAAAATTAAAAATGAAAAAAAAAAAAAGGTAAAAGGGTGAAGTTGGAGGGGGGGGGGGGCAGAGGATGCTTGATCAGTGGTGGGCATGACTGGGTGGAGAAGTGAGGTGGGGGAATGGTACAACTTGGAAGGTTTGAAAAAAATCTAAAATAAGAAATGAAAAAAAAACTTTTTTGGGAGTGGGGGGGGGGAGGGGTGGGGGAAGGGGTTTGGGAGGGGGAGGGGGTGTGACCAATGCAAGTGGGTGACCAGGTGTGGGTGCGCAACTTCACATGTTTATAATAAATGTTCACAGAAAAGAATGAAAGAAATTTAATGAAATTCTGCCAAATGCTAAGTTTGTTATGTACAAATATGTGGATTTTTAGACAATTAAAGGGCAATAACTCTGAAGTTACAAAAAGAAATCCGTACAAAACTGTCTGTGCACAACCACATTATAGTGCTCTAAATTCTGTTAAAGTTTCATAGTTCTAGGTCAAATATATCAAAAGTTATGATGCAGAAATTGGCATATCTATAGATCTATAGTACCCTATATAGTTAACACTAGAAACTTCTAAGGGCCATAACTCTGGTGTTACTTGGGCAATCTGTCTGAAACTTGATGGGCCCCATAACCTCATAGTGGTGAACATGTATATGAAGTTTGTTTGAAAAAAATCTAAATAAGGAATTTTTTTTTTTTTTTTTTTTGGGGGGGGGGGAGGGTGTCGGGGGATAGGGGGGAAGGTGTGTGATAAAGGTAAGGGGGTGACCAGGTGTGGGTACACAACTTCACATGTTTACAATAAATGTTCATGGAAAAGAATGAAAGAAATTTAATGAAATTCTACAAAATGGTAAGTTTGTTATGTACAAATATGTGGATTTTTATACAATTAAAGGGCAATAACTCTTAATTTACAAATAAATCCAAATGAAATTGTGTGTACACAACCACATTATGGTGATCTAAATTCTGTTTAAGTTTCATAGTTCTAGGTCAAATATATCAAAAGTTATGATGCAGAAATTGCCATATTTATAGTACCCTATATAGTTAACACTAGAAACTTCTAAGGGCCATAACTCTGGTGTTACTTGGGCAATCTGACTGAAACTTGACGGGCCGCAAGAACTCATTGTGGTGAACATGTATATGAAGTTTTAAATAAATATTCCCAACCATTTCCTAGATATGGCTCCGGACGGACGGACGGACGGAAAGACGGAAGGACGGACGGACGGAAAGACGGACGGACGGACGGACGAACAACGCCAAAACTATATCCCTCCGACTTTCGTCGGGGGATAATAAATTCAGATACCGGTTTTCCTGAAACATCTGAATGAAACAATACGAAAGCCATGTTGATATTCTTATGAAAACCAACAATAAACTTCGTCCTCTTGAATAAATCAGAACATGCTCTATTTCTACATTTATTTTAATATTTGACTCAGACAGCAACCTGTCCTAAGCGCTAAAGACTTTAATTTCTTAATTTACACTGTTCAAAGAATGATAATGAAAATCTACTTAAAAATGACTTAAACTAGGCATATATGAAGGGTGTACAAAAAGTATATTGCCTCTAATGTATAAACCTTTCCAAGAGTCATTGTGATGTCATTATGTCCTTTACACAATGAGGTCAATTAACAATTAAAGTGTTATTGTCTATTTGATAAAAATGGAGACAGAGTTATGGAAAATACTAGCTGAGATTAAAGAATCTGTTTAGAAAAAAAGTCATAGAACAGTTGGACTTTATAGCAAAACTGAATTTGGAATGGAACCAATGTAAAACAAGTCCATAAATATGGGCGGGTTCATCTTTTTTTTTTTTTTTTTTTGGTCACTGAGCTGATTTAAAACAAGCATCAAGCAAGTGTCGGGCACTTTTCATAATAGTTAGCGGTTGCATGATCATAGAATGTAAATTTGGGGCGAACACCTTCTACTCCTATTAAGGTATTACAGTGCGATGGAAATGTAATCTAGCTGTTTCCTGCAACACAAGATAACACAGACATGCATCTAACAGACCTCAAAATATTTTCTGTTATTTCAAACTCACCAGAACTTTATTCTGTTAGTATATCTGGATAGTCCAGCGTCCTTCGTCCATCACCCTGCGTCAACATTTTTACTCAAATATCATCTCCTCTGAAACTACTGGTCAGAATTACACCAAACTCGGTCAGTAGCATCCTGGCATAGACTTCTATCAAGTCTGTTCAAATAGTTTACCTTGGCCCCTATTAAGGGCCGCCAGAGCTAAAAATAGAAGGAAAAAACGTTTAAAGAGCTTCTCATGAACCGCTTCATGGATCTTCATCAGACTTGGTCTGTAGCATCATTATAATGTCTCCCAATTTTGTTCAAATAGGGGCACTTTGGTCCCTTTTAAGGTTCGTTGGAGCTAAAATTTGGGGTCAGTTGGTCAAAGGTCAAGGTCACAATGACATTTAGACTAAAAATGGTTTCTGCTATAGAACGCCTTGGTATTCAGTCTTCGAAATCCGTATGATGATTGTATGTGGTTAGTATATGATCCCTATTGTTTTGGGAGCAGTAGGGCAATAGGAAAGGTCACAATGACTTTAACACTGAAAACAGTTTCAGCTCAATAACTAAAGAACGCTTTGGCCTACAGTTCACAAACATAGGATGAATGCCTGTAGACAGTAAATGACCTTTATCGTTTTGGCGGTCAATAGATCCATGGGGAAGGTCATAGTCATCTCGAGACTGCAAGTTGTATACAGAGCATGAGATGCCATTTGAGGAGTCAAGGTCAAAGTCACGTTTACTAAAAAAATAGAGTTTAGCCAATAACCTCAGTTTGGTCACCAGTCTTGGTGTGTAGAATACTTACACAAAAACCTTACATGCTAATTTATTTGCGTCATGCGTTCCATGTTAATGTCGCCACGACAAAATAAAATGTAATCAAAGTACTGAAAGTACAGAAAGGCTGGCTACCACCAAACACTGGATGAACACTGTGCGGGAAAGATGTTTGCAGAATCTTAGATATTATGGGTTTTCCATATCAAACTAAGGCGAGCATATGGTACTGTTTGGTCATTTACCTTGTGTGGTAAATATAGGAAAATTAGAAATATCTGGTTACGTCACATTCCAGTTAATTAAACGGACTTATTTTCAGAACTAATTAAAAAGCATCAAAAGCAAGAACAAAATCAATTTAGGCTTAGTTTTTGCTGAATGTGGCAACAAAGTAAGATAAAAACGGATAACATGAAATTAGTTCTATTCTTGCCGTAATGATCAACGTATCAGGTAACAGTATGTTTTAATGCCATTTCCGCTGTCTGTGGGAACTTGAATTTATGAAATAATATGCATCCGATCCATGTTTTAACATAATACAATGAGGTTACGCTTGTGGATTAATTTCACGAGGGCGAAGACCGAGTGAATTATACACGCGGCGTATAACCGATTCGTATTGTTGAGATATGTTAACACATGGTGCTGCTGTATATTATTAGTCGCCGGTAGGAACCGGCGACTATATTTGATACGCTTTAGGATTCTGCCACTGGTATAGAGAAGTTATTAAAATGTGACAATGAAAAAATGATATTGTAAATAAAAGATATAAAGGCAGTTAATGAAATGTTTACATAAAGGTATTAGGAGCTGAAAACTGCATACGACTTTTATTATTTCAAAAGATAGCATTGAGAGCTGTCTGGCTGAAATTGTCTCGTGGATGCATTGCAACATGCTGAAGGTCAGTGCTGATAAAACGGAGGTAATGCTATTCACATCAAAGCGTAACTCTAAGTACATTGATGATGTCTCTCTATGTGAAGGTCGGTGACTCTGTGATAAAATCCATAAAATGTGTTAGGAATCTTGGTGCAGTATTTGACAACAATATGGATATGGAACAACAAGTCAACTCAGTGAGCAGGGCTGGATATGCACAACTTCGCAGAATAGATCACATCAGACGGTATCTTACCAGTGATGCCACAAAGACCCTTACCAACAGCCTGGTTACTTCACGGTTAGACTACTGTAATGCCTTGTTAAGGGGTATTCCAAACAGCACACTTAACAAGTTGCAACATGTCCAAAACACGGCAGCTCGCGTCATCACTAAGACGCCCCGCCGCAATCATATTACACCGGTTCTGAAGGAGCTCCATTGGTTGCCAGTGAAATACATGGTGCAGTACAAGGTTCTGACCCACACCTTTAAGGCTTTATACAGTCAGGCCCCTGCCTATATTAGGGATATGATAGCAGTGTATAAACCGGTCAGAAACCTAAGATCACAAGACACGCTGTCACTGGTTATGCCGAAAACTAAAACCATGATGTATGGCAATCGCAGCTTTTTGTGCACTGCTGCAAAGCTTTGGAACTCCCTTCCCATCAAGATTAGGGAAGCTGACACGCTAGCTGTTTTCAAAAGCCTGCTTAAAACCCACTTCTTTGTACAATATTTTGTTAACTGACCGATACATTGATGCTTTTTTTCTTCTTCTTCATAAAACGGCGTAGAACAGTATTTTATCCTAGGGTCACTTAAATACTTTTAGATATGTATGTATGTATGTTTATCTTGTTTAATCTATACGTTTTACTTTTATGCTTTTTGTTAATGTGGAATGCATTATTTTTGTATGCGTATATTTTTTGTATTTTTGCAATTTTTCTGTGAAGCACTTATGAACGTGTACATGTGCATGAAAAGAGTGCTATATAAATGTGGTATAATAATAATAATAATAATAATAATAATAATGATGATGATGTAAAAACCTTTTATGTTTCTGAAATTCTTAAGTTAAGGTTGATTTTGATATTCATCACTTTTTGTAGTTGATTAAATGTCTTTTTCTCAAAGCCAGATAAAATATGAACTGACAGGAACAAAGTCTGAAAACTATTATCTTTAAGTGGTACTTTAATTAGGCCAAGTATCCAAACACTTTAGAAACATATTTTCTCAATAAAACAAAAGCAAACTGACATTACTATTTACAAGATTTTATTCAAATTGCTGGGTGTCAAATTGCAGAGTCCATCAAACTGGAGTTATAAAGCTTTTTTTCTGCCACATTGTTGGCATTTCTTTTTGTCAAATTTTACTGAATTCATCTAGGCCAAATAACACAAATGAAATGGTACAAATATATTTTTGATAATGTCACATATGACTTTGAAAAGGAGGCAGTAAGTAATGTCCTCAAAGAAAGATATTGCTTTACACAAAGCATGCAAAAAGAAATAGTAAAACAAAAAACATTTTTGCACATCCCATTGAATTTAATTAAATAAAATATTTGTTTTCCATGCATTTTTAATTTTGACAGCTGTAGCAGCTACCTCACATACCAAGTGCCTGCAAGTGCCAGTGATGATATCATTAATGACCTGAAGGCGAAGTATAACTTTAGGGTTTGAAAACAGGTAGGGTTTGAAAACAGGTACGTTGACGATAAGAGGAGATGCGCATATTATCTCCTCACCCAGTTACTGCCCTTTCTTTATTCAACAGTAGTATACTAGACATTTGCGAATTAATCCGATGCCGAATCCGAATTTGACTCCGGGTATACTTTAGGGACTTTCTCAAAACATTTAGTGGTTCAAATGATAAAAATGGTTGTTGGCTAACATTTTAACGTTGAACTGTTTTTATCGATTAACTACATACTTTTATGCTCCCCGAAGGGCGAGCATATAGTTGTCGCTTTGTCCGTCCTTCCGTCTGTCCGTCACACTTTTGTCCGGTGTATAACTTGAAAAGTATCAATGGTATTTGATTGAAACTTCACATAATCATAGAGGCCATTGCGACAAAGTGCAGTGCAGTGTCAAAGAATCATAACTTTACCTTACCTAGTTTTTGAATTATCTCCCTTTATTATACAAAATGGTGCATTCTGGGCGACCTTAGGTACTTTATTTGGTACTGAAAAAAGACAGCTTTTGTGACAAAATCAACCTAAATAACAATTATAGTCCATGTGTTATGACTTGTCAAACTTATTCTTGGTAAGTATCCCGGAATGGAATTTCTAAACCCGATTTCTGAGGATTTTTATAGGGAGGGGTTACCAAGGGCTATTAGCATAGAAATGGTAAAGAGCGTTATAAGAGCTCATAGAAACATTGTCAAATTTTTATTGTGCGAGCGTAGCAAGCGAGAAAAAATGCAAAGGGGAAACCGGGGTAAGTCGGAACATGAGGTAAGTAGGAACAACGGCGATAACTTTAATATGTTAATAATGTACACGATATTTGATGAGGTATAAGACTGGCGTAACCAGTACCTGCTATCTCCAAAAGTTTCAATGGCGGGAGGTCAAAACAAAAGGCGGAGTGAGAAAAGTTTAATTTTCGACTCCGTAAGTAAATTTTCGCATTTTGTACATGTTTTGTTTCACACATCGTGAGTATAGTCTAAACATTGTTTATCGTTATGCATGATTTAAAAGTCCCTTTTCTGGGCTAACATCTGAAACACTACAATTTGAATCATTGTCATCGGTGCGTTTTCACAAGACAATGACAGAAGGTAACACGTGGTTGGAGTAAATTGGAACAGCGTGGTCGGGGCAAGTTGGAACACTGTTCCGACTAGCCTCATCCAGGCCTATTGGTCGTTTGGGTGTCTAAAGAAAGCGTTATTTCTCTTTTCTGTCTGCAAAAATAATTTGAATGCAAATGCAAATTAGTCTACGATAATGCCAGCATTCAGTGTAAAATTAATTGCATTGGCTTACTGCTGTAGGCGAAACATCAGATTGTATCTATACGCTATTTTAGCTCACCAGAACACGAAGTGCTCAAGATGAGCTATTGTGACCGGTCATTGTCTGGCATCCGTCGGCGTCCGTCGTCCGTCAATATTTGCTTTGTGAACACTCTAGAGGCCACAGTTGTGACTCAATATTTATGAAACTTGTTTAGAATATTTGTCTTGATTACCTCTAGGTCAGCTTTGAAACTGGGTCATATGGGGTCAAAAACTAGGTCAGTAGGCAAGATCAACGGAAAATCTTGTTAACAATCTAGAGTCCACGGTTTAAGTTTGAAACTCATGAGAATTGGTCAGAATGTTTGTCTTGATGACCCCTAGGTCAAGTTCGAATCTGGGTCATGTGGGATCAAAAACTAGGTCACCCGTTCAATTTGTTCCAATTTACCCCTGTCCGTGTTCCAACTTGCCCCAACGACGGGGCAAGTTGGAACATCATACCTTGTTACTTTGGACTAGTCTATTTTGATAAATACTCGTTCAATATACAAAGTGAGTAAATATTCTTGAAGAAATTGCAATGCATTGCTAAAATATTTATAACTGATTTGCCGAATGTGTTAGAAATACACAGAACGGTTCGATGAGTATTTTTGTCCCGATTTGCCCCGGTCTCCCCTATTATATATTTTTCACCCAAAGCAAAAGATAAATTATCTATGCGAGCGTAGCGAGCGAGGAAAAATGCATATTTTATATTTTCAACACAGAACAAAAGATAAATTACATATGTGCGCGTAGCAAGAGAGAAAAATGCATATTCTATATCTTTCACCCAGAACAAAATATAATTGCATATGCGATCGTAGCATGGGAGAAAAAATGCATATATATTATTTTTTCACCCAGAACAAGAGACAAATTACGTATGCGAGCGTAGCGAGAGAGAAAAAAATGCATATTTTGCACTTTTTTCACCCGAAACAAAGTCGAATTACCTATGCTCCGGCGATTTTAGGGTGGGAGTGGGGGTGGGGGGTGTTGGACGATTAACTTAAAGAAACTAAAACGTGT
The DNA here is from genome assembly GCF_021730395.1 of Mercenaria mercenaria. NCBI lineage: Eukaryota > Metazoa > Mollusca > Bivalvia > Venerida > Veneridae > Mercenaria > Mercenaria mercenaria. The sequence goes on along the minus strand of NC_069366.1, from coordinate 42,877,772 downwards.
AATGTTCGACGTATTTCGACGACTTCTTAGAAACATGGTGGACAAAATTCAGAAAAAACATGGTAGCAATCTGTTTAATGTCTTCAGTATGACCTGCAGACAGTAAAAGTTTGCATTTATTCGGACGACAACTTGGTAAATATGGTAGTCAGTTTAGCACAAGGAATCGGTAAAACCGAATGATGCTACCCGATGCATGTGCTTAAGTGAGATAATTCAAAAAGTAGGTAAGGTAGAGTTATGGTTATTTGACACTGCCCTTCTTGTCAATGGCCGCTATCATTTTGTGAAGTTTCAATAAAATACCATTAACAATTTTTAAGTAATGCTCCGGACAAGCCTTGTTTTTTAAAATAAAGGGAGATAATTCAAAAACTAGGTGTAGTAGAGTTTTGGTTCTTTGACACTCCACTTTCCGTCAATAGCCTCTATCATTTCGTGAAGGTTCAATGAAATGCCATTAATACATTTCAAGTAAGGCTCTGGACAAGCCTTATTTTGTATAATAAAGGGAGATAATTAAAAAACTAGGTAAGATAGAGTTATGATTCTTGACACTACACTTTTTCTCAATTGCCTCTATGATTATGTGAAGTTTCAATCAAATGCCATTGATTCTTTTCAAGTTATACACCGGACAAAAGTGTGACGGACAGACGGAAGGACGGACAAAGCGACAACTCTATGCTCGCCCTTCGGGGAGCATAGAAATTTGTAGTCAATCGATAAAAACAGCTCAACGTTAAAATGTTAGCCAACAACCATTTTTATCATTTGAACCACTAAATGTTTTGAGAAAGTTCCTAAAGTATACCCGAAGTCAGATTCGGATTCGGCATCGGATTAATTCGCAAATGTCTACTATGGTACAATTATTATCTGTAATATTTCTCAGCAACCACAGATTAGTTATCTTCGTATTCCGGTTGGACGATTTTATACTGAGTTACTGCCATTTGATTATTCAACAGTAGTATATTATAGTACAATCCTTGTCCGGTGTATTTCTCAGCAACCACTAGTCGGAATTTAGCCATACTTCCTAGCCTGAAAGCTTTAGGAGGAGATGCGCATATTATCTTCGTGTTTTGATTTGATGGTTTTTCATTGAGTTATTGCTCTTTGATTATTGTACGTTCGTAAACTATAGCCTCAACATGTTCAGGAGTAGCTATTTCTAAGCAACCACTGCTTGGAATTCAGCAAAAAATCACAGGATGCTTCACTCTCAAGAGCAGGTCGCATATTTTCTTCATTGCCCGTGGGAATGGAATGATTTTTCAATGAGATATTGCCCTTTGATAATTTTGCATAAACTATATGTGCCCAGTCAGTAAATTCCACTTTAGTTATTTTAATATGCGAAGTTCGGGGAGCATCCATCGTTTTACCGATATTTTCTTGTTTCATCCCAGGTCCGATAGGCCTACTCGTGTCTGTGGTAAAAAATCTGTAGAGAGGGCCATGCCTAAATATTTTTCAACTTCAACATTTTCCAGGATTTGACCATGAAGATTTGTTGTTGTTGTTGTTTTATGGTTATATTTAAAATTAAACATTTAGCTACTGAGATTACATATTTTCCCATTTTATCAGTTAATAAGTCGACCATAATTCGATCTTGCACGTTGTGATTGCTGAAACAAACGAACCCAGATTTAACTGAATAGATTTTGGTAAATCATAGAGTTAGAGTAGAGTAGAGTAGAAAGAGTAACGGACCGAGTACAGAGGCCTGTGGGACCCCGGACTGTTACTGGTACCTCTGATGACAATTATCTTTTGTCTTGAACTCCAACTGCCGCTGCCGACGAGAGCGTAGCGGCAAAGATCACTGTGAAATCAGGCCCGTAGCCAGAGGTAAGAAAAAAGGGAGGCACTTTCTAGGGTTGGTTGGGGGGGGGGGGGGGGGGGGGGGGGGGGGTATTGCATGTTTCCCCGTAAAATGTTTTTTTCGATGGTGCCATTTCGTGCGTTTTCCTGCATTTCAAACATGTTTTTGTTACTTTTAAGATACCGATTTCGGGAAAAATAAATGACATTTAAAAGATTCGCGTACATATCTGAAGGAAAATAAGAATTTTAAAATAGCCAAAGTATTTGCGATTATTGTCACCCTAAAACGCTCATTTAAAGGCATTTGGTCATGTTTGCTTGGTACTTACATCTTCTGTTTAGTAAATGTATGTTCACTTATAGACTTTTTAGCATGATTGACATGAAACGAAAATTTGAAAGAAGCAACATAGTTTATGCATATACAAATACAATACAGATAATACTTAATACATAATACCAGCAGTAGGAATTCAGTTCCTGTTGCGTCATGGTGTCTCGCAAGGCGGATTCTTATCCTTTGACTCTTCCTGCTTTTCATCAATGATCTGTTGTCTGAACAACCGAAAGCAGTTAAAGCTGCACTCGATCAACGCTGACGACCTGGTGTTACGGTGTAAGGAAGAACATGCCACAACAGCCACACACAGGATGCAAGAAGCAATCAACAAACTTTCAGCTTGGGCTGAAGATTGGTGTGTCTCAATCAATACAGAGAAATCGTCCACCATAATACTCTCCCTGTCGTCAAAGCAGAGGGTGGGAAAAATCAAGATGGGAAATACTTCGCTTACTGAAGCAGACGAGGCAAAATACCTTGGAGTTAATTTTGACAAACGGCTAGCCTGGAAACCCCACATTAGTCAAGCATTAGGGAATGCCTGTAGAAAGCTTGCCATGATGCACAAACTAGCTGGAACAACGTGGGGAGCAAAGGAGCAAATACTGAAGACAGTATATCAGGGAACAGTGAGACCCCATTTAGAGTATAGCTCAACTGCCTGGTCCACTACTGCCAAAACTAACCAACAGGCTCTAGACAAGGTTCAAAACCAAGCATTGCGGGTCATGACAGTTGCTACAAAGTTTACACCAATCTCCTTCATGGAGAAGCTAACAGGTACATCCGTTACAAGACAGGAGACATGCAAAGGTCCTGCTTCAAGCAGAGAAGTTCAGGTCAGTTCAAGACCATCCCATGAAAGCCAAGTTGGAAGGCTACATCAAAAAATCGGCTCAAATGTAGCAGCTTCGTTCAGTAGGCAAAGAAACTCAATCGAGAGTTCTTAACTGAGCTGAACATACCAACGACTCCCCTAGGTAGTGAAGACATTATAAACTCACTGGCGAATGATCTGTCCTCAGAGACTTGCTGTTCCTTGTCTTGACCGCGGGAAGCAAGAGAATGATGGTATTCGGAAGAGCCTCACACTTGCTATGATCGATGAAGTCTATTCTTCGGAAACATGGACTCATGTCTACACAGATGGATCAGTCACATGCGCCATCAAAGATGGAGGAGCAGGAGTTTTTATTCAATACCCATCTGGCAAGAGAGAAACACTACAGCCACAGGAAAACACTGCAGCAATTACAGTACCAGGTAGAGAGTGAAGCACTCATGAAGGCCGTCTCAATGATTGAAAACTCGGCAGAAGAAAGCTCCTCAGTCGTCTTTCTCTCAAATGTACTGTCTGTCATGGAAGCTCTGATCAACAATAAAGCTCCACTGCTAGCCAGGTTAATGCAGAGTCTGTCTATAACCTGCGAAGTAGCACTTCCCATTGTGGACTTGCAGGCAATGAAGAGATTGACTAACTGACTATGCTAAAAGCTCAGTCAGAACAACCAACAACACCTGTGAGCTGTAAAGAAAAGTCACCATCATCAAGGCACTAACGAGACCAAGGATTGAGAAACATGCTTTTCATCTCATTGATCGGTCTGAACAAGTGATGCTGGTCCGGCTTCGCTCAGAGCACAACAAGCTCAATGCTCACATGTACAAGAAATACAGACTGGCACCATCACCAATTTGTCCATGTGGTGAGGAAGATCAGACTACTTCAGATGTAAAAAGCATGACAAGGAGCGTGTTGCAACTTGGCCGATAGATACCTCAATCCACCAGAAACTGTACGGAGGTATTGAGGATCTGCGAAAAACCACAAAATAGTCGCGAACGAAGAAGAATTTTACCTGGCGGGACGGAGTTAATCTCTGGCTTATGCAAATAATGATAATCTCAAAAAGCGAGCAAAATAGGTAGAGCTACAGTGGTAAAGGTGTAAGTTAGATGGCCAGTGAATAAAAAATCAGGTTCCCGAGTATACTACAGACTCAAGGTATTAGACCCCTAAAAGTAATGTTTAAAAAATGGCATTTGCTTGGTATATTCTTACAGTTGACCGTGCATTCAGGGTATTTCCTCAAGCTCAAGTAGAGACAAATTTCAAAAGTGATGACCACTGCCCAAAACGTTTGCAGAGAATTCATTATATCATTTTTTTTATAAAAGAAACATGAAACTATTGGTAAACAATTATAAAACACAAAATAAAACTGTCAGTATCATTTTTTCTAGGGTGCCTCAAGTAAACGGATTTAATGAGACAGAAACATTGAAAAATTAAGGTCGAACCCTGCGGGTCTGTTTTGAATTTTGCTCACTTCATTCAAAAATAACCTTCGGGCAGAAGTAAAACCTACCTACATTTCTTCCACAATATGTAATCTAAAGAATGAAGGCAAAATAGAGAACTTTTACCGCATGTTACTTAGTATTTTTAAAGATGTCTAACTCTACCCCTTCTGTTTCAGAGGTAAATTCACTTTGAACAGCAAGAAATTGCTTATCAGATGATTTTTTCCACTTTTATACAATAAATCAATAGAAAGTCTTGAAAGAAGTAAAAACGTACTAGAAAAAAGGAAAATAAGGAAAAAAAATTGGTCCCAGTGGGGCTTGAACCTATGCCCCTGTGAAAATTGCAGTCAAAGTAGGTTTATGGTAGAAATTGACTACTCTTCAATAAGGAGGTACTCTATTATGGGCCTAATACCTTAATCAAACGCTATGCCCAGTTGAATCCCATTACTTTCAAATTCAAGGCTTTTAACTTCAGCATTTGACCCATGTACAAACATAAGCGCAATATTCTTGATATTGAAAATTGGGAGAAAATAGTTTAAACAAAATAAAATGAAATAACAGTGTCTCAGCTCGGTTATGCTTTAAAAGATGATGCTTCAAAATAGATCCTTTTTTTCTCATAATCTTGGCAGAAAAATACAGGGAGGCTACGGGCCTGGAAATATAATTTAGTCGTACTTATCCTGGACTGATTTCTACGACTGAGCTAATAAAATGAGGCGCATACTGTACGATTGGCAAAATTATGTCAACAGAGAAGAAATTAGTCGAAGCTTCGGGGCATATTCAGCAAGCTGAAAAGTGGTAATAGAAGCGTGAATACTCTATCCCGGCACAACCAGTTTCCGACCGCTTAACAAGTCTTCTGTCCAGTTTTGTTCACATGCAAGTCCAACTCTTTGTTTATTATTGCCTCGTACTTTCTATCATCATCATAGTCCTAAAGAACCCAAGTTTATAAGTTCTTTTTAATTGATACTGTTATGGCAATACTGGTACTGATGATAAACCCGAACAGAAAATGAGGTTTTTTACCTGTAACTTTTTTATTTCTGCAAATTGAAATCAATGGTCGGTATCAAAATAAAGCTTAACCTTTGCTGAAAACTTTACTTAATTCAAATTTATATTTAGTAAGCAAACTCACATGAAGTGAGGGCCTGAAAGGGGTATGTAAAAAGGGGACTATATGAACGTTGACCGATGATAAATTCGAACCCTTTGTCATTTACAAAATTTTCTTGGTATTATTATATTGAAACTTTCCCCAAAAAGCTGCAACAGTCATTCCTGATCAAGTAATGAAAAGTTAACAAATGTCAGGCCTTCATGTTTCGACAGTGAGCATGCGCAAAAAAAACACCCTCTTCCCCAGTAATTTTGGATAAATATTTTTTATACAAATTTATGTAATTTATTTATACAGAATATTTACCAATTTTATTTTTGTTTACACCAGTTGGTTTTGTAAGTGGAAACTATTAGATGGTGTGTTCAATTTTATAAATAACTGATTGCAATCGAATATTTCCAAGGTGTTCGGCTTTATCATCTGTCCGGGTTTATCATCAGTACCAGTATTACTTAAACGAGTCGATTGAAAAGAAATTCTTGGTTCCGTCAACTTGATGCGTTTCAATAGTAATTATATAGCAAAATACGATATTTCAAGATTTCGGTCGATTTAACCAAACTTTAAAATGTCATAACTTTTTTTATTTTTTGAGATATTGAAAAAAGGAAAACAGTTCTAGAAAGCTTTAAAAGAGATCTTTTAAACTGTGTAAAGAAATCTGCAATATTTGTAACTGAAAATTAGCTGGGGTTGCTAATGGTAACAAACATCAAAACCAACATTGCAGATCAGTATATACTGTAGGTACACCTGCCTGAATAGGCGGGTAGGGTAAAGTAAATGGCAGACAAAATATTAAGTTAGTGCATTATCTAAAGAACTACTTCAAGTGCTTAATAACTCTGGAGAACCTAGGTGTTACATCTGCTACATTGATAGCTGTCACAGATGCAGGGATCATCCTAGGTCAAAATTTTAGGGAGAAGGGACTTCTCCCTCCACAGAATTTAGGGAGAAGTTGAGAAATTTAGGAGAAGAATCGGCATAGCATTCAGTTTCTTGCCTATATATATCCACTTTCTGTGGGTCTAGCTGTAACTTATAAACAGTATACAATTATTTAAGGTGATTGATTCTTGCATTATCATTTTCATGAATTTCTAAATAAAGTATAAACTTAGCTATGAAAAAGTCACCTTTAAATTTTTATCTGAAATTTACATGTCCGAAATTCGTAAATTTAACAGGTGTACGGTCAAAACGGCGTGAAAATTTTCATTAATGTTTCGATTCTGGTACTTTTATAATGCCCGATTTTTGCACCAACTTGTTCAGATTTATACATTTAATTTATTTATTTATTATTTTTTTTGAAAATAATATCAAACTCGTAGATAATGGCGATCTTTTTACAATATTTTGTACGGCAGTTCTGACGTCCGCAAAATCATTTTTTATCCACAGTACCCGAGCCGTTCATTTACAGAAAGTGACCGTAATTATGGTAACTGAAATAATTTTTGAAGTAATCTTTAATAAAATGAAAGAATAATATACAATTGTTGCATAAAATCATGCTCTCGTTAAGTTTATCGGCTTTTTACACGCCGATTGAAATTTTCAAAATGGCGGCGGCTTACAATATTATTGATTGACACTGTTAAGATATTAACGCTACGATTGGCTGAAGTTTGACAGGCGAGTAGGCGGGGTTGACTATGGATTTATCGATAATTTAATCTAGAATATGCATCAAGTTTTACAACTTTAAGTAAACAGATAATAACTCGCTGAAAAACTCGGCGATTTGAATTTCGCCCGGAGGCGATAATTAGGCGAAGTGGCCGACTTTAAAGTGACGATATCGCTCAAATCGCCTTGTAGGATGATCCCTGACAGATGACAATGTATTACATTACTGCTAAGCTTTTGGCACTCTGAATATTAAAAAATGCTCAGAAAATGAAGAAAACTGTGGCTGCGACAGGCATCAGAATTGCATTGTCAAAAAAATTTGTATAGTATGCTTCACAATTTTGGAAGGAAACATGGGTTAAGGAATAAACATTTAGTGCAAAAGATATATAAATAATGGCCATTGGTTTAAGTAAGAATATGTAGTAGCCAGGGAAACAGGTTTCTTGGTAATAAGAAAAACCTCCTGAAAACATGGTAGCCTGGTTTCTCATGATACCGGGGTACTTAATGTGCGCAAAACGAATGAAACCAAAGAAAACAAGTCACCTAAATTTTTTATTTCTTTGCTGCTTCCTGCATCCTTCCTCATTATAATAATGAATTGAAAACTTTATCTGGTTATTGTTTATTTACTTAATTCCCGCTGAGTATGATGCCATGTTGAAATCTGACAAGTCAAAGTTGTTTCCCATGATACTGGGGTAATCATAAAAATGTGTCAATTATGGAAAGCCTGATACACAATTATATTAGTATTTCCCAATACTTCAGGTAAGGCTTACGGTAAACTTACAGTCTATGATTTCAGACAAATTTCAAAACGTTTTTTTCAACACATAAAGAACACAGAACAGTCTTACATTTAGACTGCATATTACCAAAGATATACTTTTTACAAGACTTGAAGTGATATTTGGATCTATTCAAGTCGAAAATTTTGGCAAGAATTTCACCAGCTACCATATTACAGGGTCGCAAAGTTATCTTGTGAGAAATACTCAGAATATACATTAAAATCTTTTTTTAAAATGACAGACCCATATATCAGATGCACAGGTTGTACTGGAGCTTAATTGTTTATCATTATATTTTGCATAATGATGTAATTCCATTATTTTTGCCTTAATGGCTTGCCATACTTTCGTTTCTAAGAAATGTTCTAAATATAGAAACAACATGGGAGTTCCACAAGGCTCTGTTCTTGGGCCTATACTTTTTATACTATATATAAATGACCTTCCTTTACACACACATAATTCATCCATTGACATGTTTGCTGATGATGCAACAATGTCTGCATTTGGTAAAACTGTGACTGAAGTACACAACACCCTGCAATCTGACATTAACAAAGTAGATGAATTGTGCAAAGAAAACTCAATGCTTCCAAACATATCTAAAACTAAAACTATGTATATCACAGCCTCTTATAACAACAATAAAATTAAAAATCACATCAGTTCTAATAGCATACAAATGCAGGGTCAGCCCCTATCATATTCATCACATGAAAAGCTGTTAGGAGTACATGTTGATGAACATCTGAACTGGAAGATCCAAGTTGAACAAACTATGAAAAAATGCAATTCCAATTTATATCTTCTTTTACGAATAAAATCTTACCTGAACCTACATTCAAGAAAACTATTTTTCAATTCTTACATTTTACCGCACCTTGATTATTGTTGTACTATATGGGGGAACTGTACTGATGAGCTTCTAGAATCTGTCTTAAAATTTCAAAAACGTGCCGCAAGAATCATACTTGACAAAGAATATAATGCTCCATCAGCTGAATTGTTTAAAGAATTAAAATGGATGACTTTTTCTGAAAGAATAAAGTATAAAAAGGCAATCCTTGTTTATAAATCCATTAAAGATCACTCTACTGAACACCTTGGTTCAAAATTTATTGAAAAACAAACAGGTGATCGCCAACTTAGATCAAATGAAAACAATGAAATTAAAGTACCAAAGCCAAGAATTGAATTCTTTCGTAAATCATTACAGTACTCTGGAGCTGTAATTTGGAACAACATTCCTATACATATACGCTCCTTAGATACGTTAGAAAAATTCAAAAGATCATATCTTCAGTGGCACTTCTCTGTTATATATAATTAGAATACAAAGCAATATTAATAGTCACATGTTGTCATATTTTAAGTTTTTCTTGATTTGGTATATTTTATATGTTTAGGTTGTACATTTTTACATAAAATTGATTCACTGTCATTGCCTTTTACTTCTTTCCATATTATAATGTTCTCCTTTCAGGTTTGTTATATCTGTATATAGTTTATTACATGTATGTTTGATGTTCTGTACATAGTTATACATTGTATACAGTGGACCATATTGTTAATCGGTTTTGAAAAATGTATCCAATGCCGTATATGTTATCCACTTTAAATAAAGTCGTTACTTACTTACTTACTTACATGGCTTCTGATTTGATGACGTCTTCAGCAATCTGTCGGAAGATATTTTCGCTTATAAGTCCAGATGATAAACACTGTTTATAGGAAATATGGAGTGTTTTGACACATTGGGTGGGGGCCAAAGGTATAAAATCATGTTTTAAATGGTTTTGTATAAAAAGGTAAATAAATCACCAGTAATCCTGACATTTTCGCAAAAAATTGTGCGTTACGGAAGAGCGGCTTCTGGTTAACTCCACTAATTATGTCAACATCTGGTAGGTGGGACTAACATAAATGTCTCGCGAGGAAACTGTTTACACCGATATCATGGAAGCCCAGGTACCATAAGAAAGGAGTATACTGCTACGTAAAAGGAATTTATATAAATTTCCAAGTACCAAAACTGAGTGAAAGTAGGTTTCTAACTTGTTCTGTCTCCACTGTAAACAATGAAACAATCACAACTGATAAATTAGGCTTAGATTTTGTAAAGATTTTTATCATACAAAGTTTTAGACGGTCGAAAATAGGTGGTGGTCAGAAATAGGTTGTTTGGGGATATAAATTTAAGACTGTATGTATGCATGCAAAATTATAGATTACATGTATCTGTAAATTTAAAAAATGTGATCACTTTGCCTGTCCAAACCACAGACACTTGGGACTTTGACCAGCTTATATTAGTATTGGTCAGCAGCTTTCTGCATATTACCATCACACATACATATCTGACGAACATGTACAAGTTTCCTAAGTATCTGGTGAAAATGTCCTAATATAGGATCAGTCCTAAATTAGTCCAACAAATTTAACGCGATCCTAGGAAATATTGAGTTATTTTTCTTTTGGGCAATATCTCCACTCGCGTCAAACACCCGAAAGACCAAAATAGTGGAGGAAATTTCCAATGAAATTTTCATCGCTGCCGACGCTTTACATGCTTTAGGTTTAAATGCTGATTATGTCACGAATTGGCCATAAATTCAAATAAAACTTACATATATCAAAAGGTGATTTAATTCCTCGTTGATTTATGTAAAAATTATGAAATAGTTTCCAAAATTACGAATTTTCTGGTGATTTAAACTGCTGTATGTACTGTACACGATTAATGTTTACCGCGTGTCTACACAGCCTATGTGCAAGCGATAAAACCAATAACTTTACATGACTTTGTACTGTGATTTATCCTGCATTGTGTTGGTCCTTCGAAGTTTTGACGGTAAGATTGCCCATCACAAATATAAAACAATCTGACCGTCAAATTATTTTGACTAGTCCTAAATATACTCAAAATTACAAATTTCTCCTCATTGTTTTCATACAGTGACCATGTTCTGGACCATTTTATTTAACTTAATCTGACACAAACACACACGCTGTTGGTGTCCATCGATTCAGCCCTTAAAATCTTTCCATCCATATATATATATTATTACCTGTCATGGACTAATATCAGCAAATCTCTTCGTTATTTTCATCTCATGCCAGTGATTTTGCACTGGCCGCATCAACTTTTTGTTGGATTGTCCATGGCGACTGGCTGACATGCTCCGGTACCGCCAATGCAAAACAGGAACCAATTATGTATAAATATTTGAAACTCTTATTAGTTATGTTACTTGGAAGTTTATGTAAATTCCTTTTATGTGTCAGTACCATGTTTTCAGGAGATTTTTTTTATTACCAAAAACCCTGCTACTACCTATCCATACCAGTATTCAAAATTATTCACATCTTTTGCAGTTAAATGTATATATATTCCTTTACCAATGTTTCCTACCAAAATAGTGAAGCATACTATACAAAATTATTATACCAATGCAATTCTGATGCTTGTCTCTACAGCAGTTTACCGCCTCGATAGCTGAGTGGTAAAGCGTCCGCTTTGAGTGCGGAATGTTGTGGGTTCGATCCCTGGCCGTGTCATACCAAAGACGTGAAAAATGGTACCAGTAGCTCTCTTGCTTGGCACTCAGCATTAAAAGGGAAACTGGCCTCTTCTCTCATACCTTCGTGGCGATGGATTTCATCAGGAATGAGGTGTCAAGAGTGATTAATATAAGTTGTAGAACTTTCTTCACAATCGACCTAAAATAAATTATGTATAAACTAACAGTTTTCTTCATTTTCTGAGCATTTTGAAATATTCGGAGATTCAAAAGCTTAGCAGTAATGTAATACATTGTCACCTAGGTTCACCTAGGTTCTCTCGAGTTATTGTGCACATGATGTAGTTCTATAGATAATGCACTAACTATTGCCTACCATTTACTTTATCCTACCCCTTGTAGTCTAGCTGCCAGTTCAGACAATACTGATCTGCCATGTTTTGGTTTTGATGTACGTTTGTTACCAGACCTGATTTGCGAGTGTACTATGTTTGCCATGGTGAAATGAAGCTACAGTAAAAATTTAGTCTTTGTTAGAGTAAAAATACCACACATGGCTGGATTTAGGTTGTAAATTTCCTGCATGATTTTTTACTGACGACTCAAAATTGATTAAGCCAGGGATTCAGAAAAAAACTTGAAACATAAATGGTATGTTTTAACTTTTATAGCATTTATGCGTGAGGCAATAAATCAGAGAGTTAGACTTGCGTGTGGAACAGAACTGGACAGAAAACTTAGAAGCATCTGGAAACTGCTTGGACACCATTATGCATATTTCTGTTAGTAAAAGCGTCAGCTTTGTAATTTCAATTTTTCACCATCATACTTCTGACTTTCAGCATCGTAGTATCAAATTTCTGTTACGCATACACAAAGGACGATTACAAGAGTAACAACATGCCTTCATTTTCAGACGACAGGATTACATTCTGCCTTGTGTAATGGTAAAAAGACACATGGGTGACTGGAAGGTGATGTTATGATGTTGAAAACATTTGCCCACCATTACACTGTTTTTGCGTGATCTGATTAAAACTGTTTTTCATTAGGCTGTGGCTAGGGGTCCAGTAATCAATATGAATACTGAGAACGGTATTTGCAAAGAGGAGACTATATTTCATCTTTAAAAACGGGAGATGATTTCAAAAATTGGCTCTCATATTTTCTTGTCATTTTAAATACATTGTAAGTGACAGGAAACTGAAATATTTATAATTCTTTAATCCCGGGGAAAATATAATCGTAAATTCAGTAAATAATAAATAGTAAATTTGTACACAGTAATCGGAAGCTTTTATCAAATTCTTGTTTTTCTCGGGACAGATGAATTAAAATAATAAGCTTGATGTTTTCTTTGGTATTTAAGACAAGGATTGTGCTCATTGTTGAATTTGTTTTACTGCTCGAGTAAATAGATAACAGTGACTACCGGAAATCGCTTTTATAGATTTTTCTGTCTTCTGATTGGCTAATATTCAGTTTCATGGTAATACTAAGATATACTGAATAAACAAAGATGGCAGCCCACATGGACATTTTGTAGACTCGGTAGTTGTCATGTTTTAGAATATATTTTGAAATGTTTGCACTTTATTTAAAGAAAAGTGTAATATGTGTATCCCGGTAATTGGTGTACCCAGTATACACTGGTAATGCAGTACATAATAGTACATGTATATTGATTGCCGGACCTCTAGACTCTGGGTGTAGAGGTCCGATTACCGGACCCCTAGCCACTTCCTTTCCTTTTTTACAGTCTGAAGACATCATTCCTGAAGTGGAATCCAGATTTAGATGGAGCAGCATCAGAGTTTATAAAAGCAGGTGATATGATTTCACATTTATGGTAATCACAATTACTTACCTAGGTCAATGTCTTAAAATAGCAGAAGTTCTTTTGAACAGTTAAAGTTATGATACGTGATTCTTCACTATGGTAAAACTAGGTCAGAAGACAGACTAACCTCTATTTGATTGCAATATAATAAAAACACAGCAGTTTTTTGCTTACATCTTTTTTTTGTATAAGCTGATTACCGTACTGAAGGCAGTGCTGCAACAAGCCCACAGATTTAATTTAAAAGGCTATAATGGTCTGAAGCTCCGGCGCCTTTTCCCATAGCAAATAAAGGTCTAAGTGGGAGGACCCCAAAATCTGCTTTAAAACGTCGACCTTCTACTTCAGTAATGAATGAAACCTTGCAACACTTTATTGACAAAGGGGCAAGTTCCTAAACACTGCTATCTATTTAAGCAAATGATGTCTGTCTAAATACTGATATGTTATTTTCTTTCAAATCTTTTTTATACGCCATGAAATGGGATGTGTTATGGGAATGTGAGCTCTCGAACATGTGCAGTTCTTATCCAGTGGTCACCAAACTTGGTCAGAATGTTTATTGCCATTATTTCTCATACAGGTTTTAAGACCAGCTTGATTGTTCCTAAGGCTCTAGAGTTGTCGCCTTTGAATTATTCAAAATTGTGAAAATTATCTGATCTTTAACTTGAATACTTCTTGTAATGTTGAACAGACTCAGTCAGAATGTTAAGGGGCATAATATCTCAGCCAAGTTCAGTAGTCATCTAGATTGTCCTAAAGGCTCTTAATGGGAATATTATCTTGGCGAGGTTTGACCAGCTGGATAGTCCCAATCATGCTTGACTCGAGTAACTGTAATGGGCCATGAATTACTTAACTTGTGAAAATAGTGTCCTCTTGATAACTTGAACATTTCTTTTCCGATGTTCACAGGCAAAATGTTTATTGGCATAATATCTTGAACATGTTTGATAACTAGCTAGATAGTCTTATTTGCTGTGAAGTTCTAGCCCTTGAATTACTCAAAACTGCGAAAGTTCAGTGTCCATTCATTTACTAGAGTATTTTTGTTGATTTAAAGCAATTTTTTAACAGAATTCACATCTTTTGATAAAATCTATAACAAGAAAAAAAACTAGCCAATCAGATTTAGAGCTACGGCCCTTCATTTGATCAAAATTACAAAAATTGACAGTGTGAACTCATTTGTTAGTCCCCTACTGGTTGAAAACCAGTTTCGGGGACTATAGGAATGCGCTTTTCTGTCGTTATAAGGTCTTCTATTCATTTTATGCTAATCAGAGCTCTAAACCACTTTTTATGCCCCTGAAGGGAGGCATATAGTTTTTGAACCGTCTGTAGGTCTGTCCGCAATTTTCGTGTCCGGTCCATATCTTTGTCATCGATGGATGGATTTTCAAATAACTTGGTGTGAATGTGTACCACAGTAAGACGACATGTCACGTGCAAGACCCAGGTCCGTAGCTCAAAGGTCAAGGTCACACTTAGACATTAAAGGATAGTGCATTGATGGGCGTGTCCGGTCCATATCTTTGTCATCGATGGATGGATTTTCAAATAACTTGGCATGAATGTGTACCACAGTAAGAGATGACTTGTTGCGCTCAAGACCCAGGTCCGTAGCTCAAAGGTCAATGTCACACTTAGACATTAAAGGATAGTGCATTGATGGGCGTGTCCGGTCCATATCTTTGTCATCGATGGATGGATTTTCAAATAACTTGGCATGAGTGTCTACCACAGTAAGACGACGTGTCGTGCGCAAGACCCAGGTCTGTAGCTCAAAGGTCAAGGTCACACTTAGACGTTAAAGGATAGTGCATTGATGGGCGTGTCCGGTCCATATCTTTGTCATCGATGGATGGATTTTCAAATAACTTGGCATGAATGTGTACCACAATAAGACGACATGTCGCACGCAAGACCCAGGTCCGTAGCTCAAAGGTCAAGGTCACACTTAGACATTAAAGGTCATTTTTCATGATAGTACATTGATGAGCGTGTCCGGTCCATATCTTTGTCATTCATACATGGATTTTAAAATAACTACGCATGAATGTGTGACACAGTAAGACGACGTGTCGCGCGCAAGACCCAGCTCCGTAGGTCAAAGGTCCTAAATTCTAACATCGGCCATAACTATTCATTCAAAGTGCCGTCGGGGGCATGTGTCATCCTATGGAGACAGCTCTTGTTCATTCTCTGTCAAGAAGTAAAAGTAAAAATACCTTTAAACAACTTTTTCATATGAAGCACCTTGTCAAACTTGGTCTATAGTATTCTTATGAAACCCTCTGTTAAATTTCTTCAAATTGGGCTCAAGTTGACACTAGAGCTAAAAATAGAAATATCTTTAAATGACTTTTTCCAGTTTTCCATTTAATTTGGTTTGCAGTATCTTTGTAAGGTGACTAAGGTCCTTTCACAAATGTGTTCAAATGGGGCACTTGACCTGTTTTATTTTTTTACACTGAATACAGTTTTACACTGAATACAGTGTATCATACATATATTGTAAAATAAACCATTTCTGGTGTGTGACTCAGGGCTACAGCCTACTGTGGCCCTCTTGTATATATGTGTCAGTAATATTTTCCTTTCTATATATTTTCAGCAACATGTTATAAGAATGCAAGAGCTCTTCCAGAAGCTAGAGGTGCTTACCTGAAAGCAGCTGAAATGCAAGAAAGAATGAAATCATATCCTTTATATCTTGTTGATATTTTAGTACATGCTTAGAAAACAATGATAACCTAACCTGGTGCTAGGCTAAAGGGGGAGTATATAAGCCACAAGATGGAGCTTAGGTAGGCATTTCTAAAAATTACCGAAAAACATTAGGTAGAATGATTTTGAAAATTTGCACATTTTTACATTGTGACTTTAGTCAAGTTCAAAAGTTGGATACCTGAGGTCAAAACCAGGTCACTAGGTAAAGTTATAGAAAGACGTTGTTAACATTTTCTACCTGACCTCATGAGACTTGTTCTGAAAATATTGTAAACCTAGAAACGTTCGCGAACCCTTTATTTCGTGTTTTTTTGACGACAGACAATTAAGCGGCCACAAAGATTCACGGAATACGCCGGTCACGAAATACGCTAAAACTTAATAGCTTAAGCACATAACAAACGGCCGCAGGTAAAATTACAGGTAAAGCTGCACATAAATTGGGAACATACTTGTAATTGATCACTTATCCTTAACACATTTTCAGTCTACTCTACTTTGTGATTGTGAGTGAAATTTATGTTCCACAATATACCGTTTGTAATCACAAATCACTGTATAGTAGTACAAGAAAGCAGACCACTTAATATGTCTATACGGAATTTTTTGTGATCAGTTTTGATCAAACAAACATAAGCATTATTCCCTGTGATAACTTGACCATGGCTGAGCAAGATAACAGTGTTTTAACAATAAAATTTATTGTTTGATATGGTAACATAGCCAAGGTGATTAAAATAACAGGCTCAAACAAATATTTTAATATTGTCAGTGTTTCACATAATTACCTATTTTCACTAAAATAAAATGTTTGCATATTGTCCCATAGACGATGTATTTGTTTGTATCACATATTTGACCCTTGATATAAGTATGTAATATAAATACACTACAATAGGAAATTTCTACATTTTAAAACATCTCAGTTAATAAAACAATCATGTCAAACTTTTCAGGTGTCAAGCAGGTTTGTATTACCAGCTTAGAAGATAAACAGCAAATCACAGCATTGTTGACATGTACAATGAAAACTACAAACTTACGCGTTTTCATGATAGCTGACTGGTTCGCGGCTAGAAAACTTTGCGGATACACATCAGCCACGAAAGTTGCTAACTTAGATAGCGCGAAACCATTTTCAAGGTTTACAGTAGAACTTCTTAATACATTCTCAATATATACAGCTGATACACAACAGTTAACATGCCAACATGCTAAATTGCAGTTAAATTTTTGAACTTAGTCTTTATATAATTTCTGAACTTCTACCAATGATGGCTGTCCTGATTACTAAAAACTATGGCCGCAATGTGCTGGGCTTATAAGTCTATAGAGTACACTTTGAAACTTATCTTATTTGAAACTGTTAGATTTAATAATTTCACACAATTGTTCCTTCCAAAATAGCTAAATCATTAACATACTACCAAAGAAACATACAGTATTTGAGCTGTGAAACTGAGGTGGAGTGATCTGGAGCCATTATGGCCCTCTTATTTTGTGTGTTCCATTGTTAATTAGGTTTCCCCCAGTGGTTTGATCCTCGGCTGCGTCGTACCAAAGACGTAAAAAATGGTACTAGTAGCTTCCTCGCTTGGCGCTCAGCACTAAGAGGATAGTGCTAGGACTGGTCAGTCTAACGTCAGTATAATGTGACTTGGTGGGGTACCACGTGTCTATGGTGTGATATTCCAGAGAGGCAAGTTGGGCATTGTGCTCACTGCTACAAGTAGACACCATCGTGTATATGACTGAAAAATTGTTGAAAAAGACATTAAACGCGAACACACACACACACACACACTTTTAAAGTATCATTTTTCTGTGTCATAATTATATACATTCTATGCCAAACTTGATGGAAATGAAAATTTCACCCAAACTGTGGGCGAGTAGCTTTAATAAAAACCTTACTTAATACAGATGATTGCATGTATATGTCAACAGTGATTGGTTATGTTTTAAATGTGCAATAAAAGATGAAAACTAGTATTTATATATGTAGTATTTTCTTTAACAAACTCTCAGACCATTCCATGCGGCAAAGTGAGTATTCATATACACATTTCTAAACATTTTGAATACTGCCCAGTTATTTCAGATATAGTTTCAACAATTGCTGTGAATATTCAGTTGACTTTAAAGAAAATTAAAAAGAATTATTAAGCTCATGTTTGGGGCAAGTCATCAATATAGGAAAATAGTCCAGCGTCTCATTGTCCGTAATTTATACGAACATATTTTTCTCTGAAAATACTTGTCATAATTACACCAGATTTGGCAACGTCCTGTCTTAATTTTGTATAGATGAGGTAACTTGGCCCCTTTTAGGGGCTGCTGGAGTTGAAAATAGAAAAGCCTTTCAACAACAACTTCTCATGAAGCACCAGATAGATCTTCATCAAACTTGGTCTGTAGCATAATTATAAGGTCCTCTCCCAAATCTTGCACAATTGGGGACTTGGCTCCTTTTTAGGGGCCACTTGAGCTAAAAGCTAGAAAATCTTTAATAAACAATTTCTTCTTATGAATCATTTGGTAGGTCTTCATCAGCACCATTATAAGGTCTTGCCTCAATTTTGCTCAAAAGGATATGCGTTGGCTGTTGTAGGGGCCACTACTAAAGATAAAAATACCAAAACCTTTTAAATCTAAAGAACTGCTTGATGGATCCTCATCAGACTTAGTCATCATTGTAAGGTCCTAAATTTATTCAAAAGTGGGCATTTGGCCTCTTGTAGAAGCTGCTAGAGATAATGATAGAAAAACCTTTAAACAACAACTTCTCATGAACGACTTGATGGATCTTCATCAAACTTGGTTAGTAGCATCATTGTAAGGTACTCTCCTATGCAAGGTTTATTGAAATAGGAGCACTGGGCATGTTTTAGGGGCCACTAGAGCTAAAAAATAGAAAAATTAAACAACTTCTAATTAATCACCTGATGGATCTTCATGAAACTTGGCCTGCAACGTCATTATAAGATAATCTCAAATATATTCAGTGGGTGCACTCAGTCCCTAGCGACCCTTTGACCTTTACATATCTTCTTCTCATGAGGCCCTTGATATATCTTCATCAAACTCAGTCTTGTAAGGGGAGGAAACTAGAGCTACAAATAGAAGTATGTTTAAATGACTTTTCTAGCAGATCTTCATTAAAATTTGTTCCGTGCAGTCCATGTAAGGACCTCTCAGATTTGTTTAGTTGTGCCACTTGACCTGTTTTTTGCTTTTTAGCTCACATGTCACAAAGTGACAAGGTGAGCTTTTGAGATCGCGCAGCGTCCGTGCGTGCGTCTGTCTGTCTGTAAACTTTTGCTTGTGACCACTCTAGAGGTCACATTTTTCATGGGATCTTCTTGAAAATTAGTCAGAATGTTCATCTTAATGATATCTAGGTCAAGTTCGAAACTGGGTTACGTGCCTTCAAAAACTAGGTCAGTAGGTCAAATAATAACAGAACCTTGTGACCTCTCTATAGGCCATATTTTTCAATGGATCTTCATGAAAGTTGGTCTGAATGTTTATCTTGATGATATCTAGGTCAGGTTTGAAACTGGGTCAACTGCGGTCAAAAACTAGGTCACTATGTCAAATAATAGAAAAAACGACGTCATACTCAGTTCAAAGCTGGGTCATGTAGGGACAGGTGAGCGATTCAGGACCATCATGGTCCTCTTGTTATTACTAACCACAGTTGTTATGATCTATAATTCTGTGTGCCATACATATTTTCAAGGTCAAATAGTCAGTTCCAGTTGAGCGACTTTGGATCACCATGGCCCCCTTGTGTACTATTCAGATAAATTCATGTCAGATTTAGTTGGCTGTAAATTATGTAGAAAGCTGTTACACACATGAAAAAATCATGAAAAAATTTGCTCTTATATCATACTCTCTCATAATCTATTTTTTTTATTGGTTTAAGCAAATAACTAAATAGTAACATACAGAGCACATGGATATTTTAATTTTATGTTCATGGAAATTTAACAGGTCATATGAACAGGCTGGGCTTATCAGTAAGGAGAACAAGGAGTTAGATCTTGCTGTACAGTACATGGAACAGGCATCACACATGTTCCAGGAGCATGGTACGCCAGACACTGCTGCTCTATGTCTAGAGAAAGCAGCCAAGTAAGATATAGACATGTTTTTTCTTCTATTTGCTGAAGTTTGCCCCATAGCAAGGTCATAAGGAGTGGCAAAAACCTCAGCTTCTTCAGCATGTCTGCAGTCATGTAGTTAAAGTGGTTTTGTCTCTGTGTTCTTAAGGTACAGCATGGTTAAAGTCTACCTTTTATGGTTGAGAAAATCTCAGGGCATTATTTGATTCAGATGTGGGTCCTTACATTTGCCAGCTAGGTGGTTTTCTCATATCCCTTAAATTAGGCTTGAACACAGTGAAGGGGATATGCTGTGGAATTGTGATATTGTACTACCACTGTGCTAGACTCTGAATGTGGTATTGATGTAAAAATAGGTCTGTACATTGTTGAAAATCAGCCCAAAATACAGCTTTTAACTCGTACACTGAAACTGGTTAGAGACAAGTGGTTTGTAGTTCATTCAGTCTCAAAGGCTCCAGACTCTGAATATAGGCTCTATAGGCTCTATAGAGATCAAATGATTCAGACTCTGAACAGCTGTTATAGGCTCTGTAGAGATCCAGACTCTGAACAGCTGTTATAGGCTCTGTAGAGATCCAGACTCTGAACAGCTGTTATAGGCTCTGTAGAGATCCAGACTCTGAACAGCTGTTATAGGCTCTGTAGAGATCCAGACTCTGAACAGCTGTTATAGGCTCTGTAGAGATCCAGACTCTGAACAGCTGTTATAGGCTCTGTAGAGATCCAGACTCTGAACAGCTGTTATAGGCTCTGTAGAGATCCAGACTCTGAACAGCTGTTATAGGCTCTATAGAGATCAAATGATCCAGACTCTGAACAGCTGTTATAGGCTCTGTAGAGATCCAGACTCTGAACAGCTGTTATAGGCTCTATAGAGATCAAATGATCTCTGTTACATACATACTTTAATCACAAACTAGACAACAAGTTCAACAATAAACAGAAAACACAGGAAAAAAGCCCCATGCTACAAAGTAGTCATTGAAATGGTCAAGTACTGATTAAACTTAAATGTATTTCCTGTGTTACAAAATACCGGGTAATGCCATATTTTCATTTCAGAGAATGTGTTATCTATTAAACTATGTTTGTTTTATTCTAGAATGGTTGAACAGAGCAAGCCAGGTAGAGCAGTAGAGCTTTACAAGAAGGCATCTGATGTAGCTGATGTATGTATTTACTGGTTTTCTGTTCTCTTTGAATTTTGAGTCACACTAGGAAAGGTCATAGGATATCTTTACAGCTTTAATGGTGAAGGAAAATTTGTTGCATGCTCAGTGAGCCAGGCACAAGGATAGACCGTCAACAAGTACCTTTCAGTTCAAGGTCATAGAACTAAGCTTGTTGGCTATTTTTGACACCAATGGCAGGGTCACATTCTGGCAGTTTATCTTTAAACATGGAACCAGCTCAGTAGTAGATTTGAACAAGAATTTACTCTGTGCATGGATTTTAGTCATGGAGGAATCCGTCTATCATAACATAATAAATGGTAGTTCTGCATACTACATAACATTATGTCACAGTGTTGTGATATCTATTGTCTATAAAGTATCAGTGTGTACTAGTAGAATATTTGTATAAATATTAACAATGTTTTTTGTTGTTTCACCAGATAGAGGACCGTCCTAGGCAGAGTGCAGAAAATATTGGTAAAGCAGCTCGACTTCTTGTAAAGTTAGAAAGGTTAGAATATTTGACAGCAAACTAGTCTGTTGATTTTGTTTACATGAAAACATATCATTTCCCAATGATTTAGTTTTTAGGGATTTTTGTCTTGCCCACTTTTAGTGGAAGCGAGACTAAGCAATCCAAATTCCGGGTGCGGCAATGGCGGCGGCGATGGTGGCGTCAACAGTTGGGAATATCTCAAAAACCATTACATATATTTCTTTTAAACCTTGTAGGATTTTTAGAAACTAATTTTACACCCCCTTGGTGAGTCCTGGCCCCCTAGTAACCTTAACCTTGAAGAAATTAGCATTTTGAGATTTTTTGACGCCTTTGAAAATTCACAGAAATGACAATTTCTCAAAAAACATTACATATATTGCTTTGAAATGTTGTAGGGTGGTTCAAAAACTCATGTTACACCCCCGTGGTGAGTCCTTACCCCATAGTTACCTTGAAGAAATTGGCATTGTTTAGATTTTTTTGATGCCTTTGAAAATCCACAAAAATTACAATTTTGCAAGACCCATTATATATATATTTATTGCTTTGAAACCTTGTAAGATGGTTCAGAAACCCATTTTACATCCCCTTGGTGAGTCCTGGGCCCCCTAGTTACCTTCACTTTGAAGAAATTAGCATTCTTAGCTCGGCTGATTTTTTAAAAATATCTATGAGGTATTGTCGTCACTTGATCGTCCGCATCGGCATAGGTTAAATTTTTTGTTTAGGTCCACCTTTTCTCAAAAACTAGAAGAGCTACAGCTTTGAAACTTTGCTCTCTTGTTTATCATGATTAGATGACTATGTAGGTCAAGAACCATAACTCTGGTATGCATTTTGTCAGAATTATGGTCCTTTTTTACTTAGAAAATTTGAGTTTCTTGGTTAAATTGTTTGTTTAGGTCCACCTTTTCTCAAAAACTATAAGAGCTACAGCTGTGAAACTTTGCCCACTTGTTTATCATTATAAGATGACACTGTAGGCCAAGAACCATAACTCTAACCTGCATTTTGTCAGAATTATGGCCCTTTCTGAACTGTAACTCTTTCCGTTCGTACAGTCCAGCACTTGCAGACGAGCAGTGGCACCCGTAGGCAGTGCTCTTTTTTAGATTTTTTTGGACACCTTTGTTCAAATTGTTCTGTCTGACTTACTTTAGGGGCCTCTGGATTTGAAAATAGAATTTTTTTTAAACAACTTCTCTTAAACTGCCTCATGGATCTTCACTAAACTTGGTCTGTAACTATCCTTCTAAGGTACTCTCAGATTTATCGAAATAGTTCAGCTTTACTAATTTTTGGGGCTACCAGAGCTAAAACTAGAAAAACCTTTAAACAATGTCTTCTCATGAACAGTTTGATGGGTCATCACCTGACTTGGTCTGTAGCATCCTTGTCAGGTCCTTTCTTAATTTTCAGATAGTACTGCTGGATTGATATTAGTTGAAAATAGAAAAAAGCTTAAATTGACTTCTTCTCCTGAATCCCTCAATGATTCTTTTCCCGAACTTGGTCTGTAGCATCTCTCAGTTTTGTGCAAGTTGTTCTGCTTGACTGATTTTAGGGGCCATCAGAGGTAGAAATTTACCAATGAAATATATTTACAGTGCCAAGTTGGCATTTTGAAAGATCATACAGCATATTATTTAGCTTGTAAAGATATGGTATAGATATAGTACAATTTTTTCAGTTACGATTATTTGATGAAATACATTGATTGTGCTTACAGTGTTTGGAGGCTAAATTAAAACATTTAGGCCATGCAGTATGTTACATTCTTTAATGATTTCTTTACTATTGATTCAGGTATGAAGAGGCAATAGCATGTTTAAGCAAGGAGATAGCATTCTATGCCGCTGCTGAGAACTATGCAATGATAAATAAACTTGTGTTAGCTGTTGTACTCATAAAACTAACACTAGGTGACTATGTGGCAGCCGACCAGTTCTACAGATCTTCCATAAGGTAAGTGAATACTGTTTGATACACAGAAACAGTTTTTGGTTGAATTTCAGCTTTTTTTGCATGATGCAGAATTACTTTATATATCCTTCAGAAGGCCATAGGAACATTTGTGAATTTTAAGGATAAAATATCTATAATAATGTCACTTTTATGGCCAAAACTGTCCATCTGCAAATGATATCAAAAATTAAGATTTTCAGAATGATTGAAGTACAATGGAAAGTACTGTATTAATTCATTCAGGCCTATACTCAAGCAGCAGTGTTATCTGTTATTTGTAGTTCCAGTTGACAGCTGATTAGAACACTGATTCATGCATGCAGTATGAAACACAAAAAATTAACTTGAACATGAATAAGATCACTACATGGATATTTTGCAAGATAAACTTAGCAAACAGGAAATATGTCTAAATACTATATAATCCATTCCGCTATATACATTACTCAAGATCTTTGAATAAAGAATCGCATTAAAAAACCCTTCAAATGAATACACTACATATATACTCTACATGTATTGTAATCCCAATAACAGGATTATAAACAGTAAATAAATGTTGTCACATTGAATTGGAATTTCTACTTTCACTTTTCACCTTGTTGCAGAAAACATGAATTAAAGTTACTGAACGCGTTTGTAACAGGCAGTCAAACCTACCGTCGTCATTTTTACAATGCGGCTTTGATCATTTTCTTGAAATTATCGTATTACTCGTCATGATTATGTCTGACACTGAATAATGTTGACCTTTGGAAATTAACAACAGCAACAAATAGAAAATAAGACTCTAGCGAAATGTACCAAAATTATTAAATGTAAATAATATTGACATGTATAAACACAAGAAAGGTTGGATTAATTGCTTCTTTTGCAATTTCCTTATTCCTGGCACTATTTTCTGTTGTTATCCCCCACGACAGGTTGAGGTATATAGTTCTGGAGCTATCCGTCTGTCTTTCCATCTGTCAATCTTCCAAAACTTAAATAAAAATGGTAGAAATGTTAATTGCTTGTGGGAAATGCCACTTGACAAGTTTTGGATATATATATGTTTTATTCCATTTTCTGTCTGTCCAGAGTCATATCTCAGACTTGGTTGAGAGGATTCCAATAAAATGTAGTAGAAATGTTAACTGTTACAGCCACAGGGCAATGCAGCCCTGCAAGTTTCATTAAGATTGTTTGAGGAAGACAAGATTTTATGGGCCTTTGCAATATAGTACATTAATGCTTCATGTTCTGTCGGTTCATACTCATATCTCAGACATGGTGTAGTAGATTTCATTAACACGTAGTAGAAATATCAAATGTTCTAGGAAAATTTGGCCCTGCAAGTGTCAGACAGATTATTTGAAGAAAACAAGATTTATGGCGCTCTGTACATGGCACCCTTAGTTAACATTCAATATATCTACCCTCCAGTCACCCAGGTTTCACAATATATCTACTATTACTGTCAGTCTCAGTTTACTGTCAATAATTCAGCATTTCCAGACACCCTCAATTCATATTCAATATATCTACAATCCTAGTTACATAGTCAGTATATCAACCATTACAATCATCCTCAGTTCACAGTCAGTACTTCAACTAGTGAGTCACCCTGGGTAAACAGTCAGTACTTCAACTAGTGAGTCACCCTGGGTTTACAGTCAGTACTTCAACTATTCCAGCTACTGAGTCACCCTGGGTTTACAGTCAGTATATCTATGATTTCAGTCACATTCAGTTCACAGTCAATGTATATACTATTTCAGTCATCCAGGCTTCACAGACAGTGAGGAATGTGCTGCCATAGATGAGTTACTGCAATCATATGATAATGGTGATGAAGAAACTGCTAGAAGAGTTC
Source organism: Mercenaria mercenaria (assembly GCF_021730395.1). Lineage (NCBI taxonomy): Eukaryota > Metazoa > Mollusca > Bivalvia > Venerida > Veneridae > Mercenaria > Mercenaria mercenaria. Next base: position 42,851,992 of record NC_069366.1, on the reverse strand, counting down.
TCTCTCTTCCCCTCATCAAATACATGGACAATGCTGTAAGTCTGTTTGCTACTTGATAAAATGGTTACTTGACTTCTTGTAATGTCCAAATATAAGGTAAGTAATGTGACCTTTAAAACTCGTTTTAAACTTCTTTTTGTGACCGAATTAGTGTTGGTAAGGTTATGCTTCTCTACTTTGAAATCATTTAGAATTCATGGGCATAAAATTTCGTGCTTTGCCAGAAAAAAAAATGCAATTTCATTGGATCCTAAATTCATGGATTTCAGGTTCCATGTCAAAAAAAATATGGGGTCGTAAATTTGTGGATTTCAATTCTTGGTAAAAAGATACTGTGTACTAGTAATATTCGGCAACTGTGCTGCTAACTTGTTGACATGTGTAAGAAAACGTGATTTCTGTCTGATCAAACAACCAAAGATGCGTTGCTATGGTAATTAGCCTACCCATCAGTTAACAGGACCTGGTGTTAAGTGTCAATTATATTTTATTATTTGCTCACATAGTGACAAGTGAGCCTTTGTGATCACATTTCGTCCATCATACGTCCATCGTCCGTCGTTCACAATTTCTTGTGAACATGATAGACACTACATTTTACAATCAATTTTAATTAAACTTGCACACAACTTGTACTGGCATAATATCTCGGTTCCTTTCGAAAACTGGCCAGATCTTATCATGGGTTCCAGAGTTATGGGACCTTAAAGGGCCAAAATCTGTTATTTTGACTTGTGAACATGATAGAGACCACATTTTGCAATGGATTTTAATCAAACTTGCACACAATTTGTATTGGCATAATATCTTGGTTCCTTTTGAAAACTGGCCAGATCCCATTTTGGGTTCCAGAGTTATGGTCCCTTAAATGGCCAAAAATTGCTATTTTGGCTTTTGCAGCCATACAGATACATTTATGGTTTGATTTGATACAAACTTACAAAATATCCTAATTAAACATTAATAGATCTTGGATTCCGTGATGAATCCTTCAGATCCAATCACAGGTTCTGGAGTTACGGCCCCTGATTGACCCCTGAAAGAGCCAAAATTTGTTGATTTTTACCTTGTGAACACAATAAAAGTGACATTTTACATTTGATTTTAACCACACTTACACACAACTTAAGTCACAAAATGATCTTGATTCCTTTTGAAAACTGGCTAGATTCCATCATTAGTTCTAGAGTTACTTGCATAGAATATTTATCTTGATGATCTCAGGTCAAGTTCGAAACTGGGTCATGTGGAATCAAAAACTAGGTCACCAGGTCAAATCAAAGGAAAAGCTTGTTAACACCTTAGATGCCACATTTTTGACCATATCTTCATGAAACTTGGTCAGAATGTTTACCTTGATGATTCCTAGGCCTAGTTCGAAACTGGGTCAATATGGGCTCAAAAACTAGATCACTCGTTCAAATCAAAGGAAAATGTAGAGGCCATATTTATGACGCTATCTTCTTGAAACTTGGTAAGAATGTTTATCTTAATGATTCCCATGCCAAGAAACTGGGTCATGTTGGGTCAAAAACTAAGTCACCACTCAAAGGAAAAGCTTTTTAACACAGTAGAGGCTACATTTATGACCCTATATGAAACTTGGTCAGAATGTTTATCTTGATGATTTCAAGACCAAGTTTAACAGTTGAGCGATATAGGGTCATTATGACCCTCTTGTCTGCTATGCAACTTCTTGTTTGATGAAATTAAATGTGCATAAAACACTGTCCTTATGAATTTAAAGAAAATAAAAATTGTTGGCCTTTCGTCTGTGATGATACTACCATAAATTAAAAGTAGCGCCTATAAGGCATTTTGTTTGCAGCATGGTAATTAGTACAACTATAGCCTAATTAATTATGTCTCCCACCACACAGTGGTGGGAGACATAATGATTTACTCCAGTCTGTGTGTGTTTATGTCTGTGTGTGTGTGTGACTGTCACAGAGCTTGTCCGCACTCTAAGTTGAACATTTCTCATCCAATCTTCACCAGACTTGAACAAAATGTGTTTGACCATAAGACCTCAGCCAAGTTCGATAACTAGCCAAATCGGCCCAGGCACTTCGGAATTATGGCCCTTGAACATAATTACCAACACTACCGATACAGCAATGTAGACCGGTTACTCCAACATGTGAATATATACCAATAGGCCACAAACAGTATACAAAGACAGACTTACTATTCAAATGATTAGGCAGTTGTGGGAGACATGCGCTTTCTCAAAAGCACCTCTAGTTTATAATATATATAATACTTTGGGCTATAGATGTTCATTTCTAGTTTGGTTTTCCTGACTGTTCACATGCAATGGTATTAAATTTTTATGTTGTTGACTCAGTGGTTGAAAATGGGCAAAGTTCAAACCCATTGAACTTATGCATGTGTTATTTCCTGCCGAGAAACGTGTACTGTTGGTAATGATGCATTGGACGCAAAACTAGCAGTTAATTTATAATACTATTTAATAGTCCCAAAGCACTAATCGGTTGGTTATGATGTCCTTTTTGGTGACATTGTGTACAGTTACATTTAAAATTTTGGGCCATTTGTTCGTTGGGACATAATTTTGTGGTTGAGCTGAACCACGAAATCCACAAAAATTAATCACCCACGAATAATAATGATTTCACAGTATTAAGTAACAGTTATTCCCTGCTACAGTGTTAGATCTTAGTCCATATGGCCTTTGTCTTTGTAAGGTTTTTTCACTGTATAAGGAGCAGTAATTCAGGTATGCTAATCATTAGATAGACTGCTGTTTATAAAACATTTCTGAAACTCAAAGGCTCACAATGACTTTGTTTATAATGCGGTTTATAATGCGGCTGCCATATTTTTTTTACGAACGTAAAATAGATATTTTTTTGTTAAAATCGTTTTCTCATATATTTTTCAATAGTTAAAATATTTTGTTCAACTAGAAGAAGTATTATTATACCCCCACAAATGAATATAGGAGTGAGCTGGTCGGTCGGTCGGTCCGACCGTTGGTTTTCATGGTTTCTGAACAGTATCTCATGAAAGGCTTGACAGATTTAAAAAAATTTCGGTACACAGGTGTAACACTATAAAATACAGGTCAAGTTCGACTTTTCCTACAAACCACCATTTTTAGCTCAACTTTTTGAAGAAAAAGTAGAGGTATTGCACTCGCCCCGGCATCGGCGTCGCCGTTGGTTAAAGTTTTTGATAAAGTCAGATATCTCTGTTACTATTAAAGCAATTGACCTGAAACTTGAAATAGTTTTTAACTATGAAAGTCAGTCCCCATAACTCTGATTTGAATTTCGACAGAGTTATGCCCATTTTTAACTTAGAATTTTTTGGTTAAAGTTTTTAATAAAGTCAAACATCTCTGTTACTATCAAAGCTTTTGATTTGAAACTTAAAATAGTTATTTACTGTCAAAGTTTACACCAGGAGAAACAATCCCCATATGTCTGATTTCAATTTTTACAGAGTTATGCCTCGTTTTAACTTAGAACTTTTTGGTTAAAGTTTTATGAAGTTTTTACTGGCAAAGCTCTAATTCAGAGTCAAGCACTGAGAAAAGTCAAGTGTGCTGTCTTGCGGACAGCTCTTGTTTGATGTAGTTATGGCCCCTTTCCAACTTAAAATTTGCCAAACTCATGGTTTCCAGACAATAACTCATGAAAGGCTTGACAGATTTAAGTAATTTTTGGTACACTGGTGTAACATCATAAAATACAGGTCAAGTTTGACTTTGGCTTCAAACCACCAATTTTTTGACGTAGTTATGACCCCTTTCCAACTTGAAATATGCCATACTCTTGTGACAAGGCTGAATTATGGGGGTATTATTCATCACTCCTGTGACAGTTTTAGTTGGATCTGTTGTTTGTGATTACCTCCCTTTATGTTGCTTATTGTATAAGGTCATGTGCAATATTAAAAATACAGCTTTCCAAACATGTCATTATGCATACTCTCTGTTTGGACAACTGACTTATCTTTTTTTTAACATAGAATTAAAAGCCTCACGGGACTTTAAATTAACTAAACTAACTATGCTAGGTATGGTGAACTGACAGATTTTTATTAGCTCACCTGAGCCAAAGGCTCATGGTGAGCTTTTGTGCCTGCTCAATGTCCGACATGCGTCGTCCATCCGTCAACATTTTCTAAAAAAATCTTCTTCTTGAAAACCACTGGGCAGAATTACACCAAACTTCACAGGAATGATCCTTATGTGGCCCCCTTTCAAAATTGTTCAAAGAATTGAATTCCATGCAGAACTCTGGTTTAAAAATCTTCTTGTCCAAAACCACAGGGCCTAGGGCTTTGATATCTGGTGTGTAGCATCACTTAGTGGTCCTCTACCAAAATTTTTCAAATTATCCCCCTAGGGTCAAATATGGCCCACCCCGGGGTTACATGGTTTATATAGACTTATATAGGGAAAACTTTGAAAATCTTCTTGTACAAAACCACATGGCCTAAGGCTTTGATATTTGGTGTGTAGCATCATCTAGTGGTCCTCTACCAAGATTGTTCAAATAATCCCCCTAGGGTCAAATATGGCGCCACCCCGGGGGTCACATGGTTTATATAGACTTATATAGGGAAAATTTGAAAATCTTCTTGTACAAAACCACATGGCCTAGGGCTTTGATATTTGGTATGTAGCATCATCTAGTGGTCCTCTACCAAGAGCATTCAAATTATCCCCCTAAGGTCAAATGTGGCCCTGCCCCGGGGGTCCCAAGTTTTACATAGACTGATATAGGAAAAAAAGTTTAAAAATCTTCTTGTCTGAAACCACAACACTTAGACCTTTGATATTTGGTTTGTAGCATTATCTTATGGTCCTTAACCAAAATTGTTCAAATTGTACCCCTTGGGTGAAAAGAGGCCCTGCCCTGGGGGTCCCAAGTTTTATATAGACTTATATAGGAAAAAGCTTTAAAAATCCTCTTGCCTGAAACCATACGACCTAGGCTTTTGATATTTGGTATGATGCATTGTCTAGTAGTCCTCTACCAAAATTATTCAAATTATGCCTCTGGGGTTAAAAGAGGCCCTGCCCTGGGGAAAAATACTTAAAAAATCATCTGATCCTATTTCCAAGGCTGTTTAATTATAATTACCTGATGACCCCAAGTAATATAATGTCACTTGACTGTGACCTTGACCTACTGACCTACTTTCTTGTTTTTTAAAATACAGCCTTGAAATTTTGACGACATACACAGTTTTGCACACAAATCGTAAAACTGAATTTCATTGACCGTGAATGTGACCTACCGACTTTCTTGATATTTTATCATCAGTTTGACATTTGAAACATGTAGCTCATATTACTCAGGTGAGCGATCCAGGGTCATCATGACCCTCTTGTTTGATTTTGTGTTTGGTCTTAGTTTAAGAACTTCATGTGTTTTTTTCCCCACACAGTTTGCAAAATTATCCAAAAGTCTGGTAATACCTGGTGGAATGAGGATAAGCAAACAGGGAGGTGGTGGAGTTACAGAAATGATTGACAACTCACAGACTGCAGGGGGCGGAGCTGGGGGAGGAGCTATACAACTTGATGAGGATGAATTGGAAGGGGGTTTGTGCTGAAGACATTAAGTACAGTTTTGAGGAATAGTTTTACATACTGTAAAGGAAAGGAAAGCTAAACAGCTTTATTGGATAGATATAACATTGTCATAATTGACATGATGTCATTGTCATAGTGTTACAGTGATGTCATCATTTTATTCATAGCAGGTACTCTAAACAATGTTATAAGGAAATACAGGCAGTTTTTCCCATCACTTATATCTATCATTCTAATATGCTTTTCTCTGTTAAAACACTCTTATGCTAGAATGACGTCACGTTAACGTGCGGTGACGTCAATGTTTTTGTTGCGACCAAGAAAGAGTGCTACTAAAAATATATTTTATCTACTGTTTTATATTAAGGGCGTGTTAGAATCAAAATAATTCATACCAAAACCGTGTTTTAACACTATTGATACACTCAGGCGGTAATATTTCGTACAAAAAATTTCACGAGGGCTGTGCCCTCGTGAAATTATTACGCCCGACATATCCGCCCATCGTGCATAGATAGTGTTAAAACACTCTTTTGTTATAAATGATTTCTTAAATAAAATAGATGCCATGTTTCATTGTACAAATTTTATCTAAAGAAACTAGAAGAAATTTCTTTAACTGAAGAAGAAAAAAAAGCAAAAAAATCCATTACATGAAAATATCATGAAAATCACCTTGAAGTACAACAAAAGTACCAATACCATTGGAAATTAAGTTTCTTATTATTTGGCGGTATAAAGAATAAAAATGTAAAAATAGTAAGTATACATTCAATTTTTATTGCAGTTTTTAAGTAATATCATAATTGCAGCTGAATAAGCCAGGATAGCATTATTACAAAAATATCATTTGTTTGCTAGCAAAGTAATAAATATATGCTGATCAATAATGCTTCTCTAAAAACTGGAGGGAGTTGATTTTTTTATCCTATATTATTTAACCTCTATCTCCTTTTTAGATCATCTGGACCAAAGGTTCAGGGTGGGCTATCACCATAGGTGGATGGTCCATCATTGTTTGTCAACAATTTTTCATAAACATTTTCTCCTGAAACTACAGGCATCCTGGCAAGGTCCTCTGTAAATTTTATACAAAAGAGGGAACTTGGCCCCTTTTAGGGACTGATAGAACTAAAATAGAACAACCTATCAACAACTTCTTCTCACGAAGTGCTTGTTGGATCCTATGAAATTTGGTCTGTAGCGGCATTGTAAGATCCATTCCCAAATTTTTCCAAATGGTGGCTGTTGGTCCCTTTTAGGGACCACTAGGTTATACAAAACACAGTAATGTTGTTACCATTCAGAGTGTCATACCTGTACATGTATTCAAGATCAAACAGTTAAGATCAGGTGAGCGACTTAAGGCTACTATGGCCCTTTTTGTATATTTTTCAAATAGCAGACTGGTGCAATTCACAACTGGTTGAAGTATAAATATAAATGTAGAAGCATCTATGTGTCAGAAATTAGTAATACTGGGCTTGGGATAATAACAGTTGAATAATAATGAATAAATTACAGTTATATTATTAAATACTATTCCACAATAATATGTAACATTCCGTGTCATGTTTACATTCAAGGGGGTTGTTTTAGCATCATTTTCTGTAGATTTAATTTATGGATTTATTTGAGTAAATATTGTTCGATGTTATATACTAATACCTTACTGAAACATATTCATTGATTTGGTAATAACTAGAAAAGTTGAAATGAATACTATTTCATGTAAGATTATAGGGAACACATAGACAACAACAGACTTTGTCATTTCAGGGTACCCTTGTTGCACATTTTTGTGTGTTTTAGTACACAGTATTCCCAAATGACCTCCAAAATAATTCTGAACGCGTCATTGATGATGCAAATTAACTAAAGACCAAATTTTCATACTCTTAGTTAAGTAAGCAGTGGTTCGCACATCAGTATGAATCCGTAACATGGACTGTTACCAAATTATGCACTCACATTTTTGTGGGGGCATATAGCATTGCTGCTGTTTGTACGTATGTCCCAAACTCTCTTGTGTCCAACTCTTTCCATACTATTAGCCTGGTTTGCTTCAAACTTTCACAAGCTTGATAAGCAGATAACCATAAAGGAAGGAACTTTTGCTGTGACTATTTTTACCGCAATTACGGCTTTTCAATAGTTCTACTATACAGAATATAGATAAAAATCTTTTGTGTCCAACTGCTTGTACCGTATTTTGAAAGGATATGCTTGAAAGTGTAATAGATCAATGACCTTGATGTGTTGATGACAATAAATAATGGACTTTTTTCAAGAATTATGGCCCTTTCTTAATTTCACAAATAGGCTATAGTGAAGGAACTTGGTATGTTCAACTCGTACACTTTTTGAAGGAATGGATTCAAATTTGCTCAGATATACAACCTTATCTGAATACAATTTGCTTCAAACTTTAAGCGGAACATTTCATGTGAAGATGGTCTGTACTAAAATCTTTGCTAGTTAGAGGGTGGTGCAGTATGTGGGGGTGTCCTATGTCCTATGGACACATTTCCTGTAAACTATATGATAAAGTAGACTGCGTCGAAAGTGTATCATGAAGGGGACATGATGACCCTCTATCAATATTTCCAAGGGAAAAGCCTGTTTTTTGATACCAGTTTTATCAGTTGTGGTAGTTATCGGCTGGAAGAGGCAAGGCTGGTAGTTGGTTTTACTTATTTATTGATTCTGAGTGATTTTAGTGTGCATGTTATATTGATGTAAAGGTATGGATGTCTTGTTTGTTTAAAGTTGACATCTTTTAGTGTGTATCTGCAGGAAATAACTTTTTTTTCCATAAAATGTTGTTTTTGCCACATGGTAACAAAAGCTTTTTGAGTCACAAACTGTTGAGTCTGATACATCATAACACCTGGCACTGGTGTCTCAAATATCTGTATATCTGTTGAGTGGCTAGAAGCATATCAAGGGAACTTCTGCCCTGTGTTTATTGTTGATGGTTCTACCCATGTGACTGTCCATGATGAAATAATGAACAGAAGGGCACCTTGGAGTCTTCCTCCACCACTGAAAGCTGGATAGTCACAATGTGATGTGTAACTGTGTCAGTGTGACTTTAAACTAAGCAAAAAATGTATTTAACTATTAACCTTGCTTTGAAAATGGGGGGAAAGCCATGAAATAGTTAAGACTGGCACTATACCCTTTCTGAAAAGCAATTTCTGCATTTTTTTGTTTGTTTTTGACTATATATTTGCAGTCGTCAGTATTTTTACTTTTAGACACATCTAGTGATAAATCTACCGGTAGATCCTGTGAGGTTAACTAATATAGGTTGTCTACCAACTTGTGGCATCCATGTTCCGTGGCTTTTGTGCCCTTTAATGCAGGGAAAATTCATATGGATTTAAGCTGGCTTGAAATAAAGAGTGCTTTATAATTGTGGTATAATTATTACAAATGCATGTGTGGAGATAAATATGTAATATTGTAGATAAATATATTCATTTCAGAAATAGTGCAATATTTTTATCACTACATATTGTGTATGTATATTTTACTTTGTGTCCAGTTAAAATTATGTTATTAAATATCATTTTGTGACACAGCATTTCATTTGTTATTTATAGAATTAAATTTTGTTACAATCAGTATTCTTTCAGTTGTGTTTGGGGAAACTTTGTTCGAAATGGCCTTTTTTCGATAGAAAAAATTGTATATTAATGAAGATTGATGACCATTGTCACAAATTTTAAACAGTGCATACTCCTTACCGAGACCTTGACCTTTGACCCTAAAATCAGTAGAAATCTTTCTTTAATGGTATTTAGCCTTTGTGTGAAGATTGAAAATCATAGCCTTTATACTTTAGGACTTAAGAGTTCAAAAACCATTTTCAGTCTCTGGGTCACTGTGATCTTGACCTTTTACCTACTGACCCCAAAAACAACAGGGATCTTCCTCAAGTAGTGCTTAGTCAAACTGTAAAGTTTGGTTATCAATGAAAACATTATCGATGAGCCTTCAAATATATTGAATGCACTGAACAGTCATTTCATAAATATATCAAATATCGTTAAGAAGACAGAATTTGTAACAAATAATTTCTCAATTTTGGAAAAGTATCTAGACAACAAATTGAAGTTTAACATATTTAATATTGAACCAATATCGGCATTTGAAGTTAAAAAAATTATAGATAAATTAGATACTAATAAATCAACGGGATTAGACGGCATTGGTCCTAATATACTTAAATTTTGTGATGACTATATCACGTCTGCAATTGCTTTTTTGATAAACAAAAGTATCGACACATGTACGTTTCCAGATTCTTTAAAAGATGCATTTGTTGTTCCAGTATTTAAACAAGGAAACAAAGAAGATCCAAACAACTATCGCCCTATCTCAATTTTACCGACAATATCTAAAATATTTGAAAGACATATAGCGATTCAAATGCAATCTTTTTTCAAAACATTTAACATCATTCACGAAACTCAGTCAGGATTTAGACCCAATCATTCATGCCATACAGCTCTTACGCGATTAATAGATGCCTGGTTAAAAGACGTAGATTCTGGAAAATACGTAGGTGCTGTATTTCTTGACTTAAGGAAAGCATTTGATCTTGTTGATCACTCTATTTTACTACATAAACTAAGATTATATAAATTTACAGATAGTACAATTAAATTATTCCAGTCGTATTTATCCAACAGGAAACAGTTGATTAAAAGTTGGTAACTTCAGATCCGAACAAATGACAGTTAGTTCCGGCGTTCCACAAAGGTCAATTCTCGGTCCCCTGTTATTTTTACTTTATATCAATGACATAGCATTATCAACAAACGAAGGTAATATTGATCTATACGCTGATGACTCGACAATATATGAATCTGATTATGATATGAAAATTGTTGAAAGTAAACTCCAAGAAAATTTAGATAAAATCGAAAAATGGTGTTTTTCAAACAACATGCTGTTACACCCATCAAAAACAAAATGTATGCTTATAAGTACAAAACACAAGAAGCGCAACTGCAGCAATTTGAACTTAACTATTGGTGGATCTATCATAGAAAATGTAACAGTTCAAAAAGTTTTAGGAATCTATATCGACAATACACTTTCGTGGAATATACAAATAGATAAAATATGTTTGAAAGTTAATTCAAAAATAGCACTATTGAAGAGGATTGTATATTTTTTAACAGAGGATATGAAAAAATTATTCTACAATGCATATATTTTGTCTGTTTTAGATTACTGCTGTACAATTTGGTCTACATGCAGTAAAGGCTCATTAAATAAGATTTTTGCACTTCAAGGAAGAGTTGCTAGGATTGTTTTAAATAAAGAACTGCAGACAAATAAATCTGAAATGTTAAAAGAACTCGGATGGATGAAATTTTCTGATCGGTGCAAATACCATACTGGAGTAATGATATTTAAAACTACAAAAAATCTGGTACCATCTTACATATCTGATATTGTAACATTTTCCAGCAATGAAATTTATGGCCTTAGATCAGTTGTACATAATGATATTTTAATACCTAAATGTCGCACGAATTATATGAAAAGATCATTTGGCTGTAATAGTGCTAAAGTATGGAATATCATTCCACAAAATATTCGTTGTGTGGATTCACTTACTTCTTTCAAAAGCAAGTACAAAAGATACTTACTAGGACCTGAATAAGCTACAACTTTTTTTTCTGCAATTGCTATTTATTTATTTTCTTTTAATGGGTGAATGCATATCTGAGTGATTTTACTTTTTATGATTGTATACATATTTTTTTCTAATTAAATGGAGTGTTTGTCAAGAGTGAATGCTGTATTTAAATGTTTATCATTTTAATTCTGTCTTATATTATAATTAGATAATCAGTTTTAATCTTTTTTTGTGTGTTGAACTGTTTTTATTAATATTACAGAAGGCCACATTGAAATTTAAGATGTTTAATATGTTCTAACACTGTTACATATCTTTATGTGTTACCTTCTTTAAATAAAGTTATTATTATTATTATTATTATTATTATTATTATTATTAAAGTTTGAAAGCTATAGCTATTATGCTTTATACTTCGAAGTCCAGAAACAGAAAATGTTGACGGACTGATGGATAATGCCATTCCACAATATGTCCATTTTTTATTAAACAGGAGTATAAAAAGTAGGTTCCCTTAATTTGATTCACAAAAAATTCATAAAGGATTTATACAAGATTACTTATACAAAAATATAAGTTTCCTTTATCCTATAGATCTTCCTAGTTTCTTATTGTCATAATGATACTTTGATTCACAACTCATTTAACTAGATATGGTTAACATATAGTTAGTCTGATAGGTATGTCTCCCACCACACAGTGGTGTGGGAGACATATTGATTTACTCCAGTCTGTGTGTCTCTCTGCCTCTCACAAAGCTTGTCCGCACTCTAAGTCGAACATTTCTCATCCCATCTTCACCAAACTTCAACAAAATGTGTCTACCAATAAGTGCTCGGCCAAGTTCGATAACTAGCCAAATCGGCCTAGGCACTTCGGATTTATGACACTTGAATTACCAAAAACACTCAGATTTCTTGTGCAGTTTTACCCCCAAACCGACGCCTATACTACTAGTAGTATAGGCGTCCTTTTGGTGTCAAGAAAGCGCATGCACATGTGGATTAAGTAAACAGTATATAAAGACTGACTTACTATTTAGATGAGATTAGGCAGTTGTGGGAGACATGCGCTTTTCTCAAAAGCATCTCTAGTTTTTAAAATGTATTACCTCCCTTCAACTAAGCAGTATATCATACTAAGTAATCTAAAAACAGAAATGACAATAAATCTGTAAATAGAATAACAAAATGGATCTTTAATTGGCTGTAAGTAAAATGCATTTCAACCTGAAAATACAAAAGATGTGCAAAAACTAGCCATGGTCCGAGCATCCCTACAAAGTTTGATTGAAATCCTACCAGTAGTTTCAGAGTAGTCTGGACAAGCTTTCATGACAAAACAGAAAAGACAAAGTCAATATAACTCTACCATATATGGGTAGACATAATGATTCAACTTGACACCTTTAAGGGTCTGTCAGAGCTATAAATAGAATTTCTCTGGTGAATTATCTGAAACAAAAATGGTGACATCCTTGTAAAGACCTCTAACAATTCCACTTGCTGCCAATGGTTCCTTTCTGGGGCTGCTATTTAAAACAGGAAAAAAGCTTTAAACAGTCTTCTCATGAACTTCTTGGTGAATCTTCACAAAACTTGGTTTGCAGCATCCTTGTATGGACGACCTCTCTTGCACTATTTTTAACCTCTCTGAAGCTTTTTCAGTTGGTTCCACTTGACCACAATCAAAGCTGTAAAGTCGCCATATGACCTATAATTGTGTCGGTGTGATGTTAAGCTCATAAAAAAACAACAAAAACTCAAAGTAGAAAAACTTAAACAACTTCTCATTCATTGCTAGATGAAACTTCACCAAACTTGGTGTGTAGCATTCTTGTAAGGACCTCTGTCAACTTTCCTCAGATGGTTTCACTTGGCTCTTTTTTAGGGACTGGGAGTTGAAAGAAAAAAACTACTTTTGAACTGCTTGATAGAACTTTACCAAACTTGGTGTGTACTATCTTTGCAAGGACCTCTGTTTTTGTTCAGATAGTTTCACTTGGGCTCCATTTAGCCACAGGTAAATCTTGCACTGCTTGTTGCATTTTCACCAAATTATGTCTGTAGCAAGTTTGTTTAGACCTCTTTCAAGTTTATTTAAACAGTTCTGTTATTGGTTCCACCAAAGCCATATAAATGTCTTTTCATGAACCACTTGATGTATCTTCACCAGTTTTCTTTTTCAAACAGTTCTGTTTGATTCCTTTCAGGAACCATCAGAGCTAACTGTGAAACATTTTATTTTTTTCTTGTGAACTACTTCATGGATCTTCACAAAGCTTCTCTCAAGTTTCTTCAAGTAGTTCAGTTTGGGCCACCAGATCTAAAACTAGGAAAGGCATGGCTCTCTTTCATATTCCAACATAAGCAGTGCTCCTGAGATCTGTACAAGTACTAACTTGTTTTCTACAAGAAACAATTGTCAGAGAAGCAATGTACAGGTACATTCATTGATCTGACACAGAATCCCACTTTCACAAGATCTTATAGATAAACATTTTCTTTATAAATATAAGGATTGGAGAATAATTGAAGGTGCTATAGTGAAAACAAAACTGAAATATAAAGCAAAGGTACATAATTAACTTTAGTCTGATCTGGTCCATAATGGATTTTAACAAAGGTTGCAAGGTCATACATATTCTATCTGAAAATGATTTGGAAAAATAATGAGAGTGTAAGCATGGTTAGATATTGCATTTTTAGCTCACCTGTTACATAGTGACAAGGTGAGCTTTTGTAATCACCCTTCGTCCGTCGTCTGTGCGTGCGTCCGTCCGTCCGTCCGTCAACAATTTCTTGTCTGCACGATAGTGGTTTCATTTATGATTTTATTTTAACCAAACTTGCACACAACTTGTATCATCATAAGATCTCAGTTCCTTTTTTGAACTGGCCAGATCCCATTATGGGTTCCAGAGTTATGGCCCCTGAAAGGGCCAGAATTAGCTATTTTGGCCTTGTCTGCACAATAGCAGCTTCATTTATGATTGGATTTTAACCAAACTTGCACACAACTTGTATCACCAAAAGATCTTGATTCCTTTCTTGAACTGGCCAGATTCCTTTATGGGTTCAAGAGTGATGGCCTCTGAAAGGGCCAGAATTAGCTAGTTTGACCTTGTCTGCACAATAGCAGCTTCATTTATGATTTGAATTTAATCAAACTTGCACAAAACTTGTGTCACCATAAGATCTTGGTTCCTTTCTTGAACTGGCCAGATCCCTAATGGGTTCCAGAGTTATGGCCCCTGAAAGGGCCAAAATTAGCTATTTTGACCTTGTCTGCACAATAGCAGCTTCATTTATGATTTGATTTTAACCAAACTTCTACACAACTTGTATCACCACAAGATCTTGATTCCTTTTTTGAACTGGCCAGATTCCTTCATGGGTTCCAGAGTTATGGCCCTTAATGGTCCACAATTTGCTATTTTGGCTTTTGCAGCCATATAGAGACTTCATTTATGGTTTGATTTGATACAAACTTCCAAAATATCTTCAACAACAATAAATCTTGGATTCCATGACGAATCTGTCAGATCCAGTTGTAGGTTCCAGAGTTATTTTATATCTGATTACCTCCCCTGATTGTAATCAAAATGGATTTATATCAGTAAGTACTTATAGGACTTATTTGAACTTTCATTATTGTCATTAGTTTGACTGAGACAATCAGGGTAGATAACTATGGACTGATTTTATGTCAAATTACCTCCCTTTATTTCAAATTGAAATGGGTATATCTCTGTAACTAATGAAGATACTGATCTGAAATTTCATTTATGTCAACAGATGGACTTTGACAATCAGTGAAGATACATATTGACTGAATTTATGACAAATTACCTTCCTTTATTTTTTATCTAAATGAATACACCTTAACAGCTTCTAATGAGATGGTTTGAAACGATCATATCATTTTGAGCAATGGTACTCAAGTGAGCGATACAGGGCCATCATGGCCCTCTTGTTTATATTAAGGGTCATAACTCTTGATTAAATGACATGTAAGCAGGGCTAAAGTTTGATAAAACTTTTTACAGAAATGTGTATGCTACTGTAAACAAACTTAATATGGATGGCAGATATTCAACGATGTCCTCGAGTCTTTCCCATTTGCATGAGCTCAAAAGTAAACTGCCTGGCACTGAGCATATTCAAAGCAAACAGAGCTGCACATCACAATTCAAGACACTTCCTAGTTGATAACTACCAAGTCTAGGAGCCCACATTTAGTGGTAATTCACCACAGAACATAGTAGGCTGAAACTCTGCTGGACAAATTATATCTGAAAAATACAACCTTATTCAATGATACTAAAATGGAAACAGAATTGCCTATACCCTAACCTTACTTTTTGTACACCCGAAGGGACGTATTATGTTATAGCCCCGGTGTCCGTCTGTCTGTCTGTCCGTCCGTCCGTCCGTTAGCAATTTCGTGTCCGCTCTGTAACTCTTGAGCCCCTTGACGGATTTTAACAAAACTTTACACAAATGTTCACCACACCAAGTTGACATGCAGAGCGCAAGTTTTGAATGTCTCACTTCAAGGTCAAGGTCACACTTAGGGGTCAAATGTCATATCAGTTTGTTTCGTGTCCGCTGTGTAACTCTTGAACTGCTTGAAGGATTTCAAAGAAACTTGGCACAAATGTTCACCACACTTTAAGGTCAAGGTCACACTTAGGGGTCAAAGGTCATATATGACTTTGCTTTGTTTATATTGCTCTGCATTGCAGTGCTCTTGTTTTTATTTGGCAGATCCCTTTTTAGCTCACCCCAGTACAAAGTGCTCATGGTGAGGTAATGTGATCATGCTGTGTCCAGCGTCCATCGTGCGTCCATGCGTATGTCCGTCAAGTCGTCCATCCGTCATTGACATTTGTGTTTAAACGACTTCTCCTCCAAAACCAATGAATGGATTTTGATGAAAATTGGCCACGATGTTCTTTTGGGGGTCATCTACCAGTTGTTCAAACAATTCGGCTTGGTTGCACATAGGGGCTGCAAGAGCTAAAAATAGAAAAAACTTCA
The DNA here is from genome assembly GCF_021730395.1 of Mercenaria mercenaria. Taxonomy (NCBI): domain Eukaryota; kingdom Metazoa; phylum Mollusca; class Bivalvia; order Venerida; family Veneridae; genus Mercenaria; species Mercenaria mercenaria. The sequence continues at coordinate 42,835,719 of NC_069366.1, read as the reverse complement.
AACGACATCTCCTCCTAATCCGATGGTCCGATTTTGAAATAATTTCACACAAATGGTCCTTATGTCACCCTCTACCAAGATGGTTCAAATTATACCGATTCGTCAAAAAACATGGCAGCTGGAGGGCTTGGTCACTTTTCCCTATATGTACATAGTGGAAACTTTTAAAATCTTCTTGTATGCCTGCTTGCATGATTTTAGAATAATTTTACATGAATGGTCCTTGTGTGACCCTCTACCAAGATTGTTCAAATTATTTTGATTCGTCAAAAGACATGGCCGCTAGAGGGCGAGGTCACTTTTCCCTATGTATGTACATAGTGGAAACTTTAAAAATCTTCTTTTGTGAAAACTGCTTGCCCGACTGTAGAATAATTTTACAAAAATGTTTTTTTTGTGACCCTCTACCAAGATTGTGCAAATTATTCTGATTTGTCAAAAATCATGGCTGCCAGAGGGCATGGTCACTTCTCTTCTCTGAATCAATAATAGCTAGAGCCTTGATATTTGGCGTGTTTTACCAGACTTGTAATGTCTGCCATAATTGTTCAAATTATTGCTCTAGGTTCAAAAATGTGTGTGACATGTAATAATGTAGGCTAACATAGAAGAAACCTATAACTGTATTTCTATAAATACACTTGAAGCCTTGTACACAGGTGAGCGCTTTAGGGTCAATGACCCTCTTGTTTTGTTCACTTACAATAAAAAAAAAATGAATTACACAAATGTACTTCCCTTTTACTATAAATAGCTTATTTTGAAACTTTTTTATTATTGGCCATAGGGAAAAACCGAGACCACTTTTCTGTGGTACAACATGGATGGTACCTCCATGTAAGGTGTTTTTTGACATACCTGGTAAGGATTTTTTTGTGGACTTAGACTTTTTTTTGGAATTTCTTCCCTTTGTTGTTCCTGTCCTTTGGGCTTCAACAGTCAAGTTTTTTAAATTTTGCTCCCATCCTCTGATGTAACTCTTCGGGCGTATATTGCCCCGCTTGACGGAGCTCTTGTTTCATTTGGGTTTTATGGCACACTTTTGAACACGTGCAGGTTATATGGCGCAAAACAGAACTAAAATGTTGCTTTGACAACTTATATACATCAAAATACAAACTTGATGCAAGGAATCAAAACTTTCATACCTGCTGGAATCACAGAGATACAGCAAAACCAAGGCTTTATTGAAAAATAGTCATCTCTTATTGTTCAAATTCTTTTCATACACAAGTTTTGGTCCTAGAACCAGATGGGATCCCAACCTTACAGGAACCTTTTATATAATTATTATGAGTTACACATGTTGTATCCAAGCTTTAAGTCAAACCTTGTTAAATCTCCACTATATTGAACATATTGAGCACTTTCTATGGTTATCCAAACGTCTTTCTCCCAGTCTGGGTTAATGTAGAGAAGGTACCTATTTTTTCCAAGTTAAAAAGCTTTGCAAAGCATGCAAATGTTCATATATTTCTCAAATGTAGATATGTTTCTGATATTTTAACCCAAAGTGTGTAGTTATAAGCATTTCCCTTCAAATATATATTGTAGCAGAATGCAAATATTATTTATAAACTGACCAGAACCTGAATGCAGGACCGCTCAAATCACCTAGACACTACCACTTCCCCATAACAGGAGAGCCCATAGCAAGGCAATATAAGTGCATCCTTGCTCTCCACCAAACTAAAAATCTGTAGAAAAAAACAAAACAAGAGGGTCATGATGACCCTGGATCGCTCATCTGAGTAATATGAGCTACATGTTTCAAATGTCAAACTGATGCTAAAATATTAAGAAAGTCAGTAGGTCACATTCATGGTCAATGAAATTCAGTTTAACAATCGGTGTGCAAAACTGTGTATGTCATCCAAATTTCAAGGCTGTATCTTAAAAAACAAGAAAGTAGGTCAGCAGGTCAAGGTTACAGTCAAGTGAAATCATATAACTTGTGGTCATCAGGTAATTGTAATTAAACAGTCTAGGAAATAGGATCAGATAATTTTTTAAGTATTTTTTCCTATATAACTCGTATAATAACTAACTGACCCCAGGGCACGGCCTCTTGTTGAGGACCATAAGACAATACTACAGGCCTGTGCATTGTGGTCTCTTTTTTTTTTTTTTTTTTTTTTTTTTTTTTGTTGGATTTAACGTCGCACCGACACATGATAGGTCATATGGCGACTTTCCAGCTTTAATGGTGGAGGAAGACCCCAGGTGCCCCTCCGTGCATATTTCATCACGAGCGGGCACCTGGGTAGAACCACCGACCTTCCGTAAGCCAGCTGGATGGCTTCCTCACTTAAAGAATTAAACACCCCGAGTGAGGCTCGAACCTACATCGATGAGGGGCAAGTGATTTGAAGTCAGCGACCTTAACCACTCGGCCACGGAGGCCCCCATATTGTGGTTTCAGACAAGAAGATTTTTGAACTTTTCCTATATAAGTCTATGTAAAACTTGGGACCCCGGGGCGGGGCCATATTTGATCCTAGGGGGATAATTTGAATAATTTTGGTAGAGGCCCACTAGATGATGCTACACACCAGATATCAAAGTCCTAGGCCCTGTGGTTTTGGACAAGAAGATTTTTGAAGTTTTTCCTTTCGGTTGCCATGGCAACCAGAGTTCTGCCTGGAATTCAATTCTTTGAAAAATTTTGAAAGGGGGCCACCCAAGGATCATTCCTGTGAAGTTTGGTGTAATTCTGCCTAGTGGCTTTTAAGAAGAAGATTTTTTTAGAAAATGTTGACAGCTGCACGCCGCACGACAGATGCCGCACGACGGACATTGAGCGGTCACAATAGCTCATCATGAGCCTTTGGCTCAGGTGAGCTAAAAATTGGTGGTTTGTAGCCAAAGTCAAACTTGACCTGTATTTTATGATGTTACACCGTGTACCAAAAATTATTTAAATCTGTCAAGCCTTTCATGAGTTATTGTCTGGAAACCATGAGTTTGGCAAATTTTAAGTTGGAAAGGGGCCATAACTACATCAAACAAGAGCTGTCCGTAAGACAGCACACTTGACTTTTCTCAGTGCTTGACTCTGAATTAGAGCTTTGCCAGTAAAAACATTATAAAACTTCTTGAATAATCTAGGTAGAGGACCACTAGATGATGCTACATACCAAATATCAAAGCCCTAGGCCTTGTAGTTTTGTACAAGAAGATTTTCAAAGTTTTCCATATGTAAATCTATATAAACCATGTGACCCCTGCGGGGGCCATATTTGACCCTAGGGGAATAATTTGAACAATCTTGGCTGAGGACCACCTGATGATGCTACATACCAGATATCAAAGCCCTAGGCCCTGTGGTTTTGGACAAGAAGATTTTTAAAGTTTTTCCTTTCGGTTGCCATGGCAACCAGAGTTCTGCATGGAATTCAATTCTTTGAATATTTTTTAAAGGGGGTCACCCAAGTATCATTCCTGTGAAGTTTGGTGCAGTTCTGCCCAGTGGTTTTGAAGAAGAAGATTTTTTTAGAAAATGTTGACGGACACACGACGGACGACGCATGTCACAGCAGTCACAAAAGCTCACCATGAGCCTTTGGCTCAGGAGAGCTTAAAACAGCTATTAAGTGTATTCGTGAACATACTGATTCAGCAAAGTGTCGAGTTGCACTCGATTTGTCCATCGAAGTTTATCCAAGACAGTCATAAAAGGACAGGTAAATGAAAATTATAAGATACAGACATATATGTCTCCAAAAAAATGATTCTAATGTTGTCAGTAAATAGTAGTTCCTTATAAAGTATAAACAAATCGCACTAATGTACTTATAATTTGCCCGAGATAATAAACTGCTAAATGGCATTGGTATGTAATGCTTAATGAAATGCACGTACAGTGACTTAATAAGGATGTGTTCTGCCAAATGCTCATGACGTAACATACATATAGGTCATTTACAAGGGAAAATTTGCGATTTCTAAAAGTTGCTCTTTTTTTCCATTAAATCATCATTTTGTTAACAATCATGTCTGGAAGCTGAAGTACCTAGAAAGTTGATTATACCATTTTTAATATGTTGCTTGTGATTCTGTGAGCAAGACCATCAGGAGGAAACTAGAGTCACGGGACTACTGTGAGACATACAATGTCTGCAGCGTAACATACAGAGTCAGCAGTGTGACATACAGTATCTGCAGTGCAACATAAAAAGTCTGCAGAGAAACATTAACGTCAGCAGTGTGACATACAATTTCTGCAGTGTAACATAGTGTCTGCAGAGTGACACATAGTGTCTGCAGAGTGACACATAGTCTCTGCAGTGTAACATAGTGTCTGCAGAGTGACACATAGTCTCTACAGTGTAACATAGTGTCTGCAGTGTAACATAGTGTCTGCAGAGTGACATACAACATGGCTACTAAACCCTAATAAGCGCCACCACCAAAAAGTGGTGATAAGAAAAAGAGCTATCGACATTTCCGTGGTGCAGTTCTCACCGGTTTAAAAATGTATACATATATAAACAGGTGAGTAAAATTTATATTAAAGTTACATTTTCGTTGATATAACTTATTTAAACAAGGAGCTGCGTTCAATAAACACTTGATGCCCCCGGTGGCATCCTTGTCGATACAAAGCAACCTAAGTCCAAAACAAGGTCAAGATCAAATTGAGGACAGGTGATGTTTGAAGATGAGGAATAGTCACAGGTTACACCTGTATTAGTATCAATTCATTCTTGTAAGCGGTACTGATGCTAAACGAAACAGTCCCATTTGGTTAACCAAGAGATGGCCCATATAAAGCAACCTAAGTCCAAAATGAGGTCAAGGTCAAGGTCAAACTGAGGTCAGGTGATGTTTAAAGATGAGGAATGGTCACAGGTTACACCTGTATTAGTATCAATTCATTCTTGTAAGCGGTATTGATGCTAGACGAAACGGTCCCATTTGTTTAACCAAGTGATGGCCTATATAAAGCAACCTAAGTCCAAAATGAGGTCAAGGTCAAACTGAGGTCAGGTGATGTCTGAAGATGAGGAATGCTCACAGGTTACATCTGCATTAGTATCAAGTCATTCTAGTAAGGGGTATTGATGCTAGATTAAACGGTCCCATTTGGTTAACCTCGTACAAACGGACAGACAGGACAATCACTATATGCCTCCCGCATCAGTAGATGCCAGGGGCATAAAAATCGGAGAATGTAGTGCCGCGTAAGAACATTTTTACTATAGGTTGACTGTAATTTTGTTAAGATATTAATATGTAAATTGTGGTGCCAAGAGTTTTTCTCCTGATTCCGATGTTTGTAAATTTTGATATCTAAAATGTTGTTTTGACAACTTATTTACATCGAAATACAAATCTGATGTAAGGAATCAAAAGTTTCATACCCGCGGGAACTTTGATTGGAACTAAATTTCGACGCATAGATACACTATTTGAACATTATCGCGCAAGCAAATGGTCTAAATGTGTATGATACTCACACAACAAAAGTATTAATAAAATCTCCCGTAAAAGAAATACACCAGCATTTTAACAAGAGTGCAAGAATGTCACAATATACGCCCGTCACAGCAAATTTCTTTACTCTAGCACCTGTATTTGCAAATGGAATTTTAATTTTGTGGTTGTTTAGTAATAACTAAGTGTTTTGTTTTTCTAAGTCCACAAAAAAAACTCCTTACCAGGTAGAGATACCTTAAAATACACCTAAAATTGGAAAGTAACATCTATGTTGTACCACAGAAAAGTGGTCTTGGTTTTTCCCTACGGTCAATTATAAAAAAGTTACAATATAAGTTATTTATAGTAACAACTAAGGGAAGTTAATCTTAAAAAAAAAAAAAAAAAAAATCAAAAAAAAAATTGTAAGTCCACACAAAAATCTTTACCAGGTAGAGACTGGTCAAAATACACCTCAAAATTGGATGTAGCATGCATGTTGTACTACAGAAAAGTGGTCTCGATTTTTCCCTACGACTAGTAATGAAAAAGTTACAATATAAGCTATTTATAGTAACAACAAAGGGAAGTAATTCTAAAGAAGGGAACTGCGCATGACACTTCGTCTCATGATGGTGTATAATTGTGTCAAGTTACATCAAAATCCCTCCATGCATGAATAAGAAATGCTTCGGACAAAGTCATTCTTGTATCTGACCTTTGGCCTCTAAGTGTGACCTTGACCTTAGACCTAGGGACCTGGTTCTTGCGCATGACACTACGTCTTGTGGTGGTGAACATTTGTGCCAAGTTATATCAAAATCCCTCTATGCATGAAGAAGAAATGCTCTGGACAAGGTTTTCATTCTTGTATCCTTTGACCTCTAAGTGTGACCTTGACCTTAGACCTAGAGACCTGGTTCTTGCGCATGACACTCCGCCTCATGGTGGTGAACATTTGTGCCAAGTTATATCAAAATCCCTCTATGCATGAAGAAGAAATGCTCCGGACAAAGTTTTCATTCTTGTATCCTTTGACCTCTAAGTGTGACCTTGACCTTAGACCTAGGGACCTGGTTCTTGCGCATGACACTCCTTCTCATGATGATGAACAATTGTGCCAACTTTCATCAAAATCCCTCTATGCATGAAGAAGATATGCTCCGGACAAAGTCATTCTTGAATTTTATTATTATTATTATTATTATATACCACATTTATATAGCACTCTTTTCATATAAAAATACGTTCAAAAGTGCTTTACATAAAAACATTTATATAATGTTCAATAAAAAAATGGGAATTGAACTATTATAGAAGAAATTAAAATTATATTACGGTAATAAGATACCAAGCATTTTAAATTGGAAGGTAGGCAGATCAAAACATGAAACAAAAATACAATATCATAAAACATTAACTGACCTATCAAAGACACAGGTCAGAGCAGAATAGAACAGAAGATATCTTACATTTTGAACAGACAGAATTAAACGGTATGATGTCTGCGAAATGCATCACAGCATGCAAACCGTCCCGGATGATTGGGTCAATCCCTACCTAAACGGTCCGGAGAACATCCATGATACATCCCACAGAAAAAAACACCGCCAACATTATTCTGTCACACTGGAGTTCTTAATTAAAGTAATTAATTGGCCGGCAAAGTACCTACATTATAAATCAGGTAATCAGTGAGATGTTAGTTGCTAAAGAATTGCATGAAATAATGCGTCTTTAGCGCTTTTTTGAAACTTTGCACGGTCTTGCACTCTCTTATGCCAGATGGGAGGGCATTCCATAACCTCGCAGCAGCTGTCTGAAAGCTCCTGTCACCAAATCGTATTGTTCGACATTTGGGCACCACTAGTTTTAATGCATTATTCTGCGACCTCAGATTTCTGGATGGTGTATATATTTCTAGCATGTTCGCTACATAAGCTGGTGATTGATCTTTGAGTGCCTTATATGTATGTGTTATAATTTTGTATTCTACCCTACATTGCACAGGAAGCCAATGGAGTTCACGCAGAACAGGCGTTATATGGTCGTATCTGGATGTTCTGGTTACGATTCTAGCTGCCGTGTTTTGGACATATTGCAGTTTGTTCATTGACCGTTTTGGAATTCCATATAGAAGAGAGTTGCAATAATCCAAACGTGATGTAACAAGAGAGTTGATTAGAGATTTGGTTGCGTTTGCGGTTATATATTGTCTGATGTGACTAATTTGCCGCAGCTGTGCATAGGAATTCCTACACACACTATTCACATGTTGCTCCATCCTCATGTTCGAACCCAAAGGAAGCACCGAGGTTCCTGACACTGCCTGATTGTTTGATTTCAGAGCCGTCCACTTTCACAGATATGTTTGAAACAGATTGTGTCTTGTGTTCAGATGAAAATATGATTAATTCTGTTTTTTCAGCATTGAGTTTCAACATGTTAGTATTCATCCAACTTACTATATCCTTTAAACAACTTTCAACGCGATGAATGGTCTCTTCAATAGACATTTTATTTATTGGTTTGAAGGATTGATATAACTGCGAATCGTCCGCATAGAAATGATTGTTCAGTCCGTGCTTTCTGCAGATAGCTCCGACTGGTTTTGTGTACATTGTGTAGTTCTTTGGCCCCAGGACAGACCCTTGGGGTACACTGTACTTCATTAGCACTGGTTGTGATAGCTCGCCATCTATGCATACGGTCTGGTAGCGGTCACTAAGGTATGACATCATCCATGCGAGTGGCTTGCCTGTAACACCAAAGTGACGTTCAAGGCGATGAATCAACGTCCCGTGGTCAATAGTGTCAAATGCTGCAGAGAGATCAAGCAACACAAGAATAGTCACATTGTTCTTATCCAACGATTGAAGAATGTCATTTTGAACTTTTAAAAGGGCGGTTTCGGTTGAGTGGAATTTTTTATAAGCAGATTGATTAACTTCATGAAGTTCGTTGTTCCTCAGATGATTTTCAATTCGAACATCTACCACTTTTTCTAAGATTTTAGACAGAAACGGCAAGTTTGACACAGGTCTATAGTTTTTTAGGATATTAGAATCTAGGCTTGGCTTTTTTAGAAGAGGTCTTATTCGTGAATGTTTGAACGCTTTGGGCACATACGCAGCATCTAGAGATGCATTCATAATTGTTGTTATCACTGGTGTTAGTTCGTCAAGACATTCTTTTAATAACCATGTTGGGATAGGATCTAGTTCACATGATTTGTTCGCTGACTTTTTGATAATTGATTTCACTTCGTCTTCTGAGGCTTGAGTAAACTCTACATAATTGACACCTGTGTATTCAGTTTCTATGTCATCTAAATCAGATACAGATTGTGTTTGCGATGCTATATCGTTTCTGATTGTTTCGATCTTTCCAATAAAGAAGTCACTGAAATCTTGTGCGAGATGCTGTGGAGATGATTGTGATGGTAAAATCACCTGATTTGTATCGCCAAGAAGATTTTTGGTAATCTTTGATAAACTCTTATGATCACTGCCACATGAGTCAATTTTGCCTGTATAGTATTCAACACGAGCTTGTTTTAACATTTTATTCACTTCAGCACACTGTGTTCGGTAAATTTGGTGATCGATTGTGAGCTTACTTTCACGCCATTTCCGTTCTAATTTTCGTTTCTGATGTTTTGCTTTGTGGAGTTGCTCGGTATACCAAGGACATGAAGGTCTTAACACAATAGTCTTGGTAGTCAAAGGGGCGTGTTTGTCTACTATAGAAATTAACTGATTTGAATATTCCTCCACAAATTCATCGATATCAGTATCAGATGGAGTGCATTGTGTGTTAAAGAAATCTATTCTTCGTATGTCTTCTCGAAATGAGTCAATGTCGATCGAACGTAATTTCCTGTACGACACAGTTTTTCGTACTGGGGGTGGTTTGGAAGCTTTAGCGTCAAATATCACAGCAAAATGATCACGTGACATCTTTCCATTTGAATCAGAGAGTCCAGGATCTATGACCTCGATATTTGAAACCGTGACATCATTATCTCTAGTTATCACTACATCCAACGTATGCCCAGCTACATGTGTTGGTTCTTGTACATGTTGACGCATGCCACATGCCTCTAGACTGCTTGTAAACTTTTTTGTGTCACTATTTTCCGGTAAATCAAGATGGAAGTTAAGGTCCCCTACAATGATGGTGGTCTTGTCAATTGTAGCATATTTAGTTAAGAAATTGGGCCATTCTTGCTCCAGGAAAATATTTGTGTTTAAACCGTTTTCTTTGGAAGGGGGTGGCCGGTATATAATGGCAAGCCGTAGGCCTATGGAGTGTCCGCCTGTAACTACATTGCAATCCATATACTCAAATTGGGAAAATTCGTTGTCTTTGCTTGATGTGACAATGTTCACTTGTATGGCTCTCTTGTGAATAATTGCTACGCCCCCGCCGCGCCTACCACTACGAGGGACATGTTTCATTTTGTAACAGTCGGGCACGAGTTCGCCGATGCACGCTTTGTCAACAGAGCTACCGAGCCATGTTTCAGTTATGGCACAAATGTCGAATTCATTTGTAAGGATGAAGTCACATATGGAGAGTGTTTTATTTTTCACTGATCTTGTATTGACGGAGCAAATTTTGATGTTTTTCTGCCCCTGAACTAATGTACAGTTTTCAGGTTTTATCCGTATCAAGTTGTTATTATTTACCCCATTGTTAGTGTCCCATGCTCGTCTAATCTGGTTTTTCCCACCTCGAGTCCCTCTATATTGAATTAATCGAAACTCTTTCAATCTTTTGATAATCATGGGATTAGGTCTCTTTTGTGCACTTGGTAATTGTCCAATATTGTGCAACTCTGATCTTTTATAAATAATCCTCGGTGACATTCGCTCACTGAAACACATTATTGCTGCAGGCTATGCTGATATATGAAAGTTTGGCAATTTAATTGCAATAATGATTTTTTTAAAAATCAAAATAACTTCAAAATCACAATTATGATTCACCTTAAATTTACAACACTCCAACCACGACTAGATGATATCCAATATATCCAATTTTCAGAATTCTGAACAAAGTATAAATGTCAGAAAACTATCAATATTTGAGAGCACTGAAAAATGCAGCCTACACCTGGCGCATAAACGAATTTGACCTTTGACCTCCAAGTGTGACCTTGACCTTAGACCTAGGGACCTGGTTCTTGCGCATGACACTCCGTCTCATGATGGTGAACAACTGTGCCAAGTTTCATCAAAATCCCTTCATGCATGTAGAAGATATGCTCCGGACAAGGTCTGTGGACGCCGCCCGCCCGCCCGCCCGCCAGGGGCGTTCCCATAATACGTCCCGTTTTTCAAACGGGCGTATAAAAAGTGGTGGAGCTTTGGCATCAGTGAAAGCGCTGTGGCGGACTGAAAGCTTTTGAACGTCTGACTACAAAGAAATAGTTTTATTCATGAGAAATGAAGTATGATTACAGGGACTGTCATTTACCTTTTTGAATTTAATGTCTTGAAAGTTATTTTAGAATCAAGAGAAACACGTGTGAATAATGATTAAACGACTAATCTTTTAATCACATTATAAAATGTTAATATATTCAAGTATCATACAGACACTGTTTATCCATTGCAGATGGGAAGTCTCAAGGGGAATAGTAGACCTCTCCTAACAACTTCAAAGAAGAACAATATCTTGCCAAGCCTTTTTCTCTGAAGGGAATTATTCAAATGAACACAATCACCCCACTGAAGGCAAGTTCTACAAGAAGAAAACATACTCCTCCAAAATACAGTCACTCAAAAAGGGCTTAATTTGTTCACCGATCAAAAAACAGGTCATAAAACTGAATGAAATCACATTCCAAATAAAACAAAACTTTTGACAAGTCAGTCACTTTCAAATCAAGAAACACTTTAAGATTTGAGACGATTCTAATCATGACAATGAATATGGAGAAGTACTTGAAAATATTAGCGGAATGGAGGAATGTGACACTTTATTGTATTAATTTGGGAAGACTCTGTCATTAATTAGGCAGATAAGTCGATTGATTCCTTTTTTTTAACAAAGAGCAAACCATTTCAGAAGTATTAATAAATGTTCTGGACATATATGAAAAAGAAAATGTAAAAATTGAGTTTCTGTCATTTCAGAGCGTGGCCAGGAAAATTCCACATGCTGATGTTATATGTATGTTGTTTCTAGATTCAATGCAGATGGAGATCAGCTGGTTAGATATGTATAACAATACATTTCTCTGTGGGGGGCGGCGAGGATATAGCCATAAGAAATATTATGTGGTAGACATTTTTATTTCGGAAATGCATAGCTATGAACTATTGTCTTTTGTGTTTTTTATAGGACATGTTTTGGTTATATGAGAAATAAAACTTCAATTAATTCATATCTTAAACAAGGTAGACGTGTACGTTGGTAGCCGCAATTAAAAAGAAAAGGCATACCATAGCCACAGCGCCACCACTAATGTTCTTATAGTGTGTCTTTGCATCAAGTTAAAGCTCGAAAACAGACAGATATCAAAATGTACAATTCTGCGAATCAGAATAGCTCTTGACACCACAATTTTAATAATATTTTAATGTAATTACGGTCATCCTGTCGTAAGTGTTCTTACTCGGCTCTACATTCTCTGATTTTTGAAATGAATTTTATCAATCAAAATGTAAGACAGAATGTAAATATTTACAGTTTGAAACTGGTGATAGCTGCACCTCGGAAATGTCAATAGCTCTTTTCCTTATCACCACTTTTTGGCGGTGTACAATGATTGCAGTGTAACAGAAACCTAGGACAAGTATAGGTGAGCCAAACAATAAATCAAGAGATGTATGTTCATATAAATTTATTTGTGCTCCAATGATTGCTTCAAATGAATGTACTAATGACCATGTAAAATTCTATCTATTTTAAGGAACAAAACAACATACATTTCCAAACAGTCCTGTACATGAACTATCTATCTGGTATGTAAACTGAAAATGACAGGGAAAAAAAATTAAGTATACATGCATTTTTAAAAAAATCAAGGAGCTGTGTTCAATAAACGCTTGATGCCCCCGGTGGCATCCTTGTCGATACAAAGCAACCTAAGTCCAAAACGAGGTCAAGGTCAAACTGAGGTCAGGTGACGTTTGAAGATGAGGAATGGTCACAGGTTACATCTGTATTAGTATCAATTCATTCTTGTAAGCAGTATTGATGCTGGACGAAACGGTCCCATTTTGGTTAACCAGGAGATGGCCCATATAAAGCAACCAAAGTCCAAAATGAGGTCAAGGTCAAGGTCAAACTGAGGTCAGGTGATGTCTGGAGATGTGGAATGGTCACAGGTTATATCTGCATTAGTATCAAGTCATTCTAGTCAGGGGTATTGATGCTAGACGAAACGGTCCCATTTGGTTAACCTCGTACAGACGGACGAACAAACAGATGGACGGACAGGACAATCACTATATGCTAACTAGGACAAGTTAACCAAGACCATTCCTTGTTCCGAGTTACATAACTGTATCTGGAGACCAGTTTCAAAACTGCAACATCTGATTGGTTGGTTCTGAGCTCAGTCTAGATATTGACCAATGGCAGACTGATTGGTTGGTTCTGAGCTCAGTCTAGATATTGACCAATGGCAGACTGACTGGTTGATTCTGAGCTCAGTCTAGATATTGACCAATGGCAGACTGTCTGGTTGGTTCTGAGATCAGTCTAGATATTGACCAATGGCAGACTGACTGGTTGGTTCTGAGCTCAGTCCAGATATTGACCAATGGCAGACTGACTGGTTGGTTCTGAGCTCAGTCCAGATATTGACCAATGGCAGACTGTCTGGTTGATTCTGAGCTCAGTCCAGATATTGACCAATGGCAGACTGACTGGTTGATTCTGAGCTCAGTCCAGATATTGACCAATGGCAGACTGACTGGTTGATTCTGAGCTCAGTCTAGATATTGACCAATGGCAGACTGACTGGTTGATTCTGAGCACAGTCTAGTTATTGACCAATGGCAGACTGACTGGTTGATTCTGAGCTCAGTCTAGATATTGACCAATAGCAGATGGACTGGTTGATTCTGAGCTCAGTCTAGATATTGACCAATGGCAGACCGACTGGTTGATTCTGAGCACAGTCTAGTTATTGACCAATGGCAGACTGACTGGTTGATTCTGAGCTCATTCTAGATATTGACCAATAGCAGATGGACTGGTTGATTCTGAGCTCAGTCTAGATATTGACCTATGGCAGACTGACTGGCTGATTCTGAGCTCAGTCTAGATATTGACCAATGGCAGACTGACTGGTTGATTTCTGAGCTCTGTCTAGATATTGACCAATGGCAGACTGACTGGCTGATTTCTGAGCTCTGTCTAGATATTGACCAATGGCAGACTTACATTCTGAGCTCAGTCTGGATATTGACCAATGGCAGACTTGCATTCTGAGCTCTGTCTGGATATTGACCAATGGCAGACTTGCATTCTGAGCTCAGTCTAGATATGGACCAATGGCAGACTTGCATTCTGAGCTCAGTCTAGATATGGACCAATGGCAGACTTGCATTCTGAGACTGGTCTCAGTTTAATAACCTATGACCCTGTATATATATAACAGACATTTTAAACATAGCATCTGTACAAATATCACATTTTACTGGCTTATATATTTGTTAGAACAGTGTGTAGAAATTTTCTTCAAGGCCTAGAAACTAACATGTTTTCTATTGCATAGCGAAAGTACAGTATATATTAAATGTACTCTAAGAGACTAAGATGTTTTCATAACTGAAAGAAGCAGAGAAATAAAATACCTCTATGCATTCTATCATTTCATAAATGAGAAATGTAATCAATGTGCTATAACAGCTTACTTATGACAAGCTTTTTATTGTTGGAAGAAATTTTCTCTGGTTGTAAGTTTTACATTTCTAAAGAGAATTAGAGAATTTCATAGAGAAAACTAGTATGTTATTTTACTCAAGGATTGTAAGAACTGAACTGAATGAATCAACAGTCTGTAACATATTTCTCTTGTGAGATTAATCTTCATCATGAAGATGGGAAGTATATGAAATCTGAATATTTATCTTCGCCCCATTCTTTTCCATTGAAAGTTATGATGTTCATTTGGTATTAACAGAAAAAGTAACAGCACGAAAGTTACGCCAACGCTGCCCAGTGATAATAGGCAAAATGAGTGCAATCTGTAATTTAATTTTCTTTACAAATGGAAAGGAAATATAATGTAAATATATGAAAGAAATATATGAAATGTAAATTAGCATAATTCAAAATTCAGAATAATTTAGATGCACTGAAAATAGAACCCAGTTAGTATACAAATTTCTGAGACTGTCTATATCCAATGTTCTGCATCTTATGATTATTACACACTTAATATTCCTTTCAGGATGAAAAATGAAATGCTCCTTACATAATCTGTAACAAGCAAATGCCATGAATTTGTATCGTCAGCTAAATGGGATGAAGGTTTCACCCTTAAGAAAACATTCTCTGGCTACAAAAGCACTTCTATTCTCAAAAAGATATCAGTTTGGTCCAGTTGTCTCATTTCTTACTCATAGTCATTTAGCTGTAACAGCTTGCATATTTTTTTAAATAAAAATACCTCATTTCTAACAGGTTAAAACAGACTGTATATCTTCAGTATATGTGTAACAATGACCTTGACGTAAGAAAACCAAAATGCAACTGACCGCCCTTGTCTATAAGATACCAAAGTACCAAATTCTGTCTAACCAACATATTTTGTTCTATTTTTAGTAACTCCATTGTAGACAACTCGAAATGCAAATGAAATTTGGTCTCCATGAAAGCTACCTATTACGGATACAAAGTTTAACTGCAATTTCTCATTCCTAACTTAATTACTGAATGGAAGATTGTTTACTTACTAAGGCAATCTGACTGAAACTGGCAAGGTAGCATTTCCCTATAGCTGGTAACATTTCTACCAAGTTATATTTAAATACTCCACAGCATGTTATAGATATGACATCGGACAGACAATGCCAAAACTTGATCCCAGAGGCTGCTTCTGCTTTAGGCAGGGCGTAATAAAAAATAATGCCTCTATTACTCTTCAACCTTTATCAATCTATGTTTATCAGTAAATTTGCAACAACACATATATAAACCTTTTATTGAGAGGAAAACTGAAAATAAGAATTAAAAGTTATCACACAAGATTCTACTCTAAGTAAAAATTTGACATATATAAATATTGCAACTGATTACACACCATCCCCTACCCTTAAAATACTTCCTCTGTCTCAAGATAATAAAACATGATTATAGTACAACATAAATTACCTGCAGTATATAAATGGTAGACTATTTTACTGTATCCATGTAATATACTACAATAAGCACCTAATGTTTCCTCAACAAAGCTGTGACCAGTAACAGGTTTGTTTTCTTAAAATAGATTCCTTTGCAAGTACATGAAAATACCATAAAAATATATAATATAAATACAGTCTAATGACATTTACTGGAGACAACTTAAAGATCTACTTTGAATTAAAATGTCAGTAAACACATCATCAGAAATAATTTTTTTACAATTTCAATTTGATTTTTTTTACCCCAACTAAAGTTTGTGTGAAAAGGAAAATTGAAAATGATCAGTTATAATCAAAACACTACTTCAGGCAATCAAAGAAATTTAATATTGAATTCATGCGAAATGAGGATTACCTCAACCTGAAAAGGAATTCTCCATCTTTAAAATAACAAGAGGTCCCTGAAGGAGATAAAGTAGAAAATGTTGTTTGTTGGGTGTAAACAAGGTTTTCTAGACTTGATCTACAGACCTGGTTTTTTCCCTTGGGTAAAGCAGTTTTGAACTTTACCACGCAAATCGTCAATTGTCCTTTACAACTGTAATTGTTCATAAAAATACACTGCACCTATTGTAACTGTATTGTTAATAAACAAGTATTTACAACTATTTCCAGCAACGACAATTGAACTTTCTTTTACTTAAATCAAACTTTGCTTTGTAAGGTTAAAATAGGAAAAGCATGTGTAGGAGATCCATCCTTGGAATATAGTTTGGAACAGGTCTGATCAGATTGAGCAAGTAAACTGGAATATTTCAGCAGCTTTCTTATAATAAATACTTTCCTGGTCACATGATCAGTATAACAATTAACAATGCAAAATGAATTCAAACATTAAACAAGAACTATCAAAGAATGATCAATTTTATAAATGCTGGAAACAGCTAGTGAAACATTGAACTTCTAATATGAATCAGAGAATGTTTGGGATCACATTAACTCCTTGAGGCCGATATCATAATATACATGCTGCGGCGAGATAAGAATTACCACCTGACGTCGAAGAACATTATCTGATCTTATCATAATCACACTCGTGTGCAGTCAATTGAAATCATGCATGGAAATATTATTAACATTGGTGTAAATCAAACTATACTTATAAAATATTCAAAGTTTAATCAAATATTTATATATATCCACTTTTGTCCGTAACTTATATCCAAATAAAATACTAATTTCACTTCGAAACATTCACCATTTTTACAAACCTATTGCGTTTAATAAATATTTGAACATTTCCGATTTCATTACATTTTTCACATGTGAACACGTTTAATTCCAATAAATAGAAATACATTATTAACACAGAGTATTTGCATCAGCATTACTCAAAATTAACACCCATTTTTGAGAGAATATCGATGGTTGATTTTGATGTAAATTATTTCTAAACATGTACACAAACGTTGTGTGACACGCACTGAGACAGTTAAATTGTAATATTTACACCCATCTTTGAAGAATTATTAAATTTACAACAAGAGCCATGTCAGACATGGCTAATCCCCCCACCGGGCAGCTGTATTTGCAAATGGAATGTTAATTTTGTGGTTGTTTAGTAATCATTGTAAGTCTTTTGTTTTTTAAAGTCCACAAAAAAACTCCTTACTAGGTAGAGATACCTTATATATAATAAAATTAATAAAATACACCTAAAACTGGAGAGTAACATCTATGCTGTACCACAGAAAAGTGGTCTTGTTTTTTCCCTAGGGTCAATTATAAAAATGTTACAATATAAGTTATTTATAGTAACAACTAAGGGAAGTTAATCTTTAAAAAAAAAAAAAAAAAAAAAAAAAAATTGCAAGTCCACACAAAAATCTTTATCAGGAAGAGACTGGTCAAAATACACCTCAAAATTGGATTTAGCATGTTGTTGTACTACAGAAAAGTGGTCTCGATTTTTCCCTACGACTAGTAATGAAAAAGTTACAATAAAAGCTATTTAAAGTAACAACAAAGGGAAGTATTTCTAAAGAAGGGAACTGCGCATGACACTTCGTCTCATGATGGTGTATAATTGTTGCCAAGTTACATCAAAATCCCTCTATGCATGAAGAAGAAATGCTTCGACAAAGTCATTCTTGTATCTGACCTTTGGCCTCTAATGTGACCTTGACCTTAGCCTAGTGACCTGGATCTTGCGCATGACACTCCGTCTCGTGGTGGTGAACATTTGTGCCAAGTTATATCAAAATCCCTCAAAGCATGAAGAAGAAAATGCTCCGGACAAGGTTTTTATTCTTGTATCCTTTGACCTCTAAGTGTGACCTTGACCTTCAGACCTAGGGACCTGGTTCCTGCGTATGACACTCCGCCTCGTGGTGGTAAACATTTGTGCCAAGACATATCAAAATCCCTCCATGCATGAAGAAGATATGCTCCGGACAAATTTTTTAAAGAAAATATGATAAAGGGGAATAACTCAAAAAATAGGCAAGGTAGAGTTATTGTTCTTGCACCCTGCACTTCCTCCCAATGTGTTCTATCAGTGTATGAAGTTTGAAGAAAATCCCTCCAGTACTTTTGGGGTTATGCTCCGGACAAAATGTTTTAAGAAAATATGATAAAGGGGAATAACTCAAAAAATAGGCAAGGTAGAGTTATTGTTCTTGCACACTGCACTTCCTCCCAATGTGTTCTATCAGTGTATGAAGTTTGAAGAAAATCCCTCCAGTACTTTTGGAGTTATTCTCCGGACAAAATTTTTTAAGAAAATAAGATAAAGGGGAATAACTCAAAAAATAGGCAAGGTAGAGTTATTGTTCTTGCACACTGCACTTCCTCCCAATGTGTTCTATCAGTGTATGAAGTTTGAAGAAAATCCCTCAAGTACTTTTGGAGTTATGGTCCGGACAAAGATCGTTGCGGACGCACGGACGGACGGACGGACGCACGGACGGAGAGCATTTCTAATATCCCCTTCACCTTTGGTGGGGGGATAAAAAAGCGTTTATTTATACACATTTTTATGTATGAAACATGTTTTGCTGTGTTATTTTTATCCATTTGAATTTAATGTGATGTAAGGGTACGAATATTTCAGCTTTCTAAAACTTAAAATTTCCCGACCATTTATTTCTCTGATAATGAAATTTCATCGTCGGAATCATCATCCGACGAAACTGATACGTCAAAATTAGCATGATAATGAATATTTTTCTTCAGTGTAAGAAAAATCTCTGGCAGCCGACTTTATTTTAATCTTTTGAAATACAGTATGAACGAAACACGGCGGAGTTCGTCTTTTTCATTTCGTTTACCGCATATTTACAAACAATTATTTTAACAAGGAAATTAATTATTAGCATAATTAACAATTATAACATCTAAGAAATAATAACTGGTATGCCAAATAATTTTGCTTTTTATCAGGATTATCAAAAAATAACAAGTATGTGACGCAATCAGCATGATCTTGGTGCCGCGACTATACTCGTCAATCGCCGGCCTGGGGAGTCCTGATAACGCCCGTATAGTCGGATACCGACGCTACGGGGGTAGAAAATATAGCGCCTTTAGTCGCATATCGGCCCCAAGGAGTTAATCAGTCCTACTATACTGGTCCCCGAGGTATCTCTTGCACTAATTAAACAACATGCATCAAGTATAAACCGCAGGCATCAACATAATCAGGACATTTTTGTAATTTGTTTAGTTTAATCTTCTTAAAATCTCTATCAAGTCTAGACCTATACTGATTGGTTCATATTAACTGTGATTTTTTTTTAAATTTGACAAATATGGGACCAAAATATCTTGACTGACAAATGAGAACACCAAGTATCTGTGGTATGAATGTAACATTTTAGAACACCAAGTATCTGTGGTATTAATGTAACATTTTACAGATTGTTCAACTTGAATTCAGTATTATCTACTGAAATATACTGGTGTGTGTAATAAATGTATTATGTACAATGTCATATAGTATGTATTATATAAAAAAAAAAAAAGGTTACATTCATCTGATGTGACTTGTGAGACAGAGAAACTTGTAACAGCAAAATATTATCAGAAAGTATATGACTCTTTCATTAACACGAATATTTTCTGATTTTCTTTAATTTCAGTAAAATACACAAACATTCCATTGTATAGAGACCGTCATTTGTAGTATATACCAGTACATAGTCAGAAATTGTCTTTGAATGATTGTAGTGAACTTGTTGCCAATCTTACTGAAGGGCTAGAGTGCATATCTATTTGAATGACCAAACCAGTTACCTCCTTTTCTACACAAACAAGTGCTCTACAGAATTTCAACACCTCCATTTTTCTAGTAAATATGACCTTGGTTACAGTTTTTGCCTTATTTCTGTTGGGTTACCTATACAGTAGAAAGTAATAGTGATTTTCCAGTTTCCTGATGCCGCAGGAAGAACCCGGGTGTCTCTAAGGCATTATAGGCACCTGGATAGTACCACCAACCTTCAGAAAGCTAGCTGGATGACTTCCTCATACGAAAGAATTCTACACCCTGAATGAGGATGCTGTAGTGGTGAGAGGCAAGTGATTTGAAGGCCTCCTGAGTTCAGACATTAGGACATCATCAGTTATACCAATTTGAGGATATTGTCTATAAATAAAATCTGTAAGACCTCTTGGAAGGTAATGGGAAGTGCAACACTCCTGATGTCCCCTAGACCCAGCTTAAACAGCATTCTGTTATAGATATTGAATAGATTCAATGATACCAGATGACCAGAATATGTAACAACTGTTGTTACACTGAAACCAAGTTCAGCAAGTCTTTTTATGGCTGCTACATGGCACTTAAACACTACTGCTGTGATAGTCAAGAAGATCCCCTAAAAATAAGAACTTCCATTTCAGCATACACAAGTTCTTAACTTAAAACACCAATGTTAAAATATTTTCTTTTCCTATTATATTCATTGCAACAAATAAATATGTAACTTTTTCATTAATTTTGAGGCATTTGTTATCAAATTGTGCAGAAGAGATAATAAACAAATTCCTGAAGTTTAATGTTTTTTATTTTGCTAATATGCCTGATAAGTCAATATGAAATGTGTTATTTAAACATTCAATATGCATTGCACTTTGATTATCAATATCAGCAGTGTATTATATAAGCAGTCCTACAGAAATCTGTTCAATTTTCTTCCATCATAGACCCGGACATTAAAGCTTTTCATCCAAAGTTCCTATCAGTGTAGACCTTATATTGATAACATATCCAGTGGCATTTGGTTGCAAGTATGTATCCATAAATATTCTAATTATGGAGCATGCTCTAATTAATGCTCATCTCCAAATTTTCTAGTGAATAAACAAGCATTTTTCTCACCAATTTAACAACCATATAACCTCTTAAAAGCACACCCTACAATATAATGCAAAATCTATCTAGCTTATAATATTTCCCTGTAAAGGTGTACGCTAGAATTCCCTGTATATTAGATGGGCAAAATTTTTCCCAATGACAGAATTTCTTCATACTTTGGATACTGATGGCCGACAATCATCTAAGAAACAAAAATATGCAATAAAAATCATAGGTCACCGGTACTGAAAAAGAGTTATCTGCCCTTGAAGACGTCATTTTTGGGGGAAATGCCATTTGGCGCATCAACGTCATTTCCATATTTCATGTATCATTGTGTGTTATTGTCAACTGAAGAAGCTTATTAAAGCGAAACATGTTTTGACAAAACTGTGTTGGTTTATGCATTTTCAACATCATATCAAAAATATACAAAATACAAGTTCTAAAATGTCTCGAGATAAGTGACGTTTCTCTATCCAAATATCTCTGTTGTACCTTCCATGGAAGTAGTTTATGAAATGGCAACTGGTTGTGGAATGGATAGTGCATCTAGGCTTTGTACAACAAAAAAACCTTAATTTGAGCAAACCCACATACATAAGATGTTCAATTACAGGGGTAGTAGCTCTTTTTCTGACAGTTTTCTAGTAAAGGAATACATACATAATGTATTATACACCAAGAATGAAATCAACAGAGGGAAACATGCACAACTAATAGAGGGAAGTAATTCTGAAAAATCAAAAACAGAGTTATGGTTCTTTTCCTATGTACTCATTTAATAAATATATAAAAGAGGTTATTGGTCTTAAAGGTACAGGCAAAAATATCTAAACCAAGAAACGAAAATGGCTCTAAAAAGTGATGACAATCTCTCATCATTTCAGACAAGCTAATTACTTTAGAAGCAGGTAAATTAAGAGTTGCTTTAATTGATTTTAATAGATACCTTATTAAAAATAGTAACAAACTGTACATGACAGAATCCTGTAATCCGTGCCAATAAATGGAAGTGTGCATAATAACCAGAGGGTATGTCTAGTAATATGATAAACAACTTATTTCATGGCAACAACATAACTTCTGCGGTTACCGCTACTCCTAAACCTATATCTAAGCACAAAAGCTATACCGTTGTGATAATATAAGAAAAGTCATACCAATACCCACTTAAGACATGCAACCGACATTTAATAAGTGTACCGTAGTTACTCGTGTATGATGCACCGTTTTATTACCCCTGGGACCGCCCCCAAAACATGGGTGCGTATTATACGCAGGTGTAGATAATTTCCCAGCATTAAAACAAGTTTGTTTACGTTTTTTCGTCATTCAGATAGAGAGAAACTACTTTCCGTGCTAAATGTCTAAGTAAAAAACTACGACTGCTGTTATGTTCACTAATCGATAAGAGTACTTTATTTTTCCTTAAACAAAATTAATTTTATATAAATCTAGAAGTATTTTGAAGAAAGAAATATCAGAAATCGTAAATGTTATAATACTAATATAAGATCAATTATTATCTTTAACAGAAATCAAACTGTGAACAACAAAACTGACATGAAGTATCACACTAATTGTTGATAATTACTGGTCGCTTGATCTATAAAGTTTAACAGATCGTAACAAAGGGCAATCACACCTTTTGGTATCGGTTTTGAGAATTTCATGTCATTTTGAAAAATGCCACTCCGAGATATTGAAAACAATTGCTTTCTATTTATTCTGAAAAATATCTAAATTAAACAAGAGGGCCAAGATGGCCCTAGGTCGCTCACCTTTGTAACACACCATAACAGTGTAAACATGTTTTACCTAGTGATTTCACAGAGACAAATATTCTGACCAATTTTCAATAAGATTGGACAAAAAAAAGTGGCCTCTTGAGTATAAACAAGCATTTTCTTTGACTTGATCTAGTGACCTAGTTTTTTACCCCACATGACCCAGATTCGAACTTATCCATTTCATGAAAACAAACATTCTGCCAAAGTTTCGGGAAGATTGGAGCAAAAAAGTGGCATCTACTGTATAAAAGCTTTTCCTTTGATCTGAGCTAGTGTACCAGCAGACAAACATTCTGACCAAGTTTCATGCACATCAGTTGAAAAATGCAGCTCCTATTGCTTGCACAAGGTTTTTCTCTGATTTTACCAGGTGACCTAGTTTTTGACCCCAGATGATCCATATTCGAACATGGGTTAAAGATCATCAAGACAACATTCTGACCAGGTTTCATGCAAATAGGGTCATAAACGTGGCCTCTGGAGTGTTATCAAGCTTTTCCTTTGATTTGACCGGGTGACCTAGTTTTGGACCCCACATGACCCAGATTTGAACTTGATCTAGAGATCATCAAGACAAACATTCTGATCAAGTTTCATAAAGATTGGGTCACAAATGTGGCCTCTAGAGTGTTCACAAGGCAAATGTTGACGGACGACGGACAATGACTGGTCACAATACCTCATAAGAAACAACAAATATAACAATATTTTATTGGTTTTATTTTCAAGGAAACAAAAATCGATGTTATAGTGAGTCCGATTCCACTCTCCGCTGCAAAGGTAATTTATTTCCGATGTCAATGTAAACTTTATTTTCGTTTTCAACCGACCTAAAAATTGACAATTTTTTTTTTTCCCAGCGAAAATCAGGCATGCGTATTATACTCAGGTGCGCATTATACACGGGTATCTATCGTTAATATATCAAACATATAAACCATTATATAACAGTTCTCATAGGCATGTTACATGACATCTAAATTAAACAGAAAATTTTCAAAGATAAAAATGCAGTTGCAAAAATTTCACTGTCCTGATTATAAACATGAACATGGAATGTTGTATTTGAGTTAACTTTATAAAATTCAGTAAGTTACAAATAAAATCAAGGGGGCCATCATGGCTAGGTCGCTCCCCTGAGTTTCGCAGACTGCTTGAACAATTTTGGTAGAGCGCCATGTGTGGCAAATAATCAAGCATACTGAAATAGTGCCAGTGTTTTCTGACAAGAAGATTTCCACTAAGTAAATGCATATACCATAAGAAATATTGTTTTTCGACAAGCTGGAATATGAATAAACTTGGTAAGATACAAATATTCTGACCATTTTTATGTAAATCAGGCATATCATTAACCAGGTTTTTTCAAGGATTTGACCAAGTGACATAGTTTTTCACCAAAGTGAACAAGTTACAAATTTTCCTAGATTTTAAAAAGGCACACATTCTGACAAAGTACCATAAAAATCAAGTGGAAAATATGGCTTCTAAAGTGTTAACAAGCTTTTTCTATGATTTAACCTAGTGACCTTGTTTTATACCTCAGTCAACCTGCTTTTCAACTTGACATAAATTTCATAAAGACAAACTTTCTGACAATGATTCATGATGATCAAGTGTGGCCTCTAGAGTGTAGAAAAGATTTTCTTTGATATCACCAACTGAATTACGAGTTTAAGACCACAAATAACCCAGTGTTGAACTTGACCTTAATTTTATAGAGACAAATCTTCTGACAAAGTTTTATGACGAACAAACAGAAAATGTGGCCTCTAGAGTATTAATAAGGTTTTTTCTATGACTTGACCCTGTGACCTAATTTTTGACCTCGGGTAATCCAATTTTTAACTTGTCCTTAATGTTATGGAACCAAACATTTTTACAAATACTGATGATAAACAAGTAGAAATGCGGCCTCTAAGTGTTAACAAGGTTTTTCTATGATTTGACCAAGTGACCTAGTTTACTAGCTGAAGATCTCAAGTAAACAAGTTTCATACTTAATCTGGATTTCATAAAGACAAACATTCTGACAAGCTTTTATGAAGATTAGATAGAAAATGCCGCCACTATACTGTTAGTAATGTTTTCCTATAACTAACCTACTAAGTTAACTTTTGACCCCAGATGACCCAGTAACTAACACATCTGAGATTCTATTGAGGGTAACATTCTGAACCAGTTTCATTAAGACAGGGTCAAAATTGTGACCTCTAGTGTGTTAACAGTCAAATTGTTAAGGATGGATGACAGACATTGGGTGATCTCATAAGCTCACCTTGAGCACTTTGTGCTTAGGTGAGCTAACAACTCTAAAATAACAATATTTTTCTCCTGTCCACAGTGACCACCTGTCTAAAACAGTCACCTACCTTAAGTGACAACATTTCTAAACAGTCACCTGTTTAAAGTGACAACCTGTCTAAACAGTCACCTGTTTAAGTGACAACCTGTCTAAACAGTCACCTGTTTAAAATGACAACCTGCCTTAACAATCACCTGTTTAAAGTGACAACCTGCCTAAACTTTCTCCTGTATAAAGTGGTTATATACCTAAGACAATGACCTTAACTGGGAATTACAATGAAGATACGACTGCCACATGTACTTATTTTCAGAAATATACTGTACCAGAAATATATATACATCAAAATGTAACTGCCTGAAGATATGTTCAACATTAAAAGCGCTTGCAGTGAAAAATTAAAATTACTTCCTGGCAACTGAACTTTTTAATATTCTATTCCTGCAAAAGGACTTTACTGACTTTTATATATATATAGAAATATACAATAGTTTCACCTGTCATGTACTGAACAAAAACTATGATGTACTCTTGACAACATGCTACTGAATCTTGTAAAAGAACTGCATGGCAAAACAAATCATCAGATGTTTTGTTTAATTTCAATGGAAAACATCATTTGACCGAAGCTGTTTCAATCCTTGAATATTCCCCACAAATATCAGCATTCTATACAGAATTAATATGCAATGTCAACAAGATACTTAGCAATTGTTTTCCACTGTATTCAGATGCTTTTTATTTCTATCTCATTATTGGTACATTTTCTGTGGGAGTTAATATTGAAATATGGCAATAGTGTATAAATGTTAAAAGTTAATAGTTTAAGCTGACATTTTGCTAAGCAGCACAAAACAAGCATTTTCAATTAGTGAAATACTATTAACAGACTTTCTGGATATTTCAAAATATTTATGTATCAACTGGTTTCTCAGATAAAATTTTATCTAACTCTTTAAATTGTTGTATATCTATAAATGTATATAAAAAGAACCATTAAATTAACTGTACTTTGCAGTGTCTGTCAAATATTTGATTTCTTGCATTGATGTTATATGAAATGAATTTTCATTAGGTATTTTGCTCTTTATCAAAGTTGCTCACCTTTTTGCCATATCTCCATTTTACATTTTCTCAAATACAATAATTCTCCTTAAAGAATTACATCTTGTTTTATCTGCCGTAGTTCACAAAATGCAAGAGTTATTGCCTATGATGTGAAAAATACATCACTATTTCCATACAAGTTATTTCAACCTTAACTCACATCTGATCTTTGTATTATAAACAGCAAAGTTTTTTAGAAGTACAAGGTATTTCATGAGTATTATATTAGTACAGTGTTTCTATTTCATATCACATAACCAGTGCAGGACTAATGCTTTCAAGCCCTCATTTAATCTATTTAACAGACTACACAGGAGTTTGTTATAAATAAATACATATACATTACCACACTGAATTGTTTGAAGTTAACTTTTTTATTTACCTCAACTGATTTGTTAACAAGTGGACTTACACTAGAGTTATACTGGACATAAATCTTGAGTAATGCCTCTGTTATAACAAGTGGACTTACACTAGAGTTATACTGGACATAAATCTTGAGTAATGCCTCTGTTATAACAGCACACATCATATAAATACTACTTTTTATACTTTTTAAGCTGATCAAAAGCAAGTACACTTTTTCCAAAAAAGCAGTTTCAATCTAAAGTGCTAAAACTCTGCAATGGCAAACATTCTGATTATACTGTTACAGCATAATGATTATATCTTTTTTCCTACAAATAAGCTTTTCTCTCAAAACATCTTCCACCTACTATGAATATCAAAACTACAACTGAAGTTGGAAATAAAGGTTTCAACATTGGTTTAACATACTACCAATTTCAAAGGTACGGTATGCCACTGTGAGTCAACCACATTAAACATACGAATGTCTTAAGACCTGTTACCATAATCTATATAACTAAATAAGCAGCTTGTCTTGAATATATCAACTCAAGCAATAGATCATGTTTAAAATACAAAAAATACAGTGTCAACTATGTTCCTATATTCTATATTAATCTACACAAAACACAGTTAAATGTATTAAATATACATTCTAAAATTTGTAAAAGGCCTGCCTATCGCTATATACATATATTTTAAACAAGTATAATATTCTCTTCTATACAATTTTGTGCACTATATACACAAGATATGTCAATATTTATATCACACAAGTATAAAGATCCTCTTCCATTTCACATACCAAACTTTATCATACAAAAATTACTTTGGCGGGTAAAAAATATAAGTAACAATATCAAAAAAAAATTAAAAAATTAACAATTAATTCTGGAATTTCTGCTACTGGCTAAACAGATCACAAAATCACACAACAATCATTTTTAAACTTATCATCCTCGCCTATAACTGGTGCTGAACTTGGCGCTGAAAAACGCCGTAAAGGTCCATTATCTGAAATAAAAGTTGGCGGCCGTGACTGACCTGTTGTGTTGTTATTATTGTTCTTCACATTTTTACCATTTTGTGTGCTCTCTTTGTTTGTTTGCGGAGGACTTTGTGCACTGCTACTGCTGTATTTCTTACCATCACCTGATAAACTGTGTAAAAATAGGCTCTGCACCTGGGCATCCAAACCATTGCCAAATTTATGCTGTTCTGATCTCTGTTTTTTCAGATCAGCTAGAGTTCCTGTTCCTGTTCCAGTAGGATGCCGTGCCTGTTCTGATTCTTCAGTTTGTTCAGATGCATTTAATAAATGTTCCAGACTTCTCCTCCTTTGTGATTCTCGCTTTTTCTGGAATGATGGAGTTCTAGATATTCCAGAACTACCTTGAATGTGTTTAACTTGTGGATTTGGTGCCACTGGCTGGTTACTGGTCACCTGTGGTTTATTTTCAGCATTACCACTCTGTGGTCGAGATTCCCGTGACCTGTTTGTGTCTTGTTGGGAATGTGACCCTGCTTGAGAATCTGACTCAGCCCTGCCCATGTGAACATGTATAGGCTCAGGCGCATGAATGTTCCTCTGTAAATCAGATTTCCGTGATTCATTTTCAGCACTTTTGTTCCGGTGGGATTCACCTCTTGAAGTGACCTGAGCAACTTGTTCATTTGGAACGCTCTCTTTTGCTTTTTGAGAGTTTCTAACTTGTTCTCTTGAATTAGGAGACACACCTTTTGATACTTTTACTGAGTCAGGTTTTTCTGTTTTGTGCCTCTCTGTCTGTTCATGTCGATCCTTGTGTTCATGTCGATCCTTGTGGTCATGTCGTTCCTTGTGGTCATGTCGATGTCGATGTTTGTCAGGTTCATCCTCAATTATGCTGATTTTTACATCATCAATATTTGTAGCTGGTACTTTCTCCTTGTCATCATCCTGCAAGACACAAATATATATATTTATGTATTTATCTCATTAATAACCTCAAACTGTTCTGTATGTTACCTTATGTTGTACCATACATCAGAATGATGTATTACCTCAACTGTTCAAAAGACATGTATGTATAAACAAGCAAATTCAGTAAACTGGTATCCCCAGCCCAACAGATTACCCACGAAAAACATTCCCTGCTTACAAAAAGAGCTTTGTATTTTCAAAATTGATGTCAGTCTGGTCCCACTGTCTCATTCCTTATTCAAGTTATCAAGCTGAAACAGCCTACATATTTTTGAAAAAGTACATTTCTAGCAGAAGTTACACAGTAAAACACATTTTATATTTTTTAGTACTTGTGCAACAATGACCTAAATGGAGTTACTAACCAAAAACATTTTGCTCTATTTTTAGAACATTATCCTAGACATTGACCAAAGCAACCCCAACTGCAACTTAACTTTAAACTCAATGAAAGCTACCTATATTACAACGTTTGGTTGCAATTTCTCATTCGTAACTAAATTACTCATCACAAACTATTTTTCCATATTAAGTAACAATGACCTTGACCCAAGCTAACAACAACAGACTACTTTTGAAAAAGTGCATGCCTCCCATACTGTTCCATTTGAATGGCAGTGGTAACTGTTATGTGATATTTAGGAAAATGCAACCAAAAACACTGGTGTCTGAAAGCTTAGTAATAATCTATTTACAAGGTTTGGTCTACTTACCTCATTTCTTAATGATTTTATTGTGAGAAAACCATATTTCTATTTTAAGTAACAATGATCTTGACCTTGACCCAAGCAAACCCAAATACAACTCAAACCATGGCCTCCATTGAAACTTCCTAAATCCCAAGTTCGGTTGTAATACCTTATTCCTTACTAAGGTTATTGAGCAGACACAATTTTCTGTTTTTAGGTACTCAGTTTGGTCACAGTATCCCATAGCAAAAAAATATGCTACATAGTATACACT
The DNA here is from genome assembly GCF_021730395.1 of Mercenaria mercenaria. Lineage (NCBI taxonomy): Eukaryota > Metazoa > Mollusca > Bivalvia > Venerida > Veneridae > Mercenaria > Mercenaria mercenaria. The sequence goes on along the minus strand of NC_069366.1, from coordinate 42,806,156 downwards.
TATAACGGGAAACCATCCAATATGTGTTTTATAATATGACATCAGAAATTAATTTTCATAGTTGTTTTTATATTTTTGACATTAAAGTCAAAAAACATGTTGAATATAGACCAGTCATATAGCACAGACTATTGACTGGCAATTTATATAAGGAGTCATGTAAATACTAAGGGCCATGAATCTTTGTATTCCTCAAGCAATCCATGGGAACTTGCATGGCCACATTTCCCAATAACTGTTAGCATTACTATAATGTTCCACTGAAATCCTCCAAACCATGTTTGAGATACGACTCTCAACAGACAGACAAGGCAGTCTGAAAGACAGCTAAATCCCCCGCCACTGGTATGGATAGTCAAAGGGTAAACCTTTGACTTTCAGCTGTGACCCTGAACTGACAGGGCTGACCCATGAATTCTGCACATCGTCTAGATACGGCGACCATTTGACCCAAGTTTCATGAAAATCCTAAAAGATGTTTAGGAGATACAGAGCCCAAACCTTTGACCTTGAGTTGTGACCTTGACCTTGAGTTGACATGGCTGACTCATGAGTTCTTGATGAGGTAATCATTTGACCCAAGTTTAATGTAAATCCTTCAAGGGGTTTAGGAGATACAGAATGGACATAAAATGGTAGGCTTAAACCTTTGACTCTAAGTTGTGACCTTGACCTTGAGCCAGCATGGCTGACTCATCAATTCTGCACATCATTTTGATGAGGTGATCATATGACCCAAGTTTGATGAAAATCCTTCAAGGGGTTTAGGAGATACAGAGCGGACACAAAATAGAAGGCTTGAGTTGTGACCTTGACCTTGAGCCGACATAGCTGACTCATGGGTTCTGCACATTGTTTTGATGAGGTGATCATTTAATCCAAGTTTCATAATTATCCTTCAAGAGGTTTAAGAGATACAGAGTGGACAAGAAATGGTAGGCTCAAACCTTTGACCTTGAGTTGTGACCTTGACCTTGAGCTGACATGGCTGACTCATGGGTTCTGCACATCGTCTTGATGAGGTGATCATTTAATCCAAGTTTCATAATTATCCTTCAAGAGGTTTAAGAGATACAGAGCGGACAAGAAATGGTAGGCTCAAACCTTTGACCTTAAGTTGTGACCTTGACCTTGAGCCGACATGGCTGACTCATGGGTTCTGCACATCGTCTTGATGAGGTGATCATTTGACCCAAGTTTGATGAAAATCCTTCAAAAGGTTTAGGAGATACAGAGCAGACAAAAAATGGAAGGCTCAAACCTTTGACCTCGAGTTGTGACCTTGACCTTGAGCCGACATGGCTGACTCATGGGTTCTGCACATCGTCTTGATGAGGTGATCATTTGATTCAAGTTTCATGATTATCCTTCAAGGGATTTAGGAGATACAGAGCGGACACGAAATGGAAGGCTCAAACCTTTGACCTTGAGTTGTGGCCTTGACCTTGAACCGACATGAAAATCCTTCAAGGGGTTTAGGAGATACAGAGCAGACACAAAATGTTACGGAAGGACGGAAAGAAGAAAGGACAGAAGGACGCAAGGACGGACGGAGACCATTCCTATAACCCCCCACCACTAGTGGAGATTAAAAATGGAGTAAAAAGCTATATATGTAACATTTATGTAAGTATAAAGGGTCATAAATCTTGTCTTCTTCAAGCAATCTAAATTAAACTTCAAGGATGACATTTCTATATAGCAGTTAATGCTCCTACCATATTTTATTGAAATCCTTCAAACCTTGTCTGAGATATGCCTCTAGATGGACAGAAAACTGAATATGAACAGTATGTACTATATAATTACAAAGGGTAATAAATCTTGTCTTCCTCAACCTCTCTGAATGAAACTTGCAGGGCTCTCAAAATATTTCTATATTTTATTGAAATCCTTCAACCCATGTTTGAGATATGAAAACACTGGATAGGCAGTAAATATACATGTGCAAAGGGTCATAAATATTGTCATACTCAGGCAATCTGCGTGAAACTAGCAGGGTGGATGCTACTGACCAAGTTTGGTAATGATCCATTAGACAGTTCAAGAGAAGAAGTCATTTAATGTTTTTTTTCTTTTTTTTAACTCTAGCAGCCCCTTAAAGCAAGTGGAACCAACTGAACAGGAGCTTCCATAAGACAGCCAGTGCTCGACTATTCAAACTGTTGTTGCAGAAGCAGGAATATTACCCTAAATGTTGAAATATCTGTAGAGTTTCAATCCAGTATCTGTATTAGTTTTGGAGATAGTAACTTGCATGCAAAACTTAAACCAAACGTTTTTAAGTTCAAAAGGGGACATAATTTTGCAAAATACATGTCAGAGTTATGGGACTTGATGCTATGACCTAGTTTTATAAATCTGAAGAAACGTGTTAAGTTTCAATTCAATATTTGAGGTTTAAGAGATAGTAACTTGCATGCAAAACTTTAACCTGGATTTTCTAAGTCCAAATTAGGGGGCATAATTCGGCTAAAATAAATGTCAGAGTTATCGGACTTGATACTATCACCTAGTCTTATAACCCCAAAACACATGTGAAGTTTCAAATCAATATCTGTTTTGGAGATAGTAACTATCATGCAAAACTTTAACCAGGATTTTCTCAGTCCAAAGAGGGCATAATTTGGCCAAAATCCATGTCAGAGTTATGGGACTTGACCAAGTGGGGTTGGTAATTGACCTAGAAAAAGAAAAGAAAAGTTTCAAAGCTATATGCCTTTAATTGATAGCTATACGTTCTTTAATCTTTCATTCATGTAAGCTAAAAACAAGTTTACCCTTCAAGCTAAAAAAACCTATCAATTTGAGTTAATATATCTGCACCATCTTTTTCAGGAAAAATTAAATATATTGATACTCTAACATATATTCAGCAGTTTAATCAAAATCAGTGCTTTTATTCATCTTTACAAATGTAAGAATTGCTATTTTTCACATGGTGCAAACACAGTCACCATTGAATGTTTTACAGCTTGTAATTTTAAATCCACTTCTATCCCTAAAATATGTTTTATATAAACTGCCTAAATTTTTTTAAACAACAAGACAACTGTATATAATGTGTGTTGATTTGTTTTCTATGAGAAGGTATCAGACATAAGTGGTTAATAAATATGTTAAAGAATGAGTAATTATCCGAATATCACTTTATGTTTACTTCGAAAACAGTCGATAGTTTTCATCTTGACAACCCTCCTTAAAACACTTTTTAATGAACTTTACCCTACCCTTCAAGTATCAAGTACCATATAAGTACCAGTGTTAAAATCTGGAGAAACTCTACCACCAATTTCAGTCTACATTTCTTTTAAAACTGATTACAGAAAACAGTTTTAACCAGAAGCTGGTCAGATTATTTTCTAGACTAAAATCTATTAAACGAACCTTCACAGTAAAACTGCATTAGTCTGCACATGCCTCTATCATTTAGTATTTAATTAAATCTGACTGTAAATCTTCTGATTTGATTTTACCAGGAAGCAGAATCAATTACAACAGCAAATATTTACAGCCAAGATTCAATAAAGCTATGAAATGGTTAACATAAATGGCCCTGCTATCAGACTAAGCCCAGAATTTATCAAGGAACAAGCAAATTTGATGAATTGGTATCCGCCGCCGAAGGGTTTGTGGTGAGGAATGGCAAAAAATATATCCGGCAAAAAGTTAAGGATGTTACTAAGAAGCAAATAATTTCATTAGTCAAAACTAATTTAACAGAAAACCAATGTTTAATTAACGAGTACATAGTAAATGTATGATACTTTGATCCTGACTAAAGAATTTATTTTGAATGAAATATGCTTACTGTAATAAGCTCAGCTTTAAAAATTAAATGCAGTTAATTGAAATGTAAACTTGAAGTTTAACTGGAATGAAATATTGTCTTTGAGTGGTTTGGCACCAAGTGTTGCTGTTTAACATGTACATTTGAACTTAAAAGAACAGATGTCCTTAAGAGAACACAATCAAGTAAGATACCTTAAACATGGCTAGGGGCAAGGTTGGTGCAGTTACAACTAAACATGTTGAAGGTTTGAACATTTTTTCAAAAAAAAAAGGAATGGAAATATATATATGTATATATATAAATATATGTTTATATATTATTTTTTGAGGGGGTGGGGTGGGGGGTGGGGGAACTGGTGAGGAAACAAAACTTCACGTGTTGATTATAAATACTGATGGCCCTGTATCGCTCACCTGACCTATTGACCTAAAGATCATCAAGAATAACATTCTGACCAAGTTTCATTAAGATATGGTCATAAATGTGGTCTCTAAAGTGTAAACTAGCTTTTCCTTTGATTTGACCTGGTGACCTAGTTTTTGACCCCACATGACCCAGATACAAACTTGACCTAAAGATCATCAAGATTAACATTCTAAGTTTCATGAAGATACAGTCATAAATGTGACCTCTAGAGTGTTAACAAGCTTTTCCTTTGAACTGACCTAGTGACCTAGTTTTTGACCCCACCTGACCCAGATTTTAACTTTACCTATAGATCATCAAGATCAACATTCTGACCAAGTTTCATTAAGATATGTTCATAAATGTGGCCTCTACAGTGTTAACTAGCTTTTCCTTTGATTTGACCTGGTGACCTAGTTTTAAACCCCAGATGACCCAGTATCGAACTCGTCCATGACTTTATTGTGGGTAACATTCTGACAAAGTTTCATTAAGATTGGGCAAAAATTGTGACTTTAGAGTGTTAACAAGCTTTTCCTTTGATTTGAACTGGTGACATAGTTTTTGACTCTAGATGACCCAATATCGAACTCGTCCAAGATTTTATTGAGGGTAACATTCTGACCAAGTTTCATTAAGATTTGGTCACAAATGACCAGTCACAATAGCTCACCTTGAGCACTTCGTGCTCTGGTGAGCTAAAAATGGGTGAGGTGGGGGTGGGGGAGGGGGGCAGAGGGTGCATAATTGGTGGCGGGCATGACTGGGTGGTGGAGCATGGTGGGGGAATGGTACAACTTGCATCTTGATAAATATTTATGGAAGGTTTGAAAAAAATCTAAAATAAGGAATGAAGGAAGGGGGTTGGGAGGGGAAGGGGGTGTGACCAAGGCAAGTGGGTAACCAGGTGTGGGTGCAAAACTTCACATGTTTATAATAAATGTTCATGGAAAAGATTGAAAGAAATTTAATGAATTCTACCAAATGGTAAGTCTGTTATGTACAAATATGTGGATTTTTATACAATTAAAGGGCAATAACTCTAAAAGTTGCAAAATAAATCCAAACGAAATTGTGTGTGCACAACCACATTATGGTGCTCTAAATTCTGTTTAAGTTTCATAGTTCAAGGTCAAATATATCAAAAGTTATGATGCAGAAATTGCATTTTATTTTTTTTATTTTTATAGTACCCTATATAGTTAACACTAGAAACTTCTAAGGGCCATAACCCTGGTGTTACTTGGGCAATCTGACTGAAACTTGTTAGCTCCATAGCCTCATAGTGTTGGACATGCATATGAAGCTTGTTTGAAAAAAAAATCAAAAATAAGGCTTTTTTTTGTGGGGGGTGGTGTGTGTGTGTGTGTGTGTGGGGGGGGGGGGGTGGGGGGGGGGAGGGGGTGTGACCAAAGTAAGGGGATGACCAGGTGTTGGTACACAACTTCACATGTTTACAATAAATGTTCATGGGTTCATGGAAAAGAATGAAAGAAATTTAATGAAATTCTACCAAATGGTAAGTTTGTTATGTACAAATATGTGGATTTTTATACAATTAAAAGGCAATAACTCTGATGTTACAAAATAAATTCAATTGAAATTGTGTGTACACAACCACATTATGGTGATCTAAATTCTTTTTTAAGTTTCATAGTTCTAGGTCAAATATATCAAAAGTTACGATGTAGAAGTACCCCTTTATAGTTAACACTAGAAACTTTTAAGGGCCATAACTCTGGTGTTACTAGGGCAATCTGAATGAAACTTGAAGGGCTGCATAAACTCACACTGGTGAACATTTATATCAAGTTTTATATAAATACTCCCAACCATTTCTTAGATATGGCTCCGGACGGACAGACGGAAGGATGGACGGAAAGACGGACGGACGGACAACGCCAAAACTATATCCCTCTGACTTTCGTCGGGGGATAACAAATAGAACAAACACTTTTTTCTAGGATAAAACTCTTGTACCTTCTGTCTCACTCCATTCACTCTAAAAGGATGCAAACTTGAGAGCAGCATCAACGCTGACCCTTAAAGGAGGTAAAATAGCATTCTCAAATGATTTTCTATTGCTTTTTCGTCATTGCTGTTACCCTTATGCACTAACAGCGTTGGTCACATCTCTTCAGAAAAGAATTGGTCAAACTCAACATCACAAGTAGCACCAAAACCACCTAACTGGTTTATGGGTAGTCTGTATTCAGGTGTCTGACTACGGGCTCATCCTCCATCATTATCAATCTACCCAGTGTTCATGACCTTGACAATAACAGTGATGTTAAACGTGACAAAGCTGTTTTTACTCACCATAAATTCTCCCATGATGTCATCATCATCATTACCAATACTCTGACCAAATGGATGAAGGGCCTCTTCCTTTGCCTCCTTTTTAAACAATGGCCGTTTTTCTCCTCGCATGCTCGTACGTCGTATTGAAGCACTGAAAATATTAACAATTAACTTATTTATACTCTTACCCTCTTCTTTATAACAAGAAATGATTCTCTACAAAACTATTACTTACACAAAAAGAAGTATGTAAATGAGTGAATTTCGCTCAAGAATTAAACAATGCAGCATGCTAACCAATCAAATAATCAAAAACAATCTACTACATTTAGTTGTTAAAAGAAAAAATGAACCATTAATACTGACGTGCTTCGGTACAATCTAACAAATTTATCTAGCAATTATACTTTAAATTTTCAACAAAGAAAAATAAACAACAGTTTTATGATGCCATGCCACTAGTCTAACAAAACACAAAGTCATGCAATGTCATTGAAGAAATCGATGTCCTACTGTAGTACTAAGAATAATGTCAGAAACAAACCGTTTCCAAATAGTATTACTTTTTATACCGATACACTCAAAATACTTGGCAAAGAATTTCTAAAACCATCTGTGATCAAAATTAGCATTCCTAATTTATCTAAAAATGTAAAACTACAAATTTTAAAATGATTCTGGATACTTCAACATGTTTCATACAATAACACCCCTGAACACATCCAGACACCTGTAAATTACACACCAAATGCTAGATATTACACCAGTATTATATATATTAAATAAACATATGAGCCGTGCCATGGGAAAACCAACATAGTGGCTTTGCGACCAGCATGGATCCAGACCAGCCTGCGCATCCGCGCAGTCTGGTCAGGATCCATGCTGTTCACTTTCAAAGCCTATTGCAATTAAAGAAACCGCAAATGCGCAGGCTGGTCTGGATCCATGCTGGTTGCAAAGCCACTATGTTGGTTTTCCCATGGCACGGCTCAAATATAAACTGTAAGTTATCTCTTCAACCAAATAATTACAACAGACAGTTAAGACAATTTCACCAAAAATCAGTCAAACAATGAACACAAAATTAACAATAAACTGAAACTGTACTAAAACTTATTAACGAAAAATGTTAAATGTAAAACACATCAATATTGTTTTTTCTTGTAAATTTAGCTTTACATTGGCTTCAAAAGAAAATAGTAAGTATTTTACATGCAAAATACTGCATGCATTTTTCAGGAAAAGGTATATAATTTTACACTGTATTTTGTCAAAACTAAAGTATACAAAACAAACATTCTACAAGTAGGAAGAAGAATGAAAATATGATGACAATTGTAATGGTAGTCTCTAAAACATTCTTAAAGCTTTTATTCATAAGTGACAATGACAGCACACATGCTAAACAATGTCAAATTGATGAACCACAAAGCAACCTTCTCAAAAACTTTACATGTCATGCCATGCACCTTTAGTCATAAAACAATGGCCAAAGTGCTAAAACTGGCCCAAGAAATACTGGGACTGCTTGATTCATTGCACAGAACATGCTGGCCCAGAACAGTTGTCAAACACAATGAAACAGAAACTTAGAAAATGATAAGCAGCAACGTACTGCATAGAGTATATCGGACACACACAATAAAGTAGTTGAAATTACTGGACACTTCATATCTTTTAAAGGTGATTCTTCCTTCATCCTGTGACCAACAAGCTGAGACATCACCAGTTAACTGTTCAGGAGAAAGAATCAGTTCTTAACAAAGTTCCTTTGTGTTTAACTGATGCTGTTCTGCATGTCCTGCAGCAGGAATCAAGCAGGGCCTTGGTAACATTGTGAGGTTAGACGATACAACACAGAAAGCATGTAAATGGAAGTTCATACAGATCATGTATACCTTGGTGTATTTAATGACTGTTTCAATGAAGAACTAGATGACCTGCAAATGATCACATAATGTTAAATCAACTTAAACAAATATGTTTGCTATAATAAAAACAACAACTGATGCACGGTGACAACTGTAACCAAATGGACATGTTGTATTAGTGTTGCAAGAATCTGAAACTCAAACAACACAAATCACCATCTAATTAAAAGTGTTACCAACCACAACAAATACAACTGGCAATAGATACTGCCAATAGTAAAGGGGGAAGACATGCTGGGGCATATAAACAACAGCTATCAGAGACGACAGCTTCACTACTCAAGTAGGGCATATCAGAGGAAACTAGAGCTATCACTGGAGTGGTTAACACCCTTGTGATACCAATTGTCAAAGAAAACAAAACATTTCATGTACAAAGTTTCTGAATTGCCAGCAGACTGGAGAGTGTTTTAGAAGGTCTCTTTATTCTGTGGTTCATGAGAAAAAGTTTTCTTACAGGTACTTCTCTATATTCAAATCAAGTGGCCCCTAAAAGGGTGCTGGGTGTCCCCCATTTGAACAAGTTTGGAAGAGGAACTTAGAATGATGCTATAGACCAAGTTCAGTGATGAAAAAGACTTGTTTACAGGTATTTCTATTTCTAGCTCTAGTGGCCAGGTGCCCCCATTTACACAAGTTTGGGTGCAGATCTTATAATGATTTTACAGGCCAAGTTTGATAAAGCAGTTCATGAGAAAAGGTTGTTTCTATTTTCAGCTCTAGCAGCCTGTACAAGAGGCCGGGTTTCCTTACTTGAACAAACTGGGACAGAACCTTACAATGATGCTACAGACCAAGTGTGATGAAGATCTATTAAGTGGTCCATGAGAAGTCATATAAAACATATTTCTACTTTCAGGTCCAATAGCCGCCATATAGCAGTTCATGGTAAGGAGTTGCTAATTTTGTGTTAATCGTTTTTCTATTTTTTAGCTCTGGTGACCCCTTTAACAAAGGCAAAGCAAGCTGAAACAATATTGTACAATATTGATAGAGGACCATGCCAGAATGCTCCTGATTAAGTTTGGTGTAATTCTGATCAGTAGTTTTGGAGATGTCATCTGAAGGAAAATGTCGGACAGTGTGTGATCATTATAGTTCATCCCCTGACTTTTGTGCTCAGGTGAGCTAAAAACTTTTGTTCTTGCTTAATAAGACTATTTAAACTTGGACATTAATTGACTTAAAGTTCACAGTTGCAAATAATTATTATTCTAGGAAAGTAACTTTGTATGTTAAACTGTGAACTGACAAGAACTGTGCTATTCAAAATGCAAACAAAACAATAAAATCAGATCAAGCAGACACTGTACAAAACATGATTGTTACATATAAATTTATTAAAGCCGTGTGAGTGAGAAACAGAATAACAGACTGTACCAAATACATTTAAAACGCATTGTCAGCTGACTTCAAACCTGTCTGAAACATCATGTTCGATATACTAGAAATGTGTCAGTAAAACACAGATGCCCCTGCTTTGTGATTTTAGGACACAAAATGTAAGTCCTGTAATTGCACTCTGACAACAGCACACATATATTAAACTTACCAAATGAAAAAGAAAGAATATTGTAACTATTTATTTAGTCTGTAAATGATTACATGTTGCAACCTCTTGGTATGGAGAAACTTATTTGAATACCCTTGCTAACTGAGCTCTTTAACCTCCAAGTGTGATATTCGCCATCAGTGTTAAGACTTGACAAATCCTCTTATTATGGATATTATACAAATGTATATGAATATTTGTGTTATTTGAATATCCATCTATGCATTCAAAAATACAAAAGTTATAGAGGAATAATGACTTCTAAGGGTGACCTTGACCATCAGCTAGGTATGTAGGTCTTACATGCAACACACTGTCTAGTTATGGTAAATGTTTGTGCAGTACCTATGCATACATAAAACAAAAGGGTCATAATGGCCGTAGATCACTCACATGACACTCACTATAGGATTGAATCATTTTGGAACAAGGAACAATGCCGGGAACAGTGGGCCAGCAGTTTCAAAGGGGAAGACTTCCAAAATTTTCAAACAATCATATAGGGAAAACTAGCCCTGCCCACTGAGAATGATCTGAAGAAATTTCATAGAGGATCACCCAAGGAACATTACTGTCAAACTATTTTCAAATCAAGCCTGCAGTTTCGGGATACTTTCAAAGATTTTCATACAGTCATATAGAGAAAACTAACCCTACCTCCAGGCAGCCAAGTTTTTTAACAGATCAACATGACTTGAAGGAATTTGGTAGAGGGTCACCAAAGGAACATTGCTGTAAAACAATTTTGCAATCGAGCTAACAGTTTGAGAAAAGCTCTTCAGTTTTCCATACAATCATATAGGGAAAACTAGTAGGGTATATGTGCATGTCAAGGAAAATTTTACTTTTTACTGACTTGGCAATATCAAAGTTATTTCTGCCACAACTTCATGTGAAGAAATAAAAAAATACGTGATCTATAGTTTTAAAAATTCAGCCAAGCGATAGGCTGACACCTAATATATCTGATGTATTTTAAACTACTCAAATAAAAACAACAGGAATCACACTCAGAACTAGAACTATCACTAAAGGCAATTAATACCCCCAGATGCTGCTTTGATACAGGGTAATATGTTCTGATCATTACCCTTGACCTACAAGTGAGACCTTGACCTTAGATCTAGTGATCTAGTTTGTTTACTCTGCAATTCATCTTGACTAACACTAGTTTTATGAAAACACTTTTAGTGATTAACAAGATATGGAGTAGACACAAAATTCTACTGTTTGATCCTAGACCTCTGTGATCTCAACCTTGAATCTTACAGCCTTGGTTATGTCATTTGGATGAGGTTAACAACTGAGGTTAAATTTAATCGAGTGGTCAAGATCTCTATGTGTGACCTTGGCCTTGGAATAAGTGACCTGGGTTGTGCACCGTGCACATAATCTTGATGAGGTTAACAACTGATGCTACTTTTATGAAAGTCTTCCAAGTAGTTAAGAAGTTAATCTATTTAACCTTTAACCTCCAAGTGTGACCTTGACCTTGGGCCTATGGATCTGTGTAGTGTGGTCTGCATATTGTTTTGGTGAGGTAAACAATCAATCTTAGTTTTATCTTCCATGGAAGTTAAACTATTTGACCTCTGACCTCTAAGTGTGACCTGGACCTTGAACCTAGTGACCTCGGTTGTGTGCTCTGCACATTGTCTAAATGAGGTTAACAATTAGAGTATATGAAATAAGCAAGTTAAGAATGACAAGAGGCCCAAATGGGCCTAAGTCGCTCACCTGAGGTCGGCTTTGACCTAATTAGATTTTGCTTGTGACAAAGTATTAAATATAAAAAAGAATTTTAAAAAATTTAAATCAAAGAAGACTTTTAAAAGTATTTCTATTTTTAGCTCTAGCAGCCCCTAAAAGGGTCCAAGTGCACCCATTTGAACAAATTTGGGAGAGGACCTTATAATGATGCTACAGACCAAGTTTGATGAAGATCCATCAAGCGGTTCATGAGAAGAAGTCATTTAAAGGTTTTTCTATTTTTAGCTCTAGCGGCCCCTAAAAGGGACCAAGTTGAAGAAAATTGATAGAGGACCTCACCAGGATGCTACAGACCAAATTTGGTGTTATTCTGACCAGTAGTTTCAGAGGGTAAGTTGTTTAAGTAAAAATGTGGACGCCGGACCATCCACCCCATACTAATAGCTCACCCTGAACCTTTGGTTCAGGTGAGCTAATAAAAATACTTCTCAATGATCCTCTACATACAAACTAATTTCTGATAAAATTGTTAATCACAATATAATATAGATTATATGTAGATTATATTTCACACCCTATAATTAGTCAAAAGAAAAGCTCTAGGTTTTAATGTAAATGACATGTTAATAAGAAGTTTCAACAGTTTGAGATAAGGCACCTGATCAAAACAGCAAATTCATCATTGACATGATGGAAGGATGGACCAAAGGAGGGACATACATGACTCCAATACAGCTCCCAAATGCTTTGTATCTGGCTGTATAATAAACAATGCAATTAAAAAACATTACTTCTAGGAACATAAACTTTTAATCTCTTATTTTGATGCACTGATCAAATTGCCAGGTTTTATTTCTTTTGCCATGAAATTGCAGTAGAGCTCCAAGAACACTTTATATCTGGAAGGCGTAAAAACTGTGATGAACATGACACAGCTATGTCATAAACTACTGTTTATTGTTATTATGTATTCTCAAGAGGAATGTGTTATTTCTGTGAATGTCTGCTAGTGTCTCTGACTATTTTTAAGACACTTAAATCAGCAAAATTAATGATGTAACAAATTTGTATCAGACTAGAGTAGAAAAAGATCAGAGTGATTATATCTACATAAGCAGTCTTTCCATGGTGATGTCACTAGGCTCGATATAAAATAAGAGTTAGGAGACCAGTCTTTTGAATGCAAATTTATTATTGGTTGCTCAAAACTGACCAATTAGATGCTAGCTGAAAACTGACTAATCAGGTGCTAGCTGAAAACTGAGAAAGCAGGTGCTAGACAGGTGTAGTCTAGAACTCTGGATGTCCTGTTAAACATATTGCTAAACAATAAACTGTTTTACCATTAAATTAATACAATATAGCTTTTTTCTTTATTTATGGATACTGTTGAACATCCTCAGACAAAAATAACAAGAAAATTTAAGTTAAAATAGCAGTCACTTGTAAGTGAAACACAACTAGTTGTAGTTGAAGACCACAAAAGGAAAATGTTTAAATCTCTGCATGCATGAAAGAATTGAAGAGAAAATACAACTGAACTTGGAAAAGTTCAGAAAAATCTACAACAAGGTAATATATAACAATACATGCACAACCCATACTGATTAAATACCATGTACAAACTCCTAAATGACTACAAATCTACCACCTTTGACTCTACTCATAAGTACTGAGTCTACTCAAAAATAACTAAAAGCTTCCAACATCAGCTTATCTTTATATTTTCACAGAATCTAGCTTACACAACCTTTTATTTAGCCGAGAGTATTTACTTCAACTATACTTTATCTAGTGAGCATAAAAAACTGTGTGTGTGTCGTTTGTCCATTTATTTAGATTTTCATGAAAATCAAAAAATTCCATTCTTTATAACATGAAACACTTGCTGGGTGGTATTGCCAACTTTGTTGAAGAGAGGTAAAAGCTTGAAATAGCAATAATTAGAACTTCCATTCTCTAAAGAGATCTTTAATGTGTTTTAATATTACAACCTAGTCAACTTGACAAATTCTGTCATTTCAAATGAAAAGAGAAATGTTTTGATTTTCATGAGAATATCTTTAATACACAAAATGCCATTTTCTGGTGAGACATTCAGTAAAACACTCATCCATATTCCAAACAAGCTTGAAGTTCCACAGCTGTCTTAGGTTAATTTTGGATCAGGGTTCATTTATATACTAAACTGAGCTGTGAAATGGTTCTTGCTGTTAATTTCTAAGATATTTCAAACTGGTGAGATGTAAGCCTTTCTTCTCCAATATGAGATTGTCTCAGAATGAATGACATGCATTTCTTGTGACTTGAGAACTTCTAATTACTTATCCATAACCTGAATTGTTGCTATATGAACTCTGGAGTTTGGCAGGAAAATCGATCAGATACTACATTCTGTCAGCAGTGATCAAATAAATAGGGCAGTGGTGTATACATATGTTCTGGGAGTTAAAGGGACATGCCTCCATTATAAACAGATAGCAGCTGATACAATAAGGTAATGAAAGAGATGAAGCTATATATTGTTTTTAGTACATATCTCGATGTGTAGGATACAAAGTACAGTTAAACTTTTTCTATTTTATATCCGATTTCAATAACATCACTTGATATTAAAAATATCAACATGAACACAATATTAACAATAATTCTACAGCTTATTTTAATTTTTCTTAGTTTATTTCTGAACGAAATATCCAAAAGAATATAAATTAGAGTTAAGCGCACTCGACTATTTCAGTGCTGGATAGTGAAATAGGGCACTACTGAGGAAGCTGGAGCTATCACTGGAGTTTAATGACTCCAATGTGGACAATGGTTTAATTCTGAGTCAAATATATTTAATAATAACAGAGGTATATATGCTGAAAGTGTATAAAAAACATTAACTTATTATAAAAAAGACCAAAATCATAGAGTATTTCCACAAGAGTAATGGGCTAATAATGTGAAACAACTACTTAATGTTTGAATAAAATTCATTATCAAATAAATGAGATCCAGAAAAAGAGCAACAGAACTGAAAAATTCCAAGTCAAAAGGGCATATAATTTATAAAATATTGACCCATTTAGTAACAACAGAGATATGGTGAATAAGCACAACAATTAAAGAGGCACAATTTTGTAAAAATGCAAAGTAGAGTTATGTAACCTAAGCACTGCATGTCAGATCATCTGAGTGAATAAGTGTGTTAAGTTTCTATCCATTCTCACATGTGGTTACTGAGATACCAGTTAATATAGAAAAAACTTCAAATAGCCGAGTTAAAAAGTTCCTATTACACAGAATCATTTTAAAATTCTTTCCATTACAATTACTAACTAAATACAAGCCTTTCATAAATATCAAAACAGTTGACATAAATCTGGAGGCATGCAGCTTGAAAACAATTTCAAGAGTTTGAAAATCAGTAATAATCAAAATATTCTATTAGCATGCCACATAAAACTTGTTTAACTAAACAATTTTATGTCCTTTTTCATCATTATAATATCCCATATTGGAGAGGAAGACAAAACAAATATATGTAATTTTGTACATGTTTCTTCTAGAAATGAACCCTGAAAGTTTGTTAATCTGTCATGGATATATATGAATATAAATGTATGATCACCTGTGACCGTGTGATGCAGGTTTCTCATTTAGAGAACCATTGGAACTATATAGAGAACCCGTACTGGAATAGAGACTGAAAATTGAAAAGCATTAGGGCTATGTATAAACACAGGTTACATAAACTATCAGCCATATTAGTTACATTACAGTCAACATTATCGTTAGACAGGTTGAGAGTTCAGACATGTATCATAATATATGGCAGCGGTGTCTAAAGTGGTAAAATAGTCAGATAATTTCAATTTAAACCAACCTGCTAAAGCAGTCTTGTAAAAGCTAATTTTGCAATTCCTTATACATTTACATGCATTAATTGATTGACTGTATGTACTGAATTCTCAACCAATCTACTATCATATTTATCCCCCTCATACTGCTCAGTATCATAGTAACTGTAATGTAAATCCAGTGCTCCGCCCTTTTGTGCAATAAAATATTTGTTTGCATAAATATTAAAATAAACCAAATTTTATCTTGGTGCATCAAGCTGCTTTCATTCAATTTACAGTACACAGAAAATTCCTTTTAAGGCCATACCAAATTGATATGTCGTTCGTCGGAACTACCGCATCAATAATTTCATTCCCGAGAAAAAAAAATAAAAATTACCCGCCCGCACGTACATAAAAATCTCCGAAAAAATTTTTTTTTTTTCGATTACGCGGTCCGGAATAATAACGGCAAAACAGGTTTTATCGCTGTTTTACTGCATCAAAGTGATATTGATCGGATTTCATGCGTCCGTAATACATGTAGCTAATGATCCAAACTCAAAAAGTCAGGAGTTATGGTGTTGTTCATTATTTGTTTTAAATCTGGAGTGTCTGTGTTAGTGCCACACATGGCCTTCGATGTGCCGGTAGGTAATGAAATAGGCACATTCTACTTTTGTTCAATACAGTGAAAAGAACGAAGCCCGACTTGTAAGACGTGCACTGGGATGCAGTTAAAAATATTTGGAAATATTGTTCAGATATAAAGTTTTCAAACCATTTGTTATCAGTTGTTTAATGCAGCATGTTAGATCTAGAGCCTGAAGCTGAGGCCATCTACTATCTTAAAAAAATATTTGTTCACAGATCCTGACCGACCTATCACATTGTCTCGGCCCAAATCTTTTTGAACGTAACTTCTTTAGTACAGCAGTCAGATATTCTATTAAAACGCATTTAGTCAATTTAAAAATTGTTTAGCTTTTCAAATAAGCAGTGTTGATATGAAAATAATTTCAAACAAAATCTGTCCTTTTGTAACCCCAGTTTTGCCTGTTTGTACACATGACGCCAGGATATATTTAAAATTGGCTGTAAATTGATTGAACGAAAGAAACTGAAAAAAAAAACAAAACAGACTTCCCCAACTCTAAATTTCAAGTTCAGTCAATGCACAACAAACAACACTTTTAAGGGTGGCCATATTGGGATCATTCTTTGTCCATCTGTTATTTTTTTTGTCTGAAATGAATCTCTACCACAAAAGCTTAAGCTAGCCTGATCATGATCTGTAAAGAAATTATTCCAAAGGGATTCGGGCAATGTTGAAGCATCTGTATGCCCAACTCCGTTTGGTCTCACTGGTCAAGTGGTTTATTACTTCCCCTGTCACCTCTATGGGTTGGAGTTCCACTAGGGGCACAAATTTGTTCATGTGTGAAAGCCATCTAACTGTGTTTCAGAAGAAATGTTATTCCACACAATCATGTGCCTGTTTTGTCTTAAATATTCCTCATCCTTTGCCATTAAATAGGCACGTCTTCAGATTAATGTAGAAAAATCAAAATTAAAAATAAGACACTCATTTCTTAGTAATTAAAATTACAAAATAAAAAAAATAAAGTGATTCAGTGAGTTTTGGCAAGAATTTATTTGCAAAATCATTCATGTAGTCTTTAAAATATATAGAAAAGCTATATACTTTGTTACCCACACTGTAAATGTTTGATTTCTGTGTTATTTCTAAAGAAATGTTAACTTTATATATAATCATAACCGCCTCCTCAAGGGTTCAAGGTGGGGAAAAAAAATAAAAAAAGCCCGCTCGCTCCATGTAAAATCTACCCGCCTCTGAAAAAATCCAAATTGAGAAAAAAAAAAAAATAAAATAAAAATTTCGCTCGCCCGCCCCTATTTTTTTTGAAAATTTTCCGAAGAACTATTAATCAATTTGGTATGGCCTAACTGATTTCATTTCACAGAATGATACAAGAAAGCAGTAAAGTTATTCCCTCGTAAAAATGTTATTTGCTAACAGAGCCTGTTTCTATATGATTTTCTGTAATTTTTGAAGTTTGTAAATTAGTAAGTCAGGATTGACATGGCAAACTTTATCTAATTATTAATTACTTGAATTATTTACCATTCTTAAATAAGTTCATGTTCTGTTTTAGATCCTAACTTTATTGTTCAATGCCAAATTAAGTGGTTTTACCCTAATACAAAGCTAAGCATCCAAAAGGAGGATAAATTATGAGCAAACTCAAAAATAGCAGTAGAGTAAACATTTACGTCATAACTATACAGTTATCACCATTAGAAATGCAGGCAAGTTGTAAGTACTATTTATGAGAGCTGATTCCACTGCTTAACCAATTTGTTAAATATTTTGATGTAACACAAAACAGTGAGAGAGCTGACTGCACTGTTAAACTAATTTAAGTCAAGGTTTTTGTACTGCACAGTTTAACTAACATAAGTAAGTCTTTGCTAAAACACAAACAGTGGTAAAGCTAACTGTAAAACCTCAAACATAAAGGTTATGATTTTGATCAAAAGCGTCTTGATTCAATCTAATATCAGAACCACCTGACTGTTTGCATCTGACAAACTCCAACGTGAAGGAAATAATTATGAATGCATAATCTGGTATGCCATGAGCCACGGAGACACTGACATGACCCCCACCCTCCGTCACTTAATAAACTGAATGTACTTACAATGCCAACATTTCTAGAGGTATTGCCTGATATTCAAATAACACAAGCAGTTGCAGCATGCTTGTTAAATCTGCGATTATTTCTTCCTTCCAATCCAGTTAATATCTGTATATTTCATTATTGTTCAGTGCAATGGTTGTATTAAGGTACTGGACCCCTAATAGTAATGTTTAAACAAGAGCACCGCCTTGCGGGTGCTGACGCTCATCTGATTTTTTTTGTATAATAGAAATATTGTCCTACCCATGATTTTCTAAGTCTAAAAAGGGCCATCATTCTTGCAAAAAGCAGGATAGAGTTATGTTTCTTGATGTACAGTGTCCACTTATGATGGTGAAAAACTGTTGCAAGTTTTAAAGCAATAGCTTTGATAGTTTATGAGAAAAGTATACTTAAACATAATACTCAACCAAGAAAATGATTTTCTAAGTCCAAAAGGGGCAATAATTATTGCAAAAAGCAGGATGGAGTTATGTTGCTTGCTGTACAGGGTCAGCTTATGATGGTGAACAAGTGTTGCAAGTTTCAAAGCAATAGCTTTGATAGTTTAAGAGAAAAAGTTCACCTAAACATAAAACTTAACCAAGAAATCTGATATTTTCTAAGTCCAAAAGGGGCCATAAATCTTGCAAAAAGCAGGATGGAGTTATGTTTCTTGATGTACAGGGTCAGCTTATGATGGTGAACAAGTGTTGCAAGTTTTAAAGCAAAAGCTTTGATAGTTTAGGATAAAAGCTGACCTAAACATAAAACTTAACCAAGAAAACTGATTTCTAAGTCCAAAAGGGGCAATAATTCTTGCAAAAAGCAAGATGGAGTTATGTTTCTTGATGTACATGGTCTGCTTATGATGGTAAACAAGTATTCCAAGTTTCAAAGCAATAGCTTTGATAGTTTAGGAGAAAAGTTGACCTAAACATAAAACTTAACCAAGAAATCTGATATTTTCTAAGTACAAAAGGGGCCATAAATCTTGCAAAAAGCAAGATGGAGTTATGTTTCTTGCTATACAGGGTCAGCTTATGATGGTGAACAAGTATTCCAAGTTTCAAAGCAATAGCTTTGATAGTTTAGGAGAAAAGCTGACCTAAACATAAAACTTAACCAGCCGACGCCGACGCCAACAACCGCTCAAGTGATGACAATAACTCATCATTTTTTTTCAAAAAATCAGATGAGCTAAAAATGGCATTTGTTTGGTATATTCTTAAAGTTGACTATATTTCGCACTGTGTTGCAAATTTTAAACAACTTTTACCGTGCCGTTTTTTGTAAATTTTGTATAATTTATGGTTTTTCCTCAAGCTCAAGTAGAGACAAATTTCAATATGATGGCCACTATCTAAAACGTTTGCTGAGAATTCATTACAGCCTTAATTTTAATAAAAGAAACATCAAACTATTGTTAAACAATTATAAAACACAAAAAAAAAAAACTGTAAATATCATTTTTTTCTAGGGTGTCTCAAGTAAACAGATTTAATGAGACAGAATTCTTTCACCAACATTGAAAAATTAAGTTCGAATCCTGTGGGTCTGTTTTGAATTTTGCTCACTTCATTCAAAAATAACCTTGGGGCAGAAGTAAAACCTAGCTGCATTTCTTCCACAATATGTAATCTAAAGAATAAAGGCAAAATAGAGAACTTTTACCGCATGTAACTCAGTATTTTTAAAGATGTCTAACTCTACCCCTCCTGATTCAGAGGTAAATTTACTTTGAACAGTAAGAAATCACTTATAAAATGAACATTTTCCGCTTTTGTACAATACATCCATAATAAGTCTTGAAAGAAGTAAAAACTTACTAGAAAAAAAGGAAAATGTTGGAAAAAAATTTTTGGTCCCAGTGGGGTTTGAACCTACGCCCCCTGAAAATTGCAGTCAAAGTAGGTTTATGGTAGGAATTGAATACTCTTCAAAAAGGAGGTACTCTATTACGGGTCCAATACCTTAAATACCAGTGCTTGTGGATATAAAGCCGATTTTTTAAAACTGAAATCTGAGTTTCTGATTGGTGGATGCTGAGCTCAATCTTGAAACTGACCAATCAAAAGCATTCTGACTCTTCATCAATGAGTGAGATCTCATATCTATTATTACTTGAACTAGTGACACAGGCTGTCACCAGTGTTTTCATTTTACAGCAACAAAACTTGCTATAAATATGAGAAAACACTCCACATAACTAATGGCATGCTCCCTTTCTGCTACAATGGCAAATATTAATAAAGCATGATCTCATCTTCTTTCATTTGCTCAGCTTATGCCTGTAAAATGTTATTCAACTTTCTATGTTAAATAAAAATGATGTCTCTGCCTTGGTATCAACTGACTTCAGCTTTAAATTGTAAACAAGAAGTTAAATAACTTTACAACTGCATAATTACAACCCAGAAATCATTACTTTATAGACCTCATTCCTTTTTCCTGCAAGAATCTTATAGCAACAAATTAAGGAAGTAAGCACTAATCTAACTGTAAGCAAGTAAATCAAGAGCTGCCTCATGACAGCGTGCTCCATGAAGGCTTATCAGTAAAAATACTTTTCTGTCTAAGGATTGGAATGTTGTCCTAATTCATGTAAGAGTTATCAGACTTGATGCCATAATCTTGTTTAATTGCAAGTATCTGCATTTTGGAGAAAGTAATTTCCATGCAAAACTTTAACCTGCATTTTCAAAGTCCAAAAAGGGCATATCTCCGCCAAAATATGACTCCGAGAAATATGGAACATCTTTCACTTTGTTTTATCTACCTTAAAAACTTCTATAAAATTTCAATTCAATTGGAGAGAGCTGTATGCAAAACTTCAACTTAAGTTCAAGAAGTGTGTGTGTGGTGGGGGTTGGGGGGGGGGGGGTCATTTTATTTAAATTCAAGCAAGAGCTACAATGACTTAATGCTTTAACCATCTGTTATTACCTGATAAAACTTGACTGTAAAAAAGGGGCATAAATTCTAGAAATACTACAGGTAAAGTTATGCATTTTCCAACACTAATGAACATTGTCACCATGCACAAGTTTCAACTGAATATCTGAAGTAAGTAAGAAGATACTGAACAACAAACTTTAACAAATGCAGACATCAATGCAAGTGCAACAGCCCTCCTTATTTCTCAAAAAGTTCAGATGAAAATTCCAAAAGGGATATCTAGTTCAATAACAAAGGTTAGATAAAAATTCTCACATGTTAGTTTCTTGAAACTTATTCAATTGTCAAAATGATGTTACATCTACTGCAAGTGCATCACTAGACCATTCCCTTCTAAATGTTCAACTACAAGACACTGGAACACAAACATGCCAAATGTGTCTAAATACTCCTGAATTCTTACCCTTGAGGATATAACACAGGCTATCAGTCATTGTAATTTACCCTCTAGACTATTCCCAGACAGTGTGAGTTTGCTACTTCTAGTAACCTTATTACTGACAGTGTAAACCTACCCGCGAGTATTAACTCTCCTGTTGCGTATATGGTCCTTGGATCGACTTGCTTTATGTGTCTCAAGTTCATCTTTCAAGTCCAGTATCTTTTGTTTAACATCAGGGTCTTCAGCTAAATCTGCAAATAATATATCAAGATGAGATAAAGTACTTGAACCTTAATGCAACAAACAGTGACACAAAGTATTTTTTAAATCTCTCTGTACTTGCATATAGACTAACACATTGTAATATCTTCTGGTACTTTGAGATTATGATTTCCATTTCATGTTTCTGTACTGCTATAGTTGAAGCTAGGGGGAGCAGGGGGAGCTGCTCATTTCATCGTCTCATGAACTGACCCAATCAAACCAAGTAAGCAAAGGATCTAATTATAGATTATTTTATTGTTTTGTCTGCTTCACAACGGGTTTAGTTTAATTAACAGTAGTAACTGTCCCTGCACTAGTAATAGATACAAACTAATGATGTCCTCAATATAACAAAGGATTTTATAAAAGGTTACATGGTGATTTTGTCACACTGCAACTGTCAAGCCCCTGAGAGGAAGTAGACACTCCATGAGCATTCTGAAAGATATCTAGAGTGATTTTGAGAATTGTCCATGGAAAATAGTTGCAAACACTCTGGTCATGTTGTATAATAGGTATTTTCCATGAAAAAAAACTACCTTCCATGGAAATTTTGAATTTACCTGCAGTTTTTCAACAGTTAATCTGTATTATGTACAGACGAATAGAATGTGCACATGGTTTTATGACTCCAAGTCAAATACTTTTTGAGATCCGAACTTGTATGCCCTTAATGCATATTTTAGTCTTATTCAAGGGCTATAACTCTGGTCTGACCAAAAGAAATCCAAAACAAAACCCCTGATGCAGAACCTAACATAATGAATAATATTCCTATAATGTTTCATGGCCCTAGGTCAAATACGTTTAAAGATATAAGTGACACAAAATTCTATGCACTTTTACGCATATTTCTGACTCAGTCAAGGGCCATTACTCGCATATGGCCGAGTGAACTCTCCAACAAAACACTGGGTGCACAACTTCACATGCTGAATACTATTCCTAGGTCAAATACTTTTTGAGAAACATGTGACAAAAACTTTTTGTCCCCTTTTTGTAAGTCAAGCGCCACAACTCTGGTCTGGCTGCATGAACTCCCAACTAAAACAGCAGGTGCACAACTTCACATGCTGAATAATGATCCTGTAAAGTTTGATGACTCTAGGTCAAATAGTTGACACAAATGAGATGGATCTACAAGGGCATATCTATATATTTATGTTCATACTTTGACCAGCCAGAACAGGTGTGAGGTAGGTATTTATGTTCACACTTTGACCAGCCAGAACAGGTGCGAGGTAGGTATATTTATGTTCACACTATGACCAGCCAGACCAGGGCGAGGTAGGTATATTTATGTTCACACTATGACCAACCAGACCAGGGTCTGAGGTAGGTATATTTATGTTCACACCTTGACCAGCGCCTGAGAAAGGTATATTTATGTTCACACTTTGACCAACCAGACTAAGATTTGAGGTCATGAAACTGAGTTTGGAACCTCACATAAGTTTCAAACTGTGCTCTGAAACAGCCAATCAGATGCTGGAGCATTTTACTTTCTTAGAGATAAAACTGTGTAATGAGACCAGCCTCAAAAATACAGCACGGACTGGCTGTGTCACCGACTGGCTGTGTCTGAGCAAACACTTCAAAATTGTCCAGTAGCAATACTACATTCTCAGACAGTATATTCAGTTATGTAACTAGGAACCTTACAACACTACTACTGTAGTTACTATGTATGCCTATTGTCTTATACAACATTTTACATATTATTGTAGCATGCACCTATAATTCTGAGACATTAGAATAACATTTTCTGAGAATTAAAACACTCCTTAACCGAAGCCTTTTTTAAATTTTTTATCTAAACATCATTAAAATCTTGAGTGCATTCCCATAAGGAAGTCTATTTCAGAATATTGTATTAAAAAGCAAATTCTTCTTTAAGAACATCTGTCAATTTGTGCTCGTCCAATTATTTTTTTATCATTTATAATCTCATAAAGTGTTACTAAAACTGTTTTTTTCCCCCACTACTTCTCTAACAAGATATTATTTAATCCTCCTGATGGCCATGTTTCAATATTATAGAGAGAAATATCTGAATGATGGAATGACATTTTACATTTCATAGGGTTTCTATTGCCATTATTTTCTGTCTGTCTATAGCAGGGTTTCAAATGACAATGAAGATCAATAAGACAATATTCTGGTTGATAGTTAAAGACTTAACTTCAAAACCAGTCATTTCAGAACAGTTTTTACCTCATACTGAATTTGAAAGTACCAGTGCTGCTGTTATTTATCCATTCATCCGATACAATGGGCATTTACCCTCGTAACCATGGGTTTTTATTATAAAGGTATGATTTCCACAAGGATAGTTACTGAGCTAGCAGAGTAGTCAAAATGCAGAATATCAATCCCCTAATGTTTTATAACTTTAAGTCAAACACTGTTTGAGATACATGCACAACAAACTTGTATGCCCAGTTTATGCATATTTTTGAAATCAAGGGCCATAACTCGGGTCTGACTGACAGAAATCCAGAAAAAATCCCAGGTGATTAACTTCTAGGCTGTATAATATTCTTTTGATGCTTCATGACCCTAGGTCTAATACTTTTTGAGATATACGTGTCACAAGCTTTTATGCCTTTTTATGCATATTTTTGACTACCGGTAAGTCAAGGGCCAGAACTCTGGTCAGACTGCATGATATCTCTAACAAAACCCCAGGTGCACAACTTCACACGCTGCATAATATTTTGTTATGTTTCATAATCCAGGATCAAGTACTTTTTGAAATACATGCAACACAAACTTAGGCTCTTTTTATGCATATTTTTTACTAAGTCAAGGGCCATAACTCTGATCTGGCTGCGCAAGATCCAAATTAAAACATCAGATGCACAAGTTCTCATGCTAACAATCTCGTGAGGTTTGATGACTCTGGGTCAAATACTTTTTGTGATATACAAGACACAAATTTGGATGGACGCATTGAAAAGGGCAACTCTAAGTACGACCCCCAACCCCACCACCAGCGGAGCACAAAAATTGACAGCATTCGCTTCATAACTGAAACAGTTTTTATCCTATTTTCACTAAACTTAGAATGTTCATGGGCATATTATCTTGGCAAAGTTTGCTAACAAGTAGGATAGTCTTTGCTGCCCTGGAGTTAAGGCCCTTGAAAAAGTCAAAACTGAGAAAGATGACAACCTCTGCTTAATAAGTAGAGTATATTAAGTCAAAAGTAATTTGCTGTGACAGGCATATATTGTGACAGTCTGCCACTCATGTAGGTCAACTGTTGTGCTGATGCAAAAATATAGAATATTTTACATTACTGCTATATTTCATTAAATACTCCTTTTTCTTGTTTTTTTTTTAATCAAATACATAATTACTAAATCTACATCTTATAATGTCTGATCATTGACAATATTGTATTTCTATGTGGTTTTCAATGTCTTCTTGTAAGAGCACCAGTTCTGAACTTCGAATACTAAAATATTAGGCCACACCAAATTGATTACCTGTTCGTCGGATTTCCCACACCAATTTGACGGGAAATGAAAAAAAAATATTTTAATTTTTTTTTGACCGCCCGCACCTGACGTATTTTTTGCGCTGGGTCGAAATCAGTAGGAACGAAAAAAAAGGTGGAAATTCCGAAGTTTAAACGCACCTAGCTTGTAATTTAGGCCAGCAGTTTTTAATTTTCTAGTTCAAGGGAGCGCCGACCCTATTTTTTTGACAAAACGAAATAAAAATAAAAGTCATTTTCAGTACTTTTATTTTCATTTTACCCGCCGATCGTCCATATTTGCTACTGTCAATACAAGTTTAACTGTATGGTAGTGGTTTTGTTTCATCAAAGTGAGCAGACGCATGAAAATGGCGGCCTGCATGAATGAAATTGTGTAAAATTAAATTAGGAAAAATATACTAGTTAACAGACAATAATCTTTGGAATAAGTTGGTAGTGATAACAAGTATTGTAAATGAATTGGAGCCGAGTAGAAATTACAGCAGCTAAAGCTTAACATTGGGAATAATCACGTAAAACTACGAAAAATGACGTTCACTAACAACAGTGAACAACGCTGTCCAGATGTTGAAAAATCTGGCGTATCACATGTACGAGATTTGTTCTCTGTATATTATAATTGGACAACAATCAAATTCATGTGGGACTGCCAGAAAAATACCACAATTGATAAAAAGGAAAGAAACCAAAGAAATGGCGAAATGGAAGAGCAAAAGTGAGTATCAGCTTGTAAAAACATTTTTTTCTTTGAAGTATTGAGGGTCTTTTCCTTTGAAGTACTGAAGGGCAGAGAAGAACAAGAGTGCAAGAATGTCACAATATACGCCCGTCACAGCAAATTTCTTTACTCTAGCACCTGTATTTGCAAATGGAATTTTAATTTTGTGGTTGTTTAGTAATAACTAAGTGTTTTGTTTTTCTAAGTCCACAAAAAAACTCCTTACCAGGTACTGATACCTTAAAATACACCTAAAATTGGAAAGTAACATCTATGTTATACCACAGAAAAGTGGTCTTGGTTTTTCCCTACGGTCAATTATAAAAAAGTTACAATATAAGTTATTTATAGTAACAACTAAGGGAAGTTAATCTTAAAAAAAAAAAAAAAAAAAAAAAAAAAAAAAAAAAAAAATCAAAAAAATTGTAAGTCCACACAAAAATCTTTACCAGGTATACGACTGGTCAAATACACCTCAAAATTGGATGTAGCATGCATGTTGTACTACAGAAAAGTGGCTCGATTTTTCCCTACGACTAGTAATGAAAAAGTTACAAATAAGCTATTTTAGTAACAACAAAGGGAAGTAATTCTAAAGAAGGAACTGCGCATGACACTTCGTCTCATGATGGTGTAAAATTGTGTCAAGTTACATCAAAATCCCTCCATGCATGAAGAAGAAATGCTTCGGACAAAGTCATTCTTGTATCTGACCTTTGGCCTCTAAGTGTGACCTTGACCTAGACCAAGGGACCTGGTTCTTGCGCATGACACTACGTCTTGTGGTGGTGAACATTTGTGCCAAGTTATATCAAAATCCCTCTATGCATGAAGAAGAAATGCTCCGGACAAGGTTTTCATTCTTGTATCCTTTGACCTCTAAGTGTGACCTTGACCTTAGACCTAGAGACCTGGTTCTTGCGCATGACACTCCGCCTCATGGTGGTGAACATTTGTGCCAAGTTATATCAAAATCCCTCTATGCATGAAGAAGAAATGCTCCGGACAAAGTTTTCATTCTTGTATCCTTTGACCTCTAAGTGTGACCTTGACCTTAGACCTAGGGACCTGGTTCTTGCGCATGACACTCCTTCTCATGATGATGAACAATTGTGCCAAGTTTCATCAAAATCCCTCTATGCATGAAGAAGATATGCTCCGGACAAAGTCATTCTTGAATTTGACCTTTGACCTCCAAGTGTGACCTTGACCTTAGACCTAGGGACCTGGTTCTTGCGCATGACACTCCGTCTCATGATGGTGAACAACTGTGCCAAGTTTCATCAAAATCCCTTCATGCATGTAGAAGATATGCTCCGGACAAGGTCTGTGGACGCCGCCCGCCCGCCCGCCCGCCCGCCAACCCGCCCGCCCACCCGCCCGCCAGGGGCGTTCCCATAATACGTCCCGTTTTTCAAACGGGCGTATAAAAAAATAAGTAATATCACAATTGTTAGTAATTATGTTCAAAACAAACTGCATTTTCAATGTATAATGATTGATGTCCCCTGCAAATGCAAACACGCGATAAAAAATTCAAACTAGTCCAAATAATTTGACGCTCACATTAATAGGTGTTTTATATTTCTATCGGGCAACCTAATGGAGTTGAGATATTGCGCATATGAAAAGCTTATCTCAATATTCCGAGGATCAAGTCAAATTAGTTTGACTAAAGTTCTAACCAGGTACCCTAACTCAAAAGATAATTACCAAACATGAAACTCCTGGCAATATTCTCATGTCCACTTAAGTATACTAATAAAGAAGACCCATTGAAAGTATGTATGGGACAAATATTCAGACACTAATTGCCACATGTGCCTTTTACACTGAGGAACACAATGACATATCCAGTAATAAATGTATTTTCGGACTCCTAACTTTCTACGTCCAAGTCCCGTCTCAGTGAAGAGTCTTTTCTCCGAAACTGGTGTTTGAACATCAGCCAAAAAGGTTATTTTGTACACATTTTTCTGAACCAAAATTAAGATTGCTTCGGCTTGTCATACAAAGTAGGTGGAAATACACTTTACTTGGTGTTAAACATGACACAAGCAATTATTTACTTTTTTTTTTATTTCATCGCTCTTCGCTCGCATCAATAAATGATGATTTGAAAAAAAAATATTTTAATATTTTTTCGCTCACTCGCCCCAAATATTTTTGAAAAAAATCCGAAGAACAAGACATCAATTTGGTGTGGCCTTACAGTCAAATAAAGAACCTAGCAGCATATCAGAAATTTGCCACCATCAAATTAAAGTGCAGCTGAGTTTTTGTAAAGTACATGGATGTGTCTAAAACAGAACCGACCTAAATTTTTAGGCTGAATAATAAAAAGGCAATGAAATCATACACTTATTGCTTCAATGATACTACTTTATAACAACTTCTTGACGTATCATAGACTACTGTCTGACCAATCATTAAAGCGGATAGAGAGAAGTATGATAGACTATACTGTCTGACCAATCATTAAAGCGGATAGAGAGAAGTATGATAGACTACTGTCTGACCAATCATTAAAGCGGATAGAGAGAAGTATGATAGACCATACTGTCTGACCAATCATTAAAGCGGATAGAGAGAAGTATGATAGACAATACTGTCTGACCAATCATTAAAGCGGATAGAGAGAAGTATGATAGACTACTGTCTGACCAATCATTAAAGCGGATAGAGAGAAGTATGATAGACTATACTGTCTGACCAATCATTAAAGCGGATAGAGAGAAGTATGATAGACTATACTGTCTGACCAATCATTAAAGCGGATAGAGAGAAGTATGATAGACTATACTGTCTGACCAATCATTAAAGCGGATAGAGAGAAGTATGATAGACTACTGTCTGACCAATCATTAAAGCGGATAGAGAGAAGTATGATAGACTAAACTGTCTGACCAATCATTAAAGCGGATAGAGAGAAGTATGATAGACTACTGTCTGACCAATCATTAAAGCGGATAGAGAGAAGTATGATAGACTACTTTCTGACCAATCATTAAAGCGGATAGAGAGAAGTATGATAGACTATACTGTCTGACCAATCATTAAAGCGGATAGAGAGAAGTATGATAGACTACTTTCTGACCAATCATTAAAGCAGATAGAGAGAAGTATGATAGACTACTTTCTGACCAATCATTAAAGCGGATAGAGAGAAGTATGATAGACTACTTTCTGACCAATCATTAAAGCGGATAGAGAGAAGTATGACAGACTACTGTCTGACCAATCATTAAAGCAGATAGAGAGGAGAGACATGGTGTTACCTTCGATATCAAAAACACTAAAATACAGACAATTTGAATAATATACAAGAAATATAAATATTACAGTTTGTTACATTAGAAGTATCGGCACCTTTATGACATACTCCTAATTGCATTGCCACCTACCTACATGCCAATCTTGAAGGCAATACCTTGTATGGTTATTTAGTTATGCTCCGGACACAAAATATGATGGACAGTTTTGACCTTTTAGTTCAATATGTGTCCTTCACCTTTGACCTACAGAGCCGGTTCAAGGGTTCTGCATATTGTCTCATCACAATCTACCTATATGCCAAGTTTAAAGTCAATATCTTTAATGGTTATAAAGTTATGCTCCAGACACAAAATATGATGGACAGTTTTGACCTTTTAGTTCAATATGTGACCTTGACCTTTGACCTACAGAGCCGGTTCAAGCGTTCTGCATATTGTCTCATCACAATCTACCTATACGCCAAGTTTAAAGTCAATATCTTTAATGGTTATAAAGTTATGCTCCGGACACAAATTATGACAGACGGACAGACAGACAGATGCACTCACCATCACATAATGCATCTGTTTTTCAAAAAGGGAGTATAATAATTGAGTTTAAGATGCCACACTTAGGAGAGAACATAGGATGAAACTTGTGAACTTTTGTGAAACAAGCCCCTGACTACCAGGATTGATAAACTTTCCACAACATGGAAGCTCTATGTAGGATTCCTGTGAAATTTATCAGCAAATGTTGAAGATACTAGCTAGTTCTGGTCTTATTTTTCATCACCTTTATATGAAAATGGAAATTTATCTGAAACATTACATGCATTAAATAATAAGTTATGTAAATTATCTGCTTTTCTTGTATTTTTGCACTCCTAATTACTTTAAACAATCTTCTATAAAACTTGCATAGATTTTGGACATTCACTGCTCTCTCACCAGCGTAGTTTCTTATAACCAGGAAATCAATAGAAATGACGAATAATAATTTTTATGAATACTGACAAAATATTTTCAAATAATATATAAAGCAAACTAATTTGTTATGAAAACCTAAAAATGATGAATTTCCTGCATTTGAAATTCAAATTTACACAAAATCAATATCACAGAAGTCTGGGTACTGAGGTTGATGTCAAAATCATGTACCGGACAATTACAACAATCTGATTATCTCCTATAAATGCTATGCTTACATTTATGGAAGATTTATACTTTAGTGAGATTGGGGATAAATGAGCATTATCCTTTCATATTTTCAGCCAGACTTGCTTTTACATTAGTTTTACATATTGAATTTTAAAACTGAATTATATTTTTTTTTCCGAATTTTGCGAAAAGTGAAGCTTGTAAGCCCTGACCATAAGGACTGAGTGTGTCCCCAAACATCACTGAGAGTTATCTTAAATGAGACTCTAAATATATCTAAACTAGGTACATGGCACAGGACTGGAAATACCAGTTTTAAATTACAAACAGAAAATGTTGGCCTTGTATCTTTTGGGCATTTATAAACGCATAAGTCACAAATAACTAGAGCTATCACTAAAAGTGATTCATAAAGGAAAGTAAAATGTTGTGATCATGACCTTCAGTACTTCAGATGTGACTGTGACCTAGAATTTGGCCCTAGTGACCTGGGCTATATACAGTGCAAGTTGTCTCGAGGTGGTGACCTAGAATTTGGCCCTAGTGACCTGGGCTATATACAGTGACCTAGAATTTGGCCCTAGTGACCTGGGCTATATACAGTGCAAGTTGTCTTGAGGTGGTTAACAACTGATGTTATTTTCATGAAAATCCTTCTAAATGTGACCTTGACCTTGACCTTGGACCTAAGTTGTGCATTCAGCATGACATATGGATGAGCTTAACAACTGATAATTTCTATGTAATTCATTCTATTGGTTTAAAAGATATGGAGTGGACATGAAGTTAAGGTATTTGATCTTTGACCTAAAAGTGCGACCTTGAACTTAGTGAGCTGGATTGCATGTCATTTTAATGAGGTAAGTAATTAATGCTAGTTTTACAAAATGCTTTTGTAAGATGATATGAAGTTGACACAACTGATGCAACAAGGAATGAATGGTCTGGAGGACATGTGTGATTTAAATATAGCCCCCATATACTTTGAATCTGGGGGTATAATGACCATATTATATTTTTTCTTATCTGTTTCATTGATCAAACTTGAACTTCTGCCTTCTACACAGGAAGGTCTCTAACCCACAGCAGAAAAGGGAAAATAATTCAAAGTAATTCTTTATCATTAACTGTGGTCACAGGGTCAAATAAAAGCCTTGCAAGAAATGACATATTGTATAAGAGATAAAACTTATGCTACAGGCAACATCTACAGGAATTTAAAGGATATAAATTCTCCAGCAATGGGCATCTCAAGTCCAGACATCAGACTGATTCAATTCAATATTGATACTGATTTGTTTTTCATTGTAAGGAAATTGATTTCATTAGGAAGTAATTGAGAGAAACAATGCCCACTCATAAATCATTCCCTTGACAGTAGGAGAGGTAAACAACATCTTTCTTCATACCATTTGCTTACAAATTACATAGCCTGCTCTTCTTATTAAATCTTGAACTTACGTCCAGTCACCAGTGTAAGTAAATATAAGCTCTGAGGTTTTTCACCTAAACCTGTCAATTACTGTTAATCCATAACATCAGTTTTTGTAATTACTAACAAAATCCAAACTGATCCCATCATAAATTATTGGGAAGTATAAGTCTGAAGTTTTCACCCCAATTTTCCTTTTACTGTAGTTTACAAAAGTACATACAAACTCCAAAAATTGTCCAATCATAATATAAGTAAACTTAAGCTTTCCCTCCTACCTTCTGAAGATTTAACCCAAATCTGCCAATTACTGTTAATCTGTTATAACAGAGTCTGAATAATAACTCATGAAATCTAACCTAGTCCAATCAAAGTATACAAAACTTACAGGGATTCATATTTGAAACAAGAAAGATGTCAACATTGTCAATGCTTGACAGAGTAATTAATATAGTCCACAGCAGGTAGAGACCTTCGAAAAATAAATCCAACATGAAAGTCCTGATAATATCCTCATTTCTACTTTATGTCGATGAGGCATACCAAGTTTGGATGGAAACTGTAGGAAGAGTTGAGTACACAAGGTACAGATGTAGCTATAATAAATTATGGGTAAGTCCAAATATAAGTTAACAAGAAACGTGGAAATTCCAAGAAAACCAGGTTTTCAATTGCATCATGCCAACAGGTTCTTTAGAAAAAATGGTCATATTCTATTGAACATATATTTTTTATTATAACTATGACCATATTTTTCTATTTTTAGTTACCCAAAAATGACCTTTCTGTCACAAAAAAAATAAATTTGGATCTGTGAGATTTGAACCGATACCCTTCCATTCCAAAGCAAAAAAATCTATTTTTTATTTCAAATATGACCCCATTTTTCTATTTTTAGCTACACTGACCTTGACCCTGATCCAAGTGACCTCAAATATATTCCCAAACTTTTGTGTTTGATAAAAGCTATCTACACCCCACGTATACTCCAAACTAAAGACATTGAGTGGAAACCATTATTCTATTTTTAGTAACAGTGACCCCAAATATCATTCAAAGCTAATTTTTCAGATAAGCTTGCTGTACACAAAGTTTGGTGGCAGTAACTAAGTCCAAACTAAAATTATAAAGCAGAAACCACCTTTTTGATGATCACACTGAGAAAAAAATCTATTTTTAGAGAAAATATCTATTTTTAGTAACTGTGACCTTGACCTTGACCAAAAAAAAAAAAAAAAAAATAAATTTTTTTGGATCTCAGTAGGATTTGAACTGACGCCCTTCCGCCCCACTGGCTAAAAAGTAGCTTTAGGCCCAATGTTCTAGACCACTGTGCCACTGTGGAATTTTCTAAGTGTGAAGATTAAGTAAGTTATCTTGACCTTGAACTTGACCCCAATGACCCCATATATAATCCCAAACTTGGTTTTTCTATAAGCTACCTATAGGCCAAGTTTAATTTCAATACATCAATGAAAACTAAAGTTATTGTGCGGAAACCAATTTTTCTATTTTTAGCATCAGCAACCTTGACCTTGACCCAAATGACCACAAATGCAATCCCAAGCTTCGTCTCCTTATCATCTATCTACAGGCCAGGTTTGGTGTCTATAGCTTGTTCCAAACTAAAGTTATTGTGAGGAAACCAAGTTTGATGCCCACCCGCCCGACAACATACCCCAATCTAATAACTGGTTTGTTTGGTTTTTTTGGTGGTGGGGGTGAATAATTCCTGGAATAGTTTTGAAGTTGTGCTCTGAACAAGAAATACAATTCAATTTGAGACCTTGACCTTTGACCTATTGACCAAGTTCATGTGTTTTGCACAGTGTCTAATTAACACTTTTCTATATATGCCAAGTTTGAAATCAATGCCTTGACTGTTTATTGTTATGCTATTGGCACAAACAAGAGCTGTGTATGGACAGCGCGCTCGACTATTTGAAAAATTGATTGAAGTATGGGGTCAAAATATTACCAGAGATATTCAGACAAAACAAGAAAAATAGATAAGACAATTATTATAATAAAAATAATTAACCTCCACCCCCCACCCCCAAACAATATTTTTTGCACTCAGAATCAAAGGAACGCGGTTAATTACTTAATGCGGTAAAGTGTTATAATTGCTGTGCAAACAATTCACACTAACCTGCATAATTACAGAATGTAAACACAAGCCAATTGCTGCTCAATTAATGCTGAAAAGCTGCTTTTCTTTGATTTGAGTAAAGATGGTTACCGATATTACCACTGGTACGAAACGGTTACAGTATATTTACCCTTAACTACTAACTGACAATTTCAACCTTACCTAACAAACTGAATTTTTAACACCTACATTTACCCTTAGCTACTCAGCTGCAACGTCTGTATTTACCTTACCTACCAACTGGCATTTTTAACACCTACATTTACCCTTAGCTACTCAGCTGCAACGTCTGTATTTACCTTACCTACCAACTGGCATTTTTAAAGTCTATATTTAACCCTTACTGGCATTTTCTGACTCCCTGCTTACAAATGGCATTTCCATTTGGCATTGTCATATTGTCTTCACATGGAGGGCAAAAAGTTCTAGAATTTTTTTTTTCAGCAGTAATATGCAAGCCAGTTTGGTATTTTTTATGTAGAATTTTTAGTACCATATTCTTTTTTAAAATAAACTATTTTAGTGTACAGCTACCCGGCACACTATCAACATTAGTTAAACTACTGACACTTAACATTGCAAAAGCTTCTCCCATGAGGCAGTTAGAACAGAAAAAGTCTCTTGTTAGCCGCACAGTAAATTGCAAGCTAACTGGATAAAGGATAAAAGGTACCATGTACATTTATTTAATGCCCAGACATATTGCATTAGTCAGTATATGGGCAATAACAAAGCTGCGATATCTAATGGAATGAATCTTTTAGAAGTGTAAACAGTGATAATCATGTTTCCATACAGATAATACTCCATACACTACTCACTGGTACCTGTATGTGCCACGGTTATACTCCATATGCTACTTACTGGTACCTGTATGTGCCAAGTTTATACTCCATACACTACTCGCTGGTACCTGTATGTGCCACGGTTATACTCCATACACTACTCACTGGTACCTGTATGTGCCACGGTTATACTCCATACACTACTCCCTGGTACCTGTATGTGCCACAGTTATACTCCATACACTACTCCCTGGTACCTGTATGTGCCACGGTTATACTCCATACACTACTCCCTGGTACCTTATGTGACACGGTTATACTCCATACACTACTCCCTGGTACCTTATGTGCCACGGTTATACTCCATACACTACTCACTGGTACCTGTATGTGCCACGGTTATACTCCATACACTACTCACTGGTACCTGTATGTGCCACAGTTATACTCCATACACTACTCACTGGTACCTGTATGTGCCACGGTTATACTCCATACACTACTCACTGGTACCTGTATGTGCCACGGTTATACTCCATACACTACTCACTGGTACCTGTATGTGCCACGGTTATACTCCATACACTACTCACTGGTACCTGTATGTGCCACGGTTATACTCCATACACTACTCACTGGTACCTGTATGTGCCACAGTTATACTCCATACACTACTCACTGGTACCTGTATGTGCCACAGTTATACTCCATACACTACTCACTGGTACCTGTATGTGCCACAGTTATACTCCATACACTACTCCCTGGTACCTGTATGTGCCACAGTTATACTCCATACACTACTCACTGGTACCTGTATGTGCCAAGTTTATACTCCATACACTACTCACTGGTACCTGTATGTGTCACGATTATACTCCATACACTACTCACTGGTACCTGTATGTGTCACGGTTATACTCCATACACTACTCACTGGTACCTTATGTGCCATGGTTATACTCCATACACTACTCACTGGTACCTGTATGTGTCACAGTTATACTCCATACACTACTCACTGGTACCTGTATGTGTCATGGTTATACTCCATACACTACTCACTGGTACCTTATGTGCCATGGTTATACTCCATACACTACTCACTGGTACCTTATGTGCCATGGTTATACTCCATACACTACTCCCTGGTACCTGTATGTGCCACAGTTATACTCCATACACTACTCACTGGTACCTGTATGTGCCAAGTTTATACTCCATACACTACTCACTGGTACCTGTATGTGTCACGATTATACTCCATACACTACTCACTGGTACCTGTATGTGTCACGGTTATACTCCATACACTACTCACTGGTACCTTATGTGCCATGGTTATACTCCATACACTACTCACTGGTACCTGTATGTGTCACAGTTATACTCCATACACTACTCACTGGTACCTGTATGTGTCATGGTTATACTCCATACACTACTCACTGGTACCTTATGTGCCATGGTTATACTCCATACACTACTCACTGGTACCTGTATGTGTCACAGTTATACTCCATACACTACTCACTGGTACCTGTATGTGTCATGGTTATACTCCATACACTACTCACTGGTACCTTATGTGCCATGGTTATACTCCATACACTACTCACTGGTACCTGTATGTGTCACAGTTATACTCCATACACTACTCACTGGTACCTGTATGTGTCACAGTTATACTCCATACACTACTCACTGGTACCTGTATGTGCCACGGTTATACTCCATACGCTACTCACTGGTACCTGTATGTGCCACGGTTATACTCCATACACTACTCCCTGGTACCTGTATGTGCCACGGTTATACTCCATACACTACTCCCTGGTACCTGTATGTGCCACGGTTATACTCCATACACTACTCCCTGGTACCTGTATGTGCCACGGTTATACTCCATACACTACTCCCTGGTACCTGTATGTGCCACGGTTATACTCCATACACTACTCACTGGTACCTGTATGTGTCACGATTATACTCCATACACTACTCACTGGTACCTGTATGTGCCACGGTTATACTCCATACACTACTCCCTGGTACCTGTATGTGCCACGGTTATACTCCATACACTACTCCCTGGTACCTGTATGTGTCACGGTTATACTCCATACACTACTCACTGGTACCTGTATGTGCAACGGTTATACTCCATACACTACTCACTGGTACCTGTATGTGTCACGGTTATACTCCATACACTACTCACTGGTACCTGTATGTGCCACGGTTATACTCCATACACTACTCACTGGTACCTGTATGTGCCACGGTTATACTCCATACACTACTCACTGGTACCTGTATGTGCCACAGTTATACTCCATACACTACTCACTGGTACCTGTATGTGACATGGTTATACTCCATACACTACTTACTGGTACCTGTATGTGCCACAGTTATACTCCATACACTACTCACTGGTACCTGTATGTGCCATGGTTATACTCCATACACTACTCACTGGTACCTGTATGTGTCACGGTTATACTCCATACACTACTCACTGGTACCTTATGTGCCATGGTTATACTCCATAAACTACTCACTGGTACCTGTATGTGTCACAGTTATACTCCATACACTACTCACTGGTACCTGTATGTGTCATGGTTATACTCCATACACTACTCACTGGTACCTTATGTGCCATGGTTATACACCATACACTACTCACTGGTACCTGTATGTGTCACAGTTATACTCCATACACTACTCACTGGTACCTGTATGTGCCACAGTTATACTTCATACACTACTCCCTGGTACCTGTATGTGCCACAGTTATACTCCATACACTACTCACTGGTACCTGTATGTGCCACAGTTATACTCCATACACTACTCACTGGTACCTGTATGTGCCATGGTTATACTCCAAAAACTACTCACTAGTGCCTGTATCTGCCACGGTTATGAGCCTTTAATGTCATTTATTAAAAATTTTGTTCTCTTTTTTCTGAACTGCGTGGACAGACTTCAAGGATAAAACTCTAGTTATGTACAAATAAATTTGTTTGCACCTGCAATTAATGAAAAATATTTCATGAACAATACTTGCTGTATATGTAGAAAAGCTTGCAAAATGTCTGACTGCATTGGTTTAGCTATATGCAATGGTGCTCCAGTTTCTGGAAGTTGCCGTAGTTTTGCAACATACACTATGATGCCTGATTTCTTAAAGTACAAACAGCATTTCCTGCCCTCCTATATCAGCTTGACTTTACAGACATTTCTGATATATATACTTACCAAATGGTGTTTCCCCTGTTCTTGTTTTAGCATCTATATCAGCTCCACTTTTCACTAACATTTCTATAACTTCAGGCTGTAAATATATACAATACTACAACTAGAGATGCTTTTGAGAAAAGCGCATGTCTCCCACAACTGCCCCTTAGATGATGAAAAATGTTAGTTTCTCTAGATGTTTTAGACGAGTGGATCCAATCAGATGGTCTGGATGAGTGGATCCAATCAGTAATTCAAGGGCCATAAATGAAAAGTGCCTGGGTGGATTTGGCTAGCTATCGAACTTGGGTAAGGTCTTATGGCCAAACACATTTTGTTCAAGTTTGGTGAAGATCGGATGAGAAATGTTCGACTTAGAGAGCGGACAAGAGTAAACAGACGGGGATTTTTTCGGTAATTCAAGGGCCGTAACTCTAAAATGCCTGGACCGATTTAGCTAGTTATCGAACTTGGCCGAGGTCTCATGGTCAAACACATTTTGTTCAAGTTTGGTGAAGATCGGATGAGAAATGTTCGACTTAGAGTGCGGACAAGAGTAAAAAGGCCGATTTTTCGATAATTCAAGGGCCGTAACTCCAAAATGCCTGGACCGATTTGGCTAGTTATCGAACTTAGCCGAGGTCTCATGGTCAAACACATTTTGTTCAAGTTTGGTGAAGATCGGATGAGAAATGTTTGATTAAAAGTGCGGACATGAGTAAAAAGGCCAATTTTTCGATAATTCAAGGGCCGTAACTCCAAAATGCCTGGACCGATATAGCAAGTTATCGAACTTGGCTGAGGTCTCATGGTCAAACACGTTTTGTTTAAGTTTAGTGAAGATTGGATGAGAAATATTCCAATTAGAGTGCGGACAAGAGTAAAAAGACCGATTTTTGATAATTCAAGGGCCATAACTCAAAGACGCCTGGACCGATTTGGCCAGTTATCGAACTTGGCCGAGGTCTTATGGTCAAACACATTTTTTTCAAGTTTGGTGAAAATCGGATGAGAAATGTTCGACTTAGAGTGCGGACAAGCTTTGTGACAGACACACACACAGACTGGAGTAAATCAATATGTCTCCCACACCACTGTGTGGTGGGAGACATAAAAATAGCAGTCTATTAAGGCATTGTTATGAATAAAGTTCAGTAAAATGTAATGTTTACAATAAGGCCTAGACTATTAACTAACATTCTACATGCATTTGGCAACTGCTAACTGTATTCTGTCTTACTGCTTCACAGATGGTACACAATGATCAATGATTTCTGGAAAAATAATACACTATTTCTTACAATGTCAAAACAATGCCAGGCAAGTGCATTTAAAATGTTTACTGCTAACTGTATTCTGTCTTACTGCTTCACAGATGGTACACAATGATCAATGATTTCTGGAAAAATAATACACTATTTCTTACAATGTCAAAACAATGCCAGGCAAGTGCATTTAAAATGTTTACTGTACATTCCTTCTTCGTAGCATCAGGATGAAACAAAGTATTTTGTTGGGACAAAAATAATCATGCCTTAATAAGAACTTAATACTAATTTCTATCTCGAAATAACTATAATTAAGCTAAAACATGTCCTGAATTTTTATCTGAAGGAAACGTTCTGAAATTTCTGACACTAAATCTGGTCATATTTTCCAATACCGCTAATACTTTCCTAGCTCAACTACCAAAGTATTACATTAATACTGGTGGCTGTCGGTATAAGTTGCAAAGACTATAAATAACTGAAACTGCTTCTCATGAGAAAGGAAACAAAATATATCATTCTGATCATTGTTTTATGACAAAAAATGGAGAATTATCCCTAAATGTCCATTATGGAAATCTCAAAGGAAATTACTGGAGCAGATGGCTCTCTATATTTCAGTTTTATTCTATTATAGCATGCAATAACTGGTTTAAGCTGAATACATATAGATTATACAATTGTAAGTTGCAGCGAATTTAAAGATAGCTACCTAAAACAATGTTACTTACCTGACATTACTGAAGTTACTTGATGAAACTATTTATCAATCCAAAATTTATATTTCACTACTTAATTCAATAAGTTGTAATTTTTAATAAGTAATAAGTGTGATTTTTTCTTTTTTTTTTGCTGTGTTCATTTAGACTCTGTGACTATCACTGCATGTAGAACTATAGATACATATGATGACAAAAGACGTCTGTAGAGTCTGAAAGCATCCGGTCCAATGGTTTCTGAGAAACCTGCTTACATGCAAAACTTTTCGAACACTTGATGAAAGGGTGACAGCAATAGAAAACTAGATACCCATGGGCAATATGTCGAGCTTGCCAGCTGTAAAAAGGACTAACATTTATAAAGAACTGATTGCAGCTTGACCCCCAAGTGTGAACTTGACCTTTGATATAGGGACCTGAGGTTTGCGCATGACACTCAGTCTCATAGAGGTTAACCTTTACGCCAAAGAAAAAAAAGATTACTCCATACTTAACAAAGTTATGGCCTTGACAAGCTCTAAAATGACCTTTGACCCCTAACTGTGACCTTGACCTTTAAGATAGGAACATGGGGTTTGCACACGACACTCTGTCTCATCAAGTTAAACATTCATGCCAAATATAAACAAGATTCCTCAATGCATGTCAAAGTTACGGGCAAGACAAGATCTGACATGACCTTTGACCCGCAACTATGACCTTGCCCTTTGAGATAGGAACCTGGGGTCTAAGCAGGTTACTCCATCTCACTGAGGTTAACATTCATGCCAAATATAAACAGGATTGCTTCATGCATGTCAAAGTTATGGTCCAGACAAACAAAGCCGGACGGACACACGCACATTCACCAAACAGCCATTTGGACAACTATGTCTTCGCTTCCACAAGCGTGCTCAACAAAAATCAACAGTCCAAGTGAAAAACTGTTTTAAAACACACTGAAAAACTGTAAGTAGCATGATGATTCTCAGCTATTTGGCTTTAAACATCTGTCAATGATGTAACTGTAATCATGTCTTGACAAAATCATGGAAGTATCTTGACATATTTGAGCCATATATTATGAAATGGAAACTTGGGTAATATACCTCAACTAATGATGTGCTAATTTATGTTCTAAGATATATGTAACATAACTTTTAAGCACTTTAAGTGTACTTTTCACTAAGTCAAGGACCATAACTCTGGTCTTGTCCGGTGAAATCCCAAACAGAACAGCAGGTGCACACCTTCACATGCATATAACA
Organism: Mercenaria mercenaria; assembly: GCF_021730395.1. Lineage (NCBI taxonomy): Eukaryota > Metazoa > Mollusca > Bivalvia > Venerida > Veneridae > Mercenaria > Mercenaria mercenaria. The sequence continues at coordinate 42,764,841 of NC_069366.1, read as the reverse complement.
AGAGCTCCGCCAAGCGGGGCATTATACGCCCGAAGGGTTACATCAGAGGATGGGAGCAAAATTTAAAGAACTTGAAGTGTGAAGCCCAAAGGACAGGAACAACAAAGGGAAGAAATTCCAAAAAAAAAGTCCACAAAAAAATCCTTACCAGGTAAAGGTATGTCAAAACACACCTAAAAATTGGAGGTACCATCCATGTTGTACCACAGAAAAGTGGTCTCGGGTTTTCCCTACGGCCAATAATAAAAAAGTTTCAAAATAAGCTATTTACAGTAACATACAAGGGAAGTAATTCAATTTTTTTTTATTGTAAGTGAACAAAAGAGGGATCTGCCAAATAAAAACAAGAGCACTGCAATGCAGAGCAATAAACAAAAAGCAAAGTCATATATGGCCTTTGACCCCTAAGTGTGACCTTGACCTTGAAGCGAGTCATCTGGAACACATGCTCTGCACGTCGTCTCGGTGTGGTGAACATTTGTGTCAAGTTTCTTTGAAATCCTTCAAGCAGTTCAAGAGTTACAGAGCGGACATGAAACAAACTGATATGACCTTTGACTCCTAAGTGTGACCTTGACCTTGAAGCGAGACATCCAAAACATGCGCTCTGCACGTCGTCTCGGTGTGGTTAACATTTGTGTCAAGTTTCTTTGAAATCCTTCAAGGGGTTCAAGAGTTACAGATCGGGCACGAAATTACTAATGGATGGATGTACAGACAGACACCAGCGTCATAACATAATACGTCCCTTCGGGCGTACAACAATCCTCTAATGCTTTATGGCTAAGTCAAATATATTTTGAGATACAATATATATATATATATATTTATGGCTAAGTCAAATATATATATATATACAATATATATATATATATATGGGACACAAACTTTAAAACCTGTAACACTATTTTTGACTTAGTCAATGGCCATAACTTTGATCCTGCCAAAAAAAACCCCAAAAATTTCAATTCAAGAGCACAATTTCACATGCTGAATAATATTCCTAAATCGTTTCATGATTCTAGGTGAAATATCTGAAAAGCACTTTATGTGTATTTTTCACTAAGTCAAGGGTCATTATTCTGGTCTGGTTGAATGAAACCCCTAATAGAACACCAGGTGCACATCTCAAAGAGAACACCCGGTGCACTACTTTACATGCTACGTAACAATCACCTAATATTTTATGACTCTAACTACAAATACATTTTGTGAAACATGGGACAATAACTTTTACCTTAACGCATATTTCTGACTAAATCAAGGGCAATAACTCTGGCCTTGCACAAAAAAAACCTCAAGTGAACAAATTTATATGCTGAGTAATATTCATGCATGCTTTCATGACTCCTAGGTGAAATATCTTTTACAAGGCAGTCTGAAAGACAGCTATATCCCCCACCACTGTTATGGATAGTGAAAGGGTTGATGGTATCGGGTGGAACCATTAAAAGTTGTGACCTTGACCTTAAGTTGGCAGGGGTGAAGAGGAATATTACAGCCAAGTCAAATTAAAATCCTTCAAGGGGTTTAGGAGATACAGAGCAGATATAAATTGGAATGCTCAAACCTTTGACCTTGACTTGTGACCTAGACCTTTAGCCAACATGGCTGACTCATAAGTTCTGCACATCCTCTTGATGTGATAATTGGAACCAAGTTTCTTGAAATTTAAATAGGTCCTGGAGTTCCATTCATGTAAAGAAGGCCATCTACTTAGTGTGTTATACCCGGACCCTCCAAGGCTTCACTTTTGCCTTTACAGTAATTATTTTGGGTTTAACGCAATTTTTCCACAGTATTTCAGTTATCTAATTGCAGGCAGGTATTTCTGGATTCTGTAACAGTACAAACTTGTTCTCCGCAAGTAATTGCCAACTTCCCAAATGAATCAGAGGTGGAGGGAAAATGATTTCAGACATAATGTCTTTTATCATATCATCACAGAGAACATGTGCCTCACCCAGGGATTGAACAAATGACCCTCTGTCTGCAGATTTGCGCTATCCTTACTGAGCTAAGTGGGTGAGCTGCAAAATGACTAATACCCATTAAGCAATCTACCAATTAATTGTTAAATTCCACTTTTTACAAATTGTTATATTACAATAACTTACCTGTAACCAGCAAGCTGCAGCATGTATAGGCAACCACCCATCCTCGTCCCTAACCTCCATTGATACCCTCTGATTAACAAGAAACTCTACTACATCTAGATAACCATTGGCTGCAGCTACATGGAGCTGAAAACAGAGAGTAAAATATCTAGATAACCACTGGCTGCAGCTATATGGAGCTGAAAACAGAGAGTACTAGAGATGCTTTTGAGAAAAGCGCATGTCTCCCACAACTGCCCCTATGAAAAATGTTAGTTTCACTAGATGTTTTAGACGAGTGGATCCAATTAGATGGTCTGGATGAGTGGATCCAATCAGTAATTCAAGGGCCATAAATCAAAAGTGCCTGGGCGGATTTGGCTAGTTATCGAACTTGGGTAAGGTCTTATGGCCAAACACATTTTGTTCAAGTTTGGTGAAGATTGGATGAGAAATGTTCGACTTTGAGAGCGGACATGAGTAAAAAGGCCAATTTTTTTGGAAATTCAAGGGCCGTAACTCTAAAATGCCTTGACCGATTTGGCTAGTTATCCAACTTGGCCGAGGTCTCATGGTCAAACACATTTTGTTCAAGTTTGGTGAAGATCGGATGAGAAATGTTTGATTAAGAGTGCGGACACGAGTAAAAAGACCAATTTTTCGATAATTCAAGGGCCGTAACTCTAAAATGCCTGGACCGATTTGGCAATTTATCAAACCTGGCCGACGTCTCATGGTCAAACACATTTTATTCAAGTTTGGTGAAGATCGGATGAGAAATGTTCGACTTAGAGTGCGGACATGAGTAAAAAGGCCAATTTTTCGATAATTCAAGGGCCGTAACTCCAAAATGCCTGGACCGATTTGGCTAGTTATCGAACTTGGCCGAGGTCTCATGGTCAAACACATTTTGTTCAAGTTTGGTGAAGAGCGGATGAGAAATGTTTGATTAAGAGTGCGGACATGAGTAAAAAGGCCAATTTTTCGATAATTCAAGGGCCGTAACTCCAAAATGCCTGGACCGATTTGGCTAGTTATCGAACTTGGCCGAGGTCTCATGGTCAAACACATTTTGTTTAAGTTTGGTGAAGATTGGATGAGAAATATTCGAATTAGAGTGCGGACAAGAGTAAAAAGACCGATTTTTGGTAATTCAAGGGCCATAACTCCAAGACGCCTGGACCGATTTGGCTAGTTATCGAACTTGGCCGAGGTCTTATGGTCAAACACATTTTGTTCAAGTTTGGTGAAGATCGGATAAGAAATGTTCGACTTAGAGTGCGGACAATCTTTGTGACAGACACACACACAGACACACAGACAGACAGACTGAAGTAAATCAATATGTCTCCCACACCACTGTGTGGTGGGAGACATAAATATATCTAGATAACCATTGGCTGCGGCTACACGGAGCTGAAAACAGAGAGTAAAATATCTAGATAAGCACTGGCTGCAGCTACATTAAACTGAAAAGAGAGTAAATATCTAGATAACCATTGGCTGCAGCTACATGGAGCTGAAAACAGAGAGTAAAATATCTAGATAACCACTGGCTGCAGCTACATGAAGCTGAAAAGAGAGAGTAAAATATCTAGATAACCATTGGCTGCAGCTACATGAAGCTGAAAAGAGAGAGTAAAATATCTAGATAACAACTGGCTGCAGCTACATGGAGCTGAAAAGAGAGAGTAAAATATCTAGGTAACCACAGGCTACATCTACATGAAGCAGAAAGCAGAATGAAGTACAACTTCTAGATAACTACTGGCTGCAGCTACATGAAGCTGAAAACAGAGTAAAATATCTAGATAACAACTGTCTGCAGCTACATGAAGCAGAAAGCAGAATGAAGTACAACTTCTAGATAACTACTGGCTGCAGCTACATGAAGCTGAAAACAGAGAGTAATACATTTTCTAGATAACTACTGGCTGCAGCTACATGAAGCTGAAAACAGAGTAATACATTTTCTAGATAACTACTGGCTGCAGTTACATGAAGCTGAAAACAGAGTAATACATTTTCTAGATAACTACTGGCTGCAGCTAGATGAAGCTGAAAACAGAGTAATACATCTTCTAGATAACTACTGGCTGCAGCTAGATGAAGCTGAAAACAGAGTAATACAATATCTAGATAACTACTGGCTGCAGCTAGATGAAGCTGAAAACAGAGTAATACATCTTCTAGATAACTACTGGCTGCAGCTAGATGAAGCTGAAAACAGAGTAATACAATATCTAGATAACTACTGGCTGCAGCTAGATGAAGCTGAAAACAGAGTAATACATCTTCTAGATAACTACTGGCTGCAGCTAGATGAAGCTGAAAACAGAGTAATACATCTTCTAGATAACTACTGGCTGCAGCTACATGAAGCTGAAAACAGAGTAATACATTTTCTAGATAACTACTGGCTGCAGCTAGATGAAGCTGAAAACAGAGAGTAATACATTTTCTAGATAACTACTGGCTGCAGCTACATGAAGCTGAAAACAGAGTAATACATTTTCTAGATAACTACTGGCTGCAACTACATGAAGCTGAAAACAGAGTAATACATTTTCTAGATAACTACTGGCTGCAGCTAGATGAAGCTGAAAACAGAGTAATACATCTTCTAGATAACTACTGGCTGCAGCTAGATGAAGCTGAAAACAGAGTAATACATCTTCTAGATAACTACTGGCTGCAGCTACATGAAGCTGAAAACAGAGTAATACATTTTCTAGATAACTACTGGCTGCAGCTAGATGAAGCTGAAAACAGAGAGTAATACATTTTCTAGATAACTACTGGCTGCAGCTACATGAAGCTGAAAACAGAGTAATACATTTTCTAGATAACTACTGGCTGCAACTACATGAAGCTGAAAACAGAGTAATACATTTTCTAGATAACTACTGGCTGCAGCTAGATGAAGCTGAAAACAGAGTAATACATCTTCTAGATAACTACTGGCTGCAGCTAGATGAAGCTGAAAACAGAGTAATACATCTTCTAGATAACTACTGGCTGCATCTACATGAAGCTGAAAACAGAGAGTAATACATCTTCTAGATAACTACTGGCTGCAGCTAGATGAAGCTGAAAACAGAGTAATACATCTTCTAGATAACTACTGGCTGCATCTACATGAAGCTGAAAACAGAGAGTAATACATTTTCTAGATAACTACTGGCTGCATCTACATGAAGCTGAAAACAGAGAGTAATACATTTTCTAGATAACTACTGGCTGCAGCTACATGAAGCTGAAAACAGAGAGTAATACATCTTCTAGATAACTACTGGCTGCAGCTAGATGAAGCTGAAAACAGAGAGTAATACATTTTCTAGATAACTACTGGCTGCAGCTAGATGAAGCTGAAAACAGAGTAATACATTTTCTAGATAACTACTGGCTGCAACTACATGAAGCTGAAAACAGAGTAATACATTTTCTAGATAACTACTGGCTGCAGCTAGATGAAGCTGAAAACAGAGAGTAATACAACTTCTAGATAACTACTGGCTGCAGCTACATGAAGCTGAAAACAGAGAGTAATACATTTTCTAGATAACTACTGGCTGCAACTACATGAAGCTGAAAACAGAGTAATACATTTTCTAGATAACTACTGGCTGCAGCTAGATGAAGCTGAAAACAGAGAGTAATACATTTTCTAGATAACTACTGGCTGCAGCTAGATGAAGCTGAAAACAGAGTAATACATCTTCTAGATAACTACTGGCTGCAGCTACATGAAGCTGAAAACAGAGAGTAATACAACTTCTAGATAACTACTGGCTGCAGCTACATGAAGCTGAAAACAGAGAGTAATACATTTTCTAGATAACTACTGGCTGCAGCTACATGAAGCTGAAAACAGAGAGTAATACATTTTCTAGATAACTACTGGCTGCAGCTACATGAAGCTGAAAACAGAGTAATACATTTTCTAGATAACTACTGGCTGCATCTACATGAAGCTGAAAACAGAGAGTAATACAACTTCTAGATAACTACTGCCTGCATCTACATGAAGCTGAAAACAGAGAGTAATACAACTTCTAGATAACTACTGGCTGCAGCTAGATGAAGCTGAAAACAGAGTAATACATCTTCTAGATAACTACTGGCTGCAGCTAGATGAAGCTGAAAACAGAGAGTAATACAACTTCTAGATAACTACTGGCTGCAGCTACATGAAGCTGAAAACAGAGAGTAATACATTTTCTAGATAACTACTGGCTGCATCTACATGAAGCTGAAAACAGAGAGTAATACATCTTCTAGATAACTACTGGCTGCAGCTAGATGAAGCTGAAAACAGAGAGTAATACAACTTCTAGATAACTACTGGCTGCATCTACATGAAGCTGAAAACAGAGAGTAATACATTTTCTAGATAACTACTGGCTGCAGCTAGATGAAGCTGAAAACAGAGAGTAGAGTCAGTGTACCCGGTTTCGCACTGTACGCGGTTTCGCACACCCAGCAAATTCATGTGCTTTGTGAGAATAAAGCAGAAAATTCAACAATTCTTTGTTATTATTTCACAAAATTGAGTTATTCCCTACATAAATTGACACAAGGGGTTCATCCCCGCTTTAGCCTCGTTCTGGTAGGTGCAGACGAAAACAATAACAATACTAATGGAGACCAGTAGGTTAGCTGAAAAATATTAAATTTTATGAAAATAATGACTAAGCAAACAACAACAAGGTGTAAAATAAATTGAAAAATCACTTTTCCTTCATACATGTAGGTATTTACCTATTACTTTACCGAAATGAAAAATATTTCAACAGATATTGAAGTTCTCCCAACCTGCAAAATGACTTCAACTTGATTGTTTGCTTTACGTTTTTATTAAAACAGAGAATTTAATCGAATGACAAGACTTGTTGGGGTCTTTTGTGATTCAGCAGCTTCTATTGTTTATTTTTGTTTCATGTATTCAGCTGTTTTAGCCTTTTCTGCTTTAAGCAGTAAAAACAGGGTTTGGTCCCTATATTTCACTTTCATAACTGCTTTTTAATTTCACTTTCAGATGTTTTATTGGAAAATACATGTTTAAATTGAATAGAATACATACTTAAAAAGTTAATTGAAATTTTTCTTTTGGGTAAATGCATTACTATCACTGAATTCTATAAATAGCATGGTGTGCGAAACCGGGTACACTTAAATGCAAAAACTGGTCAAAATATGTTATCTGAATCAAGTTCACCAAGAGGTATGACGTCATTGAAGTGGGAAAGGAAAGTAAGCGTGTTTTAAACCAAAATAAGTGTATTTATTAAAGCATGTAGAGGTAAATTCAAATTTAATCATTTTTGACTAAATAGGAAAGTATTCTTAGGAAATGTGTGCGAAACCGGGTACACTGACTCTAATACATTTTCTAGATAACTACTGGCTGCAGCTAGATGAAGCTGAAAACAGAGAGTAATACAACTTCTAGATAACTACTGCCTGCATCTACATGAAGCTGAAAACAGAGAGTAATACAACTTCTAGATAACTACTGGCTGCAGCTAGATGAAGCTGAAAACAGAGTCATACATCTTCTAGATAACTACTGGCTGCAGCTAGATGAAGCTGAAAACAGAGTCATACATCTTCTAGATAACTACTGGCTGCAGCTACATGAAGCTGAAAACAGAGAGTAATACAACTTCTAGATAACTACTGCCTGCATCTACATGAAGCTGAAAACAGAGAGTAATACAACTTCTAGATAACTACTGGCTGCAGCTAGATGAAGCTGAAAACAGAGTAATACATCTTCTAGATAACTACTGGCTGCAGCTACATGAAGCTGAAAACAGAGAGTAATACAACTTCTAGATAACTACTGCCTGCATCTACATGAAGCTGAAAACAGAGAGTAATACAACTTCTAGATAACTACTGGCTGCATCTACATGAAGCTGAAAACAGAGTAATACATCTTCTAGATAACTACTGCCTGCATCTACATGAAGCTGAAAACAGAGAGTAATACAACTTCTAGATAACTACTGGCTGCATCTACATGAAGCTGAAAACAGAGAGTAATACAACTTCTAGATAACTACTGGCTGCAGCTAGATGAAGCTGAAAACAGAGTCATACATCTTCTAGATAACTACTGGCTGCATCTACATGAAGCTGAAAACAGAGAGTAATACAACTTCTAGATAACTACTGGCTGCATCTACATGAAGCTGAAAACAGAGTAATACATCTTCTAGATAACTACTGCCTGCATCTACATGAAGCTGAAAACAGAGAGTAATACAACTTCTAGATAACTACTGGCTGCATCTACATGAAGCTGAAAACAGAGAGTAATACAACTTCTAGATAACTACTGGCTGCAGCTACATGAAGCTGAAAACAGAGTAATACATTTTCTAGATAACTACTGGCTGCAACTACATGAAGCTGAAAACAGAGTAATACATTTTCTAGATAACTACTGGCTGCAGCTAGATGAAGCTGAAAACAGAGTAATACAACTTCTAGATAACTACTGGCTGCAGCTAGATGAAGCTGAAAACAGAGAGTAATACAACTTCTAGATAACTACTGGCTGCAGCTAGATGAAGCTGAAAACAGAGAGTAATACAACTTCTAGATAACTACTGGCTGCAGCTAGATGAAGCTGAAAACAGAGTAATACATCTTCTAGATAACTACTGGCTGCAGCTAGATGAAGCTGAAAACAGAGAGTAATACATTTTCTAGATAACTACTGGCTGCAGCTACATGAAGCTGAAAACAGAGTAATACATTTTCTAGATAACTACTGGCTGCAGCTAGATGAAGCTGAAAACAGAGAGTAATACAACTTCTAGATAACTACTGGCTGCAACTACATGAAGCTGAAAACAGAGAGTAATACAACTTCTAGATAACTACTGGCTGCAACTACATGAAGCTGAAAACAGAGAGTAATACATTTTCTAGATAACTACTGGCTGCAGCTACATGAAGCTGAAAACAGAGTAATACAACTTCTAGATAACTACTGGCTGCAGCTAGATGAAGCTGAAAACAGAGAGTAATACATTTTCTAGATAACTACTGGCTGTAGCTACAAGAAGCTGAAAACAGAGTACTGTCATCCTACGAATACAACACGCACATTTTTTACCGAGATTCTGGTCTCAAAGGACCGTTGCGTCCTATATATGGGATAGAAAAAGACCAAAGGTTTCCCCCGACTAATCGATCTTATCTTTATATTGAAGAGAATTCAAGGGTAGTTAATAGCAATGACTCAGGGATAGCTAATAGCCTGCCGGTATCATGACCCGGCGTCTTAAATTACTTTTGTATAAAATGTAAAATTTAGAGTTCACGTAAAATCTTAAGATATCATAAATAAATGCTGTTTTTCATTAAAATATATTTTACAACGCATTTCTGTAACTGATCATTAACTTTTTAACAAGACCTGTGTAAAACTTTCCCGGCGTGTTTTCACATATTTTGCATTAAAATACTTGAAACTCCATATCAGGTAGCCCGGAAATCGATTATCTAGTCTTCAAACATAATTTTAATCCTCTTGTTCATCGAGAAATTCACGCCCGAGGCATTACTTATCTTACACCTACTGTCACAATCTGCAAACAATTAACTGTTTAATCATACTCAGAGGCAATTGTAAACATGTGCATGTGAGATTTTAGACAAATCCAATATGATCATAGTCGCTGATCCATAATGTTCAAAACAATTTGCAAATCAATCTTAAAATTACGTCAAAGTGTACTTTGTTTTCACTGGCGTCAATATTCATGGAGTGATCAGAGGATGCAGCAGTTTAGTGCTTACACAGAGTTTTTGCTTTTCAATTTAAATGCTTGTACAACATGCAAAAACACTGACAATGATTTAGCAAAAACGGGCGAGTTCGTTGAAACTATAGCGAATTTCGGACAAACATAAATTTGGATAAGTGATAAGTGGGTATAAGCATTTTTCCAGAATTCTGCTGATATTTTTTCACTGCGTCCTATACATGAGTGCGACCTATAATCGGCCGATTACGGTAATACAACTTCTAGATAACTACTGGTTGCAGCTACATGAAGCTGAAAAGAGAGTAATACAACTTCTAGATAACTACTGGCTGCAGCTACATGAAGCTGAAAACAGAATAATACAACTTCTAGATAACTACTGGCTGCAGCTACATGAAGCTGAAAACAGAATAATACAACTTCTAGATAACTACTGGCTGCAGCTAGATGAAGCTGAAAACAGAGTAATACAATATCTAGATAACTACTGGCTGCAACTACATGAAGCTGAAAACAGAGTAATACAATATCTAGATAACTAATGGCTGCAACTACATGAAGCTGAAAACAGAGTAATACAACATATAGATAACTACTGGCTGCAGCTAGATGAAGCTGAAAACAGAGAGTACCGTATTTACCCTAAGTCTTGGGACAGGATAAAATAATTATTTTTTTCACTGTCCCAAGACTTATTTCCCGAAAAATAATTATTTTGAAAAGTGTCCCAAAAATATGGACACAATTCTCGGTCATCGGGTAACATCCCCCACCCACCCGTGTTGAAAGCGAAAAAATAAACGTTTAACGATTATCGGTAATTATTCTGTTGATAAACTGGCCTTGTTTTCATCATCAATTAACACCCCCTCAAAGAGCTAAAAGTGTGTCGGTATCATGACATTAGAAGTGGAGATCAAAGCGGTATAGTTTCCCCGAGATTTTCATGGCATTACGTCATGTTTTCGCGCCAAGTTGTACATCACTGTTTGATCGTACCGCCTCGGTTCTTTAAAGAGCTGAGAAGTATATCAAGTGTTGTGAAAATCAATGAAAAAAACTTCTTTTTAATTTGTTAAAGTGAATGTGCAATATCCCGTATAAACTGACAGGTAAATGTGTCAAACTATAATAGCGGATATCTTACCTCTGTGACCTATTTGCCCTCAAGGAAATTTCAAAACGGTTTGAGAAGAATATCTTATAAAGTGTCGTGTCAAAAAATACATGTACATGCACAAAGATTCATTCAAAACTTATTAAAAACAAGAGGACCATGATGGTCCTGAATCGCTCACCTCTTCCCACATGACCCAGTTGATAAGCATTCAGACCAACTTTCATACAGATCCCATGAAAAATATGGCCTCCAGAGAGGTCACAACGTTTTTTCATTATTTGACCTACTGACCTACTTTTTGAAGGCACGTGACCCACTTTCGAACTTGACCTAGATATCATCAAGATGAACATTCTGACCAATTTTCATGAAGATCCATTCATAAATATGGCCTCTAGAGATGTCACAAGGTTTTTCTATTTTTAGACCTACTGACCTAGTTTTTGATCGCACATGACCCTGTTTCGAACTTGACCTAGATATCATCAAGATGAACATTCAGACCAACTTTCATACAGATCCCATGAAAAATATGGCCTTTAGAGAGGTCACAAGGTTTTTCTATTATTTGACCTACTGACCTAGTTTTTGATGGCATGTGACCCACTTTCGAACTTGACCTAGATATCATCAAGATGAGCATTCAGACCAACTTTCATACAGATCCCATGAAAAATATAGCCTCTAGAGAGGTCACAAGGTTTTTCTATTATTTGACCTACTGACCTAGTTTTTGAGGGCACGTGACCCACTTTCGAACTTGACCTAGATATCATCAAGGTGAACGTTCTGACCAATTTTCATGAAGATCTTGTGAAATATATGGCCTCTAGAGAGGTCACAAGGTTTTTCTATTTTTAGACCTTCTGACCTAGTTTTTGATCGCACATGACCCTGTTTCGAACTTGACCTAGATATCATGAAGGTGAACATTCTGACCACCTTTTATGAAGATCTCATGAAATATATGGCCTCTAGAGAGGTCACAAGGTTTTTCTATTTTTAGACCTACTGACCTAGTTTTTGACCGCACGTGACCCAGTTTCGAACTTGACCTAGATATCATCAAGATAAACATTCAGACCAACTTTCATACAGATCCCATGAAAAATATGGCCTTTAGAGAGGTCACAAGGTTTTTCTATTATTTGACCTACTGACCTAGTTTTTGATGGCATGTGACCCAGTTTCGAACTTGACCTAGATATCATCAAGGTGAACGTTCTGACCAATTTTCATGAAGATCTTGTGAAATATATGGCCTCTAGAGAGGTCACAAGGTTTTTCTATTTTTAGACCTACTGACCTAGTTTTTGACGGCACGTGACCCAGTTTCGAACTTGACCTAGATATCATCAAGGTGAACATTCTGACCAATTTTCATGAAGATCTTGTGAAATATATGGACGGACGCTGCGTGATCACAAAAGCTCACCTTGTCACTATGTGACAGGTGAGCTAAAAACGCAACAACATCATTGTTTTTGTTTTTTAAACCGCGTCCCGATTTTCTATTTACGTTCATGAGGTCACGTAACAGAAATCTGTTTGCCAAAAAATCGTTTACTTCATATTTTTAAATTGCTGCCGCTTTTTCATTATTTAAGATTTTTCTATTCTGTTTTTTGCACTTTCTGGTCAAAAGTCTGAATTTTATGCCTATAGTTTGCATCATTTATTTACTTTTAGAAAGAAATAAGTATTTAGGATCGCGCTGTTTGCAATTTTGCAAGTAATTTTATGAAAATTCGACCGTTTTTATAGAATTTTGCCTACATTTCTGTCGATACCTTTTTAAAATCGTTATAGAATTCAAATTATATTACTTCTCAATCTACGTTGAAAATCTGAAGTGATAAAATCAAAAAATGAATGTGTGACGCGCGTTTTTTGTATACGTGTCAATAAACAAAAGTAACGGCGTTGTAAGTTAGACATTACGATAGGTCGCACGTGCTCGTGGAATGGAAAATTACCGGCATGGCGTTTTGATAGCTGTACGATTCGCGGGTAAATTCCAGTCAGTGGTAAATAAAAATAACTAACTAACGGAAAACGGACTTCCTGGCTGCAGTAAAAAAAAATATACAACACTTAACTGGTATGGTAAAAAAACACTTTACTGTCAAAAGAATATCAAGTAAAAACACGACACGAAAATGTTAAAAAAATAATCTTTGGTTCTTATAATTATTTGACATTTTGATCGATACAAAACCATACAATGTATAATAACGGTATTTGACTTACATTTTGAATCAGTAACAACCATAGTCCCAACACTTACGGACGAAAAATATGCTGAGAAAATACATGTCCGAAAAATTAGGGACAAGAAAAATAATTATTTTTCCATATTTTAAGGGTGTCCCAAGATTTAGGGTGTCCCAGGACTTAGGGTAAATACGGTAATACATTTTCTAAATAACTACTGGCTGCAGCTAGATGAAGCTGAAAACAGAGTAATACAATATCTAGATAACTACTGGTTGCAACTACATGAAGCTGAAAACAGAGTAATACAACATCTAGATAACTACTGGCTGCAGCTAGATGAAGCTGAAAACAGAGAGTACTGTAGGCGTACATTTATTAGCGCGGCAAAAATTTAGCGCAAACGCAATTTTTGGTGAAATTTCTAATTAATGCGTGGACGTGAATTAGCGCTTTCGCGAGACCGCTAATTTCTAATTTTAGCGATGTCCGAGATGAGGCTCTCGGAGATTTACGGAGATTCACGAAGATTTTCGGAAATAAATTTAACCGTCGGCAATTTTTATGTAATGTGTTTCTGCTGTACTAGTAATTATACGTCTTACTGATTATGAAATCAACTTTATTCACTGTTAGCGGGCTAAAGAAGGTACGATTTATTTGAAATTATTTACTTAAGTGTTATACCGTAAATCTCTCGAAAATGCGATAACTGGTCAGTGAATGTATTATGAATACTAGTTACTACTAGTAAATATCTGATGATTGATTAAAGTCTAATAAAATTCAGTTTTCATTTGTCATGTATGTTTACTGATCATCATCACTTCTCCTTTTTCAATGCGGACAAAACTATTTACAGTTTAAAGGGGTTTTCATGAATAACTGACTAAATAGCGAACAGTGCAGATCATGATCAGATTGCATGACTGTGCATTTTAACCATGCTCTACACTGGTCCCAAAGGCAGATACAATTATATTGAAAGTGTTTGACTGGAAACCATCTATCTATGCATTATTTACAGGATGCAAACATACGATTCCGTTTTGTGCCTGCTGGTTGTACCGGCGAGTTGCATCCACTCGATCTATCTGGGAATGATGAGTTCAAGCGAAATATTAAACAAAGTTTCCAGTGCTAGTACAGTGATGAAATTGAACATTCCCTCGCAGAAGGAACCGAGATTGAAAATCTTGACGTAAACTTAAAATTGAGTAGACTAAAACCTATCCATGCTGCCTGGCTGGTCGATGCACACAGAAATGTGAAAAAAAGAATCAGCCATGACAGGGTGGCGCCTTACAGGTCTAATGGACGCAATCGAAAAAGTTCATTAGCTAAAAACATGTACCAAGTATGACTTTCAAATAATGTGGCGTGATGATACTTGTGTCTTTTCAATGATACTTTCAACTGTAGCTTTATGTTTGCGTACAGTAAAGTATAATATTGCCTACGTAACTGTATTGTCTTCTTGTATTTAATTAAAGGTGTTTTTCACAATTATTTCTAGCGGACAGAATTTTTTATAACTTTGCATATTTACAGATTGATGTATGGCAAGTTAAAATAAAAAATAAAAATGATAGGTACCCGTGCTTCTTTTTTCAATATTTAAAGTTTATTAAGAACACCGAATCGATATTTTTGTCTGAACAAACAATACATACATGTCATAATAAAACTACTGCAAACAACTATTTATTCAAAATTTCACTCTGATGTTACTGTTTATGCATCACAATTAATGAAACCACTATAACTATGCATACCATGTCAACATATAGATATATTAACTCAGAAAAATTACTCTTGATAGATGTCGAAAGTATCTGAAACTGAGAAAAACACGAAGTATTTCTTAATGATATGAAAAATCTAGCAAACAGAATTTTACCAAATTTTATATTATGTAAGCTAGAACTAAGACAAAAAAATCTAAACCAAAAAAATAATATCAACCCGTGCTTGTTTTCAAGAAAAATTAAAAGATATTCACTCCACCCACAAAAGTATTTTTTCATTACCCCACCCACCTAAAAATTATGAACATTTTTTTTCTTACAAAACAAATTGCACAATGTTATTATCAGTTTCTTAACCAATTTTCTTACTCACATGCGGAATAATGCTCCTTTAAGGTTGCATGCCTCTAGGTCAAATACTTTTTTGGATACGTGCTACACAAGCTTTCACATGCCATTTACGTATATATCTGACCACGTCAAGGGACATAAATCTGTTTTTACTGAGTGAAACCTCAAATAAAAGCACTGGTGCACAACTTCGCATGCTGAATTTAATTCTTGTTTGGTTTCATGACTCTTGGCGCATATACTTTTGAGGTACATGCGACACGAATGTTTAGACCCTTTATGTACAATTTGACTGTCAAGGGCCATAACTCTGGTCTTACTATGTGAAATGCGGGATGGGGCACAAAAGTATAACAACATTTTTAGGAAGTCACATTTGAACTTGAAGGAGATAGATCTACGTTAAGATTTTCTGGAATTTTATTTGACTTGGAGTCGGCTGGATCATTACTGGACGAAATGGTTTACTTTCAAATTGGCTGTCCACAATGTATTCGATTCGAGCACTTCCTACGACTACTCCTCCAATAAAACACCATCACTTTTAAAGGTAAAATATGGATGCACGACCTATATTGTCAGTACATACGATATTTTTGCGCGAGTGCGTTGCATATCCGGCACTTTCGGCGGCGAATCCTGAACTTTACAGTGGTTATCGCTTGCTGCGCGATTGAGCTGCGCACGAAATATTGTGATGAACTCCTTTAATATAATAATCTGCGTGTTTTATATTCTGTATACTAGTTATAATTGCGGAAATAAAACGAGACTGTCACACATTTTTATCATTGAATCCCCTTTGTCCTACATGCATTGTGTCTTAATACAAACGTTCACACCTTTCCGTAAACGAGCGACTGCAACAACGGAAATGCCCGAAGGTGATACAGAAATCGATAACAACTTGATCAAATGAGAAAAAACACAAACTACAAGCTTAAATATTCTTATTTTGCATGATCATATGTTTAAAATAATAATATGAACAATAAACAGGAATATCATACGAACCTTAAAATATTAGCAAGCAGTGTAACTAGTGCAAACTCTCAAGAGCAATTATTTGCAAAAGTTCGAAGAAAACATCATCAAATGAAAATGTACATGAAAATGTTTGGACAAATTAATGCGCGGACATGAATTAGCGCACGTGCGATAGCGCTAAAAGCGCTGTTATTAGTACACCGCTAAAATAAGTAAGCCTACAGTAATACATTTTCTAGATAACTACTGGCTGCAGCTACATGAAGCTGAAAACAGTAATATATTTGGTTTTGGTCAGTACAGAAACAATCTAGGAAATCTTCATGGGTTTTCCAAACCCTGGACATGACAGACTACTAATTAACATGGGGGACATTCTCTGTGATGCCTAGTTCTGAAAATAGTTAAGAATAAATTAAAGATCAGAGGAACATTTAATGGCACACAGAAAGCACAGTTTGAAAACTGCCTCTTTATTTAGATTTGTAACAACTAGCTTTTTTAACAGGATGGCATGAAAGGGTTTCAGGAAAGTGAAGTGCAATCAGTGCCAGGAGAATTGCATCAATTCTTGGCTCAGGTCAGAAAATGGCAAATTCTCTGCAAATGCCCGCAAAAAAGTCACAAAACCTGAGACCTTTTCAAAAATGATTTTGGGTACCAAAGATATAAACCTGTAACAACAGTGTAAATTTAATGTAGACTATGGCCTCTGAATTCAATATCATATTAAATCACTTGTAAAACAAGAGCTCCGCAAAGCGGGGCAAAATACGCCCACAGTTCTAGATCAGAGGAGGAGCAAGTAAAATCTAAAGACAATTCATTCTTGTGTGTGTGTTGTGGGGGAGATGGAGTGTAATGTGGCAATGGGTGGGGGATTGGGTGCTTTTGTACAGCGGTGATGGAATACTAAGAAACTGTTTTTTTAAAATGTTTTTGTGTGTGTGTGTTGGGGTGGGATTAATGTGTTGGGGGGTGGGTGTGGGGGGCATGAATAATGTGGATTGTAACACTCCTGAAGTCACTTCATCTCCACCCATCTTTATTCCAAGTCTAAAGTCAACACTTTTAATAGTTTTGAAGTTGTGCTCCAGACAAAATACATTTTTTTTTGTTGTTGTTTTTTTTTGGTCGAGGTGTGTGGGGTGCTCAGGAATGGAAGGGGAGTAATGTGTATTGCTGCACTCCTCAAATCATCTAATCACCACCAAACTGTATTCCAAGTTTAAAGTCAATACCTTGAATAGTTTTGAAGTTCTGGATACAAAATACAAAGGACAGATTTGAACTCAATTTCTGACCTTAAATTTCTAACAACAGACCAAGTACATGAGCTATGCACATTGTCTCATCGCCACCTACCTATATGCCAAGTTTCAAGTCAATACCTTAACTGGTTATCAAGTAATGCTCATGGGCACATCTAACGAAGCTAGAACTATCACTCGAGTGTTTAATAACTCCAGTAAGATGACCTTGACCTTTGACAATAATGTTGAAGAACTATTTTAATTTGTATCAAATCCATTCAGTAATAACAAAGATATTGTGTAAGTGCTTCAAAATTGATCAAAGTTCTAAGTATAAAGGGGCATAATTCATGAAATATTGGAGCAAGAATAATTGCCCTTCTACTGTATGATGTGGGTAATGATGTCTACAAACCATTTTAAGTTTGAATCAAATCCCTTTTGTAATAACAGAGATACTGAGAACTTGCTTAAATCTTCTTTGTAAGATTATCATTGAACATTGTAATATCATCATCAATGATTTTTCACAGACAGTAACAATTTTATCTTCTTGTTTTAAAATTACATTTTAATAGAAGCATGATAGTTGTTTTGGCTGCAAATTGCTCTAGAAGGTAAGTTAGTTCCAAGCAGTATTGAAATTAGTATCAGACTATTTGATGTTCGTGCACCGGCGCTAGAGTCCTGTATCCAAATGGGCAGTTGTCGCTATGCTAACTATCAGATCCAAAATTTTTATCTCGATTTCTAAGGGACCAAATTTGTGACAATCATTTACATTATTTTACACCAACCTGCCAATTTAAATGTTCACAATTTCTTTCCAATAAATGTTAAATTACTGGATGACTGACAAAAGAATGACAAGTTTGCGTGACAGTATAGTACAGTCTGCTACAAGAGGCTAAAACAGACAGCTAGGCTTCTTAGAAGGAATATTTGCTGACTCTGAAATTTACTGAAAGTTTAAGTCCAGACAGCCTATATTGTTCAACTAATCTCCTAAAATTGCATAAAATTTGTATTTTAAATTGGAATCAGAATAATATCATCTAACATGCCTAAGATATAAATGTTTAACCCAAAGTCAGATATGTGACACTGTACTGCAATTCTCTTTCCCTATGTAGAAAGTGTGTACATACAGTGCATAATTTCTAAAATAACAATTGAGTTTCTCTGAACAAGAGAGCCATGAAGGCTAATTTAAGTTTTACCCAAAATGACCCTGTTTCAAACCTGACATAGGATTCACTTAGACAAAAATTTTGACTTGGTTTCATGCAGATTATGTAGTTTTAGCAAGGTTTTCCTACAATTTCATCTAACGATCTAGTCTTTGAACACAAATGATCTGGTTTTGAAATAACCTAGATTTCATAAACATTCTGATCAGATTTAATTTAGAGAAGACATAAAACGTGACCACTAGAGTGTTAACAGTGTTTTTTCCGAGATTTGACCTAGTGAGGTAGTTTTAGATCCCAGATGACCTAGTTTCACACTTTATCTAGATATACACATAAACAAGGGAGAAAACAAGAGGGCCTTGAAGGTCCTGTATCACTCATCTAGCCTAGTTCTTACTCTTAAGCTAATCTCATACATGCCAAGTTCCCTCGAAAATTTTCCAGGAAATTTTTTAGGAAATTGCTTGGTCGTATATGAAACTGTAAAATAAATTGAACATTTTTTTCTTTCTTAAATGTTTAACTGACTTGGGAAATGGTTTCAGGGGTTGTAAGTTGCATTTTAAACAAAAAAGTGTTGATTTAAATTTATTTAATTATTATCATTTAATTAATGAAATTTACTGGCATATCTTTTCTTTTTATTTGGTGACTATCCCTTGATAATCTGCAGGTCTTACATATTCCAGGATTTTTAGCACATGAGCAGTAGAAAAAATATATGGTAAATAAACCTATTTCACCATTTTAGATTTATATAGTATAAGTGCATTTTACTCGTAAAAAAACAAAACAAAAAAAAAACTAGAAGATGCTTTGTAGAAAAGCACAGGTCTCCCCCAATGCATAGTCATATAGGCAAGAAGTCAATAGGGGACAGGAGAGAAAGTCAAGGAGACACTGATGGTTGGCTGCAGTAGGGATCATCTACTTGACCTTTGATCGAATGACCCAAAAATCAGTAGGGTCATCTACTCTGCATGTCCAATTATCCTAATAAGTTTCAACATTCTGGGTCAAGTGGTTCTCAAGTTACTGATCGGAAAGAGTTTTCTATATTCAGTCCCCTGTGACCTTGACCTGATGGAATGACCCCAAAAACAATAGGCGTCATCTACTCTGTAAGTCCTATCATCCTGTGAAGTATGAAGGTTCTAGGTCTAATGGTTCTCAAGTTATTGACCGGAAATGGATATCCATGTTCTGTCTGCTGTAACCTTGACCTTTAATAGAGTGACCACAAAATCAATAGGGCATCTACTCGGCATGTCCAATCATCCTATGAAGTTTCAACATTCTGGGTCAAGTGGTTCTCAAGTTATTGATCGGAAATGGTTTTCCATGTTCAGGCCCCCATGACCTTGACCTTTAACAGAGTGACTTCAAAATCAATGGGGGCCATCTACTCTGCATGTCCAATCATCCTATTAAGTTTCAACATTCTGGGTCAAGTGGTTCTCAAGTTATTGAATGCAAAGAGTTTTCTATGTTCAGCCTCCTGTGACCTTGACCTTTGATGGAGTGACCCAAAAAACAATAGGCGTCATCTACTCTGTAAGTCCTATCATCCAGTATGAAGGTTCTAGGTCTAATGGTTCTCAAGTTATTGACCGGAAATGGATTTCCATGTTCTGTCCGCTGTGACCTTGACCTTTAATAGAGTGACCCCAAAATCTATAGGGATCATCTACTCTGCGTGTCCAATCATCCTATGAAGTTTCAACATTCTGGGTCAAGTGATTCTCAAGTTATTGACTGGAAATGGTTTTCCATGTTAGGGCCCCTGTGATCTTGACCTTTAATAGAGTAACCCCAAAATCAATAGGGGTCATCTACTCTGCATGACCAATCATCCTATGAAGTTTCAACATTCTGGGTCAAGTGGTTCTCCTGTTATTGATCGGAAATGGTTTTCCATGTTCAGGCCCTTGTGACCTTGACCTTTGATGGAGTGACCCCAAAAACAATAGGGGTCGTCTACTCCATAAGCCCTGCCATCCTATGAAGTCTGAAGGTTCTAGGTCAAATGGTTCTCCAGTTATTGATCGGAAATGAAGTGTGACGGATGGACGGACAGGGCAAAAACAATGTCTCCCCAGTGGGGAGAGACATAAAAATATAGCTGTTAAATGTTTGAACCTATCTCAACTTGTTTTCTCACTTCGGCCATCAGTGGTAATGATCGAATAAAGGTCGGCTCTTTTATCTATTCAATTGTATCCCTAAACATCTTTTCCCACAAATAAACTCTTCTCTTTACCATATTTATGTAAACAACCACCACTCTCCAATTAACACCGTCATTATTGGTGACAAATGCCTCCGAAGCCTGCCCAAGAATGCTACTGTTGTATGCGCAAAAAAATCTCATACCATTTCGTAACCTTGACCTTGACCTAAGAGGCCACCGGGTCATAAGCGTGACACACTTTCTCAATATGGTTAACATTTGTGTCAAATTATTTTCAAATCCCTCGATAAATGGCAGAGTTATGGACCAGACAAGAAACACCTTTGACTTCTAAGTGTGACCTTGACTTTGGAGCTAGGGGTTTGGGTCTTGTGCATGACACCTCATCTCATTATAGGTAACATTTATGCTAAGTAATCTCAAAATCCCTTCATCAATGGCAGAGTTATGGACCGGACAAGAAACAGACCATGTTGACCTTTAACCTCTAAGTGTGACCTTGATCTTAGAGCTAGGGGTCTGGATCCTACGCATAACACATCGTCTCAATATGAGGAACATTTATGCCAAGTAATTTCAAAATCCATTGATGAATGGCAGAGTTATGGACTGGACACGAAACAGACCCTGTTAACCTTTGACTTCTAAGTGTGACCGTGACCTTGGAGCTAGGGGTCTGGGCCTCAAGCATGACACGTCATCTCATTATGGTAACCATTTATGTCAAGTTATTGCAAAATCCCTTTCTTCTTCTTCTTCTCATTTGCGATTTCAAAATCCCTTTATGGATGGAAGAGTTACAGCCCAGACAAGAATTCACCTGACGCTCGCTCGGACATACGGATAATGCGATTTTAATATGCCCACATTGGGGGGCATGAAAATAGCCACTGGCATACACACCTGTTTGCAGAAGGTCATCAGTGCATGACCTTGTTAAACTTTTATCGATAAGAATGATAAATTATGTCAGTTATAGTGTGTAATGACATATGATACCATAAGCTTGGAGTTTTGGATTTCCGGGAGAAATAATTGATTTCTGCATGACCGGGAGATGGACCAAAAATCCGTGTGTCTCAAGGATGATCCAGGAGACTTGACATGTATGTAATCTAGTACCGAATTTGGCCTAGATTTCATCGAGACAAACAGTTGACAACGTTTTATGTATATCAGGTAAATCAGGTAACCATTAACCAAGTTTTCAATGACTTGACCTAGTGGCACAGTTTCTGACCCCATGTACCCTCCTTTTGAACTTGATCTAGATTTTATACAGACAAACATTCTGACAAAGATATATGATGATAAAGTTCAAAAAGTGGCTTCTTCAGTGTTAAAGTTTTTCTATGATTTGACCTAATGACCTATATTTTCTCAAATGACCCAATTACAAAAATCTCCTAAATTTTTAAACAGACAAACATTCTTTCCAAGTCTCATGAGGGTAGAAAATGTGGTCTTTTAAGTGTTAACAATGTCTTTCTATGATCTGACCTAGTAACCTAGTTTCTGACCCACGTTGATCTTGTGTTAAGGCAAACATTCTGATCTAGTTTCATGAAAATCAAATAGAAAATCAAGCCTCTGACATGTTAACATTGTTGTCCTAGTGACTCAGTATCAAATTTATGCAAGCTTTTCTTGAGGCAAACATTTTGACCAAGTTTATCTAAGATTGGGTCTAAATTATGACTTGTAGCAGGTTAACAGTAAAACTGCTGATGTCATCTGATTGAGGATGACAGGCATAAAGTGATCACAATAGCTCACCTGAGAACCTTGTGTACTGGAGCTATAAATATATATTGTATTCCTAACTAGATAACAAATTCCTAATTAAATTATGTAGTATGTTCTCAGTTCATACCGGTGTTGCCCAGTTTCTATCTCTGTACTCCAAGTTGCCTTTTTCTGCAGCCAGTTTTTTAAGGTCAGTCAGCATTAGTCTTTCTGTCTCCAATCGTTTATCATCAATTTCTTCCTGAGTTACACCTGTGAAAAGAAATCTTAAAAGTGCATATTCACCTAAATATACATATATATCAATGATATCATCACAAAGTATTATAGTAATATAATTTCATGTGTTCCTATATATAATTTCATGTGTTTCTCTATATATATTTCAGCAGTTACATCAATACAACCAAATGTAAGCAAGGTGTCATAAAGTGTATTTCACTGATATGTATATAACCACAATGCTGGGGCAATA
The DNA here is from genome assembly GCF_021730395.1 of Mercenaria mercenaria. NCBI lineage: Eukaryota > Metazoa > Mollusca > Bivalvia > Venerida > Veneridae > Mercenaria > Mercenaria mercenaria. Next base: position 42,741,683 of record NC_069366.1, on the reverse strand, counting down.
TCCAATATAAAACTGAAAGTGGGGTGAAATAGAGGAGACAAACAGGAAGACCCAACAGATGCACACACATACAGAAAAACAGAGCACCAACAATAAATTCTTTCATCATTGCTGTAATTCCTTACTACTACAAGGGACTGTCATTACCCTTTCCATATAGATAGGAGTTTATGTCCTTGTCTCTTTTAAAGCAAGAGATTTTCTGCAGATAAGCCAAGTCATACAGATAGGCTAATAAGAAATATGAATTTCCAAGACTGTATAATGGTTGAAACAGTCTACTGTGTAAATTAAAGATCCATTACTTTCATAGGAGCAACAGAAACTATAACAAACTCTTCACTATGACAAAGAATTGATCAATAAGAGTTATATTACAATGCAACTTTACAAATATTCTGTGCTGTATAAAAAGTAACAGAAGGACTTGCCTCTTGATTAAGGTCAGAATGAATAACATCAAAATTACTTACTCTACTTACTGAGCAATCAAGTTGTCAATTTTTTTTAATTTCGACTAATGGACCAAAACTCCAGAGTGACAAAGACTATGCGGCTGGTTATCAAACTTGGCCAAGGTAATTCCCCATAAACATTCAATCTTTTGAACACTGAATAAGACTCAAGTTAACATACCCTAGTGAGATGTACCCCCCCCCCCCACCCCGCACGCACTGCACAGTACTTGCAATCTGACAACAAAACTGCAAAATTTGTGATTAGAATATAGTAAAAAGACAAAATGATTTCCATAATCTGCAGATTTTTTTTCTGAAAGAACATAACTCACACGCACAACTAGGGGCACTGACCTTGTGTGAGTTTCATAAATGTGGGGGCATGGTTCGGAGATTGGCGTGCACAAGATTGCATATGCAGACTGTTGTATGTATAGTAAAAAAACCAAAGTCTATAACTCTGCAGAATATTTTTCTGAAAGAACCAAAACATCCCATGCACAAGTAATGTTGGTATGATCACTTGTGTAAAGTTTCTTTAAATTGTGTGAAATGGTTCGGGAGATTAGGCACTCGCAAGACTGAATATGCAGACTCTATGTATTGCATATTTAATAACAAAGCACCGCAATGCAGGATTCCCCCAGTATACCTTGAATACTATGTGACCTTGACTTGTAGCTAGCCACCCAGAACATGTGCTCTGCACATGTCTTGATTGGTGATTTTTGTGTCTTTTCTTCGAATCTTAAGGGTTCAAGAGTTCAGAGCGATGACCTTTGCCCCAAAGTGTGACCTTGCCTTGAAAGACTGAACATGCGCTCTGCATGCCCTTTTATGTGTTAAACATTTGGCCAAGTTTCTTACACCCTTCAAGCAGTTCAAGAGTTACGAGCGTAATGAAACACACTCATAGGATATTGACCCAAAGTGTGACCTTGCCCTTGAAAGCAACAACCAGAACTGTGCTCTGCCGTTTTGATGTGGGGGAACATTGTGTCAAGTTTCTTTGAAATCCTTCAAGGGGGTCAAGAGTTACAGAGCGACAAGAAACACATCATATAAAATTTCCCTAAGTGTGACCTTACCTTGAATGACATCAAGAACATGTGCTCTGCACAATCGTCCCAGTGGTGAACATTGTCAAAGTTTCTTTGAAACCTTAAAGGGGTCAAGAGTTACACTGCGACACGAAACTGCTAACTACGGTACGGACATGGACAGACGGACACTTGGGTTATACATCCCAACCTTTGGTTTAAAAACAAAGCCCTAAATCTGAGAATTTTTTTTTCAAAGAACAAATTTGGGGGTTTAAAGGGTTTCTTAAATTTTCGGGGGGTTTCAAAGATTAAAGGGCAACTTGATAATTAGTATAGTAAAAAAAAAAAAAACCAAAGTCCATAACTCTGCAATTTTTTCTTTCTGAAGAATCTAAATACCATCCCAAACTTCTTTGTTTGATATTTTGTAAGTTTCTTTAAATTTTGGAAAAGGGGATAGAAGAGTTGGGGGCCCACAAGTTTGGTTATGGCAACAACAGACAACTAAAACCCAGTAACATCCCCACCCCCCCCACCCCCCCCCCGTCTTCAACTTTGTTGTACGACACCAAATTTTTGCGATTCTATGTATTTAAAGGACATCCCCCAAGAATGAAAGGGTTTCCAGCCAGTTCCCAAACTTTATAATTTTTGGTACACAAAAAGCTTGTGCGTGTTATGGGTGAATGTTGGATAAAAATTTTTCCGGGGTTTTCATGGTTAAGTTAATCCACAAAATTATGTAAAATTTATATTCACAACTTCATATTTCCATGAAATAGACGTTTTTGTCCAAACCAAGAAATTTCAAGCCCAGGAAATTAAATGTTTTCACAGTAATTCAAGGGCCATACATGCCAGTATACTTCATATGAATATTTTGAGTCTCCCTTTTATCTTAAAGCTTGTACAAACTGACACATATACTTGATCATAAGGAGGGTGTCTTCTTTTTGTGAGAGACAGCAACAGATCAGAAATATTTGTAGCAGATCAATAGGACAGTTAGTTACAATGTCTCAATTTATGCTGGTCTCAATAAAAGACATTTTCCTCAATTAGAAATTTGTGAGAAACTGAATCTGTGGTAATGAATCTGTATTAGGATTTTTATGTAGTAGAAGAAATGCTACTCAGCTAGTTCGGAAATCATGTACATGGAATAAATGAAGTTATTCTTTTTCTATTTTAAATTTGTTTTTACCTATTTTTTTTTACAAATGTATTTATTTTATCTTGGTGTGGCATACTTGAATCACTTTAATCTGCTTCCTGGAAAAACCCAGAACTGATGTGATATAATGAGAGGTACACAGTGGTGACTCCCAACACACCATAGAGTCTGACCTAGTTCTTACCCCAGATAACATAATTATCTAATTTAGCCTAGATTTCATAGAGACAAACATACCCACCACTTCCCATTTCTGTGGTCAACATCTAAGCATTAAGACCAACCTTTTGCCTTTTGCAGAAAAATACACCACCACTGTGACAGTTTTGCCATATAAAATTTAAGACAGATGCAACAGCATTTGTAAATTCAAAATATCCACTTATATTATACATTTGTGTGTGTGTTCGGGTTTAACCTCTTTTTCAACAATTTTTCAGTCATATAAACGACGGTGTCTACTTGTAGCAGTGAGCACCATGCCCAACTTTATAGTGCTGCCTCACTGGAATATCACGCCGTAGACACGTGGCATGATACCCCACCCAGTCCTATACTATCCCTGTAAGCCTGAATCCCAAAAGGAAGCTGCCAGTACCATTTTTTTACGTCTTTGGTTTGACGCGGCCGGGGATCGAACCCACGAAATCCCGCACTCGAAGCGACGCTCTACCACCCGGCTACTTAGGCGGTTATTATACATTTGATTTGGGGTGTACCGGCCTTGAACAGGTCACATCTATGTATGGCTGTAGGTGTGTTTGCTTCTGTAAGTTAAGACATGTTCTCCTGTATATAAAATATACAGCTAATTAGAGGTTTATTATACTTGACTTACCAAATTGACTTTACTGATATTAAACAATATTCCTTTCTATATGCTGGTAAACACCTACACCAGGGGCTAATGCAAGAGATTTTCAACTGTGAATGCTTCAAAACATTTTATACAATTAAATAAGGAATGGGCTATACATCCTGCAACTGCTGTTATTAATTAACAAATTTCAACTAAATTTGATGTTTTGTTAAACAATACAGCATTAAAGAATTGATAAAATAATTTTGGCAGATGGAATGCTACACAGTTTTTGCAGACAAAATTGTATGCTAGGATAATGGTTCGAATCGTAAATTCGGCCAGGTCGTAAATACGGCACTCACTTGAAAGCTTTTTTTCCAGCCAGATGCTTGAGAACGCATCTGTGTCATCACAAGCACTTGCGTTAGCAACGAAGTCGGCAAAAACAACAAGTTAAGATGAGTAGAAAAAAAGTTGTCCTTCTCTAAAGTTATGTACTCTAAATAGCAAATATTTTGTCTGGCGGGTCGCGTGACGTCATCGCACGCGCTCGTTTATGCTGAGGCCCGGCAAGGGTTAATTCAAATCTTAACTTTATAACACGAAAAGAACATACGCTAACTAGCATAAAACACGTTAAAACCAAGTAAATGAATATATTGTCCCTCAGCGTCACCGAATTTCCATGAGCACTAGAACTCTCTTTTTTTCACACACGTTTACTCTCCAGTTAAAACACCCCCGAAAAGTGACAAGAACACAGTTTTATGCTAGAATGTGTAATAAAAAGTCACGTTAAACTTAAACTACATCATGCTGGTGTGAGAAGGATGACAGGCGTTTTTTAAATCTCTGTTGGCAAATATTTCCCATGAGGTATGCTATTGAAAAATGATTGCAGTTTATTGAAAAAAGAATGAATTTGGCTGTAGCATCGATTTATTTCCAAGACAATGTTGAAAACTAAACCAACTTTATGTTTAAGAAGTGGCCGAATATGTGCAACCTCCAGAGGGTAAAATGTGTAGTCTAAACCTGTCCGTTATTTTAAGCGCCGTTTTATTGTATTCCATATTATAAATAGCCATTAATGATAACAATCAATGTTGCTTGTATTAAAGCATATATGGTAGAAATTTTGTACAAATCCCAAAGAAAGAAATATTTATGAAAAACCGCAAAAAGTGGCCGAATTTACGACTCGAACCAATATTTATCTTGAAATTTTGTCAACAATTGTTTAGATATTCAAACATGCAATTGAAATAAATCATGAAGTATTGTAAATCATGCAGTAAGCCATCTTTAAACATATAAGGATGGGACAATCTGTTATTCTGACTGATGTGTTATTCTGACACATCACTTGGATAAAATGCTGAAAACAAGAGGGGCTTAAAGACCCTGTATTGCTCACCTGACCTAGCTCTTACCCCAGATAACATATTATCTAATTTAGCCTAGATTCCATACAGACAAACATTTTGACCATGTTTTGTGTAAATCAGGCAGATCATTAAGCAGGTTTTTCAGTGATTTGACAATGACATAGCTTTTAACCTCAGGTACCCTACTTTTGAAACTGCAGACAAACATTCTGACAAAGATTCATGATAAAAGTGTTGACAAAGTTTTTCTATGATTTGACCTACTGACCTAGTTTTTTTCCCAAAATGATTCAGTTACAAATTAATCCTATATTTTATACAGACAAACATTGCAGACAAGTCTCATGAAGACCAGGTAGAAAATGTGGCCTTTTGAGTGTAAGCCGTGCTCTTCTATGATTTGATTTTATCCTAAAAGTAAATGTGACCTATTGCAAAAGTTGTTGGTGCCAAAACTTAAATGTTCAATTTGTATTTCTGATGGTCACTTTTCTTACATTCGCTGTATATTTTACACTCATTTGATCATAAGTTCATGATGTCAATTCATAAAATTTTAGAAAACCCCAGATTCATTAAAGCGAAACTATGCTTGCCATACAGATAGATAGAAAACATTTACAGCTGAGGGAATTACTGGGCACAGATGATGCTAACAACCACAATCCACAGACAGGTTGATCTGTAGTTACACCGCTAATCACACAATCCACAGACAGGTTGATCTGTAGTTACACCGCTAATCACACAATCCACAGACAGGTTGATCTGTAGTTACACCGCTAATCACACAGTCCACAGACAGGTTGATCTGTAGTTACACCGCTAATCACACAGTCCACAGACAGGTTGATCTGTAGTTACACCGCTAATCACACAGTCCACAGACAGGTTGATCTGTAGTTACACCGCTAATCAATAACATATTTTACAGAATGCCCCAAGGGGTAAAGTAACGGCCCCAGGGGTAAAGTAACAAGGAATTGGTGGGTATTGTGCTCAAACATCAGTGATTTTGGCAGTAAATTAGCTCACCTTTCAATGAAGTTCACAGCACTGGAAGTGACACAATCCTGATGTTTCTGGATTATGTACAAGTACTAACCCGTTCTCCACAGAAATGACTTGAGACAATATCTTTCATCAAATAGTCACAAGAACATATTCCTCATCCTGGGATCAAACTCATGACCCTTTGATCTGTAGATCAACACTCTCCCTATTGACCTGAGATGGCAGGTCAAGACAAGTTAAGATTTTATTTTTGTTGTAAAAAAACTGAGGTGAGGCCGGTTGATGATCTCATTAACTGGGGATGAATGTTTAATATGATAGTTACAAATAGAAATTAGCAAATTTGATGTCATTTCTGAAGCCACAGTGGCTTATTAGCCATACTGAATAAACTTTCTGCTAGTAATTTTCGATTTTCCAATACAACTCTACACAAGATATGCATAGAAGGGTTTGATAGTGCAAATGCTGTCAATTATGGAGAAAAAATGGCAATCTTTCAAACTCATTATAAAAGAAACACCTTTGAGGCAATAATTTGGTCAGGGTATTTCTTCCATGAATCCAAAAGATTACTGGAATGAAAGAGTACACAAATTACATTGTTGCCATCTAATCTAGACAAATTGTGTCTAAAAACAACTGTTGATTTAATGACCTTTTTAGGACATGACCAAGATTGAATTATTTTCCAGCTAAATGACATATCTAAACCAGATATTCCTGACTTTAGCGTATCTGGTAATATGCCAATATATCACAACTTAATATTGTGAACAATTCTACCAAATTTAGATGTCCATCATAATCCCATCTTGATGAACGTTAAATTTTGTTTCTCAACTATTACACAGGATCTAACTAGACTTTATTCAATTCTGAATGTTTGCGCCATAAATGTAAAGACTGCTCAAAACGTATTTTTTGTGTTAATCTAACAAGTTTATACAAAAACAAGTTTGAACAATATTCCTTTGAAACATGTAACTCTCAAAAGAGTATTAGTTTCTTAAACTATCTAACTGACTTTTCACACGGTTTTGTTAAAACGTTTGGCTAATTTACTGTAAATATCTTACAATGCCATTTTCTTGTACATGTATACGGTTCACTCTCAAATGAAAACAGCAGAATGATGTACATATGGTTATGAAAAACCATAATTATTATGTCAAACTTCAAATCTATATTCTTCAGAATAACAATCATTATTTATGATCTGTTTCGAAAGTAAATCACACATAATACACATAGATATTCATGGTTGGACAGCTTCTCCAAAGAACAACCATACATCTTGTATAATTTCCTGTGTAATTTCTTACAGAACAAAATATAGAACATCTGTCTTTAGAAATAATTTACAGCTGTCTCTCTTCTCATATACTGATATAATATCATAAGTTAGGAATATCCTCTATGTCAATATAAAATATTTAAGCTAACTTTTGTAAATTATGAAAATGACCTCCTGCACACAGATACAATTTCTCATCCTTTACTTTTATCAAGATAAAGTACTGTCACAAGCTTTTTTAGATAAAACAAGGCTGCCACTAAAAAGTGTCTCGCCCAAGGGTGTAAAATGAGTTTTTGAACCATCCCACAAGGTTTCAAAGCAATATATGTAACAGTTTTGGAGAAATTGTCATTTTTGTGAATTTTCACAGGCATCAAATAAGTCTTTAAAAATCCTAATTTCTTCAAGGTTAGGGTAACTTGGGGGCCAGGACTAACCTTGGGGGTGTAAAATTAGTTTTTAAATCATTCTACAAGGTTTAAAAGAAATATATGTAATGGTTTTTGAGTTATTCCCCATTGTCGACACTGTTGTCGACACCGCCAGAATTCCGATCGCTAATTAGTCTCGCTTCCACTAAAAGTGAGCGAGACAAACACAGACTGCTTGATAAGTTATTTTTCAGTTTCATTTTACAGCTTTAATTTTTTTTCAAATTGTGTGGGTTTTGAGTGCAAAAAAATGTTCAAGAAAATTCATAGAGCTTCAATTTAAAAACTGATAACACAGCATGATCATTGAGAGTGCATATTGTTTTCATGAAATTGTCACTTTCCCATTTCAAGGCACAATCAAATGTGTGTGCTGCATGACTTTAACAATCAATTTCCTATGTCTTACATCATCAAGTTACTAAAATGAAATCAGCGGATAAACAACAAGAGTTGTCAGAAGGGACAGCTCACTTGACTAGTTTGACATATCTATGGAAACTAGAGCTTAATGCACCAGATGCGAATGGTGATGTTTTAAATAACAGAATTAGAGTAAAAGTGGGTCAAAAAATTAACTAAAATTCCTAGGAATAAAAGAGATATAATTCATGGAATATTTATACCAGAGTAATGTACCTTGTGTCATCTGATGTCAAGCAATGATACGGAACAACTATTTCAAGTCTGAATTATGTCCATTTAGTAATAACCTAGAGTGAAGGTGCATCACAGTTTTAGCCCGAAATTCTAAGTAACAAGTACAAGGTCAACACTGTTTGACACATGCCTCCTGAAAATGCTTGAAAGAATAATAAATAAAGTGCACAACACGAGTGTAACTCTTGAAAAAAAAATTCAGTCACAACAGTCCCAACAACATGTGCATGTCTACTTTATGATGTATACAAAGTTTCACTGAAACTGGATGGAAAATGTAGGAGTTGTGTACAAAATGTTGTAATGTAGTTGTAACATTTCTAAGTCAAACTAACACATGTATTTGCAAATGGAATTTTAATTTTGTGGTTGTTTACAATGATTTTTTTTTAGTAATTACTGTAATTCTTTTGTTTTTCTAAGTCCACAAAAAAAACTCCTTACCAGGTAGCATACATGCCATAATTTTTCAGAACGTTTCCGGGATTCTGAGTTAAAATTTCCGGGATTTTTACCTTTTGTCCGGGACATACATCGTGACATTGGTATTCGTCTGTTTCATGCAAAAATATCGTAATATTACAAGTAGTTTTGCGAGATAAACATTGTTCACTTGCTTACAATGTTTATTTTGCTGCAAATGTCGTCTAGCTTTCCAAGGGAGGTAAATACATGTACGGGTAATACACATCTATAGTTCGGCACATGAATTTATTGCGTTCCCGAGGTGAACAGAATTAGGAGACTTACTATATACGAAGAATCAACCTGGTCATCGTGATTTAGATTCTAGCTAATTTGGTATCATTCTAAAGCTTAAACATTTATCTAATAATTAAACTGAATCCTTAAAGGAATAAAATATATCTTGTAAATAAAATCGCCAATATAAAATATTTGGAGTCGGGTCAATTTCCATGGATCAGTCGGCAAAGGCATTCAATATTTTAATTTAGAATATGTGTAACAATCGATCTTGATAACCTTTTAAAATAATTATCGTATAATTGACCGTTTTCAATAATCTCTTCCATAAAGGCTACATGTAGCTTTACCGCCAACGTGCTAAAAACAAAGAGATTTACGACTATTGTTCCTAATTTAGGTACCATAAAACAGTTACTGATTGCATAATCCTGTCAGTTCTTAATCAGGGTCATCATAATAACTGACTGTAACTTAATCAGTGTCATCAAAAGATCGTAGCATGATCAAAGCGGACTTAATCAACACATGTCCCGCTCGAGGGCATGAAACTGATTAGGAATAAACAATGTGACACCGGGGACTATTTATTGTGTAAAATTCAACAACTTATAGACAAAACTAGAATGTGTCTGTAGGACACAGGGTGTGCCCCCCACTGGTACATTTGTCACAAATAAGTGGCAATAATTCAAATGTTTGCAGTCTTAATGGGGTATAGCCTCAACAAACATTTTTTGAAAAGGATTCATTATTCTAGGTGCTATACTTTTTGAGCTATGAGCATCACAAACAAAAACTCCACTATTTTGGCTATTTCAAGGGCCATAACTCTGTAATAAGAGCTAAGGTTCTCAAGAAGAATGCTAAGTGTGCAAGGTCACATCACGATAAAGACTCCAGCAAGGTTTCCTGAATTTACATCAAATACTTTTTCAGCTAGATATATAATTAGGTGAAAAAGTGCATTTTTTTACTATTTCAGGGGCCATAACTTTAAAAATAAGGGGTGGAGCCAGACAAAAAATTAGAGGTGTGCAAGTTTATATCATGATAAAGACTTATGCGAGTTTTCAACCATTTATATTAAATACTTTTTGAGCTAGGTGTGTCACAAGGTGAAAATGTACATTTTTGACTATTTCAGGGGCCATAACTCTAAAAATAGGGGGCGGACTCAAATGAAAAATAGGAGGTGCATAAGTTCATATCATGATTAAGACTCATGCAAGGTTTCATGAATCTATATCAAATACTTTTTAAGCTAGGCATGTCACAAGGTGAAAATGTGCATTTTTGACTACTTCAGGGGCCATAACTCTGAAACTGGGGGCAGACCCAAATGAAAAATAGGAGGTGCGCATGTTCATATCATGATTAAGACTCATGCAAGGTTTCATGAATCTATATCAAATACTTTTTGAGCTAGGCGTGTTACAAGGTGAAAATGTGTATTTTTGACTATTTCAGGGGCCATAACTCTGAAAATAGGGGGTGGAGCCAGATGAAAAATAGGAGGTGCGCAAGTTCATATCATGATTAAGACTCATGCAAAGTTTCATGAATCTATATCAAATACTTTTTGAGCTAGGCATGTCACAAGGTGAAAATGTGCATTTTTGACTATTTCAGGGGCCATAACTCTGAAAATAGAGGGCGGAGCCAGATGAAAAATAGGAGGTGCGCAAGTTCATATCATGATTAAGACTCATGCAAGGTTTCATGAATCTATATCAAATACTTTTTGAGCTAGGCGTGTCACAAGGTCAAAATGTGCATTTTTGACTATTTCAGGGGCCATAACTCTGAAAATCGGGGGTGGAGCCAGACGAAAAATAGGAGGTGCGCATGTTCATATCATGATTAAGACTCATGCAAGGTTTCATCAATTTATATCAAATACTTTTCGAGCTAGGCGTGTCACGAACTTCGGACGGACGGACGGACGGATGGACGGACGGACGCACGGACAGACGGACGGACGCACGGATGCACGGACAAGAGCAAATCTATATGCCCCCACCACTCATGGGGGGGCACAAAAACATTTATTTTTTGGGGGGATTATTTTTATTTGTTCCTGTATTTTTATTTTTCCGGGACATTTCAAGACTGTCTGGGACGAGTATGTAATTTCCGGGACAATCCCGGACAATCCGGGACGTATCACATGTATGCAGGTAGAGATACCTTAAAATACATCTAAAATTTGAAAGTAACCACAGAAAAGTGGTCTTGGTTTTTCCCTAAGGTCAATACAATGTAAGTTATTTATAGTAACAACTAAGGGAAGTTAATCTTAAAATAAAAAAAAATATAAAAAAATAAAAAAAGGGGGATAACTCATAAAATACAGGTGTCACAGTTACGGCCCTTGTGTCAAATGATGTAGGTGGTGATGATGAACAATTATTTTAAGTTTGAATCAAATCCCTTGTGAAATAACAGAGATATAGTGAAAATGCATCAAAATTAACATAAAATTCTAAGTAAAAAGGGGGCATAATTCATAAACAATTGGTGCCAGAGTTGTGGACCTTGTGTCATATGATGTGGGTGATGATGTGGAACAATATTTTAAGACTGAAACAAATTCACATAGTAATAACTGAGATAAAGTGAAAGTGCACCAAAACTTTAACCTGAAATTCTAAGTAAAAAGGGGGGATAATTCATGAAATATTGGTGCCAGAGTTATGACCCTTGTGCCATATGATGTGGGTGATGATGAGGGAACAACTATTTTAAGTTTGAAGTAAATCCATCAAGTAATAACAAAAATAAAGAGAAAGTGCATCAAAACTTTAACCAAAGTGCGGACACGGAAGGACGCAGACGCCAGGTCGAGTAGAATAGCTCTTCATACTTCGTATAGTCGAGCTAAAAATTACTTTCAGGAAAGTATCTTGTTTTGGTTTTTCTATTTTAAGTAAATTTAATCTTTTTGGTACAAGAGTGCCTCATCTTCCATTTCTGACATGTCTGAATACTTCTTTCAACGCTCCAATTTCACATAGATTTTCCCCATTTTACCCATAAACAGTTACCAACTACACTTACTATATCATATCTAACAAAGAAATACAATACTTTCAGAATTTTCATTCCATTCTATTACTGACTGAATCCCTGAAGAAAAACTTGGAAAGAAAAAGAGTAATTTACGGTGTTTATTGGGATGCTTGAGAAAACTTTGCCCTCTCCGGAATTAAGAGATGTAAAAATGAATAGGAAAATAGAAAATGGGACCCACTATACATTCATCAACTATGGTGATAGTTAATAATCTCTTCTGGGCATTTGGGAACATAATTCAGTGTCTGTTTACCAATTACTAGAACCTATGATATTTTGTGATGAATAATTACAGTACAATAACTCTAGTTATGATTTGCTGCCTTTACCCTTATGATTCTGCCTTTGCGACCAGTGCAGATGAAGATCAGCTTGCACATCCATGCAATCTGATCATGATCTACACTGTTTGTAATTCAGTCAATATCTTTTTGGTAAGTACCCCTTTTAACAGTTAATGGAAAGATGGACAAGTTCAATACAGAACAAGAGATCACAGAGTGATCTTGGTGCCCACCAATGTGCCATTTTGAGTGTTCCAAATTTCAAGACTTATTGACTAGCTCAAGGTCAAATTTTCATTTCCGTACACAACACTGTGCATGTGGTCCAAATTCGAAAGCTGTAGCTTGAGAAATGTGAAAGTAGATCACTAGATCAATTTCAAGGACAAAGTTCTTTGTACACAAAACTATGCATGTGCATCAAGTTTGAAGGCTGTAGTTTGAGAAATTTGAAAGTAGGTCACTAGGTCAATCTTAAGGTCAACGTTTATTTTGGTACACAAAACTATGCAAGTGGTCCAAATTTGAAGGCTGTAGCTTCAGAAATGTGAAAGTAGGTCACTAGGTCAAAATCAAGGTCAAATTTCACTTCAGAACACAAATCTATGCATGTGGTCCAAATTTGAAAGCTGTAGCTACAGAAATGTGAAAGTAGGTCACTAGGTCAAAATCAAGGTCAACTCATGTCAAGGTTCATCTTGCCACTCAAAACCATACAAGTGGTCCAAATTTGAATGTTGTAGGTTATTGACAAGAAGATTTTAAAAGCTTTTCCCTATATAAGTCTATATGAACCATGTGACCCCCAGGGCTGGGCCATATTTGACCCTAGGGGGATAATTTGAACAAACTTGGTAGAGAACTACTAGATGATGCTACACACCAAATATCAAAGCCCTAGGCTTTGTGGTTTGGAAAAGAAGATTTTCGAAGTTTTCCCCTATATAAGTCTATGTAAACCATGTGCCCCCCAGGGCGGGGCTATATTTGACCCTAGGGGAATAATTTGAACAATCTTGGTAGAGAACTACTAGATGATGCTACATACCAAATATCAAAGCCCTAGGCTCTGTGGTTTTGGACAAGAAGATTTTCAAAGTTTTTCCCTATATAAATCTATGTAAATTATAAAAATAAACAAAGGGCCATAACTCACTCAAAAATTGTTGAACCAGTCTGATTTTCAGGGGGACACAACTAGGGTACCAATACATCATTCTGACAAAGTTTGGTCAAAATCCCCCCAGTAGTTTCTGAGGAGATGCGATAACGAGAAATTGTTAACGGACGGACGGACGACAGACCACGGACGCAGAGTGATTTGAATAGCCCACCATCTGACGATGGTGGGCTAAAAATAGCAGTGTAAGGGTCAAACTTGAAATGTGAGGAAGATATCATATCAGCTAAGGAAGTTGAAACAGTGGCAACCTTTATTCAAATAAAAAGAAATATCTCCAGAGACCTAGATGTTTTTTTCCAAAGATGCTACAAACCAAGTGTTGTGAAACTGTAACAAGTGCTATTATAACGATGCTAAAGAGAAATGATCGTGGATGCCTGAAGATAGAAAATGATTTCCAAAGTTACCTCTTTTAGCCATTTCTGTTTCTATAAAATCTAGGCACACTTCATCCTCACAGATATCATAGGGCATGTTACCATCTGCATTCACTGCTAGCAATTCAGCACCTCTGAAATTTTAAAACATCTTTGTTTCAACTACATCTTTTCAACATACCTGATAACCTTATTTTGTCATTTTCTAAAATATCATATTCTCTATAGAAAAAGTAAAAGTGTTAGCTTTTACATACTTTTATGAAAGAAAGTTATGCTTCATCAACTATAACCCCATAAAACATGATGCTATTGAAACTAGATGTGTGTCCATAGGACACAGGTGCTCCCCACTCCTGTCACTGTACATGGTTTCATGACTCTCGGTGAAACATTTTTAAGATATATGCAACACGAACTTTTCAGCACTTCATGTGTATTTTTCACTAAGTCAAGGACCTTAACTCTGGACTGTCTGGGTGAAACACGAAACTGTAATGTTTTATGACTCTAAGTCAGATACTTTTTATGATACATGTGACACAAACTTGCATGCCATATATGCAAATTCTTTACTTTATTATGGGCGATAACTCTTGTCTGACAGGCAGAAATAACAAGAGCTGTCCGTAAGACAGCCAAGCTCGACTATTCGAAATATTGTCACAGAAGCTGGAAATTATTACCCAAAATGTTTAATATCAAAAGAGTTTTAAGTTCAAAAGGGGACATATCAGAGTTATGGGACTTGATGCTATCAACTAGTTTTATAACCCCGAAGAAACATGTTAAGTTTCAATTCAATATCTGCATTAGTTCTGGGGATAGTAACTTGCATGTAAAACTTTAACCAGAATTTTCTAAGTCCAAAAGGGGGCATAATTTGCTCAAAATACATGTTAAGAGTTATGGAACTTGACCCAGTGAGGTTGGTAATTGACCTAGAAAAAGAATAATTAAGTTTCAAAGCTATATGCCTTTTGGTAATAGCTGTATGTACTTGCACGCAAACTTTAACCAGGATTTTCTAAGTCCAAAAGGGGGCATAATTTGCCCAAAACAAGTCAGAGTTATGGGACTTGGTGCTATCAACTAGTTTTATAACCCCGAAGACACATGTGAAGTTTCAATTTAATATCTGTAGTAGTTTTTGAGATAGTTACTTGCATGTAAAACTTTAACCAGGATTTTCTAAGTCCAAAAGGGGGCATAATTTGGCCAAAATACATGTCAGAGTTATGGGACTTGACCCAGTGAGGTAGGTAATTGATCTAGAAAAAGAAAAAATAAGTTTCAAATCTATATGCCTTTTAGTAATAGCTGTATGTACTTGCACGCAAAACTTTAACCAGAATTTTCTAAGTCCAAAAGGGGGCATAATTTGGCCAAAATACATGCCAGAGTTATGGGACTTGACCCAGTGAGGTAGGTAATTGATATAGAAAAAGAAAAAAGAAGTTTCAAATCTATATGCCTTTTAGTAATAGCTGTATGTACTTGCACGCAAAACTTTAACCAGAATTTTCTAAGTCCAAAAGGGGGCATAATTTGGCCAAAATGAAGGTCAGAGTTATGGGACTTGGTGCTATCAACTAGTTTTATAACCCCGAAGACACATGTGAAGTTTCAATTCAATATCTGCATTAGTTTTGGAGATAGTAACTTGCATGTAAAACTTTAACCAGAATTTTCTAAGTCCAAAAGGGGGCATAATTTGCTCAAAATACATGTTAGAGTTATGGAACTTGACCCAGTGAGGTTGGTTATTGACCTAGAAAAAGAATAAATAAGTTTCAAAGCTATATGCCTTTAAATGATAGCTGTATGTACTTGCATGCAAAAACTTAACCAAGGTGTGACACCGACGCCGACGCCGACACCAGGGTGAGTAGAATAGCTAGACTATTCTTCGAATAGTCGAGCTAACAAGAGCTGTCCGTAAGACAGCCAAGCTCGACTATTCGAAATATTGTCACAGAAGCAGGAAATTATTACCCAAAATGTTAAATATCAAAAGAGTTTTAAGTTCGAAAGGGGACATAATTTGACTAAAATACATATCAGAGTTATGGGACTTGATGCTATCAACTGTTTTATAACCCCGAAGAAAACATGTTAAGTTTCAATTCAATATCTGCATTAGTTTTGGGGATAGTAACTTGCATGTAAAACTTTAACCAGAATTTTCTAAGTCCAAAAGGGGGCATAATTTGCTCAAAATACATGTTAAGAGTTATGGAACTTGACCCAGTGAGGTTAGTAATTGACCTAGAAAAAGAATAAATAAGTTTTAAAGCTATATGCCTTTTGGTAATAGCTGTATGTACTTGCACGCAAAACTTTAACCAGGATTTTCTAAGTCCAAAAGGGGGCATAATTTGCCCAAAATACAAGTCAGAGTTATGGGACTTGGTGCTATCAACTAGTTTTATAACCCGGAAGACACATGTGAAGTTTCAATTTAATATCTGTAGTAGTTTTGGAGAGAGTTACTTGCATGTAAAACTTTAACCAGGATTTTCTGAGTCCAAAAGGGGGCATAATTTGGCCAAAATACATGTCAGAGTTATTGGACTTGACCCAGTGAGGTTGGTTATTGACCTAGAAAAAGAATAAATAAGTTTCAAAGCTATATGCCTTTAAATGATAGCTGTAAGTACTTGCATGCAAAAACTTAACCAAGGTGTGACGCCGACGCCGACGCCAGGGTGAGTAGAATAGCTAGACTATTCTTCGAATAGTCGAGCTAAAAACAAGAGCACTGCCTTGCGAGTGCAGACGCTCCTATGATTTTTTGTCTCTGTATAATACAAATATTGTCCTACCCCAAGTCCAAAAGGGGCCATAATTCTTGCAAAATGCAATGTAGAGTTACTGTACTTACTGTGCAGACAGCTTTTAATGGCGAATAACTGCTCCAAGTTTTAAAGCAATAGCTTTGACTGTTAAGGAGAAAAGTTGACCTAAATGCAAAACTTAACCAAGAAATCTGATATTTTCTAAGTCCAAAAGGGGTCATAATTCATGCAAAAAACTGGATGGAGTTATGTTTCTTGCTGTGCAGAGTTGGCTTTTGATGGTGAACAAATGTTGCAAGTTTTAAAGCAATAGCTTTGACAGTTATGGAGAAAAGCTGACCTAAACACAAAACTTAACCAAGAAATCTGATTTTCTAAGTCCAAAAGGCCCGGCAACAATTCTTGCAAAAAGCAGGATGCAGTTATGTTTCTTGCTGTACAGAGTCAGCTATTGATGGTGAACAAGTGTTGCAAGTTTTAAAGCAATAGCTTTGACAGTTTAGGAGAAAAGCTGACCTAAACATTAAACTTAACCAGGCAACGCCAACACTTATCATGTGATGACAATAACTCATCATTTTTTTCTCTCAAAAAATCAGATGAGCTAACAAGAGATCACAGAGTGATCTTGGCGCCCACCAATGTGCCATTTTTGAGTGTTCCAAATTTCAAGACTTACTGACTAGCTCAAGGTCAAATTTCAGTTCCGTACACAACACTCTGCATGTGGTCCAAATTCGAAAGCTGTAGCTTGAGAAATGTGAAAGTAGGTCACTAGATCAATTTCAAGGACGAAATGTGAAAGTAGGTCACTAGGTCAAAATCAAGGTCAAATTACACTTCAGAACACAAATTTATGCATGTGGTCCAAATTTAAAGCCTGTACCTTCAAAAATGTGAAAGTAGGTCACTAGGTCAATGTCAAGGTCAAAGTTTGTTTCGGTACACAATCCTATGCATGTGGTCTAAATTTGAAGCCTGTAGCTACAGAAATGTGAAAGTAGGTCACTAGGTCAATCTTAAGGTCAAAGTTCATTTCGGTACACAAAACTATGCATGTGGTCCAAATTTGAAGGCTGTAGCTCGAGAAATGTGAAAGTAGGTCACTAGGTCAAAATCAAGGTCAAATTTTATTTCGGAACACAGAACTATGCATGCGTTCCAAATTTGAAGCCTGTACCTTCAAAAATGTGAAAGTAGGTCACTAGGTCAATGTAAAGGTCAAAGTTTGTTTTTGGTACACAAAACTATGCATGTGGTCCAAATTTGAAGGCTGTAGCTTGAGAAATGTGAAAGTAGGTCAGTAGGTCAAAATCAAGGTCAAATTCCAATTCGGAACACAAAACTATGCATGTGGTCCAAATTTGAAGCCTGTACCTTCAAAAATGTGAAAGTAGGTCACTAGGTCAAAGTCAAGGTCAAAGTTTTTTTCAGTGCACAAAACTATGCAAGTGGTCCAAATTTGAAGGCTGTAGCTACAAATGTGAAAGTAGGTCACTAGGTCAAAATCAAGGTCAACTCATGTCAAGGTTCATCTTGCCACTCAAAACCATACATGTGGTCCAAATTTGAATGTTGCAGGTTATTGACAAGAAAATTTTAAAATCTTTTTCCTATATAAGTCTATATGAACCATGTGACCCCCCAGGGCGGGCCATATTTGACTCTAGGGGGATAATTTGAACAAACTTGGTAGAGAACCACTAGATGATGCTACATTACAAATGCCAAAGCCCTAGGCTTTGTGGTTTGGACAAGAAAATTTTCAACGTTTTCCCTATGTAAGTCTATGTAAACCATGTGACCCACGGGGCGGAGCCATATTTGACCCTAGGGGGATAATTTGAACAATCTTAGTAGAAGACCACTAGATGATGTCATATACAAATATCAAAGCCCTAGGCCCTGTGGTTTTGAACAAGAGGTTTTTCAAAGTTTTTCCCTATATAAGTCTATATAAACCATGTGACCCCCGGGCGGGGCCATATTAGACCCCAAGGAAATTATTTGAATAATCTTGGTAGAGGACCACTAGTGATGCTTCATACCAAATATCAAAGCCCTAGGCTCTGTGGTTTTGGACAAGAAGATTTTCAAAGTTTTTCCCTATATAAATCTATGTAAATTATAGAAATAAACAAAGGGCCATAACTTACTAAAAAATTGTTGAACCAGTCTGATTTTCAGGGGGACACAACTAGGGTACCAATACATCATTCTGACAAAGTTTGGTCAAAATCCCCCAGGTAGTTTCTGAGGAGATGGGATAACGAGAAATTGTTAACGGACGGAAGGACGGACGGACTGACGGACGGACGGACGGACGGACGGAAGGACGACGGACCACGGACGCAGAGTGATTTGAATAGCCCACCATCTGGTGATGGTGGGCTAAAAATGACTGTATGTGATTGAGTGCACTTAACATGCTGAACACTATTCCTTATAATTGTGTTTCAATATAACTCTGGTGTGGTTGTGCGAGACCCTCAATTAAAACACCTGGTACACAATTTCCTGTGCTGAATTACAATCCTCTGAGGTTTGATGATTCTTGGTCAAATAGTTTTTGAGATATGCATGTCACAAATTGGGACAGGCAACAATGATGGACGATAAGCACTGGGGTATCAAATTTTAACTAGAGATGCTTTTGAGAAAAGCGCATGTCTCCCACAACTGCCCCTATGAAAAATGTCTAGTTTCTCTAGATGATTAGATGAATGGACCCAATTAGACGGCTTGGACGAATGGACTCAATCAGTAATTCAAGGGTCATAATTCAAAAGTGCCTGGGCCAATTTGGCTAGTTATCGAACTTGGCCGAGGTCTTATGGTCAAACACATTTTGTTCAAGTTTGGTGAAGATTGGATGAGAAATGTTCGACTTAAGAGTGCGGACAAGCTTTGTGACAGACACACACACAGACTGGAGTAAATCAATATATCTCCCAAACCACTGTGTGATGGTGTGGTGGGAGACATAAATAGCTCAACTTGAGCATTTGTGCTAAGAATCTGGGATAATAAAAACAGGCAATATTAAATTATATGAGAGGTGATAGTTCTGCCTTATCATATTTAACAGGATTTTTCACTGTCTTAAAGTAAGGAAGATGAAAAATGGCATCAATATTAACTGACTGGCAGTGTCTATGGAACAAATTTGTATTGTTATTTTCACTCTCCTATAATGATGTCATTTATATTCATTAGACTCCTTCAAAGTATTCCTCATTTCTCAAGGAAACTGAGGAATGTACTGAAAACAAAAACTACATGACTTGCATTCTTCTCTTACTTAATGTAAAATAAAGGAATCTATTCCAATTTTCACTCAAACTGAATAAGCTATTGGTTTAGCTTAAACTATCACCCAAGGGAGGCAATTTTAATTTTTGAAAATTATTCAGTTCAATTGTTTGATAATGCATGTTATTTTTTTTGCAAATCTACAATTAGAAAGGAAGACAATTTTGTATAAAAGAGCAGTCAGAGTTATGAAACTTGTTATCTTAACTTGAGCCAACACGTTTATAGCAAAGTCCAATGTAATTCCTCCACTAGTGTGTATTATGAGAAGAATCAAAGATTTTACTAAAGGAAAATAGTATATTAGGACAGTTTTAGTTTCATAGCTATTCAAGGAAAACAGTAAGTAAAGGGGGAGTAATTTTGTCAAATTAAAATAAAACAAAAAGTTCATGAGTAATGTATTGCAATATGATTCCAAATATTGTATGAAGATGTGTTTATTGAGATTCTATTAAAGGAAATAGCATTTTAAGGACATTTTCAAAGTGCAAAAAGGGAAGTATTTATGTCAAAATAAAAGTCAGAATTATGGTACCAGGTACAAGAACTTGCCCTATGATCCTTTCAGCCTGTTCTGAAGTTCAATACAATACCTTCATAGGTTTCAGAGATTTTTCTTAAAGAAATTGACAATTTTGCTATATATTCTTAGTAAAAAAGGGGAATAATTTTGTCAAAATACAAGGCAGATTTATGAAAGTTAGTGTATAAAATAACAATATGATCTTAAAGGTTTGAAATTGTGAGGAGTTTCCATCAAATTCATGGATAGGGTTTAAAAATATTAAATGTCAATTTTTGAGTCATTTTAAAAGAAAGGTGAAAATTTTGTCAAAACGAAAGTGCTTAGGTTACTGGACCTGATTTATGATCCTTTTTACCTGTTCTTAAGTTTCAGAACAAAACTTCCAATTGTTTCAGACATCCATTTTGTCCCATATTTCTAAGTAAATAAAGGGAATAATTTTATCAAAGTAATAGGCAGAGTTACAGAACTTGGTGTGTAAACTTATATTATAATCTCAAAATGTCTGTGTGAAATTTCAATCAAATGCATGACAAAGTTTCAGAAGTATCAAAAGAAATGTCAGTTTGGGGAAAATTTTTAACAATTTTGATAAATTATTTTATCATTTTGTCAGAGTCATGGTACCTGATATGTGAAAACTTGTCTTATGATCCTAAAAATGTATTTAAAGTTTCAATATTACATCTGTACTGGTTCCCTTATGGGCCAAGATGGGATGGTACAAAGTGATTCCTATATAGACCCAAAACATAGTTTCTGGAGGTATAGTTAATTTCTTACTTGTCAATCAGTAGTTTGCATAGATGCACATGTCCGCATGTGGCTGCAGCATGTAATGGTGTCCACATCTCACTGTCACGTGCATTCACAATAGCACCAAACTCAAGCAAGAGTTTTAACATTTCTTCACTATCATCAATACAGCACTGAAATATAGAAAATGTATTATGTAAAATCATATTACAACTTGTACAGAATATTTTACATTTATGCAGCACTGAAATACAGAAATTGTATGGTCACAGCTTTGTATATGTAATGTACATTGTCCATTACTACAGCTCTGAAATACAGATGATGTATGATTGCATTACAACACTGTACTTTAATACAGACATTTTAAGATCATAATACAATATTGTACATTAAAACAGCACTGAAATAAGGAAACTGTAGAGTCTTATTACAATTAACTGTGTACACTTAATACAGCACTGAAATACAGAACTTGTACAGTCTAATAGCAACATTATATGTTAATACAGCACTGAAATACAGAACTTGTACAGTCTAATAGCAACATTATATGTTAATACAGCACTGAAATACAAAATTTATACAGTCTAATAGCAACATTATATATTAATACAGCACTGAAATGCAGAAATATATTTTCATAGTGCAACACTGAACATTAGCACAGCATTTACACATATTTAAAAACAGCACCTATATACATGTATAACAGTGACAAGGCAATATACATATTGCTAAACATGCTAAAGGGATGTATATGTACTAAGATGATTACATGAGTAAAATGTCAAAGTTTAAGACATTATCTTGAACTATAAACAGTCCCATTCAGTTACCAGATTATGTTATATTGCCTACAGATAAAACACTGCATCATGCACAAACTCAACACTCCAAGATAATTGGGTTTATATGTGGAAAAAAAACAATAGTTAATTATTTCTAAATGTAGGCCATTATAAAAACTGAGTGTCATTAACTATGTATAATTGCTTGACTATTGATTTATATGCTGTTTTTTGTGCCTTCCACAATACTGTTGTATAAAGACTTTCTGAAGAATTAAAGAGGGACAGTAAAACTTTAGGAACTAAGCCAAATCCCTGCCTGTCAAATGGAAGCAATAAAGATGTACTTAACAATGATAATGTCAATAACATCCAGTCCAATAATATATTGACCATATACACTAGCATTGTGGTGTCCTCCCTCCTGAGACAACTAGAAATTCATGATTTACTTTCCACAAACAGACAAGCCATTAAACACTAAGTGAGATCACCAGTAAGAATGTAGTAGTGTAGTGATCTATTAACTTGATTCCCCAACAAATCTCCCTGGTAATTTGGTGGTAATTTGGCCCTATTGTGAGGAGTCAAGACCTCATTAGGATCTAGTTCCATTTAGCAAGATGTGCCATTATTCATCAAATTATAATGTACATTATGTTGACAACAAATAAAGCTGTGATGATGTACACTTCCATGGAAATGTTGCTGTTGGATTCTACTGACAGTTATTTTTTACAGTCTACATTCCTTATAATAAATGGAAGGATTTCTATTGTACAAGTTTCAGACCTCTTTTAGGCAATGCATTAATCCTCACTTAGAAGGCTTTTCATACACAAGTTGTCATCACAGAATCACACCTAAAATAAGTAATACTGTCTGGCATAGAAATATTTACATGAAAACAATACAAAATACTACAAGAGCTCACAGAACATGAAATGCCCCCTTTGATGCCTACAGTAACTGCACTGTGCAGTGGACGTTTGACGTACTGACCTCAAATCAATAATTATGGTTCATAAGTGACCTCCATATCAAATGATCTAAGACCAAAGCATTCTCTAACTATCTGGCAAAAAAATTCTACTGTTCTGGGTCAATGTGACCTTGACCTTTGACCTACTGATCTCAAAATCAATAGGGGTCATATGATGGTCATGATCAACATCCCTATTAAGTTTGATCCTAGGCCCAAGCGTTTTCAAGTTATTGTCCGGAAATGGTTTAATAATGTGACCTTTACCTTGGACCTACTGACCTCAAAATCAATAGGGGTCATTTGCTGGTCATGATCAACCTCCCTATCAAGTTTCGTGATCCTAGGCCCAAGCGTTCTCAAGTTATCGTCTGGAAACAATTTAACTGTTTCAGATCAATGACCTTGACCTTTGACCTACCGAACTCTAAATCAATAGGGGTCATCTGCTGGTCATGATCGACCTCCCTATGAAGTTTATTGAACCTAGGCCCAAGCATTCTCAGTTATCGTCCGGAAACCGTTTAACTGTTCTGGGTCACTGTGACTTTGACCTTTGACCTACTGGTCTCAAAATCAATAGGGGTTATCTGCTGGTTATGACCAACCTCCTTATCAACTTTCATGATCATACGCCCATGCGTTCTTGAGTTATCATCCGGAAACTGATTGGTCTACATACCAACCTACCGACAGACATCTGCAAAACAATATACCCCTTCTTCTTGGAAGGGGGCATAATAATTTAGTTACATGGTTCATACAGACCTTCCTAAAAAAAATTCAAGTAGTTTTCAAGGAGTTTTCAAGTAGTTTTCCTCCATTTTCAAGGACTAAAATGGGCACAATGTCACTGTTGCTGAGACATGAAATAACCAATTTAAATCCAATTTAGGACAAAATTAAACAATGTAACACAAGATTTACCTTCAACACATCGCGTATTAATTACACAGTGTGAAAATTACTTGAAAGAGCATAAAACCCGTAAAGTACAGTACCGTACCGTACTATCGCCGACTCCGTGGCAGGCCCTAATGGCAGTAACGGTTGTTTTTTTTTTTGTCGTTTTTTAGTTTATTTTGGTCCGTTTATAATGTATGTCCCTTTTCACTTCGCACCCGACGAATTTAAGGACTATTTGCCATCTTTTGTACGTTTTTTCCTAAATTCAAGTAGTTTTCAAGTAGTTTCTGACTGTTACAAAATTCAAGTACCGTATAACCCCGTTTAAATGCCCCCGGGGGCGATGCATTTTACGAAAAATTTGATCTGAACAATGTCAGTAACTCGTATAAACGCCCCCCTGTTCATCCCAATTCATGCACTGACATAACCCGATACGTAATCGTACTGGGAATCTGTGTAAAGTCGCGCACTCAGGTGACATCATCTGAGTTAAATTCGATCAATACTGTAGCGTTTATAGCGTGGCATATTCAGTACTTTAATACACACAGTAGATTTATTTGTGCCATGCCTGTTGACGTGTTTAAAAGTTTGTGTTAATAAAGTGTTTTTTTTTTGAAATTCATTTGTATTGTTATGGAATTGTTATTATCTGGATATTATTGTGATGGATCTAGGACCAATTTTTGGAGGTAAGATTTTTTTATTTTCCCCAAAAAACGTGGGGGGGCGTTAATTAGAGGGGGGGCGTTAATACGGAGTTATACGGTAGTTTTCAAGGAGTAGGCATCAAAGGACTTTTCATGGCCTGTGGGAACCATGAGTTAAATATTTGCAGAAAGTTTTGTACATTTTATAATTAAGCAATGCACCAGACAATCCCTAACTACCTCCAACATACAATATTTTACAGGATAGTTGTTCTCACTCCTCAAACTCTTGATATTACCCATTTTTGGGTTTAAATTTTGTGTACTAAGATGGCATTTTCAGGCAGCAATAAATAAGAACTTCACTGCAATCGTCATTCTGGCAGAACCCCTGATGCTGTTCAACCACTGAGGGTAGAAAGGGGGGAATGGAAAGAGGGTAACCTCCGGGTCAATACTCCGGACAAGAATGGTACTATAGTATACAATGTTGAATAATCAAAGGACAAGAACTCAATGAAAAATCATCCTACCAGATCATGAAGACAATATGCTCATCTCCTTTTAGGAGTATAGCCTCCTATGAAGGTTTGCTAAATTCCAGTCAACGGTTGCTTAGAAATACTCTGGACAATAATTGCAGGAAGGATGGAGGAGGCAGCCACTTTATGCTTCCCCTTTGGGGACAGATCATAACGATAAATCAGTGTTCAAAGTTTCAAAGACACATGTCAAATAGTTTTGACAAAACACTGACTTGTACGAAAACTGAACCAATTTCAAAGTCCAAAAAGGGCCATAATTCCGCCAGAATAGTTGACAGAGTTAAGTGCTCTTGCCTACAGATGGAAATCGTGATGATAAGCAAGTGTTCAAAGTTTCAAAGCCACATGTCAAATAGTTTTGACAAAACATGGACTTGTACGAAAACTGTACCAATTGCCTAGACCAAAAAGGGCCAAAATAGTTGACAGAGTTATGTACTCTTGCCTACAGATAGAGATTGTTAAAATAAACAAGTGATAAAAGTTTCAAAGCCATAATGTCAAACAGTTTACACAAAATATGAACTGGTACAAAAAACTTAACAAAGATTTTAAGTTAAAAGGGGCCATAATTCAGCCAAAATCCTTGATAGAGTTATGTACTCTTGCCTAAAACCAGACAAGGTGATGGTACACAAAGTTTCAAGGCTATATCTCAAAAGGTTTTGTTAAATGTGGACTGGTACGGAAAACTTAACCAAGGTGTGATGCCGAATAGTCGAGCTAAAAATAGGTTAAACCCTTTGCTTTACGATGATTTAGCTTACAAACATGAATTCAACATTATCTCCACAAAACCTCCAATACTGAGTTATTGTTCGTCTTCTTCCGCATCTTACAGCTATTTTCACATACAAAATTTATATTGTTGGTCAAAAATGGCTACAGAGCTGAATTTACTCTCAGAAAAGAAAACTGTGGCAACAGCTATAACAAGTGAATAAAGTATTGCCATGCAATACAAAGTCCCCTACTGGAAGGCACCTAATTTTCTCTACTGCAGTATAACATAATGAACTGATATCTGTCAATGATGTATAAACAATATTGTACTATATATAAAATACGTTATAACAACATGTGCATATATAAAAACCCACAGTTGTTTTCATATTGAATTTTTTTGGCCGATTATAAAAAAGTTATCATATAAGTTATTTATAGTAAAAAAATGGGGAAATTAATCCTAAAAAAAAAAAATCGAAAAAAAAAAAAAAATCTATATAATATAAGTCCACAAGAAACTCTTTACCAGGTAGAGATAGGTCAAAATACACCTAAAACTTGGATGTAACATGCATGTTGTACCACAGAAAAGTGGTCTCGATTTTTCTCTAAGGCCAGTAATAAAAAAGTTACAATATAATCTATTTATAGTAATAACAAAGGGACGTAATTCTAGAAACAAGGGTGTCTCATGGTGATGAATATTTGGTCCAAGTTACATCAAAATCCCTCCATGCATGAAGAAGAAATGCTCCGAACAAAGTCATTCTTGAATTTGAACTTTGACCTCTAAATATGACCTTGACCTTAGACCTAGGGACCTGGTTCTTGCGCATGACAATCCGTCTTATGTTGGTGAACATTTGTGCCAAGTTACATCAAAATCCCTCCATGCATTAAGAAGAAATGCTCCAGACAAAGTCATTCTTGTGTCTGACCTTTGGTCTCTAAGTGTGACCTTGACATTAGACCTCGGGCCCGGGTTTTGCGCATGACATGTTGTCTCATCCAGGGGAATATTTGTGCCAACTGATATTTAAATCCTGTTTTGCATGACAAAGTTATAGACCGGACAGGAAATAAAACCTTATTGACCTTTGACCTCCAACTGTGACCTTGACCTTTGAGCTAAGGGTTCGGGTTTTGCGCAAGGCACATTGTCTCATCATGGGGAACATTTATGCCAAGTAATATTATATTCCCTTGATGGATGACAGAGTTCTGGATCGGACAGGAAATAAAATTTATTGACTTTTGACCCCCAATTGTGACCTTGACCTTTGAGCTAGGGGTCCGGGATTTGCGCACGACACGTCGTCTCATCATGTGGAACACTTGTGCCACGTGATATTAAAATCCCTTAATGAATGCCAGAGTCATGGACCGGACACAAAACAGACCCTGTTCATGCTATGTTAACATTTGACTGCTAAGTGTGACCTTGACCTTTGAGCTAGGGGTCTGAAAATTGTGCACGACATATCGTCTTATTATGAGGTACATTTGTGCCAAGTAATATTAAAATCCCTTCATGGATGGGAGAGTTACGGACCGGACAGAAAAAAAGCCTTGTTGACCTTTGACCTCCAATTGTGACCTTGACCTTTCAGCTAGGGCTCCGGGTTTTGCGCACGACACGTCGTCTCATCATAGGGAACATTTGTGCCAAGTAATATTAAAATCCCTTCATGGATGACAGAGTTATGGACCGGACACGAAATTGCGGACAGACGAACTGACGGAATGACGGAAAAGCGCATTCCTATAGTCCCCGAAACTGGTTTTCAACCAGTAGGGACTAATAAACCAACAACAAAGATGGGGCAGCCATTTTATTTTAATCAAAATTCATATCAGAATATCATTAACCAGATATGGAATATATCTTGTCTACCTCTCTTGACCAATAGAAATGCAAAAATTTGAAGAAGGCAAGATGATGACAAATATTACAATTCACAGACTTATTCATACTGACAATATATTGACACTGGGATTAAAGGACTAATCCAAATCAACAATAAACTAATATTACCTTAACAGATTTATCAATAACAAAAATTCATTGATATTGTGATTAACTTACTTTTCCATATTCACAATACATTGACTTGATAATCAGTGGACTTATACACACTGACAATATACTGATATCATAATTAATGGACTTAACCAATATGTTGACAATATACTGATATCATAATTGATGAAAAAACCAATGTTGACAATATACTGATATCATAATTAATGGACCTAACCAATACTGACAATATACTGATATCATAATTAATGGACCTATCCAATACTGACAATATACTGATATCATTATTGATGGGCCTAACAAATACTGACAATATACTGATATCATAATTGATGGACTTACCAATGTTGACAATATACTGATAATTGATGGACCTAACCAATGTTGACAATATACTGATATCATAATTGACCGACTTACCAATACTGACAATATACTGATACCATAACTGATGGACTTAACCAATGTTGACAATATACTTATATCATAATTGATGGACTTACCAAATAACCAATACTGAAAATATACTGTTATCAAAATTGATGGACCTTGCCAATGTTGACAATATACTGCTATCATAATTGACAGACTAACCAATAGTGACAATATACTGATATCATAATTGATGGGCCTAACAAATACTGTCAATATACTGATATCATACTTGACAGACTTACTAATACTGACAATATACTGGTATCATAATTAATGGATTTATCCATATTGAAAATATATTGATATCATAAGTAATGGACTTACCATATTGACAATATAATGATATCATAATTAATGGACTTATCAATAATGACAGTATATTGATACAACTATTAATGGACTTTTCCATATCAACTATACATAGATACCAAAATTAACAGGCTAATTATATTACTGATGACAGACCTACTTTTTGAGAAAGCAAAATCACTTATTATATTGTGCGGAGTAGTTCTGATTGGGAACTGAAGTTGATGTCAGTTTGGTTATTTCCTAACACAATGACAAAGATAAAATGACAGGCCTTCAAGTATTTCTCCTAGAAAAAAATATTGCAATGTGCTGCAAAATATAATGAGATTTCCTGATTGGGAGGAGAAACATGTCAAAATAGTTCAGTTTTGGCGAAGTATCTCAGTACCTCATCAATAACAGACCCTGGGAAGATTTAGGAGAAGTCAATACACCTGTCAAACTCTAAACCATAACCAAAGAGATTAAAAAACAGCAAAAACAAACCAAACAAGAGCTCGTCGAACATGAAATGCCCCCCTTGATGCATTCAGTAATTGCACAAGGAACAGAAATTATTTGCTCACTGTAAACAAAAGTTCTACTGTTCTGGTTCAATGTGACCTTGACCTTTGACCTATTGACCTCAAATTCAACAGGGGTCATCTGCTGGTCATGATCAACCTCCCTATTATGTTTCGTGATCCTAGGCCCAAGCATTCTCAAGTTATCACCTGGAAAGGGTTTAACTGTTCCGGGGGTCAATGTGACCTTGACCTTTGGCCTACTGACCTCAAAATCTATAGGGGTCATCTATTGGTCATGACCAATC
Source organism: Mercenaria mercenaria (assembly GCF_021730395.1). Taxonomy (NCBI): domain Eukaryota; kingdom Metazoa; phylum Mollusca; class Bivalvia; order Venerida; family Veneridae; genus Mercenaria; species Mercenaria mercenaria. Next base: position 42,712,192 of record NC_069366.1, on the reverse strand, counting down.
TCCCTATCAAGTTTCATGATCCTAGGCCCGAGCGTTCTCAAGTAATTATCCGGAAATGGTTCAACTGTTCCTTGTCACTGTAACCTTGACCTTTGACCTACTGACCTCAAAATCAGTAGGGGTAATCTGCTGGTCAGGATTAACCTCTCTATCAACTTTCATGATCCTTGGCCCAAGCGTTCTTGAGTTATTGTCCGGAAACCGTTTAATTGTTCCTGGCCAATGTGACCTTGAACTTTGACTTAATGACCTCAAATTCAATAGGGGTGATCTGCTGGTCATGACCAACGTCCCTATCAATTTTCCTGATCCTAGGCAGAAGCATTCTTGAATTTTCGTCTAGACACCGTTTTACTGTTCCTGGTCACTGTGACCTTGACCTTTGACCTACTGATCTCAAAATCAATACGAGTCATCCGCTGGTGATGATCAACCTCCCTATCAACTTTCACGATCCTAGGCCCAAGCATTCTTGAGTTATTATCCGGAAACCGTTCAACTGTTCCAGGTCACTGTGACCTTGAACTTTGACATACTGATCTCAAAATCAATAGGGGTCATCTGCTGGTCATGACCAATCTCCCTATCAACTTAAATGATCCTGGGCCCAATCATTCTCGAGTTATCATCCGGAAACTGTTTAACTGTTCCGGGTCACTGTGACCTTGACCTTTGACCTACTGACCTCAAAATCAAAAGGAGTCATTTGCTGGTGATAACCAACCTCCCTATCAACTTTCACAATCCTAGGCCCAAACATTCTTGAGTTATCATCCAGTAACCGTTTAACTGTTCCAGGTCACTGTGACCTTGAACTTTGACATACTGACCTAAAAATCAATAGGAGTCATCTGCTGGTCATGACCAATCTCCCTATCTACTTTGATGACCCTGGGCCCAAACGTTCTTGAGTTATCATCCGGAAACTGTTTAACTGTTCTGGGTCACTGTGACCTTGACCTTATAAGTAGTGGAAGTATATAAGACATTTAAAGGTACTGTGCTAATTTAAATTTCCAACAGTATTTGGTCGGCGTTCCTTGATGATATAACAGTAGAAGTGAAGTGAATTTGTAGTATTTGTCCAATCATCACAGATAACATTAATTTTGTCCCACCAAGGTATTGAATTCAACACATCTGATTTGGCAACTGGAATGTTTTGTGCTCTTTCTATCTTAACTGCTTTTTTCATCTTAACTGAGATGATTTTTTTTCTTGAACAAGCAAATTAACTATTTTCTTCCAACATCAACACAATGCAAGTAACTGCATCTATTTTCATTTACTACATTAAATATGAAAGGCACAGCAGGCAGTGGAAATTATCTTAATAGGTCTGAAGACCTCCTTTTAATAAAGTTGTATATTCTGTTTTCATAAAACAATCATAACAGCTTTTTCTTGTTATTTCCTTCTTTCAGCAACTCTCATTTCATAGTTTTCAAATGATTAAATATTTGATCAAGGCCAGAAAAAATAGATCTTTAGATTCTCATCTGGATTTTGGAAAAAATTTGGGTGTGAAGCACTAATTATTTTTTGGCTTGGGGCGCTGCTCCAAGCCTATACATGTATATTGTTTTTGGTTATTTTGCCTCCCCATATATAGTCGTGTCTACTACAAGAAGCCGGGAAGCAGTTTATGTAAGGCAGGATGTAAGGAGTCTACCGACTGGTCACACCTACATGCTTCAGTCCAATGGGTGTTTGCTTTTTATGACAGTCTATTATTATTTCGAGGGTGTTTTATGAGCAATAATATGATAACAATATGTAAATCAATTACATATATTAAGATTTTATTGAAAATGAAGATCCTTTCATTTCTGACTTTCTCTCTTTTGTGTGTTTTCATCACTTAGTCATGTTCGCGAAAAAGACAGAGAAGTTGACTATTTCTAGATTTAAATAGTAACAAAGGAAAACCCTCATTTGGACTATAAATAAAACAAGTGGACGACACGGATGCTTTTACACAATGTTTTCGGTTTTATACAAACTGTTTTTGTTTTTGATCATAAGCTGCAATATACAATAAAATTATAACTCATGCCTGGGTCTGCATTCTGGAAGTCTACAATTGATAATAGCTTTTTATCAATACCAAACATCTTACTTTAAACATAATTTCATTTTTAATTAGTGGGAAACTGGATACAAAAACACATGTATTGTACTTTATCATATAAAAGGGAAGTAAATTTCATGTACAAACAAAATAAAGAAAATTAACTTGTGTGCCTGTGACCCTGACCACTGCACATGACACTATGTCTTGTAATAGTGAATATTTATGCCAAGTTATTTAAATATACACCCATGCATAATGTTACAAACCAGACAAAAAATGTTACCTATTATCTGTGACCTTGATCTTTGAGGCGAGGGCCTAGATCTTGCACATGGCACATCACTTCCTTATGGGGAACATTTGTGCCAAGTGATTTTTAAATCCCTTGATGAGCAGTAGAGCTGGACTGGACATGAAACTGATGCTCTAAACCTGTGACCTTGAAGTGTAACCTTGACCTTGGAGTCTGGGTTTTGCACATAACAATCAACTCATTATGAGAAACATTTGTGCCATATAATTTTTAAATCCCTTGATGAATGGTAGAGTTATGGACTGGACAAGAAACAGACCATGTTAACCTTTGACCTCTAAGTGTGACCTTGATCTTAGAGCTAGGTGTCTGGGTCTTGCACATTACATATCAACTCATCATAGGGAACATTTATGTCATGTAATTTTAAAATCCCTCGATAAATGGCAGAGTTATGGACCAGACAAGAAACAGACCATGTTAACTTTTAACCTCTAAGTGTGACCTTGACCTTAGAGCTTGGGGTCTGGGTTTTGCGCATGACACATTGTCTCATTATCAGAAAGTTATGTACCAACTAATTTTAAAATCCCTTGATGAATGGCAGAGTTATGGACCAGACACGAGACAGACCCTGTTAACATTTGACCTTGACCTTGGAGCTAGGGGTCTGGGTCTTGTGCATGACATACCAACTGATTATGAGGAACATTAAAATTTTGTGCAAAGCTGTTTCAAAATCCCTTCATAGATGGCAGAGTTGTGGTTCAGACACAAGCTGTGACGGATGGATGGAAAGATGGATGGAAGGATGGATGAACAGATGGAAGTTCGCAGCGTATTTCTATGTAATATGGAGGAAGGACGCAGCCTATTTCTATGTAATATGGAGGAAGAACGCAGCCTATTTCTATGTAATAAGGAGGAAGAATGCAGCCTATTTCTATGTAACAGGGAGGAAGAACGCAGCCTATTTCTATTTAACAGGGAGGAAGGAAGCAGTCTATTTCTATGTAACAGGGAGGAAGGAAGCAGTCTATTTCTATGTAACAAGGAGGTAGGACGCAGCCTATTTCTATGTAACAGGGAGGAGACGCAGCCTATCTCTATGTAACAGGGAGGAAGGACGCAGCCTATCTCTATGTAACAGGAAGGAAGGACGCAGTCTATCTCTATGTAACGGGGAAGAAGAATGCAGCCTATTTCTATGTAACAGGGAAGAAGAACGCAGCCTATTTCATGTAAGGGGAAGACGCACCTATCTATGTAACAGGGAAGAAGAGACGCCTACTCTATGTAACAGGGAGGAAGGACGCAGCCTATTTCTATGTAACAGGGGGGGAAGAACGCAGCCTATATCTATGTAACAGTGGGAAAGAAGGAGGAGGAAGGAGGCAGCCTACCTCTATGTAACAGGGAGGAAGGACGCAGCCTATTTCTATGTAACAGGGAGGAGACGCAGCCTATTTCTATGTAACAGGGGGAAAGAACGCAGCCTATTTCTATGTAACAGGGAGGAGACGCAGCCTATTTCTATGTAACAGGGAGGAAGAATGCAGCCTATTTGTATGCAACAGGGAAGAAGAACGCAGCCTATTTGTATGTAACAGGGTGGAGGGAGGAAGAACGCAGCCTATTTGTATGTAACAGGGAGGAGGGAGGAAGAACGCAGCCTATTTGTATGTAACAGGGAGGAGGGAGGAAGAACGCAGCCTATTTCTATGTAACAGGGAGGAAGAACGCAGCCTATTTCTGTGTAACAGGGAGGAAGAACGCAGCCTATTTCTATGTAATAGGGAGGAAGGACACAGCCTATTTCTATGTAACAGGGAGGAAGAATGCAGCCTATTTCTATGTAATACGGATATATTGATGTCTGTGTATGATTTACACCTGCTTCTCTGCATCAGTTATTTTTGTCAATTTATTGAAAAATTAACTTTGAACAATCTGATAATAAAAATAATCTATCAGCATTTTATAGTGAAGATACTACCTTCTTGCTTGTAAAACAAGAGCTGTCTGTTGACAGCGTGCTCGCCTATTTGAAGCATTGATAGAAGTATAGGGTCAAAATATTACCTGAGATTTTCAGACAAAAGAAAAGGAACAGATAAGACAAACAATGTACCTGCATTTGTGGATTTGGATAAGTTTTGCACTATAATGTGCGACCATATTGGTAAGCAAGTGTTCAAAGTGTCAAAGCCATATATCAAAAAGTTGATAGACAAAATATCTAATGGTATGCGAAACCTAACTAATTTCTATGTCCAGAAAAGGGCCATAACTGAGCTCAAGTCCTTGTCCTAGGTAAGTAGACTATGAAGGTAAACAAGTGGTCAAAGTTTCAAAACCATATGACAAACAGGTTAGGCATAATATAGACTGGTACGAAAAACTTCACTGATTTCAAAGTCCAAAAAAGACCATAATTTAGCCAAAATAGTTGACAGAGTTATGTACTCCTGCCTACAGATGGAAATCATGATGATAAACAAGTGTTCAAAGTTTCAAAGGCACATGTCAAATAGCTTTGACAAAACATTGACTTGTATGAAAACTAAACCAATTTCCAAGTCCAAAAAGGGCCATAATTTATCCCAAATAGTTGACAAGAGTTATGTACTCTTGCCTACAGATGGAAATCATGATGATAAACAAGTGCTCAAAGTTTCAAAGCCACATGTCAAATAGTTTTGACAAAACGTTGACTTGTATGAAAACTAAACCAATTTCAAAGTCCAACAAGAGATCACAGAGTGATCTTGGCGCCCACCAAGTGCCATTTTTGAGTGTTCCAAATTTCAAGACTTACTGACTAGCTCAAGGTCAAATTTCATTTCCGTACACAACACTGTGCATGTGGTCCAAATTCGAAAGCTGTAGCTCGAGAAATGTGAAAGTAGGTCACTAGATCAATCTTAAGGTCAAAGTTTAATTCGGTACACAAAACTATGCAAGTGGTCCGAATTTGAAGGCTTAGCTTGAGAAATGTGTAAGTAGGTCACTAGGTCAAAATCAAGGGTCAAATTTCACTTCAGAACACAAATCTATGCATGTGGTCCAAATCTGAAGCCTGTACCTTCAAAAATGTGAAAGTAGGTCACTAGGTCAATGTCAAGGTCAAAGTTTGTTTCGGTACACAATCCTATGCAAGTGGTCTAAATTTGAGGCCTGTAGCTACAGAAATGTGAAAGTAGGTCACTAGGTCAATCTTAAGGTCAAAGTTCATTTCGGTACACAAAACTATGCATGTGGTCCAAATTTGAAGGCTGTAGCTTGAGAAATGTGAAAGTAGGTCACTAGGTCAAAATCAAGGTCAAGTTTTATTTCAGAATACAGAACTATGCATGTGGTCCAAATTTGAAGCTTGTACCTTCAAAAATGTGAAAGTAGGTCACTAGGTCAATGTAAAGGTCAAAGTTTGTTTCGGTACATAAAACCATGCATGTGGTCCAAATTTGAAGGCTGTAGCTTGAGAAATGAGAAGGTAGGTCACTGGGTCAAAATCAAGGTCAAATTTAATTTCGGAACACAAAACTATGCATGTGGTCCAAATTTGAAGACTGAACCTTCAAAAATGTGAAAGTAGGTCACTAGGTCAAAATCAATGTCAAATTTCATTTTGAAACACGGAACTATGCATATGGTCCAAATTTGATACCTGTACCTTCAAAAATGTGAAAGTAGGTCACTAGGTCAAAATCAAGGTCAAAGTTTTTTCAAGTGCACAAAACTATGCATGTGGTCCAAATTTGAAGGCTGTAGCTACAGAAATGTGGAAGTAGGTCACTAGGTCAAAATCAAGGTCAACTCATGTCAAGGTTCATCTTGCCACTCAAAAATATACATGTGGTCCAAATTTGAATGTTGTAGTTATTGACAAGAAGATTTTAAAAGCTTTTCCCTATATAAGTCTATATGAACCATGTGACCCACGGGGCAGGGCCATATTTGACCCTAGGGGGATAATTTGAACAAACTTGGTAGAGAACCACTAGATGATGCTACATTACAAGTATCAAAGCCCAAGGCTTTGTGGTTTGGACAAGAAGATTTTCAAAGTTTTTCCCTATATAAGTCTATGTAAACCATATGACCCCCAGGGTGGGGCCATATTTGACTCTAGGGGTATAATTTGAACGATCTTAGTTGAAGACCACTAGATGATGTCACATACAAAATATCAAAGCCCTAGGCCCTGTGGTTTTGGACAAGAGGTTTTTCAAAGTTTTTCCCTATATAAGTCTATATAAACCATGTGACCCCCAGGGCGGGGCCATATTTGACCCCAGAGAAATAATATGAATCATCTTGGTAGAGGACCACTAGATAATGCTTCATACCAAATATCAAAGCCCTAGGCTCTGTGGTTTTGGACAAGAAGGTTTTCAAAGTTTTTCCCTATATAAATCTATTTAAATTATAGAAATAAACAAAGGGCCATAACTCACTCATAAATTGTTGAACCAGTCTGATTTTCAGGGGGACACAACTAGGGTACCAATACATCATTCTGACAAAGTTTGGTCAAAATCCCCCCAGTAGTTTCTGAGGAGATGCGATAACGAGAAATTGTTAATGGACGGGCGGACGGACGGACGGAATGACGGACGGACGGACCACGGATGCAGAGTGATTTTAATAGCCCACCATCTGATGATGGTGGGCTAAAAAAGGGCCATAATTCAGACAAAATAGTTGACAGATTATGTACTCTTGCCAACAGATATAAATCACAAAGATGAACAATTGTGCAAACTTCCAAAGCCACATGTCAAATAGTTTTGACAAAACATGGATTTGTACACAAATTGTACCAATTTCCAAGTCCAAAAAGGGCCATAATTCAGTCAAAACAGTTGACAGAGTTATGTACTCTTGCTGCAGATAGAGACTGTTATAATAAACAAGTGATAAAAGTTTCAAAGCTATATGTCAAACACTTTACACAAAATGTGAACTGGTACGAAAACTTAACCAAGATTTCTAAGTTAAAAGGGGCCATAATTCAGCCAAAATCCTTGATAGAGTTATGTACTCTTGCCTACAACTAGACATGGTGATACTTTCAAAGCTTTACCTCAAAAGACTTTGTCAAAAAGTGGACTGGTACGAAAAACTTAACCAAGGTGCGACGCTGACACCGACGCCGTGGTGAGTAGGATAGCTCTACTTATTCTTCGAATAATCGAGCTAAAAAACAGGCATTGCAAGTTCTCACCTGATGTAGAGCTGTCAGACCATCTTCGTTGGTGACATCTGGACTCACACCAGCCATTAACAACTTCCGAACTGAAATTTACAATAATTATATATATTGTAGGTTTCTCAGAAACACTTTTTTTTGTTTATTACCATAAAATATAAATTGTCATTATTAAACATGAGTGAAAAACAAGAGCTGTCAGTTGACAGCGTGCTCGACTATTCTCAGTGCTTGATAGTATAATATAAGCTATGAGTAAAACTTTAATATTACAATAAGCATATTCTAAGTCGAAAAGGGGCCATAATTCAGTCAAAATGCTTGATAGAGTTGTCTGCTCCTGTTTACAGACTGGGGTCATGATGGTAAACAAGTATGCAAAATATGAAAGCAATATCTCAATGGACTTTGAAAATATTTGGGGTGGTACGCAAACTTAAACATTTGCGAGATGCTCACGCTCACGCTAACGCCGACGCCGGGGCGAGTAGGATAGCTCCCCTATTCTTCAAACAGTCAAGCTAAAAAATGTGTCGAACATCGTAATAAGGCAATAAAAACAAAAACAAAAGAAAAAACATGCAAGAAACGTGGAAATTTCACAAAAACCAGGTTTTCAAATTTTGCATCATGCAAACAGGTTCTGTTTAAAAATGGGTCATTTCTATTTTTAGCAACAGTGACATTGATCTTGACCTCATGTGCAATCCCAAACTCTGTCTCTATGCAAGCTACCTATATACCAAGTTTCATTTGAATCGGTCACTCTTAATTCAAGTTATTGAGCGGAAACCAAAAGTTGACGCCGCCCGCCCAACAACATTCGCCAATCTTATAACCAGCTCCTTTTTTTTTGTAAACCTGGTTAAAAAAGAAAATAGTGTAGGTAGGCAAGCATTTATTTTCTTTTCTATTTTTTTTCTTCTTATTTTTGTCACCAAGAAACTTAAATAATTTATTCCTGTATTAAATCTAGAATGATACTTGAATATTGGGTAAATCAACATTTGATATGTTTGGTCAATTTTGCACCATTTTTTAAATCCAACTGTAGGTGTAAAATATATTAATTATGCACTAGGAGATGTCATTTAAATATTTTTCTATTTTTAACTCTAGCGGCCCCATAGAGCAACCAAGTCAAGTTTAGAAGAAGACCATAATACAAGGAGCATCTAGGTCAAGTGTAATCATCTTCAACCACAAGGTTTCAGAGGAGATGTTGTTTAAAGACTAGAAGTGTTTTTTAAGTTATAAAGCAATAGCTCCGATAGTTTAGGAGAAAAGCTGACCTAAACACAAAGCTTAACCAAGAAATCTGATTTTCTAAGTCCAAAAGGGACCACAATTCTTGCAAAAAGCAGGATGGAGTTACGTTTCTTGCTGTACAGAGTCAGCTATTGATGGTGAACAAGTGTTGCAAGTTTTAAAGCAATAGCTTTGGTAGTTTAGGAGAAAAGCTGACCTAAACTTAAAACTTAACCAGGCAACGCCAACGTCGACACCGATCAAAAGATGACAATAACTCACCTTTTTTTTCAGGTGCACAAATTCACAAGCTGGATAATATTCCTACATGGTTTAATGACTCTAGGTCAATTTTTTAAAGATATATGCAACACAAACTTTTAAGCACTTTATGTGTATTTTTCACTAACTCAAGGACCTTAACTCTGGTCTGGTTGAGTGAAATCTCAAAGTCAAACAGTACACCAGGTGCACAACTTCACATGCTATAGAAAAATCCCCTTAAGTTTTATGAAACAAGAGGACCATGATGGTCCTGAATCGCTCACCTCTTCCCACATGACCCAGTTTTGAGTATGACATCGTTTTTTCTATTATTTGACATAGTGACCTAGTTTTTGAGCTCATGTGACCCAGTTTTGAACTTGACCTAGATATTTTCAAGATAAAAATTCTGACCAATTTTCATGAAGATCCGTTGAAAAATATGGTCTCTAGAGAGGTCACAAGGTTTTTCTATTATTTGACCTATTGACCTAGTTTTCGAAGGTACGTGACCCTGTTTTGAACTTTACCTAGATATCATCAAGGTGAACATTCTCACTAATTTTCATGAAGATCTCATGAAAAAAATGGCCTCTACAGAGGTCACAAGCTTTTTCTATTTTTATACCTACTGGCCTAGTTTTTGACCACACGTGACCCAGTTTCGAAAATGACCTAGATATCATCAAGATAAACATTCAGACCAACTTTCATACAGATCCCATGAAAAATATGGCCTTTAGAGAGGTCACAAGGTTTTCCTATAATTTGACCTACTGACCTAGTTTTTGATAGCACGTGACTCACGTTATCTACTGACCTAGTTTTTGACCGCACGTGACCCAGTTTCGAAAATGACCTAGATATCATCAAGGTGAACATTCAGATCAATTTTCATGAAGATCCATTGAAAAATATGGCCTCTAGAGATGTCAAAAGATTTTTTTAATTTTAGACCTACTGACCTAGTTTTTGACCACAGTTGACCCAGTTTCAAAATTGACCTAGATATCATCAAGATGAACATTCAGACCAATTTTCATACAGATCCCATGAAAAAGTATGACCTCTAGAGAGGTCACAAGGTTTTTTTATTATTTGACCTACCGACCTAGTTTTTTAAGGCATGTGACCCAGTTTCAAACTTGACCTAGATATCATCAAGGTGAACATTCTGACCAATTTTCATGAAGATCCATTCAAGGGTATGGCCTCTAGAGAGGTCACAAGGTTTTTCTATTTCAAGACCTACTGACCTAGTTTTTGATCGCAGTTGACCCAGTTTCAAACTTGACCTATATATCATCAAGATAAACATTCAGACCAACTTTCATACAGATTCCATGAAAAATATGGCCTCTAGAGAGGTCACAACGTTTTTTCATTATTTGACCTACTGACCTAGTTTTTGATGGCACGTGCCCCACTTTCGAACTTGACCTAGATATCATCAAGATGAACATTCTGAGCAATTTTTATGAAGATCCATTCACAAGTATGGCCTCTAGAGAGGTCACAAGGTTTTTCTATTTTTAGATCTACTGACCTAGTTTTTGACCGCACATGACCCTGTTTCGAACTTGACCTAGATATCATCAAGATGAACATTCAGACCAATTTTCATACAGATCCCATGAAAAATATGGCCTTTAGAGAGGTCACAAGGTTTTCCTATTATTTGACCTACTGACCTAGTTTTTGACGGCACGTGACCCACTTTCGAACTTGACCTAGATATCATCAAGATGAACATTCAGAATAACTTTCATACAGATCCCATGAAAAATATGGCCTCTAGAGAGGTCACAATGTTTTTCTATTATTTGACCTACTGACCTAGTTTTTTTAGACATGTGACCCACTTTCGAACTTGACCTAGATATCATCAAGGTGAACATTCTGACCAATTTTCATGAAGATCTCATGAAATATATGGCCTCTAGAGAGGTCACAAGGTTTTTCTATTTTTAGACCTACTGACCTAGTTTTTGACCGCACGTGACCCAGTTTCGAACCTGATCTAGATATCATCAAGATGAACATTCAGACCAATTTTCATACAGATCCCATGAAAAATATGGCCTTTAGAGAGGTCACAAGGTTTTTCTATTATTTGACCTACTGACCTAGTTTTTGACAGCACGTAACCCAGTTTCGAACTTGACCTAGATATCATCGAGGTGAACGTTCTGACCAATTTTCATGAAGATCTTTTGAAATATATGGCCTCTAGAGAGGTCACAAGGTTTTTCTATTTTTAGACCTACTGACCTAGTTTTTGATGGCACTTGACCGAGTTTCGAACTTGACCTAGATATCATCAAGGTGAACATTTTGACCAATTTTCATGAAGATCTCATGAAATATATGGCCTCTAGAGAGGTCACAAGGTTTTTCTATTTTTAGACCTACTGACCTAGTTTTTGATGGCACATGACCCAGTTTCGAACTTGACCTAGATATCATCAAGGTGAACATTCTTACCAACTTTCATAAACATCCCACGAAAAATGTGACCTCTAGAGTGGTCACAAGCAAAAGTTTACGGACGGACGGACTAACGCACGGACGGACGCACGGACGGACGACGGACGCTGCGTGATCACAAAAGCTCACCTTGTCACTATGTGACAGGTGAGCTAAAAAGGGGGGTCGGTAGGTAGGAATTTTTTATTTTTTATTTTTTTTAGTAGGTGTCAGAAAATTTCAGTGTTTTTTCTGCTTTTTTAATATACAAGGTAATAGGGGTTGAAGTCCTGGCAATAGTTAATAAATTGTGCTAGATGTGACTTGAGATAGTTGATACTTGTAACTGAGTGAAAATGTGAATCAGATAACATTTAGACAATTTATTTTTAATTACTGAACATGACAAGAATTGTGACAGAACCACAAAAAATATCTAAAATGGCATATGACTAGAACTGAAACACATCATACAGTTTGATTGTGATCGACTGGCACAATCACCTTCTTTTATTTGTCCATCTTTGTTATTTATCTACTATTTAATCATTATACTGGGCGTTTGGTAGGTTCTGAAACTCAAGTCATAGACTCTTCTGCCTGAATTTTCAATGGTCAAAATCAGATTTTCAAGAGTCAAGATCAGCTATTCAGGGGTGAAGCTATTCTGTTATAAACTTTATCTAAGACAAATACATTAGTCTCCATGCAAGTCTTCAAGAAAACAAAGCCATCCAGTTCTGATCGAACTTTCGTTTAGTTTTAGACTTGGGTGTTTCAGCATCACTAACATCATCATTTTTTAACTGAATGTTTGGTTAGTGTACCACACACACTGTCATTATCACTGTCATTAGAACGTTTCTGACCACCTATATATAAATCCTAAATCAAATAGTTTTCTTTGAGCCACAGTGTCATAAAATACTCAAGAACAGTTTATAAAAGCACAAAATTACCAGTAACAGTTGTCATATTTTTCTTAAAAGCAGACTTTTTATTGGCTTAATATTAGGATTTGCACTAGAAAATCTCGTTGGAAATCACAGAAATGTCCGGAAATCACGGTCGCGAAAACGGGTGACAAATACAGAAAACGAAAGTTTGAGTTTAATTCTTGAAAAAAATGCATCTGTTTAATTTATTTTCTACCATCATAGCTAATCACTACTTACAATTTCTGCTTATTAAAATATTTTTTTTATTTGTTTCTGCCCAAACTAAGCCTCGACAAATACTAGAAAATTTGCTATACATCGTAACATTCGATTATAATTATCCAATTTGTTCTTCAGTAACCTTATTATCGCCAGTTAACTGCCTAATCAAACAAAATTGTTGAAAATTTGCTCCCGCCTTTCAATAACGGATGTTCATACAAGTTTTGTCTACACAGATTCCTTTTGGTCAGTAAACATTGTGTAACAGGCAAAGTTCGTAGACAGACATAGCTTCCGGCCATTTTTATTGTACTAAATACAAACCGCGAGATAACCACGTGTCAGTTGGCGCGTGGCGTGATTGACATCTGTCAGTAGCTAATTAGTATACGACGCTCCGCCTACTGCCATACTTCCGCTTGTGGCGGCGAACAGTATTGAAATTCACCGAGATTTTGATTGACAAGGGGCAGAACTTTTGAACTCGATACGCATCATAGAACACCTCGATTTTCGCGGGTGAAAACCCGGAACCTCGACAAACAGGCTTTTCGTCGTGTTGTTTCATGTCGATGGAACCGGGAACGTTCATTACTATGCGCGACGAGGTCGGATACAACTAAATTATCCCTTTAATCAATAAAGATATCAGAACCTCGAATTTCGGCCCATAAAAAAATTGCAGTCGGCGGTAAATACTTACGGTCGGTTGGGTTACAGGAAACAGACATATTTTTTAGGCCTAGAAACAAATTCACAGGTGCACAACTTCACATGCTAAATATGATGTTTCATGACCCTAGGTAAAATATTTTTTGAAATATGTGCGACACAACTTTTATGCCTTTTTATGCATATTTTTGATTAAGACAAGGGCTATAACTCAGGTCTGAAGATGTGAGATCCAAATTAACAGAGCTGTCCGTAAGACAGCGCGCTCGACTTTTCTCAGTGCTTGACTCTGAATTAGAGCTTTGCCAGTAAAAAAAATATCCAAGTTAAAAAGGGACATAACTCTGTCAAAATTCAATCAGAGTAATGGGAATTGTGTCTCCTGGTGTAGACTTTGATAGTAAATAACTATTCTGAGTTTCAAGTCAAAAGCTTTAATTATACTAGGTAACAGAGATATTTGACTTTATAAAAAAAAATTACAAAAAAATCTAAGTTAAAAAGGGACATAATTCTGTCAAAATTCAATCAGAGTTATGGAGATAGTTTCTCCTGGTGTAGACTTTGATGGTAAACAAGTATTTTAAGTTTCAAGTCAAAAGCTTTGATTGTAACAGATATTTGACTTTATCAAAAACTTTAACCAAAAATTCTAAGTTAAAAAGGGACATAATTCTGTCAAAATTCAAATCAGAGTTAAGTGAATTGTGTCTCCTGGTGTAGATTTTGATGGTAAATCGGTATTTTGAGTTTCAAGTCAAAAGCTTTAATAGTAACCGAGATATTTGACATTATCAAAAAAAATAACAAAAATTCTAAGTTAAAAAGGGGCATAATTCTGTCAAAATTCAAACCAGAGTTATGGGGATTGTTTCTCCTGGTGTAGACTGTGATGGTAAATAAGTATTTTGAGTTTCAAGTTAAAAGCTTTGATAGTAACAGAGATATTTGACTTTATCAAAAACTTTAACCAAAAATTCTAAGTTAGAAAGGGGCATAATTCTGTCGTAGACTGTGATAGTAAAGAACTATTTTAAGTTTCAAGTCAATAGCTTTGATTGTAACAGAGATATCTGACTTTATCAAAAACTTTAACCAACGGCGACGGTGACGGCGATGCCGATGGAGGGGGCAAGTACAATAGCTCTACTTATTCTTCGAAAAGTCGAGCTAAAAACCCTGGTATAAAACACCCATGCTGAATAACAATCCTGTGAGGTTTGATGACTGGGTCAAATACTTTTCGAGATATGAACGACACAAATTCTGATGGATGGACAGCAAACGGACAAAGGCCAATCTCAGTATGGGGGATGGACAGACAATGGACAACAGACAACTATTTTAAACTTGAAGCAAATCAGATAACAGAGATAAAGTGGAAATGCATGAAACCTAAGCAAGGTGTGGACGTGAATTAGGATAGCTCTCCTTATACTTCATATTGCCAAGCTTAAAATTGAATCAGTAGTACAAGGACAAGTCTAGATATTTTCTTAATGCAAAAAAACTTGTATCTACATAAAATATTTCGGAGACAAATGTCACAGTTAGGGTGGTCATTTTTCCATTGACATTTAAAATACAATGAGGAACATAGAGAAAAAAGAAACAGTTGGTTTTGATATGAATAATACTGCTCTTTTTTTTTTAAAACAAAGTTAATAAGAACACTGTTGGTAGAGAAATGATCTCTGTTTGATGTGGGTTACCTTTTTTCATCAGTTTTTCAGTTCTGATGTCAGTAAACTTTGATTCAGTACCAGTACTCTGCCAGTAAGATGCAACTTCCACACATAAATCAGAGGTGGGGAATGAATGTCTACATTGTAGTGTGCTACTTAGAGTTTAACAGAAACCTAGTAATCTTCTGGGTATTTTAGTTAATACTACTCCATTCTCCTAAAAGTCAAAAATTATGCTGAACAGCACAACTTCCACACATAAATCAGAGGTGGGGAATGAATGTCTACCTTGTAGTGTGCTACTTAGAGTTTAACAGAAACCTAGTAATCTTCTGGGTATTTTAGTTAATACTACTCCATTCTCCTAAAAGTCAAAAATTATGCTGAACAGGCACATGCATTTTAATAGGAAACATATGCCTGTGGTACTCATTACCATAATAAAATATTCAAAAAGAAGCTGGTATTTAACATAGTGAGTCAGGCAATATTCATTTTAAAGTCGCATATAGAAAATGTAAATTCCCTTTGCAGTCAATTTCAGACATGTAAGCTTAATTATAAGTGACATCAACACAATTTAAATGGTATGATGACTTGCCAGTGAAGAACCCCAGTGCACAACCAAATATTATTTAAGGAATCTTAGTAGAAACAGATAGTTTCATCTAGATCTGCCCACAAAATTTAATACTGCATTCAGGATTCAACATTTTTGAAGCACTAAAATGATCTTGGCTATCTTTATCTTGCTTAATTTGTCAGCTTAAAAAAGACCATATTTATATTAGTACCCATACAAAAGCTACTTCCAAAAATGGATTTTGACTTTCATTTCTCAAAGAAATCTTTCTTCAGAAGATGGCCCATATAAAATTGTGCATTTTCCACTTATATACTAATATACTGCATATAGCTAAAATCCTACCTTCCTCCACATCATTTCGTGCCGCTGCCTCCAGTAACATTATATTATGTATGAACTTCACTCGTGCACGTTTTCTTGTCCGTCTTTGATTCTGTGACTGTTTGTTCTTTTTATTCTTGTCTTTTTCAAGTTGTTTTTCATAATTTGCAAATCGCTTCAATTGTTGGGATCTCCGTTTCTTTGCATGTTTTAATCGATCTGGAGTGGTCATTTTCTCCACACTGGCAATTTCTGCCACCAAATCACTGTGCTCAGCCATTTTTTCTCCTTAACTTAAATCCAGCAGAAATTTAGTCAAAAAATAAGAAAATTATAGACTCTTGATTCAATTGTAATAAATAAATTCCTTGGCTTTTTTGTGCTAAAAACATTAATCTTCCTGTAGCTTCTTTGTAAACTACGCAATGTATTTAAAATTAATCATTTACAATTATTTATATAGCACTATAACATAGACTTTAATTTTAGTTACTTAGATACAGTAATAAAATTTATTAAGCACTTTCTGAAGAAATGAACACAATGAATAATAAAACACAATGGGGCGATAAATAATCGTCTGTAACACTGACTCCTATTCAATGAATCCATGTAACAAGACTTTCTATGTCTGACTATAAGCAATAACTAATCTGGTCTGTGCAGAGTGGCATCACATCATGAAAATTCTCCAGAAATGTGAAAGAACTTAACTCCAGGAATCGCGAAAACTGTCAAGAATATTTGCAGACTTTTAAATCCAGGACTCTTCAATACCTGAAACCATACAAAATACTCTTTGAATATATAAGAAAATTTCTCCCCAGAGCATTATTGGAATAAGTGAATCCTGAATATCCATCCATGAATAGTACCATAACTGCCTATTTTCTAAGGCATCTTCAATTTCCATAAACTACAATCATGCATACGGGCTCAATATATTTGACCCAAGTATTTAGAGGGACACACTTCGAAATGAACATCAGGCATAAAGCAGTTTGCTTTGTCTCTAAAATACCACTTTATTATAAACACTCACAAGCTCAGCCCAATAGGGCATAATATGCCTTTTCCCAATCAGAACAGGACAGTGCAGTAAAAAGCTGGCATTAAAAACAAGAATTGTTAGCAACTGTTTTGGGGAGGACTTTTTAAAAAAAATAAATACTAAGACATTCAAGAAACTGCAAGTAAAAAACAAGAGCTTGTAGAACATGAAATGCTCCCCGTACGCCTTCAGTAACTACACAAGGCACAAAAATTATTTGGTCACTGTGCACTGGACGTTTGATGTACTGACGTCAAATCAATAATTATGGGTCATTTACCAGTCATAAGTGACCTATTTTTTTTTTTTTTAAATTGTCACATGATCTTAATAAAATCTGTAAAAAGGTCAGGACTAGTGCCTTTAAAGAAATTTGTTTCTAGCAAAAAACCTATTAAAAAGGGCAAAGTGCTCCCATTTGAACAAGAGCTCGTAGAACACGAAATGTCCTCCTTGATGCATTCAGTAATTGCACAAGGAACAAAAATTATTTGGTCACTGTGCACTGGATGTTTGGCGTACTGGCCTCAAATAAAAAATTATGGGTCATGTACCAATCATGAGTAAACTCTGTATCAAATGTGATCTTACACCAAAGCATTCTCCAGTTATTTGGCAAAAAAAGTTGTACTGTTCTGGGTCAATGTGATCTTGACCTTTGACCTACTGACCTCAAAAACAATAGAGGTCATCTGCTGCTCATGAACAACCTCCCCATCAATTTTCATGATCCTAGGCCCAAGTGTTCTTGAGTTACCATCCAGAAACTGTTTAACTGTTCCAGGTTATTGTGACCTTGACCTTTGACTACTGACCTCAAAATCAATAGAGGTCATCTACTGGTCATGATCAACATCCCTATCAAGTTTCGTGATCCTGGGCACAAACATTCTCAAGAGATAGTCCAGAAACTGTTTAATTGTTCTCAGTCACTGTGTCCTTGACCTTTCACCTACCAACCTCAAAATCAGTAGGGGTCATCTGCTGGTCATGACCACCCTCCCTAATAATTTTCATGACAGTAGGTCCAAGCATTCTTGAGTTATAATCTGGAAACGTTTAACTGTTCCGGGTCAATGTGTCCTTGACCTATGACCAACTAAACTCAAAATCGATAGGGATCATCATGGTTATGGCCAACCTCCCTATCAACTTCCATGATCCTAGGCCCAAGCGTTCTTGAGTTATCATCCAGAAACCGTTTAACTGTTCTGGGTCACTGTGACCTTGACCTTTGAGCACTGACCTCAAAATCAATAAGGGTCATCAGCTGGTCATGACCAACCTCCCTATGAACTTCCATGATCCTAGGCCCAAGCATTCTTGAGTTATCATCCGGAAACAAATTGGCCTACGGACCAACCAGCATACCGACCGACCAACATCTGCAAAACAATAAACCCCACCTTCTTCAAATGGGGGAAATAAAAAACTGGGAGAGGACCTTTTTAGTGATGCTACAGACCATTTTTGATGAAGATCCATCCAATGGGTTAGAGAAAATGTCATTTGAATCTTTTTCTATTTTTAGCTCTAACAGCCCCTAAAAAGGCACCATTTGATCCAGTTTGAGATAGGACCTTGCCAGAATGCTACAGATCAAGTTTTGTGTACTTCTGACCAGTAGTTTCAAACGAAAAGATGTTTATGTTAATTCAGGATGATGGACGACATACACCAGACCATCCACCTATACTTAGTAATAGCTCTCTCTGAGCCTGCAGTTCAGGTGAGCTAAAACATGCATGCATATCATTTTCATATCAGTAATTCTTTGCATACAAAGTCCTCATGAATTTCTACACTATTAGCTGCCTAAAACTGGGATGACAAATTCTGACTATCTTCCTGCAAATCTTTCTGTTGCTGGGAATCTGAATTATATTCATTCGATATTTACAGTCACGTCATGAAAGAAGCGCATTAACTGTTATTAGTTTGCAACACTTTCAGATGCTGAAGGGCTTTTTATAAAGACCGATTACCATAGAGAGAAAATTATTTCTCCTGTATGTGCGACACCGCCACACTTCAGATCTCATTTAAATCTTATGAAGACAGATTTTTTTCTTGGAATAAACACAGCTGCTTGCATTCTGGTCAGATCTGTGCTAAATTTAAGTTTTAAGGGGACTAGATCACAGATATTTTAACGGTCACTTGGCATACAGAGAAATCAAGATCCATGTCTTTGCGCAAACCTGGGAATTCCATATTCCAGGAGATTAAAACTGCAATTTTGAAAACATAGTCTGCAGTGATCAATTGACTATTTTATGGATTGTTATTCTTCAAACGAAGTTTTGTGAAGATCCACCAACTGGTTCATGAGAAGAAGTCATTTAAAGGTTTTCTTTCTATTTTTAGCTCTGGTGGTCCCTAAAAGGGGCCAAGCAGATTCATTTGAACAAATCTGAGAAAAGACAATATAAGGAAGCTACAGACTCATTTCGTGGAGTTTTATGAAATGGTTTATGAGAAGAAGTTGTTTAAAGGCTTTATCCAATTTTAGTAGCCCTGAAAAGAGGTCAAGCTTAAACATTTGATCTCAGGTGAGAGAAAACTATCAAAGGTATTACACACCAAGTTTGATGAAGATCCATTACTTGGTACATGAGAAGATGTTGCTTAAAGATTTTTCTTTTCCTGTTTTAAGATATCAGCTCTTGCAGCTCCTAAAAGGGGCCAAGCAGAACTATCAAACAACTCAAAAACTAGACATGTGTTCATTACACACTGGTGTCCCAACTTCCTGTTGCTGAACATGGCTTCATGACTCTAGTTGTAATATATTTCAAAATGTGTACAATACAACCTTTAAGCATTTTATGTGTATTTTTCACTAAGTCAAGGACCATAACTCTGGTCTGAGTGAAATCCAAAACAGAACACCTATGTCAAGCACATTACAGATAC
Organism: Mercenaria mercenaria; assembly: GCF_021730395.1. Taxonomy (NCBI): domain Eukaryota; kingdom Metazoa; phylum Mollusca; class Bivalvia; order Venerida; family Veneridae; genus Mercenaria; species Mercenaria mercenaria. The sequence continues at coordinate 42,692,284 of NC_069366.1, read as the reverse complement.
ATGAGAAACAAACTTTTATGCCCTTAATGTCTATTTTTGACTATGTCAAGGGCCATAACACTTGTCTTGAAGTTTGAAATCCTAAAAACAAAAAAAAACAAGGCAGTCTGAAAGACAGCTAAATCCCCCGCCACTGCTATGGATAGTGAAAGGGTAAACCTTTGACCTTTAGCTGCGACCTTGACCTTGAACTGACATGGCTGAATCATGAACTCTGCACAATGTCTTGATGAGGTGATCATTTGACCCAAGTTTCATGAAAATCCTTCAAGGGTTTTAGGAGATACAGAGCTCAAACCTTTGACCTTGAGTTGTGACCTTGACCTTGAACCGACATGGCTGACTCATGAGTTCTACACATCGTCTTGATGAGGTGATCATTTGACCCAAGTTTCATGATCATCCTTCAAGGGGTTTAGGAGATATAGAGCGGACACAAAATGGAAGGCTCAAACCTTTCACCCTAAGTTGTGACCTTGACCTTGAGCCAGCATGGCTGACTCATAAGTTCTGCATATCGTTTTGATGAGGTGATCATTTGACCCAAGTTTTATAAAATTCCTCATGAGTTCTTGATGAGGTGATCATTTGACCCAAGTTTGATGAAAATCCTTCAAGGGGTTTACGAGATACAGAGTGGACACAAAATGGAAGGTTCAAACCTTTGACCCTAAGTTGTGACCTTGACCTTGAGCCAGCATGGCTGACTCATAAGTTCTGCATATCGTTTTGATGAGGTGATCATTTGACCCAAGTTTTATAAAATTCCTTCAAGGTGTTTAGGAGATACAGAGCAGACACAAAATGGAAGGCTCAAACCTTTGACCTTCAGTTGTGACCTTGACCTTGAGCCGGCATGGCTGACTCATGGGTTCTGCACATCGTCTTGATGAAGTGATCATTTGACCCAAGTTTCATGATCATCCTTCAAGGGGTTTAGGAGATATAGAGCGGACACAAAATGGAAGGCTCAAAACTTTGACCTTCAGTTGTGACCTTGACCTTGAACCAACATGGCTGACTCATAGATTCTGCATATCGTCTTGATGAGGTGATCATTTGACCCAAGTTTCATGATCATCCTTCAAGGGGTTTAGGAGATATAGAGCGGACACAAAATGGAAGGCTCAAACCTTTCACCCTAAGTTGTGACCTTGACCTTGAGCTGGCATGGCTGACTCATGGGTTCTGCACATTGTCTTGATGAGGTGATCATCTGACAAAAGTTTTATAAAATTCCTTTTAGGGGTTTAGGAGATATAGAGTGGACACAAAATGGAAGGCTCAAACCTTTGACCTTGAGTTGTGACCTTGAGCTGACAAGGCTGACTCGTGGGTTCTGCACATCGTCTTGATGAGGTGATCATTTGACCCAAGTTTCACGAAAATCCTTCAAGGGATTTTGGAGATATGGAGCGGACATGAAAGTGTTACGGACAGACGGAAGGACGGATGGAAGGACGGACGGAGACCATTCCTATAACCCCCCACCATTTGTGGCGGGGGATTAAAAAATCATGTACATAAATTCAATTGCTGATTAATATTCGTACATGGTTTCATAACTCTAGGTGAAATATTTTAAAGGTACAATTATGCACCACAAACTTTTGAGCACTTTATAAGTATTTTCCACTAAGTCAAAGACTCTGGTCTGGCTAAGTGAAAACCCAAACAGAACCCAAGGTGCGCAACTAAATTCACATGTTATATAACAATCCTTTAAAGTTTTACGACTCTAAGTCAAATAGTTTCTGAGACACATGCAACAGGAACTTTTATGACCTTTATGCATGTCTTTGACAATCAATGGTCATATTACTCTGGTCTGACCAATAGAAATCCTGAACAAAATCTCAGGTGCACAACTTCACATGCTGAATAATATTCCTATTATGTTTCATGACCCAATGTTTTAATATAGATGTGACAAAAACAGCAGGGTTCATCTACTGAACGAAGATTATCATCCTATGAAGTTTGACGACTGTAGGCAAAAACATTCTTCAGTTATCAATCGGAAACCGTTTTCAGTCTCAAGGTCAAACCTTTGATGTACTTACCCAAAAAAGCAATAAAGGTCCTCTAATTCCCGCAGGAAATCAACCTATGAAGTTTGATGCCTGTAGGCCTAAGTGTTCTTCAGTTATCAATCAGAAACAGATGGACGGACAGACAGCTGGTCTAACTACTAGATGCCTCCCCGTTGGGAGGCATAAATATGTGTAAAAATTTACTAAATTGAGACCAGATCTCTGTGCTATTTTAGAACACACAAACCAAAAGTGGAACAAGAGGGTCATGAGGACCCTGGATCCCTCAACTGATTAATATGAGCTACATTTTCAAATGTCAAACTGATGCAAAAATATTAAGAAAGTATGTCAGTAGGTCTCATTCATAGTCACTGAAAGTCAGTTTTAAGATCGGTGTCCAAAACTGTACATGTCATCCAAGTTTCAAGGCTGTATCTTAAAAAACAAGAAAGTAGGTCAGTAGGTCAAGGTCACAGTCAGGTGACCCCCTAATCACTTGGGGTCATCAGGTAAATATAATTAAACAGTCTAGGAAATATGATCTGATAATTTTTTAAGTATTTTTTCCAACATAACTCTCATAACAAGTGACCCCCAGGGCGGGGCCTCTTTTCACCCCAGCGCCATAATCTGAACATTCTTGTTAGAGATCCACTAGGCAATGCTACATACCAAATATAGGCCTTGAACATTCATACAAGAAGATTTTTAATTTGTTTTCCTATGTCTATGTAAAACTTGGGACCCCCAGGACAGGGCCTCTTTTCACCCCAGGGGCATAATTTGAATTCTTTTGATAGAGGACCACTAGGCAATGCTACATACCAAATATTAAAAGCCTAGGCCTTGCAGTTTCAGACAAGAAGATTTTTAAAGTGTTTTCCTATATAAGTCTATGTAAAACTTGAGAACCCCTGGGTGGGGCCTCTTTTCAACACGGGCATAATTTGAATAATCTTGGTAGAGGACCACTAGGCAATGCAACATATCAAATATCAAAAGCCTAGGCCAAGAAGATTTTTAAAGCGTTTTCCTATGTAAGTCTATGTAAAACTTGAGACCCCCTGGATGGGGCCTCTTTTTAACTCAGGGGCACAATTTGAATAATCTTGGTAGAGGACCATTAGGCAATGCAACATACCAAATATCAAAAGCCTAGGCCTTGCAGTTTCAGACAAGAAGATTTTAAAAGTTTTTTCCTATATAAGTCTATGTAAAACTTGGGACCCAAAGGGTGGGGGGGGGGGGGCTCTTTTCACCCCAGGGGCATAATTTGAACAATCTTCATAGAGGACCATTAGATGATGTCACATGCCAATAGCAAGGCTCTACGCCTTGCGCTTTTGGACAAGATTTTTTAAGTTTTTCCTTTCAGTTGCTATGGCAACCAGAGTTCTGTGTGGAATTCAATTTTTTGGAAAACTTTGAAAGTGGGGCATCCAAGGATCATTCCCATGAAGTTTGGTGTAAATCTGTCCAGCTGTTTTCAAGAAGATGTTTTTAGAAAATGTTGACGGACGGACGAGGGACGATGAATGAAGGACATCATGTGATCACAAAAGCTCACCATGAGCCTTTGGCTCTCAAAAGCTCACCTTGAGCCTTTGGCTCACCTGAGCTAAAAATCAAGAGTTAACAAAAGCTAGGTCAACATACAAAATAGCTTTACATATATTCAAGTGTATGGGAACTATAATAAGTGTTTTGGTATAGGACTGATAACAAGACATGTCCGTAAGACAGCGCACTCCACTATTCGTCGATCTGACAGTAAAATGAATTTATGTCTCAATAAGAGACCTCTACTTTAAAAGGAATCAAGTCAATCAAATTATGAAATAGTCAAAAATTGTTACAATGGTATTGCATACATAGCAAAACAAACATATTTGCACTATGACACGGTTCAGGGTTCTCACCAGGCTGTTATCACATGTCCAGTGTGACATGCCTTCAGGCTTTGAGTTTCTTATTATTCAAGTCATCCCTTAACCTAATAAAGACGCCATTAGCCTGATAGTGTATTCAACCGCTGCCAAGTGCCACTAGATCTTTAAACCGGAATCGCCTGTCGCGTTGTCTGTCCCACAAGGCCGTTATCAGTTAACAATTTCATGGCAATTTTCTTTTGCATGCATAAATCATGTTTTTACTATTGGAATCACAACAAGAGATCACAGAGTGATCTTGGCGCCCACCAATGTGCCATTTTTGAGTGTTCCAAATTTCAAGACTTATTGACTAGCTCAAGGTCAAATTTCATTTCCTTACACAACACAAATCTATGCATGTGGTCCAAATTTGAAGCCTGTACCTTCAAAAATGTGAAAGTAGGTCACTAGGTCAATGTAAAGGTCAAAGTTTGTTTCGGTATACAAAACTATGCATGTGGTCCAAATTTGAAGGCTGTAGCTTGAGAAATGTAAAAGTAGGTCACTAGTCAAAATCAAGGTCAAATTTTATTTCGTATACAAAACTATGCATGTGGTCCAAATTTGAAGCCTGTACCTTAAAAATGTGAAAGTAGGTCACTAGGTCAATGTAAAGGTCAAAGGTCATTTCAGTACACAAAACTCTGCAAGTGGTCCAAATTTGAAGGCTGTAGCTTGAGAAATGTAAAAGTAGGTCACTAGGTCAAAATCAAGGTCAAATTTTATTTCAGAATACAAAACTATGCATGTGGTCCAAATTTGAAGCCTGTACCTTCAAAAATGTGAAAGTAGGTCACTAGGTCATGTCAAGGTCAAAGTTTTTTCGGTACACAAAACTATGCATGTAGTCAAATTTGAAGGCTGTAGCTTGAGAAATGTGAAAGTAGGTCACTAGGTCAAAATCAATGTCAAATTTCATTTGAAACATGAAACTATGCATATGGTCCAAATTTGATGCCTGTACCTTCAAAATGTGAAAGTAGGTCACTAGGTCAAAATAAAGGTCAAAGTTTTTTCCAGTGCACAAAATTATGCATGTGGTCCAAATTTGAAGGCTGTAGCTACAGAAATGTGAAAGTAGGTCACTAGGTCAAAATCAAGGTCAACTCATGTCAAGGTTCATCTTGCCACTCAAAAATATACATGTGGTCCAAGTTTGAATGTTGTAGTTACTGACAAGAACATTTTAAAAGCTTTTCCCTATATAAGTCTATACGAACCATGTGACCCCCCGGGGCGGGGCCATATTTAACCCTAGGAGGATAATTTGAACAAACTTGGTAGAGAACCACTAGATGATGCTACATTACAAGTATCAAAGCCCTAGGCTTTGTGGTTTGGACAAGAAGATTTTCAAAGTTTTTCCCTATATAAGTCTATGTAAACCATATGCCCCCCAGGGCGGGGCCATATTTGACCCTAGGGGTATAATTTGAATAATCTTAGTTGAAGACCACTAGATGATGTCACATGCAAAATATCAAAGCCCTAGGCCCTGTGGTTTTGGACAAGAGGTTATTCAAAGTTTTTCCCTATATAAGTCTATATAAACCATGTGACCCCCAGGGCGGGGCCATATTTGACCCCAGAGAAATAATTTGAATCATCTTGGTAGAGGACCACTAGATGATGCTTCATACCAAATATCAAAGCCCTAGGCTCTGTGGTTTTGGACAAGAAGGTTTTCAAAGTTTTTCCCTATATAAATCTATATAAATTATAGAAATAAACAAAGGGCCATAACTCACTCATAAATTGTTGAACCAGTCTGATTTTCAGGGGGACACAACTAGGGTACCAATACATCATTCTGACAAAGTTTGGTCAAAATCCCCCCAGTAGTTTCTGAGGAGATGCGATAACGAGAAATTGTTAACGGACGGACGGACGGACGGACGGACAGAATGACGGACGGACGGACCACGGACGCAGAGTGATTTTAATAGCCCACCATCTGATGATGGTGGGCTAAAAACAAAGTCAAAGACACCATTTCTAGCAAACACTATGATCTATCACTTCATCATGTCTGGAAATAAACAGTCTTTTTCAGATCCAGGATTTTGGTTTAAAGGGGATGCAGAATTTCTAGCAGAGAGGAAATGCCCCCTTGGAAAAAATTGTTCGAAAATATACAAATATAGGGCTGAAATATTTCAAATATCAAGTCAGAACTTGTAAGTTTAAGAAAAGCAACTTGATTTAAATGACATCTTTTAAGTTCCAAGGTCATCCCATCCCTCCTCTTCAGCAGTAATAAATAATACTGATATCATGTTTTGTGAGCCAAAAAATTTCATTTTGTTGAACAAATGATGTCCTAACTTTAGTCTGTAACAAGAGCTGTCTAATGACAGCGCGCTTGACAATTTGAAGCCATTCCAGCTAATACTAGTTTACATACAAAAGCTTTAGAAACATTTTTGCCCTCGCCCGGTCAGTTAAGTATACAGCGAGTTCCACTCATCCTATCCTCACTTTAACTTGCCAATGCAAGCGGGCAAGTGGAATTTTTACACCCCTGATAATTTTAACAAAATAAAAACTAGAGTTATTTAACTGGTCCAGAGAGGATGTTTAATGATACCAAAGACTTGTGTGAAGTTTGAAAGCATTTGGCCTAGCAGTTTCTGAGAAACCTGTTTACATGTAAAACTTTAACCTTTTGTGACACTGTTGTGGATGCCAACGAAAGGGTTATTACAAAAACTATTCTATTTGAAAAATGATAAATAGTCGACCTGAAAATATATGCCTGTAAGATTGTGCATTCCTGGTAAGTTCCCCTATGGATCTGCCCTTGTTTTTGAGAAACCACAACAGATTTACAGGACATCCGTGATTATTTCAAAGAATTTTTGAAATCATGACTGTAGACTGATTTTGGCAAATTCTAATGAAAAACTGCCAAAAACGAGCATAAACTAGAGCTGCGTTTGAGAAAAGTGCATATCTCCCACAACTGCCTAATCATTTGAATAGAAGTATATGAGTCAATCATGCACCAAGACTTCAACTGCCTTATCTGACTTTCAGTGCTTTGATTATCAAAAACAAGTTATAAGGGCCATAATTCCAAAGTGTCTGGATCGATTTGGCTAGTTATCAAACTCTGCCGAGGACTTTTTGGCAAACACATTTTGTTAAAGTTTGATGAAGATCAATGAGAAATGTTCGACTTAGAGTACGGACGGACAGACGCACACACACACACACACACACGAGTAAATTAATATGTCTCCCACACCACTGTGTGGTGGGAGACATAATTATAGGTAAAACTTGTATTTGGTCATAGAACGTACCATAAGTTAGAAACTTATATTTATAAATAAAAATGCTAGCTTTGTAATTACCTTTTGTTTAGTCTGTCATATATTTTCAACCATAGACAATGTTGGGTATTCATAGACCTATGCAAGTCTATTTTTATTTAAAATATATGTGTCAAAATGCAAATTAATGTCTAATCTTGCATCACAAGCTCTTATTTCAAACATGGTGGTTTCTTTTAGAATTTGTGATACTCAAAGCATGCCCGAATCACATGTGCAGGTGAAGCCGATGTTGTCTTTTATGTAAATACTGAATCCATTAGAATTTACAAATACATGTACCTAATGTTAATGAATGTAAAAGTCAATAACAAACTTGTGGCCCCCATTTCTACAAAATTGCCCAACTTCTCAAAAAAATTAAGTTTTTTTCATTAAAATCGTTACTGACCTTTATTCATATCCAAAATCCATATAAAAAATAACAATTAAAGTTATTTTGGAATGGTGAATTTGCCAAGTATAACACATAGAAAACCTCATGCAATATCAACATGTTAACATTTTCAATTGCATTTTACTTTTCTTGAGTGCATGACTGACTTCTCTTGTCTGGATTTTATGCATGTATAAAATTTGCAAAAACCACATGCAAACTGAACAAAGCCAGAAATTATGTAACTACATGTAAGTCACTAAGTGTTAAAGCCAATGAAAACCAACATTGCACAATGTGTTGGAATAATTCAAAGATGGGCAATGTATGTCAAAGTTACAGCATGGACAAAAATGCGTGTTATTGTCCTAGAAGTAATGGTCCTGAAGATATTTATTTTAAAAATGATTTTATAAAATTCCTTGATGTCTTTGACATAAAATACAAACATCTGAGCGACAAGGCCCTAGTCTGGTGAACAATACACCATCTCATCACAAAATTGCTTACATGTCGATGTTTTAGCCAGGTCAAAGTAAGTAAAAATCTTTGACTTGCCTATGGAACCCTGACATTGAGTTTTCAGCCATGATCTTCTTTAATGTTAGATCATTTACATGTATTATTTCATGGATGAATAACTAGGAAGGCCATGCCTACTTTTTTGCTGACAAATATGCAAAATTTCAAGTTTTCCAATAAATATCAAAGCAGTGCAATCTAACTTAAATGACATGTCCTGACAGAAATCATCAGGAACTGTCTGTCTTAGTGTATCAGGAGGGTTTACCTTATCACATATTCCATCCTAAATATCAACCTTCTCTTTATAATAAACAAGAGTCTGTGAAAGAGAGAAAGGAACTTATATCACCAGCTTAATAAAACCATTCACATACCAGCAGTTACAAACCTCCTCTTAATTATAGAATTGACTTTTACAATAAAAGCAAATTATACTAAAAGTTGAAATTGCTATTCTTGCATAAAAACTACTTTTTTCACTGGATCCGCCCATGTATAAACGGGAGAAAAATCGTGTGCAAACAAGGCAATTCACGTGCTGTTACTACATGATTTTTATTTTTGAAATGCTTTGCCAGGGACGTATGTATGTATTTCTGCGCAGACTGATATTTGGCATCTGCATCTTGTTTCTTCCATAATAACCTCTTCTTGTAGCATTATAGATACAATGTAATCCATAGTATGTTTAGCTGTATCAGTTTCCAACCCCAAACGTACTGCCCCCATCAATGTACGCACTAGCTTCTCTTAGAGTTTACTCCCTTTACAAAGCGTCTGTTCAGTTATTGTAAATAACTGTGAATAAATAAGTATCGCGTGTAACTTGTGCTATCGCCCGTTTTTAGGTATTATATTAATGATTTTTGTTAGTATCAGTCGGTTTGTTTTCACCTGACTGTTCGCACAATTTCATATAATAAACCTCGAAAGCTAGTCACTAGCTTCGTACTCATCCGTACTCTGTTTGTTCGTACTTAAAATAATTCGAATGTAAAGTTGTTATTCTTAAAATAATTGTGTTCCTGTTTATCAAATTTTTAAGTTATATGCAAAATTATGTGTAATATTACGTTTGTAATAACTAAAAATAAAAATAAGATGCTCAAAAACCTTCAAATCACACTTTTAGTAGTGTTGTTGTTATGTGTGCCCCGGTTATATATATTTAAAACATGTTTACCGTTTCCAAGAACAACAAGAATGGTAAATAAAAAATGTACTGGAATCGTCAAGTCATCACATATGAAAACAATGCATTTAGTCGTCGTGTAATGTTTTTTTCATGCAAGAATAGCGACAATACACGTTTGTTTTGTGTATTAACGCCTGCAGAAGCCCTTGGGATATGTTTGACCTTCGGTCTCGGTCACAAACAATCCCGCGGGCTTCTGCAGACGTTAATACACAAAAAAACGTGTATTATCCCTACATTGAAAAAAAGGCATGTCTCCTCATTCCATCTTATTTAAATTACAGGATAAATGAATTTACACTATATACAAACTAACCACGAAGCATGTAGAACATAAAATGGTTTTGACACAAATTATTTCTGGCCAGGAAAACTGAAAAGGAAAATACTGGATATTGTATGCAACCATAACTAATGAACAAATGCAAAATAGAAGAGAGTGTAGAAACCATACCTAATTTTATCAAACAGAAGAGCTTTGAAAATATTCATTTAAATGTCTACATATTTCTAAAAAAAAATGAATGAAACTCCAGTACCAAACATTTTGCAATCTGATCCCAAAGTCCAGCCCTTATGCTCAAGATATTTTTTTTGAGATTCTCTCTTCTATCAACCTATTCATAAACTTCTGTATGGCATACACTAATTCTAGTAAAAAGTCTTATTCAAAGATACATTTTTATCATAGTTCCAAGGAGTGCTTAAGATGTAGAGTAATTCTGAAACATGCTATTCCCTTCTTTCACTAAAGGCATACATTATTTTCTTTTTTTTCTAACCTTGCAACATGTTATAAATCTTGCTGGATTACTCTTCAATTATATTTACTCCATAAAAGACACTATCAGATATAAATTAAAAACATGTCTGAAATATTCAGAGAGTAGTCTTTGAAACAATCCTGTAATACTGTACAGCCTAACGAGCTCAGTAATTCCATGCATGTTGAACACCTGATGTTAGATGATTAAGGAAGCTGCCTGGTAATGATATGTGAGGATTGGCAATGAGTGCTAAGAAAAACAAATAACAGCAGAAATATATCATAATTCTGTATGATGAAGCCACAGTAATAACAGCTGTCTATTCTCAAAATAAAGCAAAGGGAGGCAACTGCATGACTGGTTAAAAACACATTCAGGGGAGGAAACTCAGCACTGCATACTTAAAAGAAGGTGATCTGATCTGTAATCTCAACAGTACATTATTCCCCTGCAGATTCACATCCTGGAAACATCAACAGGTTATTATCATGTCATTTTCCAGCTATTTACACTTTATCAGCTGATTAACACTGACAATGGCAAATATCTCAGACACAAAAGTAGGGCATATTTCCAGGAATAAATACAAGAATTCTGTGATTGTTTGCATACCACAAAGAAGAAGACACTGATAATAATGTTTTGTTTTTCATGCTATCTTTATACACTCTAAGCTTTAAAGCTTTAATTTAAATTGACAAAACATTTCAAAAGGTATTATCTATACATTGAACTTGAGTAGTGGAACAGCTCAAAATTAAACACTCTCAGTAGCAGGGTGCCTGTGCATTTGTGAATGGTAACCATCCAATCATGCAAGAAAGATGATACTATTTTTGAGGACATGCTCTATTGGTTTGTTTACTGGAAAACTGTGGAACACTTTTACAGATCATCCTTTAATGAAACGAATGCAGTTTCTTTACAGGCACTGGACCTCAGACCTTAAGACAATGACAAAAGCTGTCTGTAAGACAGCGCACTCGACTTATCTCAGTGCTTGACTCTGAATTAAAGCTTTGCCAGTAAAGACTTTTTAAAACTTTAACCAAACAATTCTAAGTTAAAAAGGGGCATAACTCTGTCAAAATTCAAATCAGGGTTATGGGGATTGTTTCTCCTCGTGTAGACTTTGATAGTAAATAACTATTTCAAGTTTCAAGTCAAAAGTTTTAATAGTAACAGAGATATTTGACTTTATCAAAAACTTTAACCAAACAATTCTAAGTTAAAAAGGGGCATAACTCTGTCAAAATTCAAACCAGAGTTATGGGGATGGTTTCTCCTGGTCTAGACTTTGATAGTAAATAACTATTTTAAGTTTCAAGTCAATAGCTTTGATAGTAACAGAGATATTTGACTTTATCAAACACTTTAACCAATGGCGACGCTGACGCTGGGGCAAGTGCAATAGCTCTACAACTTTTTCAAAAAGTTGAGCTAAAAAGGGCCATAACTGAGCCAAAGTCCTTGTCGTAGTTATGTAGTCTGCCTCCATATGTATTTTTTTTGTCTGTTTGTTTTTTTTTGTTGGGTTTAACGTCACACCGACACAATTATAGGTCATCAGTGACTTTCCAGCTTTGATGGTGGAGGAAGACCCCAGGTGCCCCTCTGTACATTGTTTCATCACATGCGGGCATCTGGGTAGAACCACCAGCCTTCCGTAAGCCAGCTGGATGTACTCTTGCCTACAGATGGTGATCATGATGATAAAGCAAGTGTTCAAAGTTTCAAAGCCGTATGTCAAATAGTTTTGACAAAACATGTACTTGTACAAAAACTGAACCAATTTCCAAGTCCAAAAATGGGCCATAATTCACCCAAAATACTTGACAGAGTTATGTACTCTTGCCTACAGGTAGAGACTGTTATAATTAACAAGTGTTCAAGTTTCAAAGCAACATGTCAAATAGTTTTTACAAAACACGGACTTGTATGAAATCTGAACCAATTTCCAAGTCAAAAAAGGGCCACATTCAGCCAAAGTACTTGACAAAGTTATGTACTCTTGCCTACAGACTGTTATAATAAACAAGTGTTTCAAGATTGAAGTAAATATCTTTGATGGTATACAAGATATTACCATTTCATAAAAACTTAACCGACACCGACATGAATAGTATAGCTCTCCATATTCTTTGAATAGTCGAGCTAAAAATCATCCAAATGCAACCCTCTTAGCACATGCATAACTAAGCTTGGTACCGATAATAATTACAAGGTTTGATGGAAATCTGGCAAATATCTGCTGAGGCACGGACAAATTCCTTCTACAGACAGACCGATGAACCGACAGACAGACGGACATAGCGTAGCAGAATCCAGTTCAGTATAATAAACCGTCTCGGTAGCATAGTGGGAAAGGGCCCACTTCGAGTGCGGGAGGTTGTGGGTTCGATCCCTGGCCACGTCATACCAAAGAAGTAAAAAATGATACTAGCAGCTTCCTTGCTTGACACTCAGCATTAAGAGGATAGTGCTAGGACTGGTCAGCACAGTGTCAGTATAATATAACTGGTTGGGATATCATGTCACATGTCTATGGCGTGATATTCCTGTGAAGCAGCACTATAAAGTTTAGCATTGTGCTCACTGCTACAAGTAGATACTGTCGTTTTTGTGACTGAAAAACTGGTGAAAAAAATGTTAAACCCAAACCCAAACACACACACCTTATCTAATAAAGGTTTTTAAACCATCTGATAGAGTATAATGAATTTATGTAAAACAAGAGCTGTCCGTAAGACAGCCAAGCTCGACTATTCGAAATATTGTCCCAGAAGCAGGAAAATATTACCCAAAAAGGTTAAATATCAAAAGAGTTTTAAGTTCAAAAGGGGGAATAATTTGACCAAAATGTATATCAGTTATGGGACTTGCTGCTATCAACTAGTTTTATAACCCCAAAGGCACATGTGAAGTTTCAATTCAATATCTGCATTAGTTTTGGAGATAGAAACTTGCATGTAAAACTTTAACCAGAATTTTCAAAGTCCAAAAGGGGGCATAATTTGCCCAAAATACATGCCAGAGTTATGGGACTTGATCCAGTGAGGTTAGTAATTGATCTAGAAAAAGAAAAAATAAGTTTCAAATCTATATGTATTTTAGAAATAGCTGTATGTACTTGCACGCAAAACTTTAACCAGAATTTGCTAAGTCCAAAAGGGGGCATAATTTGGCCAAAATGAAGGTCAGAGTTATGGGACTTGCTGCTATCAACTATTTTTATAACCCCGAAGACACATGTGAAGTTTCAAATCAATATCTGCATTAGTTTTGGAGATAGTAACTTGCATGTAAAACTTTAAACCAAAATTTTCTAAGTCTAAAAGGGGGCATAATTTTGCTCAAAAAACATGTCAGAGTTATGGTCTGACCCAGTGAGGTTGTAATTGATCTAGAAAAAGAAAAAGTTAAGTTTCAAATCTATATGCCTTTTAGAAATAGCTGTATGTACTTGCACGCAAAACTTTAACCAAATTTTCTAAGTACAAAAGGGGGCATAATTTGGCCAAAAGAAAGTCAGAGTTATGGGACTGCTGCTATCAACTAGTTTTATAACCCCGAAGACACATGTGAAGTTTCAAATCAATATCTGCATTAGTTTTGGAGATAGTAACTTGCATGTAAAACTTTAACCAAAATTTTCTAAGTCCAAAAGGAGACATAATTTGCTCAAAATACATGTCAGAGTTATGGGACTTGACCCAGAGAGGTTGGTAATTGACATAGAAAAAGAAAAAATAAGTTTCAAAGCTATATGCCTTTAATTGATGGCTGTATGTACTTGCATGCAAAAACTCCCGACGCAAGGGTGAGTAGAATAGCTAGACTATTCTTCGAATAGTCGAGCTAATAAAAACAGACTACACAGTGTCCTTACAGCCAAGGGGGCAAACTGTTTCAGCACAAGTACTGAACTGAGTACAAGTAACACAGCAATATTCAACAGTTACTTAGAACAAGAAGCTGCGTTCAATAAACGCTTGATGCCCCCGGTGGCATCCTTGTCGATACAAAGCAACCTAAGTCCAAAACGAGGTCAAGTTCAAAGTCAAGGTCAAACTGAGGTCAGGTGATGTCTGAAGATGAGGAATAGTCACAGGTTACATCTGCATTAGTATCAATTCATTCTTGTAAGGGGTATTGATGCTAGACGAAACGGTCCCATTTGGTTAACCAAGAGATGGCCCATATAAAGCAACCTAAGTCCAAAATGAGGTCAAGATCAAGGTCAAACTGAGGTCAGGTGATGTCTGCAGATGAGGAATGGTCACAGGTTAAATCTGCATTAGTATCAAGTCATTCTAGTAAGGGGTATTGATGCTAGACGAAACAGTCCCATTTGGTTAACCTCGTATGGACGAACGAACGAACGGACAGGAAAATCACTATATGCCTCCCGCATCAGTAGATGCCAGGGACATAAAAACAAGAGCTGTCACAGGAGTCAGCGCGCTCGACTATTTCGATGCTGGATAGTGAAACTGGGCACATCTGAGGAAACTAGAGCTGTCACTGGCGTGTTTAATGACTCCAATTGTGGATGAAGATATTGTGCAATAGCCTGAGTCTATGTCAAAAATATCAACTTAAAATAATAAGAGAGGTAAAGATAAAATGTATCAAAACACGATATAAGTATATCCTAAGCAAAAAGGGGCATAATTCATTAAATACTGGTGCCAGAGTTATGCAGCTTGTGTCATATAGTGTGGGTGATGATGTTGAACAACTATTTTAAGTTTGAATCAAATCCATTCAGTAATAACAGAGACAGAGTGAAAGTGCATCAAAACAACCTAAAATTCTAAGTAAAAAGGGGGAATAATTAATGAAAAATTGATGCCAGAGTTATGCACCTTGCGTCATATGGTGTGGGTGATGATGTTGAACAACTATTTTAAGTTTGAATCAAATCCATTCAGTAATAACAGAGACAGTGAAAGTGCATCAAAACTTTGACCTAAAATTCTAAGTGAAAAGGGGAAATAATTCATGAAAAATTGGTCCCAGAGCAGGGCCCACGCTGCCGTTCGCCACTCGAGCCATTTGGCGAATTTGCGATGAAAGTGGCGAAGAAAAATCGCGAGTGGCGATAATGAAAAAATCATCGTAATTTGGACCGCCATTTTGTTTCAGACGTTCTAAATCGTAACCTCCGAGAAATTATGTTAAAAAACAGTTGACTGGTTCCGATAATTTTACCTTATAAAATTAAATTATTTTGAGATAGTACTACCCAGTCTGCGTTCACTTTACATTTAACAATGTGTATGTGTAATAAACATCTTGACACGCGAGAAGATGCAATTTGCAATCAGTTAGCAACCAATTATCGGGTAAGAATAATCGTTTTGTTTTGTTGTCATTACGGCAGATTAAATGTCTGATGCCTTTAATTTCCATGGATCAAATAATTAATAAACAAATCGGCAAATAATGAACGGTTTGATGATTTTTTTTTAATGTTGTGGCCACCGTCAGATCTTAGTAAGTAATTAGTAAAGGTGTTGCCATGTTTTTTAATGTCTTTAAAAGTCAAGTCAAGTCAAGTCAAGTCAAAAAGTAGGGAATGGATCTGAATGTAATCCTGTATTGGTTTTAACCAAAGTTTACCAACACAGAAGATAATACTGTAAGGGTAGATTTCTCCGAAGTACAGAACACCAAAAACACAACCCCAGAGCATGCATTTACATAGTAGGCCCACAACAAAAAGAAGCTGTAATGGAAAAATATTTCAGCCGGATTGATTCAAACATCCAACAACATTTTAAGATACAAAACTTGCTTTAGAGGTATACCCACTTTCATTCAAAAGTCCCCCTATATAGCTAGAATATCATCATTTGCTTATGGGAAGTGAAAAAAATTTCAACGCGCCGCAGGAAGGGAAACCTCTCCAGCACCCTCCCCACCGTTTCCGAAAAAAAAAGTGGCTCCAACTTTTTTCAGCCCAGTGTGGGCCCTGCAGAGTTATGCACCTTGTGTCATATGATAAGGGTAATGATGTTGAACAACTGTGTAAGTTTGAATCAGATCAATTTAGTAATAACAGAGATAGAGAGAAAGTGAAAAAAACTCTAACCTGAAATTCTAAGTAAAAAGGGGAATAATTCAAGAAAAATTGTGCCACAGTTATGCATCTTGTGTCATATGATGTGGGTGATGATGCTGAACAACTATTTCAAGTTTGAATCAAATCCATTCAGTAATAACAGAGGTAGAGTGAAAGTGCACCAAAACTTTAACCTGTATTTCTAAGTAAAAAAAGGGGGAATAAATCATGAAAAAATGGTGCCAGAGTTATACACCTTGTGTCATATAATGTGGGTGATTATGTTGGACAACTATTTTAAGTTTGAATCAAATCCATTCAGTAATAACAGAGATAGAGTGAAAGTGCATCAAAACTTTAACCTGAAAATCTAAGTGAAAAAGGGGGATAATTTATGAAATATTGGTGCCAGAGTTATGGCCCTTATGTTAGATGATGTGGATGATGATGAGGAATAAGTATTTCAAGTTTGAATCAAATCCATCAAGTTATTACAGAGATAAGTTGAAAAAAGAGAAAGTGCACCAAAACTTTAACCAAGGTGGGGACGCGGAAAGACGCTGAAGCCGATGCCGGGGCGAGTAGGATAGCTCTCCTTATACTTCGTATAGTCGAGCTAACAATGAAGGTTGTGGCACTGCATCAAAACAAGGGGAAAGAAATTATTTCATCGGAAGTAATGAAGGCACTGCCTAAGAACCTGAGAAAGCATGGCATAACTTGTCCAAAACTATCGGGAGGACTTAAAGTATAAAATCTTTCTAACAGTAGAACAGCAGCTTAACAAGTACTGTACAATAAAGTCAGGAGCACACTGCTACTCTACACCTTCTTTACCGCTGCAGTCACTAAGTTTTAACTAGTGTAAAATACGGTTCCATTAGTATTTGAACAGTAATAACAACAAGAAGAAGATCAAACTGTCTATACTGAAAGTCAATTTGAACTATTATCTGACATCAGTCTGACATCTAACTGTACATGTATATATGCATACACTATATGGAAGGTAGGGGAATTCAATATCTGCACAGTAGTGCACAATGAACTGGGTTTCAGTTAAAATAAGAAAAACTAGAGATGCTTTTGAGAAAAGCACATGTCTCCCACAACTGCCTAATCATCTACATAGTAAGTCAGTCTTTATATACTGTTTACTTAGAGCACATGCGCTTTTTTGACACTTAAAGGACCCCTATACTACTTTTAAAAGTAGTGTAGGGGTCCCTTTGAGGTCAAAAATACGCAAGAAATCTGAGCGTTTTTTTGGTAATTCAAGGGCCATAATTCCGAAGTGCCTGGGCCGATTTGGCTAGTTATTTAACTTGGCCGAGCACTTATTGGCAAACACATTTTGCTCAAGTTTGGTGAAGATCGGATGAGAAATGTTCGACTTAGAGTGCGGACAAGCTTTGTGACAGACAGACACACAGACACAGACAGGAGTAAATCAATATGTCTCCCACACCACTGTATGGTGGGAGACATAATTACTTAAGGAACTGGGTTGAAGGGGCTGGTTGGGGGGGGGGGGGGGGGCACTTTGTGTTGGTTTTTTGTCTACCGTAGATATCCATGTATAATGGGCAGTTTTTTGCCCCCGAATCGTGGGTGCACATAATACACAGGTATAGACAATTTTCCAACTTCAAAACAAGTTTGTTACCAATGTTCGCCATTTTGGTAAAGGGAAACTACTCCCTGCGCTTACTGTCACCGCTAAAATCTAAGATTGCCGTTACGTTCCGTAAAAGATCGAATGGTTTATTTTTCTTTCAAACAAAATTAATTTCATATAAATTTAAAAGTATTTTGATGAAAGAAATGTTAATAAATCACAAAAATTATGATACTAATTAAAGATCGAGAATTATCTTTAACCGAGATCAAACTGTGAACAACATAATTGACACAAGGTGAAACGTTAACTGCCGGTAATTACTGGCTATTTGATCGTGACAAAAAGACTATCACACCTTTTGTTATTGGTTTGAATTGAGAAGCTCATGTCATTATGAAAGATACTATTCCGAAATATTGAATCAGCTGCTGTTTATTTATTCAAAATAGTTAATTAAAAAGGTAAAACAACAAATAAAACAATATTTTACTGGTTTTATTTTTCGAGAAAACAAAAATCGATAGTACCGCGAGACCGGTGCTGCTCTCCGCCGCGGAAATAAAATTTATTACCGGTGTCGATGTAATCTCTACTTTCGTTTTCCATCCACCTCAAAATTGACCAAAAATGTTTTTTTCCCAGGATTTTGGGCCAAAATCGGGGGTGCGCATTATACACGGGTGCGCATTATACATGGGTATCTACGGTAATCACTTTCTAAATTGTTCCACTCAGTATTTAAGTTAGCAATTATGTTTAATGAAGGAGGAAGTCAAGCCAATAGTTATATTTTTGTGGTTCTCACCAGACAGTGAACTAATAAGCTTAATTTTATGGCAAACGTTTGCTTCTAATGCATACTTCACAAAAAAGGAACAATAAAATACACATAAAGATATAAATAAAAGTCAGAAGTTGGTTATCTCCCAAAAATTACTGTGATTCTGTCAGTATCAATTATTTTCAAAGAATGATAATCTGAAACCATGTACGCATAAATACCTTTCAAGTTGGAATTACAATTCAAAATAAAAACAAATCACTTTTAACACACTATTAATGCAATAAAACACACAATTTAATAATGAATAAATAACTAGGTTACTGTACCATATTTCTTATAACCAGTTATATCTACTACCTTTAAGACATTGACAAGAAAACAATTTGGTTTTCAATATTAGTAAGAAAACTTAACCAAGTACCTGGTGCATGTACATGTAATCATAGTTACTGTTATTTAACATTTACTTCCTCCACATACACTACTCTCTGTTGTTGTTGTTTTCTTTCTATCAAAGTAATGCACTACAGTTCGATTACTAGGTCATATGTGTTTACACGTTTTCAAACCAAAATTTCTCTACTTACAAAATGACCTTTCTACTTTTTGATTATGTTTTGTTATAGCTTGAGTTCACGTTTTTCTTATACAAGACACACTAAAATATGGAAACCTGAGTTTAGGTTACAAAATGCAATCTTTAATGTTTACAAACATGATGTTTATGAAAACGAACTGTAATTAATAGTATAATGGTTCTATATACTCAAACAGTTGCAGATAAACAGAATAGTAAAATTAGTATGTAAGTTTTAGATGTGTTAATTTGTATTATACATGATACATTAAGCCTTCAATGCTAACTTTTGGCTAGAATATGCAAACAGCATGAAAGAGTAACTTCTATTTTAGTATTAGTGTCGTGTTATTTGGTTAAATTCCTCAAACAACATGTGCTCAAGCTTAATTTGTTTTGCATGAAAAATGCAGAATTAAGGTTTACAAACTATAATCTCTTAAAGGCATTTAAAATGCAAAGATGTATCTCTCATACACCTTCCAGGTAATAACATTACTGTAATGGATACAATTAATATTCGTAGCTGTAGGGCATATTTTCGTGGGTTTTTGGTTGAATCAAACCAGGAAATTAAACCTCTACCAACAAATATCACTGCAGATATTCTATCTTTAAAATATGAAAATCAACAATTTGTGCTGCTTTGTCACACAACAGATCTGTATGCCAATGAAATAAAAATGATTTTGGAAAATTGTACACATGTAATGAGATACAGTTATCTTGTAACTATAGATACCAGTGGTCATGGCAGTTGCATTAACAGTACTGTACCAGCCTATGGGCAGCGGTAACCGCCAAAATTAGTAAATATACAATCCATTCATAAACAAGTCAGTCAGTGCAGTGCATTTCAATGCCGTCTATAGTCTAAAATTCCATCCCGTCTAATATATTTGCATTCAACGCATTGTATTTTGAAACCATTTAATGCAAAACTTCATTCCATCCATTTAACAAGAAACGCGGCAATGCCACGAAACCAGGTTTTCAACACTTTTCATAAGAATAAACAAGAGTGCCAGAATGTCACAATATACGCCCGTCACAGCAAATTTCTTTACTCTAGCACCTGTATTTGCAGATGTAATTTTAATTTTGTGGTTGTTTAGTAATCATTGTAATTCTTTTGTTTTTCTAAGTCCACAAAAAACTCCTTACCAGGTAGAGATACCTTAAAATACACCTAACATTAGAAAGTAAAAACCCTATGTTGTACCACAGAAAAGTGGTCTTGGTTTTTCCCTACGGTCAATTATAAAAAAGTTACAAAAATAAGTTATTTATAGTAACAACTAAGGGAATTTTAATCTTAAAAAAAAAAAAAAAAAAAAAAAAAATACAAAAAAAAAAAATTGTAAGTCCACACAGAAATCCTTACCAGGTAGAGATTGGTCAAAATACACCTCAAAATTGGATGTAACATACATGTTGTACTACAGGAAAGTGGTCTCGATTTTTCCCTACGTTTAGTAATGAAAAAGTTAAAATATAAGCTATTTATAGTAACAACAAAGGGAAGTAATTCTAAAGAAGGGAACTGCGCAAGACACTTCGTCTCATGATGGTGTAAGTTACATCAAAATCCCTCTATGCATGAAGAAGATATGCTCCGGACAAAGTTTTCATTCTTGTATCCTTTGACCTCTAAGTGTGACCTTGACCTTAGACCTAGGGACCTGGTTCTTGCGCACGACACTCCGTCTCATGATGGTGAACAATTGTGCCAACTTTCATCAAAATCCCTCCATGCATGTAGAAGATATGCTAACCCTAACCCTAACCCTATTTTTAGTAACAATGACCTTGACCTTGATCCCAGAAACCCCAAAATCAATCCCAAGCTACAACTTTATATAAGTTTTCTATACACCAAGTTTCATCATGATAGCTCATTCCTAAGTTAAGTTATTGACCGGAAACCCTTTTTCTATTTTAAGTAACAGTGACCTTGACCTTGACCCCAGAAACCCCAAAATCAATCCCAGCCTTTGTCTTGATATAAGCTACATACATACCAAGTTTTATTCAAATATCTTTACCGAAACAAAAGTTATTGACCGGAAACCCTTTTCTATTTTAAGTAACAGTGAGCTTGACCTTGACCCCAGAAACCCCAAAATCAATCCCAGCCTTTGTCTTGATATAAGCTACATACATACCAAGTTTTATTCAAATATCTTTACCGAAACAAAAGTTATTGACCGGACACACCAGTTTGATGCCGCCGCCGCCGCCACTGCCCGCCCGCCCGACATCTACCCCAATCTAATAACTCAGGTTTTCAACGAAAACCTGGTTAAAAACATGGAACGATGCGTTGAAAAACTTGTTGCAATCATCCAACAAAACATAATACCATGCAGCTCAATGTGAAGCCGTTTAACAGAACATGAGTATGTGCAGTGTAAAATGAAATGATTTATTACAACTTGACGCCGTCAAATGCATACTGAAACCGCTTTGTGTAATTAAAAGCGGTGTATAAAAACTTGATGCCAAGTGCAGTCCAATGTGAAGACGTTTAACGCAACATGAGGACGTGCAGAGTAAAAATGAAACGATTCATTAAAGCTTGGCACCATCTTATGCATACTGAAACCGTGTTGTGTGATTTGGAGCGGCGTATCAAAATTTGATGCCATGCAGCCAAATGTGAAGCCGTTTAATGAAACACGAGTACGTGCATTGTAAAAGGTTAATACGACTATCAGTTCATAAGTTTGCCCTGTTATAAATATAGATTCTGGATCAGTTTTACATATGAATCTCTTAAAATATGTCCTAAAACCGTCGTAAAATTCTAAACTTATTTTACACTGTTCCTGCGATTTATCTGTTGAAATGCTATGCACTGACTGACTTGTTTATGAATGGATTGTGTATATTTACTAATTTTGGCAGTTACCGCCACCCATACCAGCCTGTATGCTCAATACACATCCATAATACATGTGTGTGGGTCCATACTTTAAGGTCACACTAAGGAGTGAATTGTCATTTTTTAGACGTTAGTTGTTTTTAGTTTTTATAAATTCACCATACTGTCCTCTATCAGATGCCAAAAAAAGTGAGCAGTTCAAATATGAAACCTTTATTTGATGAATTTACAGGATAAAGAATAAAATTTGACATTTGTTTACAACAAGACCTTTCAGGCTATGGATTTAGTTACCATCAGCTTACATGTTGCATTTGATTTCCACAATCTGGATATTTATAATGTGATCAATGTGGTCATCCAACTTCCATTAAGAATTATTATGACATACACATTAAATGACAACTAAAAAAGAGTGCATAAAGAGTAATGCTAATAAAAGACCTACCAGAGGATCAAAATGTTTCGAAAACTCCCTATTTAAAGTCTGTCTATTTGTGAAATACAACTGACAAAAAAAATCAAATTTGTTCAAATGTGTTTCTTGAGAATGTCTGATCTCTGCTTTAATTATATACCATATTGAATAAAACCACAGGAAACAGACTTAAGTGCTAAGTACTACAACATACGATATATTCTCTAATTTACTGTTTTAGCCCCTACCATACAGTCTGTGTTATAAGCACCTATGCTAACAGACTACTAGGCGTATCATGGATTTTTAATATAATTATAGAATATATTTTTCAGTCATATTTTTATTTTCTACTGAATAAAGTCAGTCTATATCCTGTATCCAATTATATCATATGATCTCTCAGAAAAACTCTGTAACAGACCGGCTTTTGACTCCTATAAAATTACTATCATTATTATTTCGCGATGTTTTTATTACCAATCAAGTGGCAAGTCAATATTCTGACAATTGAATTAAATGAGTGCTGCCAATTAATGTCCTCGGTGTGAGAAAAATTTCAAAAAAAAGGAAAGCATTCTATAATCATAATATTATATTATGTCAGAGGCAGTATTTTAAGGCCATTAGTATATTTAAACTTTTGGCAAAAACAAAACACTATTGGCAGGAAAAAAGCTAACTTTCAATGTATGCCAAGTAAATCATGTTTACAAATTACCCATCAAAAACTAATTGTTACAAAATCATGCAGAAGGAACACGGTAACAATTTTTTAAAAGGACATTTTAATCAAAGGATATTTCAAATTTATTTCATAACTAGAATGTGTCTGTAGGACACAGGGTATGCCCCCACTAGTATATTTGTCACAAATACGGGGCAATAATTCAAATGTTTGCAGTCTAAAGGGGTAGCTTCAACAATGGATTCATTATTCTAGGCCATATTCTTTTTGAGCTATGAGCATCACAAACAAAAATCCACTATTTTGGCTATTTCAAGGGCTGTGACTCTGTAATTAGTGCTAAAATCTCAAGAAGAATGCCAAGTGTGCAAGGTCACATCATGATAAAGAATCATGCAAGGTTTCATGAATTTGCATCAAGTACTTTATGAGCTAGGCACGTCATTAGGTGAAAATGTGTATTTTTGACTATTTCAGGGGCCATAACCTTGAAAATAAGGGGTGGAGCCAGATGAAAAACAGAAGGTGCGCATGTTTATATCATGATAAAGACTCAATCAAAGTTTCATCAATTTATATCAAATACTTTTTGAGCTAGGTGCATCACAAGGTGAAAATGTGGTAGAGCGTCCGCTTCGAGTGCGGGAGGTCGTGGGTTCAATCCCCAGCTGCGTCATACCAAAGACGTGAAAAATGGTACCAGATGTTGTTCAGCATTAAAAGAGTAATTGGCTAAGCCAGATGGAACAAGAGGGCCATGAAGGCCCTGTATCGCTCACCTGACCTAAAGATCATCAAGATAGTTTCATTAAGATATGGTCATAAATGTGGCCTCTAAAGTGTTAACTAACTTTTCCTTTGATTTGACCTAGTGACCTAGATTTTGACCCCACATAACCCAGATTCGAAACTAACCTAAAGATCATCAAGATTAACATTCTGACAAAGTTTCATGAAGATACAGTCAAAAATGTGGCATATAGAGTGTCAACAAGCTTTTCCTTTGATTTGACCCAGTGACCTGGTTTTTGACCCCACCTGACCCAGATATGAACTTGACCTATAGATAATCAAGATGAACATTCTGACCAAGTTTCATTAAAATATGGTCATAAATGTGGCCTCTAGAGTGTTAACTAGCTTTTCCTTTGATTTGACCTGGTGACCTAGTTTTTGATCCTACATGACCCAGATTCAAACTGGATATTGAGCTCATCATGATTAACATTCTGACCAAGTTTCATGAAGATAAGTCATAAATGTGGCCTCTACAGTGTTAACAAGCTTTTCCTTTGATTTGACCTGGTGACCTAGTTTTTGACCCCAGATGACCCAGTATCGAACTCGTCCAAGATTTTATTAAGGGTAACATTCTGACCAAGTTTCATTAAGATAAGGCCAAAATTGTGACCTCTAGAGTGTTAACAGTCAAATTGCTGACAACGGACAGACGGATGACGACGGACACAGGGCGATCACAAACGCTCACCTTGAGCACCTTGTGCTCAGGTGAGCTAAAAATAGGAGGTGTGCAAGTTCATATAATGATAAAGACTCATGCAACTTCTGATTTCATCAATTTATATCAAATACTTTTTGAGCTAGGCCTGTCACAAGTGAAAATGTGCATTTTTGACTATTTCAGGGGCCATAACTCTTGAAATAGGGGGCAGAGCCAGAAGAAATATAGGAGGTGCGCAAGTTCATATCATGATCAAGACTCACGCAAGGTTTCATCAAAATTTATATGAAATACTTTCTAGCTAGGTGCATCACAAGGTGAAAATGTGCATTATTTACTATTTCAGGGGTCATAACTCTGTAAATAGGAGGCAGAGCCAGACAAAAAATAGAAGGTGCACAAGTTCATATCATGATAAAGATTTGTGCAAGGTTTCATCAATTTATATGAAATACTTTTTGAGCTAGGCATGTCATAAACTTTTCGGACACGGACGGATGGACAAGACCAAATCTATATGCCCCCACCACTTATAAGGGAGGCACGGAAATAGATACTGTATTTACATAAGGTAGATCATATTATACAATACGGATAAGGTAAAGACTTGTTTTATTTCAGACTGACTGAAGAAAACATGGCGGCAAGACTTTTTTTTTTTTTTAAATTCGGTGAACTTGTGATTCATGTTAAGGTAATGGATCCGTAATGGCAATCAGCAATTTGCATGTGATTATGTATCCTCCGTATGCCAATTTGTCATCCTTAGGCCATTACAGAAAATTAGTTTTCGTAATAACCAGAGAATACCAAAATACACACGGACAGACTTGAAGTAAACAAACAGGAATTGGCGATTGTCATTTATGGGTCCACTACCTAAAAATAGCTTAAAGATGGTTTCTCAGAAAACTATTGTGCAGCTCTTTACACTTACATATCCTCCATTTATGAATATGTACACTGATTCAATTTGAGCATAATATGATACCAAACACTTGCAACAAAAAATGTCCATGCATTTTCCTCTAGAACACTGTCAAGACAATGTTCAAGTCTTACAAATAAATACTGATACTTTTATAATTTATTTAAGGGGATATAAAGTAAACTTTATTAACTTCTTTTTGCTCTGTTGTTGCTCTGACAATTTCAGCTGTACACATGCAGGAATCTTACATGGTGAAAATGGCCAAACCCTTAAATATTTGGCATTGGCTATGGGTCCAGTAACCCAAATATGGGTTGTCTAGAGGCTGTAATCAATATAAATAGCAAAAATGATATTTTCAGAGAGGATACTATAATTAGCTTTCAAAAACAAGAGAGGATTTCAAAAATCAAATACATGCGTGTACATTTGTTCCTGTATATTAGCTCTTTAATTGTTCCATTATTCTAACTAAATGGCAAATACATTTGTAACAGGAAATATAAATATATTCATAATTATTTAATTCCGGGGTGAAAACATGATCGCGGAATCGATAAATTATTAAATTAATAAAGAAATAATTGATAACAACACCATGTTTTAACCCTATATTTATATATGATGGGCGGTAACACGTCGGGCGTAATAATTTCACGAGGGTGCAGCCTGAATGAAATTATTTTGTATGACGTATAACCGCCGGAGTGTATTATATAAGAGTTCAAACATGGTTCTGCTATAAATTATTTACATTCCAATATTTCTTTTATTGTAAAATTTAGATAAAATATGATAGAACTGTTTATTGGTGCACGTATGGCGCCAAATGGTAGGTCGTCAACGCTTCTTTGTTTATAGTGATATTTTATAGCTGTCATCCCTCTAAGCCTTACTCGTTTCTGCATTTTACTGTTAGGAAAACAAAGACATTAAAAAAAAAAAGAAGTCATTTAATAATACTGGTCAGACTTACTTGCTCTAATACATTAAACATTAACATTCATGCAGAAACTTCAAATGGGTTGAATAGAACTCATAATTTTAAATAAGACTATAAGAGAAAATGAATATTCCGAAATATGATGTGATCAGTTGCGAGGAGATATCTATACCCGACACCGGTTGCAATACACAGCAGACTGCCGATGACACTAAATTACAGAAACAAAACACAAAATATACATTTAAAAATGTCAACAAGGCAATTTTATTGCTTTAATGTCAACATATATTCATTATCAGGGATGTAATCATTACAAATACAATTGTACGTGTACCAGAAAACTTTCCCCGACGGATTTCATTGGGGATTTCCTAACAGAAATATGCAGAATAAGTTTGGACGTGACTGGGCAGCAACAGTCAAAAATTATCAAGCTGTCCCGAAACATCCTATTATTTGGACTAGCTATATGTGACATTTTGTTTTAAACATGTTTTTAAGCAAAATATCTGATCAAATTTGAAAGTGCTATTCCTTGATGCATACATGACGATAAATATCATGCTGACGCAACATCAACCTAATCGTTGTGATGATTAAAGCATTGTTAGTCATATTAGAATAGTAATAAATTAGCACAATTGTGCGGCTTTATTGATTTTTTTTATCAAATATTTGTGTTGTTTATTCTTGTGACTGGAAGATATATATAATAATTATATGATTTTAGTCATTATTAAATTTTTACTCGCAATGTATTCATATATCAGTTATCTTTTAGAATAAATAACAGTGACTAACAGATATCATTGTCAAAACCCAACCCAAATGAGAGCTATTTATAAAATATTTGCAGAATGTACGTAATAACAGCAACTTTATGACAACTGTAATCATTATAGCTTTTTGCTAGCAATTATTAGATAGTATATCAATAACAGGACCTCTAGTCTCCGAGTCTAGAGGTTCCTTTACCAAACCTCTAGCCAGTTCCGGAGTGTATAGTGTTCAAACATGGTTCTGCTATAAATTATTTTGATTCCAATATATCTTTTATTACAAATCATAGTTCCTATATATCTATAAACATTTGTTCCATAACTTTTTTTACCCAAATTTGCATGTTCAGTATTTCCTTGTAGCATTTGACGTCACTTTTCTGCGGATTTCACTGGGTACCACTATGTAGTTAATTTCCACCATTTGATCAGATGCTAATACAAACAGTTGAACCCCCACCCACACATAACCAAACACAGGTAAGTCACAAACTTTTGTACCTCAAATGAATCACCTGTAATTACAGGTAAATTATTACGAGTGCATGATCACATATAAACAATCACACATTTGTTGATTTATTATCCACAGTACTATTCATTTTGCTTTTTCTCTTGAACCGGAAAAGAAAAGGGCTTGGTGAACATTAGCAAAAAAAAAACACTAACAATAATACACCAAATAAGGAAAACTATAGCATATAGGTAAGTATTAACCTACTGATGCGCACCGGTGTTAAAATTATTGTATACCTGTTTAAATTTCCTTTTATTTAAGCGCATTTATCAATCCATCTATGGCATGATTCCGTATTTAATTTAGTTAATTTCGAGAAAATCCAGTCAAAAAATGTACAAAATGTCGCTTGTTCACACCTGCAGGGGGCGCTACACTTTGTTGTTCCGCTTCGTTCATTGTAGGTCATGTGACACGATACACAGACAGGTGTGTATTGCAGGTAACCTCAGGTGTGAAATCATCCGTGAAGTTTTACATAAGATGAAAAAAGAATCTTGTCTGTGCTGAAATAGATTTCTTATTTTCAATATGCCACCACAATATATTATTTGATATATATATATGTGTGTTTCTGTCATATATCTAGTTTATTTACTTGCGTAATTAGCCAGTGTGACAAGGAGCACCTTAGTCTAAATAATGAGACCTCGGGTAGACCGATTTTACATTTTGATATTTTACGATATCGACAAGTCAAAAAAATATAACGATATTCAACTCTCGAGTACAATTATTTGGACTAGGAGCACCTCCCCAAAGCCGCATTTGTAAAAACTAAAATTACTAGAGTTGCACATATTCACATGCCACACGTCTGTCTCTTTTTTTTCCGGACGATTATACAGTATTAGGCGTAAAACTTACCCTAAATTTTTGGCCCGACCCTAAATGTTTTCATGGCCATGGTCAGGAGATTTTTTTCTCGACTTTTTAAGAAAAAGTTGCAAAACTACATTTTTATGCTTTAAAGGCCTAGATCCACTACTAATATAAGTGCCCCCCACCCCTCCAAAAAAAAATCCAATATACAACTCCCATCTTATCTGCTGCTTATCAGCGATTATGTAACACCAGGCACGTGTCCAGCGGGCCCCCCAGCTGGCTGGCTAGTTACGAATTTTATTACTATGGGCCCCTCAATTTACAGATTTATACACCAGCGCAATTGGCTTGATTTGACAGCAATACACAGGCTAAAGAGCCATAAAACCGTGTCCGGTAGTGGAAATTAGCCCCAACTTACTTAAAAACTTTCATGTATTTAAAAGTAGTTTCTTAGTAAATCTTACAAAACGCATCTAAAACTTGTTATTTATGAGGGGTTTTATACATAAAAATATGTAAAGTTTGTACAGTTAAGAGTTCATTGGCATTTGAAATCTATGATGTAAATAGTAATTGTCGTAATACTTTGTTTTGTTGGAAATCTAAAAACATTTGGCCATTTTGCAAATAAATCAATCATCTTAAAACTTCAACATGTTTTTCTTTTTATTATATTTGCTTAGAACACAAGAAATGCAGAAAAAGTTCAAAAAATATTTAATACTGTTGAAAAACGGGTTTTTGGGTTTAACGCCGTTTTTCAACAGTATTTCAGTCATGTAACGGCGGGCAGTTAACCTAACCAGTGTTCCTGGATTCTGTACCAGTACAAACCTGTTCTCCGCAAGTAACTGCCAACTTCCCCACATGAATTATCAGACGTGGAGGACTAATGATTTCAGACACGAATGTTGTTTATCAAATACACACGGAGAACATAAGCCCCGCCCGAGGATCGAACTCGTGACCCCGCGATCCATAGACCGACGCTATTACTGGTAGCTGGTTAATTATACATTGGATTGGTAGATATCAGAGCCAAAACACTGAGACCTGGGTATCATACAGAAAAATGAAGTCCATACACTGTGACTGTACAATCATACATACATTGAAAAGGCTTGATGAAATGATTAAAAAATAGACTTTTCCTTAAATATATGATACATTCATGCATCTTTAAAGGTGTTTCAGGTAGCAGGAAAATGCATCTTTTCATATGCTATATTAAAAAATTTCCGACATCCGGAGGGGATACCCCTCCCGAGCCCACCCCAGGTTGGGCCCCCCAGCAAAAAAATCCTGGACACGGGCCTGAACACTGACTGATTAGAGAGCAATTAGCACAGCAGGGGTCCCAACTAGACCATGAAGAGTTGAAAGAAATTAATTCTCCTTTAGTGAATGTGGAATAATAATAACAATATTATTATATTTCATAGATGATAATGATATTTTTATTATTATCATTTTATAGATATTGACTATCTGATTATTATTATTATTATTATTATATGATATTACACTTTAATGATATTAGAATTGATAATGATAATAAAACTTGGGTGTAGTGAAAACTCAACGAGTTCTTTGTGTTGACATTTTTACAATATCTTATAATGATAATATCATAATTATAATGAAAAAGGTCATACCGATGAAGTTATCCTTCCATTATATTTATATAGAAAACTTACAAAAAGAACAGGAAACTGATTTTCTCATATACATGCAATCACCATTATTGGAATATAATATTACTGGAAAAAAATAAAATTATATTGTGTTCTATCTATACTTAATTTTTTGATTTCAAGAATAAGTTGCCTAACGTGTACTTTTTTCATGCTTTACTTTATAACACTGATATGCACATTCGGCAAGCATTAAAACAAAACTTTTAGATTGAGTGAATGTCACGTTTTTCTAAAATATCAGATCTGAATTTGTGCACATCTCCAGACAGAACTTGTAAAAAAATAAAAAAAACTTGCTTTTCCCCCTAAAAACATAATGGAATTTGTAACACGTTCCTGAATTAGCTTTTTTTTTACAATTTTATTATTATATGCTTGACCAACAAATATTTTCCTTTTCATAAAAAAATGCCAGAAATATTTATTAAATAAAATACAATGTTTCCTCTTCTCACTAACTGATACACTTGTAAGGTAAACTGACTCTCGAATAAACAATGACCCTTGTTTATTGGAACCATACTGTGATAGTCATTAGCCCCCAACTATGCTAATGAAGACAGAAATCCCTTGGCCAACTGCCAAGATTTAGGCCTTTAAACATGTTCAGAGATGTTAGAAATCAACTTACTGGTGCTCTAAAGGCATAATCCCCTTATTTGTATTCATTCTTAGACACAAAAATAATTTCCGAAAAGTCCCACTTAATAAAAAAAATTCACACAAAAAAAAAAAAAAAAAAAAAAAAAAAAAATATCGACCTACCTACCCGCCCTATTTTTTTTAGCATGTTACCGGAAACAAACATTTTTTACGCCTTATGACAATGCTTTAATGTTTATAAAAAAAAACAAAAAAAAAACAACAAAAAAAAACAAAAAAAAACAAAAAAAAACAGATAAAGCAGTTGGCCAAATCAGATCTAATATAAGAATAGTCGTTCCAGACCAAATAGAGAATATATGCATAATTACATGAATAGGGAAAAGTATAATTTTCAGTTGTAAGTACCATAAAGGGAGGTAATAAAAATGAATACATTTTATAATATTTTTTATTATGTTAATTAAATTGATTCTGCTCAAATATATTACAAATAAATTAAATAACATGCCCTTTTCACATATACACCGAACCAAATGCCGACTGTTTTCATTTAGGCGAACTTTGATCCGACTTGCTGGGCGAAAAGTTTATTTCTATTATCATTATCTTTATTTCCTCCATAGCTGAAGAGCATTTACATGATAAAAAACATAGTAAATAAGAGCGCAAGAAAGAAACATATTATAGACAAGTACATTTGTCAAAACTAATAACAGGTATATATATACTATACACGTAATCGATTTTTTTTTAATAAACCAAACAGTTAAAAGAAAGCATTTGTAGTTTTTTTTCTATATTGAGATTCTAAGAATAATATTAAGAGCCACAGAGTAAGATAGCCTTAATTGGAACGAAATAAAGAAAAACTGTCTGCAAACGCAAAGAATGTCACAATAAAGAACACAATGCTCAACGATACATATATGCACCCACCAGATTATCGTATGCGTTTGTTTGCCACAGATGCATTAAAACAAAAACACAAATGAATGGTAATAGATGCAACAGACACTGAAACGCAGCCGTGTTTTGGCATTATCAATTTCTACGTACAATGTAGCTACATTCGGTCGTTGGAATTGTTCTGGTATATACCGACTCATTCCGTAGCAAGCCAATTGTTCTGGTACATACCGACTCATTCTACATACCGACTCATTCTACATACCGGCTCATTCCATAGCAAGCCAATTGTTCAGGTACATACTGACCCATTCTACACACCGACTCATTCTACATACCGAAAGCCAATTACCGCGCGGATTTTCTTCAAATCTAGCGCATAAACTCCGTGAAAAAAACAAAACATTTACCTCGAATCACTTATCTGTTTTCGAATATTTACGCCCGTTACCTGAAATTAACATTAAACATCAGTTGAATTATACAAAAAAGAAACGTGAAGTTCATACTCTAGATATTGTCTTTCTTATGAATATTTGATTTCTAAAATGAATTTAAAAGAAATGGACTTTATACGGTATACTTTATGTCTGTCTGTCTGTCTGTCTGTCTGTAATTAGATATGTAGGAAAGTACGGTTAATTTGCTGAAATAGTTTATTATTTGTCCTTTAGGACCACTGCAAACGGTTAGGTAATCTATATTCATTTAGCTATTGTTACGTTATCGGCAAGACTGGGACATTCTCGTTTATTTCCGTCAATTCCTTCTCACCCACTGAACTGCATAAATGTACAGATTTAGCAATTAGTGGACGCTCAATAATCTGGTTATTTTACAATTAATTTTAAGCAGTTTAAGGACTGAACTTCACATTTTCAAAAAGCAGAAATGGAATTCTCGAAACTAAAGTTTTCAGTGTAAAATTCGAGTCAGCATTGGACTTAGAGTCTGTCGAACTGAATTTGAGCTTGAAATAAACTTAAGCATGTAAGGAGAACGTCTAATTTTGAGGCGTCATATTTTGTGCATGTTAGAAGATCGGAGTTCAGATTTTCGAAAGGATGACGAGCAAACTCAGAGATCGAAATTAAAATCAAAAGCAAACACCAAAATTCGAGCTAGAATTGAAAACAGAGACAGCTAGAAGATTGACTTTCAATCTCTGAACAGGCTGTACCTGGTCGAAATTCGGCTTTTTGAATATTATGAATTTCGATCATTGATCTAGCTCGAGTCAAAATGCTATTTGAAAATTTGTATCGATCTTTAGTTTAGGGGTAGCTTGGGATCGAAATCTGGCAAGTTCTGGAGTTGAATTTTGATCTTCGAGCTGGCGTAAGATTCTAAGCTATATAGTTAGAAGTCGAAGACAGTGTCACGGCTAATGACCTGATTATAAATGTGGCCATTTAAGGGGTCATAACTATAGAATCCATGATGGGATCTGGCCAGGTTTTGAAAGGAACCGAGATATTATACCAATACAAGTTGTGTGAAAGTTTGAATAAAATCGATTATAAAATGTGGTCTCTATCGTGTTAACAAGCCAAAATAGCAAATTTTGATCATTTAAGGGGCCATAACTCTGGAACCCATGATGTGATCTGGAAAGTTTTCGAAAAGAATCGAGGTATTATGCCAATACAAGTTGTGTGCAAGTTTGATTAAAATCGATTGCAAAATGTGGTCTCTATCGTGTTCACAAGTAATGGTGGACGAACAAAGGGCGAACACAAAAGGATTATCCATATTAAGAATATCACCAAGATAGCGTGATGTATTATTAAATGCAGTAATAATGCCTCCCTGTGTATCTGAAAAAAGGCCCAACATAAATCTCTTTCATAACAATATAAAAACAAATGTGCGACAAGGGGTACACAATTTGTTCCCATGGGAATACCATTTACTTGTCTGAAAACTGCATCCCCAAACCCGATTTGAATATTGTTCAATAAAAAGGAAAGGGCTTTATAAACTTCGTCACAGGTCCACATAGTATATTTTTTTACAATGCAACTAGTAAAAATGCTTTATCGAAATTGCAAGTGAGAAAAGTAGCACTTTCTCTGGCAAAAGTCTTTTGAATTAGGGCAGTTAGTTTTTCATTTATTAAATTATGTGGTAAAGTGGTAAACAATGTAGAAAAATCATATGTACTGACTGAAGACACCTTGTAATTATTTATTCTAAACTTATCCAGGATTTCGCGAGAAATTTTTTTACCGACCAAAGTAAGTTTTTGTATACTTTGTCACAATATCTTTTAACGTGGGCTTTTACAGCAGTAAGGCCTGATATTAATAACTTGGAAATATTTGTAGTGGTACAAGAGCTTGAACTAGCGATAAAACGAGCTTTATATAGTTCAGGTTGTTTATGTAATTTTGGAATCCAGTCAGCGCCTTAGCCACACTGAGGCAAACCGAGGCAATTGCCTCGGTTAAAATTTGAGGAGCATAACAATCACACTGATGAAAATAACAGTTATAAAAGTTCAAAAATTATATTAATACCATCAGAATATATCAGCATATCATTTGCCTCATCACATCATTAAGGCAAAAACTCTAGCAGTCATATTGACAGTCTTGCCAGGCCAGGTGCCATTTTCCAGAGAGAGTCCCACCGATACCCGCCCCCCACCCACCGCCCTTAAATGAGGGGATTTCCTCTACAGTACCTAAAAATAGACAAAAACTTCACCATAAATTTAGACAAAAACTGTACCATAGAATATCATTTCGAATCTGTATTTCAAAATTTCCCAGGAATAGAGCCCTCTAACCACACTAAAATGAAGGGGTTACAGAGGCCATCGTTTGATATCTCTATTTCAAAACCTTCTAGGGGGAGATCCCCCTGACCCCCTCCCAACCCAAACACGGACAGAGCCCGCCTCTCATGCCTTCCCTCCCGGGTTATAATCTAATATATTAAACTAGTAGTATAGCATGTTGTTGTATGTTTTCTGATTTTATTGCATTTCAGATACAAAAATGATTGTATCCGACGAAATTAAACTAGGATACATCCCCAATTATCCTTGTTATCAATTTTTTTTCTTAAAAATGTAAAAGTAGCTGTGATAAACAGGGCTCAAAGGACGATTTTTACTGTGATATAGCACAGTCTGAGAGTGCTCCAGAACACACAAGAGACGTCCTGGGAAAAATCCAGTAGAGGGGCATTCCCCCGGACCCCCTTAGATTGCCTCGGTTAAAATTTGTGTCTGGCTACGGCACTGCCAGTACATGGTTGGAAGTTTAATTTGCTGGTCATCTATACGAACTTTCAAATTTGAAATTTCAGTGATGTGATCAGCGATCAAATGTTGTACTCAATGTGTGGCATTGTTTTATTGATGCGTCAAGGGTGGTGTGCTGTGTGTTGTGTGCTTGTCACTTTCCGCTTTCAGCCTCCGCCGCTGGTTAGTTTTCTGTTGAAAAAGAAGCCGACTGCGTAAGTCTTCCCTACCAGTACATAGCCTCTCTGCAGACAAGCCCTTTGCAGTGCCTCCCAGATGGTGCCACACGGTAACTAAACACCATGCGGCCTCAGGCAGAACTGCAAGGGATTCGGAGGAGGTCTGTCCCCAGACATGCGGCATGCCAGGCCCACCAGGGTGTGGACACGCCCTTATGCCTATGAACAGACCCCAAGCTATGGTACAAATAGCCCATGTGTTCCAAGGGTAGGATATGAACTCGGAACTAAGGGTGAGGTAACCCCGACAGAAACCTAGAGAGTTGAAGACAGAGGTGCTGGGCCATTGGCACTCTCTTAACGCACCATAATACTATGCAATATCGCTATGACTACAGTAATGTGGTGCTGAATCTCTGAGGTCCCTCCAGAGAGATTCAGTGCCAGGCTCTGAGCCTCGACAAAGTCCACCTACAGCTACTGGGGGTCCCTCCTTCAATCCACAACATGCATAGAGAAGGAGGAACATATACCAAGGAGGAGAACAAATCAGCATCAGCCTTTCAGCTTGATGCATTGGAATGCAGAGGGTGTCTTCAACAAGAAGGCTGAACTTGAGCATATCCTCTATGAGAAAGACATCAACTGAATGTGAATATATACAATGGTTTAAGCTGTCTAAAGCTGTTTTTAATGCTGATGAAGATGTAATATTCGGTGCAGTGTATGTACCCCCTGAAGGTTCAAACTATTTTAATCAAAACCTACTGGATAATTTTTATGCTGAGATTGAAAACTTTATCTCCAATAATAAGTACGTGATATTACTTGGAGATTTTAATGCCAGAACATTTAATGTTGCAGATATTGCAGAAGTAGACCACATTTTAAAGACTATTTGAATTTATAAATATGGACACGTCTGATATTTTTGATATTTATTTGCGTGAGAAACTACAAAATAGTAATATGTGCTTTGAACGTTGTTCTCAAGATAGTCATGTTAACCGTTTTGGTAGATTATTGACCGAGTTTTGTCGTGCTAATGATTTTGTTATATTGGATGGAAGGTCATTTTCTGATAAAATTGGACATTTTACGTGTAAAGATACGTATGTTATCGACTATGTAATATCATCGTGTGAGGCTATTTCTTTATTTAAAGATTTTAGTGTGAGCGAATACTGTCCTTTAATCTCAGGCCCCGTGTTCACAAAACAATTTTCGACCTCAGTTGAGTTTGAGTTTGAAATTTTAATATCATTTTTACTAAAACTTCAAGGTTAAATTCCAAATGAGACTGACCATCAGTACGGAATAGCCACTTGAAAATAGTTACTGACTTAAAATTTAGTTTTTAACATGCTATTCGGATATAAATGACAAATAAAGTTTCATTATCAAACTCAGCTGAGACTGAAAATGTTTTGTGAATACGGGGCCTGGCCATTGTTGTCTAAATTTTAAACTTAATACAGAATATTTCAATGTTAACCAATATGAGACAGGTAGTGAGAAAGTACGTAAATGGGATCAGGCCCGTGTGCAGGATTTGTTTGCTGGGGGGGCCAACCTGGGGTGGGTTCGGGAGGGGTATCCCCTCTCGATTGCGAAATTTTTTTAATATGGCACATGAATAGATGCATTTTCCTGCTACCCGAAACACCTTTAAGGATGTATGAATGTATCATATATTTAAGGAAAAGTCTACTTTTTAATCATTTCATCAAGCCTTTTTCAATGTATGTATGATTGTACAGTCACAGTGTATGGACTTATTTTTCTGTATGATACCCAGTTGAAAAAAAATGTTGAAGTTTTAAGATGATTATTAAGAAGACTAGCTACTAGACTATGATAATTTTTTCACATTTTTATGATTTCATGTAGTGAACTGAGCCAGTCTATATACTATGTCCAATATTACAATTTTAACATCAGTCCTCTTAGAAAATTATTCGGCCATTTTGCAAATAGGATACCCTTGATAATTAGACTAGCCACTAGACTGATAATTACGATATTTCTATGACTTTGTTTTCTTTTTTATGTTCATAGAGACAAAAGCCATTCTGTTCTAGATTTAGATTTCCAACAAAACAAACGAAGTATTATGACAATTACTATTTACATCATAGATTTCAAATGACAATGAACTCTTAACTGTACCAAAGATCTATAAAAATAAATAGATGTGTATTTTATACTTCTTTGACTGTACAAACTATAACATCACAGCACATATTAAAGGATATTTTTATGTATAAAACCCCTCATAAGTAACGAGTTTTAGATGCGTTTTGTGAGATTTACTGAGAAACTACTTTTAAAACTATGGGAGTTTTTAAGTAAGGTTATTGGACCCAAAAGAGTAAAATTGATAGAGTAGTTTCAAA
Organism: Mercenaria mercenaria; assembly: GCF_021730395.1. NCBI lineage: Eukaryota > Metazoa > Mollusca > Bivalvia > Venerida > Veneridae > Mercenaria > Mercenaria mercenaria. The sequence goes on along the minus strand of NC_069366.1, from coordinate 42,654,583 downwards.
TTCATAATTGTTGTAAAATAAAAAGATAGGATAAATATCTATCAATTTAATAAATTTGGGGAATGTGCCTTAATGTAGAAACAAAATACAACCATCATAATGTTTCAATTTTCAGATTCATTTTAAGATTTACTTAACAAAACCAACAATGTTCTGATCATTTTATAACACTTCCAAAGAGTAAAAAACATAATAATTTCTCCACTACCCAATCAAGTACCGATCAATGAAGCACGCACAGATAAAATTTTACCTGTGACATGCCTGGGGCTAATTTCCACTACCGGACACGGTTTTATGGCTCTTTAGCCTGTGTATTGCTGTCACATCAAGCCAGTTGCGCTGGTGTATAAATTTGTTAATTGAGGGGCCCATAGTAATAAAAATCGTAACTAGGCAGCCAGCTGGGGGGGGCCTGGGCCCCCTGGCCCCCCACCTGGACACGTGCCTGGGGATAATAGTAATATTAATATGCATATTATAGAAGATGCGTTGCAGAGACTCTGTGAAAACGATGCGGGTTTTGACCTAACTAGTATTAATGAAATAGTGAGTTAGTTGACTCTGCCCGCACTACGTTTGGTATATATAGTAATATCCAATCAAAGGATAAATGCAATAAGAAACAGTCTGCTAAATGGTTTAATGATGACTGCAAAGCAGCTAGGAGTAACTATCACAGATGTAAACGCAGATACAGTTATGTTAAAAACAATGATACTAAAACAGAATTGTTACAGTCATCAAAAAATATAAAGCTATAATAAGAAAATCTGTTGTAACACATAAAAGAGAAGTTAGGGAAAAAAATATATAAATATGCGGAGTAAGTCGCCGAAGGAGTATTGGAACTATATTAATAGTTTAAATACAAAAAGTAAGCAAACTAATGCTAACCCTGATGCCTTTTTTGAGTTTTTTTAAAAATTTGAATGCTAGTTACGATAATGCAAATGAACATGTTGATACTGATTTTCCAAATGTACATATAGATCATAATCTTAATGACGAAATTACTGTTGATGAAATCAAAAAGTGTGTAAACAAATTAAAGTCCGGTAAGGCCAGTGGCCTAGATAATGTATCAAATGAATATATTAAAGCATCTTGTGATATCTTGATGCCATTGTATCAGAAATTATTTAACAAAGTATTTGATACTGGATTAATCCCAGAATCGTGGCTAGTTGGATCGATTGTGCCTATTTTTAAAAATAAAGGGGCAAAGGATGTCCCGCAAAGTTATAGACCTATAACAATTCTGAGTTGTGTTGGAAAATTATTTACTGCTGTGTTGAACAATAGACTATCAGAATATCTAGAAACTTATAATTTGTTAAACGAAAACCAAGCTGGTTTTAGGAAAAACCATTCAACTCTTGATAATATTTTTGTCTTGCACACTTTAGCTGAAGTTTGTAAACGTAGAAATAAGAAACTATTCTGTTGTTTTGTTGACTTCCAGAAAGCCTTTGACTCTGTATGGAGAATTGGTCTTTGGAGTAAGTTAGTGTGCTATGATATAGATGGTAAAATGTTACGTATCATAAAAAAACATGTATAATGGCATAAAATCATGTATTTCTGTTAATAATAAGTTGTCAAATTTTTTCCCTTGTGCAAGAGGTGTGCGTCAGGGTGAAAATCTTTCACCGATACTTTTTTCTCTGTTCTTGAATGATTTGGAACACTATTTGATTGAGCATAATAACGTAAGTGTAACTGTATCAGATGAAAACTTAGATATGTTTTTAAAATTAATAGTTATACTATACGCAGATGACACAGTTGTCTTTGCAAATTCTGAAGAAGATCTCACGTATTTATTACATGCTTTTAATAAATATTGTACACTATTGAAGTTAGGCATTCATTTTGATAAAACTAAGATTATGGGTTTTGGTGATCGATTTCATAGAAATAGAAATATTGTTGTTAATAATTACCAGACTGAAGTTGTAGATACATTCAAATATCTTGGTGTGGTTTTCTCAAAAAATAGAAATTTTGCAACAGCTAAAAAGCATATTGTTGAACAAGCACGAAAGGGTTTATTTAGCCTGTATAGAAAGATAAGAAATTTAGATTTATCAATAGATTGTCAAATGAAACTATTTGATTCTACTATATTACCTATCTTGACTTACGGATGTGAAGTCTGGGGTTACTCAGATGTTAACTTGTTAGAACAAGAGCTGTCGGAGGACAGCAACGCTCGACTATTCAACAGCCTTGTCGATTGAATGAACAAGAAAGTCGAAAAAGGGGCATAATTAAGTAAAAAAAGCAAAATAGGGTTATGGAACCTGCATAGTGCTTATCAGCTCATGACAGTGGACAAGTGTATGAAGTTTCAATCCATTCCCGTAAGTGGGTACTGAGATACCAGCTTACATATAAGAATTTAACCAAAAACTCCTAAGTTGAAAAAGGGGCATAATTTGTAAAATGCAAAGTTGAGTTACCTTGACTGTCATTACAGTGAAAGTGTACATCTAGCTACTGCTCAATTTCATGTGAAAAAGGGCATAATTGTAAGAAGCAAAATAGGTTATGGACCTACTTGTGCATTCGTCTGACAGTGACAGTGTGTGAAGTTTCAATCCTTCCCAAGTGGTACTGAGATACCAGCTTACATACAAAACTTAACCAAAAATTCTAGTTGAAAAGGGGCATAATTTTGTAAAGAAGCAAAATAGAGTTATGGACCTACTTTGATGATGTCAGTATCATGACAGTGAACAAGTGTGTGAAGTTTCAATCCTTTCCCATTAGTGGTTACTGAGATACCAGCTTACATACAAAACCTTAACCAAAAATTTCTAAGTCGAAAAAGGGGCATAATTTTGTAAAGAAGCAAAATAGAGTTATGGAACCTGTGCAATGTAAGTCAGTTTATCACAGTGAATAAGTGTGTGAAGTTTCAATCCATTCCCACAAGTGGTTACTGAGATACCAGCTTACATACAAAACCTTAACCAAAAAATTCTAAGTCGAAAAAGGGGCATAATTTTGTAAAAAGCAAAGTAGAGTTATGGAACCTGTGCAATGTAAGTCAGTTTATCACAGTGAATAAGTGTGTGAAGTTTCAATCCATTCCCACAAGTGGTTACTGAGATACCAGCTTACATACAAAACCTTAACCAAAAAATTCTAAGTCGAAAAAGGGGCATAATTTTGTAAAAAAAGCAAAATAGAGTTATGGAACCTGTGCAATGTAAGTCAGTTTATCACATTAATAAGTGTGTGAAGTTTCAATCCATTCCTACAAGTGGTTACTGAGATACCAGCTTACATACAAAACCTTAACCAAAAATTTCTAAGTCAAAAAAGGGGCATAATTTTGTAAAAAAACAAATAGAGTTATGGAACCTGTGCAATGTAAGTCAGTTTATCACAGTGAATAAGTGTGTGAAGTTTCAATCCATTCCCACAAGTGGTTACTGAGATACCAGCTTACATACAAAACCTTAACCAAAAATTTCTAAGTCAAAAAAGGGGCATAATTTTGTAAAAAAGCAAAATAGAGTTATGGAACCTGTGCAATGTAAGTCAGTTTATCACAGTGAATAAGTGTGTGAAGTTTCAATCCATTCCCACAAGTGGCTGCTGAGATACCAGCTTACATACAAAAACTTAACCAAATCGGGACGCGGACGCAGACGCCGACGCATGGGCGAGTCCAATAGCTCTACTATTCTATGAATAGTCGAGCTAAAAAGTGCATACTGACTTTATGAAACACACATTACATGTTAAACGTAGCACTCCACACATTATGCTTTATGGTGACCTTGGTAGATACCCTATTTGTATAGCTATTAAAAAGAGGATAATTGGATTTTGGTATAATGTTATTACAAATAATGATAAACTATCGTCTTTTATGTATAAATTTATGTATTCGGACGAATCAAAAACGACAAAATGTACACTTGGTTATCATATGTAAAATCTATTTTAGATGAATGTGGTTTAGGTTATGTATGGCTTAACCAAGGTTTCAATGGTTCTAGAGAGCTTTTGTAAGCTAAAATTGAAAAATGTCTTCAAGACCAGTATATGCAAACCTGGCACAGCAACGTTTTTGAATCAAATAAATGTTTACCATATGTACAAAACCGAACATAAATCTGAACATTATTTTGATGCACTATCACCATACTATGTTCAGACAATTGTCAATTTTAGAATGTGTAATAACCATCTACCTATTGAAAAGCTAATATGGGCAAATATAGAACGTAATGACAGAATTTGTAATGTTTGTAATTTACGAGAAGTAGGTGATGAATTTCATTATTTATTTAAGTGCACTTATTTTAATCAGTTACGCAAAAAGCTAATTCCTGAACGGTATATAAGAAACATTAATTGTATAAGATTTGACTCTCTGACGAATGAAAAGGATGAAAAAATTCTTTACAAGTTAGGCAATTTTTAATGTCGTTATGAAACATTTTAAGAAACCACCTGGCAGGCAACATACCACATAATTTAACTTTTAACTTGAAATAGTGTAGCTCAACTTGTTTTCTACCGCTGTTAAGTGTTAACTTATATTACCCTCTTTTGCAATCTGTATTATATACTACCTGCAGCCTGGTTAATATGTTTGTAATTATTGAATTATTATACCTCTTAACTTATTTGTATGTGCTGAGTGTACTAATAAACTGTAAACTGTAAACTGTTGCAGTCAGGAAACTCACCTGCAACCAGAGAAATCCTTCAAAGTCAGAGGATGCCAGTGTTTTCGCTGTGACAGAATTGGCAGACGAAAAGGAAGCATCACGAAATTGGCCAGGAACAACATCAGTGCTGTCCAGACCAACATGCATATGGATGACTCCGAGTTCAGCTTGAAACCTGCGAACTTGTATGTCCCTGGACAAAGTTGCAACTGATGAAACCAGGTTCATCATTGTAGGAGACTTTAACAGTCACTCACAAAGCTGGGGATATGACCACCTGGATAAACGTGGAGAGGAAATGGAGACCTGGTAAGATGATAACAAGCTGAACCTTATCAAGAAGCCGGACTATCCCCCCTTTTACTCCAGAAGCTTGCGAACAACGTCAAACCTTGACCCTGCCTTATGTACTGATGACATACACGGACATGTCAAATGGGAAGTTGATGAGCAACTAGGAGGTAGCGACCATCGCCCAATCCATCTTACTATGGACCGTATAGCCACTACTTCACCCAACATCCCCAGATGGAACTACAAGAAGGCCAGATGGACCTTTTACCAAAGTCTGAGTGATGAGCTCTGTAAAGACATCAGAGTGGAAGGTAGAGACATCAACCGGGTTGTCAAAGACTTCAACGCCATTTTACTAAAGGCAGCTTACAGCGCCATTCCAAGGGGAGCAAGAAAGGACTATAAGCGCTACTGGAGTGATGAGTTGGAGAATCTACATGCAAAGATATCAGAAGCCAGGGAGGACGCAGAAAACAATCCCTCACAAGAAAGTAACCTTTCTCTACAGTAAGCCAAGGCCAGATTCCTCAGGCACAAACTGGAAGCACAGAGGAAGAGCTGGAGAAACAAAACAACCTCGCTCAACCTAGAGCGAGATGGTCAAAAGCTATAGAGATTTACGAGACAGCTGAACGATGAAGACACAGGGAGAGGCTCGACAACTTTGGAAGAGAATGGTGAACTTTTGACGGGTAAACAAGCGGCAAACACTTTTGCCCAACATCCCCATCAACAGGGAACGTCAAAGGGAAGCCCGAAGAGAAGAAAGGGAAAGCCAGACAAGTCAAGTGACATCAGAATGCATGAAACAAAGTCTTAAACTACATAAGCTACAGACTTGTGAATGTACGTCTGAAGTGGTACATGGAGACTAACAACCTACTCGCAACACAACAAGCTGGCTTCAGACAATTTCGCTCCACTGAGGACCAGACCACTTACCTATCGCAAGAGATAGAGGACGCCTTCCAAGAGCAGGAAGTCGTGCTTACAGCATGGATTGATCTGCAGCGAGCGTTCGACAAAGTCTGGACTGATGGCCTCCTCGGCAAACTGATGAGTGGAGTAGGAGGTCACATGCTGAGGTGGATTAAGCCATACCTCTACAATAGGAGAGCAAGAGTCAACTTAGAACATGCCAGCAGTAGGAAGTTCCTGTTGCGTCATGGTGTCCCGCAAGGCGGAGTCTTATCCCCTACACTCTTCCTGCTTTTCATCAATGACCTGGTGTCTGAACTACCGAAAGGAGTAAAGGCTGCACTCTACGCTGACGACCTGGTGTTATGGTGCAAGGAAGAACATGCCACAACAGCCACATACAGGATGCAAGAAACCATCAACAAGCTTTCAGCTTGGGCTGTGGATTGGTGTGTAGCGATCAATACAGAGAAATCGTCCACCACAAAGCAGAGGGCGGGTAAAAACAAGATGGGAAATACTTCGCTGACTGAAGTAGACAAGGCAACATACCTTGGAGTGACCTTTGACAAACGGCTAACCTGGAGACCCCACATTAGTCAAAGCAGAAGGGAAGGCCAGTAGGAAGTTTGCCATGATGCGTAAACTTGCTGGAACAACGTGAGGAGCAAATGAGCACATACTCAAGACAACATATCAGGGAAAAGTGAGACCCCATCTAGAGTATAGTTCAACTGCCTGGTCCACTACTGCCAAAACTAACCAACAGGCTCTAGATAAGGTTCAAAACCAAGCATTGCGGATCAGGACAGGTGCTACAAAGTCTACACCAATCTCCTTTACGGAGAAGCTAACAGGTACAAGACAGGAGATATGCAAAGGTACTGATTCAAGCAGAGAAGTTCAGGTCTTTTCAAGACCATCCCATGAAAGCCAAAGTCGATGGATACACCAAAAATTGTCTCAAACGTAGCAGCTTCGTTCACAAGGCAAAGAAACTCAACAGAGAGTTCGAAACTGAGCTGAACATACCAACCACTCCCCTAGGTAGAGAAGACATTATAAACCCTCTAGGGGATGATCTGTCTTCAGTGACTGTGAGACTTGCTGTTCCCCATCTTGACCGCGGGAAACAAGAGAATGAAAGTATTCGGAAGAGCTTAACACTTGCTATGATCAATGAAGAATATCCTCCGGAAACACTGACTCATGTCTATACAGATGGACCAGCCACATGCGCCATCAAAGATGGAGGAGCAGGAGTTTTCATTCTATACCCATCTGGCAAGAAAGAAACACTACATGCAGCCACAGGAAAACACTGCAGCGATTACAAGGCGGATACTGAAGCACTCATGAAGGCCGTCTCAATGATTGAAGACTCGGCAGAAGAAAGCTCCTCAGTCGTCTTTCTCACAGATACACTGTCTGTCATGGAAACTCTGATCAACAATAAAGCTCCACAGCTAGCCAGGAGAATGCAGAGCTTGAGTATCACCTGCAAAGTAGCACTTCAGTGGATTCCATCCCATTGTGGACTTGCAGACAATGAAGAGGCAGACCAACTGGCTAAGCTAGGAGCTCAGTCAGAACAACCAACAACAGCTGTGAGCTAAAAGGAGAAAGTCACCATCATCAAGGCGCTAACGAGACCAAGGATAGAGGAAGATGCTTTTCATTTCCTTGATCAAGTGATGCTGGTCAGGCTTCGCTCAGGGCACAACAACTCAATGCTCACACGTACAAGAAATACCGACTGGCACCATCACCAACCTGTCCATGTGGTGAGGAAGAGCAGACTACGGAGCATATACTCCAGAAAGGGCGAAAAAGAAGTAGATTTACTCACTGTATAAGCTTTAGTACTATTAAGTTCGTTTCGTAAAACATTAATATAATGTAGGCGTCAATATTGTTAGCCGCCTTGTCTGCTGGAACTAAAACACACTTAAAATGAAATTCTTGGATTTCCTTTTTCAGATGTCTCTAAGTAAACTTTGGTTTAGGTGGAAGTAGGTGCTCATTTGTTTTATAAAACTTAATACGAGAATCGACAATGTGAAAGATATTACGTTTCCAAGACGATAATGCATTGCGATCAGCATTCTCACGACAGCACTATTTAACACAAAAAGTTTCGATGGAAATCCGACCACGACCACGAATACACTTGTCTTGGATAATATCAAAATTACCAGTGATGACATGACCTGCATAATAGCAAAATTTTGAGTTTTTAAAATCACAGTTAGCCGGGCTATTTGCATGTTCATCTAGGTCTGAAACAATTTTATTGTAATTGAATATAATATTTCTTACTGGTGTTTTATATTTATAACAGACAATCAGAACCTCAGAGTTACTGAATTATTTAGGCACAGAATCGATGACACATTTATCCCAAAATACACTAAATATATATAGGTAAATCGATGAAGTCAATACTTTTATTCATAAAACATATCTCCATGGTCAGATTGAGTGTCAACATGTGGACGGAGAATTTTGAATAACATACCATACAGTGTAAAAAGGATCTGTTTGAACAACATCTTGGACCGCTTCCTCGTCTAGTTTTGAAGAGCCTGAACAGATAAAGATGTGAAACGAGAAAGCAGCGAGTGTCTACAAGAGTTTGAAAGAATTAAATGAAGGTCTGCAACAGACATATTGACTTTAGATTTGCGCTTAATATTACCATTGCGCCTTATTCCACGAGACCTAGATTTACGTTTTCTAAGTTTAAAATAGAAAAGATATCAATATCAGAGTTTTTAGAGATATTACCTTCTTGATATATATTATCATTTAAGCCCAACGGAAACAGCGACTGTAAATTTTTAATCCATTTGAATTCTGCCAAATGTCTGGCTTTAGTTTTAAACCTAGAGGCGGAATTTATATCATAAAAGATTTGTTCTACTGGCTGAATTGTTACCTGATCAAAAGTATGGTCAGATTTATAGAAGTGTTGATATAAAAAGGTAGTAAACTTGTTCCGACTACGCATTTTGTATGAATGTTCGCGGAAACGAATTTTCAAAGATCTTTATGCCGAGTTATTGGCAAGTATAGAACAAAACATATTCAAAGTACCGTCTTTTGTTACGCCAATGGAGCTGGTTTTGTCGGCTACATTGATGGAAATGACGATAGTCCAGTTGTCAACTGCTGGTCTGAACCCGAAAGTGGATTGAGTTCCACATGGAGGTTACCGTTAACTACTGTGAAATCATTAAATTTCGTGGGCATGAAACTTTTGGTCAAAACGGAAATTTCGTGGGGATGTGAATCGTGGATTTCAACTTTTGAACATATAATAAATTGGAATTTTACTTGTTCGTTGGGATTAAATTTCGTGGATTGACTCAACCACAAAATCCACGAAAATTAGTCCCCCACGAATATTAATGATTTCACAGTATTTACCCAAGCAGTAAAACAAATTTAACAATTCATGAGCACAATCCATGTCTTAAATACTAAAGAAAAAAATAAGTTTATTATTTTAATTCATCAGTACCGAGAAAACAATAAAAGCTGCCGATTACGGCGTACAAAATGCTATTAATTATTTGTCGAATTTGCGATCGTGTTTTCCCGGGATTAAATGATTATAAAAACTTCTGTTCGCTGTGACTTACCATGTATTTAAAACATCGAGAAAAATACGAAAACAAATTTTTGAAATCATCTCCCGTTTTTAAAGATAAATTATAGTCTCCTAGCTCTTTGTAAATACCGTTCCCAGTATTCATATTGATTACCGGACATCTAGCCTGCCCTGTATGGGTTGTCTAGAGGTCCGGTAGCCGAGTCTAGCGGTTCGGCTACCGGACCCCTAGCCACTTTCTAAAACAAGAGATCACAGAGTGATCTTTGCGCCCACCAATGTACCATTTTTGAGTGTTCCAAATTTCAAGACTAGCTCATGGTTAAATTTCATTTCTGTACATAACACTGTGCATGTGGTCCAAATTCGAAAGCTGTAGCTTGAGAAATGTGAAGGTAGGTCACTAGATCAATTTCACGAACAAAGTTCTTTGTACACAAAACTATGCATGTGCATCAAGTTTGAAGGCTGTAGTTTGAGAAATCTGAAAGTAGGTCACTAGGTCAAAATCAAGGTCAAATTACACTTCAGAACACAAATCTAAGCATGTGGTCCAAATTTAAAGCCTGTACCTTCAAAAATGTGAAAGTAGGTCACCAGGTCAATGTCAGGGTCAAAGTTTGTTTCGGTACACAATCCTTTGCATGTGGTCTAAATTTGAAGCCTGTAGCTACAGAAATGTGAAAGTAGGTCACTAGGTCAATCTTAAGGTCAAAGTTCATTTCGGTACACAAAACTATGCAAGTTGTCCAAATTTAAAGGCTGTAGCTCGAGAAATGTGAAAGTAGGTCACTAGGTCAAAATCAAGGTCAAATTTTATTTCGGAACACAGAACTATGCATGTGGTCCAAATTTGAAGCCTGTACCTTCAAAAATGTGAAAGTAGGTCACTAGGTCAATTTTAAGGTCAAAGTTCATTTCCGTACACAAAACTATGCATGTGGTCCAAATTTGAAGGCTGTAGCTTGAGAAATGTGAAAGTAGGTCACTAGGTCAAAATCAAGGTCAAATTTCATTTCAGAACACGAAACTATGCATGTGGTCCAAATTTGAATCCTGTACCTTCAAAAATGTAAAAGTAGGTAACTAGGTCAATGTCAAGGTCAAAGTTTTTTTCAGTACACAAAACTATGCAAGTTGTCCAAAATCGAAGGATGTAGCTACAGAAATGTGAAAATAGGTCACTAGGTCAAAATCAAGGTCAACTCATGTCAAGGTTCATCTTGCCACTCAAAACCATACACGTGGTCCAAATCTGAATGTTGTAGGTTATTGACAAGGTTTTAAAAGCTTTTCCCTATACAAGTCTATATGAACCATATGACCCCCAAGGCGGGGCCATATTTGACCGTAGGGGGATAATTTGAACAAACTTGGTAGAGAACCACTAGATGATGCTGTAACGTTTTAGCGCCACGTACTGGCATCCACACACAAATCCCGTCGGTGAAAAGCTAGCTCATCACCAAAGGTGATTTAATGTGCATATATACTGTCATTTTACTCCAATGACAATTGACAGGTTTACAAATTTGCATATTAACGGAATTACTTCCCTTTATGCATTCAGTAATTGTTACATTACTTTCCCCTCCGAGAAATCTCGTCCCGAGATTTGGCCTAGGAAATACATGGGTAAGGCAACTCCAGTCCGGCAGTTGACTTCATCCCACCGCTGCCACCATTTGTAACGTTTCAGTGCCACACAAATCCCGTCGGTGAAAAGCTAACTCATCACCAAGGGTGATTTATCGCTCTTATATACTGTCATTTTACTCCAATGACAATTGACAGGTTTACAAATTTGCATATTAATGGAATTACTTCCCTTTATGCATTCAGTAATTGTTACAATGCTACATTACAAATGCCAAAGCCCTAGGATTTGTGGTTTGGACCAGAAGATTTTCCCCTATATAAGTCTATGTAAATCATGTGACCCCCGGGGCGGGGCCATATTTGACCCTAAGTAGAAAATTTTGCCTCTTTCAGGGGCAGTAACTCTAGAACCCAGGATGGAATCTAGCCGGTTTTCGAAATGAACTGAGATCTTATTGTGACTTATTTATTTTTTTGTTGGGTTTAACATCGCACCCATACAATTATAGGTCATATGGCGACTTTCCAGCTTTGATGGTGGAGGAAGACCCCAGGTGCCCCTCTGTGCATTATTTCATCACGGGCGGGCACATGGGTAGAACCACCGACCTTCCGTAAGCTAGCTGGATGGCTTCCTCACATGAAGAATTCAATGCCCTGAGTGAGGCTCGAACCCACATCGGTTAAGGACAAGTGATTTGAAGTTAACAAATTTTGGCCCTTTCGGGGATCAATCAGGGGCCGTAACTCCTAAATCTATGATTGGATCTGACGGATTCATCATGGAATCTATGATCTATTGTTGGTAAAGATATTATGCAAGTTTGTATCAAATCAAACCAGAAATAAAGTCTCTATATGACTGCAAAAGCCAAAATAGCAAATTTTGGCCCTTTAAGGGGCCATAACTCTGGAACCCAAGATGGGATATGGCCACAGAAAGTGATACTTTAATTGACTGGTTCAGATTTAACTGTATGCAGGCCAGCCCGGATAAATTCCAGGCAATAGTAAAAAAACACATGAAAAAGCCCGTTTTTAAAATCGGTAGTTCCACTATTGAATGTGAAGATATTGTGAAATTAATGGGTGTTGACATTGGCTTTAGTTTAAATTTTGACTCTCATATAAACAATATTTGTAAAAACGCTGCTCAACAAATAAATATCTTAAAACGAATAGGAAAAAACTTAAGTAAGCATAACAGATTAACAATATTTCATACCTTTGTGCTGTCAAATTTTAATTTTTGCCCGTTGTCTTGGCATTTCTGTTCAGTCAGTAATACTAATAAAATTGAAAAAATCCAAGTACGTGCTTTGAGATTTGTATATGATGATTATGATAGCTTGTATGAAAACCTCCTACTTAAAGCCAAATTACCATCCTTACACTTAAGAAGAACTAGAACAATAGCCATAGAGACTTAAAATTTTAAATAAAATGGCCCCTACAGTGCTGTCAGATTTAGTAGTGAAAAAAGATTCCAAGTAGATCTTCAGATATTCTAATATTCTACAGGTCCCTCAAGTTAAGACAACAACGTATGGTAAGAACTGATTCTGTTATGCAGGACTTGTTCTGTGGAACTCGCTACCAGAAAGCTTCAGGCAGCTAACAGATTTTAACCAGTTCAAAAACCATCTTGGGTTCTGGGATGGTAAATGTGTTGCATGTAAATAATCCCCGAGGCTTTCTGTTAGTGGGTCCCACAGACCAGCTCTTCCTAATTTGCTTTGATCTGCCTGTTTGATGTTTTGTATTGCTTTTCCTTTTATGTTTTGCTTATTATTATGCCTTGAGTTTGCCATGTTTATAGTAGTTTATTAATATGCTATCACCTCTGCTTATCTTGTGGGCTGATGTGCTTAGTATGTGCTATCTAGCTTGCTTGTATGCTTATTATGTATTACACACTGTCTGTATATGTGACATGCTTTCTTTTATGTTGTTTTGTCATTTGCTACCGTCAGGAAGTTGCTAATCAGTTCTTTCCAAACCCGATTTGGGGGGATACAGTTATAACCACCATTTCTTAAGTATATATATATATATATATATATTTTTTTTTTTTTTGTATTGCAGATCTTAGTTTCCTTTCTTATGGCAGTTTTTAGGCAGCAGTTTCTAGATCAGCAGCTTCAGCACAGATTTTAACACCTGTAGTATTGTACATGCTCAACCATTTTTATCTAATATTGTGTGCTCAACATATTTTTTCTCTTGTAGCGCTTTTATTACTGTGTTAAATTTGTTTTAATTGTTGTATAGTCAGTTCAAATGTATGTTTTGTAATGTTGTTTTCTTGCAACTTATTGTATTGTATTGTATAGTTTTCGAAAGGAATGGACATATTATGTCAAAACAAGTTGTGAGCAAGTGTAAAATCGATTTCAAACTGTGGTCTACATTGTGTTCACAAGTCAAAATAGCAAATCTGGCCCTTAAAGGAGCCATAATTCTGGAACGCATAATGGGATCTGGCCAGTTTTTGAAAGGAACCGAGATATTATACTCGATTAAACTCAATTGCAAAATGTGGTTCCTATCGTAACTTGGTAGAGGACCACTAGATGATGCTACATACCAAATATCAAAGCCCTAGGCCCTATGGTTTTGGACAAGAAGATTTTCAAAGTATTTCCTTATATAAGTCTATCTAAACCATGTGACCCCTGGGGTGGGGCCGTATTTGATCCAAGGGGGATAATTTGAACACTCTTGGTAGAGGACCACTAGATGATGCTACATACCAAATATCGAAGCCCTAGGCCCTGTGATTTTAGACAAGAAGATTTTCAAAGTTTTTCCTGTACAAGTCTATATAAACCATGTGACCCCAAGGGTGGGCCATATTTCACCCTAGGGGAATAATTTGAACAATCTTGGTAGAGGACCATTAGATGATGCTACATATTAAATATCAAAGCCCTAGAGGTTTTGGACAAGAATATTTTTAAAGTTTTTCCTATCAAGTGCCATGGCAACCAGAGTTCTGTACGTAATTCAATTCTTTGAACAGTATTTAATGAAGACCATCCAAGGAACATCCCTGTGAAGTTTCATCAAAATTGGACTAGTCGTTTAGGAGATATTGTTTAAAGGAAAATGTTGCCTGACAATCACTGACAACAACAGCTCACCCTTAAGCACTTCGTGCTCAGGTGAGATAAAAAACAAGAGCTGTCCATAAGACAGCCAATGCTTGACTATTTGAATTGTTGTCCCAGAAGCAGGAATATTACCCTAAATGTTAAAATATCTATAGAGTTTCAATCCAGTATCTGCATTACTTTAACCAAGGGTTGTTAAGTTTAAAAGGGGACATAATTTTGATGTCATACGCCAAGTATCGAGGCTCTACGCCTTATGGTATTTTAAGGTTTTCCTTTCGATTGCCATGGCAACCAGAGTTCTGTGTGGACTTTTACAGACTGGACAGGAAAAGATCAATGTTGATTTTTGACCTTGACATTTGCACTAGGGATCCGGGTTTTACACACATGTTGCCTCATCTTGGGGAACATTTGTACCAAGTAATATTAAAATCCTTTGATGAATGTCAGAATTATGGACTGACAGATGGAAAAGCGCAATCCTATAGTCCCCGAAACTGGTTTTCAGCCAGAGGGGGACAAACTAGAAAATGCTTTTGTAAAAAAAGCGCATGTCTCCCGCAATGCATAGTCGTATATGCAGGAAGTCAATAGGGGACAAGAGCTAAAGTCAAAGAGACACTGATGCTTGCCTGCAATAGGAATCACCTACTTGGCATATTCAATCATCCTACTAAATTTCAACATTCTGGGCCTAGTGGTTCTCAAGTTATGAATTGGATACGGTTGTCTATGTTCAGGCCCCTGTGACCTTGACCTATAACAGTGACCCCAAAATCATTAGGGGTCATCTACTCTGCATGTACAATCATCCTATTAAGTTTCAACATTCTGGGTCAAGTGGTTCTCAAGTTATTGATCGGAAAGAGTTTTCTATGTTCAGCCCCTGTGACCTTGACCTTTCCTAGAGTGACCCCAAAAACAAAAGGGGTCACCTACTCTGTAATTCCTATCTCCCTATAAAGTTTGAAGGTCCTAGGTCAAATGGTTCTCAAGTTTTAAACCGGATATGGATTTCCATTTTCTATCCGCTGCTGCCATCATCTTTAATAGAGTGACCTCAAAATCAATAGAGGCCATCTACTCTGCAGGTCCAATCATCCTATGAAGTTTCAGCATTCTGGGTGAAGTGGTTCTCAAGTTACTGACCGGAAATGAGTTTTCCATGTTCAGGCCCATGATCTTGACCTTAAACAGAGTGACTCCAAAATCGATAGGGGTCGTCCCCTCTGCATGTCCAATCATACTATGAAGTTTCAACATTCTGGGTCAAGTGGTTCTCAAGTTACTGACCGGAAATTGTTTTCCATGTTCAGGCCTCTGTGACCTTGACCTTTGATCAATTGACCCAAAAATCAACAGGGGTCATTTGTTCTGCATGTCCAATCATCATATGAAGTTTCAACATTCTGGGTCAAGTGGTTCTCAAGTTACTTACCGGAAATGGTTTTCCATGTTCAGGCCCCTGTGACCTTGACCTTTAATAGAGTGACCCTAAAATCAATAGGGGCTATCTCCTCTGCATGACCAATCATCCTATGAAGTATCAACTTTCTGGGTCAGGTGGTTCTCAAGCTACTGACCGGAAACGGTTTTCCACATTCAGGCCCCTGTGACCTTGACCTTTAACAGAGTGAACATAAAATCAATAGGGGTCATCTACTTTGCTTGTCCAATCATCCTATGAAGTTTCAATACTCTGGATCAAGTGGTTCTCAAGTTATTGATTGGAAATGGTTTTTCATGTTCAGGCCCCTGTGACCTTGACCTTTAACAGAGTGACCCCCAAAATCAATAGGGTTCATCTACTCTGCATGACCAATCATCCTATGAAGTTTCAACATTCTGGGTCAAGTGGTTCTCAAGTTACTGATTGGAAATGACTTTCCATGTTAAGACCCCTGTGACCTTGACCTTTTGATGGAGTGACCCCAAAAATCAATAGGTGTCATCTGCTCTGCATGACAATCATCCTATTAAGTTTCAACATTCTGGGTAAAGTGATTCTCAAGTTATTGACCGGAAATGTTTTTCCATGTTCAGGCCCTTGTGACCTTGAACTTTAATAAAGTGATCCCAAAATCAATAGGGGCCATCCACTTTGCATGACCAATCATCCTATGAAGTTTCAACATTCTGGGTCAAGTGGTTCTCAAGTTACAGACCAGAAATAGTTTTCCTTCTTCAGGCCCCTGTGACCTTGACCTTTAATGCAGTGACCGCAAAATCAATTAGGGTCATCTACCCCACATGACCAATCATCCTATGAAGTTTCAAAATTCTGGATCAAGGGATTCTCAAGGTATTGATCGGAAATGGTTTTCTATGTTCAGGCTCCTGTGACCTTGACCTTTAACAGAGTGACTCCAAAATCGATTGGGGTCATCCCATCTGCATGTCCAATCATCCTATGAAGTTTCAACATTCTGGGTCGAGTGGTTCTCAAGATACTGACCGGAAATTGTTTTCCATGTTCAGGCCCCTGTGACCTTGACCTTTGATCAAGTGACCCAAAAATCAACAGGGGTCATTTGCTCTGTATGTCCAATCATCCTATGAAGTTTCAACATTCTGGGTCAAGTGGTTTTCAAGTTAGTGACCGGAAATGGTTTTCCACATTCAGGCCTCTGTGACCTTGATCTTTTATAGAGTGACCCTAAAATCAATAGGGGTTATCTCTTCTGCATGACCAATCATCCTATGAAGTATCAACTTTCTGGGTCAGGTGGTTCTGAAGTTACTGACTGGAAACGGTTTTCCATGTTCAGGCCCCTGTGACCTTGACCTTCATCGGAGTGAACCCAAAATCAATAGGGGTCATCTACTTTGCTTGCCCAATCATCCTATGAAGTTTCAACATTCTGGGTCAAGTGGTTCTCAAGTTATTGATCGGAAATGGTTTTTCCTGTTCAGGCCCCTATGACTTTGACCTTTAACAGGGTGACCCCAAATTCAATAGGGTTCATCTACTCGGCAAGACCAATCATCCTTTTAAGTTTCAACATTCTGGGTAGTGATTCTTAAGTTATTGACCGGAAATGTTTTTCCATGTTCAGGCCCTTGTGACCTTGACCTTTAATAAGGTGACCCCAAAATCAATAGGGGTCATCTACCCCGCATGACCAATCATCCTATGAAGTTTCAACATTCTGGGTCAAGGGATTCTCAAGTTATTGATCGGAAATGGTTTTCCATGTTCAGGCTCCTGTGACCTTGACCTTTGATGGAGTGACCCCAAAAGCAATAGGGGTTGTCTACTCCATAAGCCCTGCCACCCTATGAAGTTTTAAGATTCTAGGTCAAATGGTTCTCCAGTTATTAATCGGATATGAAGTGTGACGTACGGACGGACTGACGGACAGGGCAAAAACAATACGTCTCCCCCAGTTGTGGGAGACATAATAATGTTCACATCAAAGCATAATTCCAGGCACATTGTTAACATCAAGGAAGGGTCAATTATGCACATCTATTCTTTATGGGGATCATGTGTATGAAGTTTTGCTGGAATCCCTTTAAAAGTGTTGAAGTATTTCATGCCACATAATCTACACCTATTTACCCACCTTCAAACTTTATTTGCAGCATATAATAACATGTTGAGATTACTCCACAAAACATATTTTAAATTCATTTGTACAAAATATACAGGTGCATGTCATTACAGTTGGTTCAATATTTGTCAAGAATATATATTTGCACTGCGTCTTGAGATATGGGCAGCCAAATGTTTCAAAGTCATTAACAACATTTTAATACCGATTACCACTACACACGAAAATGTCAAAATTATTGTACTGTTTAATTTTCTCTCTCACTTTTTGAGAGATCAAAATTCAAGACATACACAGTTTCCAATGTTCTACATGTTGATTTTTGTGTACAGTAGACATTAATGAAACACAGACATTTTCTTTACTCTACACAAATCATTTTCCATATTCCTCAAAGATCGTTTGAGATGAGGCATGTCAGTGAACACATTGTGTATAGTAGGCGGTCCTCTCCTGCTCTGCATGGCCTCCATGGCTTCTAGCACTGTAACACAATACAAGAATAAAATTAAACAGAATCATGACCTCCATAGCTTCTACCACTGCATCACAATTTCTACAACAAGATGCCCAATGAGCCTAAGTTGCTCTCCTCAAATGGACCTTGATCATCTGACCAAGTCTGGTAAACATCCTTTATGAAGTTCATTAATACAAGAGGGCCATGATGGCCCTATATTGCTCACCTGTTATCATTGCACATGAGGACAAGAAGGTCCTCAGAAAAAATATCTAAGTCCAAAGGACAGGAACAACAAAGGGCAGAAATTTAACCAAAAAGAAAAAAAAAATCTTACAAGGTATAGATATGTTAAAATACACCTAAAAATTGGAGGTACCATCCATGTTGTACCACAGAAAACTGGTCTCGTGTTTTCCCTATGGCCAATAATAAAAAAGTTACTAAAAATAAGCTATTTATAGTAATGTAAAAGGGAAGTAATTAAAAAAAGTAAATATTGTAAGTGGACAAAAGAAGGATCTGCCAAATAAATCTGTTGACATAAATGAAATTTCAGATCAGTATCTTCAGTAGTTATGGAGATATAACAATTTTAATTTGAAATAAAGGGAGGTAATCTGACATAAAATCAGTCCATAGTTATCTACCCTGATTGTCTCAGTCCAACTAATAACAATAATGAAATTTCAAATAAGTCCTGTAAGTACTTACTGATATAAATCCATTTTGATTACAATCAGGGGAGGTAATCAGATATAAAATAACTATGATTGGATTTGATTTGTCATGGAATCCAAGATTTATTGTTGTTGAAAGATATTTTGAAAGTCTGTATCAAATAAAACCATAAATGAAGTCTCTATATGGCTGCAAAAGCCAAAATAGCCAATTTTGGACCTTTAAGGGGCCATAACCCTGGAACCCATGCTGGAATCTGACCAGTTGAACAAAGGAAGCAAGATCTTATGGTGATACAAGTTTTGTGCAAGTTTGATTAAATTCAAATCATAAATGAAGCTGCTATTGTGCAGACAAGGTCAAAATAGTTAATTCTGGTCCTTTCAGGGGCCATCACTCTGGAACCCATAATGGAATCTCGCCAGTTCTGACGACGGACGACGGACGAAGGGTGATCACAAAAGCTCACCTTGTCACTATGTGACAGGTGAGCTAATAAAAGTTATTTAAAGGTTTTTTTCTATATTTTGCTATGTTGGCCCAAAAATGTTTCACCATTAGACCAAACTTCAAAATAGAAAAGTTACTGATTAATAACCTTTTTCAAAGATTTTAGCTCTGGTGTCCCTAAAAGAATCCAAGCAAAACCATTTGAACATCTGAGTGGACCTTACAATGACACTTCAAACTAAGTTTGATAAAGATCCATCAAGCGGTTCATGACAGATTTTTTCTATAGCTTCTAACACTGTAACACAAAACAACAATAAAATGTTA
This sequence comes from Mercenaria mercenaria, assembly GCF_021730395.1. Classification (NCBI taxonomy): domain Eukaryota; kingdom Metazoa; phylum Mollusca; class Bivalvia; order Venerida; family Veneridae; genus Mercenaria; species Mercenaria mercenaria. The sequence goes on along the minus strand of NC_069366.1, from coordinate 42,634,877 downwards.
TACAACCATGGCCCCCATAGCTTCTAGCACTGCAACACAATTTCTAAGACAAGAGATGTGGAAATTCAAGCCCGGACTGGAATCAGAACCACTACTCGTCTGTTGCACTCCAAAATGACTACGTAACAAAAGGTTCAACAGCCGAAAGCCTTAGACCACTGCACCATGGTGGATTTTTCAAGCATACACATTAAGTAAGTTATTCTGACCTTGAACTTGACCCCACAGACTCCATATGCAAACTCCTTGGTTTTTCTATGCCAAGTTTAATTTAAGGGCTACGAGCTAGGAGGGTTAAAATTAACAGATATTAGACTGTTTCTGCATTCCATTAAAGCCTGTTGGGTAAAACGACTAATATGTGACGAGAATAAAGGTCCCTGGAAACTGTTTTATGTAAATGCTCTTGAAAAGTTTGGTGCTCAGTTAGTTTTTTAATGTAACTTAAATAAAAATGACATAACTCTTATCTGCAATAAAAACGTATTCTTAAAGGACAATCTAATCAGGTGGTTTAAGATTAGTCATGAATACAACCAAATAAGAGAAGATATAAACCATGTTATATGGAATAACTTGGAAGTATGAATACAAAACGAAACAATTTTCTGGAATAATTGGTATAATAAAAATATAAAATATATAGACCAATTGTTCAACTTTCGACTGATTTAATGAAGCAAAACAAATGTTAGATATAGAGGAACATGATTATCATAACTATTTTAAATTAACAGAGAGTATTCCAAAAAGCAGCATGAAATATATGACCCAAAATTTCTTTATTAATAATAGAGACAACACATTTAAAATTAGTAAAACAAGAGCACCGCCTTGCGGGTGCTGACGCTCATCTGATTTTTTTTGTATAATAGAAAAATTGTCTTACCCATGATTTTCTAAGTCCAAAAAGGGCCATAATTCTTGCAAAAATAGGATGGAGTTATGTTTCTTGATGTACAGAGTCAGCTTATGGTGAACAACTGTTGCAAGTTTCAAAGCAATAGCTTGAATAGTTTAGGAGAAAAGCTGACCTAAACATAAAACTTAACCAAGAAATCTGATATTTTCTAAGTCCAAAAGGGGCCATAATTCTTGCAAAAAGCAAGATAGAGTTATGTTTCTTGCTGTACAGGGTCAGCTATTGATGGCGAACAAGTGTTCCAAGTTTCAAAGCAATACCTTTGATAGTTTAGGAGAAAAGCTGACCTAAACATAAAACTTAACCAGGCAATGCCGACACCAACGCCAACGCCAATGCCAATGCCGACATCAATCAAGTGATGACAATAACTTAACCAATAAATCTGATATTTTCTAAATCCAAAAGGGACCATAATTCTTGCAAAAAGCAAGACAGAGTTATGTTTCTTGCTGTACACGGTCAGCTGATGATAGTGAACAAGTGTTGCAAGTTCTGAAGAAATAGCTTTGATAGTTTATGAGAAAAGCTGACCTAAACATAAAATTTAACCAAGAAATCTGATTTTCTAAGTCCAAAAGGGGCCATAATTCTTGAAAAAAGCAGGATGGAGTTACTTTTCTTGATGTACAGGGTCAGCTTATGATGGTGAACAAGTGTTGCAAGTTTCAAAGCAATAGCTTTGATAGTTTAGGAGAAAGGCTGACCTAAACTTAAAACTTAACCAAGAAATCTGATTTTCTAAGTCAAAAAGGGGCAATAATTCTTGAAAAAAAAGCAGGATGGAGTTACGTTTCTTGATGTACAGGGTCAGCTTATGATGGTAAACAAGTGTTGCAAGTTTCAAAGTAATAGCTTTGATAGTTTAGGAGAAAAGTTGACCTAAACATAAAACTTAACCAAGAAATCTGAAATTTTCTAAGTCCAAAAGGGGCCATAATTCTTGCAAAAAGCAAGATAGAGTTATGTTTCTTGCTGTACAGGGTCAGCTATTGATGGCGAACAAGTGTTCCAAGTTTCAAAGCAATACCTTTGATAGTTTAGGAGAAAAGCTGACCTAAACATAAAACTTAACCAGGCAATGCCGACACCAACGCCAACGCCCACGCCGACATCGATCAAGTGATGACAATAACTCATCATTTTTTTTCAAAAAATCAGATGAGCTAATAAAAACCATCGATAAACTTATCAATTCTTATATAAGATTCAAATACAATGTATGCCCATTGAAGATATAAAAGCAGAAAACAAATGGAACAAAACTGTTGAAAATTGTGACATTAATTGGAAGCGTATATATACAGTACCGCTTACAACTACTATTGATACAACACTTTGAAGTTTTCAGGATAGATTCTTAATGCGTTTGTTACCAACAAACAAATATTTATATACATGTAAATTGGTTTCTGATTTCTGCAATATGAACATTGAAACAATCGATCATTTGTATTGGGAGTGTCAACACTTGCAGGCTTTATGGAATAGACTTAACAATTCCAAATTTCAAACATTTTCTTGACTATCAATATTTGCTTATATCCCTGGAAAAAGAAATAGCTTTAATGAAAGACAGATTAGACAAACATGAATCCAAATGGTCTTTTCTAACTGAAATTTAGCCACCCCAAAATTTCTTTCTTTTTAACTATAAATCGAATACAGTTTTTCAAGATAAATGGAAACGATCCCATTTTTTTCTTCTTCTCTTATCTATCCCCTTCCTTTTTTCTATTAATCAACATCACATCTTCCATTTTAAATAAAAACTTTCCATCTACATACATATGAAATATTATAATTGAATCGATATATATTTGATAAATATGATTGAAAAACTGAAATTTATATTTATTCATTCTATATAGGTATACATGACATTGTGTTGTTTGCATTATATTTGCACTGCTTTTGTATACTTGATTATAGTATGTGTATGTTAATGTTTCATGTATGTAAAGGAATAAACAGGGTTAACCATATGGGGCCTGAAAAAAAAAAAAAAAAAAAAAAAAAAAAGAGTTGAATTTCAGTCCATCAATCGAAACTTAAGTTATTGTGCAGAAACTTTTCTATTTTTAGTAACAGTGACCTTGACCTTGACTCCACTGACTGCAAATTCAATCCCAACCTTGCACAAAAATCATGATGTCATATCCAGTGTCATTTTAATTGGATGGAAACTGTAGGGGCAGTTTAGTACACACAGAATTGTGACAAATGGACTGATGGATGGACAGTTTAAACACTATATGCATCTTGTTGTCAAAAACAGATTGTTTTAAATATTTAATGTGGAAGACAATAAAGATAAATATTTACTTTCAACCTGTTCCTCTATTTTGTCGAATCTGTCACTGATCTCCCCTTGAATACGCAGTATGTGACTGAGCAGATTTTTCTCACATACTTCTATTGGGTCTTCAGTCACACTCTCTGTGCTGTCAGAATTATTCCCTTCCTCATGCTCTGGTGTTTGTAGCTTTACTGTAGGTTCCTTAAGATCAAGATCACTGCATGTTTATACATGTTCAAAAGTATAATGCATAACTGCCTTGGTAAAATTCTAAGAAAACGGGGGGATAATTCATTAAATGTTGAAGCGGGAGTTATGGCTTGTGCCATATGATCTGGGTGACGATGAGGAATAAACATTTTAAGTTCGAAGTAAGTCCATCAAGTAATTACAGTGATAAAGAGAAAGTGCATCCAAATGGACAGAGAAGGACACTGAACTGACAGGTCAAATAGGGCGGCTCTCCATATACTTGTTTTGAACCAAACACTCTATGCTCATAATGCTGGAGGATATGTTCCCTATACAAGAAGGTCATGATGGCCGCAGACTGCGCACCCTGAGTTTCACAGCTCAAACTTGTTGGGGCTATGGTTATGATTTAACTATTTTGTCAGATAGAGGGTGATAAAAGCAGGCTGTCAAGCAGTCAACCAGAAAAAAAGTAGGGCTTAAAGTAGGAGCAATTTTTTTTAAAAGTAGGGCAAAATCCATTCAGTGGTTTTGAAGGAGATATTGTTTAAAGAAATTGTTGATGAAAATTGACCATGACCTCTGGCAGCCAGGTTTTTTTCAGGGATCGAACTCAACTTTTTTTCCCACCAGCAATTTTTTACTAGTGCCATTTTTTTCCACTAGCAAAATGGTGGGTTCCACTAGCAATTATTTATTGTAAAGTTGTTTTCTTGTATAAAAGTTTAATGTTCAGCTCCGTTTTCCACTTTTTCACAGTTCAAACAGGCCCTGACTTTCTGGTTTCGGAAGAACGAACCAAAGTACTCAATGATTCTTTGGACTTTTGGCTGGACTCAGAAGTTTTAGGTTCTTTCAGGTCACTGCCCTTGGTGTCGCTAGCATTTTCGGTCTGCGCGGGCCTTTTTCGCCTGAAGAAACTTTCTCCATTTTCGCAGCTGCAAATCACTGACCAAAACGAAAACAAATATCGTCAAGACACTAAATTATACTTAGATATCCGATAATTACATTTGTATAAAGCGACAAGCGTCTACAAGCAGTCACGTGATTATCGGTAAAATAAGATAAAACAGTTTTTAAAGAGCAATGGATTCGTCGATATTCGAATGTGATCGCGAAAATATTTGAGTGCCACGATTTCCTACTCGAATTTATTTTATTCTTACTAGAATTTTGTGAGTAAGCGACCGCTAAATTCGATCCCTGTTTTTAAGAATCAGAAAAATTTGAACATTATTTGTAGAAGGTCACACAAGAACCATTTGTGTAAAATTATTTTAAAAGCTTGCTGGCAGTTTCACACAAGAAGATTTTTAAATTTTCCACTATATACATATAGGGAAAAGTGACCACGCCCTCTGATGGCCATGTTTTTTGACAATCGGTGTAATCTGAACAATCTTGGTAAAGGGTCACACAAGGACCATTTGTGTAAAATTATTCTAATATCGGGCCAGCAGTTTCACACAAGATTTTTAGTTTCCACAATATACATATAAGGAAAAGTGACCACGCCCTCTGGCGGCCATGTTTTTGACGAATCAAAATAATTTAAACAATCTTCTGGCCAAGTCTGATGAACACCCATCTAGCTGTTAAGAGAAAAAGTTGTTAAATGGTTTTTCTATCTGTAGTTTTTACGTACCTTAAAATTACATTTCAAAACAACATACCTGTTTTACTTCTGTTTCATTTTCCATTTTAACAGTATGTTCTTGGTTCTCTCTCTTTACTGAGCCATCAGTTGTATCCCTTACTTCCTCTTTTTTTGTTTCAATACTTGGTGGCTCCTTCAACATTTCTGTAGCATTTATACCAAGATGAGGTTTCTCTTCTTCAGTCTCATATTTAACACCTTTTACATCCCTTTCTGCTTTTATAGCCTCAACTAGTGGTTTTTCATCACTACTTATTTCTGCTTTCATTTCTGTTTCCCTTTTTTCTTCTTGCTCTATTTTGATTTCTCTGCTCAGTATTAGTTTTGCTTCATTAACCTTTTCCTCACTCTTATTCAGGCCATTCTTACATGAAATATCTTCTATATGTCCAAAGCTTTCCATGGTCTCATTTTCCATCACATCCCAATCAACTCGCCATTGCTTCAATTTGGACTCATCTTTTGCTCTGACAATTTAAAAGTACCCAGAATAAAATATTAAATATATTCACACATTTAAAACTCTATACCCCAGGAAAATATAAAGTACTCAACTGAAAGCTGAACCTCAACATTTTCCATATTTCAGATCAGTCTGCTTTTATTAATCCCCTACTGGTTAAAAACAAGTTTCGGGGACTATAGTACTGCGCTTTTCCATCTGCCATTTTGAATCTGGTCCATAACTCTGTCATTCATAAAGGGGTAAAATATTACATAACACAAATGTTCCCAATAATGAGACATGTCATGAGCAAACCCTGGACTCCTAGCTCAAAGGTAAAGGTCACACTTTGAGGTCCAAGGATTTTTCACTGTCCGGTCCGTAATTCAATAATCCATTAATGGATTTAAATATTACTTAGTACAAATGTTCCCCACGATAAGACAATGTGTCATTTGCAACATTCATACCACTAGCTTAAAGGTAAAGATCACACTTGGATATCAAAGGTTAACACTGCAAGAACAGAGTCTGTTTTGTGTAAGGATTACAATATTACTTGACAGAAATGTCCCCTATAATCTGATGACATATCGTGTTTAGTCCAGAACTCTATAATCCACTAAGGATTTTAATATTACATGGCAAAAATGTTCCCTATCAGGAGACCTGTGTTGTGTAACACCTATTTCCCTAGCTTAAAAGGGCAAGGTCAAAGTTGGAGGACAAAGGTTATTAGGGTTTTTCTCCTCTCCAGTTCATAACTCTGTCATCCATCCGGGGATGACACAAATGTTCCCCATATTGAGACAATGTGTCATGTGCAACACTCAGATCCCTAGCTCAAGGTCACTCTTTGATGTAAAAGTTCAAAGGGATTTTAACACAACTGTAGAAAATTGTTCCCCATAATGAGACAACTTGTCATGTGCAATACCGTAGATACCCATGTATAATGCGCAGTTTTTTGACCCCCGGGACCACCCCCGAATCGTGGGTGCGCATAATACACAGGTATAGACAATTTTCCAACTTCAAAACAAGTTTGTTACCGATGTTCACAATTTTGGTAAAGGGAAACTACTCCCCACGCTTACTGTCACCGCTAAAATCTAAGATTGCCTTTACGTTCCGTAAAAGATCGGATGGTTTATTTTTCTTTCAAACAAAATAATTTCATATAAGTTTAGAAGTATTTTGATGAAAGAAATGTTAATAAATCACAAAAATTATGATACTAATTAAAGATCGAGATTATCTTTAACGGAGATCAAACTGTGAACAACATAATTGACACGAGGTGACACGTTAATTGCCGGTAATTACTGGCTATTTGATCGTGACAAAAAGACTATCACACCTTTTGTTATCGGTTTGAATTGAGAAGCTCATGTCATTTTGAAAGATACCATTCCGAAATATTGAATCAGCTGCTGTTTATTTATTCAAAATAGTTAATTAAAAAGGTAAAACAACAAATAAAACAATATTTTACTGGTTTTATTTTCGAGAAAACAAAAATCAATAGTACCGCGAGACTGATGCTGCTCTCCGCCGCAGAAATAAGATTTATTACCGGTGTCGATGTAAACTCTACTTTCGTTTTCCATCCACCTCAAAATTGACCAAAAGTTTTTTTCCCAGGATTTTGGGCCAAAATCGGGGGTGCGCATTATACACGGGTGCGCATTATACATGGGTATCTACGGTACCCAGACCCCCTACCTCAAAGGTAAGATCACAATTAAAGGTCAAAGTCAAATAGAGTTGTCACAGGAGTGACGAATTATACCCCCACAAAATGGCCTTGTCACAGACCTAAGCCAATGTCAAAGCTGAACTTGCTTGACCTTTGACCTACTGACCTCAAAATCAATACAGGTCATCTGCTGGTCATGATCAACCTTCCTAATAAGTTTCATAATCCTTGGTCCAAGTGTTCTCAAGTTATTGTCTGGAAAAGGTTTAAATGTTCCGGTCACTCTGACCTTTGACCTTTGGAACTGAAAATAAATAGGGGTCATCTGCTGGTCATGACCAACCTCCCTATAAAGTTTTGTGATCCTAGTCCAAAGTGTTCTGAAGTTGTCTGAAAACTGTTTAAAATGTTCCAGGTCACTGTGACCTTGACCTGTGACCTACTGACTTAAAATTATAAGGGGTGATCTGCTGGTCATAACCAACTTCCCTATCGATTTTCATGATCCTAGGCCCAAGACAGTTAGTGTTCTCAAGTTATCATCCGGAAACCGTTTAACTATTTCGTGTCATTGTGACCTTGACCTTTGACCTACTAAATTCAAAGTCAAAACTGACCTGTGTTTTATCATGTTTCACCTGTGTACAAAAAATTATGATCCTAGACCCAAGCGTTCTCAAGTTACCATCCAGAAACCATGTAACTGTTCAGAGTCACTGTGACCTTGACCTTTGACCTACTGACCTCAAAGTCGAACTTGACCTGTATTTCATGATGTTACACCTGTGCACCAAAATTTATGATCCAAGCCCCAAGCGTTCTCAAGTTATCATCCGGAAACCGTTTTACTGTTCAGGGTAACTGTGACCTTGACCTTTGACTGACTGACCCCAAAGTTGTACTTGACCTGTATTTTATCATGTTAAAACTGTGTACAAAATATTATGATCTTAGACACAAGCGTTCTCAAGTTATCATCTGGAAATCGTTTAACTGTTTCGAGTCACTGTGACCTTGACCTTTGACCTACTGAACCCAAAGTCAAACTTGACCTGTATTTTCTGATGTCACACCTGTGTACCAAAAATTATTTAAATCAGTCAAGCCTTTCATGAGTTATCATCCGGAAACCATGAAAACCAACGGACCGACCCACCGACAAGCTCACTCCTATATACAACACCCCCCACCCAACTTCGTTTTGTGGGGGTATAACAATGATCTTTACCCTCCAATCTGTAAAATATTTTAACATAAGTTCATATGACATATGGACAAAATTAAAACAAGAGGGTCCTAGTTCGCTCACTTGGGTTTCAGAGCATTAACAGGCTAGCGAGTGGAAAACTAACAGGACCATAATATGCAGGTGTTTATAAAGTTCCAGAGGCAATAAAAGTTGATTACATAAATTAGTGTGACAGATGACAAATAATTCAAACACTACTTGCTTCTTAGGTCTTTAAAATTGCGTGGATGAAAACACATACAGACAAGAGGACAATTCCAGCAGGCTGAGGTTGTTTCGGAAGGTATCTTTATAATGTTTCTATTTTTACCTCTAGCAGTCCTGATAAGGGGCCCCGGCCCCCATTTGCACAAAATTGGAGAAAACCTTCAAACCAAGTCTGATGATGATACATTCAGCGGTATATGAGAAGAAGTTGTTAAAAGGTAGTTTTATATTTAGCTCTAGTGACCCTAAAAAGGGGGCTGGTTGCCCTCATTTGAGTAAGTTTCAGAGAGGCCCTTATAATGAGGCTACATACTAAGTTTGATGATCCTATATATTAAGTCTAATTAAAATCTATCAAGTCATTCATTAGAAAGTTGTTTAAAGGTATTTCTAATTTTAGCTCTAGCAGCCCCTAAAAGGGGCCAAGTGTCCCCAATTGATAAATTTTGTGGAGGACCTTATAATAATGCCATCAAGTTTCATGAAGATCCATCAAGTGGTTCATGAGAAGAAGTCTTTTGAAGGCATTTCTATTTTTAGTTCTAGTGGTCCCTAAAAGGGTTCCACTGCCCCCATTTTGTGTACATTCTGGAGAGGACCTTATAATGCTACAGACTAAGTTTGATGAAGATCCATCAGGCAGTTCATGAGAAGATGTCTTTTAAAGAAACATTCATATGTTTAGTTCTAGTGGCACCTAAAAGGGGCCAAGTGCCCCCATTTGAACAAATTTGGGAGAGGACCTTATAATGATGCTACAGACCAAGTTTGATGAAGTTCCTTCTAGCAGTTCATGAGAAGATGTCGTTTAAAATTATGACTAATTTTAGCTCTTGCGGCACGTAGAAGGGGCCAAGTGCCCCCATTTGAACAAAATTAGGAGAGGACCTTATAATGATGCTACAGACCACATTTGATGATAATTATCCATCTTCTTGAGAAGAAGCTCTTTAAAGGTTTTTCTGTTTTTAGCTCTGGCTGCCTCTAAAAGGGGCTAAGATAAACCATTGATCAAACTTGATAGAGGTCCATGCCAGGATGTTACTGACTGTTTGGTGTAATTCTGACTTGTAGTTTCAGTGTAGAAGATGTTTAAGTAAAAAATGTTGAAGAAGGATGCAGGACTATCCACCTAACACCTACCTATACTAATAGCTCATCCTGAACAAAGTTCAGGGGAACTAACCACAAGTCGCTCACCTGAAGAGGACATTGACCACCTGACCTTGCTCCTGACTAAGTTTGGTCATCCTTTAAGAAGTTCTTTAAATTAAAAGTTATTTAAAGATTTTTTCTACATTTTGCTCTGATAACCGATTAGTGACCATTAGAACAAACTTCAAGATAAGACGTTATCATTTTTTTTTTAGTTTTAGCTCTAGCATCTCCTAAAAGAGACCAAGCATAACCATTTGAACAAATTTGGGAGAGGACCTTACAAAGACACTACAGAACAAGGTTTTTCTATTTTTAGCTCTTGCAGCCCTAACAGATGCCAAGTGCTCCCATCTGAACAATTTTGGGAGAAGACCTTACAATGATAATACAGACCAGATCCAGCCAGTGTTTCATGCGACATTATTTGTGGTTGGTCTCATTTTGTAATTAAATACATATGTGAAATAGTGATAGTTTATGTAGTTTTCTGGAGAATTTATTTCACAACAGCGTGGGAAGTGAAACTGCTGCTTGCAAGCTCGAATCTCTGGATTCCAGCTTTCTGTAGATGGTATACATCATTTGAAAGGGGCTCATATTTTACCACATAAAAATGTTTGGACTGATTTAGAATGAAAACAGGGACTTTTATCCGTCTGGTCATATTTTTTTCATCCCAGGTCCTATATTCGTGCCTGTGGTTTTTTATCTAAATACCCTACACCATGTCATAGATATGACTTCGATAGACAGACAGATGCTGCCAAAACTATATCCCTCTGGCTTTGGAGGTTGAAAATAACAATGAGTTGGGGGTGCCAGTCGTATTTATAAACAGATAGACAAGGGCAAATCTAAGTGCCCTCCCCTATACCCCACCACACTTTTGTTATGGCACAAAAAGTGTGGGGGAGGGGGGGGGGGGGGTGAATCTACTATTAAACAAGGGAGTTATGTTTCTTATACCCAACACTTCCCCACATTGTAATCTATCACTGTTTCAAGCTGTATAACTTTCCTTCAGTGGTGTGAAAGTTACTGTCGTAAATGTTTCAGGACTGATGGACAAATGCACAGGACAACTGATTCCAAATAGCTCCCAAAATTCATTTTGAGTGGGTATAATAATACTTTCACAGAACTCTGGCCAACATTGAATAAAGTCTTAGAATAATCCTTGAAAAGTTGTCCAGACAGATGGAGAGACTAATGCTGTGTTTACACTTAGTCACGATTTGAGTAAAGTGTGTTGAGCATGGGGGATCATGGTATCGAATCGTGGTGATCTTGAGAAAACTCAGTGGAATTGTGATGATCGTAAGGATCGTGACAATATTTTTGACAGTCAAATATTTTTTCATGATCATCCCGATTTTCGTTAAATCTTGAGAGAGCGTGATAGAATGTGGAAATCATAGTAGAGTGTAGTACAGCTTAACAGACCTTAACATAGCGCACCAGTCCTTGATGCTCCATGCTTCTATCCTGTCCTGTTTCATTCCTTGTTGCTGCTGCCGATATATAGGCATACAAAAAAATTGCCAACTCGGCATCTTCTTCACCTCTTGGATGCATAGCTCGTTCCTCTTTGGAATCTCTGAAGAGAATGAGGGGATGACCTATGCCTCCTATTTATTGTCCAATCATGCTAAAAACGTGACAATCTTGATCAAATCATGGCCATAAATCATAGGAGAGCTTAACAGAACTTGATAACGTGAGGGATCTAAACAGAACGTGACAAAACGTGATAGCATATCGTAGTAATCATAAGTGAACTTGAGAGAACGTGATGAAAGTCGTGGCAGATCTTAACCAGATCGTGTTGGTTTTGTAACAAAATGCTACAGGTAGTAACAAAACGTACTGAGAGCATAAGAAAGCATAGGAAAGCGTAGTAATACAAAACTGATGCAATAAATCATGGAGCTCCACGCTTTTTTTAAATCGTAGACATCGTGACTAAGTGTAAACGCAGCATTAGTAGCTTTCACTAAAATGTATACTGTGAAATCATTTAATTTCATGGGCATGAAATATCGTAGTTTTGGTCAAAAACGGCAATTTCGAGGGGATACGAATTCGTGGATTTCATAAAATGAATGGGAATTTTACCTGTTCATTGGGATTAAATTTTGTCGATTGACTCAACCACGGTAATGAGTCCCCCACGAATATTAATGAATTCGCAGTATCCCTTCAAAAATACAGTAAAATCTCAAAGAGTACCAGGAAATCAAAGCAAGTAAGATTTTTCATCACAAGGATGGTAAACAAGGCAGACATAACAAATACCTGAGAATCTGAAGCTGTAGTTTGAGACTGTGTAGTACAGTGTTTAGCTGCTGTATCTCTACCACTAGGGTATGTGTAGATTTCACTGTATTGCATCTCTCATCAGACATCTGCGGCAATGGCAAGAAACTAAATGATGCTATTTCTCCAGTCTTCAACCAGTCTTGTTCATGTATATACCTGCTGCTCTCTCGAACACCTATAATTACAGTTACAATTAGTATATATCTTTACATTTTTTACTGTGATCAAATGTAGTAGAAATTCATAAAAAGAACAGGAAATTCAACAGTTATCACTGACATGGGTTTTAACTGTGTTAAAAGATATACACTCTACTGTTTCTTCAGTGTTCATGCAATGTTTATTATAGACAGAAGCCCACAAATATGACTTTAGATGTATACCTGTATCAACATGAGGACATCTTTATTACTGAGCAATGTGTGATAATTTATAGTTTCATTTTGGATACCTTTTATATCGGGACTTAAAATGGCTTGGCTATTACAGTATGTTACATTCCATCATGCCTACACAACACAGACACACTGTTACGTGAATCACTTCAAGTGTACACTAGAGATGCTTTTGAGAAAAGCGCATGTCTCCCACAACTGCCGCTATGAAAATGTCTAGTTTCTCTAGATGGTTTAGACGAGTAGATCCAATTAGATGGTCTGGATGAGTGGATCCAATCAGTAATTCAAGGGCCATAAATCAAAAGTGCCTGGGCGGATCTGGCTAGTTATCGAACTTGGCTAAGGTCTTATGGCCAAACACATTTTGTTCAAGTTTGGTGAAGATCGGATGAGAAATATTCGACTTATCGTGCGGACAAGAGTGAAAAGGCTGATTTTTCGGTAATTCAACGGCCGTAACTTCAAAATGCCTAGACCGATTTGGCTAGCTATCGACCTTGGCTGTGGTCTCATGGTCAAACACATTTTGTTCAAGTTTGGTGAAGATCGGATGAAAATTGTTCGACTCAGAGTGCGGACAAGAGTGAAAAGGCCGATTTTTCGGTAATTCAAGGGCCGTAACTCCAAAATGCCTAGACTGATTTGGCTAGCTATCGACCTTGGCTGCGGTCTCATGGTCAAACACATTTTGTTCAAGTTTGGTGAAAATCGGATGAGAAATGTTCGACTTAAGAGTGCGGACAAGCTTTGTGACAAACAGACACACAGACACACACACACACAGACTGGAGTAAATCAATATGTCTCCCACACCACTGTGTGGTGGGAAGGAGACATAATTATTGACATTCAGCTGGCTACTGGCTACTGTGTCACTCACCTGGTGGATTTTCACAGACAAAACAGATATATGTTTTAGGTAGTGTCCTCTCTGTGATGCCAAAACATGCTGCATGTTGCCAGCACATACACACCTCACACTGAAATTAACAAACAAATACTTCACATCTATGAAACATAACTACATACATGTCAAGTCTCCCAGATCGTTTGTGAGACTCACGGATTTTCAGTCCATCTCCTAGTCATACTGAAATCAATTATTTTTCCCGTAAATCCAAAATTCCAAGCTTATGGTTTCATGCAGCAAACTAAATCACTAATCACACACTGTGGCTGACGTAATTTAACACTACTGGTTGGGAAAAATTTTCCAGACAAGACCAGTTTCCGGACACATGTAATATCCGCTTTATTTCGTTGTGATTCATGTAATTGTTTAGATGTTTGTTCTTCATGTCTACAACAAACCACTATTTTATAAGGCTGTATAACGTTTGGGTTTTTGATGATAACTCATCTGCGTTTACAAAACAACTTTCTGTCTTAACGGGGCATGAAGATAGCATTGCGCATGCACAGTAGTTCACATATGCCGAGGTATCAAGTGGGGGAGAAATAATCAAACTACATAATGATTGTCTGCTGATAAGATGTTCTACTTTTAATTTCATGCTAAAAGTTATGTAAAATGCAGGGCTGTCGATTTTTGCACTAATTTTATTCTATATCTATTGGAATTATCAAGAATTCGTATAAGATGAAATTTCAGTTTTTTATAGTCAACCTCGGTTTGCTTTCGTAGCTGCTATTGAATGTCGGGTTATGTTTTATGTGCAATTTTGAAGAAATGAATGATAAAGAAATGTGTAGAAATAGTTTAATTGCTTATTTTGATATCAAATTAATAACAAAACACCTTAAAAATATTTGTCAAGATACTGGTTTACCTGACATGAAAAATAACTTATCTTAGTGACCCCATTTGAGGCCCAATGGAACCCATATTTTACGTCACAATGCGATGCTGATTACAACAATGGATGTGGAAGGTTATTTATTTATTTATTTGGGTTTTACGGCAAACCAACACAGTATAGGTTATATGGCGCCAAACAGGACTACAAATTTTGGTTTCATATCTCACTTACATCGAAATAAAAACATGAGGTATGGAATCAAATTTTGCATACCTGCTGGAATCACACAGTTACAGCAAAACCAAGTGTTAAGACCTTATTAGTCGCCTCTTACTATCATGCAAGGGTAAGGCAGTGGTTCCATTCTTTTCATACACAGATCGTCCCAGAACCACATGGGGCCGGATGTGGAAGGTGCTGAAGTTTGTTCAGTGTGGGCTTCATTTATGTCAAATATTTTTTTTTAGGGAATAATGGAGCCGAAATATGAAAATGTGTCCGGAAAATGGTTCCCAACCAGTATCCATAAAAGTTTAACAAGGTCACGCTCTGATAACATTCTGCAAACAGGTGTGTGTACAGTATGGGCTATTTTTAGATTGTGCTATTTGGCAAGTGATGATGTTTACATTAATATGATCAAGACAGGAGCTTGTTTATGGATGATTTAGGCGGGAAAAGATATTTAGGGATACATTTGAATAGATAAAAGAGCCGACCATTACTGGAGTGATGGCAATCATTACCACCGATGGCAGAAGTGAGAAAAACAACTTGAAATAGGTTCAAACATTTTTTTAACAGCTATGATTTTCTATTTTCTTCTTTTTTTTTATTGAGTAAACAAGAGCTGTCACTACTGGTGACAAATGCCCCCGAAGCGTGCCCAAGAATGCTAGTTGTCTGCGCAAAAAAATCACACATCATTTCATGACCTTGACCTGGGTCGTAAGTGTGACACACCTTCTCAATATGGTTAACATTTGTGTCCAATTATTTTCAAATCCCTTGATAAATGGCAGAGTTATGGACCAGACAAGAAATACCTTTGACTTCTAAGTGTGACCGTGACCTTGGAGCTAGGGCTCTGTGTCTTGTGCATGACACGTCATCTCAATATAGGGAACATTATTTTATGCCAAGTAATTTTAAAATCCCTTCATCAATGGCAGAGTTATGGACTCGACATGAAATAGACCCTGTTAACCTTTGACTTCTAAATGTGACCTTGACCTTGGAGCTAGGGGTCTGGGTCTTGCGCATGACAAGTTGCCTAATTATGGTGAACATTTATGCAAAGTTATTTCAAAATCCCTTCATGGATGGCAGAGTTACAGCCTGGACAAGAATTTACACGGACGCACGGACAGTGTGATTTTAATATGCCCACAGTCAGGGGCATAAAAACACTTTTTAATACTATATAAATTTAAAATGGTGAAATATGTTTATTTCCAATCTACTTTAGCAACTGCTCATGTGCTAAAATTATAGGAATGTCAAAAAGACCTGGCGATTATTCACTGGATACTGTACATGAAATAAAAAGAGACGTGCTAGTAAATTTCATCAATTCCTCTGCTTATTAAATGACATTTAAATGATAACAATTCAATAAATTTAAATAAATACTTTTTTGTTTAAAATGTTTTAAAATGCAACTTACAACCCCTGACACCATTGCCCAAATCAGTTAATCAAGTCAGAAAGGAAAATGATTTGGATCTAATCTGTTTTACAGTTTTATATTCGGCCGAAAATTTCCTAACAAGAGGGCCATGATGGCCCTATATCGCTCACCTGTTATCATTGCACTTGAGGACAAGAAGGTCCTCAGAAAAAATATCTAAGTCCAAAAGACAGGAACAACAATGGGAAGAAATTTAACCAAAAAGAAAAAAAAATCTTACAAGGTATAGATATGTTAAAATACACCTAAAAATTGGAGGTACCATCCATGTTGTACCACAGAAAACTGGTCTCTTGTTTTCCCTACGGCCAATAATAAAAATGTTACTAAAAATAAGCTATTTATAGTAATGTAAAAAGGAAGTAATTAAAAAAAAATATTGTAAGTGGACAAAAGAAGGATCTGCCAAATAAATCTGTTGACATAAATGAAATTTCAGATCAGTATCTTCAGTAGTTATGGAGATATAACAATTTTAATTTGAAATAAAGGGAGGTAATTTGACATAAAATCAGTCCATAGTTATCTACCCTGATTGTCTCAGTCCAACTAATAACAATAATGAAATTTCAAATAAGTCCTGTAAGTACTTACTGATATAAATCCATTTTGATTCCAATCAGGGGAGGTAATCAGATATAAAATAACTCTGGAACCTATGATTGGATCTGATTTGTCATGGAATCCAAGATTTATTGTTGTTGAAGGTATTTTGGAAGTAAAACTATAAATGAAGTCTCTATATGGCTGCAAAAGCCGAAACAGCCAATTTTGGACCTTTAAGGGGCCATAACTCTGGAACCCATGATGGAATCTGGCCAGTTCAAGAAAGGAATCAAGATCTTGTGGTGATACAAGTTGTGTGCAAGTTTGGTTAAAATCAAATCATAAATGAAGCTGCTATTGTGCAGACAAGGTCAAAATAGCTAATTTTGGCCCTTTCAGGAGCCATAACTCTGGAACCCATTAAGGGATCTGGCCGGTTCAAGAAAGGAACAGAGATCTTATGGTGACACAAGTTTTGTGCAAGTTTGATTAAATTCAAATCATAAATGAAGCTGCTATTGTGCAGACAAGGTCAAAATAGCTAATTCTGGCCCTTTCAGGGGCCATCACTCTGGAACCCATAATGGAATCTCGCTAGCTCAAGAAAGGAACCGAGATCTTATGGTGATACAAGTTGTGTGCAAGTCTGGTTAAAATAAAATCATAAATGAAGCTGCTATTGTGCAGACAAGGTCAAAATAGCTAATTCTGGCCCTTTCAGGGGCCATAACTCTGGAACCCATAATGGAATCTGGCCAGTTCAAGAAAGGAACTAAAATCTCATGGTAATACAAGTTGTGTGCCAGTTTGGTAAAAATCAAATCATAAATAAAGCTGCTTTTGTGCAGACAAGGTCAAAATAGCTAATTTTGGCCCTTTCAGGGGCCATAACTCTGGGACACATAGTGGGATCTGGCCAGTTCAAGAAAGGAACCGTGATCTTATGGTGATACAAGTTGTATGCAAGTTTGGTTAAAATAAAATCATAAATGAAACCACTATCGTGCAGACAAGAAATTGTTGACGGACGCACACACGGACGTTCCTACATATGGATACTTATGTGGCTACTCTCTTGTTCTCTCTATTGTTCTTTTAGCCACGTAAGAGAAAAATAGCCACATAAAAGCCTTACGGAATGAATGACATCAAAGAAAAAGTACAATTACCTATTGTTCCTATAGCCACCTAAGTATGCAAATGTGAGTTTGGACGGACGGACGCACAGACTGACGATGGACGACGGGTGATCACAAAAGTTCACCTTGTCACTATGTGACAGGTGAGCTAAAAAATGCTGGCCGATAAAATCTCCTGGATTTTCAATTGAAATGTCCAGGGAACTTGGCATGTATGTAACTATGTTGACACAAAACTTGGTACAATGTATAGAAAAGATCACTATGTTTTGATTTATTTGTGTGTTTGTTCTTGGTTTAATGCCGTTTTTCAACAGTATTTCAGCTATGTAACGGCAGGCAGTTGACCTAACCAGTGTTCCTGGATTCTGTACCAGTACAAACCTGTTCTCTGCAAGTAACTGCCAACTTCCCAACATGAATCAGAAGTGGAGGACGGAGGATTTCAGACATATGTCTTTTATTAAATCATCACGGAGAGCATACGCCTTGTCTAGGGCTGAAACTCATGACCCCGCGAGTAAATACAAACAATGAATTGCATGAAAATTTAAACAATATATAACTATCTGTGACAATTCTTCTTAAAGGAGGTAAACCCTTTAATGTTAATTCACTGAAGTACAAAATGTAACAAGAGCTCGTCGAACACGAAATGCCCCCCCTTGATGCATTTAGTAATTGCACAAGGAACAGAAATTATATGCTCACTGTAAACAAAAGTACTACCATTCTGGTTTAATCTGACCTTGACCTTTAACCTATTAACCTAACAAGAGATTACAGATTAATCTTGGCGCCAGCCACTGAGCCATTTTTGAATGTTCCAAATTTCAAGACTAGCTCAAGGTCAAAATCAAGGTCAAATTTCATTTATGTACAAAACAATGTGTATGTGGTCCAAATATGAAAGCGGTGGCTTGAGAAATGTGAAAGCAGGTCACTAGATCAATTTCAAGGTAAAGTTCATTTCGGTAAACAGAACTATGCATATGCTTCAAATTTGGAGGCTGTAGCTTGAGAAATGTGAAAGTAGGTAATAGATAAAAATCAATGTAAAATTTCAATTCAGAACACAAAAATATGCATGCAGTCCAAATTTGAAGCCTGTACCTTCAAAAATGTGAAAGTAGGTCACTAGGTCAATCTTAAGATCAAAGTTCATTTCGGTACACAAAACTATGCATGTGGTTCAAATTTGAAGGCTGTAGCTTGAGAAATGTGAAAGTAGGTCACTAGGTCAAAATCAAGGTCAAATTTTATTTCGGAACACAAAACTATGCAAGTGGTCCAAAGGGCAAAGACCACGAAGTCTTGGAATCGGCCTAAGAAAATTACGAATTCTTAAATTTAACACTTTTTGATAAAACCCATATTTTCTGTAAGTTCAACTATTGATCTCTTATTTGCTAGATATTTTGATGAAATCTTTTGAGTTTTTGTATGAAAACTGCGAGGGGTAACTTGGTACGGAACGACTATTCTGGATATTTTCACCGGTTTCGCCACATTTCAACGGAAATTTCGTATAGAGCACATGCCTCGACCACAAAATAGCAAGTATTTTTTAAATAACAATTATATTTCGTCCGTACCTGTGGTAATATTTTTGTGGTCGAGGCCTGTGCTCTTGGTGAAAATTGAACTTTTCCGTTGCCTATTTTCACACAGAACGTGCCTGAATTCATTCGTAGTTCAAGCGTTACGTAGACATATCGCGACAATTTACGTGAGAATCTTCTAAAAATTAAGGGGCTTAGATCTACAAATAATTATGGTCAACTTCAAGAAATTATCTCTCATTGTGTCTATTCTAAATGGAAATAAAATCTACTTTCAATCAAGACATTAATTTAAAACGATAATCGAATTGCCACTTCCGAAAATTAGTACTCATGGTCAATATCTAAACTTAGAACAATAAAATTAGGTCTACAGTACTTACAAGTTATATGAATATGACGCGATGTAAAGCTCCTAGTTTCCTAATCCAAAAGTTACCCGTCAAACTTAATCACAGTCCAGTGTAGACATCAATTTCCACTCAACAGAATCTATTTTTCTTCGGTGAATTTCAGGCGAAATTCGAAACATACTAATGAAACATAGAGACAAAATCGTATGTTTCATAAGCATGCAACGGTTATGCTCTGAATGCACTTATTTTAATCCTTATTTTCATAATTCATCCTGAAGTAAAGAGATAACATTCTCCTTCTCATACATGTACACATTGTATACTATTCCAGGAAGATACCAAGCATCATGACGTGTATACTTGATGACGTAGTATCACTGCGTAATAGCCTAACTACTGTCTCATTCGCATATCACGCACCATCAATACGATATGCGGCAAAATGAACAAAATGTTTTGCTTTTGAATTGCCTAAATGTCTCGAATAATTCTAACGTTGGTAAATAAATATAAATTCCATTTTAATATTATGTTTTTTTGTACATTTGTATTTGCTTTCTAACTTGTACCTAAAAAATCGAAGTTTAAGTCTCGCTTTTTATGGGATTTCTAGATCTATCTCGTTAAGAAAATAGTTCAATAAATGCTTACTGTTTAGCCAAGTTTGAAATACAGCCTTCTGTTATAACTGTCTTGCATTTTTCAAAAACTGCAAATTATGCGTAGTACACCTACGTGACCAGTGTTGGGGCAATTATGTTGATGACCTCTTTAAAATTAATAGGTTGCTATTTTTAGGTTTATTTAGCAGTGCCATGTAGGTGTACGACATCAGGTAGAAAGAAATGGTACCGGGTATATTTAGAAAACGACAGGAAATGGCTGCAATATACATTACTGGTGCACGGTGTAATTTCCCACCAGATTAGCCAGTACAAGTTGCAATGTGAACGGCACAGGCAATACTGCTACAGTAACTAGACAAAACCATTTTACTGCCGCTGTCAGACATGAATTTACATTTGAATATGTTAATATGCCGGTTCTTATTAGTTATTGTAGAAGACATTTTTTTTTATCTTTGAAACATATGAGACGAATTTTTAACAACGAATTGCTCGAAGTTCACACGCGGACACAACGGAAGGTAGGCTGTGTTCGGAAGATATTTACATCGTGTTTCTTACACCCACACTTTGTGTATTCTCAGTACTTTAAGTAGTTTTTCTTGAATAAGGTCATCTTTATTCCTAAAACATTACTAAATTTGAACTCATATTGAGTAGAAAATATGGAAAAATACGTTAGGCCTACAGGTAACCAGGCTCTTTCAATAATGTAGCCTACTTAAATCTGTTTTAACTCGAAAATGAAACAACGTTTAGGCTTATTTAAATTGTTTACTAGAACTCTAGTCCACATTCGTTTATTAGATCTGATAGATCTAATATGACGTATTTTATATATCATTTTTTAAAAGGTTTAATCTTTTTTTTTAAGATGATACAGTACAGTAATTGGCTAAAATTTTAAGTATCCTTCTGTACGCATCCCAGTCTTATTCACATAATGCTAAATTACAATTACTCATTTCAATGAAACGTTAAATGGGCTGATTATGGTATAGCGGGGGTGCAGAATGGGGACATGCCCCCTTGGAAAAAACATACGCCAATACACCTTAGTGATTCAATCCAGCGTATACTTCACACACATGGGGCCTTAATATTTGACACAATCATTGTGAGCTTTTAAATTTGTAAAAAGAAAGAAGGTTGATTAAAACTCAACTTTCGTTCAAGACTTTTAGCAGTTATGAATACTATTTACATGTATATTTTTACGAGCGAAACTAGCCAAAGATTTTGTGTGTTGAATTACTTATGTTTCAACTTTATGTTATAAAATGTATACCCGCAAGGTTTTAAAGAGGTCGCCCCCTCTTGAGCCGCTCTTGTTTCTGCTGACTAATTTGAATGCTGTACCTATCTACCAAAATGAATATTTATCTTTATTTTTTTTCTACATTAGTGTAAAACAGGTTGACCTTGGTTTCAACCGCGTTACTCCTGAACAATGGTAAATTATTTAAGGTTTTGGATTTCATAAAACACACAAAGTTCCTGTAAATGGGATTCGTTTAAGGAGCTGGAGAATGAAATTGTAATCCAGAGTTTCTAAGTCCGGCGTCTTGATACAAGACCAAGGTCATGACTGTCATCGTTTAAAATTGGTATTCTGTGTTATACCTTAAATATCTTTTACCATACGTTGGAGATACGTATTTTTATTTTTTTTTATTAGGGAAATGTTAGCTGCATTTCAGTTTTAATACAGATACGTTTAGTCTGAAGTTTGACCATGTACGTGAAATTCTTTATTGTCAAGAAATATGATATTCTGTCTAAAAACGAAATTTAGAGGATAGGCACGTTAACATACGTTGCACCTGCAATCGTTCTACTTTGCAACATGTATAAACGACTGTCATAACTTCTTTAAGTTCATAATGAGATTTGCATTTACAATGCATAATATGGGTTCAATTTTATTTAGGCAAAATTTCGATATAATTTTGGCGATTTGTATTAATTATATGTAACTATGTTACTGATTTTCTGAAAATAATCTACACTTTCTACTAACAATTTTAATATACATGTCTTAATTTTGTTTCCGTCTTTGGTCAATATGTAAGGAATGATGAAACTATTCAAGATTTCCATGTTCCTATTTACAATATTATCAATTCTTGCACATCGTAACTATATATTTCTCGGTCTTTTCGCTGGCGCCGGAAAAACTCGTTTCGTAATGATTGTTAAAAAGTAATACACATCAAACACACAATTGTTTATTCTAGTATTTTCTAAAATTTCTTTCATAATATTTCTTTTCTTCTTTGTTGAATATGTCGGTTTGCAGGAAAAAGAATATAGCATTTGGTGTAGGCGCGGGAGGTACTTTTGGTAGTTTGCTCAATAAATTAACCCGAATATTCCCGACTTCACCTACAAGCAGTGAACGATTACTTTTATGATGATGATTATCATTATAGTGAATTCGT
Source organism: Mercenaria mercenaria (assembly GCF_021730395.1). Lineage (NCBI taxonomy): Eukaryota > Metazoa > Mollusca > Bivalvia > Venerida > Veneridae > Mercenaria > Mercenaria mercenaria. The sequence goes on along the minus strand of NC_069366.1, from coordinate 42,612,209 downwards.
TTTAAAGAGGTACGAAAATAGAATAGTCATATAATGAACGAAACAAAATCCTCTACATTATCATAATAGCGATTTCTTACATTTTATTCCCGGACATACGTAGTCACAAAAAGAATGTTTATTTCTTTTTTACTTTGAGGTCGCGCAGTGTTCAAGATTGGCTAGCCTGGCTTCGTGTTCACAAATCATTTTTCGGTCTCAGCCGAGTTTGAGCTTGAAATTTCAATATCAATTTTTCTAAAACTTCAAAACTTAATTCCAACTGAAACTGACCATCAATATTGAAAAATCATTTGAAAATGGTTATTAACTTAAAATTTAGTTTTAAACACGCTGTTTAGATATAAATGACAAATAAAGTTTCATTATCAATCTCAGCCGAGACTGAAAATGTTTTGTGAACACGAGACCTGACCTACATATGGTAGGTTGGGATAACACCTGAAAATGGTAGAAAACATCGTTTCAACTTTCCACTTCAACGTTACTGATTATTGCCACGGGTAAAGTATTATAATTAGAGTTAAATGAGTGGTTCCCGAATTGTCAATTTGTCACATGCTTTCGCGACTAAGCATATTGTCATACGGCTGACATGTAATTAAAAGCAAGAAAAATGTGAAAAACGGTCTTTGTCCGTTGGATATTAGGAGTTCATGCGCAAACTACAAATAAAATGGATAAGACTATATATACGTGTTTTGTACAACGACATGACGTTAAATAAAATCAAACGTAATGACGTCAAAAGTGTGTTTGGGTAGGTGTGATAAAAAGCCCGGAAACGCGACAAACGTGCAAAAAAGGTAATTACAGTAATGAACTATGAATAAAGACATATTTATGTTTCATTTGACAGATTTTCAAAGATTTTTGAAGTTAGGCCGATTTTGACTATTTCTGAATTTACCCCTTTGAAGCCTGTACCTTCAGAAATGTGAAAGTAGGTCACTAGGTCAATCTCAAGATCAAAGTTCATTTCAGTACACAAAAGTATGCTTGTGGTTCAAATTTGAAGGCTGTAGCTTGAGAAATGTGAAACTAGGTCACTAGGTCAAAATCAAGGTCAAATTTTATTTTGGAACAAAAAACTATGCATGTGGTCCAAATCTGAAACCTGTACCTTCAAAAATGTGAAAGTAGGTCACTAGGTCAATATCAAGGTCAACTCATGTCAAGGTTCATCTTGCCACTCAAAACTATACATGTGGTCCATGTGGTCCAAATTTGAATGATGTAAGTTATGGACATGAAGATTCTAAGTTTTTCCCTATATAAGTCTATATGAACCATTTGACCTCTGAGGCAGGGCCATATTTGACCCGAGAGGGATAACTTGAACAAACTTGGTAGAGAACCACTAAATGATGCTACATTACAAAATACCAAAGCCACAGACTTTGCGGTTTGGACAAGAAGATTTTCAAAGTTTTTCCCTATATAAGTATATGTAAACCATGTGACCCCCAGGGCGGAGCCATATTTGACCCTAGGGGAATAATTTGAATAATCTTAGTAGAGGATCTCTAGATGATGTCATATACAAAATATCAAAGCCCTAGGCCCTGTGGTTTTGGACAAGAGGTTTTTCAAAGTTTTTTCCTATATAAGTCTATATAAACCATGTGACCCTAGGGGTGGGGCCATATTTGACCCCAGGGAAATAATCTGAACAATCTTGGTAGAGGACCACTAGATTTTGCTACATACCAAATATCAAAGCCCTAGGCCCTATGGTTTTGGACAAGAAGATCAGAAACCATTTAACTGTTCCTGGCCAATGTGACCTTGACCTTTGACCTAATGACCTCAAAATCAATAAGGGTCATCTGCTGGTCATGGCCAACCTAACTATCAATTTTCCTGATATTAGGCCCAAGCGTTCTTGAGTTATTGCCTGGAAACCATTTTACTGTTCCTGGTCACTGTGACCTTGACCTTTGACATACTGACCTCAAAATCAATAGGGGTCACCTGCTGGTCATGACCAACCTCCCTATCAACTTTCATGATCCTATGCCCAAGTGTTCTTGAGTTATCATCCGGAAACCGTTCTACTGTTCAGGGTCACTGTGACCTTGACCTTTAACATACTGACCTCAAAATCAATAGGGGTCACCTGCTGGTCATTACCAACCTCCCTATCAACTTTCATGATCCTACGCCCAAGTGTTCTTGAGTTATCATCCGGAAACCGTTTTACTATTCAGGGTCACTGTGACCTTGACCTTTAACATACTGACCTCAAAATCAATAGGGGTCATCTGCTGGTCATTACCAACCTCCCTATCAACTTTCATGATCCTAGGCCCAAGTGTTCTTGAGTTATCATCCGGAAACCGTTTTACTATTCAGGGTCACTGTGACCTTGACCTTTGACATACAGACCTCAAAATCAATAGGGGTCATCTACTAGTGATGACCAACCTCCCTATCAACTTTCATGATCCTAGGCCCAAGCGTTCTTGAGTTATCATCCGGAAACGGATAGGTCTACATTCCGACCGACCGACCTACCGACCGACATCTGCAAAACAATATACCCCTCCTTTTTCAAAGAGGGGCATAATGAGTACTTGAAGTTTCAATAATACCTAGGATTCCTCTAAATAAAAAGTTTCCCTTTTGTGTAACATAATATCTGAGTCTGTGAAAGATTATTCAATCAGTGAATAAAACAAGAGAGTCATGATGACCCTATATCGCTCACCTGTTACACTTGACCTTGGAATCATCAAGATAACAAGAGCTCGTCGAACACGAAATGCCCCCCTTGATGCATTTAGTAATTGCACAAGGAACAGAAATTATATGCTCACTGTAAACAAAAGTTCTACCATTCTGGTTTAATCTGACCTTGACATTTAACCTATTGACACTAGGCCAAAGCGTTCTTGAGATATTGCCTGGAAACCATTTTACTGTTCCTGGTCACTGTGACCTTGACCTTTGACATACTGACCTCAAAATCAATAGGGGTCATCTGCTGGTCATTACCAACCTGCCTATCAACTTTCATGATCCTAGGCCCAAGTGTTCTTGAGTTATCATCTGGAAACCGTTTTACTATTCAGGGTCACTGTGACCTTGACCTTTGACATACAGACCTCAAAATCAATAGGGGTCATCTGCTGGTCATTACCAACCTCCCTATTAATTTCATAATCCTAGGCCCAAGTGTTCTTGAGTTATCATCCAGAAACCGTTTTACTGTTCAGGGTCACTGTGACCTTGACCTTTCACATACTGACCTCAAAATCAATAGGGGTCATCTGCTGGTCATGGCCAACCTAACTATCAATTTTCCTGACACTAGGCCAAAGCGTTCTTGAGTTATTGCCTGGAAACCATTTTACTGTTCCTGGTCACTGTGACCTTGACCTTTGACATACTGACCTCAAAATCAATAGGGGTCACCTGCTGGTCATGACCAACCTCCCTATCAACTTTCGTGACCCTAGGCCTAAGCGTTCTTGTGTTATCATCCGGAAACTGTTTTACTGTTCAGGGTCACTGTGACCTTGACCTTTGACATACAGACCTCAAAATTAATAGGGGTCATCTGCTGGTCATTACCAACCTCCCTATCAACTTTCATGATCCTAGGCCCAAGTGTTCTTGAGTTATCATCCAGAAACCGTTTTAATGTTCAGGGTCACTGTGACCTTGACCTTTCACATACTGACCTCAAAATCAATAGGGGTCATCTACTGGTGGTGACCAACCTCCCTATCAACTTTCATGATCCTAGGCCCAAGCGTTCTTGAGTTATCATCCGGAAACGGATAGGTCTACATTCCGACCGACCGACAGACCGACCGACCGACCGAACGACCTACCGACCGACATCTGCAAAACAACATACCCTCCTTTTTCAAAGGGGGGCATAAATATTCTGACAAAGTTTCATGAAGATAGGGTCATAAATGTGGCCTCAACAGTGTTAACAAGCTTTTCATTTGATTTGACTGTATGACCTAGTTTTTGACCCCATATGACCCAGTTTTGAATCTGGCACAGGAATCATCAAGCTAAACATTCTGACCAAGTTTCATAAAGATATGGTCATAAATGTGGCCTATAGGATGTTAACATGCTTTTCCTTTGATTTGACCTGATGACCTAGTTTTTGACCCCACATGACCCAGATATGAACTTGACCTAGAGATCATCAAGATAAACATTCTGTGCAAGTTTGAATCAAATCAAAGCATAAATGAAACCTCTACATGGCTGAAAGAGACAAAACAGAAAATTTTCAGGGGCAGTAACTCTAGAACCCCATGATGGCATCTAGCCGGTTTTCGAAAGGAACTGAGATCTTATTGTGACTTAAGTTGTGTGTAAGTGTGATTAAAATCAAATGTAAAATGTCACTTCTATCATGTTCACAAGATAAAAATTAACAAATTTTGGCTCTTTCAGGGGTCAATCAGGGCCCGTAACTCCAGAACCTATGATTGGATCTGACGCATTCATCATGGAATCAAAGTTAAAGATATTTTGCAAGTTTGTATCAAATCAAACCATAAATAAAGTCTCTACATGGCTGCAAAAGTCTGATTAAAATTGATTGCAAAATGGTCTCTATTGTGTTCACAAGCCAAATTAGAAAATTTTGGCCCTTTAAGGGGCCATAACTCTGCAACCCATAATGGGATCTGGCCAGTTTTTGAAAGTAACCGAGATATTATGCCAATACAAGTTGTGTGCAAGTTTGATTAAAATCAACTGCAAAATGTGGTCTCTATTGTGTTCACAAGAAATTGTGGACAGACAATGACGGATCGACAGACGGACGATGGGTGATCACAAAAGCTCACCTTGTCACTATGTGACAGGTGAGCTAAAAAGACAACACTGGTCCATACTTTAGGAAAGTCATCTGTATACTAACACTCTAGTGTCATAAACATTGCCTTAAAACAACAAAAGTATTAAGTTTGGCAAAAATCAATCTAAAAAGGAGTAGATACTTGTCTGTGACTTATGCAATTATCCCTCACTGATTGTCCTGAATTCAAAGATGCTGTGAAATCATTTCATTTCCCTGGCATGTAACTGTAGTTTTACCAATAACAGCTATTTTTTGGGACATAAACTTGTTGATTTCAAATTTAAAAACAAATGAATTCAGATTTTATCTGTTTCATGGGGTCTGAGTTCGCAATTTTACAGTAATGTGTACCTGTATCATAAGACCATTCTCTTCCTGAAAGTCACAAATACAGTTTACAAGCTCATCTGGTTTGAGATAGTCCTCAGCATCGGTCACACTCGACTCTTCCATACTGTCCTGTTTTATACCAAACATGACGTCATCAGGGGCGAAGGATTCTGTGAGTTTACTGGGAGAAGTCTGGGTGGATATTTCACCAGTCTCTACAACACAATAATACAGTGTTCTTTAAGGAGCACAAGAAAATGGGAAAGGAACTTTCATTTAGCCATTTGACATCATGGCAATGAAATAATTCACATTTTCTTTATATAACACTTATGTTATAACATTGATAAAAGTACTGAAGACATTGCTCAGATTGATTCTGTTTATAAAAGGTAAAGAAAGAAGGTTTCAAAGTTTCCACAGAAACTAGGTGTGTGTCCACTGGATACTGGTTTCCCCACTTCCTGTCACTGTACATGGTTGAAATATTTTCTGAGATATATGCAACAAAAACTTTTAAGCACATTATGTGTATTTTTCATTATGTCAAGGACCAAAACTCTGGTTGAGCTATGTGAAATCCCAAACAGCACACCATGTGCACAACTTCACATGCTTTATAACAATCCTCGAATGTTTTATGACTTTAGGTCAAATCTTTTTGACATAGATGTGATACAAACTTGTATGCCATTCATACAATTTCTGACTAAATCAAGGGCTTCGACTCTGGTCTAACCCACAGAAATCCCAAACAAAACCCAAGGTGCAACAATTTTTATGCCCTTAAATACATACAGTATTGTTGCAGACCTGTTTACCCCTTCAAAACCATGTCAGTGGTCCCTGAGTGATTTATCAGTAGTTTTGACCACCTGTCAGTAGCTACTGCGTATGAAGTCCTGTTGAGGCGCGTATAAAGTCATGCTGAGGCCATATAGCAGTGTATGTGTCTAAATACTACTGGCAAGCTATCCTTTATTTTGGTGCAGTATCTTGCAAATTTAAGTCTGCACCACACTTCCAATCATCCATTTTGATCCATGTAAACAGACAGGGCCCACAATGGGCTGAAAAAAGTTTGAGCCACTTTTATTCAGTCGGTAGCAGGGTGAGTGTGGGGAGAGGTGTTCCCTCCTGCTTTGAATTTTTTGTAATTTCCATTAGTAAAACAGTGCTGTAGTCAGATTTTGAAATGGACAGGTGGCAGCTGGTAAAAGGGCACATAAAACTGCCAAGTGGCAAAAAGGGGGAAAGAGTGTGGGAGGAATACCAACTTCTGCAAGAAGGCTTTATAGAACGCTAGTATCACCGCCAAGAAAATTTTGAAAATGTAGGCCCTTGACACAGCATTTGGTGCATTTTTGGACTGAAAATGATATGTTTCAATTTCTAAATATTACCTATTACAATATCCAAATCATGAATTACTGACACTACACTTTAAGCATGCCTCCTGTAGAATAGAAGTCTGATCTATGTATGTGTTATAAAAATAAATTCTAAACCATTTCTGTTACAGTAACATTAATCATTTCTGTTACTTGAATGTTAAAATTTCAGAACACAGCATCTCGACATTTATCCAAAAATATTATATCCGAATACGATTATACTTTTCTAAACATCGCCTAAATCTCCAGTTTCAATATGTTTGACAAATTGGTATGATGCAAAGACAGTTTAGCAGCATTTGGCAGTATCTGACATTAAAGTTTACGGTGACATTACCTCTTATTAAAATCATTTCCTGAAAAATTGCAGTTTGACACAACAGCAGATAATCTACTTTCGACTTTAAAAACGTTTGAAAAAAATACAATTTAATGTTTCGCAGATTTGTTTATTTAGAATTCGAAAATTAAAGGAATAAAATCATTTAATGTTATGTTATGATTTATCTTACCTTCACCAGGAGGAGTGTCCACGTATTCTTGTTTCACATCCTGGAGGCAGATGGCGCTCTCTGCAGACATGTTACGATTTTTCTTCCCAGCAGATTTTTTAGATCCAGGAACATTCTCTGATTCTGTGGAACCTGAATCATTTAACACTTATGGTTTGTTTATACTATCTTATCACATTTGTGTTTAGTACAAACAAGAGGGCCCCCTACAAGGTGATGATACAGACCATGTTTAATGAAGATCCATCAAGGAGTTCAGGAGAAGAATTCATCAAAAGGTTTTCCTACTTTTAGCTCTAGCATCCCCCAAATGAGCTAAGTATAAGCGTTAAATTAAGAAGAGGACCATACATTGATGCAACAGACAAGTTTGTTGAAAAACCAGCCAGCAGCTCATCAGAGTCATTTAAAACCTTTCTTTCTTTTTTTAAGAGTAGCAGCCTGTTAAAGAGACACCTCAACCCCACCATTTGAAAAATTTGGCAGATGACCTTACAATGATGCTACAAACCAAGTTTGATGCAGATCCCTCAAGAGGTTGTTAAAAAGTATTTCTATTTTTTTGCTCTAGCGGCCCCACAGGGCCAAAGTGTCCCCATCTGAACTAATCCAATTTTTTATTTTTCTGAACAATACGAAAATGGCCACAGTATCCAATACAGAAATCATACTGGAAGGTCATGTCGTATCAATGGGACTCACTGATTGGCAGTGATTTTAACAGAAATGGTAAAAATATCAGTTTCTTAAACAAGAGGGCCATGATGGCCCTATAATCGCTCACCTGAGTACCATTGCTCTAAATAATAAGATCAAGTTTTGACATAGATCACATAGGCATACACATAAAATATCATCACGATAAACATTTTCTTCTAACAGTCCCTTTTGACCGATGGGTCACATACTAGTCGGGGCCAATATCAAGTTCGAGGATCCTAGGCTCAAATGCTGCATTTTTGTACTAGTATGACAATTTTTTACGCTGGAAGACTTAAATAACATTTAAAACCAATCTCATTACATGCTGCTGAGGTATATTCATTTACATGAAATAAAGGGAGGTAATTTGTCATATATTCAATCAAAAGTTATCTACCCTGATTGTCCGAGACAATCAGATGGCATAAATGACATTTCAAATCCGTACCTTCATTGGTTACTGAGATACACCCATTTTAATTTGAAATAAAGGGAGGTAATTTGATATAAAATCAGTCCATAGTTATTTACCCTGATTGTCTCAGTCCAACTAATGACAATAATGAAATTTCAAATGAGTCCTATAAATACTTACTGAGACAAATCCATTTTTGATTAAAATCAGGGGAGGTAATTAACAATATATCAGAAAAGTATTCATATTGATAAACGTGCAATCAATAGTTATCTAACATGACTATTTCTTACCATAGAAGACATAAATAACCTTTCAGACCAATCTCGTTAGAAGCTGCTAGGTATATTTATTTACATAAAAAATAAAGGGAGGTAATTTGTCATTAATTCAGTAAATATGTATCTTCACTGATTGTCTAAGTCAATCTGATGAGATAAATGAAATTTCAGATCAGTATCTCTTCATTAGTTATTGTGTTATACCCATTTTAATTTGAAATAAAGGGAGGTAATCTGACATAAAATCAGTCCATAGTTATCTTTCCTGATTGTCTCAGTCCAACTAAAGACAATAATGAAATTTCAAATGAGTCCTATAAGTATTTACTGATATAAATCCATTTTGATAACAAAATAGCTTATTTTGGCCCTTTCAGGGGCCATAACTTTGGAACCCATTAAGAAATCTGGCCGGTTCAAGAAAGGAAACAAGATCTTATGGTGACACAAGTTTTGTGCAAGTTTGATTAAATTCAAATCATAAATGAAGCTGCTATTGTGCAGACAAGGTCAAAATAGCTAATTCTGGCCCTTTCAGGGGCCATCACTATAGAACCCATAACGGAATCTGGCTAGTTGAAGAAAGGAAACAAGATCTTATGGTGATGCAAGTTGTGTGCAAGTTTGGTTAAAATAAAATCATAAATGAAGCTGCTATTGTGCAGACAAGGTCAAAATAGCTTATTCTGGCTCTTTCAGGGGCCATAACTCTGGAACCCATAATGGAATCTGGCCAGTTCAAGACAGGAACCAAGATCTTATGGTGATCCAAGTTGTGTGCAAGTTTGGTAAAAATCAAATCATAAATAAAGCTGCTATTGTGCAGACAAGGGCAAAATAGCTAATTTTGGCCCTTTCAGGGGCCATAACTCTGGAACCCATAACGGGATCTGGCCAGTTCAAGAAAGGAATCAAGATCTTATGGTGATACAAGTTGTGTGCAAGTTTGGTTAAAATAAACTCATAAATGAAACCACTATCATGCAGACAAATTGTTGACACACGGACGCAAGGACTGACGACGGACGTCGGATGAAGGGTGATAACAAAAGCTCACCTTGTCACTATGTGACAGGTGAGCTAAACAAGAGGGTCATGATGACCCTGAATTGCTCACCTGAGTAATATGAGCCACATGTTTAAAATGGCAAACTGATGCTAAAATATTAGAAAGTAGGTCAGTAGGTCACATTCATGGTCACTGATAGTCAGTTTTAAGTCAGTTTTAAGATCAGTGTGCAAAACTGTACATGTCATCCAAATTTCAAGGCTGTATCTTAAACAAGAGGGTCATGATGACCCTGGATCGCTCACCTGAGTAATATGAGCTACATGTTTCAAATGTCAAACTGATGATAAATATTAAGAAAGTCAGTAGGTCACATCCATGGTCAATGAAATTCAGTTTTATGATTTGTGTGCAAAACTGTGTATGTCATCAGAATTTCAAGGCTGTATCTTAAAAAACAAGAAAGTAGGTCAGTAGGTCAAGGTCACAGTCAAGTGACATCATATCACTTGGGTTCATCAGGTAATTATAATTAAACAGTCTCAGATGATTTTTTTAAGTATTTTTCCTATATAACTCACATAATAACTAAGTGACCCCAGGGCGAGGCCTCTTTTAACCCAGGGGCATAATTTGAACAATTTTGGTAGAGGACTACTAGACAATGCATCATACCAAATATCAAAAGCCTAGGTCGTATGGTTTCAGACAGGAAGATTTTTAAAGCTTTTTCCTTTTTAAGTCTATGTAAAACTTGGGACCCCTGGGGCGGAGCCATATTTGACCCTAGGGGGATAATTTGAACAATCTTGGTAGAGGACCACTAGATGATGCTACAAACCAAATATCAAAGCCATAGGCAATGTGGTTTTGTACAAGAAGATTTTCAAAGTTTTCCCTATATAAGTCTATATAAACCATGTGACCACCGGGGTGGGGCCATATTTGACCCTAGGGAGATAATTTGAAAAATTTTGGTAGAGGACCACTAGATGATGCTACAAACCAGATATCAAAGCCCTAGGCCCTGTGGTTTTGGACAAGAAGATTTTTAAAGTTTTTCCTTTTGGTTGCCATGGCAACCAGAGTTCTGCATGGAATTCAATTCTTTGAACAATTTTGAAAGGGGGCCACCCAAGGATCATTCCTGTGAAGTTTGGTGTAATTCTGCCCAGTGGTTTTCAAGAAGATTTTTTTTTAGAAATTTTTGACGGACGACACACTACGCACGACGGACATCAAGCGGTCACAATAGCTCACGTGACAGGTGAGCTAAAAATAGGGGGCCAACCAAAATGAAAAATAGGAGGTGCGCAAGTTCATATCATGATTAAGACTCATGCAAGGTTTCATGAATCTATATCAAATACTTTTTGAGCTAGGCGTGTCACAAGGTGAAAGTGTGCATTTTTGACTATTTCAGGGGCCATAACTCTGAAAATAGGGGGCGGAGCCTGACGAAAAATAAGAGATGCGCAAGTTCATATCATGATTAAGACTCATGCAAGGTTTCATGAATCTACATTAAATACTTTTTGAGCTAGGCGTGTCACAAGGTGAAAATGTGCATTTTTGACTATTTCAGGACCCATAACTCTAAAAATAGGGGGCGAAGCCAGACGAAAAATAGGAGGTGTGCAAGTTGATATCATGATAAAGACTCATGCAAGGTTTCATCAATTTATATCAAATACTTTTTGAGCTAGGCGTGTCACGAACTTCGGACGGACGGACAAGACCAAATCTATATGCCCCCCACCACTCATGGGGGGCACAACTAGAGGTGCTTTTGAGAAAAGCTCATGTCTCCCACAACTGCCTAATCATCTGAATAGTAAGTCAGTCTGTATATACTGTTTACGTGTTGGAGTAAGCAGCCTATTGGTATTTACATGTTGGAGTAACCGGCCTACATCTGTGTATCGGTGGAGTAACCGGCCAACATCTGTGTATCGTTAATTATGTTCAAGGGCCATAATTCCGAAGTACCTGGGCCGATTTGGCTAGTTATCGAACTTGGCCGAGGACTTATTGGCAAACACATTTTGTTCAAGTTTGGTGAAGATCGGATGAGAAACACGACCGAGTGCCGACACCTTTGTGAAAGACAGACAAAGACACACACAAAGACGGAAGTAAATCAATATGTCTCCCACACCACTGTGCGGCGGGAGACATAACAAGCAAATTCGATGAATTGGTATCCCCTGCCGAATGGGTAGGTTGTGAGGAATGGCAAAGAAATATATCCGGTAAAAAGTTAAAGATGTTGCTAAGAAGCAAATAATATCATTAGTCAGGATCAATTTAACAGAAAACACAGGGTAGCCCCCACAGGTACATTTGTCACAAATAAGGGGCAATAATTCAAATATTTGCAGTCTGAAGGGGGTATAGCCTCAACAAACATTTTATGAAAAGGATTCATTATTTTAGGAATATACTGCCATATACTTTTTGAGCTATGAGCATAACAAACAAAAAAATCCCCTATTTTGGCTATTTCAAGAGTCATAACTCTGTAATAAGCGCTAAGATTCCCAAGAAGAATGCCAAGTGTGCAAGGTCACATTATGATAAAGACTCAGGCAAGGTTTCATGAATTTACATCAAATACTTTTTGAGCTAGGCACATTATTAGGTGAAAATGCGCATTTTTGACTATTTCAGGGGCCATAACTTTAAAAATAGGGGGTGGAGCCAGCCAAAAAATAAGAGGTGCGCAAGTTTATATCATGATAAAGACTCATACAAGGTTTCATCCATTTATATCATATACTTTTTGAGCTAGGTGTGTCACAAGGTGAAAATGTGCATTTTTTACCATTTCAGGGGCCGTAAGGCCATACCAAATTGATTTGTCATTCGTCGGAACTACCGCATCAATAATTTCATTCCCAAGAAAAAGAAAAAAAAATTCACCCGCCCGCACGTACATAAAAATCTCCGAAATTATTCTTTTTCCGCTTACGCGGTCCGGAATGATAACGGCAGAACAGGTTTTATCGCTGTTTTAATGCGTAAAAGTGATATTGATCGGAATTCATGCGTTCGTAATACATGTAGCTGATGACTCAAACTCAAAAAGTCAAGAATTATGATGTTGTTCATCATTTGTTTTAAATCTGGAGTGTCTGTGCTAGTGCCACACATGGCCTTCGATGTGCCGGTAGGTGATGAAGTAGGCACGTTCTACGATTATTCAATACAGTGAAAAGAACAAAGCCCGACTTGTAAGACGTGCACAGGGATTCAATAAAAAATATTTGGATTAAACATAGAAATATTGTTCAGATAAAGTCTTCAAACCATTTGTTATCAGTTGTTTAGTTCAGTGTTTTAGATCTAGAGCCAAAGCCAGTGCTTTCTTAAAAAAAAAGAAAAGTTTGTTCACAGATCCTGACTGATCCATTACATTAATTGTCTCGAGCCCAAATCGTTTTGAACGAAACTTCTTTAGTACTGCAGTCAGATATTCTATCAAAATGCATATATTCAATTTAAAAAAAATGTTTAGCTTTTCAAATAAGTAGTGTAGATATAAAAAATAATTTATGTCGTATTGTAACCCCAATTTTCCCTGTTTGTATATTAATTTGCTGTGAATTGATTGAAACAAAGAATCTGAAAAAACAGACCTTCCCAACTCAAAATTTCTTGGTCAGTCAAAGCACAACAAATAACACTTTTAAGAGTCACCATATTGGGATCATTTTTTTGTCCGTCTGTTATCATTTTTGACTGAAATGAACCTCTACCACAAAAACTTAAGCTAGCCTGATCTGTTAAGAAATTATTCCAATGGGATTCGAGCAATGTCGAAGCATTTAATAGTGTGCCCAACTCCGTTTGGTCTCATTGGTCAAGTGATTTATTACTTTCCCCTCACCTCTACCGTTAGGAGTTTCACTAGGGGCACAAAGTTGCTCATGTGTCTAAGCCATCTAACTGGGTTTCAGAAGATATGTTATTCCACTTGAGTGCCCGTTTTGTCTTAAATATTCCTCATTCTCTGCCGTTAAATGGACACGCCTTCAGATTAATGTATAACAATCAAAATTAAAAATACGACACTCATCTCTTAGTAATTGTAAATACAAAATAAAAACAAAGTGATTCAGTGAGTTTCAACAAGAATTTATTTGCAAAACCATCGATATAGTCTTTAAAACATATAGAAAAGCTATCTACTGTGTTAGTCACACTGTGAATGTTTAAGTTCTGTGTTATTCTTAAAACAAGAGCACCGCCTTGCGGGTGCTGACGCTCATCTGATTTTTTTTGTGTAATAGAAATATTGTCCTACCCATGATTTTCTAAGTATAAAATGGGCCATCATTCTTGCAAAAAGCAGGATAGAGTTATGTTTCTTGATGTACAGTGTCCACTTATGATGGTGAAAAACTGTTGCAAGTTTTAAAGCAATAGCTTTGATAGTTTATGAGAAAAGTCAACTTAAACATAATACTCAACCAAGAAAATGATTTTCTAAGTCCAAAAGGGGCAATAATTATTGCAAAAAGCAGGATGGAGTTATGTTGCTTGCTATACAGGGTCAGCTTATGATGGTGAACAAGTGTTGCAAGTTTCAAAGCAATAGCTTTGATAGTTTAAGAGAAAAAGTTGACCTAAACATAAAACTTAACCAAGAAATCTGATATTTTCTAAGTCCAAAAGGGGCCATAAATCTTGCAAAAAGCAGGATGGAGTTATGTTTCTTGCTGTACAGGGTCAGCTTATGATGGTGAACAAGTGTTGCAAGTTTTAAAGCAATAGCTTTGATAGTTTAGGATAAAAGCTGACCTAAACATAAAACTTAACCAAGAAAACTGATTTTCTAAGTCCAAAAGGGGCAATAATTCTTGCAAAAAGCAAGATGGAGTTATGTTTCTTGGTGTACAGGGTCTGCTTATGATGGTGAACAAGTATTCCAAGTTTCAAAGCAATAGCTTTGATAGTTTAGGAGAAAAGTTGACCTAAACATAAAACTTAACCAAGAAATCTGATATTTTATAAGTACAAAAGGGGCCATAAATCTTGCAAAAAGCAAGATGGAGTTATGTTTCTTGCTATACAGGGTCAGCTTATGAGGGTGAACAAGTATTCCAAGTTTCAAAGCAATAGCTTTGATAGTTTAGGAGAAAAGCTGTCCTAAACATAAAACTTAACCAGGCAACGCCGACGCAGACGCCGACGCCGACAACCGCTCAAGTGATGACAATAACTCATCATTTTTTTTCAAAAAATCAGATGAGCTAAAAATGTTAACTTAATGTATAATCATAACTGCCAAAAAAAAAAAAAAAAAAAATAACTGCTCGCTCCATGTAAAAGCTACCCGCCTCTGAAAAAATCAAAATTGAGAAAAGAAAAAAAAAATTCGCTCGATCGCTCCCATTTTTTTTGAAAATTCTCCGAAGAACTATGAATCAATTTGGTATGGCCTAACTCTATAAATAGGGGGCAGACTCAGATGAAAAATAAGAGGTGCGCAAGTTCATATCATGATAAAGACTCATGCGAGGTTTAATCAATTTATATTAAACACTTTTTGAGCTAGGCACGTCACAAGGTGAAAATGTGTATTTTTGACTATTTCAGGAGCCATAACTCTGGAAATAGGGGGTGGAGCCAGACAAAAAATAGGAGGTGCGCAAGTTCATATCATGATTAAGACTCATGCAAGGTTTCATGAATCTATATCAAATACTTTTTAAGCTAGGCATAACTCTGGAACCCATAATGGGATCTGGCCAGTTCAAGAAAGGAACCAAGATCTTATGGTGATACAAGTTGTGTGCAAGTTTGGTAAAAATTAAAATCATAAATGAAACCTCGTGCAGACAAGAAATTGTTGACGGACGGACACACACAC
Organism: Mercenaria mercenaria; assembly: GCF_021730395.1. NCBI lineage: Eukaryota > Metazoa > Mollusca > Bivalvia > Venerida > Veneridae > Mercenaria > Mercenaria mercenaria. The sequence continues at coordinate 42,596,854 of NC_069366.1, read as the reverse complement.
GGACTGACCATGGACGAAGGGTGATCACAAAAGCTCACCTTGTCACTATGCGACAGGTGAGCTAAAAACAAATGTATGACTTAAGGAATATGAACACTAAAACGTCTTTACAGTGAAATTAAAACATCGTACTAGAATTTCCCGCCAAGATTGGTATTTTGAATCAAAATTTAACAGGCGATTAGTTAAAAGTCTGTTAAAGTTTTGAACAACTGAGCTCTGTCATAAATGTGGCCTCCAGTGTTAACAAGCTTTTCTTTTGATTTGACCTGGAGACCTAGTTTTAACCCCACATGATCCAGATTCGAACCTGACCTAAAGATCAAGATTAACATTCTGACCAAGTTTCATGAAGATACAGTCATAAATGTGGCCTCTAGAGTGTTAACAAGCTTTTCCTTTGATTTGACCTGGTGACCTAGTTTCTGACCCCAGATAACCCAATATTGAACTTGTCCAAGATTTGATTGAGGGTAACATTCTGACCAAGTTTCATTAAGATTGGGCCAAAATTGTGACCTCTAGAGTGTTAACAGTCAAATTGTTGATGACGGATGGACGACGGACACAGGACGTCCACAAAAGCTCATCTTGAGCACTTCCTGTTCAGTGCTTAAAAGAAGGAAAAACATTTTTTTTTTTTTATGTAAACAAACATCCCAACTTACAGGTGCTAGTTGTCTTCCTTCGTCTCTTGGCTGGAGGGGGTGGGGGACCACCACCATTTATGTGGTAGTATTTCACATGGTAGTCCAGTAAGTGTTCCTTTCTAAATCCTTTGTTACATCCCTCATACTGACACTTGAACTGATTATGATCAGATTCTACTACAAATGCCTTTGGCGGAAGGGGTCCATACAGTGGAACTGGAAATGTATAAATATTTAACATTTTTAATCTCAAATGTCAGTGAAACTGAAGGAAACTTAATATTAAAAACATGTGTAAAAAACAAACAAATCTCCCCCATTAAATCTGTCTACATTATCATGGATTGTGAAAGAAAAGTGGTTAAACGTTAAGATTAAGCCTGAAAAAGCTCAATAGTTTGTTGCGACTGGTGAAGCTTTAAATCTAGATTTCTGGATAAACAGAGATGTATCAACCCTTTAATCATCAAGCTATCAACTGAATAAACCAATCATACCATGTGTTTGACTCTGAGCTTGAGTGAGTAATTCACCTGTGCTGTTTCCAGACTCCTGCTTTATATCTGAAGTCTCCACCTACAACACGTAATTATGTAAAAATCTAGATATATTCTTTCAAACTGTATATACTATAACCATTTATGAGTGTGGCTAAGCAAATAAAATACAGCATGCTTTTCTTTTGTACATATCTTTGGTTCTAACATCGGACATTCTGTTTAACTACAATGAACACACTGACCAATATCATATGTTACATTCTATATGTTACATATTTGATGTGAGGAGTGATGAAAACAGGGCAGTACAGAAGATAAAGTGAAACTGAGAACTGTGCTATAAAGTTTGACCTGAAACATGAGCTGTTTATTAATCATGTCTGTTCCCTAGACGGCCAAGTATCATGGAAAGATCCTCTCCCAGATTTATAAAATGGGGGCACTTGCCAACTTTAAGGGGCTGTTAGAGCTGAAAATATGATCTTATGTGAATTGTAGGCTAAAGAGTTCTTTAGTCATTTTTCTGACTTTTTTTTCAGTCTCAAGGTCACTTTGACTTTGACCTATGATCTACTGTCTCCCAAAACATTACAGATCATCCGCTTACCACAGGAGTGTAAAGGCAGCAGGCCAAAGGATTCTCAAGTACCAGAGCTGAAACCATTTTCAATCTAAAGATCACTTCCAGCGTGACCTTTGACCTACTATCTGGAGCATAGAAGGGCCATCTACTGACTATAGGCAATCATCCTATGAAGTTTGACAACTCTTGGTCAAACCATTCTTTATTCATTGCATGAAAATAGTTTTCAGTCTCAAAGTCCTTGTGACCTTGACTCAAAACGATATGGGTCATCTACTGACCAATGACTATCATCCTACGAAGTATGATAACAGAAGGACAAAGTGTTCTAGAATTGACAGAACCTGTTTCCTGACATGAGGTCATAGGGCTCATTTTCTGACCAGAAGCAATCATCCTATGAAGTTTCAATAATATTATTTGAAGCACTTGTGGTTACTCAGTAGAACTGTTTTCAGTCTCAAGGTCATTAAGATGTTGACTTTTGAAATACTGACTCATAATGATAGTGGTCATCTTACATTATCATTTTACAAACTTTATGGCTGTATGTCAGTGTTCTTTACTTAATTAGCAGAAACCGTTTACAGTCTCAATTGAGGTCTATGTGACCTTGACCTTTGACCTATAACTGAAAAGAGATCATCGACTGACTACCGGCCATCGTCATATGAAGTTTGACTATTGTAGGCCAAAGTGTTCTTCCTTCTTGAGCAAATACAGCTTTCAGTCTCAATGTCACTGTGACCTTGACCACTGACCTACTGACCCCGTAACAAATTCATGGGTCATTTACTGACCACAGGCAATCATCCCATGAAGTTTGACCATTGTGAGACAAAGCATTCTCTATCTATTGATCGGAAACAAGATGGTCCACAAACTGACAAAGATCAAAATAAAATACCCTTTCTACTTCGAAGGGGAGCAAAAATATAATGCTGAAAAAGACGGTGACACTAACAAGAGATCACAGAGTGATCTTGGCGCCCACCAATGTGCCATTTTTGAGTGTTCCAAATTTCAAGACTTACTGACTAGCTCAAGGTCAAATTCCATTTCCGTTCACAACACAAATCTATGCATGTGGTCCAGATTTGAAGCCTGTACCTTCAAAAATGTGAAAGTAGGTCACTAGGTCAATGTCAAGGACAAAGTTTGTTTCGGTACACAAAACTATGCATGTGGTCCTAAATTTGAAGCCTGTAGCTACAGAAATGTGAAAGTAGGTCACTAGGTCAATCTTAAGGTCAAAGTTCATTTCGGTACACAAAACTATGCAAGTGGTCCAAATTTGAAGGCTGTAGCTTGAGAAATGTAAAAGTAGGTCACTAGGTCAAAATCCAGGTCAAATTCTACTTTGGAATACAAAACTATGCATGTGGTCCAAATTTGAAGCCTGTACCTACAGAAATGTGAAAGTAGGTCACTAGGTCAATGTAAAGGTCAAAGTTTGTTTCGGTACACAAAACTATGCATGTGGTCCAAATTTGAAGGCTGTAGCTTGAGAAATGTAAAAGTAGGTCACTAGGTCAAAATCAAGGTCAAATTTTATTTCGGTATACAAAACTATGCATGTGGTCCAAATTTGAAGCCTGTACCTTAAAAATGTGAAAGTAGGTCACTAGGTCAATGCAAAGGTCAAAGGTCATTTCAGTACTCAAAACTATGCAAGTGGTCCAAATTTGAAGGCTGTAGCTTGAGAAATGTAAAAGTAGGTCACTAGGTCAAAATCAAGGTCAAATTTTATTTCAGAATACAAAACTATGCATGTGGTCCAAATTTGAAGCCTGTACCTTCAAAAATGTGAAAGTAGGTCACTAGGTCAATGTCAAGGTCAAAGTTTTTTTCGGTACACAAAACTATGCATGCAGTCCAAATTTGAAGGCTGTAGCTTGAGAAATGTGAAAGTAGGTCACTAGGTCAAAATCAATGTCAAATTTCATTTTGAAACATGAAACTATGCATATGGTCCAAATTTGATGCCTGTACCTTCAAAAATGTGAAAGTAGGTCACTAGGTCAAAATAAAGGTCAAAGTTTTTTCCAGTGCACAAAATTATGCAAGTGGTCCAAATTTGAAGGCTGTAGCTACAGAAATGTGAAAGTAGGTCACTAGGTCAAAATCAAGGTCAACTCATGTCAAGGTTCATCTTGCCACTCAAAAATATACATGTGGTCCAAGTTTGAATGTTGTAGTTACTGACAAGAACATTTTAAAAGCTTTTCCCTATATAAGTCTATATGAACCATGTGACCCCCGGGGCGGGGCATATTTAACCCTAGGAGGATAATTTGAACAAACTTGGTACAGAACCACTAGATGATGCTACATTACAAGTATCAAAGCCCTAGGCTTTGTGGTTTGGACAAGAAGATTTTCAAAGTTTTTCCCTATGTAAGTCTATGTAAACCATATGACCCCCAGGGCGGGGCCATATTTGACCCTAGGGGTATAATTTGAATAATCTTAGTTGAAGACCACTAGATGATGTCACATACAAAATATCAAAGCCCTAGGCCCTGTGGTTTTGGACAAGAGGTTATTCAAAGTTTTTCCCTATATAAGTCTATATAAACCATGTGACCCCCAGGGCGGGGCCATATTTGACCCCAGAGAAATAATTTGAATCATCTTGGTAGAGGACCACTAGATCATGCTTCATACCAAATATCAAAGCCCTAGGCTCTGTGGTTTTGGACAAGAAGGTTTTCAAAGTTTTTCCCTATATAAATCTATATAAATTATAGAAATAAACAAAGGGCCATAACTCACTCATAAATTGTTGAACCAGTCTGATTTTCAGGGGGACACAACTAGGGTACCAATACATCATTCTGACAAAGTTTGGTCAAAATCCCCCCAGTAGTTTCTGAGGAGATGCGATAACGAGAAATTGTTAACGGACGGACGGACGGACGGAATGACGGACGGACGGACCACGGACGCAGAGTGATTTTAATAGCCCACCATCTGATGATGGTGGGCTAAAAATGCATCATTCTTCAACAAAGCTAAGAATAATTTTGATTTTACTGAAATCCTGGAGATAATGCATCCATGATGACCCTAAATTGCTCACCTGAGTAATATAAGCCACATGTTTCAAATGGCAAACTGATGCTAAAATATTAGAAAGTAGGTAAGTAGGTCACATTCATGGCAACTGAATGTCAGTTTTAAGATCAGTATGCCAAACTGTACATGTCATCAAAATTTCAAGGCTGTATCTCAAAAAACAAGAAAGTAGGTCAGTAGGTCAAGGTTACAGTAAGGTGACATAATTTACTTGGTACATCAGGTAAATATAATTAAACATCCAAAAATATATCTAAAAAATTTTGAAGTTTTTTTCCCTTTTAAAAACTCAATAACAAGTGTCTACCGGGGCGGGCCTTTTTCCCCCCAGGGGCAAATTAAACCCAACCTGTTAGAGGTCCACTAGGAAAATGAACTCCCAAAACAAAGGCCGGCCCTTTGAACTTTCAGACAAAAAGATTTTTTTTTTTCCCCTATTAAGTTTTGTTAAACTTGGGCCCCCGGGACGGGCCTCTTTTCACCCCAGGGTAAAAATTTGCAAAATTTTGGCAGGGGCATAAGGAAAATGCAACACACCACATAAAAAAAGCCTGGGCCTGCAGTTTCAAAACAAGATATTTTTAAATTTTTTCCCCTATATTATTTTTAAAAATTTGGGATCCCCATCCGGGGGCCTCTTTTACCCTGGGCACAATTAAAAATTTTTCAAAGGGGACCACAAGGCAATCTACATACAAATATAAAAGGGCCGGGTCTTTATTTCAACAAGATATTTTAAATTTTTTTTCCTAAAACCTTATAAAACTTGGGGCCCCCCCGGGGCAGGCCCCCGGGGTAAAAATTTAACACTTTTGTTAAGGACCACAAGGCAATGCTACATCCCAAAATACCCCAAGGTTAGGTTTTTGGGGTTTAACAAAGTTTTTTATTTTTTTTTCCTTTAAAATCATGAAAAACTTGTGACCCCGGGGGGGGGCCTCTTTTCAACCCGGGGCACAATTTAAAAAAATCTTTTAGAGGACCAAAAAGACTTCAAAGCCAAAAATAAAGGGCCCAAATCTTGGGGTTTTGGGAAAAGAAGATTTTTAAAGTTTTTCCTTCATTTGCCGGGCAACCGATTTCGCATGGAATTAATTCTTTGAACAATTTAAAAGGGGACCACCAAGGATCATTCCTGTAAAGTTTGGTGAAATTTTCGCCCATGGTTTTAAGAAATTTTTTTAGAAAATGTTGACGGACACAGACGGACGACAGACATTGAGGGCCCAAAAGCTTTGGGTTCAGGTGAGCTAAGAAAACCCCAAATTTTAATCCCTGTGAGGGAAAATTTTGGTGCAGTATCCCAAAACTCTCCATGTAGCAAAGATGGACACCCATCAATATTTTCACACATTTACGAATATCATATCCATTTCATTACATACCTTGTTACTATCAGTAAATTCAGTTTGTGTAGAGACAGGTTCTGTCTTGATCTGTATTTCTGCAGAAACATTTTCTCCACTTCCAGGAACTGCTGAATCACTGAACAAGCCTGGAATTACCAGTCTCCTCTTTTTTGTTCTTGACTGTCTCTTCTCTCTTTCTGCTGAGGTTTCTTTTCCATTTCTGATTTAAACCCTTCTCCCCGATCAAACCCCCCCTTTTTATTCTGGACCACTGCAAAATAAGTAAAACCTCTGTAAAGGGAGCATGAAAAACTCTAAAAGGCTCTACACTCTTTTAAATGCGTCCAGTAATTGCCTGGTCTTGAAATTATTTTCTGACAAAAATTTTTAAAAGGGAAAATACATTGAATCTAAGGACAAATAAAACAAGATTTCAGTTTTTCCCACACAGTAAACCTGGTAAGACCACCTCGAACAGAGCACCGGGTTTAAAGACCACATTTTCCTTTTTCCATTTTAACATTACATGTTTTTTTAACCTGAATAACGCCCAATAAAGACCATATTTTGGCTCTCCCAAGGGTGGTCTTTGTAGACAGGTTTGACTGTACATACATATATGGAAACCATACCCTCTGACCATGAAGTTTTTTGACGAAACGGAATAAATTTGTACAATTTTCGTAAATAGTAACACAAAGATATTTGTTTTAAAAAAATCTAACAGTTTCATATAAAAGATTTTTAATGTTCCACTGTATACATACTGGAAAATTTACACTCCCTGGTGGCCAATTTTTTCAATGAATCAAACAATTTGAACAATTTGGCTTTTGGGGAAAATTTCAAAATCAGGCCAAAATTTTTCAACAAGAAGATTTTTTAATTTCCCTTTTTTACATACATAAAAGTGCCATGACCCATACAGCCATTTTTTTTGACAACTTGTGAGAAATTTGTAAACATTGGTAGGGTTCCCAAAAGGGGACCTTTTTGTGTGAAATAAATTATTTCAAAATCGATAGGGGTTTGGGGAGATGTCTTTTTAAAAATTTTGTCTACTTTTACCAAAAGCAAAACCATTTTATAAATTTTAAATAAAAGTTTAATTTTAAACAAAAGCTGTCATTTTTTAGTACAAATGCCCGAAGCATGCCTAAGAATGCAAGCTGTCTGCGCAAAAAAATCACACATCATTTCGTGACCTTGACCTAAGAGACATGTGTCATAAGCATGACACACCTTCTCAATATCGTTAACATTTGTGTCAAATTATTTTTAAAAGCCCTTGAAAATGCAGTTACAGACCAGAAAAAACACCTTTGACTTCTAAGTGTGCCCTTTACCTTGGAGCTAGGGGTTTGGGTCTTTGCATGACACCCATCTCATTATAGGGCACATTTATGCCAAGTTTTTTTTTAGAACCCCTTCATCAAGGGTAGATTTAGGCCCGGGACAAAAACAGCCCATTTTAAACCTTTAACCCTAATTTGCCCTTTGACCTTGAGCCGGGGTCAAATTTTTGTGCAAGACACATCGTCTCAATATAGGGAATATTTAACCCAAGTAATTTCAAAATCCCTTGATGAATGGCAATTTAAAGGACAGAACACGAAAAACCCTGTTAACCCCTTTGACTTCTAAGTGTGCCCTACCTTGAGCAAATGTCGGGTTTTGTGCAAGTTGTCTCATTTGGGGAACTTTTTATACAAAGTTATTTAAAAATCCCTTTATGGAGGGAAAAGGTTACAGTTCGAACAAGAATATAAGGGACCCAAAACACTCCGGATGAGGGGACAGTGCATTTTAAAAAAAAAAATTGGGGGGCGGGGGGGTGGGTGTGACCGGGGCAGGGGGAGTGACCGGGGGGGGTACAACAATTTCACATGTTGAAAAAAAATTTCATAAAAAAAAGACAGTTTTAAAAAAATTCTACCAAAAGGTTAGTTTTTTAGTAAAATAAAAAATTTAAGGGACAAAAATCGAATTACAAAAGACTCCTGATAAAACTGTGGTGCATTTCCACATTATAGTGATCTATACTTAATTTAAGTTTCATAGTTCTAAATCAAATACATGTATGTCACAAGTGAGAAATTGCTAATTTTATAACCTATATATTTAACACCAGAAGCTAAAAGGGCCAAAACTCTGGTGTTACTTGGGCAATAAAACTGAAACTTGAGGGGCAAATTTCCCTATATGTGAACAGGTTATAAGTTTTATTTTAAATATTCCAAACCGCTTCCTGATATGGCTGGGGTGGACGGCAAGCCAAACAATCCCCACCCTTGGGCAGGGGAAAAAAAATTTAAAATGAAGGTAAAATATGAAAATTAATAAAATCTTTTTTTATTATGCGAGTATTAAATAATAAAACTAGAAAGGGGTTCCATGGGACACAGATCCCCCCACTACATGAAAAAGGGACCACATCAACTTGGGAAAACAATATGTTGCTATTTAAAAAAAAATGAAAACTAGAAATTTCCCATGGACACAGATGCCCCCACACATGACAAAGGACAAAAAAATTTTTTTCCTTGGTCAGGGGGCCAAATCCTAAATACTGAATGAATCCGCGCGAAACCCAGTGCACAATGCCATGCGCCCCAACCTCCTGAAACTTTGTTGACTCTGGACAAATACTTTTGGACTACGCGCGACCAACATTAAAATGAAAAATTTTTTAACAAGTCGGGGGCCATAACCCCACAGACTAAATGAATCGGGAATAAAATCCAAAACCCCCGGGTTTCACAACTGCCATTGACCAACTTTCCTGTAAACCGGTGCCCCTTGGGGAAAATACTTTTGGGGCAAACGCGCGACACAAATTAAAACTAGAGATTTTTTTGAGAAAAGGCAGCCCCCACAACTGCCCCTTTAAAAATTTTATTTTCTCTAATTTTTTTAGACGGGGGGACCAATTAGATGTCGGGATGAGTGGATCCAATCGTAATAAAGGGCCATAAATCATAATGCCTGGGGGGATTTTGGCGTTATCGAACTTGGTAAGGTTTTATCCAAAAAATTTTTGTTCAAGTTTGGGAAGATCGGATGAAAATGTTTGACTTAGAGAGGGGGAACAAGAGTAAAAGACGATTTTTTCGGTAATTAAAGGGGCCGTAACTCAAAATGCCTAACAATTTTTGGGCTAGTTATCGAATTTGGCCGAGGTTCAGGGTCAAAACATTTTTCAAGTTTGGTAAGACGATAGAAATTTTCGACTTAGAGTGCGGACAAGAGTAAAAGGCCGATTTTTCGAAATTCAAAGGGCCGAAACTCCAAAATCCCTGGACGTTTTGGGCTAGTTATCGAACTTGGCCGAGGTCTCAGGGTCAAACACATTTTGTCAAGTTGGGTAAACATGGGATGAGAAATGTTTGATTAAGAGTGCGGACATGAATAAAGGCCCAAATTTTTCATATTAAAGGGGCCGTAACTCCAAAATGCCTGGACCGATTTGGCTATTTCAAACTCGGGCCGAGGTTCAGGTAAAACACTTTTTGTTCAATTTTGGTGAAAAACAATGAGAAATTTTGATTAAAGGGGCGGACAAGAAAAAAAGGCCAATTTTTTGGAAATTCAAGGCTTAACTCCAAAAGCCGGACCGTTTGGCTATTACAAACCTGGCCGGGTCTCAGGTAAAAACACATTTGTTTTAAGTTGGTGAAGATTAGTTAAAAATATTCGAATCAGATTTCGGACAAAAGTAAAAAGACCGTTTTTTTGGAAAATTCAAGGCCCAAAACCCAAACGCCGGACCGTTTTGGGGCTAGTTATCGAATTTGGCCAGGTTTTATGGTCAAAACATTTTGTTCAAGTTTGGTGAAAATCGGTGAGAAATTTTTCAAATTAGAGTGCGAAAAGCTTTTGACAGACACAAACAGCCCACCAGACAGACTGGGGAAAATCAAATGTCTCCACACCACTGTGTGGGGGGGAACATAAGACCAAAATTTTTAACAAGTAGGGCCTAATTCCTAAAAGGGACGTGAATGCGGATGCGAAACCCCCAGGTGCACAACGAAACATGGCCCAAAAATTTCCTGTAAACTTTGGTGACCTAGTCAAATACTTTGGAAACTACACCGACACAATTTTAAAATGCCCAAATTTTTTTACTAAGTAGGGCCTAACTCCTACACGAGAATGAATCTGGATGCAAAACCCCCGGTCAAAAAATTACATCGCCAAACATTCCTGAAATTTTTTGACTCTACATCAAATACTTTTGGAGTTAGGGCGACTAACATTCTCGGGATGACGGACAAGGGCAAATCTTTAGCCCCCCCCCCCCGCCCAAAAGGGGGGCATAAAAAAAACCCCTTATAAGTACAATAAAACATATATGCTTTTTGGAGTAAAACCCCAGGTGCACAACTGCACTGCTGACCAACATTCCTGAAAAATTTTGGGCCAAGCAAAATTTTTTGAGCTACGCGCACAAAAATTTAAAAAATGCCCAATTTCAACTAAGTGGGGGCCGTAACCCTACATGGGGGAAACCCCGGGGTGCACAACTGACGCTGACCAAAATTTCCTGAAAAAACTTTGGTGACTCAGTAAAATTTACTTTTGGAGCTACTGCGACACAATTTTTTACTAATCGGGGGCCATAACTCCTACTAACTGAATGAATCCGGACGCAAAACCCCCAGGTGCAAAAATCACAGCTGCCCAAAACATTCCTGTAAAGTTTTGTACTCTACGTAAAATAATTCGGAGCTAAGCGCCCCAAAAAACATTTTGGGAAAGGAGGACGGACGGACAAGGGCAAATCTATATGCACACACACCCCCCCCTCACCCAAGTGGGGGCCAAAAATAAAATCTATTAAATTAAATTATGGAAAAAATATGAAGGCAAATTTATTTAAAGAAGTAAAAAATTTTGAGTTCCTAAAGTAAAAACTATTTAAGTGAAAATAAAACCTGCTGTATTTTGTGAAGTAAAATTTATTATCCGGAAGTAAAACTATTGTATCATGTAATTTAAAAACTTTTTTACTTGTGAAGTAAAATCACTGCATACCCGAAGAAAAATCAATTTTACACATATAAATAAAAAACTATTTCACTTTTCTTGTTGGGGTTTTAAAGCACACCAAGCAATTTTGGTCATATGGCGACTTTCCAGCTTTTGATGGTGGAAGAAAAACCCGGGTACTCCCCCTGCATTTTTTTATTATTTAGGGCACTGGGGGAAAACCCCAACCTTTTTATAAACCCCGCTGGATACTTCCTCCATGAAGAACAACATCCCCAAACAGGCTTGAACCCACATCATGAGGGACTAGTACCGTAAGTGGATAATTTTTATGGGTGGGTATTTTTGCATTTCGCGGGGTCTCGGTGTAAAACAAAAAATTTCCCGGGAGAATTTTTTCCAAAACAAAAATTTAAACCGCAAAACAATCGCATTTTTCTCCCATTTGTTCAGCTTTGTTCCAAATAATCTGAAGTTCACAAACAATTTTAAAATTACGTCGGGGCCTCTTCACCCTCTACAATTCCGAAAAAGATATAATTGATGGATGGTCAATCAAAGTGCAATATTAATCCAACAGAAAAAATGAATAAAACAAGAGCACGATGACTTGGACCCCCCAATTTTGAGTGTTCCCAAATTTCAAAAATTACTGACTAGCTCAAGGTCAAATTTCATTTCCCACGCACCCCGTCATATGGTCCATGCATGTGGCCAAATTTGAAAGCTGTAGAGAGAAAAGTGAAAGTAGGTCACTAACATTTTAAGGACAAAGTTCTTTGACACAAAAATAAAACAGTGCATCAAGTTTTAAGGCTGTAGTTTAGAAATTTGAAAGAAGGTCACTAGGTCAATCTTAAGGTCAAAGTTTATTTTGGGACACAAAACTAGCAAGTTCCAAATTTTTAAAGGGTGTAGCTTGAAAATTTTGGGAAGTGGGGCATGGTCAAATTTAAAGGGCAAAATTTCATTTCAGAACACAAATCTATCATGTGGCCAAATTGAGCCTTTACCTTCAAAAAGCGAAAGTAGGGACTAGGGCAAGTCAAGGTCAAAGTTTGTTTCGGTACACAATCCTATGTTGGTCTAAATTTGAAGCCTGAGTACAAAATGTAAAGTAGGTCCTAGGTTTTTTCTTAAGGGCAAATTCATTTTGGACAAAAATTATGCAAATGGTCCAAATTGAAGGGTTTGCTTGAGAAAAGTGAAAGTAGGTCACAGTCAAAAAAAGGCAAATTTATTTTGGGCACGAACTATGCTTGGGGCCAAATTTGAAGCCTGTACTTTAAAAAAAAAATAGGGCACTGGCAAAGTCAAGGGCAAAATTAGTTTCGGGATACAAAACTAGCATGTGGGGCCAAATTTGAAGGTGCGCTTGAAATTGAAAGTAGGTACTAGGTCAAAAACAAAGGCCAAATTTCATTTTCGGACACGAAAATATGCTGTGGCCAAATTTGAAGTCTGTACCTTTAAAAATGGAAAGTAGGGGACTAGGGCAAGTCAAGGTCCAAAACTTTTTTCGGTGCACAAAAATATGCATGGATCCAAATTTGAAGGCTGACTAAAAAAATGGAAAGTATGTCACAGGGCAAAATCAAAGGGCAACTCATTTTCAAGGTTCTCTTGCACCAAAACCAACTGCGCCAAATTTTTAAAGGTAGGTTATTGACAGAAGATTTTAAAAGCTTTTTCCCCAAAAGTCTATGTGAACCATGGACCCCCAGGGGGGGGCCCCAAATTTTTCCCCAGGGGGAAAAAATCTAACAATCTTGGAGAGGACCCCAGAGATGCTTCAACCAAATATCAAAGCCCTAGGGCCCTGTTGTTTTTTAAAAAGATGATTTTTTAACCCTTTCCCACATCGATACGTGAAACCCGAACACGATTTCCAAACAGAAAGATTTTACCCCTGTCATCGATTACCCCTTTGAAACATATAAACCCATTAAAGGCCTTTGAACAGAAACATTTTCCCGTGTCTATAAACAACGCTTTATTTTCGATTTTCCTAAAAAACAAATCCGGGTGTTACTAACCAAAAATTTGGATTTCGTCACATTTTTTCTACAAAATCATGTGGTTTTTATTTAAAATTTATGAGTACTTTGCAAAAAAAGAAACCCGGGGGTTTTTTCCTAATGTGCCGCCTACGTCATGGAAATTACTGAGAAAACGCTTGCAACTGGGCCCTTCGCGGGGCTTCCTCTTTTAAAAATAACAACCTTTAAAAATTTAAATATTTTTTAAATGTGTTTGTCATGAAGGTCACGGTGATACCCTGCAGATTTCCCCAAACAACAATTTTGTTACGATGTCTTGGGAATTTTTGGGCCTACTAACGGGAAGTGTTAACAAAACAGAAGGACCCGGGGTTCCAAATATTTTAAAACCCAAGAGTTAATTGCAGCGGAATCACCCGGGGTACCGATTTTGATCATCAAAATATTACGTAAATTATCAAAAAAAATTTTTAATTTTTGCACAAGAATACTGTAGTCGGTTTTCAAGTCCGACTCAGCGATCTTTTTTCACTTTCAGAAATTTTCATCCCTTTTTTTGTATGTTATTCTTTGTGGTTGTTTTTTTTTATTAAATACTTGCCGATTCTGATTCGGGAGAAAAGTCTGTCGACTATAAATAAACTTTCAAATAAAAATGAAAATTGTTAGAAATTTTTAAAGTGAAAGAACCAAAACAGAATTTTTATGCCCAAAAAAAAATATTTCCCCTTTCTTTAAAAACTTTTATTTTCGAAATCAAAAAGGGAAAAACAATAAAATTTTTTATCATTGGAAAGAGAATTTAAAAGTAAAACTTATATTGACAAAAATAATGTCAAAATTACAGAAAATATTAAAATAATGACTTTTTAACATAATGTGTGTAATCACAAAAAAATGCCAAAAACCTCTGTTCAGTAAGACAGTCACGCTTTCAGCCAAAACCGTTTTTTAATATTTCACTTATTTAGGTTTTGTAAAAGAGGTCTTTTGGGATCTTTCTTGGGTAAAGGGTTAAAGTTTTTTTCCCATATAAACATGTAAATTTAAAAAAAACAAAGGGCCATAACTCACCAAAAATTGTTGAAACCCTTGATTTTCAGGGGGGGCACAAAATAGGGTACCAATACATCATTCTGACAAAGTTGGGCAAAACCCCCCGGGGATTTCTGAGGGGATGCGATAAAGAGAATTGTTAACGGACGGAAGGATGGACAGCGGAAGACTGGGCCCGGGGCACAGAGTGATTTCAATGCCCACCCTCTATGATGGGGGCTAATAAACTGAGGAATTTTACAAAATTGTTTTTAATAGTGCCTTGCAAGAATTTACTTTCCCATACTTTAGAACCCCTTTTTATCCTTTATAAACCGGTATACCATAGTTTTTAGTTTGGGATTTGTACAAATTTTGTTGCCTTTAAAAACGGAGAAAATATCTTACGTGAATAATAAAAAGATAGCGGGGAAAGGGTCTGACTGCGATAGTGTGCTTAGGAAGAAAAAGATAAATTACGAAATGTAATCACTTTTCGCCACCCGGGAACTTCTGGACGCAAAGGGCCCCTTAAAACTAGGGAAAATTGCTCATGGTTTTATTACAAAATAAAAAACATTGTACTATGCAAAGTAAAATCACTAATTTCGGGAATAAAACCCACTGACCGTGAAGAAAAAACTATTGTACTACGAGAAGTAAAATCATTGTACTTGTGAAGTAAAATCTATTGTACTATGTGAAGTAGAATCTACTGTACTACGTGAAGTAAAATCTACTGTATTAAGCAAAGTACAATCTATTGTATTACGTAAAGTAAAATCTATTGTACTATGCAAATAAAATCACGTATTAATGAATAAAATCTATTTTATTTTAATAAGTAAAACCTATTGTATTATGTGAAGTAAAATCATTGTACACGAAGAAAAATTATTGCATTGGAAGTAAATCTATTTTTTACTGAGGTAAAACCTATTTAAAACGTAAATAAAAAACTATTTTACTTCTGAAGTAAAAAACTATGTATTCGTGAAGTAAAACCATTGTATTCATGAAGTAAAACCATTTATACTGAAATAAAATCATTTTACTACAGAAGTAAAACCTATTGTATTAAGGAAGTAAAATTTTTTACTCTAAGTAAAATCTTTGTATACAAATAAAATCTATGTATTACGTGAAGTAAAATCTATTGTACTACTGAAGTAAAATTATTGTAAATTCTGAGAAAACTATTGTATTCTAAGTTTTGTGTTGTCCGTTTTATTCTTGCTTTCTTCAGCATCCGTCTGAAACGGGTTTACTCAAAAAACTGAAAAAAAACAATTTCATATAAACAATTCAACAGGGAAAATGCTTAAGGATAAAGTATAAAGGCAAGGGGGTTACATTTACCTTCCCAATAAGGACATGCAAATTTAAAAAAAAACCTCCCAAACCAACCATCTCCCAAAAATAATTAACTGCCTCCAAAACTTTAAAACATGCAAAGACTATACAAATTGTAAAAAAGAAAAGTGGAAAATTTCCTGGAAAACTTTGCACTGCCATATGTTCTGTTTTTAAAAATTTTGGGGCTACAAGAAACCCGGGGGCACCCACTTCTTGCATTTTACACGTTTCATGCTCTATTAAAATATCTTTTTTGCTACACAAAGTTAAAACATTCTCACAATGAAGAACCTAACTCAGTCTGACTGAGGAAAAAAACCCCAAAAAAAAAAAACCAACTGATAACTTCACATGCATAAAACAAAACCCACCATTTCATGACCCTTTAAACAAAACCTTTTCAAAACAAAGGGAAAAACTTTTGCCCTTTTTGCATATTTTTGACTTAATCAAGGGTCCTGTCAGAAAACCCCAAAAAAAAATCCAAAAGCAAAACTGCACTCAAAAATATATTCCAATATTTTATGACCTAGGTCAAATAGTTTTTGATTTTGTGACACAAACTTTTGCCTTTGTAGCTACTTTGACAAGTAAGGACCCAAAAACCCGGCCCGTCTTAGTAAATCTCAAACAAAAACCCCCGGTGTATAACTTCACAACGAATATATTCCCTTTTTTTTCTTTTTTGATACCAACATAAACTTTTGGCCCTTTATGCCTTTTTTTTTTAAATCAATGGTTATAACTCTGGTTGGGTTTTTTATATCCCATTTAAAAACCTTGGCACAACTTCACATGTTTTAACCGAGATTGTTTTTCATGAAAAAATATTTTTCCCCCCCCTTAAAACACAGAAATCAAATAACCAAATGAACGGCATGCTAAGGGAAAATCACTCAACCAAAAATTCAACATATATACAAATAGCTTTGGGAGTGGAATCCTTGAATTTTGGGGGGAAATTTCCAACCCGCAAAGATCAAAGAACTTGAAGACAAGTGTCAGACTCTGCTGAAAATTATTTAATCAAACAGACGGTTTTTTTTCATAACATGCTTTCCCCTAATCACTTAGAGGGGAAAGGTGAAAATTTGCGTATTGTTACAGCAAGTAGAGTATACACCGTAAAAAAAACAAACAAAGGGGCCCTAACTCTGCAAAATCCGAACCAGAAAAGCCAAGACGTATAACTAGGCTTGGCATTTAGTCGCCTGTAACATTCGGTGCCAAATGTCATAAAATTTTTCAAAAAAAAGGGCCCTAACTCCAGAAAACATCCCCCTGCACAACTACTTGGGAATGATCCTTTGTGAAATTTGGTAAAATTTTTCTGGGAAAAAAAAATAAATCAAGGGCCAAAACCCACGAAAATCATGAAAACCCGACCATGCGTAAAATGCAAATAAGGCTTGGCTGATCACTCCGAAGGTTTTTGGGGGAAAAACCCCCTGAAATAAAGAGGACGCCCCAAACCAAACCATCAAAAAACCTTGTGGAAGATCTTCAATCTTAAAGACCTTGATTTTTTCAATCGCCATGTTTTTTTGAAGAATAAAAAAATTTAACAAACTTGGGGAAGGGTTTAAAAAAGACTTTTGTGTGAAATTTTCTTTAAAAACGGGGCTAAGAAAAAAAAAAGTTTGAAATGTTTTTTTTCTTTAGCCTGGGGGCCCCCCTGCACCAAGCATAACAGTTCCAAAATTTTTTGAATACCCAAAAAGGAACACCTACAAGTTTCATCAAATTTCCCCTACACGGTTTTAGTGGAGCGTCGTTTGAAAAAATGTCGATAGTGGCGCAGACGGCGACAAATGCCGCAGATGAGTGATCACAACAGCTCACCCCCGGGACCACTTTTTGGTGGGGTGAATAAAAGTGATGGGACAGACTTATTTGGGGCCCAAATCAGAAATAAAACCCATACAAAATTTTTCTCAGCCTTTAAACCAGTTTTAGTTTTCAAAGTAAAATTGTATGGTTTTCCGTGAAATAAAGGGAAAAAATTGGGACAGCAGGCAGGAAAAAACTATAAGATCTTTTACTTTTTAATGCAGATGGGAATTCTGGCTTAGGGTAACTGTTTTGGGAGTAACAGGCTCCTGCCGAGTTGCTGCGTAAACAGTTTCCCGAAAGCCAGATATTACTATCTGCACCTACAGCCAGTGATCGAATCTTTTTCTTGCATACCATATTCAAGAAATTCTTGTAAAAATAAAATCAATCAAACGTCTTTGTTTTTAGAACTATTTCTTTTATAGTAACGCATTTAAACAAAGCGCGGGAAACCAACGTCCGTAAACAGTAATAACGTTTCAAAGACAAAATTAATGGCAAAGCTTAGTTCCGGTTTTGTTTTATCAGTTGCAAAGTAACGTTGTGAATTTTTGATAAAATAATATTTTTTGAATCGAGAAATATATTATCAGGAACAAAGAGGAACTGCCAAGGTATTGGATTTTTACTGTAAGTGTACTTATATTAGCGCAAACGCCTTAAACTGAGTAGTTTCAACTTATTAGCGTACTTGTATTAGCGCAGTGTCACCAGCGCTAAAATAGCCAACTGGTGCCTGAATGGTATTCGTAATGAAATCGACCAGGCAAATAAACATAAACATGCATAGGTCTACAGTATGACATAAAATCTACATCCGTTTAGATCAGTGTTATCTGTATACTGTAAATAGGTCTACAGTATGACATAAAATCTACATCTGTTTAGATCAGTGTTAATCTGTATACTGTAAATTTGTACATGTATACAGTGCAGAATGGTGATAATTGTTTGTTTTCAAATTTACACTTGGTTTTCAAAGCAGTAAAATGTTAAGTGACACTCATAATTAGCGTGACCGGACAAACTGGTGATCTACTCCGAAGGTGTTATATACCATGTTTACGGACAATGGCGAAGATAAAAACAAGAGCTGTCCGTAAGACAGCCAAGCTCGACTATTCGAAATATTGTCCCAGAAGCAGGAAAATATTACCCAAAAAGGTTAAATATCAAAAGAGTTTTAAGTTCAAAAGGGGGAATAATTTGACCAATATGCATATCAGTTATGGGACTTGCTGCTATCAACTAGTTTTATAACCCCGAAGGCACATGTGAAGTTTCAATTCAATATCTGCATTAGTTCTGGAGATAATAACTTGCATGTAAAACTTTAACCAAAATTTTCTAAGTCTAAAAGGGGGCATAATTTGCTCAAAAAACATGTCAGAGTAATGGGACTTGACCCAGAGAGGTTGGTAATTGATCTAGAAAAAGAAAAAATAAGTTTCAAATCTATATGCCTTTTAGAAATAGCTGTATGTACTTGCACGCAAAACTTTAACCAGAATTTTCTAAGTCCAAAAGGGGGCATAATTTGGCCAAAATGAAGGTCAGAGTTATGGGACTTGCTGCTATTAACTAGATTTATAACCCCAAAGACACATGTGAAGTTTCAAATCAATATCTGCATTAGTTTTGGAGATAGTAACTTGCATGTAAAACTTTAACCAAAATTTTCTAAGTCTAAAAGGGGGCATAATTTGCTCAAAATACATGTCAGAGTTATGGGTCTTGACCCAGTGAGGTTGGTAATTGATCTAGAAAAAGAAAAAATAAGTTTCAAATCTATATGCCTTTTAGAAATAGCTATATGTACTTGCACGCAAAACTTAACCAGAATTTTCTAAGTCCAAAAGGGGGCATAATTTGGTTAAAATGAAAGTCAGAGTTATGGGACTTGCTGCTATCAACTAGTTGTATAACCCCGAAGACACATGTGAAGTTTCAAATCAATATCTGCATTAGTTTTGGAGATAGTAACTTGCATGTAAAACTTTAACCAAAATTTTCTAAGTCCAAAAGGGGGCATAATTTGCTCAAAATACATGTCAGAGTTATGGGACTTGACCCAGAGAGGTTGGTAATTGACCTAGAAAAAGAAAAAATAAGTTTCAAAGCTATATGCCTTTAATTGATGGCTGTATGTACTTGCATGCAAAAACTTAACCAAGGTGTGACGCCGACGCCGACGCCAGGGTGAGTAGAATAGCTAGACTATTCTTCGAATAGTCGAGCTAAAAATGCAACTTAATTTACAGAAATAGATGACTTTTGTACTAATATTCAAACTGGTAAAAATATTCTATTTAAAACTTTCTGCAGAATGTTAGGAATGCAGTTATTGTCATATTTACACAATAAATATATATTTCTCTGCGTTCTGTTGCATTGTAATTACGTTATTTTCAATACTATAAACATACATGTGATCTCCCGCGCGGGAGGGTCAAAATCCCGATTTTTTCACCTTGCCTCCCGTCTCCCGACCAAAACCATATTTCTCCCGCTTTTCAAAAAATAAAAATCAGTATTATGACTGGGTTGATAATTACCGAGGAGTGCCAAACATGTTTACACAGTAAATCAAAGTGTCACCGACTGTTGTGTATTATACATGTTTGACACACATGTAGCTGGAGGAAAGAATTGTTTGTCACAGGTGAATTATTAATTGTTTGTTTTGATAAGGGATTAGACAAGCAGGGCCTTTTCAACTTGTCTCACGGGGCCGAATATCTGCCCATTCTCAATCCCAATTATAAGCTCCATTTTTTACCAATTTGAAGCAAAAAACTCCCAGTAATAATAATAATAATAATAAAATCTTTATAAGAAATAATTCCCAACTGAAATGAATTTTGATTATTCAAAGAAACATTTTGCTCAGTAATAAAATCACATAAATAATTGTTGGAAAAACCAACCCATTACTATTTTTAGAACAGGAGTGTTATTTCCCCTTTCGGAGTTACGCCATTTTCTTCCAATGTTTACCAAATTAATTTGATACTAAATCGGACTTATTTCATTGAAAATTGGATGAAAACACACACTCATTTATTTGATAACATCAATCTACATTATTTTGGTAAGGGTAAATACATGTTGATGCATTTCTGTTTTCTATTTTTCATGTCAAAATCATCAGTATTTTTATATGAAAGTGGGTGGGGTAAGGAATTTACATAATTTATGAGTTGTGTTCAGACCAATTTAGAGCTTCGTTTTTTTAAGTCCTCGAGTAGAATAATGTTAATGCATGTTCACCTTCATTTCAGACCTAAATTGAGACTGTTTCTACAAACTTAATCTGTTAAGAAAGTTTAAAGTTTGAACAAGAGGGATCGAGCTTCTGTAAGATAGCATGCTCGACCTTTCTCAGTGATTGACTCTGAATTAAAGCTTTGCCAGTAAAAGGGGCATAATAGGCAATAGCTTTGTATGTAACAGAGATATTAGACATTATATAAAACTTTAAAAAAAAAATGAAGTTGAAAAGTGGCATAACTCTGTCAAAATTCAAATCAAGAGTTATGAGGATTGTTTCTTCTGGTGTAGACTTATATACATTATTGTATGGCCAGAAATGTTGGATTTTGCCTCTAAGTTATGTGTCCGCACGTTTAATTTATGTCGATAAAAAACCTCCAGTTTTGAGACCCAAACTCCAGCTGAAAAATGGCAAACCTCCAGTTTTGGGATTCTGAACTTATCACATGTATGCTATAAATATCACTTTTTTAGGGAAAGCCTTTCATTTCAGTCTAATCTTAGCGCTGGACATGAATTACATATGCCCGATCCCGCTAACTGCACGAAAATTAGTACTCCGCTAATATTAATACACTTACAGTATTCCATTTTATGAAACAAAATATAAATTACTACATAAATCTTCTACATATATGTAGTTCGTAATACGTCATTTACAGCACGAGTCATCTTACACCCTGGGGTGTAAGATTGATTTTTCCAGCACTGGTAAAAATACCGGAAATCCCCGTCTGGTATGCAAGAAATTCATATATAGGCCCTAGAAACCTTGTTTTTTGGAGGCAAAATGTATACAGAGTAGTCTTCATGAATTTGAGACCAACTGCCTGCCCTATGACATTTGCTTGAAATCCTTTGATTTCATGGGCACAAAATTTCATGGTTTTGGCTAGTTCATGGGATATGAATTCATGGGTTTCAAATTCTGGATAATAAAATGATACAGAAGTTTATATGTTAGCTGGAATATAATACTGTGGACTGGCTCAAACTATAAAATCCACAAAAAATTAATGACTTCATGGGTAAAAAATGTGGCATTGACTAAATTTTTCTATAATAATATACATACCTTTTGTTTATATTCATTTGGCATAGATCTTATATTTATAGGTTGTACAAGTTTCTTGAAACCATCATAAAATATCACCTCATACGATCCTGAAATAAAACATAATGCTGTTTAACAATAGCTTCAATAACATGTTCTTTACTAAATATGTTGCCTATAGGGATGGGAAGGAATATTCGAATATTTGAAAATCGACCGAATATTCGAATATGAAAATCAAATTTGAATATTCATATCCTGATGAAGGTTATGGTAAATAACCGAAACCGGTAATTAAAATTAGTTAAACTTGACTCGGTGTTTGACGTGTTGTTCCTCACTTTTATTATTTCCTAGTTTCTGTATTTTTTTCAAAATAGGTATCACTGATTTTGAGCAATCTAGGCATGCTAATTATGCAGAATAAAATCGTTTGTTCTGTCATGTTTGTTTATCGCGTGTCAAAAATTGTCCAATTAAAAAGAAAATTGCAATGCAAAATTGGCAAGGGCCATCGTTACGGATTAACAGTTTGCAACAGGATGTAAATGTGATGCGTGTCAAAAATTGTTCAATTAACAAGAAAATTGCATGCAATAATGCAGAATAAAACCATTTGTTCTGTCGTGTTTGTTTATCACGTGTCAAAAATTGTCCAGTTGAAAAGAAAATTGCAATGCATAATTGGCAAGGGCCACCGTTACAGATTAACAGTTTGCAACTGGCGTAAATGTGATGCTTTTTTATCTTTTTTTCATTTTAATTGGTGCCAGTTTTATGTAACAAATTTTAAAAGTTGTCAGTAAGTTTTTTTTATAAAATACGTAGTTACCATCGTAGGTTTATGACTGTGATACTTGTTGTAGCTGTATGTGCTATACTTAAATAAAAGTAGACACGTTGAATTATGGATGTACATTTGTAAATAAAATTATCAATGTTTATTTATTTTCCCGTGTCTTGACTGAAAAAACTAGAGCTATCACTAAAGGTGATGAATGTACCCCCCCGCATGCACTGACACAGTACATTGCATCTGACGCACACAAGACTGCATAATTATGTGGACTGTATGTATATAGACTGTATGTATACAGTATAGTTACAAAAAACAAAATCCCATAACTATGCAGAATATTTATCTAAAAGAATGTAACATGCACCATGCACAACTAGGGTTTGACTGATCACTTGTGTGAAGTTTCATTAAATTGTGCGCAAGGGTTTGGTAGATTAGGCACGCACAGGATTGCATATGCAGACTGTATGTACATAGTATGTTAACAAGAAACAAAGTCCCATAACTCTGCAATTTTTGTCGCTGAAAGAACCTAACATGCCCCATGCACAACTACTGTTGTTACTGATTACTTGTGTGAAGTTTCATTAAATTGTGTCAAGGGGATGAGGAGAGATGGTGCGCACAAGATTGTGTCTATGTATATAGTATAGTAACAAAAAAACAAAGTCCCATAACTCTGCAAAACTTTTTTCTGAAAGAACCTAACATGCCCCATGCACAACTACTGTTGTTACTGATCACTTGTGTGAAGTTTCATTAAATTGTGTCAAGGGGATGAGGAGAGATCTGCACAAGATTGTGTCTATGTATATAGTATAGTAACAAAAAAACAAAGTCCCATAACCCTGCAAATTTTTTTTCTGAAAGAACCTAACATGCCCCATGCACAACTACTGTTGTTACTGATCACTTGTGTGAAGTTTCATTAAATTGTGTCAAAGGGATGAAGAGAGATGGTGCCACAAGATTGTGTCTATGTATATAGTATAGTAACAAAAAAACAAAGTCCCATAACTCTGCAAATTTTTTTTTCTAAAAGAACCTAACATGCCCCATGCACAACTACTGTTGGTACTGATCACTTGTGTGAAGTTTCATTAAATTGTGTCAAGGGGATGAGGAGAGATGGTGCGCACAAGATTGTGTCTATGTATATACTATATAGTATAGTAGCAAAAAAACAAAGTCCCATAACTCTGCAAATTTTTTTTCTAAAAGAACCTAACATGCCCCATGCACAACTACTGTTGGTACTGATCACTTGTGTGAAGTTTCATTAAATTCTGTCAAGGGGATAAGGAGAGATGCTGCGCACAAGATTGCGTCTACGGACAGACGACCAGACGGACGGACGGACGGACAGACAGACAACCTGAAACCAGTATACCCCCCCTTACAACTTTGTTGTCGGGGGGTACAAAAACAGCCCTTGCCATTTTATCCAGCAGTCCATATTTATTACAATGATTCACGTTTTAAGCAACGGAATATACTGCGTATATGCCAGTCACTTAACAAGTATTAAAGCTTCCATTAAACAAGCCTAATATTCGAATATATTTGAATATGGCAAACCAAATATTTGAATATTGATTTCAGTATTCGTTCCCATCCCTAATTGCATACCATTATAGTCAAGTAGTCAATGACAGTATTTTTATGAATCCCTGAAGATATGTTTTTATTACAGAGCATTTACTGTTCATTTTAATGAATGCTTAAACTGAATAATTATATAATTGTATGCATCCATTATAAAGACTTTTATCCAGCCTGCTTAAGACAATAATACGACAGTTCAGCTTGCAAATGATGAAAAAATTTGTCTTACTGATTAATTTGTTGTTTCTTGCTCAAACAACATCCAACCAGTTACGCAAGTGTCCAACAAATGTTTTCAACATTTAGTGGAGATGCACAATCATGTATATTTTCTACCATATCAAATGACAATTATTATGTTGCTACTGTGTAACACTGTATGTGAGACACATACTATATGCATATCACTAAGTTTCTGTTATTGTTGCGAGTCTGCAACATCTGTATAGAGTATATGATTTTATTTGTTAATAGTTTATGGTCTTCCAAATTGCTTGTAATAGCTTGTCAACTATCTTACTTCAAAATCACCTTTTTACTCAAGAAAAGATAGAATTAATGTTTTATTACTCAAAATAATTGAATCAACAAGGTTGCACCAGGCAATACTGTAACTATTGTTGTTGAGATATTGTCATGTTATCATTGCGACATGACTTATGTCGCAATGCAACTCTTCTGGAATGTTAACAAAATTTATGTCAGATGCTGATCTTGAGGACGAAGACACCAGGGGCCCCTTCTGGTATTATTTCAGGCATATGTAGGCAACCTGGCTTGAACTACCAACATTCTAAAAGCCAGCTGGATAGCTTACTCACATGAAGAATTTTAAGCCAGGTACCCACATCGTTGATAGGTAAGTGATTTGAAGTCAGCAACCTTAATTTCACCCACAGAGGCCCCACACCTCAAGTTAGAGAGCAGACATGATGTTAGTTATTTTGCCCAGATACATCTGGCCTAGCTACAGGATTGTAGACCTACAATTTGAACTTACCAGTAGGCATGATGTTTGTTATCTTTGGAGGATATAATTGAGCCGTGCTATGGGAAAACCAACATAGTGGGTTTGCGACCAGCATGGATCCAGACCAGCCTGCGCATCCACGCAGTCTGGTCAGGATCCATGCTGTTCACTTTCAAAGCCTATTGGAATTAGAGAAACTGTTAGCGAACAGCATGGATCCTGACCAGACTGCACAAATGCGCAGGCTGGTCTGGATCCATGCTGGTCGCAAAGCCACTATGTTGGTTTTCCCATGGCGTGGCTCATATGTAGTTTAACTACATGATTGTAGATCTACCTTTTGAACTTACCAGTAGGCATGATGTTAGTTATTTTGCCCAAATACATCTGGTGCAGCTTCAGGATTGTAGATCTACACTTTGAACTTACCAGTAGGCATGATGTTAGTTATTTTGCCCAGATACATCTGGTCTAGCTACAGGATTGTAGACCTACAATTTGAACTTACCAGTAGGCATGATGTTTGTTATCTTTGGAGGATATAACTGAGACGTGCTATGGGAAAACCAACATAGTGGGTTTGCGACCAGCATGGATCCAGACCAGCCTGCGCATCCACGCAGTCTGGTCAGGATCCATACTGTTCGCTTTCAAAGCCTATTGGAATTAGAGAAACTGTTAGTGAACAGCATGGATCCTGACCAGACTGCGCGGATGCGCAGGCTGGTCTGGATCCATGCTGGTCGCAAAGCCACTATGTTGGTTTTCCCATGGCGTGGCTCATATGTAGTTCAACTACATGATTGTAGATCTACCTTTTGAACTTACCAGTAGGCATGATGTTAGTTATTTTGCCCAGATACATCTGGTGCAGCTTCAGGATTGTAGATCTACACTTTGAACTTACCAGTAGGCATGATGTTAGTTATTTTGCCCAGATACATCTGGTGCAGCTTCAGGATTGTAGATCTACACTTTGAACTTACCAGTAGGCATGATGTTAGTTATCTTTGGAGGATATAACTGAGCCGTGCTATGGGAAAACCAACATAGTGGGTTTGCGACCAGCATGGATCCAGACCAGCCTGCGCATCCACGCAGTCTGGTCAGGATCCATGCTGTTCGCTTTCAAAGCCTATTGGAATTAGAGAAACTGTTAGTAAACAGCATGGATCCTGACCAGACTGCGCGGATGCGCAGGCTGGTCTGGATCCATGCTGGTCGCAAAGCCACTATGTTGGTTTTCCCATGGCGTGGCTCATATGTAGTTCAACTACATGATTGTAGATCTACCTTTTGAACTTACCAGTAGGCATGATGTTAGTTATTTTGCCCAGATACATCTGGTGCAGCTTCAGGATTGTAGATCTACACTTTGAACTTACCAGTAGGCATGATGTTTGTTATTTTGCCCAGATACATCTGGTGCAGCTTCAGGATTGTAGATCTACACTTTGAACTTACCAGTAGGCATGATGTTAGTTATTTTGCCCAGATACATCTGGTGCAGCTTCAGGATTGTAGATCTACACTTTGAACTTACCAGTAGGCATGATGTTTGTTATCTTTGGAGGATATATGTAGTTTAACTATATGATTGTAGATCT
Organism: Mercenaria mercenaria; assembly: GCF_021730395.1. NCBI lineage: Eukaryota > Metazoa > Mollusca > Bivalvia > Venerida > Veneridae > Mercenaria > Mercenaria mercenaria. The sequence continues at coordinate 42,570,170 of NC_069366.1, read as the reverse complement.
ACCTTTTGAACTTACCAGTAGGCATGATGTTAGTTATTCTGCCCAGAAACATCTGGTCTAGCTACATGATTGTAGATCTACACTTTGAACTTACCAGCATGATATTTGTTACCTTGGCATGATACACATAGTTTAACTACAAGATTGTAAATCTACACTTTGAACTTACCAGTAGGCATGATGTTTGTTATCTTGGCAGGATACATCTTACAATCTGTCCACTTGGCATATACTGCATCTCCTATCTTGTGTTCCTAGGTTAGTTCAATACAACATCATAAATATCCAGCCACACAGTTCCAATGGAATGAATAAATTTACTGTTATGTATCTAGTGACAGAATTACTATTTCATAACTTCAGACAGACAGAAAGCTTTGGCAAAATGAATAATGCCTCACAACTGCGAAGTAACCTTTTACGTTGATTAGACACAGTGACATAAAATACTACAATTAGAAGTAGGTCACTGTATATAGTGTGATCCTGCTTAGAATGGCCACCTTCTGGTCCAACTGTTGAACTTCCCTATAAAATGACCCTATATATAGCATGACCCTGTATATTGCAACCAGTAGAAACGTCAGCAAAATTAACTTTAACAATCATTAAATCTTATGCAGTAAAATATATTTTGTTCTACCGTACTGCTGTAAACAGACTTCCAAATAATAAAGTTGTCAGGTGTGAGATAACGGTTTGTCTGAATAAATCTTTTGTACTGAACATGCCTCATTTAATCAAAACTGCAACAAATCAAAATATTTTGTGCACTTATGACACAAGGTTAATTATCAATGAAATTTTATAGCTGTTACAAAAGGATGTCAAACTTAAAACTGTAAGTTATTTTCATCAATTAAGACAGTATCCATTCTTGAAAACAGAACAGAAGAAACCATCACATAATTTGGAAACATTATAGGGTCATCTACTTCATAAGCCCAATCATGCTATCAAAATTTCATAAGCCCAATCATGCTATCAAGATTTCATAAGCCTAATCAAGCTATCAAGATTTCATAAGCCCAATCATGCTACCAAGTTTGAAGGTCCTGTGTCAAGAGGTTCTCAAATTATTGGGTGAAAATAGTTTTCAAGGTTCGGGCCCCTGTGACCTTGAACTCTGACCTACTGACCCAGAAAAACTATAGGATTCATCTACTTCATAAGTGCAATTGTGCTACCAAATTTGGAAGACCTGGGTCAAGTGGTTCTCCAGTAATTGGGCAGAAACCGTTCACTCCACGGACCGACTGACCAACTGACGCGACCGACAGGTGCAAAGCAATATACCCCTGCTTCTTAAGGGGGTGCATAAAAAAGAATGTAGATAAAAACTTGAAAAAAAACCCCACAAAACTATTTACTTTTGATAGCTTCTTATTCGCCTGACTTGTTGATGAATTTCGGCGATCACCAGATGTAGATTTTGAGCGTTTATTCCTTTCTTTTCGTTCTGAATGTCTTACAAGAGGTCTGATATGATCTGAGGTCATGTCAATCCACTCATCATATCTCTGATTCCAACCATCAAAATGTATCAACACCTGCATGTCTTCTTCATTAATGGCTCGGATCTTGGCAGGAAACCTTAAAGAGAAAATATAAACAGCTGCACTACAAACTGAAGCTCAGTTACCAACGCCTCCAATCTAGGGACTTCTTCATAAAACATACTGCCTGCCAATACAAGATCTTTTTCAAAGGAAGGAGGCAACATACTAAAAATGATTATCAGTTATAATTATAATATATAAGTATTATATAATTCATGAAAAGTATCAAAGCCGTAGCTCTTAACAGTTTTTGAGAAAATGTGGACCTAAACAAAAATTTTAACCAAGAAACTCACATTTTCTACGTACAAAAGGGCCATAATTCTCACAAAATGAATATTAGAGTTATGGTTCTTGGCCTACGTAGTCACCTAATGATGATAAACAAATGTGCAAAGTTTCAAAGATATAGCTCATATAGTTTTTGAGAAAAGGTGGACCTACACAAAACAAGAGGGCCATGAAGGCCCTGTATCGCTCACCTGACCTATTGACCTAAAGATCATCAAGATAGTTTCATTAAGATATGGTCATAAATGTGGCCTCTAAAGTCTTAACTAACTTTTCAACTGATTTGACCTGGTGACCTAGTTTTTGACCCCACCTGAACCAGATTTGAACATGACTTATAGATCATAAAGATTAACATTCTGACCAAGTTTCATTAAGATATGGTCTATAATGTGGCCTCTAAAGTGTTAACTAGCTTTTCCTTTGATATGACCTGGTGACCTAGTTTTTGACCCTACATGACCCAGATTCAAACTGGACTTTGAAATCATCATGAGTAACATTCTGACCAAGTTTCATGAAGACATAATCATAAATGTGGCCTCTAGTGTTAACAAGCTTTTCCTTTGATTTGACCTGGTGACCTAGTTTTTGATCCCAGATGACCCAATATAGAACTCATCCAAGATTTTAGTGAGGGTAACATTCTGACCAAGTTTCATTAAGATTGGGCCAAAATTGTGACCTCTAGAGTGTTAACAAGCTTTTTCTTTGAATTGACCTGGTGGCCTAGTTTTTATCCCAGATGACCCAATATCAAACTCCTCCAAGATTTTATTGAGGGTAACATTTTGACTAAGTTTCATTAAGATCGGGTCAAAATTGTGACCTCTAGAGTGTTAACAAGGTTTTCCTTTGATTTGACCCTGTGACCTAGTTTTTGACCCCAGATGACCCAATATCGAACTCTTCCAAGATTTTATTGAGGGTAACATTCTGACCAAGTTTCATTAAGATTGGGCCAAAATTGTGACCTCTGGAGTGTTAACAAGCTTTTCCTTTGATTTGACCAGGTGACCTAGTTTTTGACCCCAGATGACCCAATATCGAACTCGTCCAAGATTTTTATGAAGTAACATTATGACCAAGTTTCATTAAGATTAGGCCAAAACTGTGACCTCTAGAGTGTTAACAGTCCAATTGTTGACGACGGACGGATGGAGGACTGAAGACAGACGATGGACACAGGGCGATCACAAAAGCTCACCTTGAGCACTTGCTCAGGTGAGCTAAAAATTAACAAAGAAATTCAAATTTTCTAAGTACAAAAAGGGCAATAATTCTCACAAAATGCATATCAGAGTTGTGGTTCTTGGCCTACACAGTCATCTAATGATGACAAACAAGTGTGCAAAGTTTCAAAACAGTAGCTCTTATGGTTTTTGAGAAAAAGGTAATTTAAACCTAAACAAAATTTTTTACCAACTCTGACACCGACGATCAAGTGACGAAAATACCTCGTAGATTTTTTTTAAAAATCAGACGAGCTAAAAACGACAGCTTCAGGTAGAACTTACATATCTTTATAGAACATCCCTTTTTCCTACATCTATTCTTCATGGAAGTTTTATCATAAATTAACAAAAAAATTGGAAAGAAACTAGAGGGTTGAATAGTTCCTAGTGAAATGCCAGTCAGTGGTGGCCTGCTACCCTAAACAAGAGCTGTCACAGGAGACAGCGCGCTCGAATATTTCGATGCTAGATAGTGAAACTGGGCACACCTGTGTAAGCTGGAGCTGTCACTGGAGTGTTAAATGACTCCAATGGTGGATGAAGATATTACACAATAGCTCGAGTCTGTGTCAAAAATATTAAGTTATAAGAGAGATAAAGATAAAGTGTATCAAAACACTAAATAAGTATAATTCTAAGCAAAAAGGGGGCATAATTCATAGAATATTGGTGCAAGAGTTATACACCTTGTGTCATATGATGTGGGTGATGATGTGGAACAACTACTTCAAGTTTGAATCGAATCCATTTAGTAATTACTAAGATAAAGTGAAAATGCATAAAAATTAACCTTAAATTCAAATTTATTGTTGTTGAAGATATTTTGCAAGTTTGTATAAAATCAAACCATAAATGAAGACTCTTAATGGATGGAAAAGCCAAAATAGCAAAGTTTGGACGTTCAAGGGGCCATAACTCGGGAACCTATGATTTAATCTGACAGATTCGTCATGCTATCCAAGACTTATTGTTGTTGAAGATATTTTGCAAGCTTGTATCAAATCAAACCATAAATGAAGACTCTTTAATGGATGGAAAAGCCAAAATAGCAAATTTTGGCCCTTTAAGGGCCATAACTATGGAACCCATGAAGGGATCTGGCCAGTTTTCCAAAGGAACTGAGATATTATGCCAATACAAGTTGTGTGCAAGTTTGATTAAAACTGATTGCAAACTGTGGTCTCTATCGTGTTCGCAAGAAAATGTGAACGGACGACGGACGGACAAAGGGTGATCACAAAAGCTCACCTTGTCACTACATCACAGGTGAGCTAAAAATGAATCTGAATAATTTGAAGAATCTTGGCAGAAGGTCACATAAGGACCATTTGTGTAAAATTATTTTAAAATCGGGCCAGTAGTTCCACACTAGAAAGATTTTTAAAGTTTCCACTACATACATGTACATATATGGAAAATTGACCACGCTCCCTGACGGACATGTTTTTGGACAAATTGGAATAATCTGAACAATCTTGGTAGAAGGTTACATAAAGACCATAATGTGCAACCAAGCGGAACCATTTGAACTACATTGGTAGAGGACCACCCAAGGAACATCCAGGCCAAGGTTCATCAAAAATTCAAAATCAATTCAGTGCTTTTGGAAGAGATGACAGACGGACACACGCACAACAGACACAGTGGATAACAATAGCTCACCAATTGGATCGGATAAGCCTATATAACAAGAGCTGTCCGTAAGACAGCGCGCTCCACTATTCGGGGATTTGACAGTAAAATGAATACATGTCTGAGTAAGAGACCTCTACTTTGAAAGGAAGATATACCAAGGGGCATAACTCCATCAAATACACAAATTTGAGTTATTAGAATTGCTACAACACATGCAGATGATGTTGATAAAGATATATTTTGAGTTTCAAGTCATTATCTATAGTACCAAAGTTATGTCCAGAAACCGAAGTTTGTAAAAAATGTAAGTATAAAAGGGGCATAATTCGGTCAAAAATACATATCAGAGTTATCGGGATTGTTACCACACATGCAGATGATGATGATAAAGATACATTTTAAGTTTCAAGTCTTTATCTTATATTGCATTAAAGTAGTATGCAGAAAGCGAAGATTGCAAAAAAGTTTAAGTACAAAAGGGGCATAATTCTGTCAAAAACACAATCAGAGTTATGGGGTATGTAATCACACATGCAGATAATCATAAACAAATAGTTTTAATTTCAAGTCATTATCTTTTAAAGTACCAAAGATATCTCCATAAACGAAGCTTTCGAAAAAATTTAACATGAAAATAATTCAAAGTATAACTCCTTGGTGACCTTGACCTTAGGTATAATGGGCCCAGCCCCTACACACACTTTGTTTGTATTCTGGACAATGTTTATGTGAATTTACAGTATGATATAAGCAAAAGTAACAAAGATATAACAGAAAAACAAAGGTTGCCAAAAAACTTTAACCTTAAAAATAACCTAAGTATAAGACCTTGGTGACCTTGACCTTGGGTATAATGGACCCAGTCCCTATACATACTTTTTTTGCATGCTGGACAATGTTTATGTAAAGTTACAGTAAGATATAAGCAATAGTAACAAATATATGACAGAAAAACGAAGGTTGCCAAAAAAATTTAACCTTAAAAATAACCTAAATATAACACCTTGGTGACCTTGACCTTGGGTATAATGGGCTCAGCCCCTACAATACTTTGTTTGCATGCTGGACAATGTTTATGTGAAGTTACAGTAAGATATAAGCAATAGTAACAAAGATATGACAAAAAAACAAAGGTTGCCGAAAAACTTTAACCAAGAAGGGTCACGCCAACGCCGACACCGGGGCGAGTAGTATAGCCCCACTATTCTCCGAATTGTGGAGCTAAAAATTACAATTTTTTTGTGTCTGACATGTTATCTTAATAAAGGAATCATATTTTGATTGTCATCTCTCAATTTTGGAGTAGGTGACAGTGTCATTTCTTATAATGGAAGCCTCTAGAAAACTCAATAGCAGTGCCTGATTTTGAAGAATGGTAGTTATAGACCGGAATAAAATAGACCCTTTTAACCCTTGACCTCCAAATGTGACCTTGGCCTTTGAGATTTGGGTCTTGCAAGTAACACCTTGTCTCATTATGGGAAACATTTGTGCCAGTATTTTCAAAATCTCTTCATGAATGGCAATGTTATAAACCAGACATGAAACTGACCCTGTTAACATTTGACCTCAAGGAAGTACTTTACAGCTACAGGTCTGGGTATTGCACTCTCATTATAGGAAATATTTGTGCAAGTAATTTCAAAATCCCTTGACGGATAGCGGAGTTATAAACTGGACACAAAGTGTGATGGACAGACAGGATGGACGGAAGGATGCAGCCCATTTCTATGTCCCCATTTTTTTTCTTTTAAAAAATGCGGGGGACAAAAAAAAGGAACTTTAATGACAAGAATTAGGAATGTAATACTATAGGATTACCATGCATTGAAAAGAATAGTATCTGGTCAATTTTCATATGACACAGTTATTTTTATCAGAACTGCTCTACAAGATATAAAACAAGGAAATTCGATGAATTGGTATCCTCCGCGAAAGGGTCTGTGGTGAGGAATGGCAAAAAAATATATCTGGCAAAAAGTTAAGAATGTTACAAAGAAGAAAATAATTTCATTAGTCAAAATCAAATTAACAGAAAATGAATGCTTTTTTTTTGAGTGGGTGAGGGGGGAAGGTACAAAACTTTACATGTTGATTATAAATATTGATGGAAAATAAAAAATGAAAAAAAAAAAACAAGAGATCACAGAGTGATCTTGGTGCCCACCAATGTGCCATTTTTGAGTGTTCCAAATTTCAAGACTTACTGACTAGCTCAAGGTCAAATTTCATTTCCGTACACAACACGAAAGCTGTAGCTTGAAAAATGTGAAAGTAGGTCACAAGATCAATTTCAAGGACAAAGTTCTTTGTACACAAAACTATGCATGTGCATCAAGTTTGAAGGCTGTAGTTTGAGAAATTTGAAAGTAGGTCACTAGGTCAATCTTAAGGTCAAAGTTTATTTCGGTACACAAAACTATGCAAGTGGTCCAAATTTGAAGGCTGTAGCTTGAAAACTGTGGAAGTAGGTCACTAGGTCAATGTCAAGGTCAAAGTTTGTTTCGGTACACAATCCTATGCATGTGGTCTAAATTTGAAGCCTGTAGCTACAGAAATGTGAAAGTAGGTCACTAGGTCAATCTTAAGGTCAAAGTTCATTTCGATACACAAAACTATGCAAGTGGTCTAAATTTGAAGGCTTAGGTCAAGAAATGTGAAAGTAGGTCACTAGGTCAAAATCAAGGTCAAATTTTATTTCGGAACACAGAACTATGCATGTGGTCCAAATTTGAAGCCTGTATCTTCAAAAACGTGGAAGTAGGTCACTAGGTCAATGTAAAGGTCAAAGTTTGTTTCGGTACACAAAACTATGCAGGTGGTCCAAATTTGAAGGCTGTAGCTTGAGAAATGTGAAAGTAGGTCACTAGGTCAAAATCAAGGTCAAATTTCATTACGGAACACGAAACTATGCATATGGTCCAAATTTGAAGCCTGTACCTTTAAAAATGTAAAAGTAGGTCACTAGGTCAATGTCAAGGTCAAAGTTCTTTTCAGTGCACAAAACTATGCACGTGGTCCAAATTTGAAGGCTGTAGCTACAGAAATGTGAAAGTAGGTCACTAGGTCAAAATCAATGTCAACTCATGTCAAGGTTCATCTTGCCACTCAAAACCATACAAATTTGTATGTTGTAGGTTATTGGCAAGAAGATTTTAAAAGCTTTTCCCTATATAAGTCTATATGAACCATGTGACCCCCAGGGCGGGGCCATATTTGACCCTAGGGGGATAATTTGAACAAACGTGGTAGAGAACCACTAGCTGATGCTACAATACAAATGCCAAAGCACTAGGCCCTGTGGTTTTGAACAAGACGTTTTTCGAAGTATTTCCCTATATAAGTCTATATAAACCAAGTGACCCCCAGGGCGGGGCCATATTAGACCCCAGGGAAATAATTTGAATCATCTTGGTAGAGGACCACTAGATGATGCTTCATACCAAATATCAAAGCCCTAGGCTCTGTGGTTTTGGACAAGAAGATTTTCAAAGTATTTCCCTATATAAATCTATGTAAATTATAGAAATAAACAAAGGGCCATAACTCACTCAAAAATTGTTGAACCAGTCCGATTTTCAGGGGGACACAACTAGGGTACCAATACATCATTCTGACAAAGTTTGGTCAAAATCCCCCTGGTAGTTTCTGAGGAGATGCGATAACGAGAAATTGTTAACGGACGGAAGGACGACGGACCACGGACGCAGAGTGATTTGAATAGCCCACCATCATCAGATGGTGGGCTAAAAATGGGGGGGAGGGAATGCATGATCGGGGTGGTGAGCATGACTGGGTGGAAGAGTGAAGTGAGAGAATGGTACAACTTTGCATGTTGATAAATATTCATGGGAGAAAAAAAAAAAGGAATGAAAAAAAAAAATTGGGGGGGGGGGGAGGGGTAGGGGGAGTGACCAAGGCAAGGTGGCGACCAGGTGTGGGTACACAACTTCACATGTTTATAATAACTGTTCATGGAAAAGAATGAAAGAAGTTTAATGAAATTCTTCCAATTGTTTGGTTATGTACAAAATCTGTGGATTTTAAACAATTAAAGGGCAATAACTCTATGGAAAACTGACCAATAAAAAAAGAAAATGAGGGGCATCATCAAAGTATGTTGGTTCATATTTATTTCAAGTTTCATGAAATTCTACCAGCTTGTTACTGAGAAATGGCTGCAGACGTGTATTTTTCATTAAATCAAGGGCAATAACTCTAAGGGAAATTGACCAATCAAAAAAAAAAAACTTGACGGGCATCATTGCAGTATGTTGGCTCATGTTTATTTCAAGCTTGATGAAATTCTACCTGCTAGTTACTGAGAAATGGCTGCGGACTGACATTTTTGTGCATTTTTCATTAAATCAAGGGCAATAACTCTAAGGGAAATTGGCCAATCAAAAAAACAACTTAAAGGGCGTCATCACAGTATCTTGGTTCATGTTTATTTCAAGTTTGATGAAATTCTACCTGCTAGTTACTGAGAAATGGCTGCAGAAGGACATTTTTCATTAAATCAAGGGCAATAACTCTAAGGGAAATTGACCAATCCAAAAAAAAAACTCGACGGGCATCATCGCAGTATGTTGGTTCATGTTTATTTCAAGTTTCATGAAATTCTACCACGTAGTTACAGAGAAATGGCTGCGGACGGACGGACAGACTGACAACGCCATTTCAATACCCCACTCCCGATTTCATCGGCGGGAGATAAAAAAAACTTGGAAATAACGAAAAAATCTAATAATCCAAGGTTTAAGAATTTTGCATCATGAATTGTAAAATCAGAGGCACTGAAACTGTGTCGAAAATAGAGGGCTAAAGCAGCAACTGGTCAAGTCATTATTCATATTCTATGCTTACCCTGGCACTTTTTAATCTGTGCTACTTTTGTATAACCAGTACAGTACTTTTCCATTACAAAATCTATACTAACAGAATATGGAAGAATAGCCAAGAATTAGTTTTTGAACAAGAGCTGTCACCATTGGTGACAAACATCCCCAAAGCGTGCACAAGAATGCTACAGTTGTCTGTACAAAATATGCCAGAATAGTTTAGGTATGAATTATTTTGTGACCTTGACCTGAGTGACCCAGTGTAATGGTCAGTTTTTTCCCCAGTCAGTTTTTTCACCGGGCAAAAAACTGACTAGTTAGTTTCTTCCCCGGGGGAAAGAACTGACTAGTCAGTTTTTTCCCCGGGGAAAGAACTGACTGGGGGACAAATTGGGCTGTTACACCGGGTCATTAACATGACACATCTCAATATGGTTAACATTTGTGTCAAATTATATTCAAATCCCTTGATAAACTGCAGAGTTATGGACCATACAAGAAAAAGACCATGTTAACCTTTGACTTCTAAGTGTGACCTTGACCTTGGAACTAGGGGTCTGGGTCTTGCGCATGACATATCATCTCATTACAGGGAACATTTATGCCAAGTAATTTTAAAATCCCTCCGATGGCAGAGTTATGGACTGGACAAGAAACAGACCATGTTAACCTTTAACCTCTAGGTGTGACCTTGACCTTAGAGCTAGGGGTCTGGCTCTTGTGCATGACGCATTGTCTCATTATGGGGAACATTTACAAGTAATTTCAAAATCCCTTTATGGATGGCAGAGTTACAGCCTGTACAAGAATTTACAAGGACAGTGCGATTTTAATATGCCCACCTTCGGGGGCATAATAAAAATTAAACTTACAAGAGGTGCAAGCACATTTAAGGACCTATAAATATTTTACAGCCTTTGCTTACCAGTTGCTCTGAAATCAAATATTTACAGAAAGGAATACCAGTCAAGACAGTATATTTAAAAACCCTGCTTCATGTGGGGAACTTGTTGGTAACATGCAGTGAACTAGTATTCCAACACCACCTTAGGTTAGTTAACTTACTGCCATTCTTGAAATACTATCAAAATATGGTGTCAAATCTGTATAGAACAAAATATGCTTAAGGCAGTTCTGCACATTTGGATCAAGATTTTTTTCTACAATGTAGAATTTGAGTCAACTTTATGTTTCAAAACTTCAGAATACATAGAAAATTCGGCAAATAAAAAAGTTAGGGTGTATGCTCGTTTTTTTGCTAGAATGATTTGAAAAATTTTGACCTAACACAAGTTTTCATAATGGGTGTATCAAATCACAATTTCATAACATTTTCATGAATAGATTTTTTCTACACTGTAGATCTTAATGAAACTTCAGTCATAAATAAGCATATGGCTTGTAATATGGTGAAATTCAATGTGTAGGTCCGTGTGGTTGTTTTCTAGATATTTGCCAATGATTAAAGAGATCTGCGCATTTCTAGATGACTTTAAGACATATTTTGGAATTATTTAACATGTCAGATATTTTATTAACATCATATTTTAACTTTAGAAAGTAGTAACATTGCCATTGTAATAAATTTACTCACCTATTGCCACTAATTCATAAAATGATTTTCATAGTCGTACACTGAATCCAGGCTTTATTCTATGTTTTCCGGATAAATGACGTAACGTTGTTACTTCCGGTTTACCAAACATGCAGAACTACCTTAAAGACTAAGACTTAGAGACTAGAAGAAAACCTACCAGGAACTGAGATAATCCATGGCCTCCAACCTTTCACCTTTCCTCCAGCTGATACCAGGCCTCTGTGGGAACAGTAGATTTTTCACGGAGCCAGATGATGATGACATGCTGTCATAGTCTACCTGACGCACTGACAGGTCTGCTACCTTCAGTTTGTTACTTGGTGTTCCTTTCTCTGAACTTGAGAAAGTCAATGACTGGTCACTGTGGCTAACTGGTGTAAATCCACCTTCAATATCAAATACATCTATAATTATTTGAAAGGTGTCCGCAGTTATACTGCACTTACAAAACCCACTTTGTTTATCTGTGGTCTAAACAGGTTACAATTCAGGGGTAAATAACCAGAAGCATTTGATAATCTAATGATTATCGTTCAGTATTCGCAGACAAGTCATTCCTTATCTTATTGATAACTTCAAACAGGGATCATCCTACAAGGCGATTTGAGCGATATCGTCGCTTTAAAGTCGGCCACTTCGCCTAATTATCGCCACCAGGCGAAATCCGAATCGCCGAGTTTTCAGCGAGTTATTATCTGTTTACTTAAAGTTGTAAAACTTGATGCATATTGTAGATTAAATTATAGATAAATCCAGTCAACCCCGCCTACTCGCCTGTCAAACTTCAGCCAATCGTAGTGTTAATATCCCACAGTGTCAATCAATAATATTGTAAGCCGCCGCCATTTTGAAAATTTTCAATCGGCGTGTAAAAAGCCGATAAACTTAACGAGAGCATGATCTTATGCAACAATTGTATATTATTCTTTCATTTTATTAAAGATAACTTCAAAAATTATTTCAATTACCATGATTATGGTCAATTTCTGTGGGTACTGTGGATAAAAAATGATTTCGCGGACATCAGAACTGCCGTACAAAATATTGTAAAAAGATCGCCATTATCTACGAGTTTGGTATTACTTTCGAAAATATCAATAAATAAACTAATTAAATTTATAAATCTGAACAAGTTGATGCAAAAATCAGGCATTATAAAAGCATGAGAATCGAAACATGAATGAAAATTTTCACGGTGTTTTGATCGCGCACCTGTTAAATTTACGAGTTTCGGACATGTAAATTTCATATAAAAATTTAAAGGCGACTTTTTCAAAGCTAAGTGTATACTTTATTTAGAAATTCATGAAAATGATAATGCAAGAATCAATTTCCTTAAATAATTACTGTTTATAAGTTACAGCTAGACCCACAGAAACTGGATATATAGGCAGGAAACGGAATGCTATGCCGATTCTTCTCCTTAAATTCCTCAACTTCTCCCTAAATTCTGTGGAAGGAGAAGTCACTTCTCCCTAAAATTTTGACCTAGGATGATCCTTGCTTCAAATAATGGTTAACAAGACTGATATTACAAAGTATTTGTAAGACCTTTGGTTTGCACCATTTTAGATATTTTGTATTCTGTACATGTTATACCCTACCCCTAAATATACAAATAAAACCATGGTAATGAATAGAAAAATGTACTAACCAATTTCAATCGTGCATTTCTCACCTAAAATGTGCAATTTAGTAAATTGGTACTATGCATATTGAAAAAGTGTTAATTTATCTTCCATCTGCCAGTCATATTTTCTCAATATTTCATATCACAGAGACACTACGCATATCAGGGTCATCACTCTGGTTTTGTAGGGTGAATTTCAAGAAGAAACTCCAGTACAACAAGAGCTTGTAGAACACGAAATGTCCCCTTTGATGCATTCAGTAATTGCACAAGGAACAGAAATTATTTGGTCACTGTGCACTGGACGTATGACATACTGACCTTAAATCAATAATTTGTAAGTAAACTCCGTATCAAATATGTGAACTTAGACCAAAGCATTCTATAGTTATTTGGCAAAAAAAGTTCTACTGTTCTGGGTAAATGTGACCTTGACCTTTGACCTACTGACTTCAAAATCAATAGCTGTCCATGATCAACATCTCTTAAGTTTCATGATCCTAGGCCAAAGTGTTCTCAAGTTATCGTCCCGAAACAGTTTAATTGTTCTGGGTCACTGTGACCTTGACCTTTGGCCTACTTACTCAAAACCAATAGGGGTCATCTGCTGGTCATACCCAACCTCCCCATTAGCATTCATGATCCTTAGACACAAGTGTTCTCAAGTTATCGTCCTGAAACTGTTTAACTGTTCCAGGTCACTGTGACCATGGCCTTTGACCTACTTAACTCAAAATAAATAGGGGTCATCTGCTGGTCATGACCAACCTCCCTATCAACTTTCATAATCGCAGGCCCAAGCACTCTCAAGTTAACGTCCGGAAACGGTTTAACTGTTCCTGGTTACTGTGACCTTGATCTTTGGCCTACTGGCCTCAAAGTAAATAGGGGTCATCTACTGTTCATGACCAACCTCCCTATCAACTTTCATAATCCTAGGCCCAAGCGCTCCTGAGTTATCATCCGGAAACAGATTGGTCTATGGACAGACAGACAGACAGACCCACCGGAATAACGACTGACCAACATCTGCAAAACAATATACCCTTCAAAGGGTGAATAATGCTGAATAATATTCCTACATGGTTTCGGTACTACAGGTCAAGATATATGTAACACAAACTTTTGAGCACATTATGCATATATTTCACTAAGTCAAGGACCATAACTCTGGTCTGGCTGCGTAAAATCCCACACAGAGAACACCAGGTGCACAACTTCACATGCTATATAACAATCCTAATGTTTTATGACTCAAGGTCAAATACTTACTGAGATACATGTGATACAAACTTCTATGCCCTTTATGCATATTTTTGACTAAATCAAGGGTTTTTGACAGAAAACCACAGGTGAACAACTTCACACACTGAATAAAATTCCTATGATGTTTCATGACCCTAGATCAAATATGTTTAAAGATTTGTGTAAAACCAACTTTATGCCCATTTATGCATATTTTTGACTAAGTCAAAGGAAGTAACTCTGGTTTCGCTAATGAAATCTCAAACAAAATCCCAGATGGAAAACTTCAAATGCTAAATTAGAGGTTGTTTTTCATGAAAAATGTATGTCTCCCACCACTTACCATTCAGAAATTGTAAAATGCCACAAATGAACGGCCGTAACTCCAGGGAAAATTATTGAATGATTACATTCCAATGATACACACAACTAGGCTTTGCAGCTGTATTTCCTGTGAAGTTTGGTGGAACTCCAGCCAGTAACACAGATAAAAGAATTTGACAAATTAATAAGAAAATCATTTAATCTGAACATGACGGTTATATGTACAACTATGCTTCATACTAATCACTTGAGAGGAATGGTGAAATTCAGCAGTATTGTATACAGCAAGTAGAGTATACACTGTAAAATATAACAAATCAAGGGCCATTACTCGGCAGAAAATCACTGAACCAGAACATGCCAATAATATGTATAACTAGGCTTGGCATTGAGAACGCCTGTAACGTTTGGTGGAAATCTGCCCAATGGTGTAAGAGAAGTTGCCAAAATATCATAAAATTTGACAAATAAAAGGCAATAACACCACTGAAAATCATTGAACCAGAACATGTCAAAAATATGCTTAATAAGACTTGGCACTGTTCACTCCTGTAAGGTTTGGTGGAAATCTGCCCTAATATATAAGGGAGGTGGCTAAAACATCATAAAATTTGAACAAATGATTGGCAATAACTGCCGAAAAACTACAAACTGGAACATGCCCAAGACATGCACAACTAGAGTTGTCACAGGAGTGACGAATTATACCCCCACAATATGGCCTTGTCACAGAACTTAGCCAATGTCAAAGCTGAACTTACTTGACCTTTGACCTACTGACCTCAAAATCAACAGAGGTCATCTGCTGGTCATGATCAACCTCCCTATGAAGTTTCAAGATCCTCGGCCCAAGCGTTCTCAAGTTATTGTCCGAAAAAGATTTAAATGTTCCAGGTCACTCTGACCTTTGACCTTTGGAACTCAAAATCATTAAAGGTCATCTGCTGGTCATAAGTTTCGTGATCCTAGTCCCAAGCGTTCTGAAGTTATTGTCCGGAAACAGTTTAAATCTTTCGAGTCGCTGTGACCTTGACCTTTGACCTACTGACCTCAAAATCAAGAGGGGTCATCTGCTGGTGCTAACCAACCTCCCTATCAATTTTCATGATCCTAGGCCCAAGCATTCTCAAGTTATCTTCCAGAAACTGTTTAACTGTTTCGTATTATTTTGACGACCTTTGACCTACTAGCCTCAAAGGCGAATGTGACCTGTAATTCAATCATGTTACACCTGTGTACAAAAATTTATGATCCTAGACCCAAGCGTTCTAAAGTTATCATCCGGAAACCATTTAACTGTTCCGAGTCACTGTGACCTTGACCTTTGACCTACTGACCTCAAAGTAGAACTTGACCTGTATTTTATAATGTTACACCTGTGTACTAAAATTTATGATCTTAGGCCCAAGCGTTCTCAAGTTATCATCCGGAAACCATTTAACTGTTCCAAGTCACTGTGACCTTGACCTTTGACCTACAGACCTCAAAGTTGAACTTGACCTGTGTTTTACAATGTTACATCTGTGTACCAAAAATTATTTAAATCGGTCAAGCCTTTCATGAGTTATCATCCGGAAACCGTTTTACTGTTCAGGCTCGCTGTGACCTTGACCTTTGACCTACTGATCCCAAATTCGAACTTGACCTGTATTTTCTGATGTTGCACCTGTGTACCAAAAATTATTTAAATTGGTCAAGCCTTTCAAGAGTTATCACCCGGAAACCATTAAAACCAATGGACCGACTGCCAAGCTCACTCCTATATACACCCCCACCCACACACCCAAACTTCGTTTTGTGGGGGTATAACTAGGCTTGGCAATGATCACTTTTGTGAAGTTAGTATATTCCTCCATGTGGTTTCGAAGCAGTTGCCTTGACAAGGTAAAATACAACAAATCAAGGACCATAACTCCACCCACAAGAGGGTCATTGACCCTATAGCGCTCACCTGTGTACAAGGCTTCAAGTATGCTTGTATAAGTACAGAGTTAGGTTTCTTCTATGTTAACCTATATTACATACAGGTCACACACACTTCTGAACCTAGGGCAATAATTTGAAAAATTACGGTATACATGACAAATCTGATATCACATGTCAAATATCAAGGCACTAGCTCTTATTGATTCAGAGAAGAAGATTTTCAAAGTTTCTAATATAAAAGCCTATAGTAAGTACATGTCAGACACGGGTGTGGCCATCTTTTGACCTTAAGGCAATAATTTGGACAAGTATGGTATACATAAAGAGAAAAGTGACCACCCCCCCTGGGTGCCATGTTTTTTGACAAATCGGAATAATCTGAACAATCTTGGTAGAGGGTCACACAAGAAGCATTTGTGTATAATAATTTTAAAATCTGGTTAGCAGTTTCACACAAGAAGATTTTTAAAGTTTCCACTACATACATATAGGGAAAAGTGACCACATCCTTTGGTAGCCATGTTTTTTGACAAACCAAAATAATTTGAACAATCTTGGTAGAGGGTCACTCAAGGACCATTTGTGTAAAATTATTCTAAAATCAGGCTAGCAGTTTCACACAAGAAGATTTTTGAAGTTTCCACTATATACATATAGGGAAAAGTGACCACGCCCTCTGGCGGCCATGTTTTTTGACAAATCGGTATAATCTGAACAATCTTGGAAGAGGGTGACATAAGGACTATTTGTGTAAAATTATTCTAAAATCGGGCTAGCAGTTTCACACAAGAAGATTTTTAAAGTTTCCACTATATACATATAGGGAAAAGTGATAATGCCCTCTGGCGGCCATGTTTTTTGACAAATCAAAATAATTTGAACAATCTTGGTAGAGTGTCACACACAAACCATTTGTGTAAAATTATACTAAAATTGGGCCAGTAGTTTCACACAAGAAGATTTTTAAAGTTTCCACTATAAAAGTGATCATGCCCTCTGGCGGCCATATTTTTTGACGAATCAATATAATTTGAATAATCTTGGTAGAGGGTGACATAAGGACCACTTTGTTAAATTATTTCAAAATCGGACCATCAGTTTAGGACGAGATGTCGTTTGAAGATTTTTCTATTTTTAGCTCTGGCAGCCATGTGTTTTGACGAATGAATATAATTTGAACAATCTTGGTAGAGGGTGACATAAAGACCATTTGTGTGAAATTATTTCAAAATCGGACTATCAGTTTAGGAGATGTCGTTTGAAGATTTTTCTATTTTCAGCTCTGGCGGCCCCTGTGTGCAACCAAGCGGAACCGTTTGAACTATTTTGGTAGAGAACCATCCAAGGAACATCCATGCCAAGTTTCATCAAAATCCATTCAGTGGTTATGGAGATGTCTTTTAAACACAATTGTTGACGACGGACATAGCGTGATCACAAATATATACACAATAAGGCTTGGCACTGATCACTCCTGTACGGTTTGATGGAAATGTGCCCAATTGTGTGAGAGAAGTGGCCAAAGCATCATAAAATTTGATGAATCAAAGGCCATAACTCTGTAGAAATGAACAATCTAGAAATTGCTGATATGGGCAACCATGCTTGGTAATGATCACTCTTGTGAAGTTGGTGTAAATCCATCCAGTCGTGTTGGAGGAGTTGCGTGGACAAACTTTGTGACAGACAGACAGCACAAAAGCAATATATCTTCCACACTACATGTGGAAGATACAATAATATTCTTATATTTCATAATCCTAGGTCAGATTCTTTTTGACATACAGGAGACACAAGCTTTTAGACTGTTTATATGCATATTTTTGTCTAAAAGGTTTGATGACTCTGGGTCAAATACTTTTTCAGATATACACGACACAAAATTGGACAGAACAACCAGGGCAACTCTTAAAAGTGCTCAGAAAAACTACAATAGTTAAATGTTGAGAATATTTCTCCTTTAGTTACTAAACAAGCTGACCATAGTGACTGTAAGTCTCTCACTTTAAGCTGCCTATTTGATCTTGAATATATGTATGATACACTGAATCATGAATAATTATTACTGTACAAACAAGAGCTATCACAGGAGATAGCACTCTCGACTATTCCGATAGTGAAACTGGGCATATCTGAGGCAGCTGGAGCTGTCAGTGGAGTGCTAAAACATCTCCAATGAGGACCAAGATATTGGATAAAAGCTGTGTCACATGCATATAGTAGTAACAGAGATCGAAGTCAAGTGTATATAAAACAGTTACTAAGTATACAAGGCAGTCTGAAAGACAGCTAATTCCCCCGCCACTGCTATGGATAGTGAAAGGGTAAACACTTGACCTTTAGCTGTGACCTGGACCTGCACAACGTCTTGATGAAGTGATCATTTGACCCAAGTTTCATGAAAATCTCTCAAGGGGTTTAGGAGATACAAAGCTCAAACCTTTGACCTTGAGTTGTGACCTTGACCTTGAGCTGACATGGCTGACTCATGAGTTCTTGATGAGGTGATCATTTGACCCAAGTTCGATGAAAATCCTTCAAGGGGTTTAGGAGATACAGAGTGGACACAAATTGGTAGGCTCAAACCTTTGACCCTAAGTTGTGACCTTGACCTTGAGCCGGCATGGCTGACTCATGGGCTCTTCACATCGTCTTGAAGAGGTGATCATTTGACCCTAGTTTTATAAAATTCCTTCAAGGGGTTTAGGAGATATAGAGCGGACACAAAATGGAAGGCTCAAACCTTTGACCTTGAGTTGTGACCTTGACCTTGAGCCAACAAGGCTGGCTCATGGGTTCTGCACATCGTCTTGATGAGCCGGCATGGTTGACTCATAAGTTCTGCACATAGTTTTGATGAGGTGATCATCTGACCCAAGTTTTATAAAATTCCTTCAAGGGGTTTAGGAGATCGACAGCGGACACGAAATGGAAGGCTAAAACCTTTGACCTTGAGTTGTGACCTTGACCTTGAGCCGGCATGGCTGACTCATGAGTTCTGCACATCGCCTTGATGAGGTGACCATTTGACCCAAGTTTGATGAAAATCCTTCAAGGGGTTTAGGAGATATAGAGCGGACACAAAATAGAAGGCTCAAACCTTACACCCTAAGTTGTGACCTTGACCTTGAGCCAGCATGGCTGACTCATGGGTCCTGCACATCGTCTTGATGAGGTGATCATTTGACAAAAGTTTTATAAAATTTCTTCAAGGGGTTTAGGAGATATAGAGCGGACACAAAATGGAAGGCTCAAAACTTTGACCTTGAGTTGTGACCTTTACCCGACAAGGCTGGCTCATGGGTTCTGCACATCGTCTTGATGAGGTGATCATTTGACCCAAGTTTCATGAAATTCTTTAAGGGGTTTAGGAAATCACGGCTACTAAACGCTAGCGCCACCACCAAATTGTGGTGATTAGGAAAAGAGCTATCGACATTTCCGTGGTGCAGCTATCGCCCGTTTCTACTGGTAAACACGTGAGCAAAATTTATATTTTATCTTATATTTTTATTGACAGAACTTTTTTCGAAAATCAGAGAATGTAGTTCCGTGTAACAACACTTTTATTACAGGTTGGCTGTTACTTCATTAAAATATTATGCAAATTGTGGTGCCAGGAGCTTTTCTCCCGAATCTGACAGTGGCATATTTTCATATCGGCCAGTGTTCAAACACCATTCCGATGAATAGACACACTGTAAGAACATACCTGCGCATGCAAAAGGTGTAGAAATGAATTACATGTATTCTCATACACCAAAGAATTACGAAAAACACAGTAAAAAGTTAAAACACGACTATTTTTGAAAGTAGTGGTGGTGGTACTGTTGTATATGCTTAGTGGCTGATATATTCAATTTTAATTTATGAAAATGTCTGTCTGCAAGCCACGGAAATTTCTACAATAATCGATGTTACCAACCTATCCCACACTATACCCAAATTACGTTACTCAATAAAATACATGTAGTAACCTCTACATGATCGCAAAATAATCTACATGTATATGGATTCAGATTGTACATCAGTCTAAGCTCTATTGATTAATCATATTTAATCGATTGGAATTGAAAATGTGCTGTTCTCACTTTTCAGAAAGAATTGTGAAAGTAAGGTATTTTGTTTACAATGACATGCAAACAACATATAAAAACAAAGGGAAGTAACTTTCAGAATGTTAATAAAACTAGAACTGTCACAGGAGTGACTCATACCCCCACCATACGGTCTTGTCACAGAAGAATGGCAACCATAAGGAATCTTAAAAATACTTTGGAGTACTTCATCCTGGGCTTCCACATATAAGTAATACTAGTATAATACTAGTATAGTAATACTAGTAAATATTTTAAATCTCTAATATTAGAGATACACTAAAAATGAATACAAAAAAGTGTCTTACCGACCCATGTTACCACGGAAAAATGTTTTTACTTTTTACATAGGACTTATAAGGCATACAGACACTAAATAGAAAAATGGCGCGAAAAAAAATGGTAGTCGCATAATGGCGGATACAAATAGTCCTCAGTTTTTTCGCTGTGTAGAGCTATTTTCCTTATTTTCTTTGCATTTTTTTTGGTAAAATCACATGACAGATCTATGCTTGACATGAAGATAGCATTTTGATCATGAAATAACACCATGACAAAATTTTTCATGGAAACTTAGATCATACACCACCAGTATAATTTGGGGTCTCATTTTTTAGCTGATTTTGCAGTTTGTGTGTTTGACTGAAATTATTTTTCTTGCATCAAACATGACCCCCACTTTTCTTTTGATTTTTAGTTAGCACTGACAATATTCTTCAAGAAAATGTAAGTTACAGAAATTTAAAATGGGTCCTGATGTGTGCTGCGGTCATTGGAAGTAGGTCAATTTTATATAGAATAAAGAACAACAACTATTTAGTGTGTTATAACCTATAAGATGACATTGGTATAAAATGAAATCTGGCCAGATAATGGTGGAAAAGGGCTAGTTTGATTAGAATTTGATAGAAAATGACAAATTAATTGCAATTTTGTTGAAAATGAGGATAAAACCCAAAAATATCACATTTTCACTGTTTTGGGTGTATTTTTTTCAAAAACTGCATATTTATAGGCTACTGACTGCTATTTTCTGTCCATCAGAGGTAAAAGTGAAGATATATAACAGTTTAAATGTGTAATTTGCATGCAGATCAGAGTAGAAAATGTCAAAACAGGGCAAAACAAGGCTGAATTTAGGGTAACTGCTTCAACATTATGTCGCGACAGCTATTTTTGACAAAATCTGACGCTTTGTCTTATGGTACTGAAAATGCCATAAAAACTTGGAAACAGTTGATATCAAGCTAAAACCTTGTATTTCTTCATGCATTTGGGTTTCTTGTACATTTCAAATGAAATTGGCACACTGTCAGAGAAAAAAGTTTTTCTTATAGGCATACAGACACTAAATAGAAAAATGGCGCGAAAAAAAATGGTAGTCGCATAATGGCGGATACAAATAGTCCTCAGTTTTTTCGCTGTGTAGAGCTATTTTCCTTATTTTCTTTGCATTTTTTTTGGTAAAATCACATGACAGATCTATGCCTGACATGAAGATAGCATTTTGATCATGAAATAACACCATGACAAAATTTTTCATGGAAACTTAGATCATACACCACCAGTATAATTTGGGGTCTCATTTTTTAGCTGATTTTGCAGTTTGTGTGTTTGACTGAAATTATTTTTCTTGCATCAAACATGACCCCCACTTTTCTTTTGATTTTTAGTTAGCACTGACAATATTCTTCAAGAAAATGTAAGTTACAGAAATTTAAAATGGGTCCTGATGTGTGCTGCGGTCATTGGAAGTAGGTCAATTTTATATAGAATAAAGAACAACAACTATTTAGTGTGTTATAACCTATAATAAAAAAGTTAGAAAAATACCTAAAATATTGAAAATCTAAAAATAGGATTTCTAAAAATAGACTAATTCCTGGAATTTAAGGGGAAGAAACTCAGTACAACGGTTAAAAAAAGGTTACTTCCCTTTGGCTCTAAGCCAATCAGAATGAGATATAGTGAAAATACATCAAAATTAACCTTAAATTCTAGGTAAAAGGGGACACAATTCAAGAAAAATAGTGTCAGAGTTATGCACCTTGTGTCACATGATGTGGGTGATGAGGTGGAACATCTATTTTAAGTTTGAATCAAATCCATTCAGTAGTAATTGAGATATAGTGAAAATACATCAAAATTAACCTTAAATTCTAAGTAAAAAGGGGCATAATTCATGAAAAATTGGTGTCAGAGTTATGCACCTTGTGTCACATGATGTGGGTGATGAGGTGGAACATCTATTTTAAGTTTGAATCAAATCCATTTTGTAATAATTGAGATATAGTGAAAATACATCAAAATCAACCTTAAATTTAAAGTAAAAGGGGACATAATTCATAAAAAATTTATGTCAGAGTTAAGCACCTTATGTCACAACATCTGGGTGATGAGGTGGAACAACTATTTTAAGTTTGAATCAAATCCATTTAGTAACAAGAGGACCATGATGGTCCTGAATCGCTCACCTCTTCCCACATGACCCAGTTTTGAGAATGACGTCGTTTTTTCTCTTATTTGACATAGTGACCTAGTTTTGAACTTGACCTAGGTATTATCAAGATAAAAATTCTGACCAATTTTCATGAAGATCCATTGAAAAATATGGTCTCTAGAGAGGTAACAAGGTTTTTCTATTATTTGACCTATTGACCTAGTTTTCGAAGGTACGTGACCCTGTTTTGAACTTTAACTAGATATCATCAAGGTGAACATTCTCACTAATTTTCATGAAGATCTCATGAAAAATATGGCCTCTAGAGAGGTCACAAGGTTTTTTCTATTTTTATACCTACTGGCCTAGTTTTGACCGCACGTGACCCGGTTACGAAACTGACCTAGATATCATCAAGATGAACATTCAGATCAATTTTCATGAAGATCCATTGAAAAATATGGCCTCAAAGAGAGGTCAAAAGATTTTAATAATTTTAGACCTACTGACCTAGTTTTTTACCGCAGTTGACCCAGTTTCAAACTTGACCTAGATATCATCAAGATGAACATTCAGACCAACTTTCATACAGATCCCATGAAAAGTATGGCCTCTAGAGAGGTCACAAGGTTTTTTTTATTATTTGACCTACTGACCTAGTTTTTTAAGGCACGTGACCCAGTTTCGAACTTGACCTAGATATCATCAAGGTGAACATTCTGACCAATTTTCATGAAGATCCATTCACAAGTATGGCCTCTAGAGAGGTCACAAGGTTTTTCTATTTTTAGACCTACTGACCTAGTTTTTGACCGCAGTTGACCCAGTTTCGAACGTGACCTAGATATCATCAAGATGAATATTTAGACCAATTTTCATACAGATCCCATGAAAAATATGGCCTTTAGAGAGGTCACAAGGTTTTTCTATTATTTGACCTACTGACCTAGTTTTTGAAGGCATGTGACCCACTTTCCAATTTGACCTAGATATCATCAAGATGAACATTCAGACCAACTTTCATACAGATCCCATGAAAAATATGGCCTCTAGAGAGGTCACAAGGTTTTTCTATTATTTGACCTACTGACCTAGTTTTTGATGGCACGTGACCCACTTTCGAAACTGACCTAGATATCATCAAGATGAACATTCTGACCAATTTTCATGAAGATCTCATGAAATATATGGCCTCTAGAGAGGTCACAAGGTTTTTCTATTTTTAGACCTACTGACCTAGTTTTTGACCCCACGTGACCCAGTTTCGAACTTGAACTAGATATCATCAAGATGAACACTCAGACCAACTTTCATACAGATCCCATGAAAAATATGGCCTTAAGAGAGGTCACAAGGTTTTTCTATTATTTGACCTACTGACCTAGTTTTTGATGGCACGTGACCCAGTTTCGAACTTGACCTAGATATCATCAAGATAAACGTTCTGACCAATTTTCATGAAGATCTTATTAAATATATGGCCTCTAGAGAGGTCACAAGGTTTTTCTATTTTTAGACCTACTGACCTAGTTTTTGACCCCACTTGACCAAGTTTCGAAATTGCCCTAGATATCATCAAGGTGAACATTCTGACCAATTTTCATGAAGATCTTGTGAAATATATGGCCTCTAGAGAGGTCACAAGGTTTTTCTATTTTTAGACCTACTGACCTAGTTTTTGATGGCACGTGACCCAGTTTCGAACTTGACCTAGATATCATCAAGATGAACATTCTGACCAACTTTCATAAAGATCCCATGAAAAATGTGACCTCTAGAGTGGTCACAAGCAAAAGTTTACGCACGGACGCACGGACGCACTGATGGACGGACGACGGACGCTGCGCGATCACAAAAGCTCACCTTGTCACTTTGTGACAGGTGAGCTAATAACTGAGATATAGTGAAAATACAACAAAAATTAAACCCTTTAAAATTTTCTAAGTAAAATGGGACATAATTCATGAAAACTTGGTGTCAGAGTTATGCACCTTGTGTCACATGATGTGGGCACATGATGTGGGTGATGAGGTGGAACATCTATTTTAAGTTTGAATCAAATCCATTCAGTAGTAACTGAGATAAAGTGAAAATACATCAAAATCAACCTTAAATTCTAAGTAAAAAGGGGCATAATTCATAAAAAATGGTGTCAGAGTTATGCACCTTATGTCACATGATTGGGTGATGAGGTGGAACATCTATTTTAAGTTTGAATCAAATCCATTAGTAATAACTGAGATATAGTGAAAATACAACAAAATTAACCTTAAATTCTAAGTAAAAGGGGACATAATTCATGAAAACTTGGTGTCAAGAGTTATGCACCTTGTGTCACATGATGTGGGTGATAAGGTGGAACATGTATTTTAAGTTTGAATCAAATCCATTTGGTAATAACTGAGATAATAGATTTCGGGACGCAACGGGACGGGACGGGACGGGACGCGACAAAACTGACTCCTATATACCCCCCTCAAACATGTTTGGTGGGGGTATAATAAATAAATTCTACACTATCTTCAAATTATTTCCGGGACACAAATCTTTGTTTGAAATAAAGGTATTGCTACTTTTTTTCTTGACCTGAATTTAAAGTACACTTACGTTTGTATTTAAGTACAATATTTATAGGTTAGAAATAATTCTACATTAACATTTTTAACAAAAGAAACTAGAAAATGCTTTTGTAAAACAGCACATGTCTCCCCCAATGCAAAGTCCTATAGGCAAGAAGTCAATAGGGTTCAGGAGCGAAAGTCAAAGAAACACTGATGGTTCGCTGCAATAGGGATCATCTACTTGGCATGTCCAGTCATCCCGCTAAATTTCAACACTCTTGGCCTAGTGGTTCTCAAGTTACTGTTCAGGCTCCTGTGACCTTGACCTTTGATCAAGTGACCTCAAAATAAATAGGGGTCATCTACTCTGCATGTGCAATCATCCTATTAAGTTTCAACATTGTAGGTCAAGTGGTTCTCAAATTATTTCCAAAAAATGATTTTACATGAACAGGCCACTGTGACCTTGACCTTTAATAGACTGACCCCAAAATCAATAGGGGTCATCTACTCTGCATGTTCAATCATCCTATGAAGTTTCAACATTCTGGGTCAAGTGGTTCTCAAGTTATTGATCGGAACTGGTTATCAATGTTCAGGCCACTGTGACCTTGACCTTTAACGGAGTGACCCCAAAAACAATAGGGGTCATTTACTCTGCATGAACAATCATCCTATGAAGTTTCAACATTCTGGGTCGAGAGGTTCTCAAGTTATTTATTAGAAATGGTTTTCCATGTTAAGGCCCCTGTGACCTTGACCTTTAATAGAGTGACCCTAAAATCGTTAGGGGTCATCTACTCTGCATGACCAATCATCCTATGAAGTTTCATCATTCTGGGTCAAGTGGTTCTCAAGTTACTGACCGGAAATGGTTTTCAATGTTCGGGCCCCTGTGACCTTGACCTTTAACAGAGTGACCCAAAAATCGTTAGGGGGCATCTACACTGCATGATCAATCATCCTATTAAGTTCAACATTCTGGGTCAAGTGGTTCTCTAGTTATTGATCGGAATGGTTTTTCAATGTTCAGGCCCCCCGTGACCTTGACCTTTGACGGAGTGACCCCCAAAATCAATAGGAGTCATCTACTCTTCATGATCAATCATCCTATGAATTTGCAACATTCTGGGTCAAGTGGTTCTCTAGTTATTGATCGGAAATGGTTTTCAATGTTCAGGCCCCTGTGACCTTGACCTTTGACGGAGTGACCTCAAGATCAATAGGGGTCATCTACTCTTCATCACCAATCATCCTATGAAGTTTCAACATTCTGGGTCAAGTGGTTCTCTAGTTATTGATCGGAAATGGTTTTCAATGTTCAGGCCCCTGTGACCTTGACCTTTGACAGAGTGACCCCAAAATCAATAGGGTCATCTACTCTTCATGACCAATCACCCTATGAAGTTTCAACATTCTGGGTCAAGTTGTTCTCTAGTTATTGATCGGTAATGGTTTTCAATGTTCAGGCCCCTGTGACCTTGACCTTTGACGGAGTGACCCCAAAAACAATAGGGGTCGTCTACTCCAGCAGCCCTACAACCCTATGAAGTTTGAAGGTTCTAGGTCAAATGGTTCTCCAGTTATTGCCCGGAAATGAAGTGTGACGTACGGACGGACAGACGGACAGGGCAAAAACAAGAGTGGGGGAGACATAAATATTTACTTGACTACGGGAGTCCCAAGGGTCTGTGAGTATTTTGTTCTTTTCTTTTTTCTTGGACAGAGAATGTTTCATAAAGGTAAATAAACTATGATCGTGTTTTTCTTTCTTTAATAACATAATTCCTTGCAGGAAGATTATCAATTGGAGAATATTGTGTTTGTCTTGTTCCGGACGCGTCAGCGATTCGTATTATTGAACGCCGTAACAGCGCCACCACTACTGTATAGCGCCATCACTAGAGTTATAGCGCCACCACTTTTAAAAATCCTGGTATATTTCTTTTAACCCGAGATTCTATTATTCATGGTGTGCATACATGTCAAGTTTCCCGGATAGTCCGGGAGTTTCCCGGATTCAGACCCAATTTTCCAGACGTACGGAAAACTTAAGTATCTCCCGGAAAATCATTTTTCCATAATAAACAATCATACCTTTAGTGTAATTTTGGACAGATGCCAGCCTTAGTCAGACAGTTTTTACATTCCAGTGGCCAAAATTCCAAGCATCAAATATTAAATCACTAATTACACACTGTGGCTGACGGCTGACGTAATTTATCACTCTATCCATAAAAGTTTAACAAGGTCACGCTCTGATGACATCAGTCGACAGGTGTATGTATGGGTTATTTTTAGATTGTGTTAACGCGAGTTTACATAATGTCATGATATGGAAATTTTAGATGGGAAAAGATTTGAATACATTTGAAATTGAGTAGATAAATTGGAGTGATGGGAATCATTACCACCAATGGCAGAAGTGTCAACAACTTGAAATAGGTTTAAACATTTTTTAACAGCTATGATTTTGTATTTTTATTTCCATTTTTATTGAGTAAAAACACGAACTCTAATTTTTTTAAACTATATAAAGTCAAAATGTTGAAATAGATTCATTTCCAATCTATTTTAGCTACTGCTCGTGGGCTAAAATTCTAGGAATGTCAAAAAGACCTGCAGATTATTCACTGGATACTATTCTCCTCTGCTTATTAAAAGATAATAACTGAATAAATTTAAATCAATACTTAAAAAATGTTTAAACCCTTACCCTGCTAAATTTCTATAATGAACTTGCCCATCTTTCAATCTGGATAGTTAACCATTAACTGTTAAAAGAGGTGACTGACTGAATGGATACAGTGCAAATCATGATCAGACTTCAGGTATGTGCAGGCTGATCATGATCTGCACTGATCGCAAAGACAGAATTAACAGTGTCCAGCATGATAAGATAAAATGCAAATTACAACCCCTGAAACCATTACCCAAATCTATTAATCAAGTCAGAAAGGATAGGTTTAGATCTAATCTGTTTAACAGTTTTATGTTCGACCTAAAATTTCCTAAAAAATACCGGTCGATAAAACTCCTGGATTTTCATCAAATCTCCTGGATTTTCAACTGATATCTCCTGGGAAATTGTCCTGGGAACTTGACATGTATGGGTGTGTGTGTATATAATTATTTATCATTTCTGCACCATTTGCATGCGCAGGTATGTTCTTACAGTGTGTCTATTCATCAGAATGGTGTTCGAATACTGGCCGATATGAAAATGTGCCACTGTCAGATCCGGGAGAAAAGCTCCTGACACCACAATTTGCATATTATTTTAATGAAATAACAGCCAACCTGTAGTAAAAGTGTTGTTACACGGAACTACATTTTCCGATTTTCAAAAAAAGTTCTATCAATAAAAATATAAGATAAAATGTAAATTTTACTCATGTGTTTACCAGTAGAAACGGGCGATAGCTGCACCACGGAAATGTCGATAGCTCTTTTCCTTATCACCACAATTTGATGGTGGCGCTAGCGTTTAGTAGCCGTGGAAATATGGATCGGACACGAAGGTGTTATGGACAGACGGACGGACGGACAGAAGGACAGACGGAAGGACGGACAGAAGGATGAACGGAGACCATTGCTATAACCCCCCACCACTTGTGGCGGGGGATTAAAAAGAGGCATATTAAATTCATGGAAAATTTCTGCAACAGTAATGCACCTTGTGTCATATCATTTAGCTAATAATGTGGAACAACTATTTTGTTTTATTTTGTTTAAGTTTGAATCAAATCCATTTAATAACAACTGAGATAGAATGAAAGTGCACCAAAACTTAAACCTGAAATTCTACTTCTAAGTAAAAAGGGGGATAATTCATGAAATATTGGTTCAAGAGTTATGGCATTTGTGTCATATGATGTGGGTGTTGATGGGAAATAACTATTTTAAGTTTGAAACAGATCTATCAAGTCATTACAGTGAAAAAGAGAAAGTGCATCAAAACATTAACCAAGGTGTGGACGCGGAATGGATGCTGACATGTACGCCAAAGATAGCTCTCCATAAACTTTACCAAAAAGACAAAATTTTGTACAAATTCCCTCAAGTATCAAATGTAATTTATTTTTATAAAATTGTTTAAAATCAATAAATAAATTTTAATTTGCAGGTAAAACCTAAATTATAATGGCTATGCATAATACATAGGTAGTTATGGTAGTAGCCCCACAGATTTTCTGGCATGCCCCAGGCTCTGGACATGGGATTTAAAAGAATCTTTTCTCACCTGATTCTGGCAAACTTTTAGGTACATCAAAATTATCAGTAACTGGTGTAAGTGGGTCTTCCACTGACTGGTTGTCTATAACTTGTTCCTCGATTATCTCCCCTACAATATCAGTGCCCTCAACATCCATCTCAAACCCTGTGAGAGCCGAGTGCTCCTCCATTACTACAGGATCATCATGTACTGAAGTTGTTTCTGGGAGTGGTGTAGCATCTGGTAGTGATGTCCCATCAGGCATTGACATTCTATCTACTACAGCTTCATCATCATTTCCAACAAGGTCAACCAGACTCCCATCAAGCTTTGTACCAAAATTTTGGACAACTGACATTTCAGAACTGCCATCTAAAAATTATAATAATTAAAATCAAAATTAAATCAGCATTCTAACAAGGCTCGATTTGATTTTCAGTTAAACAAAGAAGGAAATCAAGCTCTGTATATTTTGAGATAAACAACGGTTAACACGCGGACCTGTAAGACAGCATTATGATGTCAAATATGACGTCAAATTGCCGCATGATGTCCGATACATTACTCCTCTGGTAAATGAAGTTCGGCACAATATTTATTAAAATATGTCAATGAGCATGTCAGAATGAAAACTAGAATGTGTCTGTATGACACCAGGTGTGCCCCCCACCCCCACTGTCACATTTGTCACAAATAAGTGGAAATAATACAAATGTTTGCAGTCTGTGACCTAGTTTTTGAACCCACCTGAACCAGATTTGAATATAACCTGTAGATCATCAAGATTAACGTTCTGACCAAGTTTCATTAAGATATGGTCATAAATGTGGCCTCTAAAGTGTAAACTAGCTTTTCCTTTGATTTGACCTGGTGACCTAGTTTTTGAACCTACATAACCCAGATTCAAATTGGACCTTGAGATCATCAAGATTACCATTCTGACCAAGTTTCATGAAGATATAGTCATAAATGTGGCCTCTACCGTGTTAACAAGCTTTTCCTTTGATTTGACCCCGTGACCCAGTTTTTGACCCGACATGACCCAGGTTCGAACCTGACCTAAAGTAATTACTGTGAAATCATTTTTATTCGCGTGGGACAAATTTTCGCGTATTTCGCGCTAGGACACATGCACGAATTTAAGACCGCGCTAATATTATTTTTTGATTATATTTCTCCTTTCTAAAATTGAAAATGCGCGAATTTAAGCCCGCGCGAAACAGTCCTTCTTCACGTTTGCGCGAAATTTCATGCCAGCGAATTTTAATGATCTCACAGTACCTATACCACCTTAATGCCAGTAGGCAAAAAATGGGACTTTGAGTTTCGTGCGGTTTTCAAAGGTTTCCAGTTTTTAGAAGGTCCGGTTTTCGAAAGTTCGACTGTATCTATCTCAAAACTTAACTGGGAGCCTTCAAATCCAGATTTCCTGATTACTCCGGAATTATACAACCCCTGTAAATACATTTCACACACAGGTACCCTGAAACTAGGAAATGATGAAAATTTAATGTGTTTCCCTACGTTCCCATTATCAAGACATACTAACCTGTGGTTGTCATCTGTGAGTCTGTGCATGCAGATGGAGCACTGGCTTCTTCAGACATTTTTCTTTCTTAACTCTATAGTTGTCTGTAAAATGAAAAGAAAAATTATATATCTACCTTAATGCCAATAGGCAACCCTTAAACAAGAAGTTATGACCTAAACAAATGTGTAAAGAAACATCCATCATCAGAAACGTGTAGCATGAAGATAAATATATAGGCTATTATCAATCCTTACATATCCAATCAGTGATTTATCTCTGTGATTTGGGAATGGGGCTTGGGCCTTTACAATTAAGAACAAGAACTGTTTGAAGTTTGTATCAAATTCATGAAGTTATAACAAAGATATACAGAAAGTGCACAAACATTAACCTGAAATTTTAAGTAAAAAGGAGGATAATTCTTAAGATATTGTTGCACAAGTTATGGCCCTTTTGTAAAATGATGTGGGTGATGATGTGGAACAATTAGTATAAGTCTGAATCCATTTGGATATAAAACAGATATAAAGTGAAAGTGCACCAAATCTTGAAACTGAAATTTTAGATGAAAAGGGGGCATAATTCATAAATTATTGAGGCCAGACTTATAACCCTTGTGCAAAATGATGTAGGTGATAAAGTGGAACAATTGTTTTTAGTTTGAATCAAATCCCTTCTGTTATTACAGAGAAATAATGAAAACGCATAAAAAACAAGGCAGTCTAAGACAGCTTAATCCCCCGCCACTGTTATAGATAGTGAAAAGGTAAACCTTTGACCTTGAGCTGTGACCTTGACCTTGAACTCACATGACTGACTCATGAATTCTGCACATCATCTTGAGGAGGTGATCATTTGACCCAAGTTTCATGAAAATCCTTCAAGGGGTTTATGAGATACAGAGCTCAAACCTTTGACCTTGAGTTGTGACATTGACCTTGAGTTGACATAGCTGAATCATGAGTTCTTGATGAGGTGATCATTTGACCCAAGTTTAATGAAAATCCTTCAAGGGGTTTAGGAGATACAGAGTGGACACAAAATGGAAGGCTCAAACCTTTGTGACCTTGACCTTGAGCCAGCATGACTCATGAGTTCTGCACATCGTCTTGATGAGGTGATCATTTGACCCGAGTTTCATGAAAATCCTTCAAGGGGTTCAGGAGATATAGAGCGGACACAAAATGGAAGGCTCAAACCTTAAACCCTAAGTTGTGACCTTGACCTTGAGCCAACATGGCTGATTCATGAGTTCTGCACATTCTCTTGATGAGGTGATCATTTGACCCAAGTTTTATAAAATTCCTTCATGGGGTTTAGGAGATACTGAGCAGACACAAAATGGAAGGCTAAAACCTTTGACCTTGAGCCGACATGGCTGACTCATGAGTTCTGCACATCGTCTTGATGAGGTGATCATTTGACCCAAGTTTCATGAAAATCCTTAAAGGGGTTTAGGAGATACAGAGTGGACTCAAAAGTATTACAGACGGACACCATTCCTATAACCAACCACCACTCGTGGCGGGGTATTAATTACTAAGAAACAAGAGCGCCGCCAAGCGGGGCAATATACACCCGAAGAGTTACATCAGAGGATGGGAGCAAACTTTAAAGAACTCGACTGTTGAAGCCCAAAGGGCAGGAACAACAAAAAGAAGAAATTCCAAAAAAACTAATGTCCAAGTCCAAGAAAAAATTCTTACTAGGTAAAGTTATGTCAAAATACATCTAAAAATTGGATTTACCATCCATGTTGTACCACAGAAAAGTGGTCCCAGTCTTTCCCTACTGCCAATAATAAAAAAGTTTCAAAATAAGCTATTTATAGGCTATTTATAGTAACAACAAGAGCTGTCGGAGGACAGCAACGCTCGACTATTCAATAGCCTTGTCGACTGAATGAATACGAGTCGAAAAAGGGGCATAATTTAGCAAAAAAGCAAAATAGGGTTATGGAACCTGCATAGTGCTTATCAGCTCATGACAGTGGACAAGTGTGCGAAGTTTCAATTCATTCCCATTAGTGGGTACTGAGAAACCAGCTTACATATAAGAATTTAACCCAAAACTGCTAAGTTGAAAAATTTTGTAAAATGCAAAGTTGAGTTACTGACCCTTTGCACTGCATGTCATATCATGACAGTGAACCAGTGCGTGAAGTTTCAATCCTTTCCCATTAGTGGATACTGAGATAGCAGTTTACATACAAAAACTTAACCAAAAATTTCTATGTTGAAAAAGGGGCATAATTTTGTAAAAAAGCAAAATAAAGTTATGGGACCTGCTTTGTGCATGTCAAATTATGACAGTGAACAAGTGTGTGAAGTTTCAATTCATTCCAATTAGTGAGTACTGAGATACCAGCTTACATACAAAACCTTAACCAAAAAATACTAAGTCGAAAAAGTGGCATAATTTTGTAAAAAAGCAAAAAAGAGTTGAGTTATGAAACCTGTGCAGTGTAAGTCAGTTTTTCAATCCATTCCCACAAGTGGTTACTGAGAAGCTTACATACAAAACCTTAACCAAAAATTTCTAAGTCAAACAAGAGCCATGTTAGACATGGCCAATCCCCCCGCCAGGCATATTATAAATGAAGGCTGAAGTTCCTGGCAAATTAGTGTCTGAAAGTATTCATTTTGGGAGAAGCTTTGAAAAACCATTTAGTTGTGGTCCACATCTGGGGTTTTAAAGATGTGGAAGAAAGAATTATTCAGTGATGAGGTGGTTTACTGCTAAATTTTATTAATTTTCATGAACAGTATAGCTGTATGATGTTTTTCTATATGGCTACTGTAAAAAGAAGGAATGGAAAGCTAACAGGGAACAAGAGTGCCAGAATGTCACAATATATGCCCGTCACAGCAAATTTCTTTTCTCTAGCAGCTGTATTTGCAAATGGAATTTTAATTTTGTGGTTGTTTAGTAATCATTGTAAGTCTTTTGTTTTTCTAAGTCCAAAAAAAACTCCTTACCAGGAAGGGATGTCTTAAAATACACCTAAAATTGGAAAGTAACATCCAGGTTGTACCACAGAAAAGTGGTCTTGTTTTTTCCCTGTGGTCAATTATAAAAATGTTACAACATAAGTTATTTATAGTAACAACTAATGGAAGTTAATCTTTATAAAAAAAAAAAAAAAATTGTAAGTCCCCACAAAAATCTTTACTAGGTAGAGATTGGTCAAAATACACCTCAAAATTGGATGTAGCATGCATGTTGTACTACTGAAAAGTGGTCTCAATTTTTCCCTACGACTAGTAATGAAAAAGTTACAATAAAAGCTATTTAAAGTAACAACAAAGGGAAGTAATTCTAAAGAAGGGAACTGCGCAAGACAATTCGTCTCATGATGGTGTATAATTGTGCCAAGTTACATCAAAATAACTCCATGCATGAAGAAGAAATGCTTCGGACAAAGTCATTCTTGTATCTGACCTTTGGCCTCTAAGTGTGACCTTGACCTTAGACCTAGGGACCTGGATCTTGCGCATGACACTCTGTCTTGTGGTGGTGAACATTTGTGCAAAGTTATATCAAAATCCCTCTATGCATGAAGAAGAAGCGCTCCGGACAAGGTTTTCATTCTTGTATCCTTTGACCTCTAAGTGTGACCTTGACCTTAGATCTAGGGACCTGGTTCTTGTGCAAGACACTCCACCTCGTGGTGGTGAACATTTGTGCCAAGATATATCAAAATCCCTCCATGCATGAAAAAGATATGCTACGGACAAATTTTTTAAAGAAAATATGATAAAGGGGAATACCTCAAAAAGTAGGTAAGGTAGAGTTATTGTTCTTGCACACTGCACTTCCTCCCAATGTGTTCTATCAGTGTATGAAGTTTGAAGAAAATCCCTCCAGTACTTTTGGAGTTATGCTCCGGACAAAAATTTTAAAGAAAATATGATAAAGGGGAATAACTCAAACAAGAGGACCATGATGATCCTGAATCGCTCACCTCTTCCCACATGACCTAGTTTTGAGTATGACGTTGTTTTTTCTATTATTTGACATAGTGACCTAGTTTTTGAGCTCATGTGACCCAGTTTTGAACTTGACCTAGATATTATCAAGATAAAAATTCTGACCAATTTTCATGAAGATCCATTGAAAAATATGGTCTCTAGAGCGGTCACAAGGTTTTTCTATTATTTGACCTATTGACCTAGTTTTCGAAGGTACATGACCCTTTTTTAAACTTTACCTAGATATCATCAAGATGAACATTCTCACTAATTTTCATGAAGATCTCATGAAAAATATGGCCTCTAGAGAGGTCACAAGGTTTTTCTATTTTTATACCTACTGGCCTAGTTTTTGACCGCACGTGACCCAGTTTCAAAACTGATCTAGATATCATCAAGGTGAACATTCAGATCAATTTTCATGAAGATCCACTGAAAAATATGGCCTCTAGAGAGGTCAAAAGATTTTAATAATTTTAGACCTACTGACCTAGTTTTTGACCGCAGTTGACCCAGTTTCAAACTTGACCTAGATATCATCAAGATGAACATTCAGACCAAATTTCATACAGATCCCATGAAAAGTATGGCCTCTAGAGAGGTCACGTTTTTTTTATTATTTGACCTACTGACCTAGTTTTTTAAGGCATGTGACCCAGTTTCAAACTTGATCTAGATATCATCAAGTTGAACATTCTGACCAATTTTCATGAAAATCCATTCAAGGGTATGGCCTCTAGAGAGGTCACAAGGTTTTTCTATTTCAAGACCTACTGACCTAGTTTTTGATCACAGTGGAACCAGTTTCAAACTTGACCTATATATCATCAAGATAAGCAATCAGACCAACTTTCATACAGATCCCATGAAAAATATGGCCTCTAGAGAGGTCACAACGTTTTTTCATTATTTGACCTACTGACCTACTTTTTGAAGGCACGTGACCCACTTTCAAATCTGATCTAGATATCATCAAGATGAACATTCTGACCAATTTTTATGGAGATCCATTCACAAGTATGGCCTCTAGAGAGGTCACAAGGTTTTTCTATTATTTGACCTACTGACCTAGTTTTTGACCGCACATGACCCTGTTTCGAACTTGACCTAGATATCATCAAGATGAACATTCAGACCAACTTTCATACAGATCCCATGAAAAATATGGCCTCTAGAGAGGTCACAAAGTTTTTCTATCATTTGACCTACTGACCTAGTTTTTTATGGCCAGTGATTTTTTCACTTTTTTTTAGCAACAGCCCATGCCTTTTCAATTGGGAATTTTTAGCGTGATAAACTTCAAAATTGGGAAAAATTAACAAAACCTTAATAAAGAAATCATTTTGAAAAGTTTTATTTAAAGGTAAATTTATTTCATTCAAATATGCACCGAGGTTGAACAGAGAGGACAGACAGGTTATTTTCTGATGTCACAGGATCTGATGGCTCAGATAGCTTAGGGTCACCATGAGCTTCTGTTGATTTCTGATCAAGGGTCATTTTGTGGGGACTCAGATTTCTTGGACAGATCACTTTGCTTTTCTGACGTTTGATTTGGATTTAATTTCTCTTTAACTTTACCAAAAGATGTTCGAATGTCCTGAGTACCGATGGCGTGTTTAAGTTATATTTTCTTATTATAATATTTGGAATTATGCGACATTTTGCGATAATTTAGGTATTATGTTTCTAACATTTTTTTTCCGACTCATTTTGACGCATCAAAAAGTGTTTAGCGACCGTGATGAAAGTCATACTAAATGCCGTACTATGCCGTGACCCGTTTTATGTAAACAACGCGCTTCGAGTTGGCAAATAAATAAGTTGTGAATAAACCATAATTCGAGTCGGAATTTTTATGATTATTTGCATCGTTTTAGTTCAACTTTCATAAGAAATCAATCTAATTGGGAAAAATCATTTCGTTTTTGGGAATTTTTAAGCATTTTTTGGGAATTTTGACCATTTTTGTCAGTTGGGAAGACGCCGAATTTCAGAGTCAAATCGGCGCAAATAAAATCACTGATGGCACGTGACCTACTTTTCAAATTTGACCTAGATATCGCCAAGGTGAACA
Source organism: Mercenaria mercenaria (assembly GCF_021730395.1). Classification (NCBI taxonomy): domain Eukaryota; kingdom Metazoa; phylum Mollusca; class Bivalvia; order Venerida; family Veneridae; genus Mercenaria; species Mercenaria mercenaria. The sequence goes on along the minus strand of NC_069366.1, from coordinate 42,532,994 downwards.
TTCTGACCAATTTTCATGAAGATCTTGTGAAATGTATGGCCTCTAGAGAGGTCACAAGGTTTTTCTATTTTCAGACCTACTGACCTAGTTTTTGACCGCACGTGACCCAGTTTCGAACCTGACCTAGATATCATCAAGATGAACATTCAGACCAACTTTCATACAGATCTCATGAAAAATATGGCCTTTAGAGAGGTCACAAGGTTTTTCTATTATTTGACCTACTGACCTAGTTTTTGATGGCATGTGACCCAGTTTCAAACCTGACCTAGATGTGAAAAATATGGCCTCTAGAGAGGTCACAAGGTTTTTCTATTTTTAGACCTACTGACCTAGTTTTTGAAGTCAGGTCACCCAGTTTCGAACTTGATCTAGATATCATCAAGGTGAACATTCTGACCAATTTTCATGAAGATCTTGTGAAATATATGGCCTCTAGAGAGGTCACAAGGTTTTTCTATTTTTAGACCTACTGACCTAGTTTTTCAAGGCACATGACCCAGTTTCGAACTTGACCTAGATATCATCAAGATGAACATTCTGACCAATTTTCATGAAGATTTTAGAAATATATGGCCTCTAGAGAGGTCACAAGGTTTTTCTATTTTTAGACCTACTGACCTAGTTTTTGAAGGCACTTGACCCAGTTTCGAACTTGACCTAGATATCATCAAGATGAACATTCTGACCAACTTTCATAAAGATCCCACAAAAAATGTGACCTCTAGAGTGGTCACAAGCAAAAGTTTACGGACGCACGGACAACGGACGCTGCGTGATCACAAAAACTCACCTTGTCACTATGTGACAGGTGAGCTAAAAATAGGCAGGGTAGAGTTATTGTTCTTGCATACTGCCCTTCCTCCCAATGTGTTCTATCAGTGTATGAAGTTTGAAGAAAATCTCTCCAGTACTTTTGGAGTTATGCTCCGGACAATTTTTTTAAAGAAAATATGATAAAGGGGAATAACTCAAAAAATAGGCAAGGCAGAGTTATTGTTCTTGCACACTGCACTTCCTCCCAATGTGTTCTATCAGTGTATGAAGTCTGAAGAAAATCCCTCCAGCACTTTTGGAGTTATGCTCCGGACAAAGATTGTTGCGGACGGACGGACAGCATTTTTAATATCCCCTTCGCCTTTGGCGGGGGGGATAAAAAAGGGGCATAATTTGTTAAAAAAGCAAAACAGAGTTATGTAACCTGTGCAATGAAAGTCAGTTTATCACAGTGAATAAGTGTGTGAAGTTTCAATCCATTCCCACAAGTGGTTGCTGAGCTTACATACAAAAACTTTACCAAATCGGGACGCGGACGCCGACGCATGGGCGAGTCCAATTGCTCTACTATTCTATGAATAGTCAAGCTAAAAAATGAAGTAATTCAAACAAGAGGGCCATGAAGGCCCTGTATCGCTCACCTGACCTATTGACCTAAAGATCATCAAGATTAACGTTCTGACCAAGTTTCATTAAAATATGGTCATAAATGTGGCCTCTAGAGTGTTAACTAGCTTTTCCTTTGATTTGACCTGGTGACCTAGTTTTTGACCCCAGATGACCCAATATCGAACTCTTTCAAGATTTTATCGAGGGTAACATTCTGACCAAGTTTCATTAAGATTGGGCCAAAATTGTGACCTCTAGAGTGTTAACAAGCTTTTCCTTTGATTTGACCTGGTGACCTAGTTTTTGACCCCAGATGATTCAATATCATATTCGTCCCAGATTTTATTAAGGGTAACATTCTGACCAAGTTACATTAAGATTGGGCCAAAAATGTGACATCTAGAGTGATTACAAGCTTTTCCTTTGATTTGACCTGGTGACCTAGTTTTTGACCCCAGATGACCCAATATCGAACTCTTCCAACATTTTATTGAGGGTAACATTCTGACCAAGTTTCATTAAGATTGGGCCTAAACTGTGACCTCTAGAGTGTTAACAGTCAAATTGTTGACGACGACGGACACAGGGCGATCATAAAAGCTCACCTTGAGCACTTTGATAAAACCGCGGTGCCGCACAGTGTGTTCAAAGGATTATGTTAATTACCGTATTTACCCTAAGTCTTGGGACACCCTAAATCTTGGGACACCCTTAAAATCTGGAAAAATAATTATTTTTCTTGTCCCTAATTTTTCGGACATGTATTTTCTCAGCATATTTTTCGTCCCAAAGTGTTGGGACTATGGTTGTTACTGATTCAAGATGTAAGTCAAATACCGTTATTATACATTGTATGGTTTTGTATCGATCAAAATGTCAAATAATTATAAGAACCAAAGATTATTTTTTTAACATTTTCGTGTCGTGTCTTTTGACAGTAAAGTGTTTTTTTACCATACCAGTTAAGTGTTGTATATTTTTTTTTACTGCAGCCAGGAAGTCCGTTTTCCGTTAGTTAGTTATTTTTATTTACCACTGACTGGAATTTACCTGCGAATCGTACAGCTATCAAAACGCCATGCCGGTAATTTTCCATTCCACGAGCATGTGCGACCTATCGTAATGTCTAACTTACAACGCCGTTACTTTTGTTTATTGACACGTATACAAAAAACGCGCGTCACACATTCATTTTTTGATTTTATCGCTTCAGATTTTCAACGTAGATTGAGAAGTAATATAATTTGAATTCTATAACGATTTTAAAAAGGTATCGACAGAAATGTAGGCAAAATTCTATAAAAACGGTCGAATTTTCATAAAATTACTTGCAAAATTTCAAACAGCGCGATCCTAAATACTTATTTCTTTCTAAAAGTAAATAAATGATGCAAACTATAGGCATAAAATTCAGACTTTTGACCAGAAAGTGCAAAAAACAGAATAGAAAAATCTTAAATAATGAAAAAGCGGCAGCAATTTAAAAATATGAAGTAAAACGATTTTTGGCAAACAGATTTCTGTTACGTGACCTCGTGAACGTAAATAGAAAATCGGGACGCGGTTTAAAACAACAAAAACAATGATGATGTTGCGTTTTTTAAATAAGTTTTGAATGAATCTTTGTGCATGTACATGTATTTTTTGACACGACACTTTATAATAAGATATTCTTCTCAAACCGTTTTGAAATTTCCTTGAGGGCAAATAGGTCACAGAGGTAAGATATCCGCTATTATAGTTCGACACGTTTACCTGTCAGTTTATACGGGATATTGCACATTCACTTTAACAAATTAAAAAGAAGTTTTTTTCATTGATTTTCACAACACTAGATCTACTTCTCAGCTCTTTAAAGAACCGAGGCGGTACGATCAAACAGTGATGTACAACTTGGCGCGAAAACATGACGTAATGCCATGAAAATCTCGGGGAAACTATACCGCTTTGATCTCCACTTCTAATGTCATGATACCGACACACTTTTAGCTCTTTGAGGGGGTGTTAATAGATGATGAAAACAAGGCCAATTACTTTGTTTATCAACAGAATAATTACCGATAATCAAACGTTTATTTTTTCGCTTTCAACACGGGTGGGTGGGGGATGTTACCCGATGACCGAGAATTGTGTCCATATTTTTGGGACACTTTTCAAAATAATTATTTTTCGGGAAATAAGTCTTGGGACAGTGAAAAAAATAATTATTTTATGCTGTCCCAAGACTTAGGGTAAATACGGTACATGCGAAATAGTGATAATTAAGTGACTGTGGTGATATATCTCGTAGGATTCTGAAAGGAGTTCAGCAAGGAACATGTGGTATAATAAATAATTATCACCAATTATCTCGTCTACACTCTATCTCTATATTACCTCCATGCTTCTGTGGAGCAATGTGGACAATTTCAATTCTTTTAACCTTTCGTAACAAGGATTGTACAACTCAGTTAAAATCTTGGTGATTCTCAATTATCTGAATGTCCTTTATGCCAGTAAAAGTATGATATGAAAATCTGTACAATAATTCAAGTCTAAATACAAAATTTATCAACCTATCCTCTATAGGCCTACCCTAAAACTTGCCCAATCAAGCTATTATTGCTTACTTCTTTTGATAAATTTAAGCCCAATCGGGCAACAATACCTCGATTGGGCTTATACAGGCCTCTGTTATATAAAGATGAAAAGCCCTGGCAGTGGCAAAGAAACCGAAAAGAACCCACTATCACACGCTGTCTCCAGATCGGGAGACATTCTCTGAATTGGGGTAGACATCAGACAGCATTTTCGTGCCATGAAAAATCTCCCGATCGGAAGACATCCGCCGATCAAGAGACTGTCTCCGAATCTGTGAATTACAAAGCTGACTATCAATATCGTGTTTATTTTTTTACTTTAATACGGGAAACCCGAAGGTTTTTCCGTCTATAGATAATGTGTACGTGTATATGTCAAAGTAAACCTATATACCGTTCAACTTGGGAATATGTTCTATACCTTCACCGTTTTTGTTGTTGTTGTTTTTACCCATAATTCCCAGAACTGCTGCCGTGCTTGCACAACAAATAATTTTCGGGACGACATTTGATAAAATAAATTGCTTATGAACGTTCATAACCGCTGCATTATCAAAACAAATTATTCTATTGAGTTGAAAATTCGCGGTATCAATGGAAATCGGTGATATTCAGGTTACTTCATGTAACGAGTTTATGGATGATTCAAGCGGCACGCTTTTTGTTTCCAATATTGAATAATAACGTAGGCAACATTACAGTACTGTTTGAATAAGAAAATCATCGTTTATTTATTCTTTTTTAATGTAGAAAAGCCAATGATTTCAAAAATGTCAAAGTAAATGAATTTAGACATGCTGCCCTTACAAAATTTATTTATATACATAATTTTATTTTATGCTCTTCAGTGAAATACTGAAATTTATCAGTGAAATAAAATTGATATTTTCACTGTTTCAAACAGTGAAAATATCATTTTTATTTTTCACTGGTACGGAACTTATACTTGAATGCGAAAGAATATTAATTATAAATAATAGAAAATTCCTTGCAAAATATGCTTCAGTAAAGATATAGATGTATAAAATACTAACCAGATTATAAATATATACATTCTATCATACTAAAATGTAAAAGAAATCAGGAAACAAAACAGAAGTATTTACAGTTTTTTTTATACAAAGATATCCTGACGTCATGACATTATGACGTCATGATGTCATTCACGTGACCTTGCGCGGACAAACTGGATATAATTTGGTTAAAACCATTAAAAGCACATAAAATAAATAGAAAATTTGTTTGTTTCAGTGTAAGAACAAAATATATTTCACTCGTGAACACCATAATTTACATTTTCACTTGTGGCTGCGCCACTCGTGAAAATATTGCATTATAGTGTTCACTCGGTGAAATATATTTCGATCTTACACTAAAACAAAAAAATATCCTCTATTTATCACAGCTGTGTGTCACAATTTACCGTGGTCCAGTGGTTAGCACACATATTTTCCATGCGCGAGGTCCGAGTTCGAATCTCGGCAGCAGCTTAACATTATTTTTTTTTTAACTCTATTTCATTTTTTATTGATATTTATCACAATATCTGCAATTATTGGAACAAAATCAATAATGTGCATAGTTAATCAATGTTCTGCCTGTAAATTTTGAACAAAACATTCGAAGCATGGAAAAGCATATGTCGATATTGCTTATCTCCCCTACCTTCCACAGTCTTTCATATACATTGCAATTACTTTCTCAAAAATCAATTCATTGACTAGAGTTTTACACTTGGAAAAAATGTTGGCTATATATACTTGAGAGGCCCCAAGTACGATCCCTATTGCGCTAAGAAATTAACCTTAATAATGGCATTTAAAAGAATTGAAATAGTCGGTGTTTAGGATAGCAGGATTATGTAAGTTCCGGTATCTATACTACAAAAGAATATCAGAAGGGGACCGAGTGGTTAAGGTCGCTGACTTCAAATCACTTGCCCTCATCGATGAGGGTTTGAGCCTCACTCGGGGCGTTGAATTCTTCATGTGAGGAAGCCATCCAGCTGGCTTATGGAAGGTCGGTGGTTCTACCCAGGTGCCCGCTCGTGATGAAATAATGCACGGAGGGGCACTTGGGGTCTTCTTCCACCATCAAAGCTGGAAAGTCGCCATATGACCTAAAATTGTGTCAGTGCGACGTTAAACCCAACCAAAAAAATATATATATTAGAAGAACATGAGGTTGAGCGTGATGTTACGCAGGCTTAATGTGTTAATTGTTGTGTGATTTTTTTTATTTTTTTTTTTAATTTTATTTAATTTTTTTTTTTTTGGTCGTTTTTAAAAACTATTTGTAACAAATGAACTGAAAAGAAACTGGGCATTCCTGGATTCAGAAATTTGTATTAGAGAAAGAAATTGACAGTAAAGGCATGATCGTTGAGGCGCATTGCCGTCAAGTGTAGGTATGTTCCGAAGAGGGTAATATTTATCCAAAATTACTGGGGAAAAGGGTAGGGCTGTCATCGATAGAAACGATATCGATGTATCAACGATATTTTTTTGTCGATCGATTATCGATTCCCATTTTCAAAAATCGATATTTTACAGAGAGAAAAAACTACCCAAATAAACACCCAGACCCTAAAAAACTAAAGTTCACAAAGTTGTAAATTTGGATAAATGCAGAAAAGGAGTGAAGGCAAAATAAAAATGAAAGATGTTACTAATTTTTATGTATTTCTTTTATTTCATAAATACAAATACAACATTATCAAACAGAAATATGGAAAGTAGGCAATAAAACTTAAAATAGCATTTACAGGAAGGTATATAGTATGCATATGAACAAATAGGTCGTTAATCTAACTTAATAATCAATATATCGATGTATCGTCGATATTTGTCTTCTGATATATCGGTATCGTCGATACGCCTAAGACCCAATCAATGACAGCCCTAGAAAAGGGTGTATTTTACGCATGCTCACTGTCAACAAATAAAGGCCTGACATTGGTTCACTTTTCAATATTTGATCCAGAATGACTGTTGCAGCATTTTTGGGAAAGTTTCAATATAATACTATGAGGAAAATTTTGTAAATGACAAAGTGGTCGAATTTATCAATGTTCGTACAGTCCCCATTTTACATACCCCTTTCAGGCCCTCACTTCGTGTGAGTTTGCTTACTAAATATAAATTTGAATTATGTAAAGTTTTCAGCAAATGTTAAGCATTATTTTGATACCAACCATTGATAACAGTTTGCAGGAATAAAAAAGTTACAGGTAAAAAAAACTCATTTTCTGTCTGGGTTTATCATCAGTACCAGTATGGGTGCATTTTCGGACTAGATTCTGTGCACTCAAATATCACTATTATCTTTAGGCAGTGGCTAGGGTTACGGTACCATAATCCTAGCCTCCGATTCTAGGATTAGGGAAGTTCCATATTCCTAGACAACCCTATGAGAATAGGCTAGTATTTACGAAGTATTTAAGAGGAATCAAATATATATGTTATGACATGCATAAATGATGTTGTAAACCTACTTGTTTCACTTAAAATAGCGATTTTTTCATGTCTGCCATAATTAAAATTTCATGTTATCGATCCGCCATAATTGTCCAACTACATCCGGGCCACATCACCAGGAGGAGCTCAGTTCCCCATGCAGAAATATTTTCCTGTTCTCAGGAAGTCCCAGGATTATCCTGGGATATCCTGGGATTCTTATAGCAAGGCTGCAAGAAAGTCCTGAAGACAGGACTTTAACACTAAAAGACAGGACTTTTGATAGAAAATTTGTCCTGTTCACAGGAAAAAGACAGGACCTTTACTAAAAGATACATATTGAAAAAAAGGTAATTAATTTGAAACATGATCTTGTAATGGTCTAGTAAGTTAATTACATCCTGGTGTGGAAGACCCATATTTTGGGAGAAACTGTATCATTAAGCACATGTGATTATAGTGTTTTCAGTATAACAGGAATATATTCTATATTTGTGGTAAGTTAGCATATTATTTCTGTATAAACTTTTAGAAATGATACATAATGTACTCCTTCATTTAATGATTTTACAAAACAATGTTATATAGGAAGTATTTTTCTTTAAAATTAGTCAAAAATGTGTTACTACACTTTAGGTTATCTGTACATGTTTGATCAAAGACATTTTCACTCTAGTGAACAGATCATAGAATGATAAGAGCTTTTTGCTCAATATGAAGCTCATAATTTGATGATTTTAGACTAAATTGTAGTATTTTCTCCTATATTTTTTGACATGACTGCACATATTTGAGCTGATTTATGATGTGCCAAGAAATTAATATTTCTGCTATGACAGATTATGTACATGATGAATGCTTTTTAACTACAAAATATTTTTGATATTAGGAAATGATAATCCTTGCAGGATACTCTTACTGTTCACATAAATTTTATTTAAATTTAACAGTCAGTTTCTTAACTGTATTTCCCGCCAAAGTGAATTTCAAATCATGTTTACAAGGTTCTAGGGTTCCTTGAAGACAGGACAATTGTCCTGAGATTTCCTGATCAGGAATTCCTGGAATTTCCTAAAGACAGGACAATTGTCCTGAAATGTCCTGACAACAGGAATTCCTGGGATTTCCTGAAGACAGGACAATTGTCCTGGGATATCCTGACTTCAAGAATTCCTGGGATTTCCTGAGAACAAGACAATATAATTAATAATAGTTCTGATGTCCTGTTTTTTCCTGTTCATAGGAAAATCCTGGGATTGTCCCATTCCCATTTAACGGCGTGAAAAGTCCCAGGACTATCCCAGGAATTCCTGAGATAATTTCAGGACATTATCCCAGGATAGTCCTGGGACTTCCTGGGATAATCCCAGGATTTCCTGTTCTTTTTTCGCACGGGTCATGGCTCAGTTCTTTTTCTTTTCAATTTCCATAATTTTCCTTTTTTTTTGTGTGTGTGTGTGTGTGTGTTTTTAAAAAATATATATATTGTATTGTAATTTTGTTTTATGTTTAGAGTACGTTATTATTTCATAGTCATGATTTTGCCTTTTTTCTTTCATTTTTAATCATTCTTCTCTATTTTTCTTTTCTCTTTCTTCTTCTACTAACCCACAAAAATGTTGGATCGATAACACGAAATAATACGACAGGCATGAAAAGTCGCTATTTTAAGTGTAATAAGTAAGTTTACAACATCATTTATGCATGTCCTAACATATATGTGATGCCTCTTAAATACTTCCGTAATCCTAGCCTATCCCCATAGGGTTGTCTAGAAATACGGAACTTCCGTAATCCCAGAATCGGAGGCTAGGATTACGGTACCGTAACCCTAGCCACTGCCTTATCTTTAACTCATGAACACTATTTTCCACTGTCTGCCTAGTCTTAACAAATCTGAAGAAATGATTAGATCTACGTTCATTTAAACAAAACATTTTAAAACATTTTCCTTTGTTAATTTTTATAACAAGAGCAAAACCATCAGGCTTACTGTCAAAACTGAAAGCCAAACTGAAAATATCAGAAAGAACAATTTATGCAGAAAAAAGAAAGAATCCGTATGACTAGGTTTTCTCACAGGTGCTAGACACATAATCAAATATTTTACTTAACCCTTTTCCAATCAGTACTCCACTGGAAACCTATACCTACTGGGAACATAGATCTGTGTGATCTGATAAGCCTGTCTGAACAGAGATATTTGCCTATGATAATATTTTGCCAGTTATTCACATGAAAATGAGGGGGTGTTTCACTTTAAACTATTCAAAGTAACAAAGGCCATGCAAAAAACATAACAACACATGCACAGGATGGGAGATAATTAAATAAACTTACAGTAGATGACACTTGCTAAGATCTTAGTGGGGAGTATGTCTATTTAATCCCCACTCAATTAACACTAATAATTTCCAGTCATTGACACTTAGTTGATATTTGCTGATTTCCTCTGATATAAATTCCTTTTTTATTGCTTTATTTTCCATTTTATCACATCTTACACTGACATTATTTATGCACAATTAAATTCTGATTATGTACAAACTTGCAATACATTCATAATTATATATAAACACATAAAATATATACTATATACTGTAAATGAAATTGTATTATATATATCATAGTTGAAATATTTGTCTATGTACACGACTAAACAATATCTCCCATTGATATTTACATTTAACACTTCCTTGATTTGTTTACTGTTTTATTTTTTTTGTACTTTCTATTAAATTAAAAAAAAAATCAACAAAATTAATACAGATTTTATTCATATGCAAGTAGTTCAATTTGACACCTGACCAAATGTTTCTTTGAAAAGCTATGAGATTGCCTGAACGAAAACTGTGATAAATAAATAGATAAATAAAATTTAATAAATGAATAAATAGAGTCTGCTGACATTCGTGATTTGAGTCCCCATTTTGTCGGCTTGCTAGGTATTTACTGTTTCAGCAAAAACCGGCCTTTGAAACCAATCACTGCTTCATCAACTGACAGATTACGACTTGGATGGGTAATATCACTCTTGAAATTTCTGTTATAAAGGTGTATAAGTGGCCAGACTTTGAATAACCTGTCGCGATATTGTTGGTCGGATCAGGCTGATCACGGTTATTTGAGATGATTTTTCAACTTACACCAACCTTGAATAGGCATGTTTTGGTAAAACCCTCTACTCGAAGTCGGTCATCGGAGCTCCAGAAATATTTCACATAATGTTACGTTTTCTGACGATTATCATAACCAAAGAAGAAAGTCCGTATTTCATTTGCTGTTGTTTCTCCCTGAGCCTCCCAAACATCATCATCCCTTCAGTCGAACTGTTGTTGTTTATGTTGAATTTCTTGCCTTGTACCAGTACCATAAAAAATTTGGTTTCTTCAGCAATCATTAAAAAAAATGAATCGAACTTTGTGTCAAAAAAATTATAAAATCTATTTGATATTTCAGTCAAATTTTGTTCGCCATCACGAATAAAGTCCCTAACATACCTCGATGAAATATTCGAGTCAGATTTCAATAATTCATCAACGGTCGTAGGTCTTCCAAAGGGGTGTCACATTCCGAGATATTTTCTATTTGTCACGAGTATAATTCTACTATTTCAGACGTATCGGAGTCGCTTGATAATTTCTCCGACCAAATATCACTAATATTCACATCTGAATCTGGATCCCGACGTAGAATTTCGTAAATATCGTCGTGACAAAATTGTCCGAAATCTCTATCGCTATCCGCCATTTTGGTACATGTACAATTTTATTTTCTGAAAATGAGTTGGGGATTTCCAAAATTTGCTGTATAAATAGTAACGTTTTGAAAGCGAGACTCGGGCATGATCGTAAAATGAACTTTTCCTAACCGATTTAAACTTTTAAACCAATTAGTTTTCGTCGTTTTCAATCGGAAAAAGACGAATATTAAACAGTGCATTATCCGGGCGGTTTCAGGCGAATCGTTTGTAGACAGCATGGGCGGATTGAGGCGTTTCGTTGGATAAGCGGTAAGGGCGGATTGGGGCGATATGATTGGAAAAGGGTTAATAGACAGGGCTTCCATTAAGCGGCGTCCCGGCGTAAAATACGCCAAAAATTATTATCCGTACGCCAATACACAATGTGAGAGGCGTACAAAGGACTTCCGATATTTTCAAAGGACGACAAAATCAATACACCGTGACGTAACTTTACTCGAATGACGTGATTAGCTCTGCCCCATAACTAATCAAAGTGGTTTAATTCTTTATTGACAGCCTCGTAAAAACTGCCCGCATTGTTTGAAGTGTGAGACTAGTGTGAAAGCATCGTGTTTGATAGAGACCGTCTGTAAATGTAAACCGTTATAAATCCAGATCAGTTGACATGTTTAGAATGCGCTAACTGCCGACAATAAAACATTACATGCATTTGGCTCGGATTAAGTTGATGAAAGAAGCTACGAAGTCGGAAGACAAAGTAACTAACTGTGGAAAATTTATCGATAATTTCAGCACAAAAAAGTTGAAAAAACCCCAGCAAGTAACTATATTCCTCTAGCAAATGACATTTCACATCCAGTTTAATTTCTCTCGATTGGTAATAAATTTGCTACTTACTTTTCGTAAATTTTCGTAAATGATAAATCCTACTTTCACAGTATTTTTTAGAGAAAAAAAAACAACAACAACAAAACATTCAATTTGTCTTCTATTAAGATCTGATATCTCTGACACATTTTGATGAATAGCCTGAAACAAACACAAGAACATGGCAGCTAAACGTCGGCAAAATTTTCCTTTATTGATTTTCTTTGATGTAGGATGCAAGTTAACTGGTTGGGTATTGCCAGGTGAATGACGTAATTCTACTCCAAGTAAAATGTACTTGGATTTTCATTATGTAGCTGAACAACAGTAAGTTTGTTGATTTTAATAAAAATGCTGACTGTTGCTATACGTATAATGAAACAATAAAATATTTTTTTTTGTAAAATAAAATATTTTCTAATCATTCTAGTGGTTCTTTTCTCTAAATTCTGTTACTTTACACATTGTTCTGAACCAATTAGATATGATGATAGTAATGATGATGATGATGATGATATTGAAGGTCATTTTACAAAGAGATACTACGTAAGACTCAAAGAAAATTTTAAGAGGGACTCCAAAATCCTAATGTTAGGCAGTCCTGACTCCATGAAACTGAATCCTAATGGAAGTCCTGTAATAGACCTATATATGTATATAATAAGTCTATTATATACATATATAAGTCTATTAACAGGGCCCTCATTTGCCGATTTTTGGGCCGAAATTCGGCCCCGTTCCCCCCTGGAAACAGTATGTTTTTTCCCCCCAAGTATAGAAAAATTCCCCCTCGAAAGAAAAAAAAATTCAAGAAAAAAATCGATACCCGATAGTCTTAGGAGCGTCTCGTAACTTAATGGGCCTGATAAAGTTTTACTGATCCGTATAATACGCGCGTTTTTCAGTTCCCTGGATGCGTATGTGCAAAGTTACTTCCCTTTGAAAAAAAATGTCGCATAATGCAAAATCATACCGTAAAAAGATCACGGACGCAACAGGGGCGAAATGCGCAAAGATAGATTTGCTTTTTAAGCAGCATGCCCTCAAAAAACAAACTACATGTACTGTCACGGACACCACTGTTTCACCAGGGCCAGACATGCACGATCAGGTAGATACGATGAAGGGAAGCCCTGCTCCGGCTGCTACTGAGACAATGTCCGTGGATACTGCTAGTGCTACCGATAATGACGATGACGTTAGTGTGAATAATTCTATATTAAACTCTGAATAATTTTTGCTAAGAAATATTTGATTTAGTTTGATATCTGTAATACTCAATTGACCTTAATTTAAGGGGTTATGATCAGATGTCATATCTCCAGAATGAATTCCCCCCTCCCTTGAAAATGACGCGAAATTCCCTCCTCCAAGGGCCCCGGCCCCAATCCCTCAAAATGTAGAGAGGGCCCTGATTAAGTAAAATATTTGATTATGTGTCTAGCACCTGTGGGTTTTCTCGTCAGATAGGCAGTGCCTAATTTCATATTAAAATATGCTTTACCAAACTGTGCACCAGAACAAGTGTTTTGCAGCAGGTTGAATTTAAAGTTCAAATTATGGACTATGGTATCGCCTGACAGGTGATATCACCTGCAGGGAATGCTAACCTGCTACAAATATTGTTGTTTTTTTTCTTAAATCATGCGGCTGTCGCCATCTTTGCGTCCGGACTTTGCCTAAAATGCGAAAATAAGATTATTACCCGAAAGTAACCCATGCTCATTACAGACCTGGAGCGGTCTACTGCGCATGTCCGGACGTGATTATCAATCAAAGAGAGTTCTGAAGTTTGGGGCGTGTACAACTATACTGAAGTAGATAGAATTCACTTGAGATTTTGTAAATATATACTAGGTGTACATACACAAACACCAAATAATGCTGTCTATGGTGAACTGGGGAGATTCCCACTATCTATTGTAGCTAAGGAGAGATCTATTAAATTTTGGTTAAAAATAATCAAATAAAAAAAGTAGGGGAGCGGTGGTCTACTTGCTGGGTAAGTCGTATCAATTCCATTATTGACCATCTGGGTTTTTCATATGTTTTTAATAATTTCAATAAAGATTTTAATTATTTTCCTATGATTAAAAGAAGATTAAGAAATCAATTTACACAGGAGTGGAATGATTCACTTAATAACAGTTGTCTCACTTAAGATTAAGCTCACATAGCCTAGAAATTGAAATGGGTAAATTTAGGGGGATTGATAGAACTGACAGATTATGTAAAATGTGTAATGCAAATGTCACAGAAACTGAATATCATTTTTTATTATGCTGTACTAAATATTCGCAAATCCGTAGAAAATACTTGACTCATATATCATGGCCTACGATTTATAAATTTAATACTTTAATGTCGTCTGCAAATAAAAAAAAGATTGTATAATCTGACACGGTTTATTAAGGAAGCTTTTGAAGTTCGTAAAAATACTCTGTAAGTTATGACTGTTTCTTAAACTGAACTATTTGTGTATATTTTCTATTTGTAATATATTGCTGTGCTTATTGTCTTTGCCATATTTCTTGTTAATTATTTGTAAATGGCCAAAGGCAAATTGTTTTTGCTGATTATGCCAATAAACTTGAAACTCGAAACTTTGTAGATGCATGAGACTGAAATAAATAAATAAATAAGTTCAATACTTACCCTTTTTCAATTATCACCTTAAAAATAATTCTTTATAACAGCAGAACATTAAACTATATTTTAATTACATTTTCACATATTTTGAAAATAAACAACAAATAATTTGTTCTCTCTAATTGTTAAATATAATTATGGTGGACTTACCATGCAAGTTGGGACTAATTTGAAATAACTACATGAAATTTGAATCATCAACACAGGTCATTAATATACTGTGAATGAGCAACATATTCTATGTGATCTGCGTTTCCCAATACCTAGTATATTCTTTGTGGTCTGCATTTTGCAGATCCCCTATATAACTCTACTGGTCTGCACTCCTCTTTCCCTTTGTGGTCTGCGTTTTACCTTGTGCCATCAAAGAGAAAGGCAAAAAACAAAAACAAAAAATGCAAATTATTGCATGTCTGCACGCATTTAGTGTATAATATGTATAATATATACTGACTATAGGTGAGGTTGAGGATAGTCCCAGCCGTGACTCTAGAGCGGGTGGAGCAATGCTCGGCGTAAAATTAAATATTTTGACTTTTTACAAAAAATATCAACTTGCCTAATTTATTTATTCACAGTTTGTAACAATTACATTGTTTACATTTTTTATGTCACTTGATGATGAAAACAGACGGGAACTAAAATTAGCTCAAGTAAAACAACGGCTGTTTTACAGAAATTTGCCAATGCTCGGCACACGGTTAATTAATTAATACGTACACCTGCAGAATGTGTATCTGCCTTTTTGCAAGTTTTAAACTGTATTTGAATGTAAGTCGAACTAAAGATGGCAAATTATAATAGGTTGAATTAATTTTTACCGCATAAACAACTCTGTAAATAACACGTCTCTCAACTCTTTTTTTTATCAGTTATGGAATACACCATGCAGGATTTATTCTCATCAGTCCCGTATTTCTGCTGCCTGTTGTCACGTGACCATGACGGAAACAACACGGCCATTGGTAGACTTTGACAAAATGAAAACGGACTTGAAGCCTGATGTAAACAACCATAGCTACACGCTAAATACCTAGGTTGGATAAAGATTAAATTGATAAAAGCCTTGAGAAAAATTTACACCAAGTGTTGGTATACGCCTAGCCTCAATTTTTCGACTGCAAGGGAGACCGATTTCACAGACTGACATTTATCGTATGTGAGGAGAGATATTGACATGTGCAAAAAATATCACAATACCGCGACTCGCGTACAATTAGTTGGACTTGTATACACCGAGCATTGGCCCAACCACTCTTGTTACCTCCACTGACGGTCCATTCTCAGAGTCACAAGCAACGGCTATTTAAAATCGGCTTTATTGTGGTACTTCAGTCTTTCAGATAAGATTGCTAGCACAATGATCATTAATTGGCGAATAGAAAAACATTTCTGAATAGAAAATTTATTCTTGTGGTTGTTTTTGTTTTTTGTTTGTTTTTTTGTATGTGTGTGTAATACGCTATATGTCATGTCATGAGCACTTCGCAGTACCCGACGAAAGTCACCCACTGACCTTTATTCTCCATTAGTGACGTCACAGCTTTATTACGTCACTGTTGGCGCGTTCCATTCACCGTCACGTACCAGTACCGGAATACACCGACCCAGGCTAGTTCTAAGTGTATCAGCGCACAACTGCTTTGATTTTTTATAGGACCTAACATCAAATTACAACATTAGATAGCAAAACAGGTTTGCGATGTGATTTATTTACATCTTTTCTCGTGTGCTTATTCTTTCCTGAACACGTGGAATAACGTTTGGTAGACAAATTGAGCACGACTTTAAATTGTGCTAAATGCCGTATGTTCATATATTTAATAGCTGTTTTTCTATAGGTTTTATGCAGAACATGCTGGAAAACATTTCTGTTCACGATATAAATGTATTGCCTACAGCAAATTAAAATATTTTTTTGTTTTTACTGTCTGGAGCTTACAATTTATGTTCGGATGTGAATGACATATGATTACACCTGTTTCCAGAAATGGCTGGGTTGGACGTAATATGAGGCTGAAACTAAATGAAAGAGATACTTACGTCACGAGTTGGACTAGGGTTAGGATTATCATGGTAACAAAAAATATATATATATTTAAGACACTTTTTATTCAAATCGCTTGAATCCGGTATAACCTTAGGACTTCAGACACATTTTTATGCAATCTCGCCAGGCATACGTACGTTTTTGACAGCACAGAAAATGACGTCAGACGACCTTCAGCAAGGGTATGTGGAGATTTTTTGGAACTTCGTCAAATCGTTCAAAAGGTCCTTTTTGATGTTGTCTGAAAGTGTCATTATATACCTCGGATAGAAGATATTTCCGTATTTGAGAGCTACAGACCTAGACATTTCAGAAATACTTTCTAATTTGTTACAGGCACTCCAGGTTTTATTTTAGTCATAGTCATTTTTATGCCCTCGAAGGGAGGCATATTAGTTTTCAACTGTCCGTCCGTTCGTTAGTTCGTTAGTTCGTTAGTTTGTTCGTTCGTTCGTCCATTCGTCACAACGTTAACTTTTTGCATGAAGACACTTTACTCGCGAACCACTGCACCCAGGACCTTCAAACTTCACATGCTGATAGTACTTATTGAGTACACGACCCTTACTGACTTTGGGGTCACCAGGTCAAAGGTCAAGGTCACAGGGGCCAACGTTAACTTTTTGCATGAAGACAATTTACTCGCGAACCACTGCACCCAGGACCTTCAAACTTCACATGCTGATAGTACTTATTGAGTACACGAGCCTTACTGACTTTGGGGTCACCAGGTCAAAGGTCAAGGTCACATGGTCCAATGTTAATTTTTTGCATGAAGGCACTTTACTCACTAACCGCTGCACCCAGGACCTTTGAACTTCACATACTGATAGTACTTGAGTACACAACCGCAACTGACTTTGGGGTCACCAGGTCAAAGGTCAAAGCGCTGTGGGGGCATTTGTCACCATTAGTGGCAGCTCTTGTTTATATTTAATTTAATTTATATAATTTCATGTTATTACACAGGCCCGATCAGTACACACTATAACCAAAACAAATAAATGATTTTGCACTAATAACTGGAAAATAAACAACAAATAGTATGTTATGCAGCAAAATCTATTGACAAAACTAACGTTAATCTGCGAAATAAGCCATAACGTAATATTTTTTGTTCCTTTTTAAAACTTTATTTCCCATTACTCTTAAGATTATATGTGCACCTACATATACGAAAAGTACTAGTGATTGGTTTTAAATCAATACTAAGAATTCAACAACATATATTTGTGAAGTATGCATCAAATGCGTTTTGAGTGCAGAAATGCCTACAACCGCTACATCAACGACATGGTCACCAAAGATCGCAACCCCAAGAAGCTATACTCACTAGTGAAGAAGAAGAGGTGCGATAGCAGAGGCGTATCCCCCCTGATGTCTGTGGGGTGTTACATAGTGACCCAGCTGCCAAGGCAACCATCCTCAACCGGCAGTTTAGTAGAGTCTTCACCCAGGAGGACCTGGCCAACATACCAACACTAGGTACCAGTCTCCACCCTGACTTTCATCACTTTGATGTTGGAGCCGAGGGAATACTGAAGCTTCTGGCCGGTCTCGACACCCACGCTACAGGTCCAATCAACATCCCGACAAAGTTTCTGAAGGACCACTCAGAGGAGCTAGCCCCATCATTAGCCCTCATCTTCTCAGCGTCTGTACGACAGGGTGAAGTACCATCAAATTGGAGAAATGCCAACGTCACGCCTATCTTCAAAAAGGGAGTCCACAGTGACCCCGCCAACTACAGGCCCATTTCCCTCACTTCTGACTGAACACGTTCTGCACAGCCAGATTATGGCCCACCTCGACAAGCACTGGATACTTTCCGATCAGCAGCATGGGTTCCGGAGGAGGAGGTCCACGGAGAGCCAGCTCATCCTCACACTGCATGACCTTGCCAGCGGCCTCGACGAGGGGGAGCAGATCGATACCATCTTGCTTGACTTTATCAAGGCTTCGAAAAGGTCCCCCACGAACGAATAGCCTGCAAACTACATTACTACGGTACCAAGGGCAACTTATTGCAATGGATCCGGAGCTTCCTGGCAAACACATGTCAACAAGTTCTAGTTGAAGGTAACTTATCCGACCCATCGCCAGTGATTTCATGTGTCTCCCAAGGATCAGTCATAGGAATCCTCCTCTTCTTGCTCTATATCAACGACCTCCCACTCCAAGCTACTTCCACATCACGCCTGTTCGCTGATGACAGTCTCTTCTAAAAGAAGATTCGTACCTCAGATGATGCCAAAGTCTTACAAGAAGGCCTAGACAGATTCCAGCAATAGGAACGAGATTGGCTTATGTCCTTCAAACCCAGCAAATGCGAGGTCGTGCGCATTACCAGGAAGAGGAACCCGATCGAGACCACCTACCGCATCCATGGCAGTTAATTGCAGACGGCGAAGTGTGGCAAGTACCTGGGAGTCGACATCGATGAAAAGCTGCCCATGAATGCCCACATCGCATCCACTGCAAAGAAGGCAAACAACAGACTCGCCTTCCTCATGAGAAACCTGACGACCTGCCGGCAAGACATCAGTGTTATGAGACCCTTGTCAGGCTCATCCTTGAGTATGACAGCACCGCCCGGGATCCGCATACGAAATCCATACAACTGGAGGCAGTTCAGCGCCGCGCTGCACGATTCGTTAAGGGGAACTACCGCACAACAAGCAGCACCAGTCAGAGATGATTGCTGACATTGGCTGGCAGCCCCTTGAACATCGTGCTCCAACACCAAGCTCGTGATGGTGTACCGTATCACCCACGGCCTCATCAACATCCCTGCAGAGAGGTACTTCCATCCAGCCTCCATCAACACAAGGGGTCACTCCGTCCGATTCCTTCTCCCCTTCTGCCGCACTGACGTCTTCCTCCATTCCTTCTTCCCCTCCGCCGCCAGACTGTGGAACCAGCTTCCCGAACAAGCCACCCTGGTCGACAGCGTTGAGGACTTCAAGAGATGTTTGGATGCCACGCCGTAGTCACGGGACCGCGCTTTTTATCGTTTTACCTGCACTTGTACATACCTGCGCGCCTCACACAGCCTTGTACATATCACACTGTAGGACAATGCCCCAGAGTGGGATTTATGTACATCATCGGAAGAAGAAGAAATCGATTACGAAAAGAAAACACTTTATAAGTGCGAAAATAAGCCATATATTGTTTGTTTTAAATCGTTTCTTTACACTTTCTGTCAGTTTAAATATAATCGTTTCATACGTTTAAAAACAAAACAAAACAAAAAAGAACGATTTTCGTATACTCATGACGAAATAAAGATCAACTAATTGTAAGTCATTAATAATTAACTTTTTAATTACGATAATAATCCAACAGTATACATTTTTATTTGCGAACATATTTTCTCTCGGTTTTAAGACACGATGTCTATGTAATAATGACGAATTAATGATGGTGAACGGGGTAGTGAGGTTGTAAAAAAAACACCATCAAATTTTAAGTATTATTATTTTCAAAAATAACACTGTATATGATCCAAAAAGGTAAAATAAATGCAACTGAAGTCAAAGGCAAACAGCAGATTAAATATATTTAGTAAATGTTCAGGCAAAGTAACAGACGTACAGAAAAATACAAGATGAGAAGTTGTGAGGTAATTACTGATAAAGAAATAGCTGACCATATAAATATTTATCCAGAATAGCATACACCATTTATTAATATGTACATTCAATTCAAACGTATTCTAACACGACCCGATTTGTTTTTCTATTAAACAAAGAAGGCTGAAAACTAAACTGTGTATTATTATTCAACAATTCATTTTTCTGACGTCACAATTATTACGTTATAGCGTTAGACAGCATAGCGGTGCGCTGCCATGGAAAAGAAATCAACAGAAAACAGGCAAATATTTGATTGATATCGTCAAGGACGTACATAGTAATCCTTGATAAGGTGTTACAACTGAAATAATATATCTCAAGCAGTGATTTACTCATGAATAAAATTATTGTTTGTCGTTTAGATGCGTATTATTATAATTCCTTCGCATCTAAAGTCCAAACAATAATTTTATTGAATGACAAATCACTGTTTGGGATATATTATTTCTTAAGGTATAGGTCTATGTTTCGGAGAAAAAAGTTCAAACGTCATCAAATCATAGAAAGAAAGCATTGTTTTACATGAAAATTTAACAGCATATAAAACATTTATATTATTCTATAAAACCGTTGTCAATTTATTCATGTATTATTGAATTCCGGAAAGGGACTGCATGAAGGGGCCACACTTCTGGACAGTCCAGTGCCTTTAAAAACTCATCATTAGCTCGACTATTCGAAGAATAGGGGAGCTATCCTATTCGCCCCGGCATCGGCGTGAGCGTGAGCGTCACACAAATGTTAAAGTTTGCGTACCACCCCAAATATTTTCAAACTCCTTGCGATATTGCTTTCATATTTTGCATACTTGTTTACCATCATGACCCTAGTCTGTAAAAAGGAGGAGGCAACTCTGTCAAGCATTTTGACTGAATTATGGCCCCTTTGTGACTTAGAATAAATGTTAAAGTTTGCGTACCACCCCAAATATTTTCAAAGTCCATTGAGATATTGCTTTCATATTTTGCATACTTGTTAACCATCATGACCCCAGTCTGTAAAAAGGAGGAGGCAACTCTATCAAGCATTTTGACTGAATTATGGCCCTTTTCGACTTAAAATGTTAAAGTTTGCGTACCACCCCAAATATTTTCAAAGTCCATTGAGATATTGCTTTCATATTTTGCATACTTGTTTACCATCATGACACCAGTCTGTAAAAAGGAGGAGGCAACTCTATCAAGCATTTTGGGAGAATTATGGCCCCTTTTCGACTTAGAATATGCTTATTGTAATGTTAAAGGTTTACTCATAGCTTATATTATACTATCAAGAACTGAGAATAGTCGAGCGCGCTGTCCACTGACAGCTCTTGTTTTTAAAAAGTTGTAACGTGTCTTCGTTTTGGTGCATTTGCAACATCGTACGAGTGTTTAAACTTTACATAACTAGATAAAACATTGTTTTTGACAATTGTTTATATTTATTTCTTTACAAATGACATTCTTATTTAAAGGGGGACAACTCATTTAGAATATTTTAAGTATCCAACTCTGTGGGACAGAACAGTAAAACATGTATTGGACAGATAAGTTGTGTGTCAAGATGCTGTTCATTTACTAAAACATCTGTTGTTTTGTGGTATACTGCTAAACCTTAAACAACATACATCAAACTATTAAATTTTAAATTAACAAAACATACAAATTTAGACGTTAAGCACTTGCTAGAGTATATTGCATTGTAACATTACAAGTAGAGGTTTAATTCAATGTAGTGAAAAATAACAGTTCTTATATTATAGAAAGGTTATTTTCGCAAAATAAGAAATGTTTCGTAATTACATAATTTGATTTTATTTTTATTTTTTCATAAACCGTATCAAAAGTTAGAAAAGAGTTAATTCTATAGGTCACCCAACACGACTTAAAAATGAAAATGTTGCAGTCTCGGTTTGATTGATAAATCGAAAAGTAAACTCATTTGCTACAAAATTTACGAAATAAAGATCAAATATCTTTTATAAAGAGTCAAAATATATTGCAAAAAATAACTTTAAATTGTCATCTATTTTTTATTTTTGAGTATATTACTCTCAATTTTAAAACTTCCGTTCAGACATTGCTACTGGAAAATATTTATATAAGAACATTGCATAATTTTTCTGTAAAACGAAGGTAATTAACGTCAAAATTGGTGGCTATAATAACTTCAAACATATAGATCATTTATTTCTTATAACATGTGTAAATGTTCAGTTCTGCTCAACCCGGGGCTAGAGAGCGTGGATGGTAGCTTGCATTTCCACTACCGTCCATGGACAGGCTCAGTCAAACCTAGCCTGCAACATTTTCATTTATGTCATGTTGGAGACCTGTGGTTTTCCACTTTTTATTTATTTTATTAGTATCCTAAAGGTTTTTGATGCAGATTAAACAAAAAATAGTCTGCCTGCCTGCTGTCTGTCTGTCTGTCTGCCTGCCTGCCTGACATACAAGCGAAAATAAGAAAAAAATAAGTTGTTAAAACTGGAACAACTGATACGTATTAGACTTTCCTGGTTAAAAGTACAAACAGTATTGTAGCTGACGTGAGATCGTCAACATGGCTGATTGCAAAACTGAATTGTTCGAGTGTTGGTAAGGGTAGAATATCAGTTAGGAGGCTGTGTAAGTTGTTAACAGTCCGTGGAGTTGGTGCAGTATAGATTATTTTGTCCTGCAGGCAGAATACGTTGTGCCTTTTCAAGTACACTTGTCCTTTTGTAGCACGTTTCCCCATTTCATATTATCAGTATCTATCTAGCTATCTATCTTTACTTTCTAACCCTTTACATGGACGTAGAGGGAGTAGAAATTAAAAGAAAATCGGGTTAAATTAAAAGAGAAAGGAAAATTTGTTAGTGATTTAGCTGAGTGGCTAATTTCATATTTATTGAAGTATACAAAATCATTATGTTAAAGCTGTGACGTAAAGGAATAAGGTCAGTAATTCGGTCGAAAATGTGCTTCCGTGGTGTAGTCGAAAGAAGTCCATAATAAATAGATCCTAATTTTCCCATTTTTTGCGCAAATTCGTGTAGAAGGAGTGCTTTAATCACCATTTTTCACTACTAGAATACATTCTGCGTGAAATGAGACGGTTTTCATGTTCATACACCCCACATGGCAAGTTTTGCAGATCGAAACCGGAAGTAGGTGTTTATTGCGCGGACGAGAGCAAATATGCGCCATTTTTAGGGTAGCAGACCACAACTGACTGGCATTTCACTAGGAACTACATAACCCCCTATTTTCTTTTCATTTTTTCGTTAATTTGTGATAGAACTTCCATGAAAAATAGGTGTAAGAAAAAGTGATGTTCTCTAAAGATACGTAAAGACGACCTGAAGTTGTCGTTTTTTATATGAAACAAAGAAGGATTTGAATTACTGACCTTTAACCTATAAGAGCTGAAATAAGACTTTCTCGAAACACATCGCAATTAGTCTTAAAGTCATAAATCGGTTGTATATGATATAAAATGGTGTTTCCAATGAAAATAATAGTGAAATTGAAAAAATTTTGAATTTTTTGACCATATTTTGAGTAGATGCACTATTTCAGCAGCAATTTCTGGGATTAAAAAGCCAATATTTTGTCTCCAGAATGTCAGAAATGCACAAAATGCATCCTTCTGGGTCTTATTCATGACGGAAGCAATATGATTTTTAGAATCCAAGTGAAAATAATGCAAACGAGTGAAACTTTTACCAAAATTACAATAAAGGACTATAGGGCCAAAATTTAGCCCAGTAAATTGGTATTGGGTGGTTTCTATTAAATGTCTATATTTCTCTAAATCTCGAAATTTCACAATGAAACTTGCAATAGTTTGGTATTACATCTTTCTTGAAAAAAGAATGAAATTGTGTGAATTATTTGATAAGAAACATTTCTTATAAGAGCTGAAATAAGACTTTCTCGAAACACATCGCAATTAGTCTTAATAGTCATAAATCGGTTGTATATGATATAAAATGGTGTTTCCAATGCAAAATAATAGTGAAATTTGAAAAAAATTTGAATTTTTGACCATATTTTGAGTAGATGCACCTATTCAGCAGCAATTTCTGGGATTAAAAAGCCAATATTTTGTCTCCAGAATGTCAGAAAATGCACAAAATGCATCCTTCTGGGTCTTATTCATGACGGAATGAATGATATTTTAGAATCCAAGTGAAAAATAATGCAAACGAGTGAAACTTTTACCAAAATATACAATAAAGGACTATAGGGCCAAAATTTAGCCCAGTAAATTGGTATTGGGTGGCTTCTATTAAATGTCTATATTTCTCTAAAATCTCGAAATTTCACAATGAAACTTGGCAATATGTTTGGTATTACATCTTTCTTGAAAATAGAAATGAAAATTGTGTGATATTTGATAAGAAACATTTCTTATAGGAATAAGGTCAGTAATTCGGTCGAAAATGTGCTTCCGTGGTGTAGTCGAAAGAAGTCCATAATAAATAGATCCTAATTTTCCCATTTTTTTTGCGCAAATTCGTGTAGAAGGAGTGCTTTAATCACCATTTTTCACTACTAGAATACATTCTGCATGAAATGAGACGGTTTTCATGTTCATTACACCCACATGCAAGTTTTGCAGATCGAAACCGGAAGTAGGTGTTTATTGCGCGGACGAGAGCAAATATGCGCCATTTTTAGGGTAGCAGAACCACAACTGACTGGCATTTTCACCAGGAACTACAGGCATACAGACACTAAATAGAAAAATGGCGCGAAAAAAAATGGTAGTCGCATAATGGCGGACACAAATAGTCCTTAGTTTGTTTGTTGTAGAGCTATTTTCCTTATTTTCTTTGCATTTTTTTTTGCTAAAATCACAATGACAGATCTATGCTTGACATGTAGGTAGCATTTCATAATGAAATAACATCATGACAAATTTTTCATGTTAAATTCGCGAATTCGTAGAAGGAGTGCTTATCACATTTTCACTAGTAGAAACATTTGAAAAACGGTGTTTTATGTACACCAATGAAAAAAAATTTTGAAGATGCGAAACAAGTAAAGCCTTTTATTGCGCAGAGCAAATTATGGTCATTTTTAAATGGTAGCAGCACACTGCTGGCATTTCACAAATTTTCAGGCATACAGACACTAAATAGAAAAATGGCGCGAAAAAAAATGGTAGTCGCATAATGGCGGACACAAATAGTCCTTAGTTTTTTTGCTCTGTAGAGCTATTTTCCTTATTTTCTTTGCATTTTTTTTTGCTAAAATCACATGACAGATCTATGCTTGACATGTAGGTAGCATTTTCATAATGAAATAACATCATGACAAAATTTTTCATGGAAACTTAGATCATACACCACCAGCATAATTTGGGGTCTCATTTTTTAGCTGATTTTGCAGTTTGTGTGTTTGACTGAAATTATTTTTCTTGCATCAAACATGACCCCCACTTTTCTTTTGATTTTTAGTTAGCCCTGACAATATTCTTCAAGAAAATGTAAGTTACAGAAATTTAAAATGGGTCCTGATGTGTGCTGCGGTCATTGGAAATAGGTCAGTTTTATATAGAATAAAGTACAACAACCATTTAGTGTGTTATAACCTATAAGATGACATTGGTAAAAAATGAAATCTGGCCAGATGATGGTGGGAATGGGCTAGTTTGATTAGAATTTGATAGAAAATGACAAATTAATTGCAATTTTATTGAAAATGAGGATAAAACCCAAAAATATCACATTTTCACTGTTTTGGGTGTATTTTTTTCAAAAACTGCATATTTATAGGCTACTGATTGCTATATTCTGGCCATCAGAGGTAAAAGTGAACATCTATAACAGTTTAAATGTGTACTTTGCATGCAGATCAGAGTAGAAAATGTCAAAACAAGGCTGAATTTAGGGTAGCTGCTTCAAAATTATGTCGCAACAGCTATTTTTGACAAAATCTGATGCTTTGTCTTATGGTACTGAAAATGCAGTAAAAACTTGGAAACTGGTGATATCAAGCTAAAACCTTGTATTTCTTCATGCATTTGGGTTTCTTGTACATTTTAAATGAAACTGGCACACTGTCAGAGAAAAAAGTTTTCTTATAGGCATACAGACACTAAATAGAAAAATGGCGCGAAAAAAAATGGTAGTCGCATAATGGCGGACACAAATAGTCCTTAGTTTTTTTGCTCTGTAGAGCTATTTTCCTTATTTTCTTTGCATTTTTTTTTGCTAAAATCACATGACAGATCTATGCTTGACATGTAGGTAGCATTTTCATAATGAAATAACATCATGACAAATTTTTTCATGGAAACTTAGATCATACACCACCAGCATAATTTGGGGTCTCATTTTTTAGCTGATTTTGCAGTTTGTGTGTTTGACTGAAATTATTTTTCTTGCATCAAACATGACCCCCACTTTTCTTTTGATTTTTAGTTAGCCCTGACAATATTCTTCAAGAAAATGTAAGTTACAGAAATTTAAAATGGGTCCTGATGTGTGCTGCGGTCATTGGAAATAGGTCAGTTTTATATAGAATAAAGTACAACAACCATTTAGTGTGTTATAACCTACATAACCCCCTATTTTCTTTTCATTTTTTCGTTTATTTGTGATAGAACTTCCATGAAAAATAGGTGTAGGAAAAAGTGATGTTCTCTAAAGATACGTAAAGACGACCTGGAGTTGTCGTTTTTTATATGAAACAAAGAAGGATTTGAATTACTGACCTTTAACCTAAAGTCCATTCCGCGAAAAGCTCAATCCTCACACAGTCGGATTGCCTTTCGTTTTGTCGGCTAGTGCGAATGGTAGCCGAATTTGTTTTGAAAACATGGCGCTGACACTTTCAGAGGACTTGATACGGAATAGAGTCGGTTTGCAGCATGATAATTTAGGTATATGTTCATTTCTTAATGTCAATGTCTTAGAAATTAAATATTTCAAAGGTATTTTGTGTCAGTTTGCATAAACTATGATGCCTAATTGACATTTCGTCATGTTGAGGTCATGTATGTTGCTATTCAAATAAAAAATTCTCTAAGTTTTTCACCATTATACGTCAACTCTTTTGTGACTCTGTACGGGCTTATGTTTATTACATGAATTATTTCAACAGTGCTAAATGGACTGCTCAAAATGCATAATTATGGTGGCATTATTTCACTTGATATTTTCCCTCGGAAATGCAAGTTCAAACTTGTCAGCAAGGTAGATACTAAAATTTTGAAAAAGAAAATTTTGAAAAAGAGTGCAGTAACCAAAGCAATATAGTAAGTAACCCCATTAACCAAATGCATATAGTAGGTTACAAATGGACACAGTTGTGCAGCGGTGCACATTTTGGGCCATTATTAGATATGGCACAAAATGTGCACCTCTGCACACAGACACTTGGGAGTCAGCACCCCTCCGCCTCCCAGGCCGCCCCTGACAACCCTCAGTCAATATATTTTCGTTTTTTAAAACAAACTGAGCAGATGTCTCGATCATCCAATGACTTCTTTTACCATTTCAGAATGTCTGAAAAAATCCCATACTCTATCAATGCTCAAAAAAACACATAACTTACTCCGAGCGTTTTCAACACAAAATAGCTTGTCCAAGGAATAGGAGAATAGATCCCAGCTTGATGTTGCGCAGTCAAATTTACTACACAGAGCCAGGACACAGACAATATCGTTAGTGGTTAAAATGAAAGTACTCGCTCACGACGTCAACTGCCGCGATGGCCGAGAGAGTACAGACACTGGCTTTGTGAGCTTTTTTTTGGGCAGGGTCGCTGGTTCGCTCCGTGCTATGGGCGATCTTTTTTTTTTTTTAAATATTTTTTTTTATCTTGAGAATATATTGTTAAAAAAAATTGAAAATATTATATTAAAAAAAGAATGCCCAAAGCGGAGCGAACCCGCGGCCCTGCCCAAAAAACCGTTTCAGTACCAGGCGGTAGTTGACTTTCTTAGCAAGTATTTTTATTTTAACCGCTAATGATACCGTCTGTGTCCCGGCTCTGTATAGTAAATTTGACTGCGCAACATCAAGCTGGGATCTATTCTCCTATTCCTTGGACAAGAAAATTGTGTTTACATTGCGAAGTAAGTTATCTTTAAATTTTCTGAGCATTGACAGTATATGGGAGATTTTTTAAACATACTGAAATGGTAACAGAAGCTGTTGTATGATCGAGACATGTGCTCAGTTTGATTTAAAAGGCGAAAATATATTGGCTGAAGGTTGGCAGGGGCGGATTGGGAGGGGTGACAGGTTCTGACCCCAAAGTGTCTGTGCCTCTGCACAAGTGTGTCCATTTGTAACCTACTATATGCATTTGGTTAATGGGGGTTACTTACTATATTGCTTTGGTTACTCTTTTCTAAATGTGTAGCAATACACATAACCAATGACTTTTATAAGATTTTGTTGAGAAAGATGATGTAGGATAAAGCTTACCATTACATAACAGGTTTTTTTTTCTCCGTAATAAATTAAGATTAAACAAAATATTTGTTAAATTATGTTGTGAAAAAAATAATTTTTATATGGTAACGCCCGTCTCTGAAAGAGCAGGGCGTATTATGTGAACAACTGGCGGGCAGGTGGGCGTCGTCCAGTAGCATGTCTGCTCTCTAAGTCAAACATTTTTCATCCCATCTTCACCAAACTTGCTGACAATGTTTGTGGGCATAATATCTCGTGCAAGTTCGATAACCAGCCAAATCGCCCCAGGCACTCTTGGATTATGGCCCTTGAATTACTAGAAATCTTTTTATGATACGTAACTGCAGCGTTTTTTTCCACCAAAATATTTGGCGAAATTTGGCCCCATTCCCCCTCAAAACAGTATGTTTTTTCCCCTTTCCGATGCGTAAAATTCCCCTCCGAAAATACAAAAGAAAATGCCAATCAAATAAATCAAAATTCACTAGTTTGTTTTATTTATTTTCATATAGAAAACAGTTCTGACACTGCAGTATCGTGTGTTAGGTTTACATCAGCACCGGTTGCAGTAACTTCCCTTGATAAATCAGTATCATCGAAGCACTTTTTTATTCTGCACAACGCTGTTGAATGTTAGTCTGTAAATGATTTGCATTCTATTTGTTTGGCCGGGTAGTGTTGAGTTTTCCATCATCTAGTTAGTCAGGGTTTGATTTTATGCTTTGGGAAGGGTCCAACACATACACTTTTTAGCTCATCTGTCACATAGTGACAAGGTGAGCTTTTGTGATCACCCTTCGTCCGTCGTCAGTCCGTGCATGCGTCAACAATTTCTTGTCTGCACAATAGTGGTTTCATTATTGATTTTATTTTAACCAAACTTGCACACAACTTGTATCACCATAAGATCTTGGTTCCTTTCTTGAACTGGCCAGATCCCATTATGGGTTCCAGAGTTATGGCCCCTGAAAGGGCCAAAAATAGCTATTTTGACCTTGTCTGCACAATAGCAGCTTCATTTATAATTTGATTTTAACCAAACTGGCACAAAACTTGTGTCACCATAAGATCTTGGTTCCTTTCTTGAACTAGCCGGATCCCATTAGGGGTTTCAGAGTTATGGTCCCTGAAAGGGCCAGAATTAGCTATTTTGACCTTGTCTGCACAATAGCAGCTTCATTTATGATTTTATTTTAACCAATCATGCACACAACTTGTATCACCATAAGATTTTGGTTCCTTTCTTGAACTGGTGAGATTCCGTTATTGGTTCCAGAGTTGTGGCCCCTGAAAGGGACAGAATTAGCTATTTTGACCTTGTCTGCAAAATAGCAGCTTCATTTATGATTTGAATTTAATCAAACTTGCACAAAACTTGTGTCACCATCAGATCTTGGTTCCTTTTTTGAACCGGCCAGATCCTTTAATGGGGTCCAGAGTTATGGCCCCTGAAAGGGCCAAAATTAGCTATTTCGACCTTGTCTGTACAATAGCAGCTTCATTTATGATTTCATTTTAACCAAACTTGCACACAACTTGTATCACCACAAGATCTTGCTTCCTTTCTTGAACTGGCCAGATTCCATCTTGGGTTCAAGAGTTATGGCCCCTTAAAGGTCCAAAATTGGCTATTTTGGCTTTTGCAGCCATATAGAGACTTCATTTATGGTTTTATTTGAAACAAACTTCCAAAATATCTTCCACAACAATAAATCTTGGATTCCATGACAAATCAGAACCAGTTGTAGGTTCCAGAGTTATTGTACCCCCCGACAACAAAGTTGTAAGTGGGGGTATACTGGTTTCAGGTTGTCTGTCTGTCCGTCTGTCTGTCTGTCTGTCTGTCCGTAGACGCAATCTTGTGCGCACCATCTCTCCTTATCCCCTTGACAGAATTTAATGAAACTTCACACAAGTGATCAGTACCAACAGTAGTTGTGCATGGGGCATGTTAGGTTCTTTTAGAAAAAAAATTTGCAGAGTTATGGGACTTTGTTTTTTGTTACTATACTATATACATAGACACAATCTTGTGCGCACCATCTCTCCTCATCCCCTTGACACAATTTAATGAAACTTCACACAAGTGATCAGTACCAACAGTAGTTGTGCATGGGGCATGTTAGGTTCTTTTAGAAAAAAAATTTGCAGAGTTATGGGACTTTGTTTTTTTTGTTACTATACTATATACATAGACACAGTTTTGTGCGCACCATCTCTCCTCATCCCCTTGACACAATTTAACGAAACTTCACACAAGTGATCAGTACCAACAGTAGTTGTGCATGGGGCATGTTAGGTTCTTTTAGAAAAAAAATTTGCAGAGTTATGGGACTTTGTTTTTTTGTTACTATACTATATACATAGACACAATGTTGTGCGCACCATCTCTCCTCATCTCCTTGACACAATTTAATGAAACTTCACACAAGTGATCAGTAACAACAGTAGTTGTGCACGGGGCATGTTAGGTTCTTTCAGTGACAAAAATTGCAGAGTTATGGGACTTTGTTTCTTGTTAACATACTATGTACATACAGTCTGCATATGCAATCTTGTGCATGCCTAATCTACCAAACCCTTGCACAAAGTTTAATGAAACTTCACACAAGTGATCAGTACCTGAACCCTAGTTGTGCATGGTGCATGTTACATTCTTTTAGATAAATATTCTGCATAGTTATGGGACTTTGTTTTTTGTTACTATACTGTATACATACAGTCTATATATATATACAGTCCACATAATTATGCAATCTTGTGTGCGTCAGATTGCAATGTACTGTGTCAGTGCATGCGGGGGGTACATTCATCACCTTTAGTGATAGCTCTAGTTTTATATCTGATTACCTCCCCTGATTGTAATCAAAATGGATTTATATCAGTAAGTACTTATAGGACTTATTTGAAATTTCATTATTGTTATTAGTTGGACTGAGACAATCAGGGTAGATAACTATGGACTGATTTTATGTCAAATTACCTCCCTTTATTTCAAATTAAAATGGGTATATCTCCGTACTAATGAAGATACTGACCTGAAATTTCATTTATGTCAACATATTTATTTGGCAGATCCTTCTTCTGTTCACTTACAGTATTCTTTTTTTTTAATTACTTCCCTTTTACGTTACTATAAATAACTTATTTTTAGTAACTTTTTTATTATTGGCCATAGGGAAAAACCGAGACCACTTTTCTGTGGTACAACATGGATGGTGCCTCCAATTTTTAGGTGTTTTTTGACATATCTATACCTTGTAAGAATTTTTTTCTTCTTTTTCGTTAAATTTCTTCCCTTTGTTGTTCCTGTCCTTTGGATTTAGATATTTTTTTTGAGGACCTTCTTGTCGCAAGTGCAGTGATAACAGGTGAGCGATATAGGGCCATCATGGTCCTCTTGTTTACAGTTTGTTCTACAATGTGACAGTTCAAACGTAACAGTGACTGCAAGTGTCAGAATTTGACAGAAATAAAAAAAACAAGCAAATTCGATGAATTGGTATCCCCCGCCGAAAGGGTTTGTGGTGTGGAATGGCAAAAAAATATATCCGGCAAAAAGTTAAGGATGTTAATAAGAAGCAAATAATTTCATTTGTCAAAATCAATTTAACAGAAAACAAATGTTTAATTAAAGAGTACATAATAAATGTATGATACTTTGATCCTGACTAAAGAATTTATTTTGAATGGGATATGCTTACTGTAATAAGCTTAGCTTTTAAACTTAAATGCAGTTAATTGAAATATGAGCTTGAAGTTTAACTGGAACGAAATATTGTCTTTGAGTGGTTTGGCACCAGGTGTTGTTGTTTAACATGTACATTTGAACTTAAAAAAACAGATGTCCTTATGAGAACACTGGTAAGATATCTTGAACATGACTGAGGGCAAGGCTTGTGCAGTCACAACTTAACATGTTGAAGGTTTGAACATTTAAAAAAAAAAAAAAAAGGAATGGAAATATATATATGTATATATATTTATTTTTTAAGGGTGTGGGGGTGCGGGGGAACGGGAGAGGAAACAAAATTTCACATGTTGATTATAAATATTGATGGAAAATTAAAAATGAAAAACAAGAGGGTCATAATGACCCTGGATCGCTCACCAGAGTAATATGAGCTACATGTTTCTAATGTCAAACTGATGATTTTTAGAAATTTTTTGGAAGATTTTCCGATGTACAATCAAGTAACCCCTGGGGCGGGGCCAATTTTACCCCGGGGGTCATGATTTGAACAAATTTGTAGAAGTCTACTAGGAAATGTTACATATCAAATATCTAAGATCTAGGCCTTCTGGTTTATTTTTAGCAAATTTATGAAGATTTCCCTATGTACAATCAAGTAACCCCTGGGGCTGGGTCAATTT
Organism: Mercenaria mercenaria; assembly: GCF_021730395.1. NCBI lineage: Eukaryota > Metazoa > Mollusca > Bivalvia > Venerida > Veneridae > Mercenaria > Mercenaria mercenaria. The sequence continues at coordinate 42,499,892 of NC_069366.1, read as the reverse complement.
GACCCTGGGGGGGTCAAGATTTGAACCAATTTGGTAGGGGTCTACTAGGCAATGCTACATGTCAAATATCTAAGCTCTAGGCCTTCTGGTTTATTTTTAGAAAATTTTGAAGATTTTTCTATGTACAATCAAGTAACCCCATGGGGCGGGGTCAATTTGACCCCGGGGGTCATGATTTGAACAAATTTTGTAGAAGTCTACTAGGCAATGCTAAAAATCAAATATCTAAGATCTAGGCCTTCTAGTTTATTTTTAGAAATTTTTTGAAGATTTTCCTATGTAAAATCAAGTGACCCCTGGAGCGGGGTCAATTTTGACCCAGGGGTCATGATTTGAACAAATTTTGTAGAGGTCCACTAGGCAATGCTACATGTGAAATATCTAAGCTCTAGGCCTTCTGGTTTATTTTAAGAAATTTTTTAATGATTTTCCTAAGTAAAATCAAGTGACCCCTGGGGCGGGGTCAATTTTGACCCCAGGGTTCATGATTTGAACAAATTTTGTAGAGGTCCACTAGGCAATGCTACATGTGAAATATCTAAGCTCTAGGCCTTCTGGTTTATTTTTAGAAAATTTTGAAGATTTTTCTATGTACAATCAAGTAACCCCATGGGGCGGGGTCATTTTGACCCTGGGGGGGGTCATGATTTGAAAAAATTTTGTAGAAGTCTATTAGGCAATGCTACATGTCAAATACCTAAGATCTAGGCCTTCTGGTTTATTTTTAGAAAAATTTTTGAAGATTTTCCTATGTAAAATCAAGTGACCCCTGAAGCGGGGTCAATTTTGACCCCGGGGGTCATGATTTGAACAAATTTTGTAGAGGTCCACTAGGCAATGCTACATGTGAAATATCTAAGCTCTAGGCCTTCTGGTTTATTTTTAGAAAATTTTTGAAGATTTTCCTATGTAAAATCAAGTGACCCCTGGGGCAGGGTCAATTTTGACCCTGGGGTCATGATTTGAACAAATTTTGTAGAGGTCCACTAGGCAATGCTACATGTGAAATATCTAAGCTCTAGGCCTTCTGGTTTATTTTTAGAAAATTTTTGAAGATTTTCCTATGTAAAATCAAGTGACCCCTGGGGCAGGGTCAATTTTGACCCTGGGGTCATGATTTGAACAAATTTTGTAGAGGTCTACTAGGCAATGCTACACGTGAAATACCTAAGCTCTAGGCCTTCTGGTTTATTTTTAGAAAATTTTTGAAGATTTTCCTATGTAAAATCAAGTGACCCATGGGGCGGGGTCAATTTTGACCCCGGGGTCATGATTTGAACAACTTTAGTAGAGGTCCACTAGGCAATGCTACAAGTCAAATATCTAAGCTCTAGGTCTTCTGGTTTTTGAGAAGAAGATTTTTAAAGATTTTCCTATGTAAAATCAAGTGACCCCTGGGGCGGGGTCAATTTTGACCCCGGGGTCACCCCGGGTGACCAAGGCAAGTGGGCGACCAGGTGTGGGTGCACAACTTTGCATGTTTATAATAAATGTTCACAGAAAAGAATGAAAGAAATTTAATGAAATTCTGCCAAATGGCAAGTTTGTTATGTACAAATATGTGGATTTTTAGACAATTAAAGGGCAATAACTCTGCAGTTACAAAAGAAATCCATACGAAATTGTGTGTGCACAACCACATTATAGTGCTCTAAATTCTGTTAAAGTTTCATAGTTCAAGGTCAAATTTATCAAAAGTTATGATGCAGAAATTGCCATATTTATAGTACCCTATATAGTTAACACTAGAAATTTCTAAGGGCCATAACTCTGGTGTTACTTGGGCAATCTGACTGAAACTTGACGGGCCGCAAGAACTCATAGTGGTGAACATGTATATGAAGTTTTAAATAAATATTCCCAACCATTTCCTAGATATGGCTCCGGACGGACAGACGGACAGAAAGACGGACGGAAGGACGGACAGACAACGCCAAAACTATATCCCTCCGACTTTCGTCGGGGGATAAAAACAGCCACTCACCAACAGCTTGTTTAGGAAGGGACCTAATGTCTGATGTAAATTTTGGTAATCTAATGGATGTCTTATATCCTCCACATTTGAAAAATTAATTTTGTTATCTGGTATTGATATGCTACATTGTGTTATATGTCATCATAGTCATGTCACATGCTCTTATGGGCCCTGAATTTATCAATAAACTTTAAACTAGTTTATTTCAACACAAATGAAAATTCCCCTTTTCTTATTTTACGTCGTATTTTTTTCCCCCTCCAAAGGGCACTGACCCCCTTCCCCCAAAAGTGAAAAAAATCACTGAACTGAATACTTAAACAAGCGTATTTTGTGACAGTCTAGCACTCGTTAGCTCACCTGAGCACAAAGTGCTCAGGGTGAGGTATTGTGATCGCTCACCGTCAGGCGTCCATCCACACTTTCCTTTAAACAACATCTCCTCCTAAACCAACAGGCCAATTTTGATGAAACTTCACAGGGTTGTTCCTTGGATGGTCTTCTTTAAAAATTGTTCAAAGAACTGAATTCCATACAGAATTCTGGTTGCCATGGCAGCCAAAAGGAAAAACTTTAAAAATCTTCTTCTCAAAAACCAGAAGCCCTAGAGCTTAGATATTTGGTGTGAAGCATTGCCTAGTGGACCTCTACCAAATTTGTTCAAATCATGACCCCTGGGTCAAAATTGACCCCGCTCCAGGGGTCACTTGATTTTACATAGGAAAATCTTAAAAAATCTTCTTCTCAAAAACCAGAAGCCCTAGAGCTTAGATATTTGACATGTAGCATTGCCTGGTGGACCTCTGCTAAAATTGTTCAAATCACTTGATTTTACTTAGGAAAATCTTCAAAAAATTTCTAAAAATAAACCAGAAGGCCTAGAGCTTAGATATTTGACATGTAGAATTGCCTAGTGGACCTCTACAAAATTTATTCAAATCATGACCCCCCGGGGTCAAAATTGACCCCACCCCAGGGGTCACTTGATTTTACATAGGAAAATCTTCAAAAATTTTCTAAAAATAAACCAGAACGCTTAGATCTTAGATATTTGACATGTAGCATTGCCGAGTAGACTTCTACAAAATTTGTTCAAATCATGACCTCCGGGTCAAATTGACCCCACCCCATGGGGTTATTATCCCCCGACAAAAGTCGGAGGGATATAGTTTTTGCGTTGTCCGTCCGTCCGGAGCCATATCTAGGAAATGGTTGGGAATATTTATTTAAAACTTCATATACCTGTTCACCACTATGAGTTCTTGCGGCCCGTCCAGTTTCAGTCAGATTGCCCAAGTAACACTAGAGTTATGGCCCTTAGAAGTTTCTAGTGTTAACTATATAGGGTACTATAAATATGGCAATTTCTGCATCATAACTTTTGATATATTTGACCTTGAACTATGAAACTTTAACAGAATTTACAGCACTATAATGTGGTTGTGCACACACAATTTCTTATGGATTTCTTTTGTAACTACAGAGTTATTGCCCTTTAATTGTCTAAAAATCCACATATTTGTACATAACAAACTTGCCATTTGGCAGAATTTCATTAAGTTTCTTTCATTCTTTTCTGTGAACATTTATTATAAACATATGACGTTGCGCACCCACACATGGTCGCCCACTTGCCTTGGTCACCCGGGGTGACCCCAGGGTCAAAATTGACCCCGCCCCAGGGGTCACTTGATTTTACATAGGAAAATCTTTAAAAATCTTCTTCTCAAAGACCAGAAGCTCTAGAGCTTAGATATTTGACTTGTAGCATTGCCTAGTGGACCTCTACTAAAGTTATTCAAATCATGACCCCGCCCCATGGGTCACTTGATTTTACATAGGAAAATCTTCAAAATTTTTCTAAAAATAAACCAGAAGGCCTAGAGCTTAGATATTTCACGTGTAGCATTACCTAGTAGACCTCTACAAAATTTGTTCAAATCATGACCCCAGGGTCAAAATTGACCCTGCCCCAGGGGTCACTTGATTTTACATAGGAAAATCTTCAAAAAATAAACCAGAAGGCCTAGAGCTTAGATATTTCACATGTAGCATTGCCTAGTGGACCTCTACAAAATTTATTCAAATCATGACCCCCGGGGTCAAAATTGACCAGCTTCAGGGGTCACTTGATTTTACATAGGAAAATCTTCAAAAATTTCTAAAAATAAACCAGAAGGCCTAGATCTTAGGTATTTGACATGTAGCATTGCAAAATAGACTTCTACAAAATTTGTTCAAATCATGACCCCCAGGGTCAATTTGTACTTCATTGTACATAGAAAAATCTTCAAAATTTTCTAAAAATAAACCAGAAGGCCTAGAGCTTAGGTATTTGACATTGTAGCATTGCCTAGTGGACCTCTACAAAATTTGTTCAAATCATGACCCCTGGGGTCAAAATTGACCCCGCCCCAGGGGTCACTTGATTTTACTTAGGAAAATCATTAAAAATTTTCTTAAAATAAACCAGAAGGCCTAGAGCTTAGATATTTGACATGTAGCATTGCCGAGTAGACTTCTGCAAAATTTGTTCAAACATGACCTCCGGGATCAAATTGACCCCACCCCATGGGGTTATTATCCCCCGACGAAAGTCGAAGGGATATAGTTTTGGCGTCCGTCCGGAGCCATATCTAGGAAATGGTTGGGAATATTTATTTAAAACTTCATATACCTGTTCACCACTATGAGTTCTTGTGGCCCGTCAAGTTTCAGTCAGATTGCCCAAGTAACACTAGAGTTATGGCCCTTAGAAGTTTCTAGTGTTAACTATATAGGGTACTATAAATATGGCAATTTCTGCATCATAACTTTTGATATATTTGACCTTGAACTATGAAACTTTAACAGAATTTACAGCACTATAATGTGGTTGTGCACACACAATTTCTTATGGATTTCTTTTGTAACTGCAGAGTTATTGCCCTTTAATTGTGTAAAAATCCACATACTTGTACATAACAAACTTGCCATTTGGCAGAATTTCATTAAATTTCTTTCATTCTTTTCTGTGAATATTTATTATAAACATGTGAAGTTGCGCACCCACACATGGTCGCCCACTTGCCTTGGTCACCCGGGGTGACCCCAGGGTCAAAATTGACCCCGCCCCAGGGGTCACTTGATTTTACATAGGAAAATCTTTAAAAATCTTCTTCTCAAAAACCAGAAGCTCTAGAGCTTAGATATTTGACTTGTAGCATTGCCTAGTGGACCTCTACTGAAGTTATTCAAATCATGACCCCCGGGGTCAAAATTGACCCCGCCCCATGGGTCACTTGATTTTACATAGGAAAATCTTCAAAAAATTTCTAAAAATAAACCAGAAGGCCTAGGTCTTAGGTATTTGACATGTAGCATTGCCTAATAGACTTCTACAAAATTTGTTCAAATCATGACCCCCATGGTCAAAATGACCCTGCCCCATGGGGTTACTTCATTGTACCTAGAAAAATCTTCAAAATTTATTAAAAATAAACCAGAAGGCCTAGAGTTAGATATTTGACATGTAGCATTGCCTAGTGGACCTCTACAAAATTTGTTCAAATCATGACCCCTGGGGTCAAAATTGACCCCACCCCAGGGGTCACTTGATTTTACTTAGGCAAATCATTAAAAAATTTCTTAAAATAAACCAGAAGGCCTAGAGCTTAGATATTTCACATGTAGCATTGCCTAGTGGACCTCTACAAAATTTGTCCAAATCATGACCCCTGGGTCAAAATTGACCCCGCTCCAGGGGTCACTTGATTTTACATAGAAAAATCTTCAAAAAATTTCTTAAAATAAACTAGAGGGCCTAGGTCTTAGATATTTGACATGTAGCATTGCCTAGTAGACTTCTACAAAATATCTTCAAATCATGACCCCCGGGGTCAAATTGACCCCGCCGCATGGGGTTACTTGATTGTACATAGAAAAATCTTCAAAATTTTCTAAAAATTAACCAGAAGGCCTAGAGCTTAGATATTTGACATGTAGCATTGCCTAGTGGACCTCTACAAAATTGGTTCAAATCTTGATCCCCCCAGGGTCAAATTGACCCAGCCCCAGGGGTTACTTGATTGTACATTGGAAAATCTTCATAAATTTGCTAAAAATAAACCAGAATGCCTAGATCTTAGATATTTGATATGTAACATTTCCTAGTAGACTTCTACAAACTTTGTTCAAATCATGACCCCCGGGTTAAATTGGCCCCGCCCCAGAGGTTACTTGATTGTACATTGGAAAATCTTGCAAATTTTTTAAAATAAACCAGAAGGCCTAGAGCTTAGATATTTGACATGTAGCATTGCCTAGTGGACCTCTACAAAATTGGTTCAAATCTTGACCCCCCCAGGGTCAAATTGACCCAGCCCCAGGGGTTACTTGATTGTACATAGGGAAATCTTCATAAATTTGCTAAAAATAAACCAGAAGGCCTAGATCTTAGATATTTGATATGTAACATTTCCTAGTAGACTTCTACAAACTTTGTTCAAATCATGACCCCCGGGGTAAAGTTGGCCCCGCCCCAGGGGTTACTTGATTGTACATCGGAAAATCTTCCAAAAAATTTCTAAAAATCATCAGTTTGACATTAGAAACATGTAGCTCATATTACTCTGGTGAGCGATCCAGGGTCATCATGACCCTCTTGTTTTTCATTTTTAATTTTCCATCAATATTCATAATCAACATGTGAAATTTTGTTTCCTCTCCAGTTCCCCCGCACCCCCACACCCTTAAAAAATAAATATATATACATATATATATTTCCATTTCTTTTTTTTTTCTTTTTTTTAAATGTTCAAACCTTCAACATGTTAAGTTGTGACTGCACAAGCCTTGCCCTCAGTCATGTTCAAGATATCTTACCAGTGTTCTCATAAGGACATCTGTTTTTAGCTCACCAGAGCACAAAGTGCTCAGGGTGAGCTATTGTGATCGCTCACCGTCCGTCGTCCGTCAGTCGTCCGTCCGTCCGTCCACACTTTCCTTTGAACAACATCTCCTCCTAAACCAACAGGCCAATTTTGATGAAACTTCACAGGGATGTTCCTTGGATGGTCTTCTCTAAATATTGTTCAAAGAATTGAATTCCATGCAGAACTCTGGTTGCCATGGCAACCGAAAGGAAAAACTTTAAAAATCTTCTTCTCAAAAACCAGAAGCCCTAGAGCTTAGATATTTGGTGTGAAGCATTGCCTAGTGGACCTCTACCAACTTTGTTCAAATCATGACCCCGGGGTCAAAATTGACCCCGCCCCAGGGGTCACTTGATTTTACATAGAAAAATCTTAAAAAATCTTCTTCTCGAAAACCAGAAGCGCTCGACCTTAGATATTTGACATGTGGCATTGCCTAATGGACCTCTACTAATATTGTTCAAATCATGACCCCGGGGTCAAAATTGACCCCGCCCCAGGGTCACTTGATTTTACATAGGAAAATCTTCAAAAATTTTCTAAAAATAAAGCAGAAGGCCTAGGTCTTAGATATTTCACGTGTAGCATTGCCTAGTGGACCTCTACAAAATTTGTTCAAATCAGACCCCCAGGGTCAAAATTGACCCCGCCCCAGGGGTCACTTGATTTTACATAGGAAAACTTTAAAAAATCTTCTTCTCAAAAAGCAGAAGACCTAGAGCTTAGATATTTGACATGTAGCATTGCCTAGTGGACCTCTACTAAAATTGTTCAAATCATGACCCCCGGGGTCAAAACTGACCCTGCCCTAGGGGTCGCTTTATTTTACATATGAAAATCTTCAAAAATTTTCTAAAAATAAACCAGAAGGCCTAGAGCTTAGATATTAATCACATGTAGCATTGCCTAGTGGACCTTTACAACATTTATTCAGATCATGACCCCAGGGTCAAAATTGACCCCGCCCCAGGGGTCACTTGATTTTACATAGGAAAATCTTCAAAAAATTTCTAAAAATAAACCAGAAGGCCTAGGTCTTAGATATTTGAGATGTAGCATTGCCTGGTAGACTACAAAATTTCTTCAAATCATGACCCCTGGGGTCAAATTGGCCCCACCCCATGGGGTTACTTGATTGTATATAGAAAAGTCTTCAATATTTTCTAAAAATAAACCAGAAGGCCTAGAGCTTAGATATTCGACATGTATCATTGCCTAGTGGACCTCTACAAAATTTGTTCAAATCTTGACCCCCCCCCCCCCCCAGGGTCAAATTGACCCAGCCCCTGGGGTTACTTTATTGTACATAGGGAAATCTTCATAAATTTGCTTAAAATAAACCAGAAGGCCTAGATCTTAGATATTCGATATGTAACATTGCCTAGTCGACTTCTACAAACTTTGTTCAAATCATGACCCCCGGGGTAAAATTGGCCCCGCCCTAGGGGTTACTTGATTGTACATTGGAAAATTTTCTAAAAATCATCAGTTTGACATTTGAAACATATTACTCTGGTGAGCGATCCAGGGTCATCATGACCCTCTTGTTTTAAGTTCAAATGTACATGTTAAATAATAATAATAATAATAATATTATTATTATATTATTATTATTATTATTATTATTAAGTTCAAATGTACATGTTAAACAACAACACCTGGTGCCAAACCACTCAAAGACAATATTTCGTTCCAGTTAAACTTCAAGCTCATTAGTCTGCCAATATATTCAGAAAATGTGACTTCTGATGGCATTTTTTGTTAATGCTCGGATATTAGTATAATAGTGTTCCTTAGGATCGAACATGAAATTTAAAAGGGGCTGTCGCCTTCTAGTGTTCCTAATTACAGTACAATGGGGTCAAAGGTCAGATAAGTGCATTTACAAAAAAACTATGCCGCTATGCATTCGTTTTATTTTCATATGCCATCTGAATTGGTTTAAATATTGTGTCTCAACGCCCTTTAGTATTTTGTAAATAAGACTGATGAAAATATATAAAAAAAATGTATATATAATATATAAAATATTATATAGAATAATATATATCTGGGAAAAGTGGCATACGATGGCAAAGTGTGTTTTACTTGACATGTTTGCTTATCTTTATATGCGGATGAACTAGAGAAATGTTTTTGGAACTGTCGTATCCAAGGGTTATTTCAATGTAATTTCAATGTCACAGACATGTCAAGGTCAAAACTGAACTTTTAAAAATGACTTCTATGTTATCAAAGGTAGCAAAATAGTGCGTATATTAATAATATACTCAACAACTTTTCTAACTCTACACTTGTTTTATTCCCTTCATTGCCAAATTTTGACAGATTTGAACGAATGTTTTATACATATAAATGTATAAAATTCTCATGTAAATAGTTAATATCACTTTACTGTCATGTATACAAACAAGTATTTTTAGCTCAATCAGTAGGGCGCAGATCTAAGGATCGCGGGGTCGTGAGTTGGCAGTTACTCGCGGGGAAAAGGCTACTACTTTTAGCGACTCCAGAACACTGATTAGGTTAATTGATCGCTGTTAAATGACTGAAATACTCTTGAAAGTAACATATATAATATTATATGGAATCCTTCTCCAGCCCCTAAAGAAATGATTTCAAAATTGGTGATGATTCATTACATGATATATTTATGTTAATTTGTCCACGCGGTGATGGTTAAATAGGACCATTTTAGAAGAAAACCGAAATACTGGTCACAACATAGGTGTACACAGTACATGTCCTGTATTAAACTAATTTAAAAGAGAACAGATCTGTAGGATTTCAACTAGTCAATATAGACACTATTCCCTTGATTTGCTGTAATATAGTTCTATTTTTTTTACTGTCGGTCAGGCATTTATCATCATATTTTATGTATTCGCAGTTAAGTAGCACATTTCAAGAACTAGATTTTCTCTCAACGAAGCTCTTAATGCGATACTTGCATCATTTTATTCTGAAAATTCAGCACGCTATTTCTTTTTCGATTCTTTTTATCTTTGGCTTTGCTTCTACACTCTTACTTCCTGTTCAAAACAAAAGTTGGAAACGAATCAGATCGTAACAATTTACATATCTGACACTTGGTTTCAGACAGGATGTCCTTGATAACATTGTGAAAACAAAGCTTGTGTCTTGACACTGAAACATTCTAAAGTCATTCAGACGTTTTACAAATAAAAATGTAACAATAAAGGTATAAAAAAACATCAGAAGGTTGATTTAGAATCTTTTATAATAGTAACATTGAGGCTCATTCAGTGAAATATTGAAGTTATACCCTCTGATATTTTCATGATTACTGACTGATGATGGTTCAGCTAATCAAAATGATGAAATATGGTGGTTCGATAGTTACCAAGAGATATACCATGCGTAAAAATAACTTCCTGCAGGATGAGAAGAGCATGAAGAAGAAATTTGAAATTCAAAACGATGGGTTTAAGATAAACAAATAATGTCGATTGATTATGTCCGGCTAAGACGTATAGCTTGCGAAGTGTTAAGGGGTTTATTCATTTTTTCATATAAGGGTAAGAAGTTATTTCTATATAAGGGTTGTTCATTCTAGCATTCAGCACTGAATCTTATTGACAATATATTTATTTTTACACGTTTAAGGCTAAACTAGTGTAAGTTCACATTTGTTTATTTTATAACATCAGTAGATTCCTTTGTGATACATTGGTAAGTTTGCTCTACTCAGTTCTATCAGCAACCAATCACTCGGAAATCTAAAGGTGTTGTAACAGGAAAACAAACATGCTTTGCTCCTTTATTCACAGTCATAAAGATCATACTAATAACATTCGATATACTATCAAATTCACTGACAATTATCAAGCCTTTTTGAAGTTATGACATCTATAGAACAAACATAAACAAATAGTTACAAAACTGTAGATATTGGAAACGCTTGAAGCGCGGCTACCAGTTCTTATAATAGCCTAATGTTAATGTGCAAAGAAATATTTTTTACCTAATTCAAAAATACGAAAAGTACCATTTTCATGCTAATGGAATGGAAAAAAAAATATAAAAAAATAAACACACAAAAAACATAACATTTGCGGTTATCTAATATTTATACTTACACTTTAATACATAGGTAGTATTTCTAAATGCCCACACATTCTTGAAATTGCTACAGCACAAGCGTAAACCACTGGAATAGAGTTTTGATTGACAGCATAGATCATTTTAGATAATGCTTGCGAGAATTTGCACATCTCACAAACAGACCTAATCAAACCGAGTTTGCTTTTTTGACTTCCTTGAGTTCTGTGCTTCCGACGGAAACTTTAGATCTGTCAACAGATAGTACAGTCAAAATATGTTTGATAGAGATCGACGGGACAAGCAAAATGTGTTCGAGATATCAGTAGTACAAGCAATCGTGAAATATACATTATATAGACCTGACGCTGAGTTCGAGCTAAAATTTAGTAATTGGATAATCCGAATTCGAGCAAACGAAGTTTGACTGTACTAGTCTTTATAAAATACGCGACATAGATTTCTTTCTACATGTACTGTTCATACAGACAATCATACAGGTAACCAACCAGCCTTTATGGAAATTGTTAGCCTGAAAACGGAAGTTTTAGAAACATGGGAAAGATAACTTCCATAAATGAAAAAAATATCAGAACGTACAAAAAGTTAAGCTTATTCTATAGAAATAACTTTAGTCGTTTTGAATTTTGCCAGTCTCAAATGCAATAAATCTATTTGAATAACTTATTTTACTTCTCAGATTCATAATTATCACCAAAAATTACAAGTTTGTATTAGAATGCAGCAAAAATGACGAAAATCTGAAGTTTATAACAAAAATGCACTTATTGACCTTTGACCTTGTGCTATGACCCTTAGAAGGTGACAGCCCCCCTGAAAAGTTTCCACTTTTTATAAAGTTAACAATGAATATGGCTGTCGGGCATTAACAAAAAATGCCATCAAAGGCAATTTCTAGGCCTCTTTTTTGGATATATAGGCAGACTACATATTTCAATTTACTGCATTTAATTTTAAAAGCTAAGCTTATTACAATAAGCATATCCCATTCAAAATAAATTCTTTAGTCAGGATCAAAGTATCATACATTTATTATGTACTCTATATTAAACATTTGTTTTCTGTTAAATTGATTTTGACTAATGAAATTATTTGCTTCTTATTAACATCCTTAACTTTTTGCCGGATATATTTTTTTGCCATTCCTCACCACAAACCCTTCCGGCGGGGGATAGCAATTCATCGAATTTGCTTGTTTGTTTAGCTTTAGCAAAGAATTTTTTTCTAGAAAGCAATTAAACTCAGGTGAGCGATATAGGGCCATCATGGCCCTCTTGTTTTAATAATTATTAGGGTTATCAGGGTTTTCCCTCAGGTTTTTTATTTGGGAGTCCATGGACTCCCATGGCTGTAGTCAAAATAATTCGACGTTCAGTTGTTGTATATTTGTGACAGGCAATCTAAACATCAAAACTTTGAAGGACCAAAATAATGGAAGTTAAATCACAGTACACAGTCATGTAAAGTTATTGGTTTTATATGGCGTGTAAAAACACGGTAAACGTTGCTCGTGTACAGTACACACAAAGGTTTAAATCACCAGAAAATTCGTAATTTTGGATATTATTTGATGATTTTAACATAGATTAATGAGGAAATGAATCCCCTTTCGATACATGTAAGATTAGACTTACATTGTAAGTTATATTTTAATTTATGGCCAATTCATGAAATAATCATCATTTAAAAGCATGTAAAGCATCGGCAGTGATGGAAATTTCTTCGGAAGTTGCTTCAACTATTTTGGTCATTCGAGTGTTTGACGCGAGTGGGGATATTGCCCATTATGAAAACAATATCTCAATATTTCCTAGGATCGTGCAAAATAGTTGGACTACCATGGCTGCTAATTTAAAGGTCCCTAATAATTTTTGGGGGTCCACAAATTACTGATCTTGAAAATGAACATTATTACTATAGAAATTTACTCTAAAACCAAATGAACTTGTATCTTTTTAGCTCACCTGTCACGAAGTGACAAGGTGAGCTATTGTGACTGCTTGATGTCCGTCGTGCATAGTCCATCGTCTGTCGTCCGTCGTCTGTCAACAATTTCTAAAAAAATCTTCTTGAAAACCACTGGGCAAAATTACACCAAACTTCACAGGAATGATCCTTGGGTGGCCCCCTTTCAAAATTGTTCAAAGAATTGAATTCCATGCAGAACTCTGGTTGCCATGGCAACCGAAAAGAAAAACTTTAAAAATCTTCTTGTCCAAAACCACAGGGCCTAGGGCTTTGATATCTGGTGTGTAGCATCATCTAGTGGTCCTCTACCAAAAGTTGTTCAAATTATCCCCCTAGGGTCAAATATGGCCCCACCCCAGGGGTCACATGGTTTATATAGACTGATATAGGGAAAACTTTGAAAATCTTCTTGTACAAAACCACATGGCCTAGGGCTTTGATATTTGGTATGTAGCATCATCTAGAGGTCCTCTACCAAGATTATTCAAATTATCCCCCTAGGGTCAAATATGGCCCTGCCCCGGGGGTCATATGGTTTATATAGACTTATATAGGGAAAACTTTGAAAATCTTCTTGTACAAAACCACATGGCCTAGGGCTTTGATATTTGGTATGTAGCATCATCTAGTGGTCCTCTTCCAAGATTTTTCAAATTATCCCCCTAGGGTCAAATATGGCCCCGCCCTGGGGGTCCCAAGTTTTACATAGACTTATATAGGAAAAAAAGGTTTAAAAATCTTCTCATCTGAAACCACAACACTTAGAACTTTGATATTTGGTTTGTAGCATTGTCTTATGGTCCTCAACCAAAATTGTTCAAATTGTACCCCTTGGGTGAAAAGAGACCCTGCCCTGGGGGTCCCAAGTTTTATATAGACTTATATAGGAAAAAGCTTTCAAAATCTTCTTGTCTGAAACCATATGACCTAGTCTTGGGTCACACATTAAACCGGAATCCACCTAAAAACCGAAATACACCGGAATACACTTTGCATAACCGGAATACACCTGTATTTTTTAATTTAAAGGTATTTTTGAAGTGTTTTAGATATAATTAAATCATATTTATCATAAATAATTAACATACCAAAGGAAAATAAAATACGTTCACCCAAAATGATTTTATACGAGACCGAAGTTTGGCGACTGCGCCGGAAATTTCCATAACCGAAATACACCCATATTTTATTAATAAATGATATTTTGTAGTTTTTTTAGCTCGACTAAACCAAGTATAAGGAGAGCTATCCTACTCGCCCCAGCGTCGGCGTCTTTCCGCGTCCCCACCTTGGTTAAAGTTTTGGTGCACTTTCTCTTTTTTCAACTTATCTCTGTAATTACTTGATGGATTTAATTCAAACTTGAAATACTTATTCCTCATCGTCATCCACATCATCTGACATAAGGGTCATAACTCTGGCACCAATATTTTATGAATTATCCCCCCTTTTCACTTAGATTTTCAGGTTAAAGTTTTGATGCACTTTCATTCTATCTCTGTTATTACTGAATGGATTTGATTCAAACTTAAAATAGTTGTTCAACATCATCACTCACATCATATGACACAAGGTGCATAACTCTGGCACCATTTTTTCATGAATTATGCCCCCTTTTTACTTAGAATTTCAGGTTAAAGTTTTGGTGCACTTTCACTCTACCTCTGTTATTATTGAATGGATTTGATTCAAACTTAAAATAGTTGTTCAGCATCATCACCCACATCATATGACACAAGATGCCTAACTCAGGCCCAATTTTTCATGAATTATTCCCCTTTTTACTTAGAATTTCAGGTTAAAGTTTTATGCACTTTCACTCTATCTCTGTTATTACTGAATGGATCTGATTCAAACTTAAACAATTGTTCAACATCATTACCCTTATCATATGACACAAGGTGCATAACTCTGGGACCAATTTTTCATGAATTATTTCCCCTTTTTACTTAGAATTTTAGGTTAAAGTTTTGATGCACTTTCATTCTGTCTCTGTTATTACTGAATGGATTTGATTCAGACTTAAAATAGTTGTTCAACATCATCACCCACACCATATGACACAAGGTGCATAACTCTGGCACCAATTTTTCATTAATTATTCCCCCTTTTTACTTAAAATTTTAGGTTAAAGTTTTGATGCACTTTCACTCTGTCTCAGTTATTACTGAATGGATTTGATTCAAACTTAAAATAGTTGTTCAACATCATCACCCACACTATATGACACAAGCTGCATAACTCTGGCACCAATATTGAATGAATTATGCCCCTTTTTGCTTAGGATATACTTATATAGTGTTTTGATACATTTTATCTTTACCTCTCTTATTACTTTAAGTTGATATTTTTGACATAGACTCAGGCTATTGTGCAATATCTTCATCCACAATTGGAGTCATTAAACACTCCAGTTACAGCTCCAGTTTCCTCAGATGTGCCCAGATTCACTATCCAGCATTGAAATAGTCGAGCGCGCTGTCTCCTGTGACAGCTCTTGTTTTTTTTTTCTGTTTTTTTTTTTTTAGAAATCATTCATGTTTAATATAAATAATAAGTTTATAAAAGGAAAATAAAATACTTAACACAAAACGATTTATACGTGATTGAAATTTGGCGACCGCTCGGGAAATTACCATAACCAAAATACTGAATACGGGTGTATTTCGGTTATGGAAATTTCCGACGCGGACGCCAAACTTCAATCTCGTATAAAATCATTTTGTGTGAACGTATTTTATTTTCCTTTGGTATGTTAATTATTTATGATAAATATGATTGAATTATATCTAAAACACTTCAAAAATACATTTTAATTAAAAAGTACAGGTGTATGAATTCCGGTTATGCAAAGTGTATTTCGGTGTATTCCGGGTTTTAGGTGGATTCCAGTTTAATGTGTGACCACTTTTGATATTTGGTTTGGTGCATTGTCTAGTAGTCCTCTACCAACATTGTTCAAATTATGCCCCTGGGGTTAAAAGAGGCCCCACCCTGAGGTCACTTAGTTATTATGTGAGTTATATAGGAAAAATACTTAAAAAATCATCTGATCCTATTTTTGTGACTGTACCTGATGACCCCAAGTAATATGATGTCACTTGACTGTGACCTTGACCTACTGACCTACTTTCTTGTTTTTTAGCTCACCTGTCACAAAGTGACAAGGTGAGCTTTTGTGATCGCGCGTCGTCCGTCCGTCCGTGCGTCGGTAAACTTCTGCTTGTGACCACTCTAGAGGTCACATTTTTTGTGGGATCTTTATGAAAGTTGGTTAGAATGTTCATCTTGATGATATCTAGGTCAAGTTTGAAACTGGGTCACGTGCCTTCAAAAACTAGGCCAGTAGGTCTAAAAATAGAAAAACCTTGTGACCTCTCTAGAGGCCATATATAAGATCTTCATGAAAATTGGTCAGAATACAGGGGTCACGCTGTCGATCGCCACTTGAGCCATTTGCGACAAAAAATTAAATATGGCTCCGAAATTTTCTAATTGGCAAAAATGGCCCGAAGCTATGTCTGTCTGCAAAACTACGAATATTGCCAGTTTTACGAACCAAAAGGTGTGAAAAATCGATAATCTGTGTAGACACAACATCCGTTATTGAAAGGGAGGGAGCCAATTTGCATTTTTTTTATTTGATCAGGCAGTTAATTGGCGATAATTAGATTATTGAATAACAAACTGGATAATTATAATCATCATTTTGTGCCCTTGATACGATTTTATGAGCAGTCGGCCGTTAGACAAATTTTCTGTGATTGCCGAGGGTTAGTTTGGGCAAAAACAAATAAAAATGCTTTAGACAAGCAGAAATTGTAAGTATTGAATAGCTATGATGTTAGCAAAGCAATAAAACATAGGTATTTTATCAAATATTTAATTCTAACTTACGTTTTCCGAATTTGTCACCCATTTTCGCGACCGTGATTTTCGGATATTTCTGTCATTTCTGACAAGATTTTTTAGTGCAATCTTAATAAAAAGCCAATAAAAAGTCTACATTTCAAGGTGGTCAGTCACATTTAAACAACATTTAATGACATTTTTTACTTTTTAGCTCACCTGTCACATAGTGACAAGGTGAGCTTTTTTGATCACCCTTCGTCTGTCGTCAGTCCGTCCGTCCGTGCGTCAACAATTTCTTGTCTGCACGATAGTGGTTTCATTTATGATTTTATTTTAACCAAACTTGCACACAACTTGTATCACCATAAGATCTCGGTTCCTTTCTTGAACTGGCCAGATCCCATTATGGGTTCCAGAGTTATGGCCCCTGAAAAGGCCAAAATTAGCTATTTTGACCTTGTCTGCACAATAGCAGCTTTATTTATGATTTGATTTTTATCAAACTGGCACACAACTTGTATCACCATAAGATCTTTGTTCCTTTCTTGAACTGGCGAGATTCCTTTATGGGTTCCAGAGTGATGGCCCCTGAAAGGGCCAGAATTAGCTATTTTGACCTTGTCTGCACAATAGCAGCTTCATTTATGATTTGAATTTAATCAGACTTGCACAAAACTTGTGTCACCATAAGATCTTGGTTCTTTTATCGAACCGGCCAGATCCCATAATGGGTTCCAGAGTTATGGCCACTGAAAGGGCCAAAATTGGCTATTTTGACCTTGTCTGCACAATAGCAGCTTCATTTATGATTTTAATTTTAACCAAACTTGCACACAACTTGTATCACCACAAGATCTTGGTTCCTTTCTTGAACTGGTCAGATTCCATCATGGGTTCAAGAGTAATGGCCCCTTAAAGTCCAAAATTGGCTATTTTGGTTTTTGCAGCCATATAGAGACTTCATTTATGGTTTTATTATGCCCCCCTTTGAAAAAGGAGGGGTATATTGTTTTGCAGATGTCGGTTGGTCTGTCGGTCGGTCGGTCGGAATGTAGACCTATCCGTTTCCAGATGATAACTCAAGAACGCTTGGGCCTAGGATCATGAAAGTTGATAGGGAGGTTGGTCATCACCAGTAGATGACCCCTATTGATTTTGAGGTCTGTATGTCAAAGGTCAAGGTCACAGTGACCCTGAATAGTAAAACAGTTTCCGGATGATAACTCAAGAACACTTGGGCCTAGGATCATGAAAGTTGATAGGGAGGTTGGTCATGACCAGCAGATGACCCCTATTGATTTTGAGGTCAGTATGTTAAAGGTCAAGGTCACAGTGACCCTGAACAGTAAAACAGTTTCCGGATGATAACTCAAGAACGCTTAGGCCTAGGATCATGAAAGTTGATAGGGAGGTTGGTCATGACCAGCAGATGACCCCTATTGATTTTGAGGTCAGTATGTTAAAGGTCAAGGTCACAGTGACCCTGAACAGTAAAACAGTTTCCGGATGATAACTCAAGAACGCTTAGGCCTAGGATCACGAAAGTTGATAGGGAGGTTGGTCATGACCAGCAGGTGACCCCTATTGATTTTGAGGTCAGTATGTCAAAGGTCAAGGTCACAGTGACCAGGAACAGTAAAATGATTTCCAGGCAATAACTCAAGAACGCTTGGGCCTAGTGTCAGGAAAATT
Source organism: Mercenaria mercenaria (assembly GCF_021730395.1). NCBI lineage: Eukaryota > Metazoa > Mollusca > Bivalvia > Venerida > Veneridae > Mercenaria > Mercenaria mercenaria. Next base: position 42,481,409 of record NC_069366.1, on the reverse strand, counting down.
GATAGTTAGGTTGGCCATGACCAGCAGATGACCCCTATTGATTTTGAGGTCAGTATGTTAAAGGTCAAGGTCACAGTGACCCTGAACAGTAAAACAGTTTCCGGATGATAACTCAAGAACGCTTAGGCCTAGGATCACGAAAGTTGATAGGGAGGTTGGTCATGACCAGCAGGTGACCCCTATTGATTTTGAGGTCATTAGGTCAAAGGTCAAGGTCACATTGGCCAGGAAGAGTTAAATGGTTTCTGATCTTCTTGTCCAAAACCATAGGGCCTAGGGCTTTGATATTTGGTATGTAGCAAAATCTAGTGGTCCTCTACCAAGATTGTTCAGATTATTTCCCTGGGGTCAAATATGGCCCCACCCCTAGGGTCACATGGTTTATATAGCCTTATATAGGAAAAAACTTCGAAAAACCTCTTGTCCAAAACCACAGGGCCTAGGGCTTTGATATTTTGTATATGACATCATCTAGTGATCCTCTACTAAGATTATTCAAATTATTCCCCAAGGGTCAAATATGGCTCCGCCCTGTGGGTCACATGGTTTACATATACTTATTTACAGTGTGCATATAATTTCTGTTCCTTGTGCAGTTACTAAATGCATCAAGGGGGGCATTTCGTGTTCGACGAGCTCTTGTTTGATACAAACTTCCAAAATATCTTCAACAACAATAAATCTTGGATTCCATGACAAATCAGATCCAATCGTAGGTTCCAGAGTTATTTTATATCTGATTACCTCCCCTGATTGTAATCAAAATGGATTTATATCAGTTAGTACTTATAGGACTTATTTGAAATTTCATTATTGTCATTAGTTGGACTGAGCCAATCAGGGTAGATAACTATGGACTGATTTTACCTCAGATTACCTCCCTTTATTTCAAATTAAAATGGGTATATCTCCGTAACTAATGAAGACACTGATCTGAAATTTCATTTATGTCAACAGATTTATTTGGCAGATCCTTCTTTTGTTCACTTACAATTTTTTTTTTTTTTTAATTACTTCCCTTTTACGTTACTATAAATAGCTTATTTTTAGTAACTTTTTTATTGTTATGGATGGTACCTCCAATTTTTAGGTGTATTTTGATATATCTGTACCTTGTAAGAATTTTTTTTTCTTTTCGGTTAAATTTCTTCCCTTTGTTGTTACTGTCCTTTAGACTTAGATATTTTTTCTGAGGACCTTCTTGTCCTCAAGTGCAATGATAACAGGTGAGCGATATAGGGCCATCGTGGCCCTCTTGTTGTATATTCTGGTAGAGAATTATTTAAGGAACAAAAAGACCGATTACATAGAGTTAGATTCCTATTTGAAATGTATATTTTATTATTTTTATAAAATTTTGTAATTACTCCCCTTTAATATGAAAGTATATAAAAAGCTGGGTATTTCTTTTTATTTCGATACAATGTCTTGTTTTACATTTGCATTTGATAGACATATCAACTATTGAACAATCTGAACCAAAATGCAAGTTTAAAAGCTGTGTGTAGCTTCTGAATTCATTTATTTCCAATCTGTCTTGGTTGCGCAACCAAGATAGGCAAAGGGAGGTAATAATAATTTTTCAAACTTGCGTTTCTAATGAATTCCATCTAAATACATAATTTTTAATGCAAATATTTTACAAGTATATTACAATATGTCTAATATTTATACATTTCCTTAGGCAAAGTATGTTTATCAAATTTATACTTATGATAAAATAACTTTATCTTGGTTGGGCAACCAGGATAGGAAAATGAAATTTTAAAAATACCTCCAGTGAAAATCTAATTTGTTTTGAGTGTTATGTGAACGTAAATGATCAGATGCTAAAGTTTCGAACAAATCCGTTACATGGCCTAAATCTGATTATCCGCCTTTAAGAAAAATATGACAACTGTTGCAAAAGAAGCTCTTATTTTGAAGTATTTTTCGAGAATAAAACATGCGAAAGCATCGAACCCTATCCACTTATAGGCAATATACAAAATAAGACACTGTTTTTTTTAAACAATTTTTTTTCTTTTTTTGACATCTTTATTTTAAATGTGATTTTCAGATTTTTTTTATTAAATGGCAGATGTTTATAAAAATGATAATTTTAGAAATTAACACAAATTGATTTTCTAAATAGCTTTTTAAAGGGTTACTATCCTTAAAAACCCTTTAAAAAGCTATTTGTAATAACTACATTAATTTCTTGAGTAGTAGGAGTACTTTGGTACATATAATGTAGTCCTACAAGAACGTCAGTGCTATGCGCTTCGCCGTTGTTGGCCTCATAATTTTATCTTTGGAAAAAGTTGTGGCTCAGAGAAAAAAATTCCCAGTGTGACCCCTGAGAATATTCACCTTGATGATATCTAGGTCAAGTTCGAAACTGGGTCACATGCCTTCAAAAACTAGGTCAGTAGGTCTAAAAATAGAAAAACCTTGTGACCTCTCTAGAGGCCATATATTGCACAAGATCTTCATGAAAATTGGTCAGAACGTTCACCTTGATGATATCTAAAACTGGGTTACGTGCCATCAAAAACTAGGTCAGTAGGTCAGATAATAGAAAAACCTTGTGACCTCTCTAAAGGCCATATTTTTCATGGGATCTGTATGAAAGTTGGTCTGAATGTTCAACTTGAGGATATCTAGTTCAAGTTTGAAAATGGGTCACGTGCCTTCAAAAAGTAGGTCAGTAGGTCAAATAATGAAAAAACATTGTGACCTCTCTAGAGGCCATATTTTTCATGGGATCTGTATGAAAGTTGGTCTGAATGTTTATCTTGATGATATATAGGTCAGGTTTCAAAACTGGGTCAACTGCTATCAAAAACTAGGTCAGTAGGTCTTGAAATAGAAAAACCTTGTGACCTCTCTAGAGGCCATACCCTTGAATGGATCTTCATGAAAATTGGTCAGAATGTTCACCTTGATGATATCTAGCTCATGTTTGAAACTGGGTCACGTGCCTTAAAAAACTAGGTCAGTAGATCAAATAATAAAAAAAGCTTGTTACCTCTCTGGAGGCCATACTTTTCATGGGATCTGTATGAAAGTTGGTCTGAATGTTCATCTTGATGATATCTAGGTCAAGTTTGAAACTGGGTCAACTGCGGTCAAAAACTAGGTCAGTAGGTCTAAAATTAGAAAAATCTTTTGACCTCTCTAGAGGCCATATTTTTCATGGATCTTCATGAAAATTGATCTGAATGTTCACCTTGATGATATCTAGTTCAGTTTCGAAACTAGGTCACGTGCGGTCAAAAACTAGGCCAGTAGGTATAAAAATAGAAAAACCTTGTGACCTCTCTAGAGGCCATATTTTTCATGAGATCTTCATGAAAATTAGTGAGAATGTTCACCTTGATGATATCTAGTTAAAGTTCAAAACAGTGTCACGTACCTTTGAAAACTAGGTCAATAGGTCAAATAATAGAAAAACCTTGTGACCTGTCTAGAGACCATATTTTTCAGTGGATCTTCATGAAAATTGGTCAGAATTTTTATCTTGATAATATCTATGTCAAGTTTAAAACTGGGTCACAGGAGCTCAAAAACTAGGTCACTGTGGCAAATAATAGAAAAAACGACATCATACTCAAAACTGGGTCATGTGGGAAGAGGTGAGCGATTCAGGACCATCATGGTCCTCTTGTTTAAGATACAGCCTTGAAATTTTGATGACATACACAGTTTTGCACACAAATCTTAAAACTGAATTTCATTGACCATGAATGTGACCTGCTGACTTTCTTAATATTTTATCGTCAGTTTGACATTTGGGACATGTAGCTCACATTACTCAGGTGAGCGATCCAGGGTCATCATGACCCTCTTGTTTATAACTTTTTATACTCCCACAAAACGAAGTTTGAGTGGGGGGGTATATAGAATGAGCTTGGCGGTTGGTTGGTTAGTCGGTCCGTTGGTTTTCATGGTTTCCGGATGATAACTCTTGAAAAGCTTGACCAATTTAAATAATTTGTGGTACACAGGTGCAACATCAGAAAGTACAGGTCAAGTTCGAATTTGGGATCAGTAGGTCAAAGGTCAAGGTCACAGTGAGCCTGAACAGTAAAACGGTTTCCGGATGATAACTCATGAAAGGCTTGACCGATTTAAATAATTTTTGGTACACAGATGTAACATCATAAAACACAGGTCAAGTTCCACTTTGAGGTCTGTATGTCAAAGGTCAAGGTCACAGTGACTCGGAACAGTTAAATGGTTTTCGGATGATAACTTGAGAACGCTTGGGCCTAGGATCATGAATTTTAGTACACAGGTGTAACATTATGAAATACTGGTCAAGTTCTATTTTGAGGTCAGTAGGTCAAAAGTAAAGGTCACAGTGACTTGGAACAGTTAAACGGTTTCCGGATGATAACTTTAGAACGCTTGGGTCTAGGATCATAAATTTTTGTACACAGGTGTTACATGATTGAATACAGGTCACTTTAGACTTTGAGGCTAGTAGGTCAAAGGTCAAGGTCACAATAATACAAAACAGTTAAACAGTTTCTGGAAGATAACTTGAGAATGCTTGGGCCTAGGATCATGAAAATTGATAGGGAGGTTGGTTAGCACCAGCAGATGACCCCTGTTGATTTTGAGGTCAGTAGGTCAAAAGTCAAGGTCACAGCGACTCGGAAGATTTAAACTGTTTCCGGACAATAACTTCAGAACGCTTGGGACTAGGATCACGAAACTTAATAGGGAGGTTGGTCATGACCAGCAGATGACCTTTAATGATTTTGAGTTCCAAAGGTCAAAGGTCAGAGTGACCTAGAACATTTAAACTTTTTTTTAACTTGAGAACGCTTGGGCCGAGGATCTTGAAACTTGATTTTGAGGTCAGTAGGTCAAAGGTCAAGTAAGTTCAGCTTTGACATTGGCTTAGTTCTGTGACAAGGCCATATTGTGGGGGTATAATTCGTCACACCTGTGACAACTCTAGTTTTTAGCTCACCTGAGCAATGCAATGAAATATAAGCCGAATTCGAAAATGGGTCATCTCGGGTCAAAAACTAGGTCATTAGGTCAAACCAAAGAAAAACCTTGTGTATGCGATAGAGGCTGTATTTTTCAATTATTCTTCATGAGTATTGGTAAGAATGATAACCTTGATGAAATCTAGGCCGAGTTCGAAAATGGGTCATCTCGGTTCAAAAACTAGGTCACTAGGTCAAATCAAAGAAAAACCTTGTGTATGCGATAAGAGGCTGTATTTTTCAATTGATCTTCGTGAATATTGGTCAGAATGATTGCCTTGATGAAGTCTAGGCGGAGTTCGAAAATGGGTCATCTCGGGTCATAAACTAGGTCACTAGGTCAAATCAAAGAAAAACCTTGTGTATGCGATAGAGGCGGTTTTTTTCAATTGATCTTCATGAATTTTGGTCAGAATGATTACCTTGATGAAATCTAGGCCGAGTTCGAAAATGGGTCATCTGAGGTCAAAAACTAGGTCACTTGGTCAAATCAAAGAAAAACTTGTGTATGTGATAGAGGCTGTATTTTTCAATTGATCTTCATGAATTTTGGTCAGAATGATTGCCTAGGTCACTAGGTCAAATCAAGGAAAAACCTTGTGTATGCAATAGAGGCTGTATTTTTCAATTGATCTTCATGAATTTTGGTCATAATGATTAGCTTGATGAAATTTAGGCCAGTTTCGAAAATGGGTCATATGGGATCAAAACCTAGGTCACTAGGTCAAATCAAAGGAAAACCTTGTGTATGCAATAGAGGCTGTATTTTTCAATTGATCTTCATGAAATTTAGCCAGAATGATTACCTTGATAAAATCTAGGCCGAGTTCGAAAATGGGTCATCTGGGGTCAAAAACTAGGTCACTAGGTCAAATCGAAGAAAAACATTGTGTATGCAATAGAGGATGTATTTTTCAATTGATCTTCATGAAATTTGGTCAGAGTGATTGCCTTGATGAAATCTAGGTCAAGTTTGAATATGGGTTATCTGAGGTCAAAAACTAGGTCACTAGGTCAAATTAAAGAAAAACCTTGTGTATGCGATAGAGACTGTTTTTTTTTCAATTGATTTTTATGAAATTTGGTCAGGATGATTGCCTTAATGAATTCTAGGTCGAATTTGAATATGGGTCATCTGAGGTCAAAAACAGGTCACTTGGTCAAATCAAAGAAAAACTTGTGTATGTGATAGAGGCTGTATTTTTCAATTGATCTTCATGAATTTTGGTCAGAATGATTGCCTTGATAAAATCTAGGTCGAGTTTGAACATGGGTTATCTAGGGTCAAAAACTAGGTCATATCTAAGAAAATGCTTGTTTTATCGCAAGAGACCAATTTTTTGGTTCAATCTTAATGAAAATTGGTCAGAATATTTGTTTCCATGAAATCACAAGGTCAAACATGTTTTACACTGTTATGGTGTGTTTCTTAGGTGAGCGACCTAGGGCCATCTTGGCCCTCTTGTTTCAGTAGTTTGTTTAGAATTTTTAAAAAGGGCTCTCTGATGTGAAGCATGTTTAATTTAAATAAAAACCTGCCCCAGCACCATCTTCTGGCTTTTTAGCTCACCTGAGCACAAAGTGCTCAGGGTGAGGTATTGTGATCGCTCACCGTCTGGCGTCCGTCCGTCCGTCGTCCGTCCACACTTTCCTTTAAACAACATCTCCTCCTAAACCAACAGGCCAATTTTGATAAAACTTCACAGGGATGTTCCTTGGATGGCCCCCTTTCAAAATTGTTCAAAGAATTGAATTCCATGCAGAACACTGGTTGCCATGGCAACCGAAAGGAAAAACTTTAAAAATCTTCTTCTCAAAAACCAGAAGCCCTAGAGCTTAGATATTTGGTGTGAAGCATTGCCTAGTGGACCTCTACCAAGTTTGTTCAAATCATGACCCCGGGGTCAAAATTGACCCCGCCCCAGGGGTCACTTGATTTTACATAAGAAAATCTTAAAAAATCTTCTTCTCAAAAACCAGAAGCCTTAGAGCTTAGATATTTGACATGTAGCATTGCCTAGTGGACCTCTACTAAAATTGTTCAAATCATGACCCTGGGGTCAAAATTGACCCCGCCCCAGGGGTCACTTGATTTTACATAGGAAAATCTTCAAAAAATTTCTAAAAATAAACCAGAAGGCCTAGAGCTTAGATATTTCACATGTAGCATTGCCTAGTGGACCTCTACAAAATTTGTTCAAATCATGGCTCCCGGGGTCAAAATTGACCCTGCCCCAGGGGTCACTTGATTTTACATAGAAAAAATTTTAAAAATCTTCTTCTCAAAAACCAGAAGCCCTAGAGCTTAGATATTTGACATGTAGCATTGCCTAGTGGACCTCTACAAAAGTTGTTCAAATTATGACCCGGGGGTCAAATTTGACCCCGCCTTAGGGGTCACTTGACTTTACATAGGAAAATCTTCAAAAAATTTCTAAAAATAAACTGGGGCCTCCGTGGCCGAGTGGTTACGGTCGCTGACTTCAAATCACTTGCCCCTCATCGATGCGGGTTCGAGCCTCACTCGGGGTGTTGAATTCTTCATGTGAGGAAGCCATCCAGCTGGCTTACGGAAGGTCGGTGGTTCTACCCAGGTGCCCGCTCGTGATGAAATAATGCACGGAGGGGCACATGGGGTCTTCCTCCACCATTAAAGCTGGAAAGTCGCCATATGACCTATCATGTGTCGGTGCGACGTTAAATCCAAAAAAAAATAAATAAAAATAAACTAGAAGGCCTAGAGACTAGATATTTAACATGTAGCATTGCCTAGTGGACCTCTACAAAATTTGTTCAAACCTTGTCCCCCGGGGTCAAAATTGACTCCGCCCTAGGTGTCACTTGATTTTACATAGGAAAATCTTAAAGAAAAATTCTAAAAATAAACCAGAAGGCCTAGATCTTAGATATTTGACATGTAGCATTGCCTATTAGACTTTTACAAAGTTTATTCAAATCATGACCCCTGGGGTCAAATTGACCCTGCCCCATGGGTTTACTTGATTGTACATAAAAAAATCTTCAAAATTTTCTAAAAATAAACCAGAAGAGCTTAGATATTTGACATGTAGCATTGCCTAGTGGACCGCTACAAAGAGTTTTCAAATCTTGTTTTTAAAGTTACTTAAAGAAAATTTCAACTATATTCTCTCATAATTCTTTTGATTGATTTCTATTATGATCTTTTGACCTTGAAGACTTGTCCTTAAGTGCAATGATAACAGGTGAGCGATATAGGGCCATCATGGCCCTCTTGTATAAATTATATGGCAGTTGGTGGTTTAAAGCTCTGTTATATTATGAAACAATATTTGTACCCCCTGACAACAAAGTTGTAAGGGGGGGCTATACTGGTTTCAGGTTGTCTGTCTGTCAGTCTGTCCATCTGTCTGTCTGTCCATCTGGCCGTCTGTCCGTAGACGCAATCTTGTGCGCACCATCTCTCCTTATCCCCTTGACAGAATTTAATGAAACTTCACACAAGTGATCAGTACCAACAGTAGTTGTGCATGGGGCATGTTAGGTTCTTTTAGAAAAAAAAAAGTGCAGAGTTATGGGACTTTGTCTTTTTGTTACTATACTATATACATAGACACAATCTTGTGCGCACCATCTCTCCTCATCCCCTTGACACAATTTAATGAAACTTCACACAAGTGATCAGTACCAACAGTAGTTGTGCATGGGGCATGTTAGGTTGTTTTAGAAAAAAAATTTGCAGAGTTATGGGACTTTGTTTTTTTGTTACTATACTATATACATAGACACAATCTTGTGCGCACCATCTCTCCTCATCCCCTTGACACAATTTAATGAAACTTCACACAAGTGATCAGTACCAACAGTAGTTGTGCATGGGGCATGTTAAGTTCTTTTAGAAAAAAAAATTTGCAGAGTTATGGGACTTTGTTTTTTTTGTAACTATACTATATACATAGACACAATCTTGTGCGCACCATCTCTCCTCATCCCCTTGACACAATTTAATGAAACTTCACACAAGTGATCAGTACCAACAGTAGTTGTGCATTGGGCATGTTAGGTTCTTTCAGAAAAAAGTTTTGCAGAGTTATGGGACTTTGTTTTTTTGTTACTATACTATATACATAGACACAATCTTGCTATTTACTGTCACTGTGAAAATTTTACACGCCCATTGATCAGTAAAAAAGCCAAAGTAACTGAAAGTAATTGTACCCCCCGACAACAAAGTTGTAAGGGAGGGTATACTGGTTTCAGGTTGTCTGTCTGTCTGTCTGTCTGTCCGTCTGTCTGTCTGTCCATCTGTCCGTCTGTCTGTCTGTCCGTCTGTCCGTAGACGCAATGTGGTGCGCACCATCTCTCCTTATCCCCTTGACAGAATTTAATGAAACTTCACACAAGTGATCAGTACCAACAGTAGTTGTGCATGGGGCATGTTAGGTTCTTTTAGAAAAAAAATTTGCAGAGTTATGGGACTTTGTTTTTTTGCTACTATACTATATAGTATATACATAGACACAATCTTGTGCGCACCATCTCTCCTCATCCCCTTGACACAGTTTAATGAAACTTCACACAAGTGATCAGTACCAACAGTAGTTGTGCATGGGGCATGTTAGGTTCTTTTAGAAAAAAAAATTTGCAGAGTTATGGGACTTTGTTTTTTTGTTACTATACTATATACATAGACACAATCTTGTGGCACCATCTCTCTTCATCCCTTTGACACAATTTAATGAAACTTCACGCAAGTGATCAGTAACAACAGTGGTTGTGCATGGGGCATGTTAGGTTCTTTCAGAAAAAAAAATTTGCAGGGTTATGGGACTTTGTTTTTTTGTTACTATACTATATACATAGACACAATCTTGTGCGCACCATCTCTCCTCATCCCCTTGACACAATTTAATGAAACTTCACACAAGTGATCAGTAACAACAGTAGTTGTGCATTGGGCATGTTAGGTTCTTTCAGAAATTTTTTTTGCAGAGTTATGGGACTTTGTTTTTTTGTTACTATACTATATACATAGACACAATCTTGTGCGCACCATCTCTCCTCATCCCCTTGACACAATTTAATGAAACTTCACACAGGTAATCAGTAACAACAGTAGTTGTGCATGGGGCATGTTAGGTTCTTTCAGCGACAAAAATTGCAGAGTTATGGGACTTTGTTTCTTGTTAACATACTATGTACATACAGTCTGCATATGCAATCTTGTGCGTGCCTAATCTACCAAACCCTTGCGCACAATTTAATGAAACTTCACACAAGTGATCAGTCAAACCCTAGTTGTGCATGGTGCATGTTACATTCTTTTAGATAAATATTCTGCATAGTTATGGGATTTTGTTTTTTGTAACTATACTGTATACATACAGTCCACATAATTATGCAGTCTTGTGTGCGTCAAATTGCAATGTACTGTGTCAGTGCATGCGGGGGGGGGGGGGGGGGGGGGGGGGGGGGGGGGGGGGGGGGTACATTCATCACCTTTAGTGATAGCTCTAGTTAGATTTAATTGACAATTACAACCCAAATCTAAGTCAGTAATTAGTTAATTTCAATTACTTTAATTTAGTTTGTGCTTAATTATTCATTATTTTCAATTAAATCAAAATTTGTAATTAATTATAATTAATTAAATTACAATTATAATTAGGCACATCCCTGATACATAGACACAATCTTGTGCACACCATCTCTCCTCATCCCCTTGACACAATTTAATGAAACTTCACACAAGTAATCAGTAACAACAGTAGTTGTGCATGGGGCATGTTAGGTTCTTTCAGCGACAAAAATTGCAGAGTTATGGGACTTTGTTTCTTGTTAACATACTATGTACATACAGTCTGCATATGCAGTCTTGTGCGAGCCTAATCTACCAAACCCTTGCACACAATTTAATGAAACTTCACACAAGTGATCAGTACAAACCCTAGTTGTGCATGGTGCATGTAACATTCTTTTAGATAAATATTCTGCATAGTTATGGGACTTTGTTTTTTGTTACTATACTGTATACATACAGTCTATATACATACAGTCCACATAATTATGCAGTCTTGTATGCGTCAAATTGCAATGTACTGTGTCAGCGCATGCGGAGGGTACATTCATCACCTTTAGTGATAGCTCTAGTTTAATTGTGTATTAATCCTTTTCAAATAATAAATATCTATTTGATATTATCAGTACTATCAAATATTATTGATCACCTTAATAAGGCCTAAATACAAACATGTGATCTTGAAATATTCCTATTTTCTGTTACAGAGGATGTTAAATCTCTTGCTCTACCAGGTACCTACCATGAGAAGGTTGTCAGTCTTGGAACATCTCTACGCAAGTTTTCCAGACTTAAACATCTTGATCTGTCCAGGAACAATATATCCAGTTTGCAGGTATGTTTCTCTAGCAAGTGTCCATTTTCTTTTTACATAATCATGTTTATTAAAGATTACTAAAATTTCCAGAGGTTTTAAACAGTTCTGATGTAGCAGGATCCAAGATATTTTCCAGTTTTTTTTTTTCATTTTTGTTTGCCCCAAATATTGGCTGTCACAAATTTTGTACAATTCATGACTTTAAAATTCACTGTTGGATTTTAAATTGTCTTAGGACATAAGAGTTTGATTCATAAAAAACTTTCTAATGGTGCACTTTTCATCCAATCTGAGTTGATATATTATTTTGATTGTTTCTTCAATTTTCAGGGTTTGGAACACTTGAAGCTTTTGGAAAAGTTAAATCTGTATCCTTACTATTTATATTTCAAAGTCTTAGATATTTTTGAGACAAGTAACTTGTGATAAGTTGCCAGAAAGAACCCGACCGGCATGTGAAATTTTATATATAACATACATTATAGAAAAGTGTCTAGTTTTATATTTCAGGTCATTTAGTTACAACAGGGCTCACGCTGTCAGTCGCCATTTGCGATTATTTTATGTAAATGGCGAATATTTTTTCATTTTGGCAACAGGAACTGGCGATTATTTTATTTAATAGCTACATAAATAATTATACCAAGTGAGACAGTAACTTGCGATCAGCTAGCATAGAAAATCGATAAAGCTTACTGTTTATTAACTCGTGTATTCCAAACTTGTGTCAACTATGCCGATAACATTGCCTAATGCGGTAGGATGCAGACGACAGTTAAACTATTATAACCGGAGTCAATCTTACTAATCTAGCTATCAATCAGATTGAACTGGGCTACTTTTTGGGAACATTTTCAAGCACCAACGCAAATTTTCTTCAACTCTATATTCGGCAGACTTAAACCAATTTGTACCGGCAGTTTCCTAAAACAGAAATTGCCGTCTTTAGTTAGATCTATTGCTAATTTAATTATCTGTAAAAAATATTGTAAACTGACCTAACTGTGGATGATTTCAAAATATCTTTAATCAGAATCTAGGTTAGATCTATATGTGTTTTTCATTTGAAATGCAATTGTTCGAAGTGAAAAAAAATCTTATTTTTTTCGAATTTCCAGAATTTAAAAAGAACGCGAATGTGTTGAAATATTACAGGCCAGATATTTTTAATGGTTTATTTTTTTTTACTGAGACAATTCTGGCATAATAAATATTTGTTTTGCACATTAAACCAAGAAATGATCGGGAAACCCATCTATATTTAGAAACATGGCCGATACGGGCAAGCTAAAAAAATTCAACAAATAAATTTGCTTGCATACTGTCATTAGCATAAGTAAAAACATTCTTAAACACTTAAAAAAATTAGAATATTTATTGAATAAAACATCAAAAACTTGTTGACAGAAAACCTGTAATTCAGTAGTGTGAATAGATGTCAAATATCATGTATTTTCGTGACCCGATTGTTTTGTTCTTTTCGGGCAATTTAAGTGCAGTTGTGGTCAAAAGAATCATGAAAATACTTTTGATATATATAAAGAAAAAGTATAAACATGATTGATACTCAAAGATTTGGTAAACTTTCCATTGTGTGCAACTGTGCTGATATTGTGTGTGCATGAATGGGGCTAATTGAGTCATTGCCCAGTCCACAATGTCAGTCACTATCAACCATTTCAGCTCAGCCTTACACAAACTAAATACATGTCCTGTAAATGCCTTCAAAATCCATCAGAATATATAGCATTTTAAACATTTATAGTGGGACCCCACCATCAATATTAGGAGGTAATTTCCCTGAATCACCGATTCCCACAAACCCCTGTTGGGGCCTACTTAAACTTTTTAAAGCAATTAAGAAAATATATATATGTTAAAGTTTATTATTTTTATTTTCATAAAAATTGCTCGCAAAGGTTCGCATCAGTTTTGGCTATTATTTTTTTAATAGGTTAAAAAGTTGGCTATTATTTTTTGGAGGCCAGTGTGAGCCCTGAACTTACATGTAGGCTTAAAAATTATTAACCCCATGTGGTTCTGGGACAATCTGTGTATGAAAAGAATTGGAACCACTGCCTTACCCTTGCATGATCGTAAGAGGCGACTTATAGGGTCTTAACACTTGGTTTTGCAGTAACTCTGTGATTCCAGCAGGTATGCAAAATTTGATTCCATACCTCATGTTTTTATTTCGATGTAAATGAGATGTGGAACCAAAATTTGTAGTCCTGTTTGGCACCATATGACCTATACTCATTACTGTGTTGGTGCGCCATAAAACCCAAATAAATAAATAAATAAATAAAAATTAAGGGTAAATTTTCCAAAATTTGTAGATACATGTAGGGGAGCTTGGGCTTTTTTTTTATACACCAGTTTTTTGTCAGTCTGCCTGTCTGTTCATCCGTAGCATTTAGTGTCTGGAGCATAACTAGGTAACCATTAAAGGTATTGACTTCAAATTTGACATAAAGGTAGGTGGTGATAACGATGTGCAGAGAATATGAACCAGGTCAAATTTATCCCTCATATATTGAGCTGAACAAATTCAGTTGTTAACAGTTTGATAATATTTTTCATTATACTTTGTATATGTAACTATCATCCTATTGTAAATGTACTTACATATGTTATAATGTCATTACTCATATATTTTGTAAGATATTTTCTGTGTATATATTTAAATAATTGTTATGTCAGTCACTGAAAAGTGGAATAAAAGAATATATAACTTCAGTCTTACTATTTGAGACTTTGACTTCAGTCTTAGCATATAATGTAAGTGGTGATGAAACGATATGCAGAGCACATGAGCTTGTCTCAAAGATCAAGGTCACAAATTGAGTTCAAATCTGCCCTTCGATTTTTGCGTCCAGAGCACAACTTCAAAATTATTTGAGGTATTGACTTTCAACTTGGAATATAGGTGCATGTTGAAAAAGTTATTTAAAGAGTGCAACAATCCAAATTATTGTTTTGCATGATGAAAAAAATGTACAAAAGCAATTTGTTTGCAACTATTGCAAGACATATTGTATAAAATAAGTAAAGCAATGTCTTGCCTTCTTTCAAAGGTAACTTCATTTCTATAATTTGTAATAAATCCTGCAGAATGTTTTTAGTATTTCCTTTACACTTCACTCAGGTACTATAATAATATTGAAACTTTAGAAGAGTTAAAGCGATTGAAATACAACCCTAACTTGAAGGAGCTTGATCTACGTTTAAACCCAGTGACTCGCACAGAAACAGACTATAGGCTATATCTCATACACATGCTGCCTAACCTGCAGAAACTAGGTAAGTACAGAAACAGACTATAGGTTATATCTTAAACACATCTGCCCAACCTGCAGAAACTAGGTAAGTACAGAAACAGACTATAGGTTATATCTTAAACACATCTGCCCAACCTGCAGAAACTAGGTAAGTACAGAAACAGACTATAGGTTATATCTTAAACACATCTGCCCAACCTGCAGAAACTAGGCAACATATTCTGTCTTCAAATAAATAGTTGGTTCTTTTTGACCATTGATGATAGACTTGAATCCATTTTCAGTCAGCTGTGAGACTGTTTATCTGATATTTGCCTTAAGCTTTGAAAGTAAAGATATATTACCAACGCACACAGTACAGTCACCATTTAATGATGTCATTTCATATTAAAGATGTATCCCGGAATAAGTTGTAGCGCAGAGAATTTCTTAAATTTTGCTTGTATGCTCTTTAAGATATAATGGAATAAAAACAACCTTCATAAGTATTGGTTGCCTTGCTAATTATTGTACTTTGACTGTTTTTAGAACACTACTATTTGTCATTTAATTATGTACTTTGACTGTTTTCAGAACACTACTATTTGTCATTTAATTAAAAATGGACGAAAAAAGTTAATCAAAAATCATAAAACTAGAAAAGCCAAATAATAATATTCCAAGATATTTGACAATACCAGGTCCTGTATGTTATTTACTAAAATTTTAATTTCAGCCGCACATGAAAAATCTGGAATAACCTTAACTGTATCAGTTATTCCAGGTAAAATTTAAATGTTTTTGTACATAAAAATAATCCCAGCACAGAGAAATGTACTTTTTTTTTGTATATATACCTCAACATATATAACACTAGAAAATGTTTAAAAAAAACCTATAGGTCGCCTTGCTTGTTTCCAAGATATATATAACATTTAATTACCTCCCTTTTATACTTTCGAACTTTTAATATTTCAGTACACATTCTGTTAATGAGCGGATTTTTATCTCACATGTCACAAAGTGACAAGGTGAGCTTTTGTGGTCGCGCAGCGTCCGTTGTCAGTCCGTCCGTCCGTGCGTCCGTAAACTTTTGCTTGTGACCACTCTAGAGGTCACATTTTTCGTGGGATTTTTATGAAAGTTGGTCTGAATGTTCATCTTGATGATATCTAGGTCAAGTTCGAAACTGGGTCACGTGTGATCAAAAACTAGGTCAGTAGGTCTAAAAATAGAAAAACCTTGTGACCTCTCTAGAGGCCATATTTTCAATGGATCTTCATGAAAATTAATCAGAATGTTCACCTTGATGATGTCTAGTTCAGGTTTGAAACTGGGTCATGTGCCTTCAAAAACTAGGTCAGTAGGTGAAATAAAAGAAAAACCTTGTGACCTCTCTAGAGGCCATATTTTTTGTTTGGCTCCTTCCCCTATTTCCAGAGTTATGGCCCCTGAAATAGTGAAAAAATGCACATTTTCACCTTGTGATGTGCCTAGCTCAAGTAGTATTTCATATAAATTTATGAAACCCTGCATGAGTCTTTATCATGATATAAACTTACGCACCTCCTATTTTTCATGTGGCTCCACCCCCTTTTTCCAAAGGTATGGCCCAGGAAATAGTCAGAAATGCACATTTTCACCTAATGACATGCCTAGCTCAAAAAGTATTTGATGTAAATTCATGAAACCTTGCAGACTTGGCCATCTTCTTGAGATTTTAGCACCAGTTACAGAGTTATGGTCCTTGAATTAGCCAAATAGTGGATTTTTTTAGCTCACCTTGGTGAGCTTCTGTGATCGCCCGTCGTCCGTCCATCCACAATTTCTTGTGAACACGATAGAGACAACATTTTGTAAGCAATTTTAATCAAACTTGTACAAAACTTGTATTGGCATAATATCTCGGTTCCTTTCGAAAACTGGCCAGATCCCATCATGTGTTTTAGAGTTATTGCCCCTTAAAGGGCCAAAATTTGCTATTTTTGGCTTGTGAACACGATTATAAGACCACATTTTGCAATCAACTTTAATCAAACTTGCACACAACTTGTATTGGCATAATAGCTCGGTTCCTTTCGAATACTGGCCAGAACCCATCATGGGTTCCAGAGTTATGGCCCCTTAAAGAGCCAAAATTTGCTGTTTTGGCTTGTGAACACGATAGAGACCACATTTTGCTATCAGCTTTAATAAAACTTGAACACAACTTGTATTGGCATAATATCTCGGTTCCTTTCGAAAACTGACCAGATCCCGTCATGGGTTCCAGAGTTACGGCCCCCTTAAAGAGCCAAAATTTGCCATTTTTGGCTTGTGAACACGATAGAGACAACATTTTGCAATCAACTTTAATGAAACTTGCACACAACTAGTATTGGCATAATATCTCGATTCCTTTCGAAAACCGGCCAGATCCCATAATGGGTTCCAGAGTTAGGCCCCTTAAAGGGCCAAAATTTGCTGTTTTTGCTTTTGCAGCCATCTAGAGACTTCATTTATGGTTTGATTTGATACAAACTTGCTAAATATCTTCAACAACAATAAATCTTGGATTCCATGTTGAATCTGTTGGATCCAATCTTAGGTTCTGTAGTTTCGGCCCCTGATCGATCCCTGAAAGAGCCAAAATTTCGTAATTTTTACCTTGTGAACACGATAGAAGTGACATATATTTGATTTAAACCACATTTACACACAACTTAAGTCACAATAAGATCTCGGTTTCTTTCGAAAACTGGCTAGATTCCATCGTGGGTTTTAGAGGTACTGCCCCTGAAAGGGGCAAATTTTTTTTTTATTTTGGCCGTTTCAGCAATATAGAGGTTTCATTTTTGCTTTGATTTGATACAAACTTGCACATAATGATTATCTTATGATCTCTAGGCCTGGATTGAAACTGGGTCATGTCGGGTCAAAAACTAGGTCATCAGGTCAAATCAAAGGAAAAGCTTGTTAACAACCTAGAGGCCCCATTTATTAGGGTTGCGTACCGGTTCTCGATATGTATTGAACACCGGTATTCAGGGTTCGATCGATACATCGAATCTAACGTTCCTTTATCGATCAAAATATCAATCAAAAACAAACTAACTACATGGTAAATGGCCTCAGTAATAGTTCTCCTCCAGTTAGCATAATTTGTTTACTCCGGAAATGCTTTTTTATGACGTCACACCTGACGGCCAGTCAGCGTTCAACAAAATTGGAAAAATGTAAGTATACGGTACCCGAAACAGAACTCTTCCCATAATAAGGTAATTTTTGCATTGGTGATTTTTCTTTCGTCTGCAAATTCTAAGTGTACTGAACAAATTAGGAATAAATCTCCACCATAAGCATGCCGCTACCAAAAAAGTAAAGTCTGGTCGTACATTGATAAAACTGTTGGAGGTGCAGACTGCAAGTTATGCATCAAAAACATTGTTAGTAAGGGCGGAAACACTACAAATCTCGCGGCACACTTGCAAAGAGCGCACAAGATTGATTGTATGCCGCATCCATCAGTTGCAGGTGATTCATCACAAATTTTTACAAACAAGGTCGATGTTGGGTGCAGATGCATAAGACTGCATGATTTTCCTGAAGACAAATGCATCCAAGTCATGTGATTTTTTCACAGAATAGTCCGACCTTAAAAGTGATTAATCAACACTAGTAATTAAGTTCATATTGCACTACTATAGTATATGGTCTTGTACTCTTTTATTATTCCATTAGAAAATATCATATGATATATCGAATATCAATCATTTTGTATCGATACAAATATCGTATAGATTATTTTCAGTGATATGCACCCCTACCATTTATGACCCTGTCTTCATGAAACTTGGTCAGAATGTTTATCTTGATGATTTTTAGGCCAAGTTTGAAACTGGCTCATATAGGGTCAGAAACTAGGTCATCAGGTCAAATCAAAGGAAAAGCTTGTTAACACTCTTTAGGCCACATTTATGACCCTATCTTCATGAAACTTGGTCAGAATGTTTATCTTGATGATTCCTAGGCCAATAGGTTTGAAACTGGGTCATATGGGGTCAAAAACTAGGTCACCCAGTCAAATCGAAGGAATGCTTGTTAACACTCTTGTTCATTTGATGTGCATGAAACTTGGTCAGAATGTTTCTCTGCATGAAATATCGTATGAATTTTTATCTGGGTCATGTGGGGTCAAAAACTAGGTCACCTGGTCAAATCAAAGAATAACCTTGTTGAAACCTTAGAGGGCACATTTTTAGCTCGACTATACTAATTATATGGAGAGCTATCCTACTCAACCCGGCGTCGGCGTCCTTCCGCGACCCCACCTTGGTTAAAGTTTTTGTACACTTTCTCTTTTTTTATGCCCCCACTTTTGGGTGGGGGGCATATAGATCTGCCCTTGTCCGTCCGTCCTTCCATCTGTCCTTTCGAGAATGTTGTGTCGCGCGTAGCTCCAAAAGTATTTGACATTATAAGAGTCATAAAACTTTACAGGAATGTTGGTCAGCATGTGTAGTTGTGCACTTTGGGTTTCGCGTCCTGATTCATTCAGTCGTGTAGGAGTTATGGCCCCTGATTTGGTAAAAATTGGTCATTTTAATGTTGTGTCACGCCTAGCTCCAAAAGTATTTGACCTACAGTCACAAAACTTTACAGGAATGTTGGTTAGCATGTGTAGTTGTGCACCAGGGGTTTTGCGTCCGGATTCATTCAGTTGTGTAGTAGTTATGGCCCCTGACTTAGTAAAAAATTGGTTATTATGCCCCCCTTCGAAGAAGGAGGGGTATATTGTTTTGCGGATGTCGGTCGGTTGGAATGTAGACCAATCCGTTTCCGGATGATAACTCAAGAATGCTTGGGCCTAGGATCATGAAAGTTGATAGGGAGGTTGATCATCACCAGCAGATGACCCCTTTTGATTTTGAGGTCTGTATGTCAAAGGTCAAGGTCACAGTGACCCCGAATAGTAAAACGGTTTCCGGATGATAACTCAAGAACTCTTGGGCCTAGGGTCATGAAAGTTGATAGGGAGGTTGAGTATGACCAGCAGATGACCCCTATTGATTTTGAGGTCAGTATGTTAAAGGTCAAGGTCACAGTGACCCTGAACAGTAAAACGGTTTCCGGATGATAACTCAAGCACGCTTAGGCCTAGGATCATGAAAGTTGATAGGGAGGTTGATCATGACCAGCAGATGACCCCTATTGATTTTGAGTTCCGTATGTCAAAGGTCAAGGTCACAGTGACCAGGAACAGTAAAATGGTTTCCAGGCAGTAACTCTAGAACGCTTGGGCCTAGTTTCAGGAAAGTTGACAGTTAGGTTGGCCATGACCAGCAGATAACCCTATTGATTTTGAGGTCATTAGGTCAAAGGTCAAGGTCACATTGGCCAGGAACAGTTAAAACGGTTTCTTATCTTCTTATCCAAAACCATAGGGCCTAGGGCTTTGATATTTGGTATGTAGCAAAATCTAGTGGTCCTCTACCAAGATTGTTCAGATTATTTCCCTGGGGTCAAATATGGCCCCACCCCGGGGGTCACGTGGTTTATATAGACTTATATAGGAAAAAACTTTGAAAAACCTCTTGTCCAAAACCACAGGGCCTAGGGCTTTGATAGTTTGTATATGACATCATCTAGTGGTCCTCTACTAAGATTGTTCAAATTATTCCCCTAGGGTCAAATATGGCTCTGCCCCAGGGGTCATATGGTTCATATAGACTTATATAGGGAAAAACCTAGAACCTTCATGTCCATAACTTACATCATTCAAATTTGGACCACATGTATAGCTTTGAGTGACAAGATGAACCTTGACATGAGTTGACCTTGATATTGACCTAGTGACCTACTTTCACATTTCTGTAGCTACAGCCTTCAAATTTGGACCACATGCATAGGTTTGTGTACCGAAAAAACCTTGACCTTGTTATTGACCTAGTGACCTACTTTCACATTTTTGAAGGTACAGGCTTCAAATTTGGACCACATGCATAGTTTTTTGTTCCAAATTAAAATTTGACCTTGATTTTGACCTAGTGACCTACTTTCACATTTCTCAAGCTACAGCCTTCAAATTTGAACCACAAGCATAGTTTCGTGTACTGAAATGGACTTTGATCTTGAGATTGACCTAGTGACCTACTTTCACATTTCTGAAGATACAGGCTTCAAATTTGGACCACTTGCATAGTTTTGTGTTCCGAAATAAAATTTGACCTTGATTTTGACCTAGTGACCTTCTTTCACATTTCTCAAGCTACAGCCTTCAAATTTGAACCACATGCATAGTTTTGTGTACCGAAATGAACTTTGATCTTGAGATTGACATAGTGACCTACTTCCACATTTCTCACTACAGGCTTCAAATTTGGACCACATGCATATTTTTGTGTTCTGAATTGAAATTTGACATTGATTTTTACCTATATTACCAACTTTCACACTTCTCAAGCTACAGCCTTCAGATTTAAAGCACTTGCATAGTTCTGTCTACCGAAATGAAGTTTGACCTTGAAATTGATCTAGTGACCTGCTTTCACATTTCTCAAGCCACAGCTTTCAAATTTGGACCACATACACATTGTTTTGTACTGAAATGAAATTTGACCTTGATTTTGACCTTGAGCTAGTCTTGAAATTTGGAACATTGAAAAATGGCTCAGTGGATGGCGCCAAGATCACTCTGTAATCTCTCGTTAGGTTAATAGGTTAAAGGTCAAGGTCAGATTAAACCGGAATGGTAGAACTTTTGTTTACAGTGAGCATATAATTTCTGTTCCTTGTGCAATTACTGAATGCATCAAGGGGGGCATTTCGTGTTCGACGAGCTCTTGTTTTAATGTTGTGTCGCGCGTAGCTCCAAAAGTATTTGACCTAGTCTCAGTCACCAAAGTTTACAGGAATGTTGGTCAGCATGTGCAGTTGTGCACCTGGGGTTTCGCGTCCGGATTCACTCAGTCATGTAGGAGTTATGGCCCCTGACTTAGTTAAAAACTGATCATTTTAATGTTGTGTCGCGCATAGCTCCAAAAGTATTTGACCTAGAGTCACCAAAGTTTAAATGAATGTTGGTCAGCATTTGCGGTTGTGCACCTGGGGTTTCGCGTCCGGATTCATTCAGTATTGTAGGAGTTATGGCCCCTGACCTAGGAAAAAATTTGTGTCCTTTGTCATGTAGTAGGGGCATCTGTGTCTCATGCACACATTTCTAGTTCTCCTTATCTCTGTAATTACTTTATGGATTTGTTTCAGACTTAAAATAGTTATTCCTCATCATCACCCACATCATATGGCACAAGGGTCATAACTCTCACACCAATATTTTATGAATTATCCCCCCTTTTTACTTAGAATTTCAGGTTAAAGTTTTGGTGCACTTTAATTCTATCTTAATTATTACGAAATGGATTTGATTCAGACTGAAAGTAGTTGTTCCACATCATACATCATATGACACAAGGTCCATAACTCTGGTACCAATATTTAATTAATTATCCCCCACTTACTTAGAATTTCAGGTTAAAGTTTTGATGCACTTTCACTCTATCTCAGTTATTCCTAAATGGATTTGATTCAAACTTAAAATAGTTGTTCAACATCATCACTTACATCATATGACACAAGAGCCATAACTCTTGCACCAATATTTAATGAATTATCTCCCCTTTTTACTTAGAATTTCAGGTTAAAGTTTTGGTGCACTTTCACTCTATCTCAGTTATTACTGAATGAATTTGATTCAAACTTAAAATAGTTGTTCCACCTTATTACCCACATCATATGACACAAGGCGCATAACTCTGGCACCAATTTTTCATGAATTATGCCCACTTTTACTTAGAATTGAAGGTTAATTTTGATACATTTTCACTATATCTTAGTTATTACTAAATGGATTTGATTCAAACTTGAAGTAGTTGTTCCACATCATCAACCCTCATCATATAACACAAGGTGTATAACTCTTGCACCAATATTTTATGAATTATGCCCTCTTTTTGCTAAGAATTGTACTTATTTAGTGTTTTGATACACTTTATCTTTATCTCTCTTATAACTTAATATTTTTGACACAGACTCAAGCAATTAAGCAATATCTTCATCCACAATTGGAGTCATTAAACACTCCAGTGACAGCTTCATCTTCCTCAGATGTGCCCAGTTTCACTATCCAGCATCGAAATAGTCGAGCGCGCTGTCTCCTGTGACAGCTCTTGTTAGTCCCCTACTGGTTGAAAACCAGTTTCGGGGACTATAGGAATGCACTTTTCCGTCATTCCGTCCGTCCGTCCGTCCGTCCGTCCATCCGCAATTTCGTGTCCGGTCCATAACTCTGTCATCCATGAAGGGATTTTAATATTACTTGGCGCAAATGTTCCCCATGATGAGACGACGTGTCATGCGCAAAATCCGGACCCCTAGCTCAAAGGTCAAGGTCACAATTGGAGGTCAAAGGTCAACAGGGCTTTTTTCCTGTCCGGTCCACAACTCTCCCATCCTTGAAGGGATTTTAGTATTACTTGGCACAAATGTTCCCCATGAGGAGACGACGTGTCATGCGCAAAACCTGGACCCCTAGCTTAAAGGTCAAGGTCACAATTGGAGGTCAAAGGTCAACAAGGCTTTTTTCCTGTCCGGTCCATAACTCTCCCATCTATGAAGGGATTTTAATATTACTTGGCACAATTGTACTTCATAATAAGACGATGTGTCGTGCACAACTTTCAGACCCCTAGCTCAAAGGTCAAGGTCACACTTAGCAGTCAAATGTTAACGTAGCATGAACAGGGTCTGTTTCGTGTCCGGTCCATAGCTCTGACATTCATGAAGGGATTTTTATATCACTTAGCACAAGTGTTCCCCATGATGAGACGACGTGTCATGCGCAAATCCCGGACCCCTAGCTCAAAGGTCAAGGTCACAATTGGAGGTCAAAGGTCAACAGAGTTTTTTTCCTGTCCCGTCCATAACTCTGCCATCCATGAAGGGATTTTAATATTACTTGGCACAAATGTTTCCCATGAGGAGACGACGTGTTGTGCGCAACACCCAATACCCTAGCTTAAAGGTCAAGGTCACACTTTGAGATCAAAGGTCAAGAGGATTTTTTTCCTGTCCGGTCTAAAACTTTGTCATGCAAGCAGGATTTAGATATCAGTTGGCACAAATATTCCCCTGGATGAGACAACATGTCATGCGCAAGAACCAGGTCCCTAGGTCTAAGGTCAAGGTCATATTTAGAGGTCAAAGGTCAAATTCAAGAATGACTTTGTACGGAACATTTCTTCTTCATGCATGGAGGGATTTTGATGTAACTTGGACCAAATGTTCACCACCATGAGGCACCCTTGTTTTTAGAATTACGTCCCTTTGTTTTTACTATAAATAGATTTTATTATAACTTTTTTATTACTGGCGGTAAAGAAAAATCGAGACCACTTTTCTGTGGTACAGCATGCATGTTACATCCAATTTTTAGGTGTATTTTGACCTATCTCTACCTGGTAAAGAGTTTCTTGTGGACTTATATTATATAGATTTTTTTTTGATTTTTTTTGAAAGATTAATTTCCCTTTGTTTTTACTATAAATAACTTACATGATAACATTTTTATAATCAGCCAAAAAAATTCAATATGAAAACAACTGTGGGGTTTTATATATGCACATTTTAATCCAAGTGTGTTGTTATAACATATTGTATATGTAGTACAATATTGTTTATACATCATTGACAGATATCAGTTCATTATGTTATACTGCAGTAGAGAAAATTAGGTGCCTTCCAGTACTTTGTATTGCATGGCAATACTTCATTCACTTGTTGATTCTATCTTCATAAATTTTGGTCAGAATGTTTATCATGAAGTCTTGGACAATTTCAAATCTTGGTCTCATGGGGTCAAAAACTAGGTCATTAGGTCAAATCATAGGAAAAGCTTGTATACACTCTAGAGGCCACTTTTTTTGCTCCAATCTTCCCGAAACTTTGTCAGAATGTTTGTTTTCATGAAATTTTGGACAAGTTCGAATCTGGGTCATGTGGGGTAAAAAACTAGGTCACTAGTTCAAATCAAATAAAATGCTTGTTTACACTCAAGAGGCCACGTTTTTTGGTCCAATTTTAATAAAATTGGTCAGAATATTTGTCTCCATGAAATCACTAGGTAAAACATGTTTACACTGTTATGGTGTGTTACACAGGTGAGCGACCTAGGGCCATCTTGGCCCTCTTGTTTTGCTTATGATGCTCATAGCTCAAAATGTATATGGCCTAGAATAATGAATCTTTAATATAAAATGTTTATTGAGGGCTATACCCCCTTAAGACTGCAAACATTTTAATTTTTGCCCCTTATTTGAGACAAATGTGCCAGTGGGGGCACACCCTGTGTTCTAGTTTTTAGCTCACCTGTCACAAAGTGACAAGGTGAGCTTTTGTGATCGCGCAGCGTCCGTCGTCCGTCCGTCCGTGCGTAAACTTTTGCTTGTGACCACTCTAGAGGTCACATTTTTCATGGGATCTTTATAAAAATTGGTCAGAATGTTCCCCTTGATGATGTCTAGGTCAAGTTCGAAACTGGGTCATGGCGGTCAAAAACTAGGTCAGTAGGTCTAAAAATAGAAAAACCTTGTGACCTCTCTAGAGGCCATATATTTCACAAGATCTTCATGAAAATTGGTCAGAATGTTCACCTTGATCATATCTAGGTCAAGTTCGAAACTGGGTCAGGTGGCTTCAAAAACTAGGTCAGTAGGTCAAATAATAGAAAAACCTTGTGACCTCTCTAAAGGCCATATTTTTCATGGGATCTGTATGAAAGTTGGTCTGAATGTTCATCTTGATGATATCTAGGTCAAGTTCGAAACTGGGTCACGTGCGGTCAAAAACTAGGTCAGTAGGTCTAAAAATAGAAAAACCTTGTGACCTCTCTAGAGGCCATACTTATGAATGGATCTTCATAAAAATTTGTCAGAATGTTCACCTTGATGATATCTAGGTCAAGTTCGAAACTGGGTCACGTGCGGTCAAAAACTAGGTCAGTAGGTCTAAAAATAGAAAAACCTTGTGACCTCTCTAGAGGCCATATATTTCATGATATCTTCATGAAAATTGGTCAGAATGTTCACCTTGATGATATCTAGGTCAAGTTCGAAACTGGGTCACGTGCCATCAAAAACTAGGTCAGTAGGTCAAATAATAGAAAAACCTTGTGACCTCTCTAGAGGCCTAATTTTTCATGGGATCTGTATGAAAGTTGGTCTGAATGTTCATCTTGATGATGTCTAGGTCAAGTTTGAAAGTGAATCACGTGCCTTCAAAAACTAGGTCAGTAGGTCAAATAATAGAAAAACCTTGTGACCTCTCTAGAGGCCATATTTTTCATGGGATCTGTATGAAAGTTGGTCTGAATGTTCATCTTGATGATATCTAGGTCAAGTTCAAAACAGGTCATGTGTGGTCAAAAACTAGGTCAGTAGGTCTAAAAATAGAAAAACCTTGTGACCTCACTAGAGGCCATACTTGTGAATGGATCTCCATAAAATTTGGTCAGAATGTTCATCTTGATGATATCTAGGTCAAGTTCGAAAGTGGGTCACGTGCCTTCAAAAAGTAGGTCAGTAGGTCAAATAATGAAAAAATGTTGTGACCTCTCTAGAGGCCATATTTATGCCCCCCTTTGAAAAAGGAGGGGTATATTGTTTTGCAGATGTCGGTCGGTAGGTCGGTCGGTCGGTCGGTCTGTCGGTCGGTCGGTCGGAATGTAGACCTATCCGTTTCCGGATGATAACTCAAGAACGCTTGGGCCTAGGATCATGAAAGTTGATAGGGAGGTTGGTCATCACCCATAGATGACCCCTATTGATTTTGAGGTCTGTATGTCAAAGGTCAAGGTCACAGTGACCCTGAATAGTAAAACGGTTTCCAGATGATAACTCAAGAACACTTGGGCCTAGGATCATGAAAGTTGATAGGGAGGTTGGTAATGACCAGCAGATGACCCCTATTGATTTTGAGGTCAGTATGTTAAAGGTCAAGGTCACAGTGACCCTGAACAGTAAAACAGTTTCCGGATGATAACTCAAGAACACTTGGGCCTAGGATCATGAAAGTTGATAGGGAGGTTGGTAATGACCAGCAGATGACCCCTATTGATTTTGAGGTCAGTATGTTAAAGGTCAAGGTCACAGTGACCCTGAACAGTAAAACAGTTTCCGGATGATAACTCAAGATAGCTTAGGCCTAGGGTCACAAAAATTGATAGGGAGGTTGGTCATGACCAGCAGGTGACCCCTATTGATTTTGAGGTCAGTATGTCAAAGGTCAAGGTCACAGTGACCAGGAACAATAAAATGGTTTCCAGGCAATAACTCAAGAACGCTTGGGTCTAGTGTCAGGAAAATTGATAGTTAGGATGGCCATGACCAGCAGATGACCCCTATTGATTTTGAGGTCATTAGGTCAAAGGTCAAGGTCACATTGGCCAGGAACAGTTAAATGGTTTCTGATCTTCTTGTCCAAAACCATAGGGCGTAGGGCTTTGATATTTGGTATGTAGTAAAATCTAGTGGTCCTCTACCAAGATTGTTCAGATTATTTCCCTGGGGTCAAATATGGCCCCACCCCTAAGGTCACATGGTTTATATAGACTTACATAGGAAAAAACTTTGAAAAACCTCTTGTCCAAAACCACAGGGCCTAGGGCTTTGATATTTTGTATATGACATCATCTAGTGATCCTCTACTAAGATTATTCAAATTATTTCCCTAGGGTCAAATATGGCTCCGCCCTGGGGGTCACATGGTTTACATATACTTATATAGGGAAAAACTTGAAAATCTTCTTGTCCAAACCGCAAAGTCTATGGCTTTGGTATTTTGTAATGTAGCATCATTTAGTGGTGCTCTACCAAGTTTGTTCAAGTTATCCCTCTCGGGTCAAATATGGCCCTGCCTCAGAGGTCAAATGGTTCATATAGACTTATATAGGGAAAAACTTAGAATCTTCATGTCCATAACTTACATCATTCAAATTTGGACCACATGGACCACATGTATAGTTTTGAGAGGCAAGATGAACCTTGACATGAGTTGACCTTGATCTTGACCTAGTGACCTACTTTCACATTTTTGTACCTACAGCCTTCAAATTTGGACCACATGCATAGGTTTGTGTACTGAAAAAAACTTTGACCTTGTTATTGACCTAGTGACCTACTTCCACGTTTTTGAAGGTACAGGTTTCAAATTTGGACCACATGCATAGTTTTTTGTTCCAAAATAAAATTTGACCTTGATTTTGACCTAGTGACCTACTTTCACATTTCTCAAGCTACAGCCTTCAAATTTGAACCACTTGCATAGTTTTGTGTACCGAAATGAACTTTGATCTTAAGATTGACCTAGTGACCTACTTTCACATTTTTGAAGGTACAGGCTTCAAATTTGGACTGCTTGCATATTTTTGTGTTCTGAATTGAAATTTTACATTAATTTTTATCTATTACCTACTTTCACATTTCTCAAGCTACAGCCTCCAGATTTGAAGCATATGCATAGTTCTGTTTACCGAAATGAACTTTACCTTGAAATTGATCTAGTGACCTGCTTTCACATTTCTCAAGCCACCGCTTTCAAATTTGGACCACATACACATTGTTTTGTACCTAAATGAAATTTGACATTGAGTCTTGAAATTTGGAACATTCAAAAATGGCTCAGCGGCTGGCGCCAAGATCAATCTGTAATCTCTTGTTAGGTTAATAGGTTAAAGGTCAAGGTCAGATTAAACCAGAATGGTAGTACTTTTGTTTACAGTGAGCATATAATTTCTGTTCCTTGTGCAATTACTAAATGCATCAAGGGGGGCATTTCGTGTTCGACGAGCTCTTGTTTTCATGGGATCTGTATGAAAGTTGGTCTGAATGTTTATCTTGATGATATATAGGTCAGGTTTGAAACTGGGTCAACTGCGGTCAAAAACTAGGTCAGTAGGTCTTAAAATAGAAAAACCTTGTGACCTCTCTAGAGGCCATACCCTTGAATGGATCTTCATGAAAATTGGTCAAAATGTTCACCTTGATGATATCTAGATCAAGTTTGAAACTGGGTCATGTGCCTTAAAAAACTAGGTCAATAGGTCAAATAATAGAAAAACCTTGTGACCTCTCTAGAGACCATATTTTTCAATAGATCTTCACGAAAATTGGTCAGAATTTTTATCTTGATAATGTCTAGGTCTAGTTCAAAACTGGGTCACATGAGCTCAAAAACTAGGTCACTATGTCAAATAATAGAAAAAACGACATCATACTCAAAACTGGGTCATGTGGGAACAGGTGAGCGATTCAGGACCATCATGGTCCTCTTGTTTAAATATGAAGATATCTGAATGATGTTAAAAGTACATATACAGGTGACAAAAAGAATATCTAGAGATATTTTAGCAAGACAAAGGTTTAGAACTAACAGATTTGTGCTGTTTTTAGCTCACTTGTCACAAAGTGACAAGGTGAGCTTTTGTGACCGCGCAGCGTCCGTCGTCCGTCCGTCCGTGCGTGCGTAAACTTTTGCTTGTGACCACTCTAGAGGTCACATTTTTCATGGGATCTTTATGAAAGTTGGTCAGAATGTTCACCTTGATGATATCTAGGTCAAGTTCGAAACTGGGTCATGTGCCATCAAAAACTAGGTCAGTAGGTCTGAAAATAGAAAAACCTTGTGACCTCTCTAGAGGCCATATTTTTCACAAGATCTTCATGAATATTGGTCAGAATGTTCACCTTGATGATATCTAGGTCAAGTTCGAAACTGGGTCACGTGCGGTCAAAAACTAGGTCAGTAGGTCTAAAAATAGAAAAACCTTGTGACCTTTCTAGAGGCCATATATTTCACAAGATCTTCATGAAAATTGGTCAGAGTGTTCACCTTGATGATATCTAGGTCAAGTTCGAAACTGGGTCATGTGCCTTCAAAAACTAGGTCAGGAGGTCTAAAAATAGAAAAACCTTGTGACCTCTCTAGAGGCCATATATTTCACAAGATCTTCATGAAAACTGGTCAGAATGTTCTCCTTGATGATATCTAGGTCAAGTTCAAAACTGGGTCATGTG
This sequence comes from Mercenaria mercenaria, assembly GCF_021730395.1. Classification (NCBI taxonomy): domain Eukaryota; kingdom Metazoa; phylum Mollusca; class Bivalvia; order Venerida; family Veneridae; genus Mercenaria; species Mercenaria mercenaria. The sequence goes on along the minus strand of NC_069366.1, from coordinate 42,451,686 downwards.
CCTTAAAAAACTAGGTCAGTAGTTCTAAAAATAGAAAAACCTTGTGACCTCTCTAGAGGCCACATATTTCACAAGATCTTCATGAAAATTGGTCAGAATGTTCATCTTGATGATATCTAGGTCAAGTTGAAAACTGGGTCATGTGCCAATAAAAGTTAGGTCAGGAGGTCAAATAATAGAAAAACCTTGTGACCTCTCTAAAGGCCATATTTTTCATGGGATCTGTATGAAAGTTGGTCTGAATGTTCATATTGATGATATCTAGGTCAAGTTCGAAACTGGGTCATGTGCGGTCAAAAACTAGGTCAGTAGGTCTAAAAATAGAAAAACCTTTTGACTTCTCTAGAGGCCATACTTGTGAATGGATCTTGATAAAAATTTGTCAGAATGTTGATTTTGATGATATCTAGGTCAGGTTAGAAAGTGGGTCACGTGCTTTCAAAAAGTAGGTCAGTAGGTCAAATAATGAAAAAACCTTGTAACCTCTCTAGAGGCCATATTTTTCATGGGATCTGTATGAAAGTTGGTCTGAATGTTTATCTTGATGATATTTAGGTCAAGTTTGAAACTGGGTCAACTGCAATCAAAAACTAGGTCAGTAGGTCTTAAAATAGAAAAACATTGTGACCTCTCTAGAGGCCATACCCTTGAATGGATCTTCATGAAAATTGGTCAGAATGTTCACCTTGATGATGTCTAGATCAATTTTGAAACTGGGCCACGTGCCGTCAAAAACTAGGTCAGTAGGTCAAATAATAAAAAAACCTTTTGACCTCTATAGAGGCCATAGTTTTCATGGGATCTGTATGAAAGTTCTTCTGAATGTTCATCTTGATGATATCTAGGTCAAGTTTGAAATTGGGTCAACTGTGGTCAAAAACTAGGTCAGTAGGTCTAAAATTAGAAAAATCTTTTGACCTCTCTAGAGACCATATTTTTCAATGGATCTTCATGAAAATTGGTCTGAATGTTCACCTTGATGATATCTAGGTCAGTTTCTAAACTGGGTCACGTGCGGTCAAGAACTAGGCCAGTAGGTATAAAAATAGAAAAACCTTGTGACATCTCTAGAGGCCATATTTTTCAATAGATCTTCATGAAAATTAGTGAGAATTTTTACTGTGATGATATCTAGGTCAAGTTTAAAACAGGGTCATGTACCTTTGAAAACTAGGTCAATAGGTCAAATAATAGAAAAACCTTGTGACCTCCCTAGAGGCCATATTTTTCAATGGATCTTCATGAAAATTGGTCAGAATTTTTATCTTGATGATATCTAGGTCAAGTTCAAAACTGGGTCACATGAGCTCAAAAACTAGGTCACTATGTCAAATAATAGAAAAAACGACGTCATACTCGAAACTGGGTCATGTGGGAACAGATGAGCGATTCAGGACCATCATGGTCCTCTTGTTTACATTAAAATGTCTAGAGCATATTTCTCAAAAGGTGATTGCATTTAAAGGGAATCTTAGACATTAATAACAGGCAGTAGGTGATTGTTTAAACTAGGCTGAGTGTAAGATGGAATTACTCCATTCTACTGCTTTACTAGAAACTTGTATTTTATTCTTTAAAAAACTACTTTTGATTCTTATTCAAGGTAATGTGGTTATGACTGTAAGATGTATGGATAGACAGTCTTGATTATGACTGTAAGAAGGTATGTAGAATGTCAGTCTTGGTTATGACTGTAAGGTGTGTAGAATGTCAGTCTTGGTTATGACTGTAAGGTGTGTAGAATGTCAGTCTTGGTTATGACTGTAAGAAGGTGTGTAGAATGTCAGTCTTGGTTATGACTGTAAGGTGTGTAGAATGTCAGTCTTGGTTATGACTGTAAAAAGGAGTGTAGAATGTCAGTCTTGGTTATGACTGTAAGGAGTGTAGAATGTCAGTCTTGGTTTTGACTGTAAGCAGGAGTGTAGAATGTTAGTCTTAGTTATGACTGTAAGGAGTGTAAAATGTCAGTCTTGGTTTTGACTGTAAGCAGGAGTGTAGAATGTCAGTCTTGGTTATGACTGTAAGAAGGAGTGTAAAATGTCAGTCTTGGTCTTGGTTTTGACTGTATGAAAGTGTATAAATGGTCAGTCTCAGTTATGACTGTAATAAGTGTATAAATGGTCAATCTTGGTTATGACTGTAAGAAGGTGTATAAATGGTAATTCACAGTAATGACTGTAAGGTGTTTAAATGGTCAGTCTCAGTTATGACTGTATGAAGGTGTATGAATGGTCAGTCTTGGTTATGACTGTAAGAAGGTGTATAAAAAGTCAGTCTCAGTTATGACTGTAAGTATAAGGTGTATAAATAGTTAATCTTGGTTATGGCTGTAAGAAGGTGTATGAACGGTCAGTCTTTGTTATGACTGTAAGAAGGTGTATAAATAGTTAATCTTGGTTATTACTGTATGAAGGTGTATAAATGGTCAATCTCAGTTATGACTGTAAGAAGGTGTATAAATAGTCAATCTCAGTTATGACAGTAAGAAGTTGTATAAATGGTCAGTCTTGGTTATGACTGTATGAAGTTGTATAAATGGTCAATCGCAGTTATGACTGTATGAAGGTGTATAAATGGTCAATTTTGGTTATGACTGTAAGAAAGTGTATAAAAAGTCATTCACAGTTATGACTGTAAGAAGGTGTATAAATAGTCAATCTCAGTTATGACAGTAAGAAGGTGTATAAATGGTCAATCTCGGTTATGACTGTAAGCAGGTGTATAGATAGTTAATCTTGGTTATGACTGTAAGGTGTATAAAAAGTCAATCTCAGTTATGACTGTAAGAAGATGCATAAAAAGTCAATCTCAGTTATGACTGTAAGAAGGTGTAAAAATAGTTTATCTTGGTTATGACTGTAAGAAGTTGTATAAATGGTCAGTCACAGTTATGACTGTAAGAAGTTGTGTAAATGGTCAATCTCAGTTATGACTGTAAGAAGGTGTATAAAAAGTCAATCTCAGTTATGACTGTAAGAAGGTGTATAAAAGTTAATCTTGGTTATTACTGTATGAAGGTGTATAAATGGTCAGTCACAGTTATGACTGTAAGAAGGTGTATAAATGGTCAATCTCAGTTATGACTGTAAGAAGGTGTATAAATGGTCAGTCTTGGTTATGACTGTGAGAAGTTGTATAAATGGTCAGTCACAGTTATGACTGTAAGAAGTTGTATGAATGGTCAATCACAGTTTTGACTGTAAGAGGTTGTATAAATGGTCAATCACAGTTATGACTGTAAGAAGATGTATAAATAGTCAATCTCAGTTATGACTGTAAGAAGTTGTATAAATGGTCAATCTTGGTTATGACTGTATGAAGTTGTATAGATGGTCAATCTTGGTTATGACTGTAAATGGTCAATCACAGTTTTGACTGTATGAAGGTGTATAAATGGTCAATCTTGGTTATGACTGTAAGAAGTTGTATAAATGGTCAGTCGCAGTTATGACTGTATGAAGGTGTATAAATGGTCAATCTTGGTTATGACTGAAAGAAGTTGTATAAATGGTCAGTCACAGTTTTGACTGTATGAAGTTGTATAGATGGTCAGTCTCAGTTATGACTGTAAGAAGTTGTATAAATGGTCAGTCTTGGTTATGACTGTAAGAAGTTGTATAAATATTCAGTCACAGTTTTGACTGTATGAAGTTGTTTAGATGGTCAGTCTCAGTTATGACTGTAAGAAGTTGTATAAATGGTCAATCTTGGTTATGACTGTATGAAGTTGTATAGATAGTCAGTCACAGTTATGACTGTAAGAAGTTGTATAAATGGTCAATTACAGTTATGACTGTAAGAAGGTGTATGTTTAATGGTCAATCTTGGTTATGACTATAAGAAGTTGTATAAATGATCAATCACAGTTATGACTGTAAGAAGGTGTTTAAATGGTCAATCTCTGTTATGACTGTAAGAAGTTGTATAAATGGTCAATCTTGGTTATGACTGTAAGAAGGTGTATAAATGATCAATCACAGTTATGACTGTAAGAAGGTGTATAAATGGTCAATCTTGGTTATGACTGTAGAAGGTGTATAAATGATCAATCACAGTTATGAAGTTGTATAACTTGTCAGTCTTGGTTATGACTGTACTAAGAATGTGTATAGATGGTCAGTCTTGGTAATGCTGCGTTTACACTTAGCCACGATGTCCACAATTTGAGAGAAGCATGGTGACCATGGGGGCTCATGGGATTGAACATGGTGATCTTGAGGGAGCTTGGTGGAATCACGATGATCATAAGGATCATGACAAAATTTTTGACAGTCAAAAATTTTTCCACGATGTTCCCGATTTATCGTTAAATCCTGAGAGAGCGTGATAGAACGTGGAAATCGTAGTAGAGTGTAGTACAGCTTAACAGACCTTAATGTAGCCCATCAGACCTTGATGCTCCATCGTAGGGGGATCTTGGTGAACTTGGAAACACGATTCAAAGTTCCACCAGATCTAGAGGCATCCTTACATAGTTGACGTAGGAACCAACATTTTCACGCCCGAGTTCTCTGTTGAAAAGTTGAGAGTATTGTCTCAATTGGTGCCTTCGGTTTCCACTTAAACATGGTCTTACCCAGCAGGTCCTAGGCCTTCTATTTCTTCTTCTCATTCCTCTCCCTTCTATCCTGCCCTGTTCTGTCCCTTGTTCCTGCTGCCGATGAGTAACTATATAGGCATACACGAAAATTGCCAAGTTCAGCATCTTCTTCCTCTCTAGAAAATGAGAGGATGACCCATGCCTCCTATTTATACTCCAATGGTGCTCAAAACGTGACAGTCTTGATCCAGTCATGGCCATAAATCATAGGAGAGCTAAACAGAACTTGATAACGTGAGGGATCTAAACAAAACGTGATAGCATATTGTGGTAATCGTAAGAGAACTTAAGAGAACGTGATGAAAATCGTGGGAGATCTTGACCAGAATCATGTTAGTTTCATAATAGAACGCTACAGGTAGTAACAAAACGTACTGAGAGCGTAAGAAAGCATAGGAAAGTGAAGTAATACAAAATTCAAGCAATAAATTGTTGAGTTCTGTGCTTTTTTTAAATTGGGGACATCGTGGCTAAGTGTAAACGTAGCATTATGACTGTCAGGTGTGTAGATTGTCAATCTTGGATATGACTATAAGAAGGTGTATATTTGATCAGTCTTTGTTATGATTTAAAATGGTGTATAGATGGTCAGTCTTGTTTGATTGAAACTGTTTCTTTATTTTAGCTCATCTGTCTGTCTGCCTTCTATCCGTCTGTCAGCACGTTTCATCAAACGACATTGCATTGAAACCGTTTGGTTGAAGGTGATGAAAATTGGCCTGGATGATTATTGCATTGTTCTCTACCAAAATTGTTAAAAGAATTCCATTCCAAGCAGAACTCTGGTTGCAACCAGAAGGGAAAAAACTTCAACAATTATCTTCTCCTAAATTGCATAACCCAGAGCTGAGATATAAAGCATGTTGTATTATTTGTAATCCTCCTCCAAAATTTTCAAATCATGTCTCTGGGGTCTAAATTGGCCCCACCCCTTGGTTGACTTTCACTTTGACTAAACTGTAGGACCCAGAGTTTAGATATTTGGCATGTGGCATTGTGTAGTGGTCCTCTACCAAGTTTGTTCTGTACGTCTACACTTTTCTTCAAATGACTTATCCTCTTAAACTGTTTGGTGGAAGTTGATGAAACTTGTCTTGGATGTTCTTTGCATCATCAGATCTTCTGCCAATTTGTTCAAAGAATTCCATTCTATGCAGATCCTGGTTGCCAGGACAAGCAAAAGGGAAGATTTTAACAGTCTTTTTTTTTTCAAAACAGCAAGGCCAAGAACTTAGATATTTGGCAGGTTGCATTGCATAGTGGTTCTCAGACCTCTATCAAGTTTGTTCAAATCATGCCCCTTGGGTTAAGATTGGTCCCACCCAAGGGTTCACTTGTGTTACGTAGACTAATAATAGAAAAAAATGAATAATCTTCATGTCTGAGGCCTGGAGTTGATGAGCTTGAAAATTATGTAATGTACCAAGTTTGTTCTAATCCTGCCCCTGGGGTCAAATGAGCTCCATCCATGGGTTCACTGCCTTTTTGTCTAAAACCTCAAGACCTAAAGCTTAGATATAGTGTTGTGTAGAGGTCCTCTACCATGAAACATGCACCCATTGGAGTCAGATTAGTTATATAGGGTCAATATGGCTCTCTTGTCTTTGGTATTGTATGCTTAAATTATCTTCATTACTATCCATTATCTAGATGATCGTGGTGTACGAGACAGAGAGCGACAGGGTGCCCTAATACATTATAGTTCTAGTCAAGCTACAGAAATGACACATTTCCCCCACCAAGAGGAACCACAGTCCAGGCCCCCTAACCCAAGGGCAGAGCATGTGAAAACTGTTGGAAGTGGAAGAGGTATGTCTGAATATCTAACAAAGACTTTATAAAAATCTGTATATATCTGTTGTACCTTTTGGTCTTGACACACTTTAGGGCCTGTAGGTCATTGGTTATAGGCATTTTTTTACATTTTGCAAATAACTTGTATGAAGTATTGTAGAATGAATAAAGTTATTATACTTTGTTTAGAAGGCTATTTTGGAATCGTAATCCTTCCCACCCATCAGATTCCTTCTACGAAACCAGTACAGGTATCAAGTTGAAACTTGCAATGTATTTGTAGAGTTTACATACCAGGTCCCATAACTCTTTGAGTTTGAAAGTTCTTCTGTGGCTCAGTGGTCTAGAGCTTTGGGCTGAAATGATCTTTTGTGCTGTGGAACAGATAGATCACAGTTCAGTGTCTGGACCTTAAGTTTTTTTGTGCCCCCAATCAGGGCATTAAAGCGGGAATGCTCGTATTTCCCAGGACGGCGGGAAATACAGGGAAATCCTGGGAAATACTGGTAATCCCCGGGCAATACTGGGAAATATGATTCAGACCAATATATTTTATTCTTTAGATAAGCTATACCCCCTAGACTATTTTCATAATCCCTTCATACCAATCCATTTGTGTTAACATAAGATGAGAAGTCAATGACAATACTCAAGACACTCATTAGTTGGTAGGAATCAGTGACAGTATTAGTGCACTATGCCTCAGGCACTGGTGTTGACCATATCACATGTTAGAAACAATTTAATAGCACCTGTTTGTGTTATTTCAATAAATTATTACAAAATTCAGTTTATTTCTCTGAACTTGTAACTTCCTATAATAAATGTCTTATAATGCCTATTGCTTGCTTTTTTTTTACACTTATATATTTTCTTAACAACCCATTCATTGTTGACATCTATACATATTTTATTATCATTTGAATATCTATAGAGTAATGTGTCTGAAGATTTGTGTCAGTTGGCTGCTATTATAACTCGGATCAATCTTACACTTATTCTCTTTATACAGCTTATTATACTTTTTAGCTCGACTTTTCGAAGAAAATGTAGAGCTATTGCACTCGCCCCGGCGTCGGCGTCAGCGTTGGTTAACGTTTTTGATAAAATCAAATATCTCTGTTACTATCATAGCTATTGACTTGAAACTTTAAATAGTTATTTACTATCAAAGTCTACACCAGGAGAAACAATCCCCATAACTCTGCTTTGAATTTTGACAGAATTATGCCCCTTTTTAACTTAGAAATTTTGGTTAAAGTTTTTGATAAAGTCAAATATCTCTGTTACTGTCAAAGCTATTGACTTGAAACTTAAAATACTTATTTACCATCAAAGTCTTCACTAGGAGAAACAATCCCCATAACTCTGATTTGAATTTTGACAGAATTATGCCCCTTTTTAACTTAGATTTTTTTTTTTTTAATTGATAAAGTCAAATATCTCTGTTGCTATTAAAGCTTTTTACTTGAAACTCAAAATGGTTGTTTACAATCAAAGTCTACACCAGGAGACACAATTCCCATAACTCTGATTTGAATTTTGACAGAATTATGCCCCTTTTTAACTTAGTAACTTAGTATTTTTGGTTAGAGATTTCGATAAAGTCAAATATCTCTTGTTACTATCAAAGCTTTTGACTTGAAACTTAAAATACTTATTTACTATCACAGTCTACACCAGGAGAAACAATCCCCATAACTCTGATTTGAATTTTGACAGAATTATGCCCCTTTTTAACTTAGAATTTTTTGTTAAAAAGTCAAATATTTCTGTTACTATTAAAGCTTTTGACTTGAAACTCTAAATAGTTATTTACTATCAAAGTCTACACCAGGAGACACAATTCCCATAACTCTGATTATAATTTTGACAGGGTTATGTCCCTTTTTAACTTGGATTTTTTTTTACTGGCGAAGCTCTAATTCAGAGTCAAGCACTGAGAAAAGTCGAGCGCGCTGTCTTACGGACAGCTTTTGTTAACTTAGAATTTTTTGTTAAAGTTTTTGACGAAGTCAAATATCTCTGTTACTGTCAAAGCTATTGACTTGAAACTTAAAATATTTATTTACTATCAAAGTCTACACCAGGAGAAACAATCCCCATAACTCTGATTTGAATTTTGACAGAATTATGCCCCTTTTTAACTTAGAATTTTTGGTTAAAGTTTTCGATAAAGTCAAACATCTGTTACTATCAAAGCTATTGACTTGAAACTTAAAATACTTATTTACCATCAAAGTCTACACCAGGAGAAACAATCCCTGTAACACTGAATTGAATTTTGACAGAAGTATGCCCCTTTTTAACTTAGAAATTTTGTTAAAATTTTTGATAAAGTCAAATATCTCTGTTACTATTAAAGCTTTTTACTTGAAACTCAAAACAGTTATTTACTATCAAAATCTACACCAGGAGACACAATTCCTATAACTCTGGTTTGAATTTTGACAGAATTATGCCCCTTTTTAACTTAGAATTTTTGGTTAAAGTTTTTGATAAAGTCAAATATCTCTGTTACTATCAAAGCTTTTGACTTGAAACTTAAAATACTTATTTACCATCTTTGTCTACACCAGGAGAAAAAGTCCCCTTAACTCTAATTGAATTCTGACAGAATTATGACCCTTTTAACTTAGATTTTTTGTTAAAATTTTTGATAAAGTCAAGTATCTCTGTTACTGTTAAAGCTTCTGACTTGAAACTCAAAATAGTTATTTACTATCAAAGTCTACACCAGGAGACACAATTCTCATATATATAATTTGAATTTTAACAGAGTTATGCCCCTTTTTAACTTGGATTTTTTTTTTTTTACTGGCAAAGCTCAAATTCAGAGTCAAGCATTGAGAAAAGTCGAGCGCGCTGTCTTACGGACAGCTCTTGTTATGTTGATGCTGCTTACTATTGTTATCATAGTCACTTGTAAACGAGTGCTCATTTGTTGTAGTCTTGCTGACTCAGAATAAATATAGCAGTATTATGGTCAGTTTAACTAAAAGATGAAATCCAAGAAAACATAATATTCAGCCCTAATGTTATTCAGTTATGCTTTACACATGTAACACATGTAGTAAAATACACAGTTCTAGTTCAGATATAATTTTATCATTTGATAGTGAAAATGAACCTATGGGTTCTGCATGGATGTTTATAGATATCATTGAGTGTTATGATGGTTAAACTATGTAAAATTAAATCCATTTCTCAACAGTTAGCTGTATTATATATATTATGTGCTAAGTACTTGTATGTATTTTTCACATGCAAGTGTTCAATTAAATATTAATCATCACTTAGATATTTGATGTTTTTGTCACAGAAAAAACAGAATTTTCTTTGAATTTGGAGTCATTTTTGCAGTATTTCCCACTATTCACCAGTATTTCCCACTTTTTAGCTCACCTGAGCAATGCTCAGGTGAGTTTTTGTGATCACTCGATGTCCGGCGTCTTTCTGTCGTCTGTCTGTCGTCTGTCAACATTTAGCTTGTGTATGCGATAGAGGCTGTATTTTTCAACTGATCTTCATGAAATTTGGTCAGAATGATTATCTTGATGAAATCTAGGCCAAGTTCGAAACTGGGCCATCTGGGGTCAAAAACTAGGTCATTAGGTCAAATCAAAGAAAAACCTTGTGTATGCGATAGACGCTGTATTTTTCAATAAATTTTCATGAATTTTGGTCAGAATGATTACCTTGATGTTATTTAGGCCAAGTTCGAAAATGGGTCATCTGGGGTTAAAAACTAGGTCACTAGGTCAAATCAAAGAAAAACCTTGTGTATGCAATAGAGGCTGTATTTTTCAATTAATCTTCATGAATTTTGGTCAGAATGATAACCTTGATGAAATCTAGGCCGAGTTCAAATATGGGTCATCTGGGGTCAAAAACTAGATCACTAGGTCAAATAAAAGAAAAACCTTGTGTACGCGATAGGGGCTGTATTTTTCAATTAATCTTCATGAATTTTCGTCAGAATGATTACCTTGATGAAATCTAGGCCGAGTTTGAAAATGGGTCATCTGGGGTCAAAAACTAGGTCACTAGGTCAAATCAAAGAAAAATCTTGTGTATGCGATAGAGGCTGTATTTATCAATTGATCTTCATGAATTTTGGTCAGAATGATTACCTTGATAAAATCTAGGCCGAGTTCGAAAATGGGTCATCTGGGGTCAAAAACTAGGTCACTAGGTCAAATCAAAGAAAACCCTTGTGTATGCGATAGAGGCTGTATTTTTCAATTAATCTTCATGAATTTGCTCAGAATGATTACCTTGATAAAATCTAGGCAAAGTTCAAAAATGGGTCATCTGAGGTCAAAAACTAGGTCACTAGGTCAAATCAAAGAAAAACATTGTGTATGTGATAGAGGCTGTATTTTTCAATTAATCTTCATGAATTTTGGTCAGAATGATTGCCTTGATGAAATCTAGGTCAAAGTTGAATATGGGTCATCTGGGTTCAAAAACTAGGTCACTAGGTCAAATCAAAGGAAAAGCTTGTATATGCGATAGAGGCTGTATTTTTCAATTGATCTTCCTGAAATTAAGTCAAAATGATTACTAATACCTTAATGAAATCTAGGCCAAATTTGAAAATGAGTCATCTTGGGTCAAAAAATAGGTCACTAGGTCAAATCAAAGGAAAACCTTGTGTATGCGATAGAGGCTGTATTTTTCAATTGATATTCATGAAATTTGGTCAGAATGATAGCCTTGATGAAATCTAGGTCAAGTTCGAATATGGGTCATCTTGAATCAAAAACTAGGTCACTAGGTCAAATCAAAGAAAATATTTACTTATACTCAATATTTTTGCTCCAATTTTAATGATAATTGGTCAGAATATTTTTTCCATGAAATCACTAGGTCAAACATGTTTACTCTGTTTAATATGCTGTGTTATGGTGTGTTTCTCAGGTGAGCGACCTAGGGCCATCTTGGCCCTCTTGTTTATACGCCCATCTCTGAATGTGAACACCAGTGGTGGGTGGGCGGTCGGCATCCAAAAGCATGTCCGCTCTCTAAGTCAAACAGATTTCAGCCGATCTTCATAAACTTGCTGACAATGTTTGTGGGCATAATATCTTGGCCAGTTTCAATAACCAGCCAAATCACCCCAGGCACTCTTTGATTATGGCCCTTGAATTACTCGAAAAAAACTGAATTTAGCCTTTTAGCTTTCTAAGTTGAACAGTTTTCATCCGATCTTCACCAAACTTGGTGACAATGTTTTTTGGCATAATATCTCGGCCAAGTTCGATAACCAAATCGCCCCAGGCACTCTTGGATTATGACCCTTGAATTACTGGAAATCTGCGAAATTAGCCTTGTCCATTCAAACAGTTTTGATCAAATTGTCAATTTCATCCCACATGGAACCTCACAAAAACCTTGATTCCTTCTTACTCTTTTTATACGCCCGTTTGAAAAACGGGACGTATTATGGGAACGCCCCTGGCGGGCGGGCGGGCGGGCGGCGTCCACAGACCTTGTCCGGAGCATATCTTCTACATGCATGAAGGGATTTTGATGAAACTTGGCACAGTTGTTCACCATCATGAGACGGAGTGTCATGCGCAAGAACCAGGTCCCTAGGTCTAAGGTCAAGGTCACACTTGGAGGTCAAAGGTCAAATTCAAGAATGACTTTGTCCGGAGCATTTCTTCTTCATGCATAGAGGGATTTTGATATAACTTGGCACAAATGTTCACCACCATGAGGCGGAGTGTCATGCGCAAGAACCAGGTCTCTAGGTCTAAGGTCAAGGTCACACTTAGAGGTCAAAGGATACAAGAATGAAAACCTTGTCCGGAGCATTTCTTCTTCATGCATAGAGGGATTTTGATATAACTTGGCACAAATGTTCACCACCATGAGGCGGAGTGTCATGCGCAAGAACCAGGTCTCTAGGTCTAAGGTCAAGGTCACACTTAGAGGTCAAAGGATACAAGAATGAAAACCTTGTCCGGAGCATTTCTTCTTCATGCATAGAGGGATTTTGATATAACTTGGCACAAATGTTCACCACCACAAGACGTAGTGTCATGCGCAAGAACCAGGTCCCTAGGTCTAAGGTCAAGGTCACACTTAGAGGCCAAAGGTCAGATACAAGAATGACTTTGTCCGAAGCATTCTTCTTCATGCATGGAGGGATTTGATGTAACTTGACACAATTATACACCATCATGAGACGAAGTGTCATGCGCAGTTCCCTTTAGAATTACTTCCCTTTGTTGTTACTATAAATAGCTTATATTGTAACTTTTTCATTACTAGTCGTAGGGAAAAATCGAGACCACTTTTCTGTAGTACAACATGCATGCTACATCCAATTTTGAGGTGTATTTTGACCAGTCTCTACCTGGTAAAGATTTTTGTGTGGACTTACAATTTTTTTTTTGATTTTTTTTTTTTTTTTTTTTTTTTTTTTTTTTTAAGATTAACTTCCCTTAGTTGTTACTATAAATAACTTATATTGTAACTTTTTTATAATTGACCGTAGGGAAAAACCAAGACCACTTTTCTGTGGTACAACATAGATGTTACTTTCCAATTTTAGGTGTATTTTAAGGTATCTCTACCTGGTAAGGAGTTTTTTTGTGGACTTAGAAAAACAAAACACTTAGTTATTACTAAACAACCACAAAATTAAAATTCCATTTGCAAATACAGGTGCTAGAGTAAAGAAATTTGCTGTGACGGGCGTATATTGTGACATTCTTGCACTCTTGTTTTGGGTTAACAAGGCATACAACATCAACATTATTACCTTTATGATACGTAACTGAATATTTAGACGGGCCTATTTTATGACAGTCTGGCACTCTTGTGCAATTTTAGGTGTATTTTCCAGTACGGGAATTCCGGGTATATACCAGTGGGAATTCCCGCCAAATTCCGGACAACCCTGCCCCCAATATGAGTGGTGCGAGGATATAGATTTGGTCTTGTCCATGCATCCGTCTGTCCGAAAAATGTGTGACATGCCTAGCTCAAAAAGTAATTCATTTCAATTGATGAAACCTTGCATGAGTCTTTATCATGATATGAACTTGCGCACCTCCTATTTTTCGTCTGGTTCCGCCCCCTATTTGTAGAGTTATGGCCCCTGAAATAGTAAAAAATGCACATTTTCACCTTGTGACGCGCCTAGCTCAAAAAGTATTTCATATAAATTGATGAAAACTAGCATGAGTCTTTATCATGATATGAACTTGCACACCTCCTATTTTCGTCAGGTTCCACCCCTTATTTTCGAAGTTATGGCCCCTGAAATAGTCAAAAATATACATTTTCACCTAATGACGTGCCTAGCTCAAAAAGTATTTGATGTAAATTCATGAAACCTTGCATGAGTCTTTATCATGACGTGACCATGCGCACTTGGGATTCTTCTTGAGATTTTAGCACTAATTACAGTTATGGCCCTTGAAATAGCCAAAATAGTGGATTTTTTGTTTAAGATGCTCATAGCTCAAAAAGTTTATGGCCTAGAATAATGAATCCTTTATATAAAATGTTTGTTGAGCCCATTAAGACTGCAAACATTTGAATTATTGCCCCTTATTTGTGACAAATGTACCGATGGGAGCACACCCTGTGTCCTACAGACACATTCTAGTTTGCAATTAATAAGTTATCTTAATGCTATTTGGTCAAGATCAAGGTCACATAGATTTTTTTTGTTTTCATTGTGATCCTAAAAAAGTTGTTTTCCAGTTTATATAACTTTGACTTACTGTCACCAGACATGATGTGTAGCAAGCTTATATGAAGAATGTATTTTGGGACTGAAAATAGAAAAATGGTTTAATCTTAATACCTTTAGTTTGGGTACCTTCTTTTGTCAGCATACTTTGTGTTCAGGCAGTTTTATCAAGGACAGAGATGGGGTTCACTCAGAACAAGGTCACTGTTACGAAAAATAAAAAATTGTTTCTGTTCAATAACCTGATTAATTAGCTTACATTGAAAGTTCCTTTGTGGTGCAGTAGGCGAAAGCATTTTTAAAGTGTGGAATGGACAGGTCTAGGTTCAAATCCTGGTCAGGGCCTTACTCTGCCATATGGTCAAGGGCCTTACTCTGCCATATGGTCAAGGTCAAACTAATGACGTAATGTCAGGAATTACATATGGCAAAGACACATCTATTTTTGTTATATCTGTACTTCTGAATTGCATGATTGGATGCAGTCAGATTTTTTGTTTAGCCTGCTTGCATAAGCAAAGACATAGTTGTCCAAATGGCGGTTTGGTGTATGTGCAAGTGTGCGTAAGTGCATGCGTCTGTCCGGATTTCTTTGTCCACACTATACCTTTGACTTGCATGGAGTAATCTTGTTTATATTTGACATGAATGTTAACCTCAGTGAGACAGAGTGTCATGCGCAAACCCCAGGATCCTATCTCAAAGGTCAAAGTCACAGTTGGGCAAAGGTCATGTCAGATCTTGTACGGCCCATAACTTTGTCTAGCATTGAGGAATCTTGTTTATATTTGGCATGAATGTTAACCTTAGTGAGACGGAATGTCATACCTACTTTCCATGGATGTTTTGTATTTGTCCGCAGTTTTTCCAGAGTTACTCTGGAATATGTACTTAAACAAATCTGTTGATGTGATGCAAAGTTTGAAAACCTGACTTTCCACATTTCCACATTTCTTATTTCAAACAAGTTTAGACATTAGTATTTGGAGAAAATGTCTTTTTGGAAACCATATGTTACCGAGTTTGTTACAAGGCTATCGTATGGAGACATTCCTGGTATATTTTTTTTACAAACAGAAGCTGCTCTTATTCAGTTTTAGATGATGATGATGTTGAAATATTGGATCTCATAGCAAGAACTGGAGGAGACTTGAGCAAGGCAAGACCACTTACAGGATCAAATGTAAAAGAAGCTTCAGTTGAAGACTATTCCATTGTTGGTAAGCGTTCTTTACTACAGTGAATATAAGAGGCATTCATGTCTCCTCCTGTATTTATTATACCAGCTTTACTACAGTAAATATAAGAGGCATTCATGTTTCCTGTAAATATATGAGGCATTCATGTCTCCTCCTTTGTCTATTATACCAGCTTTACTACAGTAAATGTAAGAGGCATTCATGTCTCCTGTGTCTGTTATATCAGTTTACTACAGTAAATATTGAAGAGGCATTCATGTCTCCTCCTGTCTCTATTATACCAGTTTACTACAGTAAATATTGAAGAGGCATTCATGTCTCCTCCTGTCTCTATTATACCAGTTTACTACAGTTAATATTGAAGAGGCATTCATGTCTCCTGTCTATTGTACCAGCTTTACTACAGTAAATATTGAAGAGGCATTCATGTCTCCTCCTGTCGCTATTATGCCGGTTTTACTACAGTAAAATATTGGAGGCGTTCATGTCTCCTCCTGTGTCTATTATACCAGCTTTACTACAGTAAATGTAAGAGGCATTCATGTCTCCTGTGTCTATTATATCAGTTTACTACAGTAAATATTGAAGAGGCATTCATGTCTCCTCCTGTCTCTATTATACCAGTTTACTGCAGTAAATATTGAAGAGGCATTCATGTCTCCTCCTGTCTCTATTATACCAGTTTACTACAGTAAATATTGAAGAGGCATTCATGTCTCCTGTCTCTATTATACCAGTTTACTACAGTTAATATTGAAGAGGCATTCATGTCTCCTGTCTATTGTACCAGCTTTACTACAGTAAATATTGAAGAGGCATTCATGTCTCCTCCTGTCTTTATTATACCAGTTTACTACAGTAAATATTGAAGAGGCATTCATGTCTCCTCCTGTCTATTGTACCAGCTTTACTACAGTAAATATTGAAGAGGCATTCATGTCTCCTCCTGTCTATTATACCAGCTTTACTACAGTAAATATTGAAGAGGCATTCATGTCTCCTGTGTCTGTTATATCAGTTTACTACAGTAAATATTGAAGAGGCATTCATGTCTCCTCCTGTCTATTGTACCAGTTTACTACAGTAAATATTGAAGAGGCATTCATGTCTCCTCCTGTCTCTATTATACCAGTTTACTACAGTAAATATTGAAGAGGCATTCATGTCTCCTCCTGTCTATTGTACCAGCTTTACTACAGTAAATATTGAAGAGGCATTCATGTCTCCTGTGTCTGTTATATCAGTTTACTACAGTAAATATTGAAGAGGCATTCATGTCTCCTCCTGTCTATTATACCAGCTTTACTACAGTAAAATATTGAAGAGGCATTCATGTCTCCTCCTGTGTCTATTATACCAGCTTTACTACAGTAAATATTGAAGAGGCATTCATGTCTCCTCCTGTGTCTATTATACCAGTTTACTACAGTAAATATTGAAGAGGCATTCCTGTCTCCTCCTTTGTCTATTATACCAGCTTTACTACAGTAAATATAAGAGGCATTCATGTCTCCTCCTGTCGCTATTATGCCGGTTTTACTACAGTAAAATATTGGAGGCATTCATGTCTCCTCTTGTCTCTATTATACCAGCTTTACTACAGTAAATATTGAATGTAAGAGGCATTCATGTGTCTATTATACCAGCTTTACTACAGTAAATATTGAAGAGGCATTCCTGTCTCCTCCTGTGTCTATTATACCAGCTTTACTACAGTAAATATTGAAAAGGCATTCATGTCTTCTCCTTTGTCTATTAATTATGTCTCCCCCAGGAGACATATTGTTTTTGCCCTGTCCGTCCTTTCGTCCATCCGTCCGTCCGTCTGTCCGTCCGTACGTCACACTTCATTTCCGAGCAATAACTGGAGAACCATTTGACCTAGAACCTTCAAACTTCATAGGATTGTAGGGCTGCTGGAGTAGACGACCCCTATTGATTTTGGGGTCACTCCGTCAAAGGTCAAGGTCACAGGGGCCTGAACATTGAAAACCATTTCCGATCAATAACTAGAAAACCACTTGACCCAGAATGTTGAAACTTCATCAGGTTGTAGGGCTGCTGGAGTAGAGGACCCCTATTGATTTTGGGGTCACTCCGTCAAAGGTCAAGGTCACAGGGGCCTGAACATTGAAAACCATTTCCGATCAATAACTAGAAAAACCACTTGACCCAGAATGTTGAAACTTCATAGGATGATTGGCCATGAAGAGTAGATGACCCCTATGATTTTGGGGGCACTCCGTCAAAGGTCAAGGTCACAGGGGCCTGAACATTGAAAACCATTTCCGATCAATAACTAGAGAACCACTTGACCCAGAATGTTGAAACTTCATAGGATGATTGGTCATGAAGAGTAGATGACCCCTATTGATTTTGGAGTCACTCCATCAAAGGTCAAGGTCACAGGGGCCTGAACATGGAAAACCATTTCCGATCAATAACTAGAGAACCACTTGACCCAGAATGTTGAAACTTCATAGGATGATTGTACATGCAAAGTAGATGACCCCTATCGATTTTGGGGTCACTCCATTAAAGGTCAAGGCCACAGGGGCCTGACCATTGAAAATCATTTCCGGTCAGTAACTTGAGAACCACTTGACCCAGATTGTTGAAACTTAATAGGATGATTGGTCATGCAGAGTAGATGACCCCTAACGATTTTGGGGTCACTCTGTGAAAGGTCAAGGTCACAGGGGCCTGAACATTGAAAACCATTTCCGGTCAGTAACTTGAGAACCACTTGACCCAGAATGATGAAACTTTATAGGATGATTGGTCATGCAGAGTAGATGACCCCTTTTTATTTTGAGGTCACTTGATCAAAGGTCAAGGTCACAGGAGCCTGAACGGTGACTTGAGAACCACTAGGCCAAGAGTGTTGAAATTTAGTGGGATGACTGGACATGCCAAGTAGATAATCCCTGTTGCAGCCAACCATCAGTGTCTCTTTGACTTTCGCTCCTGACCTCTATTGACTTCTTGCCTATAGGACTTTGCATTGGGGGAGACATGCGCTTTTTTACAAAAGCATTTTCTAGTTTATACCAGCTCTACAACAGTAAATGTAAGAGGCATTCTTGTCTCCTCCTGTGTCTATTATACCAGCTTTACTACAGTAAATATAAGAGACATTCATGTCTCCTGTGTCTATTATACCAGTTTACTACAGTAAATATTGAAGAGGCATTCATGTCTCCTCCTGTCTCTATTATACCAGTTTACTACAGTAAATATTGAAGAGGCATTCATGTCTCCTCCTGTCTCTTTTATACCAGTTTACTACAGTTAATATTGAAGAGGCATTCATGTCTCCTCCTGTCTATTGTACCAGCTTTACTACAGTAAATATTGAAGAGGCATTCATGTCTCCTCCTGTCTCTATTATACCAGTTTACTACAGTAAATATTGAAGAGGCATTCATGTCTCCTGTGTCTATTATACCAGCTTTACTACAGTAAATATTGAAGAGGCATTCATGTCTCCTCCTATGTCTATTATACCAGCTTTACTACAATAAATATTGAAGAGGCATTCATGTCTCCTGTGTCTATTATACCAGCTTTACTACAGTAAATATTGAAGAGGCATTCATGTCTCTTCCTGTGTCTATTATACCAGCTTTACTACATTAAATATTGAAGAGGCATTCATGTCTCCTCCTGTCGCTATTATGCCGGTTTTACTACAGTAAAATATTGGAGGCATTCATGTCTCTTCCTGTGTCTATTATACCAGCTTTACTACAGTAAATATTGAAGAGGCATTCATGTCTCCTCCTGTCGCTATTATACCGGTTTTACTACAGTAAAATATTGGAGGCATTCATGTCTCCTCTTGTCTCTATTATACCAGCTTTACTACAGTAAATATTGAATATAAGAGGCATTCTTGTCTCCTCCTGTTGCTATTATACCAGCTTTACTACAGTAAATATTAAAGAGGCATTCATGTCTCCTGTCGCTATTGTACCAGCTTTACTACAGTAAATATAAGAGGCATTCATGTCTCCTCCTGTCGCTATTATACCAGCTTTACTACAGTTAATATAAGAGGCATTCATGTCTCCTCCTTTGTCTATTATACCAGCTTTACTACAGTAAATATAAGAGGTATTCATGTCTCCTCCTTTGTCTATTGTACCAGCTTTACTACAGTAAATATAAGAGGCATTCATGTCTCCTCCTGTGTCTATTATACCAGCCTTACTACAGTAAATGTAAGAGGCATTCATGTCTCCTCCTGTCTCTATTATACCAGCTTTACTACAGTTAATATAAGAGGCATTCATGTCTCCTCCTTTGTCTATTATACCAGCTTTACTACAGTAAATATAAGAGGTATTCATATCTCCTCCTTTGTCTATTGTACCAGCTTTACTACAGTAAATATAAGAGGCATTCATGTCTCCTCCTGTGTCTATTATACCAGCCTTACTACAGTAAATATAAGAGGTATTCATGTCTCCTCCTTTGTCTATTGTACCAGCTTTACTACAGTAAATATAAGAGGCATTCATGTCTCCTCCTGTGTCTATTATACCAGCCTTACTACAGTAAATATAAGAGGCATTCATGTCTCCTCCTGTCGCTATTATACCAGCTTTACTACAGTAAATATAAGAGGTATTCATGTCTCCTCCTTTGTCTATTGTACCAGCTTTACTACAGTAAATATAAGAGGCATTCATGTCTCCTCCTTTGTCTATTATACCAGCTTTACTACAGTAAATATAAGAGGCATTCATGTCTCCTCCTGTCGCTATTGTACCAGCTTTACTACAGTAAATATTGAAGAGGCATTCATGTCTCCTCCTTTGTCTATTATACCAGCTTTACTACAGTAAATATAAGAGGCATTCATGTCTCCTCCTGTCTCTATTATACCAGCTTTACTACAGTAAATATTGAAGAGGCATTCATGTCTCCTCCTTTGTCTATTATACCAGTTTACTACAGTAAATATAAGAGGCATTCATGTCTCCTCCTGTCTCTATTATACCAGCTTTACTACAGTAAATATTGAAGAGGCATTCATGTCTCCTCCTGTGTCTATTATACCAGCTTTACTACAGTAAATATTGAAGAGGCATTCATGTCTCCTCCTTTGTCTATTATACCAGTTTACTACAGTAAATATAAGAGGCATTCATGTCTCCTCCTGTCTCTATTATACCAGCTTTACTACAGTAAATATTGAAGAGGCATTCATGTCTCCTCCTTTGTCTATTATACCAGTTTACTACAGTAAATATAAGAGGCATTCATGTCTCCTCCTGTGTCTATTATACCAGCTTTACTACAGTAAATATTGAAGAGGCATTCATGTCTCCTCCTTTGTCTATTATACCAGCTTTACTACAGTAAATATAAGAGGCATTCATGTCTCCTCCTGTCTCTATTATACCAGCTTTACTACAGTAAATATTGAAGAGGCATTCATGTCTCCTCCTTTGTCTATTATACCAGTTTACTACAGTAAATATAAGAGGCATTCATGTCTCCTCCTGTCGCTATTGTACCAGCTTTACTACAGTAAATATAAGAGGCATTCATGTCTCCTCCTGTCTCTATTGTACCAGCTTTACTACAGTAAATATAAGAGGCATTCATGTCTCCTCCTGTCTCTATTGTACCAGCTTTACTACAGTAAATATTGAAGAGGCATTCATGTCTCCTGTGTCTGTTGTACCAGTTATAGAATTGGAATCTTAGCAATATTTGGCTTCAGTTCAGTGGACAGTTATTTGCAAAATATTAAAATAGAGATAGTTTTGATGGATGTTTATTGGAGACATTATGTAGAAATCTTTTTTAATTGAGCGCAACAGATATAGTAGATAGAAGTGGAAAATTTACCAGTGGGTTGGAGACAGAAATTGGTCTGATTATTTCAATGCTGCAGGTAGTCTGCCAATGGGATTTTTAGCTCACTTGAACCATGTTCAGGATGAGCTGTTAGTATAGGCTGATGATCCAGTGTTCACCATTCTGCATCCGTCATCCTTCATCAACAGTTTTACTTAAACATCTTCTGTGAAACTATTAGAGGTGCGCAGTATACCAGTAACCGTGGTACGTACCATCTTCCCGTGGTACAATACCAATACCGCGGTACCATCGGGGAATACTGGTATTTTATTAACATTATCCATACTTCTGTTTATTTTTAATTTACATTGTCTATGTAGCCTACCATAACAGCAAATGACACCATGCATGATTTTCCGATTATATCTCTGGATTCCCATGCTACTATTATTAGTTTCCAAAAATAACCACCCAGTGGTACAATTGAACATGCATCATCGACCGCGTGATCCCCAATCAAAACCTTCGAAAACCTCCGGATTATTCCATATAGATGGATGACGTCATGGGCGCACTTGTTTTACTTTGAGTCTGGTAAATACGCCGAGTCCCGACTTCTTGTTTAAATGATGATAGTTTAAAATATCCCAGTGTGTATTTGCATGTATTCAAAAAGAAATATATAGTATGGAAAAAGTGGTCAAAATTTATTTTTTTTTCTTTGAAAACGATTTGATGAAGCCTTCATACTATTTGTAAACATTACTGGTTTATCAAACGGGTGCACCAATCGAACTTCAAACAAGCGCGACCTTCATACATGTGACCCAGTGCTTCCCTAGAGACAATATGGCGTCTTCCAGCTAATACAAACTGGTAAAAAATACTAAGGGTCATTAATCTAACTAGTCATTAGTCAAGTTATTATTCCAGTGTATTTTTAGCCCACCATCATTGATACCCTAGTTGTGTCCCCCAGAAAATCAGGCTGGTTCCACAATTTTTGAGTGACTTATGGCCCTTTGTTTATTTTTATAGTTTACATAGATTTATATAAGGAAAAACTTTGAAAAATCTTCTTGTCCAAAACCACAGAGCCTAGGGCTTTGATATTTGGTATATAGCATCATCCAGTGGTCCTCTACTAAGTTTATTCAAATTATTCTCCTGGGGTAAAATATGGCCCTGTCCCAGGGGTCACATGGTTTATATAGACTTATATAGGGAAAAACTTTGAAAAACCTCTTGTCCAAAACCACGGGGCCTAGGGCTTTGATATTTTGTATGTGACATCATCTAGTGGTCCTCTGCTAAGATTATTCAAATTATTCCCTTAGGGTCAAATATGGCCCCACCCTGGCAGTCACATGGTTTACATAGATTTATCTAGGGAAAAACTTTGAAAATCTTCCTGCCCAAACCACAGAGCTTAGGGCTTTGATATTTGTAATGTAGCAGCATCCAGTGGGTCTTTACCAAGTTTGTTCAAATTATCCCTCTAGGGTCAAATATGGCCCCCCCAGGGGTCACATGGTTCATATAGACTTATATAGGGAAAAACTTTTAAAATCTTCTTGTCCATAACCTACAACATTCAAATTTGGACCACATGTATATTTTTGAGTGGCAAGATGAACCTGGACATGAGTTGACCTTGATCTTGACCTAGTGACCTACTTTCACATTTCTGTAGCTACAGCCTCCAAATTTGGACCACATGCATAGTTTTGTGTACCAAAAAAAACTTTGACCTTGACATTGACCTAGTGTCCTACTTTCACATTTTTGAAGGTACAGGCTTCAGATTTGGACCACATGCATAGTTTTATGTTCCAAAATAAAATTTGACCTTGATTTTGACCTAGTGACCAACTTTCACATTTCTCAAGCTACAGTCTTCAAATTTTGACCACATGGTAGTTTCTTGTACCAAAATGAACTTTGACCTTGATTTTGACCTGGTGACCTACTTTCACATTCTCAAGCTACAGCCTTCAAATTTGGACCACATGCATAGTTTTGTGTACGGAAATGAACTTTCATCTTGAGATTGACCTAGTGACCTTCTTTCACATTTCTCAAGCTACAGCCTTCAAATTTGGTCCATATGCATATTTTTGTGTTCTGAATTGAAATTTGACATTGATTTTTGCTTAGTATCTACTTTCACAATACTCAAGCTACAGCCTCCAGATAAGGAGCACATTGCACAATTTTGTGTACCGAAATGAAATTTGACCTTGAATTTGATCTAGTGACCTGCTTTCACATTTCTCAAGCTGCAGCTTTCAAATTTAGACCTTATGCATGAACCACATGCACAGTGTTGTGTACTGAAATGAAATTTGACCTTGATTTTGACCTTGAGCTAGTCTTGAAATTTGGAACATTCAAAAAATGGCTCAGTGGTGGGCACCAAGATCACTCTGTGATCTCTTGTTTTCTTTAATTCTAGTCAAGTAACTAGTCTTCATTGTTGCTCATAATAAATTAAGTCTTTCTGAGAGTTTTTCAATATTTTTATGACCACTACCATAGCTGTAAGTCTTACGAAAAATGGTGGTATACCGTGGTAATTAGGAAAAAACCGTGGTATACCTCGGTATTTTTTTCAAGGCGGTACCCGGCCCTAGAAATTAATGGTCAGAATTACACCAAACTTGGTCAGTAGCATTAAAATTTGTTAAAATTGTTTGAGTTGGCTACTTTAAGGGGCAGGCAGAGCTAAAACAACTTCTTTTAAGGCCTAAACTAAAATATTGTTGTTTGTCCTTTACCATTCCAGTAATTTTACTTTTTTACCAAGGCCAAGTTTAACAGTTGAGCGATATAGGGTCATCATGACCCTCTTGTTATGGTAAATGGTTTCATTTTATCTCCACTGGCATTACGTGCAAACATAACGGTAGCTCTTATCTGAGTTTGGTTGGTTCCCTTGATTGATATCACCTGCAGTGAATGCCAAACATATCCCCAAGAGCTTTCATGGTAGGTTTTGGAGAAGTCTATGAAAATAACATGAGGTACATATGATATTTTGCATGTGATATAAAGGTTTGACTCTCTGACATAATTGTCCAAATTATTGCTTCAAGGTCAAAAATGGCCACGCCCCTGTGTGTGACATGTACTTACTATAGGCTTATATATAAGAAACCTTGAAAATCTTCTTCTCTGAATCAATAGAAGCTAGAGTCTTGATATTTGGCATTCGATATCGGAGTTGTACTGTCCGCCATAATTGTTCAAATTATTGCCTTATAGGTTCAAAAATGTGTGTGACATGTATATAATATAGGCTAATATAGAAGAAACCTAACTCTGTACTTGTACCATTACATTATACAAACACACTTGAAGCCTTGTACACAGGTGAGCGCTTTAGGGTCAATGACCCTCTTGTTAGAAATGGAGGCATCTTCATCAGACTTAATCTGTAGCATCATTATAAGGTCCTATATTTGTTTGAATTGGGTGCTTGGCACCTTTAAGGATCCGCTAGAGCTAAAAAATACAATATTTTGCAATGACTTCTTCTTATGAAGGGCTTGATGAATAACATTAAACTTGAAGTGTAGCATCATTGTAAGGTCATCTCCAAATTTTTTTTTTTTACCCCCACCAAACATGTTTGCGGGGGTGGGAGGGAGGGTGGAGGGGCTATATAGGAGTCAGTTTTGTCGCGTCACATCCCGTCCCGTCCCATCCCGAAATCTATATCTCAGTTATTACTAAATGGATTTGATTCAAACTTAATATAGATGTTCCACCTTATAACCCACATCATGTGACACAAGGTGCATAACTCTGACACCAATTTTTCATGAATTATGCCCCCTTTTACTTAGAATTTAAGGTTAATTTTGATGCATTTTCACTATATCTCAGTTATTACAAAATGGATTTGATTCAAACTTAAAATAGGTGTTCTACCTTATCACCCACATCATGAGACACAAGGTGCATAACTCTTGCACCAATATTTCATGAATTATGCCCCCTTTTACTCAGAATTTAAGGTTAATTTTGATGCATTTTCAATATACCTCAGTTATTACAAAATGGATTTGACTCAAACTTAAAATAGATGTTCCACCTTACATACATGCCATAATTTTTCAGAACGTTTCCGTGATTCTGAGTTAAAATTTCCGGGATTTTTACCTTTTGTCCGGGACATACATCGTGACATTGGTATTCGTCTGTTTCATGCAAAAATATCGTAATATTACATGTAGTTTTGAGAGATAAACATTGTTCACTCGCTTACAATGTTTTAATTTGCTGCAGATGTCATCTAGCTTTCCAAGGGAGGTAAATACATGTACGGGTAATACACATCTATAGTTCGGCACGTGAATTTATTGCGTTCCCGAGGTGAACAGAATTAGGAGACTAACTATATACGAAGAATCAACCTGGTCATCGTGATTTAGATTCTAGCTAATTTGGTATCATTCTAAACCTTAAACATTTATCTAATAATTAAATTGAATCCTTAAAGGAATACAATATATCTTGTAAATAAAATCGCCGATATAAAATATTTGGAGTCTGGTCAATTTCCATGGGTCGGTCGGCAAAGGCATTCAATATTTTAATTTAGAATATGTGTGACAATCGATCTTGATCTTAAATTATTACAACCTTTTAAAATCATTATCGTTTAATTGACCGTTTTCAACAATCTCTTCTACATGCAGCTTTACCGCCAACGTGCTAAAAACAAAGAGATTTACGACTATTGTTCCTAATTTAAGTACCATAAAACAGTTATTGCATAATCCTGTCAGTTCTTAATCAGGGTCATCATAATAACTGACCGTAACTTAATCAGTGTCATCAAAAGATCGTCCGCGATCAAAGCGGACTTAATCAACACGTGTCCCGCTCGAGGGTATGAAACTGATTAGGAATAAACAATGTGACACCGGGGACTGTTTATTGTGTGAAATTCATCAACTTATAGACAAAAAAAACAAGTTTTTTGGGGGATTATTTTTATTTGTTCCTGTATTTTTATTTTTCCGGGACATTTCAAGACTGTCCGGGACACCGGGACGAGTATGTAATTTCCGGGACAATCCCGGACAATCCGGGACATATCACATGTATGACCTTATCACCCACATCATGTGACACTAGGTGCATAACTCTGACACCAATTTTTCATGAATTATTCCCCCTTTTACTTAGATTTATGTCTCCCACCACACAGTGGTGTGGAAGACATATTGATTTACTCCAGTCTGTCTGTCTGTCTGTGTGTCACACTCTAAGTGGAACATTTCTCATCCAATCTTCACCAAACTTGAACAAAGTATGTTTGACCATGAGACCTCGGCCAAGTTCGATAACTAGCCAAATCCGCCGAGGCATTTTTGAATTACGGACCTTGAGTTACTGATTGGATCCACTGATCTAGACCATCCAGAGAAACTAGACATTTTTCATAGGGGCAGTTGTGGGAGACATGCGCTTTTCTCAAAAGCATTTCTAGTTTAAGGTTAATTTTGATGCATTTTCACTATATCTCAGTTATTACGAAATGCATTTGTTTCAAACTTGAAGTAGTTGTTCCACATCATCACCCACATCATATGACAAAAGGTGCATAACTCTTGCACCAGTATTTCCTGAATTATGCCCC
This sequence comes from Mercenaria mercenaria, assembly GCF_021730395.1. Lineage (NCBI taxonomy): Eukaryota > Metazoa > Mollusca > Bivalvia > Venerida > Veneridae > Mercenaria > Mercenaria mercenaria. Next base: position 42,424,915 of record NC_069366.1, on the reverse strand, counting down.
CTTTTTGCTTAGAATTATACTTATATAGTAGGGATGGGAACGAATACTGAAATCAATATTCGAATATTCGGTTTGCCATATTCGAATATATTCGGTTTGTTTTAATGGAAGCTTTAAATTCTTATTAAGTGATTGGCATATACCCAACGTATTCATTTGTTTAAAGTGTGGATCATCGTACGTAATAAGGCCAAAAAATGTTTGTTTCCGTTAACCCGATCCTACCTAGCAAAACCCGCTGATCCTAGCATTTTATTTCACAATTCTGTCAGTATAATCATGAACATATTTAACTAACTCAGTGTTTTGGCTTCAAAATGATACAAAAAATCAAAACGGTTATAATTTAGACCGTCGCAGTTTTATCTAAAAATAGCAGGTCGTCCCATTTAAACACGTGACGCGCTGTTGTATTACCGCCGCCATTTTGAAAATTTTCAATCGTTGTGTAAAAAGCAAGTAAGGCAGACTTAAACCTCCTTCAACATGAACTTATGCATCAACCATATGCTATTTCTTGATTTTATTATAAAGTACTTCAAAATTTAATTGGAGTACAGCCGATTGCGGATGAAAACCGATTCCGCGGATGGTCTGAAACGTCGTACAAAATATTGTGAAAAGATCGACAGTATCTACAAGTTTGGTATTGTTTTCCAAAAAAAATTCTACAACTTGTTACATAAAACAGGCGCCAGTAAAAATGAACAAAAGATAAAAAGATATCACATTTACGCCTAATACAATCTGTTAATCCGTAGCAATGACCTATGCATTGCAATTTTCTTGTTAATTGGACATCTTTTGACATGCATCTGACACATTGACGCCTGTTGCAAACTGTTAAACTGTAAGGATGGCCCCTGCCAATTATGCATTGCTATTTTCTTGTTAATTGGAAATCTTTTGATACGCGATAAACAAACGTGACATGTTTTGTTCTTTAGAATTAGCCGATTTTCAAATATTCGAATATTCGTTCCCATCCCTATTATATAGGGTTTTGATACACTTTATCTGTACCTCTCTTATCAATTGGTATTTTTTAACACAGACTCAAGCTATTGTGCAATATTCATCCAGTGACAGTTCTTGACAGATATAAATGTTTTTGATACACAGGTGTAACATCATAAAATACATGTAAAGTTTGACTTTGGCTACAAACCACCAATTTTATATGTAGTTATGGCCCCTTTCCAACTTAAAATGTGTCAAACTCATGGTTGCCGTACAATAACTCACAAAAGGTTTGACAGATTTAGACAAATTTTGGTACACATGTGTAACATCATAAAATACAGGTCAAGTTTGATTTAAATTGCACCTTCTTGTGGCCATGTCTATCTTATGGTTGTCATTCTTCTGTGACAAGACCGTATTGTAGGGGTATTCATCACTCCTGTGACAGTTCTAGTTCAATTTGGTTGTCATTTAGCGGCTGCTAGAGCTAAAACTAAACCGTTTAAATGACATCTGATGAATGGCTGGCTGGATATCTTGATCAAACTTGGTCTGTAGCATCATTGTAAAGTCCTCTTACAAGTTTGTTCAAATGGAGGTACTTGGCCCATGTGGATGCAAATGGCCCCTTTTAGGGGCTGCTAGATCTAAAAATAAAAAAAAGCCCAGGGGTGTAGAATTCTTTTTCACACCACTCGCCCTGCAGGACTAGTAGCTAGTAAAATCTGCTCGCCCTTAGTGAACAGTCACTCGCCCTAATAATTGACATTTTTAATACTGTCACATTTTATACGTTTTATGGAAAGAGTATTATGTACAACAAGCAAATTTCAAACATAACACATAGCTCGTACACTACGTTTCCTTTTTGATTTCATTTTTGTTACTCTTAAATTTCTTTTTCACACCAGACATTTTTCTTTTTCTTTCACTAATTTTGTCATCTCCACCATCAAGTTGCTCTCCATAATAACTGCATTGATAGTAATAATAATCAAAGTCTTCCGTACTTTCCCAAAGTGTCAGGAAAGTATTAAATATCAGTTATTTTCATTTTCTCAAGACTTATTTCCCGAAAAATAATTATTTTGAAAAGTGTCCTAAAAAAAATTATGGACACAATAATCACCTACCCATCATGAAAGCGAAAAAAAAAGTTGACAGTCATCGGTAATTATTCTGTTGATAAACTAAGTAATTGTCCTTGTTTTCATCATTAACATTCTCTCGAAGAGCTAAAAGAAGTGTGTCGGTATCATGACATCTGAAGTGGAGATCAAAGCTGTATTGTCGCACGAGATTGTCATAGCATTATGTCACAGTTACAGTTTTCACGCCATGTGACACATCACTGTCTGATCGTACCGCCTCGATTCTTTAAATTGATGAGAAGCAGAAGTCAATAAAAAAGTTTCTTCCTCAATTTGTTATTAAAAGCGAATGTGCAATATCGCGTATAAACTGACAAGTAAATGTCTCAAACCATAATAGTGGAAATCCTACCTCTGTGACCTATTTGTCCTCAAGGAATTTACATTATCGTTTGAGAAGAATATTTTATCAAAAAGTACATGTACAAAGATTCATTTAAAACTTATTAAAAACCGCAACAACATCATTTTGTTTTATTTTAAAACCAAATTTCTATTTACGTCCACGAGGTCACGTAACCTATTCCACCGCACTAACAGAAACCTTTTTACCAAAAAAAATCGTTTTACTCAATGTATTTAAATTACTGCCACTTTTTCATTATTTAAGATTTTTTTATTCTGTTTTTAGCTCACCTGAGCACGAAGTGCTCAAAGGTGAGCTTTAGTGATCGCCCTGTGTCCGTCGTCCGTCCGTTCGTCCGTCGTCAACAATTGACTGTTAACACTCTAGAGGTCACATTTTTGGCCCAATCTTAATGAAACTTGGTCAGAATGTTACCCTCAATAAAATCTTGGGCGAGTTCGATATTGGGTCATCTGGGGTCAAAAACTAGGTCACCAGATCAAATCAAAGGAAAAGCTTGTTAACACTCTAGAGGTCACAATTTTGGCCCAATCTTAATGAAACTTGGTCAGAATGTTACCCTCAATAAAATCTTGGACAGTTCGATATTGGGTCATCTGGGGTCAGAAACTAGGTCACCAGGTCAAATCAAAGGAAAAGCTTGTTAACACTCTAGAGGTCACATTTTTGGCCCAATCTTAATGAAACTTGGTCAGAATGTTACCCTTAGTAAAATCTTGGATGAGTTCGATATTGGGTCACCTTGGGTCAAAAACTAGGTCGCCAGGTCAAATCAAAGGAAAAACTTGTTAACACTGTAGAGGCCGCATTTATGACTGTATCTTCATGAAACTTGGTCAGAATGTTAATATTGATGATCTTAAGATCCAGTTTGAATCTGGGTCATGTAGGATCAGAAACTAGGTCACCAGGTCAAATCAAAGGAAAAGCTAGTTTACACTTTAGAGGCCACATTTATGACCATATCTTAATGAAACTTGGTCAGAATGTTAATCTTGATGATCTTTAAATTAAGTTTAAATCTGGCTCAGGTAGGGTCAAAAACTAGGTCACTAGGTCATATCAAAGGAAAAGCTTGTTGTCACTTAAGAGGCCACATTTATAACTGTATCTTCATGAAACTTAGTCAGAAAGTTAAACTTGATGATCTTAAGATCAAGTTCGAATCTGGGTCATGTCAGGGCAAAAACTAGGTCACAGGGTCAAATCAAAGGAATAGCTAGTTAACACTTTAGAGGCCACATTTATGACTATGTCTTAATGAAACTTGGTCAAAATGTTCATATTGATGATCTTAGCTCAAGTTCAAATCTGGGTTAGGTGGAGTCAAAAACTAGGTCACCAGGTCAAATCAAAGGAAAAGCTTGTTAACACTCTAGAGGCCATATTTATGACTGTATCTTCATGAAGCTTAGTCAGAATGTTAAACTTGATGATCTTTAGGACAAGTTCGAATCTGGGTCATGTCGGGTCAAAAACTAGGTCACCAGGTCAAATCAAAGGAAAAGCTAGTTAACACTTTAGAGGCCACATTTATGACCATATCTTAATGAAACTTGGTCAGAATGTTAATCTTGATGATCTTTAGGTCAATAGGTCAGGTGAGCGATACAGGGCATTCATGGCCCTCTTGTTTTGTTCTTTCTGGTCAAAAGTCTGAATTTTATGCCCATAGTATGTATCACTTATTTTCTCTTAGAAAGAAGTAAGTAATTAAGATCGCACTGTTTGAAATTTAACAAATGATTATATGAAAATTCGGCCGTTTTTATACAAATTTGCCTACATTTTCATCGATATTTTATTGAAATCTTAATAAAATTCAAATTGTATTACTTCTCAAGCGGTGTTGAAAAACTGAAGCGATAATGTTAAAAAATGAATGCACTAGGCGCGTTTATTGTGTTCATGTCGATAAACAAAAGTAACGGCGATGTAAATTAGATATTATGAGAGGTCACACATGCTCTCGGAATGGAAAATTACCGGCATGACTTTGGAATGGAAAATTACCGGCATGACGTTTTGATATCTTTACGATTCGCGGGTAAATTCCAGTCAACCAAAGTAGCAACTGAACCATCTCAAAGTTTGTTGACGTTTTTCGAGACGTAATTTCTGAATTTCATTAAAGCTACGACGTAAAAACCACTCGCCCGACCAGTCGAGTATACAGCAAGGTCCACTCATCCTATTCAGACTTTAACTCGCCAATGCGAGCGGGCGAGTGGAATTTTACACCCCTGAGGCCTGATATTGACTTCTTTTCATGAACTGCTTGATTGCTTGATCTTCATCAAACTTGGTCAGGAGCATCATTGTAATGGTTCCGCCTGACCCCTTATTGTTCATGATTCAATGTGACACATATATATTAAAGGTCAAATAGTTAAGGTCAGGCGAGTGACTATGTCCCTCCCTCCCTCATGTATCATTTCTTTCAGGCTTCAAAATTAATTGTAGAAAGAGCTTTCAAGAGTATGCCCTGCTGCCTATGGCTAGCACTGGCTTTTTTTAAAACTTGAATAGAAAACTAAAGCAAAACATTGAGTTTAAGTGGTTTGTGTCAGAATAAATATTTGATAAAGAAACAATAAGTAAATATTATGTTAAAGTCAAAGTAATTTTGCTTTGTAGCTTTTTTGTCCACTACTGGTTGAAAACCAGTTTTGGGGGCTATAGGATTGCGCTTTTCAGTCTGTCCGTCCGTCATTGTGTCCTCCTGTCCATCAGCAGTTTCATGTTCAGTCCATAACTCTTGTCATTCATCAAGGGAGTTTAATTTTACTTTACACAGATGTTCCCCATGATGAGATGACATGTCATGTGCAAAACCCAGACCCTTAGCTTGAAGGTCGAGGTCACACTCGGAGGTCAGATGTCAAAAGGGCTTTTTTTTTCCTGTCCAGTCTGTATCTCAACAAGCCATGAATTGATTCTAAAATTATTTAGAAAAAATGTACCCCATAATAAGACAATATGTCATGCCAAATTTCATACCCCTAGATGTATATTAAAGGTCAAATAGTCAAGGTCAGGTGAGTGACTCCGGGCCACTATGTCCCTCCCTCATGTATCATTTCTTCCAGGTCAAGGTCACACTTGGCAGTCAAATGTAAGCATGGCATTAATAGGGGCTGTTTTGTGTCCAGTCCAGAACTCTGCCATTTATCACTGGATTACAATATTACCTAGCATAAATGTTCCCCATAAACAGACAATGTGTCATCACAACACCCAGAACTCTAGCTCAAAGGTCAAGTCTCACTTGGCGATTAAAGGTCAATAGGGTTTTTTTTTCTGTCCGGTCCATAACTTTGTCATGCAAAACAGGATTTAAATATTAGTCGGCACAAATATTCTGCTGGATGAGACATGTCATGCGCAAAACCCGGACCCCAAGCTTGAAGGTCAAGGTCACACTTGAAAGTCAAAGGTAAACAGGGTTTTTTCCTGTCCGGTCTGTAACAATCCATAAAGGGATTTTAATATTACTTGGCACAAATGTACCCCATAATAAGATGACATGTCATGTGCAACACCTAGACCCTACTCAAAGGTCAAGGTCATACTTGGAGGTCAAATGTCAGTAGGGTTTTTTTTCCTGTCGGGTCCATAACTCTGCCATCTATTAAGGGATTTTAGTATTACTTGGCACAGATGTTCCCCTAATCAGACAATGTGTTATGTGTAATACCCATACCCCTAGCTCAAAGATCAAGGTCACAAAATGTTTTAAGCAATCAATAACTTTAGATTTTTAGCTCACCAGAGCACAAAGTGCTCAAGGAGAGCTATTGTGACTGGTCATTGTCCATCATGCGACGTGCATCATCCCTTTGCCTTGTTAACACTCTAGAGGCCACATTTATGACCCAATCTTTATGAAACTTGGTTGGAATGTTTGTCTTTATGATCTATAGGTCAAGTTTGAAACTGGGTCATGTGGGGTCAAAAACTAGGTCAGTAGGCCAGATCAATGGAAAATCTTGTTAAGAGTCACAGTTTAAGTTGGAAACTCGTGAGAATTGGTCAGAGTCTTAGTCTTGATGACCTCTAGGTCAAGTTCTGGGTCATGTGGGGTCAAAAACTAGGTCACCTGGTCAAATCACAGGAAAAGCTTATTAACACTCCAGAGGCCACAGTTGTAATCCAGTCTTTATGAAACTTGGTCAAAAACTAGGTCAGTAGCCTAGATCAAAGGAAAATCTTGTTGACACAGTCCACAGTTTAAGTTTTAAACTCACAGGAATTGGTCAGCATGTTTGTCTTGATGACCTCTAGGTCATGTTGGAATCTGGGTCATGTGGGGTCAAAATCTAGGTCACCCGGTCAGATCAAAGGAAAAGCTTGTAAACACTCTAGAGGCCACAGTTGTAACCCAATCTTTATGAAACTTAGTCAGAATGTTTGTATAGATGATCTTTAGATCAAGTTTGAAACTAAGTCTTGTGGGGTCAAAAACTAGGTCAGTAGGCCAGATCAAAGGAAAATCTTAACACTCAAAAGAGTCCACAGTTAAAATTTGAAACTCATGAGAATTGGTCAGTATGTTTGTCTTAATGACCTCTAGGTCAAGTTCGAATCTGGGTCATGTGGGGTCAGATACTAGGTCACCCGGTCAAATCAAAGGAAAAACTTGTTAACAATCTAGAGGCCACAGTTGTGACCCAATCTTTATGAAACTTGGTCAGAATGTTTGTCTTGATGATCTCTAGGTCAAGTTTGAAACTGGGTCATGTGACAGGGGATTTTTTACCAGGAGGGGAAGGGGCCCAGGCCTGTGATTTGGGGGGAAAAATAGCTGGGCAAAGGGGAATAAAAAACCTGATGTAAAGTCAATTTTTGGGGAAAACTGTATTATTTTAAAGAAATTTTCTGAGGGGAAGGGGCCTATTAACACTATTATGAAGGAAAGAAAAAACCTGTGTGAGGTCAAAAACTAGGCCAGTAGGCCAGATCAACTCTGGTGAGTGATATAGGGCCATCATTGCCCTCTTGTTATATATGCAAATTTTAATCCAGACTTCGCGTTATAATATATTGAATATATACTACAATATTGTGTATATATATATCATTGACAGAATGATATCGGAAAATTAGTTGCCTTCCAGTAGGGGACTTTGTATTGCATGGCAATACTTCATTCACTTGTTGCTTTCAGGTCTTAAAAAGCTTTCAAGGCAACCAGAAGATTTACCAGAAACTCGGGTAAGTATGAATTATCTGTGTAAGAATATGTTTGTTTCTTTTCTAATTTTTGTCTTATTGGATAAGCCGGACAGAATAGCATGTTTACCGCTGACCTTACTGGGCTTCAACCCATAGATTTGGGAACAAGTTAATTGTCTCAAGCTAGCAATCTTAGCCACTTGACCACAGGGGCTCCAGTATATAATAATTGTTTAGTTATTATAAAAAAATCAGTGTTGTGTGTTGATACTGGTTACCGTAGAGTTGTATACCTTGCAGCCTCACCCAAAGAAAAACAAGGCACCTTCTGAGATAGACGAGGTAATGGCTGTATACAAGAAGAAATATCCAAATATCCCTGATGTGCTGTTGTCCCAGGCTCCTGATGAAGCCCATCAGCTTCTTACCAAGGATCCCAACCTCGAGTTTGATGATGAAGCAGACGCATATTCTAAATTTAAAAGTCATGGCTACTTTACCCCGAACCCTGCCACAGGTGGGTAACTTTTTCATAGTAGATAAATTACATTTTGTTTGTTCAAACAAACACTAGAATGTGTTACATTTAAAGTAACAGGTAAATTTGTCATCAAGGTAAACTTGACCTGACTGGCAAGTGTTGATTATTTTTCCTGAGGAAAATGTATCAGTGACAGGGTTTGCAATATATGTTTGATTACGTGAAATGGTAATGCATCTACAAGAAAGTATTCTAGTTTTCAGCTTTTAGCACTAAGATATGAGTAACATTGTCAAACCTTATAAAATAAATTTTTAACAGTAATAACTTTTGGTTTGTTAATGTCATAGACATAGAAATTTTCATTCACTTTATTATTGCCATTTTATTGTCGAGCCCGCTTGCGGTGAGCTCGATATAGTTGTCACTTTTGGCGGGTCGGTGTATGTGCGTGCATCGTCCATCTGATTTTGTCCGGACCATAACTTTGACATGCATGGACCATTCTTGTTTATATTTGGCATGAATGTTTACCTCAGTGAGAAGGAGTGTCATGCCCAAACCCAATGTTCTTATCTCAAAGGTCAAGGTCACAGTTGGAGGTCGAAGGTCAAATTGAAGTTTGTCCGGAGAATTTCTTCTTCATGCATGGTGGCATTTTGGCATGAATGTTCACCATTATGAGATGGACTGTCATGCGTAAGAACCAGGTCCCTAGGTCTAAGGTCAAGGTCACACTAGAGGCCAAAGGTGCTGGCGGGCTCGACATTCTGCCTGTGGGCATGCAGAATGTATTTCTAGTATTTCAACTTAAATGATATGTTTTGCTTAATTGTTGTAAAGGTGAGGAGGGAGAGGAGACAGGCACTAGTTTTGTAATGGCAGAACGAGACTCTTACCCACCCCCACCTGCCAGGGTGCAGCTAGAGAGAACACGAGGTGCTGACCCTGATGAGGATTTAGATAATGGCCCAGGTCATAGACGTTCATACAGTGTACCAGTGGATAGACTACAGGTATAAAACAGTTTAAACCAGGAGTGTCACAGTTGGCAGTTTTGCATTTTAGAAGTTGAATCGAGTAACTGCACCTTGTAGCGGTAACATCAAGGTACTCTGCATGCTGACGCACATTCATGGACAATGAATACTTTTGGCCAGTAAAACACGAGGACTGATATATGAACCACTTTAGATATAAATTTAAAGATGCAGATTTGTTAAGGTAGACCATAATTTGCAGTAAGTTTCACTGCAGTTTGTACATCAGAGAGTTGAAAAATCTGTATATAATATAACATTTGATGCCAGGAGATTTGTATTGTTAAGTTATGATATTGAAAAAATAAAAAAGTAACTTATGTGACTTGCTTTGAGCAGTAGAGGAGGAGTGTATAACTTGCATGTACATTTCTTAGATTATGCTGACAAAAAAATATTTGGCATACTGCTGCATCATGAAGGTAGAAAAGACTAACTTACTTATAGATACATATTTATTGTATAACAGAATGAGGGTTATGATCAACCAAGAGCAGAAAAATATTCCGATAATGAGCAGCCCGTTGGAAGGAGAACTGCAGAGGAGCTTCCTGCTAGTACAAAAAATACATCATCAAGGTCTGAGAACCCAGAATCCAGACTGTTCCTGTTCCAGATACTTGATCTCGTTGATAGATATTGGAATGGATCAAAGTCTTTACATAAAAATAACAAATTTAAAGGTAATTACAAATAGGTTTTTGTAAAAACACATCTCTTCATACCTTTCTGTGTGGTCAGCTGCCAACAGCATTGACTAGTCACCAGTGCAAATATCACTACATCTTATTGCTTGTCAAAGGTTGTTTGTTATCTTCTGTATGCAAAATATAGTCCTATTATTGGTTTAATACTGATTGATTGACAATTGCTTACCTGTCACATAGTGACAGGGTGAGCTTTGTGATTGCCCTTTGTCTGTCGTCCGTCCGTCGTCTGTTTACAATTTCTTGTGAACATGATAGAGACCAAAATTGTATTGCATGGCAATACTTCATTCACTTGTTGCTTTCAGGTCTTAAAAAGCTTTCAAGGCAACCAGAAGATTTACCAGATTTTAATCAAACATGCACACAACTTGTATTGGCATAATATCTCGGTTCCTTTCGAAAACTGGCCAGATCCTATCATGGGTTCCAGAGTTATGGCCGCTTAAAGAGCCAAAATTTGCTATTTTGGTTTTTGCAGCCATATAGAGACTTCATTTATGGTTTGATTTGATACAGACTTACAAAATATCTTTAACAACAATATAGATCTTGGATTCCATGATGAATCCGGCAGATCCAGTCATATGTTCCGGAGTTACAGACCCTGACTGACCCCTGAAAGAGCAAGTTTGTTAATTTACCTTGTGAACACGATAGGTGACATTTTACATTACATTTTAACCACACTTACACAAAACTTAGGTCACAATAATATCTCGGTTTCTTTCAAAAACCAGCTACATTCCTCATGGGTTCTAGAGTTACTGACCTGAAAGGGGCAAAATTTTCTATATTCAGCCACATAGAGGTTTCATTTATGCTTTGATTTGATACAGACTTGCACAGAATGTTTATCTTGATGATTTCCAGGCCAAGTTCGAAACTGGGTCATGTGGTGTCAAAAACTACGTCACCAGGTCAGATCAAAGGAAAAGCTTGTTAACACCCTAGAGGCCACATTTATGACTCTATCTCCATGAAACTTGGTCAGAATGTTCATCTTGATGATTCCTAGGCAGATTTTGAAATTAGGTCATGTGGGGTCAAAAACTAGGTCACCCTCTCAAATCAAAGGGAGTGCTTGTTAACACTCTAGAGGTCATATTTATGACCCTGTCTTCATGAAACTTGGTCAGAGTGTTTATCTGTATGATTCCTATGCCAAGTTCAAAACTGGGTCATATAGGGTCGAAAAATAGGTCACCCTGTCAAATGAATGGAAAAGCTTGTTAACACATTTGAGGCCACATTTATATTCCTTTCTTCATGAAACTTGGTCAGAATGTTTATCTTCATGATTTCTAGGCCAAGTTCGAAAATGGGTCATGTGGGGTCAAAAACTAGGTCACCCGCTTAAATCAAAGGAAATGCTTCTTAACACTCTAGGCCATACCTTTGTCCCTATCTTTATGAAACTTGGTCAGAATGTTTATCTTGATGATTCCTTTGCCAAGTCTGAAACTGGGTCATGTAGGGTCAAAAACTAGGTCAACACTCAAATCAAAGGAACAGCTTGTCAACACTGTAGAGGCCACATTTATGACCCTGTCTTCATGAAACTTGGTCAAAATGTTTGACTTGATGATTCCAAGGCCAAGTTTAACAGGTGAGTGATACAGGGTCATCATGACCCTCTTGTTTTCATGAACCGCTTGATGGATCATCATCAAACTTGGTTGTAGCATCATTGTAAGTCTTCTCTTAAATTTTTTTGCCCCCCTTCGAAGAAGGAGGGGTATATTGTTTTGCAGATGTCTGTCGGTCGGTCGGTATGTAGACCAATCCGTTTCCAGATGATAACTCAAGAACACTTGGGCCTAGGATCATGAAAGTTGATAGTGAGGTTGGTCATTACCAGTAGATGACCCCTATTGATTTTGAGATCAGTATGTCAAAGGTCAAGGTCACAGTGACCTGGAACAGTTAAACGGTTTCCGGATGATAACTCAAGAACGTTTGGGCCTAGGATCATCAAAGTTGATAGGGAGATTGGTCATGACCAGCAGATAACCCCTATTGATTTTGAGGTCAGTAGGTCAAAGATCAAGGTCACAGTGACCCGGAACAGTTAAACGGTTTCCGGATGATAACTCAAGAATGCTTGGGCCTAGGTTCGTGAAAGTTGATAGGGAGGTTGGTCATCACCAGCAGATGACCTCTATTGATTTTGAGGTCAGTAGGTCAAAGGTCAAGGTCACAGTGACCAGGAACAATAAAATGGTTTCTAGACGATAACTCAAGAACGCTTGGGCCTAGGATCAGGAAAATTGATAGGGAGGTTGGTCATGACCAGAAGATGACCCGTATTGAATTTGAGGTCATTAAGTCAAAGTTCCAGGTCACATTGGCCAGGAACAATTAAACGGTTTCCAGACGATAACTCGAGAACACTTGGACCAAGGATCATGAAAGTTGATAGGGAGATTGATCATGACCAGCAGATAACCCCTATTGATTTTGAGGTCAGTAGGTCAAAGATCAAGGTCACAGTGACCCGGAACAGTTAAACGGTTTCCGGATGATAACTCAAGAATGCTTGGGCCTAGGTTCGTGAAAGTTGATAGGGAGGTTGGTCATCACCAGCAGATGACCTCTATTGATTTTGAGGTCAGTAGGTCAAAGGTCAAGGTCACAGTGACCAGGAACAATAAAATGGTTTCTAGACGATAACTCAAGAACGCTTGGGCCTAGGATCAGGAAAATTGATAGGGAGGTTGGTCATGACCAGAAGATGACCCGTATTGAATTTGAGGTCATTAAGTCAAAGTTCCAGGTCACATTGGCCAGGAACAATTAAACGGTTTCCAGACGATAACTCGAGAACACTTGGACCAAGGATCATGAAAGTTGATAGAGAGGTTAATCATGACCAGCAGATGACCCCTATTGATTTTGAGGTCAGTAGGTCAAAAGTCAAGGTTACAGTGACCCGAAACAGTTAAACCGTTTCCGGACGATTACTTGAGAATGCTTGGGCCTAGGATCATGAAACCTGATAGGAAGATTGGTCATGACCAGTAGATGACCCCTGTTGAATTTGAGGTCAGTAGGTCAAAGGTCAAGGTCACATTGAACCAGAACAGTAGAACTTTTGTTTACAGTGAGCAAATAATTTCTGTTCCTTGTGCAGTTACTGAATGCATCAAGGGGGGCATTTTGTGTTCTACGAGCTTTTGTTTCAGATAGGGGTGCATGGCCCCTTTAAGGGGGCAGCTAGAGGTAAAAATAGAAATACATTTAAATGGCTTCTTTTCATGAACCGCTTGACAGATTTTTATCAAACTTGGTCTGTAACATCATTATAACATGCAAGTACATATATAGCTTTGAAACACATTTTATTCATAAGCCAGAGTGAAAGTGTTCTTAAATTGTATTTTGATGACCAGTGAGTCTGTGAATGAGGGTGAAGCCATGATTATTATAATTAATTTAATTTCACTGTAGATAGTAACATGAAATTCTCAGTTATAGGGAGGGTTTCAAATACACAAGAGCTAGTTACATCGTGAACTGTTTAACTGTCTTAGGTTATGATAGTACAAACTATTAAGATGTCATTTTGTGGTTACTCTGTAACAAGGAGTTAGCTTTTTTTGGTAACAGTAGATTTTGATACATTGTATGCATTAAACAGGCAACAATGACATTGAAAAAGGTTTTTCACTTGACTGCCGTTCACATTATCCAATCCACTGGTCTTACTGCATTCATCTGTACCAATATTTCAATATTAACAGCCGTTGTTTTTACCTAAATCATTAGGTGTACCAACTTCAAAAGTAAATATCTTTGCAGATAAAGCGAATTGGAAGCTGTAGTTTCGAATAATTACAGAGAAATAATTGAACTTTATCATGGAATATTTCAGATATTTCAGGTTTGCAAATAAAAAAGATTATTTGCGGCCGATCCATCAAATGACTCATTTTGTCGAAAATTTGCACACTTTTTAGCTTACCTGAGCACGAGGTGCTCATGGTGAGGTATTGTGATCACGTTGTGTCCGTCGTCTGTCTGTCTGTGCGTGCGTCAAGTCGTCTGTCGTCAACATTTGTGTTTAAATGACATCTCCTCCAAAACCACTGAATGGATTTTGATGAAACTTGGCCATGATGTTCCTTGGGTGGTCCTCTACCGAAGTTGTTCAAACGGTTCCGCTTGGTTGCACGTAGGGGCTGCCAGAGCTAAAAATAGAGAAATCAAACGACATCTCCTCCTAAACCAATGGTCCGATTTTGAAATAATTTCACACAAATGGTCCTTATGCTACCCTCTACCAATATTTTTCAAATCATACCTATTCGTCAAAAAACATGGCTGCCAGAGGGCGTGGTCGCTTTTCCCTATATGTATATAGAGGAAACTTTAAAAATCTTCTTGTATGAAACTGCTTGTCCGATTTTAGAATAATTGTACACAAATGATTCTTGTGTGACCCTCTACCACGATTGTTCAAATTATTTTGATTCGTCAAAAAACATGGCCGCCAGAGGGCGTGGTCACTTTTCCCTATATTATGTATATAGTGAAAACTTTAAAAATCTTCGTGTGAAACTGCTGGCCCGATTTTATAGTGATTTTACACAAATGGTCCTTGTGTGACCCTCTACCAAGATTGTTCAAATTATACCGATTCGCCAAAAAACATGACCGCCAGAGGGCTCGGTCACTTTTCCCTATATGTATATAGTGGAAAATTTAAAAATCTTCTTGTATGAAACTGCGTGTCCAATTTTAGAATAATTTTACACAAATGATCCTTGTGTGACCCTCTACCTAGATTGTTCAAATTATTTTGATTTGTCAAAAAACATGGCCGCCAGAGGGGGTGTGGTCACTTTTCCCTATATGTATATAGTGGAAACTTTAAAAATCTTGTTTTTGTGAAACTGCTGGCCCAATTTTAAAAAAATTTTGCACAAATGGTTCTTGTGTGACCCTCTATCAAGATTATTCAAATTATACCGATTCGCCAAAAAACATGACCGCCAGAGGGCTCGGTCACTTTTCCCTATATGTATATAGTGGAAAATTTAAAAATCTTCTTGTATGAAACTGCGTGTCCAATTTTAGAATATTTTTACACAAATGATCCTTGTATGACCCTCTACCTAGATTGTTCAAATTATTTTGATTTGTCAAAAAACATGGCCGCCAGAGGGGGTATGGTCACTTTTCCCTATATGTATATAGTGGAAACTTTAAAAATCTTGTTTTTGTGAAACTGCTGGCCCAATTTTAAAATAATTTTGCACAAATGGTTCTTGTGTGACCCTCTGCCAAGACTGTTCAAATTTTTCTGATTCATCAAAAAACATGGCTGCCAGGGGGTGTGGTCACTTTTCTTCTGTTAATCAATAATAGCTAGAGCCTTGATATTTGGTGTGTGATATGAGATTTGTAATGTCTACCATAATTGTTCAAATTCTTGCCCTAGGTTCAAAAGTGTGTGACATGTATATATATAATATAGGCTAACGTAGAAGAAACTTAACTCTGTACTTATACAATCACACATGAAGCCTTGTACACAGGTGAGCGCTTTAGGGTCAATGACCCTCTTGTTCTGCAATTTCTCGCTGAAAAATATCCTGTTTACGCCATGATTTCGTTGGTAGAGTTCTTTTCAAACAGGGAATCAATCTGTATAATTCTTTCTGCGTAGATATTGCGGGAAAATGTAAAAATCAGGCCAATACTCTCTTTTACCAAAATAGGTACATGTACATACTGTACTGTCATCAGCAGATCAACAGTATTCACTAGACTAGGTTGAACGGTGTAGTATACATGTATCTCCAATTTAACATAAAAATAGAAGCATGGAGGAAAATTGGCATTAAATTGCAAGTTTGAACTAGTTTTAACATGAACAGAAATCTATGTTACAGGATTAGCATATCGTGCTGTGGACGACTATTTGCGGACTGAGACTGGAGATTCTCAGAAGATTGAAGTACAGCAACTCAAAGATGAGTTGGCCGAGATACGTAAAGAAAACAAGAGATTACGGCGAAATGAAGACTTGACAAAATCTAGTCTGGAAGATAACCTTGCAACAGAGGCACATTTAAAAGCCTCACTGCAAAAAGCTTTCACTGATGTGGTAAGATTCTGTAGAATTGAAGTTTGTTGCAACTTTTATTGTGGAGTTAAATACAAAGAATTGTTAAGCAGTGTTCACAAACTGTTTGTACATAGCAAAAATTATTTTCCCTCTAAGCAAATATATAAGCTGGTACCACCAGTATATATTTTGGACTTGACTGAAGGGATCAAATGGTATGACTTGATCCCACAGTTGACAGCTGTAGATTTATATGCAAATTTTAATCCAAACGTTGTGTATAATGTATTGTATATATACTAAAGTATAGTTTATACACCATTGACAGATGGCAGGTCTTTATGTTATACTGCAGTAAAGAAAATTAGTTGCCTTCCAGTAGGGAACTTTGTACTGTATGGCAATACTTCATTCACTTGTGTTCATAGTACACGTTAACTTCTTAAGTAGATTAAATATACAAAGTTATCTAGATATTAATGCATGGAGGAAAAAGCTACAGACAGAATAAGAAAAATGACCTAATTTGAAAATATCTTTCTGACAATAGTGCCTCTATTCATGACATCATAAAATCTTTTTTGCTTGGTTTATGTTGCCTTGTGGAACAATTATTTCAGAGCTGCACTTAATTTACACAACACCACAAGAAATCATTGTTTATTTTCATTCTAAAATGCTCGTTAAAACATGTTGATAAAAATATTGCTAAATTTTATTCACCCAAGAAGTAATTAACCTAGTGTTTGTGCAGCTATAATATTCTCTCACCAGGTCAGTGCATCAGTTATTCAGTATTACCAAATATATAAAACTTGGGTTCCTTCTTTGTTTAACTGACAAAACAATGAAGCTATATTAGAATATTAAACATTTTCATAATGGACCTGTAGTAGATCTCGAGTAATGTACATTTCTATAAAGTAACACTCGGAAAGGGTAAATCTGATAAGCTCTATTCAGTGTTATGATGTGATTAAACAAGGTTTCATATCATTGTGATTTTAGGAGATGTTGAAAGATAAGATACAGTCCTACGCAGCAGAAAACAAAAGGTTACAACAGAAAATTCAGAATCAGGACTCCTACAACAGCACACAGAATGTGAATCAAACACAGATAGGTGAGAGTGAACAGCAGTATCAAATATCTTAATAAGCTCAAGATTTCTATTGATGAGAAAGGTGCTTTTAAAATATACCAGTGACTTTTTTGTTACTTGTCTTAATGACATTTTATATCTGCATATAAGTTTCCTACACTTCCCACCTTTTTCAAAGAAAAAATGGGGGACATAGAAATAGGCTGTGTCCTTCCTTTCTTCCGTCTGTCTGTTTGTCAATCTGCCCACACATACAGTAGGATAATTATGTGGCTAGGAGAACATTAGATAACATTAATTCTATTCATTCTGTTTCTTTTATATGGCTAGAATTCTTTCATGTGATTAAAAAGAACAATAGAGAGAACAAAGGAGTAGCCACATAACTACTGTACCATAAGAATCTCGCACATCATGTCCAGTCCATAACTCTGCTATCCATAAATGGTTTGGCTCTGTTTCTTCTCATGATCTGCATGATAGATCATTACCAAACTTGGTCTGTAGTATCCTTGTAAGGTCCTCTATCAGTTTTATTCAAATGGTTTAGCTTGACTGATTTGTGTGGCCACCAGACCTTTGAATATAATAATCTTTAAACTGCTTTTTCGCATGAACCGCTTGATGAATCATCTGGCCACCTGGTCTCCAGCTTTATGTGGCTGTGGCCTTCATTCAGTAGGCTTTGGCCACCTCGTCTCCAGCTTTCTGTGGCGGTGGCCTTCATTCAGTAGGCTTTGGCCACCTCGTCTCCAGCTTTGTGGCGCGTGGCCTTCATTCAGTAGGCTTTGGCCACCTGGTCTCCAGCTTTCTGTGGCGGTGGCCTTCACTCAGTAGGCTTTGGCCACCTGGTCTCCAGCTTTCTGTGGCGGTGGCCTTCACTCAGTAGGCTTTGGCCACCTGGTCTCCAGCTTTCTGTGGCGGTGGCCTTCACCCAGTAGGCTTTGGCCACCTGGTCTCCAGCTTTCTGTGGCGGTGGCCTTCACCCAGTAGGCTTTGGCCACCTGGTCTCCAGCTTTCTGTGGCGGTGGCCTTCACCCAGTAGGCTTTGGCCACCTGGTCTCCAGCTTTCTGTGGCGGTGGCCTTCACTCAGTAGGCTTTGGCCACCTGGTCTCCAACTTCATGTGGCGGTGGCCTTCACTCAGTAGACTTGGGCCACCTGGTCACCAACTTCCTTGAGGGGTAGCCTTCATTCAGTAGACTTGAGCCACCTGGTCTCCAACTTGCTGTAGAGGTGGCCTTCATTCAGTTAACTTGGGCCACCTGGTCTCTAACTTGCTGTAGCGGTGGCCTTCATTCAGTAGGCTTAGGTCACCTGGTCTCCAACTTCCTGTAGGGGTGGCCTTCATTCAGTAGGCTTGGGATCACAGATATCAAACTTTATATGGCAATGGCCTTTGTTCAGTAGGCGTGGCCTCACAAGTACAAACATAATGGCATTGGCCTTCATTCAGGTATCAGTTACTTGAAACTGCTGTTGCCTTATGGACATAAAACTTAAGATGATTCATTTATTTTACATAAGTAGATGAACCAGAAGGTCACTTTGTTAGAAGTAAATATCACATTCTCTATCTTTGACTTGGGTCTACCAGCATTCTACTTGATATGCTGCTTGCACATTGTCAGTAGACAGTTTTGGATGAATAACAAATAGGAGTAAATGGGCCTCAATTTTCGGTGGTGAATTTGTTATTGCTGCTATTGCAGATGATATACATACTGAGAATGACAAGCTCAGGAGAGAACTAGAGAAACAACAGATCCAGCTGAAACAGTTCAAACAACTACATGAACTGTCAAGTATGCTACAGGAGAGTCATAAGTATGTTCTTGGTTTTAGTGCTGGCTTTTGTTGTATTTAATGTCCGATTGTTTTTTAGCTCGACTTTTCGAAGAAAAAGTAGAGCTATTGCACTTGCCCCGGTGTCGGCATCGGCGTCGCCGTTTGTTAAAGTTTTTGATAAAGTCAAATATCTCTGTTACTATCAAAGATATTAACTTGAAACTTAAAATACTTATTTACTAGCAAAGTATACACCATAACTCTGGTTTGAATTTTGACAGAATTATGCCCCTTTTTAACTTAGAATTTTTGGTTAAAGTTTTTGATAAAGTCAAATATATCTGTTACTATGAAAGCAATTGACTTGAAACTTAAAATACTTATTTACCATCAATGCCTACACCAGGAGAAACAATCCTCATAACTCTGATTTGAATTTTGACAGAATTATTCCCCTTTTTAACTTAGAATGTTTTGTTAAAATTTTTGATAAGTCAAATATCTCTGTTACTATTAAAGCTTTTGACTTGAAACTCAAAATAGTTATTTACTATCAAAGTCTACACCAGGAGACACAATTCCCATAACTCTGATTTGAACTTTGACAGAATTATGCCCCTTTTTAACTTAAAATTTTTAGTTAAAGTTTTTGATAAAGTCAAATATCTCTGTTACTTTCAAAGCTTTTGACTTAAAACTTAAAATACTTATTTATCATCAAAGTCTACACCAGGAGAAACAATCCCTATAACTCTGATTTGAACTTTGACAGAATTATGCCCCTTTTTAACTTAAAATTTTTAGTTAAAGTTTTTGATAAAGTCAAATATCTCTGTTACTGTCAAAGCTTTTGACTTAAAACTTAAAATACTTATTTATCATCAAAGTCTACACCAGGAGAAACAATCCCTATAACTCTGATTTGAACTTTGACAGAATTATGCCCCTTTTTAACTTAAAATTTTTAGTTAAAGTTTTTGATAAAGTCAAATATCTCTGTTACTGTCAAAGCTTTTGACTTAAAACTTAAAATACTTATTTATCATCAAAGTCTGCACCAGGAGAAACAATCCCCATAACTCTGATTTGAATTTTGACAGAATTATGCCCCTTTTTAACTTAGGTTTTTTTGTTAAAATTTTTGATAAAGTCAAATATCTCTGTTACTATTAAAGCTTTTGACTTGAAACTCAAAATAGTTATTTACTATCAAAGTCTACACCAAGAGACACAATTCCCATAACTCTGATTGAATTTTGACAGAGTTATATCCCTTTTTAACTTGGAATTTTTTTTACTGGCCAAGCTCTAATTCAGAGTCAAGCACTGAGAAAAGTCGAGTGCGCTGTCTTACGGACAGCTCTTGTTTAATTTATAGTCATGTTCACCAATGTTATAGAATATTTTACCTAAGTTTTCTACAATACAGATATAAAATTTCCTGGAAATTGAATTGTCTGTTTGAACTTAATTTGTAAGATTATCATGCTGTAATTGTAATGATAATACAGAGCTAATGCTGTACATAGTTTTTGATATTTACTTCAAATACGGGATGTTTTTAGCTCAACTATTTTAAGAATAATCCAAGCTATTCTACTCACCCTGGCATCTGCGTCGGCGTCAGACCTTGGTTAAAGTTTCGCATGCAAGTACGTACAGCTATAATTTAAAGGCATATAGCTTTGAAACTTACTTTTTCTTTTTCTAGGACAATTACCAACCTCACTGGGTCAAGTCCCATAACTCTGACATATTTTGGCCAAATTATGCCCCCTTTTGGGCTTAGAAAATTCTGGTTAAAGTTTTGCATGCAAGTTACTACCTCCAAAACTAATGCAGATATTGAATTGAAACTTCACATTGTGTCCTTGGAATTATAAAACTAGGTGATAGCATCAAGTCCCATAACTTTGACATGCAGTTTGGCCAAATTATGCCCTCTTTTGGAAAATCCTGGGAAACTTTGCATGCAAGTACATATAGCTATTATTTAAAGGCATATAGCTATTATTTAAAGGCATATAGCTTTGAATCCTATGTTTTTCTTTTTCTAGGTCAATAACCAACCTCACAGGGTCAAGTCCCATAAATCTGACATGTGTTTTTGGCAAATTATGTCCCTTTTTGGACTTAGAAAATCCTGGTTAAAGTTTTTTAGAGACATACAGCTTTGAAACCTGTTTTTTTTCTAGGTCAGTTATCAACCTCACTGGGTCAAGTTTCATAACTCTGACATGTATTTTTGCCAGATTATGCCCCCTTTTGGACTTAAAAAAATCCTTGTTAAAAGTTTTGCATGCAAGTTACTATTTCCAAAACTAATGAAGATATTGATTTGAAACTTCATATGTGTCTTCGGGTTATAAAACTAGGTGACAGTATCCAGTCCCATAACTCTTACACGTATTTTGTCCAAATTATGCCCCTTTTTGGACCTAGAAAACCCTTGTTAAAGTTTTGCATGCATGTAACTATCTCAAAAACTAATGCAAATATTGAATTGAAACTTCAAATGTTTCTTCAAGTTTAAAAGTAGGTCATACATCAAGTCCCATAATTCTGACATGTATTTTGCAAAATTATGTCCCTTTTTGAACTTAACAACTTCTGGTTAAAGTTTTGCATGCAAGTTACAGGCTTTCAAGTGGCTCTGAAATCCCCCCAAAAATCCTATTTTTTTAGGCCTCCCTAAAATTCTTAAACAAACACTCAGAAAGGGCCAAATTCCTTAAAAAGCTCTAATTTTTAGCTCGACTATTCGAAGAATAAGTAGAGCTATCCTACTCACCACGGCGTCGGCGTCGGCGTCACACCCTGGTTAAGTTTTTCGTACCAGTCCACATTTTGACAAAGTCTTTTGAGATAAAGCTTTGAAACTTTCAACACTTGTTTACCATCACCATGTCCAGTTATAGGCAAGAGTACATAACTCTGTCAAGCATTTTGACTGAATTATGGCCCCTTTTGACTTAGAAATCTTGGTTAAGTTTTTCGTACCAGTTAATATTTTGGCAAAGTCTTTTGAGATAAAGCTTTGAAACTTTCAACACTTGTTAAACCATCACCATATCCAGTTGTAGGCAAGAGTACATAACTCCATCAAGCATTTTGGTTGAATTATTGCCCCTTTTTTACTTAGAAATCTTGGTTAAGTTTTTCGTACCAGTCTACATTTTGACAAAGTCTTTTGAGATAAAGCTTTGAAACTTTCAACACTTGTTTACCATCACCATGTCCAGTTGTAGGCAAGAGTACATAACTCCATCAAGCATTTTGGCTGAATTATGGCCCCTTCTGACTTAGAAATCTTGGTTAAGTTTTTCGTACCAGTTTATTTTGTGTAAAGTGTTTGACATATGGCTTTGAAACTTTTATATCTTGTTCAGTATTATAGTCTCTATCAATAGGCAAGAGTACATAACTCTGTCATCTTTTTTGGCTGAATTATGGCCCTTTTGAACTTGGAAATTGTTCTGTTTTCGTATATGTCCATGTTTTGTCAAGATATTTGACATATGGCTTTTAAACTTTAAACACTTGTTTATCATTATGATTTCCATCTGTAGGCAAGAGTTTCATAACTCTTGACAACTATTTTTGGCTGAATTATGGCCCTTTTTGGACTTTGAAATTTTGTCAAAATATTTGAACTGTGGCTTTGAAACAATGTAAACTAGTATATCAACATGATTTCTATCTGTAGGCAAGTGTGCATACACTCTGTCAACTATTTTGACTGAATTATGACCTTTTTGGACTTGGAAATTAGTTAAACTTTTCATACAAGTCTATGTTTTGCTAACTATAACTTAATAACATATTGCCATCATGGTCACACATTGCCACTTAGTGCAAGATTATCGAATCCACAAATACAGGAAATTTTTGTTTAATCATTTTTCTGTTGTCTCAAATGTATGGAAATATTTTGACCCCATTCTTCAATCAATTCTTCGAATAGCGAGCGCGCTGTCATCCGACAGCTCTTGTTTGTAATTTCTGTCTGAATTTAAAAAATTTTAATTTCAAGGTCTTCAGTCTTTCTTCTAAATTATCTATTTTTCCATGCTCTACAAACAGTTCATCAAATTTCAATGTTGTAAAGTTTGTTTCAAATTGAATGTTTATACCCAATTGTAGGTGCTTGGCAACTTCTGCATTTTTTATTATGCCCCCCTTCGAAGAAGGAGGGGTATATTGTTTTGCAGATGTCGGTCGGTAGGTCGGTCTGTCTGTCGGTCGGTCGGTCGGAATATAGACCAATCCGTTTCTGGATGATAACTCAAGAACACTTGGGCCTAGGATCATGAAAGTTGATAGGGAGGTTGGTCATCACCAGCAGATGACCGGTATTGATTTTGAGGTCTGTATGTCAAAGGTCAAAGTCACAGTGACCCTGAATAGTAGAACGGTTTCCGGATGATAACTCAAGAACACTTGAGCTTAGGATCATGAAATTTGATAGGGAGGTTGGTAATGACCAGTAGATGACCCCTATTGATTTTGAGGTCAGTATGTTAAAGGTCAAGGTCATAGTGACCCTGCACAGTAAAATGGTTTCCGGATGATAACTCAAGAACACTTAGGCCTAGTGTCACAAAAGTTGATAGAGAGGTTGGTCATCACCAGCAGATGACCCCTATTGATTTTGAGGTCAGTATGTCAAAGGTCAAGGTCACAGTGACCAGGAACAGTAAAATGGTTTCCAGGCAATTACTCTAGAACACTTGGGCCTAGTGTCAGGAAAATTGATAGGTTGGCCATGACCAGCAGATGACCCCTATTGATTTTGAGGTCATTAGGACAGAGGTCAAGGTCACATTGACCAGGAACAGTTAATACTGTTTCTGATCTTCTTGTCCAAAACCATAGGGCCTAGGGCTTTGATATTTGGTATGTAGCAAAATCTAGTGGTCCTCTACCAAGATTGTTCAGATTATTTCCCTGGGGTCAAATATGGCCCCTGCCCGGAGGTCACATGGTTTATATAGACTTATATAGGAAAAAACTTTGAAAAACCTCTTGTCCAAAACCACAGGGCCTAGGGCTTTGATATTTTGTATATGACATCATCTAGTGGTCCTCTACTAAGACTGTTCAAATTATTCCCCTAGGGTCAAATATGGCTCCACCCTGGGGGTCACATGGTTTACATAGACTTATATTGGAAAAAAGTTTGAAAATCTTCTTGTCCAAACCACAAAGACTATGGCTTTGATATTTTGTAATGTAGCATCATTTAGTGGTTCTCTACCAAGTTTGTTCAAATTATCCCTCTCAGGTCAAATATGGTCCCGCCCCAGGGGTCATATGGTTCATATAGACTTATATAGGGAAAAACTTAGAACCTTCATGTCCATGAATTGCATCATTCAAGTTTGGACCACATGTATAGTTTTGAGTGGCAAGATGAACCTTGACATGAGTTGACCTTGACCTTGACCTAGTGACCTACTTTCACATTTATGTAGCTACAGCCTTCAAATTTGGACCACAAGCATAGTTTTGTGTACTGAAATGAACTTTGATCTTGAGATTGACATAGTGACCTACTTTCACATTTCTCAAGCTACAGGCTTCAAATTTGGACTGCTTGCATATTTTTGTGTTCTGAATTGAAATTTGACATTGATTTTTACCTGTTACCTATTTCTCAAGCTACAGCCTTCTACCGAAATGAACTCTGACCTTGAAATTGATCTACTTTCACATTTCTGAAGGTACAGGCTTCAAATTTGGACCACTTGCATAGTTTTGTGTTCCGAAATAAAATTTGACCTTGATTTTGACCTAGTGACCTACTTTCACATTTCTCAAGCTACAGCCTGCAAATTTGAACTACATGCATAGTTTTGTGTACCGGAATGAACTTTGATCTTGAGATTGACATAGTGACCTACTTTCACATTTCTCAAGCTACAGGCTTCAAATTTGGACGGCATGCATATTTTTGTGTTCTGAATTGAAATTTGACATTGATTTTTACCTGTTACCTATTTCTCAAGCTACAGCCTTCTACCGAAATGAACTCTGACCTTGAAATTGATCTAGTGACCTTTCACATTTCTCAAGCCACAGCTTTCAAATTTGGACCACATACACATTGTTTTGTACCGAAATGAAATTTGACATTGATTTTGACCTTGAGCTGGTCTTGAAATTTGGAACATTCAAAAATGGCTCAGTGGATGGCGCCATGATCACTCTGTAATCTCTTGTTAGGTTAATAGGTTAAAGGTCAAGGTCAAATTAAACCAGAATGGTAGAACTTTTGTTTACAGAGAGCATATAATTTCTGTTCCTTGTGCAATTACTGAATGCATCAAGGGGGGCATTTCGTGTTCGACGAGCTCTTGTTTCGTTTATTCTCTTACAAATGTCCGGCAATACTAAAGTTTTAAACACTTCCTCGTCGGATAGTTTCTGTTTCCCAGTTTTCAGTAATTTAGCCCTCATTTTTTGGCAAAAATAGCCCTGACTTTAGCCTTAATTTTTTGCCAAATAGTCCTTGAAAGCCTGAAGTTACTATCTCCAAAACTAATGCATATACTGGATTGAAACTCTATAGATATTTTAACATTTAGGGTAATATTCCTGCTTCAGGGACATCAGTTCAAATAGTTGAGCATTGGCTGTCTTACGGACAGCTCTTGTTATTTCTTGATATACAAAATGCATAGTGAATGTAAATATTCTTAAAACAGCTGGAAAGATTTCTTGCCTGAAGAATTTGTTGTCACTTAAAGGCAGATGATTCTTTCGAACACAAACAGTCACACTGGAGCCTTCATTTGAGCATTAACACCTAAATTAGCAGAATCTGGTTTAGAAAATTCATTTTGAATATACTACAGCGGGTTTATGGTTGTTCCCAGTTTTACCTTTATATTTCATTGATCAGTTCTATTTTCATACATGGCAGGTCACTTGTGCAGACCAATGATCATCTGTTGAAGGAGCTAGATGAATCAAGACAGCGGCACCAACATGAAGTGGAGCAATTAAACTGGAGCTATAATCAGTTAAAAAAATCAATGCTGGGTACCAGCACACATACATACAAGGGAGATAATAATGCTTCAGCAATATTGTACGATAGTGATAATTAGATATGAATTGAAATAAACTTTAATTATTGAAATTAGAAAGCTGTGCATGTGACATCTTGACCTCAGTAATAACCTAATAAAACCATGTTTGTTTTCTCAGAGGTCAGAAGGAGAAATGGAGTTTCTTTGAAATGAATAGTTTCTGATTATACCGTTGTATTGACTGTGATAAAGTTAAAAATGAAATTCAGTCAAGACTTGGCCTTGCTCTTAAAAGGTTTGGCCTGAGAATCAATTATGGCCTGAGTTAAATACTTTGTATCATTCATTGTTACGGACCCAGTAAACAAAATTCTGGGGAATTATGTCCCATTGTCATGAAGAAATCTGTGATATGTAAATACTAAGATCTGGGTTTTTTTTAATATATTCAGTCATGTTATAAAAAATCGATGTTTCTTGCTGTGATAAGTTTAAGTTAACACTCCTGAACAAAATCATACTTCATGTTCCAGTGAATTTAACCACAAAGAATCAATGTTGTGTCCCCATTTACACAGACTTTGCTGTTTATGAAAGTGTATTCAGTTGTATTAAGCAGATTTATAACAGGAGAGTAATGAACAATATGTGTATAGTTAATCATGTTATTCAGAAAAGTGTGCAATTTTTATTCACAAGCCTAAACATATATACATTTGTAGTTTGTGTGTTACTCTGATTCATATAGATTGGTAATACATTATATCATTTTTCTTTCCTAATTATTTATTGTTATTTTCTCATCTGTACCATTGAAAAGGTAAGGTAATACTTTAAGTGACCTGATGCAGACTTCTTTGTTTTCTACACACAAAGGAAATACCTTTGAAATCTTGACCATGTCCCTTTTGCTGGGGAATAAAGCATTTTTAGCAAATTAATTTTGTGTATGCTTGTTATTTTGTTATTGGCAATGTAGAAGAGCTTATAAAATTGCATGAGAATTTCTAGGAACAGAATCTCATTTTTTTTGCTGAATTCAAATGCATGTTATATTCTGGTTTTTCGCTTTGGCTGCCAATTTACATTAGAATGGTACATTTTATAAGACATATGCTGGAAGACTTAAACTCATCTACATTGTTTTGGTCAACTTCCTTTTGCTGTGTGAAAAAAATTCAATACTGGACATAATAAAACTTGAGAAGTTTTCAATGTAGATGACATACTGCGGGGTATGTCCAGTAGTGTCACAAGCCAGTATATTTACAAAATGCCTGTCATATTTTTTGGAACTTTTGCTAATATTAGAAGAAATTGGATTGCTTTTCTTCCAACTGAAATTTTTTATGTTAAACTGGAAATGTAAAGGTTGTTTCCTTCTACAACACATTTGTTCAGTTCTGTTGGTGTTTTAGTATAAATATGATTAATTGGTTGTTTTTGTTTGGAAGCATTTGATATAGAAAATGGAGTTACCTTGCTTGTCATTAGAAACTTCGACTACACACTGAGCAAAATTTCTAACTACCACCTGGATTTTTCATTTCTTGAGAAAAAATTAATTTATACAATGTAACATTTATTAAAATGTTCCATGACTGATGTCAGTAGAAAATGTCATCAAAAACAAGTGAGTGGTTCAGTCGGTACACATCATTAGAAGGTGGTCAGTCACACATAAACAAAATCTTATGACATTTTTCACTTTTGATGTATTCTATCAGAGATTTATTTAAGGAACAGAAAGACTCATTACATAAAATAAGTTCCATATCAGAAATTTATATTTTACCTTTTTATAAAATTTTCTAAATTACACCCCCACCCCTTTACTGTGAAAGTATTGGGAAAGCTGAGTATTTCTTTTGATTTCATTGTAATTTCTAGTTTTACAATTGCATTTAATAGACAATGATGTTTCAACAACCTGAACCAAAGTACAAGTTTTTAAGTGTCCTAATTTAGTTATTGTGCGCACCCCCTCCCCCCTCATGAGTGGTGGGGGCATATAGATTTGCTCTTGTCCGTCCTTCCGAAAATGTGTCGCATCTAGCTCCAAAATTATTTGACCTAGAGTCACAGAACTTTACAGGAATGTTGGTCAGCATGTGTAGTTGTGCACCTGGGGTTTAGCGTCCGGATTCATTCAGTATTGTATGAGTTATGGCCCCTGACTTTGTAAAAATTGGTCATTTTAGTGTTGTATCGCGCCTAGCTTCGAAAGTTTTTGACATAGAGTCACAAAACTTCACAGGAATGTTGGTCAGCATGTGTAGTTGTGCACCTGGGGTTTCGCGTCCAGATTCATTCAGTATTGTAGGAGTTATGGCCCCTGACTTTGTAAAAATTGGTCATTTTAGTGTTGTGTCGCGCCTAGCTTTGAAAGTATTTGACGTAGAGTCACAGAACTTTACAGGAATGTTGGTCAGCATGTGTAGTTGGGCACCTGGGGTTTCGTTTCCAGATTTATTCAGTTTTGTAGGAGTTATGGCCTCTGACTTAGTAAAATATTGGTCATTTTAATGTTGTGTCGCGCGTAGCTCCAAAAGTATTCGACCTAGAGTCACCAAAGTTTACAGGAATGTTGATCAGCATGTGCAGTTATGCACCTGGGGTTTCGCGTCCGGATTCATTCAGTATTGTAGGAGTTATGGCCCCTGACTTATTTTGTTTTTTAAGTTTTTTCATTACACAAGAGCAGACTTCTTGTCCAGACTTACTCAAAAAAAAAAGTTTGTGAAACATGTATGTTAAAATGTACTTGACCTAGAATCATAAAACATTATAGGATTGTTTTATAGCCTGTGAAGTGTCCTCTTTAGGATTTTACTCAGCTAGGCCAGAATTAGGGCTAACTAAGTGAAAAATACACATAAGGTTCTTAAGTTTGTGTTGCAAACATCTTAAAAAATATTTAACCTGAGTCATAAAACTATGTTACAGTGGCAGGAGAGGGGCACCTGTGTCCTATGGACACACATCTAGTTTTCAGTTTATCTTGATTGTGCAACTAAAGATTTGCATGTTTTTTTTGTGAATATGGAAGATGCATCTAGCTATTGCAGAAGGTACTAACATAATCGCCCAAAGTCGTTAATAACAAGCAATTGCCTTACAAAAATATTGAAATATTTTTGTCTTAAGAAACTATTAAAAGTTAAACCTACTAAAAATACTATGTTTTCTACAAAAGATAGTTAAAAATCAGCAACACCACTTCACTTGTTTAGGCGGTATGCCTTATGAAATATACTGCTCTTGTTCGTATTTTTGCTTTAAGATACATACATTATGTAACATTTAGGTGCACTAATTCACGATTTTATGGATACATACAGACAAGAAATTATTCGTGGTTGAAGCTATAACTATGTATACGACTTCTGATAATCATGGTTACCTCTTACATTATAAGTTAACGTTGGCTTCGAGTTATAAAAGAATATAACCTCGCAAGTTTGCTAGTAAATTTTATTGAACGAACATTTAACTGCTACAAAACATATTTAAATACATTAACAAAAGGTAAATTGCAAACATAATTGGCTCATAAAATCATAGATACACTCTTACGATACCATAAACATATATATTTGTTAGAGCAATTTGAATATTTTATGCGTCCTGCTTGTAAGTTAAGATACACTACAAAAGTAACGTAAGTATCATTAGATTGAATGACATGGGTATGAGAGAAAAATACATTCAAGTTAGATGTATTATGTGGCAAATATGATTGTTATTTACCAACATTATGTGTCTGATAACACAAATTTAAGTTCATTTAATAAAGCTTTTCTTGGAAACATTTATGAAAATCTACCATAACTCGTATTAAACTTGTCAAATCATAAAACATACAACTTTACCAGAATACTTCTTTACAACAAATGTTTCTGTTGTGGTTGTACTTTTGTAATGAAACCGTTGACATATAATCAGCATAATCTTATGCACAATATGACAATAAAGTCTTGGTTTACCATCTGATCAGAAATATGCTGATGGTAACGTATGTATCCCAACTTAAGTATAACGATTCAATTCATTTGCAGGCACCAAATATCGTTTTCAGTATTGCCATCAAATTAAAGCCGTCCATTGTAAATCAAAAGAACAAATATTTCTTACGACTGTCAAATTAATGATTCGTATTTTCAAAGCCGGCTTTGATAATCTCGTCCTCTTGTATATTTGTAAGGTGGCAGCCCTTATAGCAAGTGCTTTTGTCGCTGTATCTATGAATCACACAACGTCAAGCTGTATATAATGATATGCACGCCAAACAATGCTTATTCAAATATTAAAAAAATAAATGTAACCACAAGTCACCGTGTCTGAAATATTTCCAAAAAATGAAGAACAGATGATTTTATTTAAGTTGAGCACCACTGCATTCATGCACCAAGCATCACCACAATCCGACAGTTCTACATATAAAATTTCTTTCAGAATGAACAGTTTTGTTAAGTCTGTATTTACTGTAAAGACTTTTTCAAAATCTATTTACATTCTTGAAAAATGATTTAAAAGTGTATCATGCTTGGAACAAAAGTTTATGCCCTTTTACTGGAAGATTTTTACCTTAACAGTAAATAAAGGTAGCTGATTTATTTTTACGGCAGAGATTAGTTTTGAGGTATCAATTTTAACAGAAAACGATAAAAAAAAAGTAATGTTACGTGGCGTACATTCTAAGTCAGCAATACAGACACTATCATTTCGGTTAAAAGCCCGAGCTGGAACAACCAAAGCCTATTCAACAACTAAGAAACAGAATCTCCAGACTACGAAAGAAACCTGGTACATTTTCACAAGGAATGTATAATGTCATCTTGACAGTCTGTTTATTTGGTTTTTTTTCTTATTTTCTCTCCTCCCTTCATTGTTTGTCCAAGGATTTAGCAGGGAGGTAGTATTTTCACTGTCTGATACTCTCCTTTTCAAGGAGCGCACTGCCTTTAGCTTTCTCACGTTCACGATACTTCTTTTGAACTTCAGCCCATGTTTACTTGATGTGCAACCCACCACAAGTCAACAATGAGTAATGTAATTATTACTGATATACGAGTAATTATTACTGATATACGCACACATACACCAATAACGAATGTATTGATACATACGTTACCGATCACTGTGCTATATTGTGCCACGGGTATGCTGTTTCCATTCATTTTGTTTTTAATAAAATGTCAAATATGTATCTTTATAATAAAAATTCAATGACATACGACCAGTTTTGTAAACGAAACCTTATAATAAGAAATAAATATCAACGCATGTTTTATCATATTTTAAAAATAGAATTTGCATGACATGTTTTGAACAAAAATAGTGTTAAAAACAAAACTTTTCAGCAAATTTAAACACCGGAGTGTTTTATCTTGGAACCTTAACTTCAAAAAAATAAAAGAAGCCTTATGTTGTATAAAATGGAGAGTCAATAAAATATCAAGTATCTAAGATACTTACGTTACCATACGTAACGTGTGTATCAATAGTTTGTACAGTGTTTATGGCGTACTCAGTATGTATAACAACACAAATTAAATTCAAACAAACAATATGACTGTCATGTAATCACAAACAGATTTTACTTTAAGATATATCAAATTTACTTACTATTTATACCGTACGTTATCAGGGGAGCCCGTTGGACATTTTCAGAAAAAGACAATACATCTTCAAGGACAAATGTGCGACTTTACATGTGTGAAATCTGCGTCTTATGACGTAGACGATACAAAGTGATGACATTATCAATTAAAACAGTGACACTTTCTTGTTTATGTTATTTTAAATTAGGCTGGTCACGTTTGTATCGATCACGTTTGTATCATTTTGCCATTTCTAATGCCACTTGAATTAAGAAGGACCTCTGCTTCATAATAGATTTATTGAAAATGCATGCACTGTTTTGGCATGAAAAAACTACACTTAGTTCAACATGAATTGCTGTGATTTTTAATGTCTTAGAATAAAGGTAACATTTGTATCATGGAAAGTGGAATCTTTACATAAGGAAAATTTAAGTGAAAAATATATCACTACTTAGTATATCTTGTATCAAATATTATAGCCTGTAGTTGTAATGAGACTAGAAATAACCTTAAAAAGCACATAAAACGCTATTTTTCATACGTCAAGCTTATATATTCATAGTAGAATAGATGCATAACGTAAGTATCCCATCATCGGCGTCATACCTGTTTTATTGTTTAGAAATCGTAATAACACAAATATGCACATTGTGAAGCAGTTATTAGTAATAAGGGAATATGTATTTTTTGCATTTACTAAAAAATCCGTCATTAACTCTAAAAGAGATCGAGCGTTGTTAATTTTTGTGTAAAACTTGCACGTGGCGTCAGTAACGTATGTATCATTTTAAACTGTCTTTAGTGATTTTTTTTAGATTATGGATCAGATAAATGTAATTGATATTAGGTAACAAGTATGAACATGTATTTATTGAAATTCTAGTATATTTAATTTGCCCCTGATGCCTATGTTTAAACGACCACGGTAAGGAACACTCAATTGTTCGTCATTAACGACTTTGGGCGAATATACTAGGTGCAAGAATCCCTTATCTGAGGTGTTGTTATTGTGAAATGTTTTCAAGGTTGTGTAATTTTGTCAGCTGTTCTGACATTACTACCAAAGTTTTCTGTGTAAGTACAACATTGCCTTTACAAATGTATTAACATTGGAACTGTGAGATTACATGTACATGTATTATTTTGCTAAAAATATTTCAGTACTCAGGTGGTCAGTTGAAAACTTTGTTGTGTGAACTAGTTTTTTTTCCCCAATCTTAGATCAGGTATATATATTTTTTCTATGTTAGTTGGTATAAAAATTGTTTGCTTCATAGATGTGTTTGAGCAACTGACAGACTGGAAAAATGTTGCATATTAAAAGTAAAAATGCAAGCAACATTTTAAGAATCTTGCCATTTATTACTGTTCTGTAGTGTTAAGTATGTTTTGTGTTCCCTAACTGGAGATGGCATTTTATCCCTAATCATAGTTCATGTTCAGGCAGAAAATAAAAAATAATATTTTTGCATGATTGTCGTGTTATATTTCATTCCAGATAAAGTATGAGCATTCTTTGGGTTTATAAAACTAGGTCTATATTCGGGACAAATTCTGAAACGGGAATAAGGGCATTTTCGTATTAAGAAATATTCAACAGTAAAAAAGTGAATATGCAAGGTCATAAAAACAAATAGTCTGGTTTCCTATTACCTTTATACAAGTTATGTAAGGAATATTTATTTTTGAGCCCCATGTGGTTCTGGGACGATCTGTCTATGAAAAGAATTGGAACCCTTGCCTTACCCTTGCATAATCGTAAGAGGCGACTAATAGGTTCTTAACACTTGGTTTTGCAGTATGTGATTCCAGCAGGTATGCAAATTTTGATTCCATACCTCATTTTTATTAATCCCCTGCCACAAGTGGTGGGGGGTTATAGGAATGGTCTCCGTCCGTCCTTCCGTCCGTCCGTAACACTTTCGTGTCCGCTCCATATCTCCTAAACCCCTTGAAGGATTTTTATGAAACTTGGGTCAATGATCACCTCATCAAGACGATGTGCAGAACCCATGAGTCAGCCTTGTCAGCTCAAGGTCAAGGTCACAACTCCAGGTCAAAGGTTTGAGCCTTCCATTTTGTGTCCGTTCTATATCTCCTAAACCCCTTGAAGAAATTTTATAAAACTTTGGTTAAATGATCACCTCATCAAGACGATGTGCAGAACCCATGAGTCGGCCATGTCAGCTCAAGGTCAAGGTCACAACTTAGGGTGAAAGTTTTGAGCCTTCCATTTTGTGTCTGCTCTATATCTCCTAAACCCCTTGAAGGAGTTTCATCAAACTTGGGTCAAATGATCACCTCATCAAGGCAATGTGCAGAACTTATGAGTCAGCCATGCTGGCTCAAGGTCAAGGTCACAACTGAAGGTCAAATGTTTGAGCCTTCCATTTTGTGTCTGCCCTGTATCTCCTAATTCCCTTGAAGGATTCATATGAAACTTGGGTCAAATGATCACCTCATGAAGGCAATGTGCAGAACTCATGAATCAGCCATGCCAGCTCAAGGTCAAGGTCAAAACTCAAGGTCAAAGGTTTTAGCCTTTCATTTCTTGTCCGCTCTATATCTCCTAAACCCCTTGAAGGAATTTTATAAAACTTTGGTCAAATGAACACCTCATCAAAACGATGTGCAGAACTTATGAGTCAGCCATGCCGGTTCGAGGTCAAGGTCACAGGGTGAAAGGTTTGAGCCTTCCATTTTGTGTCCGCTCTGTATCTTCTAAACCCCTTGAAGGATTTTAATCAAACTTGGGTCAAATGATCACCTCATCAAGACATTGTGCAGAATTTATGAGTCAGCCATGTCAACTCAAGGTCAAGGTCACAACTCAAGGTCAAAGGTTTGAGCTCTGTATCTCCTAAACCCCTTGAAGGATTTTCATGAAACTTTGGTCAAATGATCACCTCATCAAGACATTGTGCAGAATTCATGAGTCAGCCATGTCAGTTCAAGGTCAAGGTCACAGCTGAAGGTCAAAGGTTTACCCTTTCACTATCCATAGCATTGGCGGGGGATTTAGCTGTCTTTCAGACTGCCTTGTTTCAATGTAAATGAGATGTGGAACCAAACTTTGTAGTCCTGTTTGGCGCCATATAACCTATACTGTGTTGGTGCGCTGTAAAACCCAAATAAATAAATAAATTTATTTTTGAAGAAATTTACACTATAACATACCGTACGTTCTAGCATATAAGGTGCACTCGCTTTTAAGACGCATCCCGAAATTGGACATGCAATCTGGAGTCTTTTCCACTAACCCTCGTATAAGACGCGGTCATTTTTTTTATATCAACAATGTCAAATATTTGTAGAAATGCATTATTTTTCGAACATTCTGTGTTTTGGGATAAATAAAATGGTAGATATCGCTGATTTTTTTTTTTGTAAAAAAATGCAAACATAATCAGCTTATATACAATTATTTTTCTATGATAAACACATTGAAATGAATTAGAAACGGAGAACTTACGTCTACAAAACAGCCGAAATTTTGACGATATTTGCCGATGTTACACAATGAAATAAAGTATTTTTAAAAATATATTTTTGTGTATAATAAAATGCATATGAATAAGCAAGATACGGCAGGTGAGAGTAGTATAAAGTTTTCAAACTGCTACACCACACATTCAAGATTTAAAGAAAGGATGAAGAAAATGGTTCTTTTATAAAGTATATGAAAATGAACATGATTGACTTTCTAGAAAAGTATATTTTACAAAAAGCACTTATATATATAGTAACTTTCAATACTGAACATGAACTTACAGAGAGCGAATAAACCAAGGTAATCAAAAACAGTAGATTCAATAAAACTTCATACTATGTTAATCAATCAATAATCAACCCTTTGACAAATATTATTATCAGGTTCCTGTCTCAAAGGTCAAGGTCACAGTTATGGGTCAAAGGTCATTTTAGAGCTTGTCCAGGCCATAACTTTGATAAGTACGGAGCAGTCTTTTTCTTCTTTGGCGTAAATGTTCACCTCTATGAGACGGAGTGTTATGCACAAACCTCGGGTCCCTATCTCAAAGGTCAAGGTCACACTTACCTACAATCTTACTAGTTGAACAACAGTTTATAGATCATTTATTGACCTTGACTGTAAACCTTTACTAGAAGGTCAGTAAGTGATTTTTAAACTATTTATAGTCTGCTAGACTGTCATAAGGTAATCATTAGCATCACTATATTTGCCAAATGAATGATCAACTTCACACTTCATACTGATCAACTGGTAACTTTAAAAACTGATTTATAATGGTAATGACACCTAGTGTGCAGTAAGGTAGTGCTAAATGCACAAAAGCCATAGCTTTAGGCATAAAAAAAGGATTGTTTGTTTCCGATAAAATGCTCAAAAAAATTAGGGTATGTCGGTCAATAGCTATACATAGCTAATGTTGTCTGTATATTACCACCGACTTTAAATAAAATTTGTATCTTGTATCTAGGGTAGGTAGATCAGTATTTTTTTTTTTTATTAAGTTGGACTTTTTGGAAATTATTTTTGTGTCCAAAAATGCAAATAAGGGGGTTATGCCTTTAGAGCATCAGTAAGTTGATTTCTAACATCACTGATGATGTTTAAAGCATAAAATGTGAAATTTTAAAAAAGTAGAAATAAATTTATCCAAGGCCATAAAGACATTTAGGGTCAGGCCAAAAATTTAGGGTAGGTCAGAATACTGGAAACATTTTTTTAGGCCTTATCAGAACAACATTGTTTGAGCATGAATTTCACAAAGAACAACTGCAGGAAATGAACATTTCTGGTCTTGTAATGAAGAATTTAGCTAACATGTACCTGTTATACTAAATCAAATGAAAATAGTAAGTACACCTGGAGCCCAAAAGTGTCCATTTCCAAGCACAAGTGTTCATTTAGCTGAGATCAAACACTTCTGTACAGTCCAACAGGGGAAGGCTATTTTTAAGAAGCTGCATTATATACTGTGCTTATTGAGATTGAGAAAATATCGAAACACTTCAAAGAGCTGCCTCTTATTAAGACAAAGTACATTTAACAAAATTTGACAATTACTACAGTTTAGATAGAGTAATAGTATATCAAAACTTCAACGAAGTATAAAAGGGATACAGTTTTTGGAATATTTTCAAGTAATATGTGCCACCTACTATTTTTCAACAGACTGTTGTGACATTTTCACAGAAATTTTCTGACAGACTGGTATTTTTTCAGTTTTCTATTCTGCTGATGTTTGTCTTAAAACATGACCACTAACGTTGCTTTTTCAGCAGAGCACAAAAATGACGTACTTGAAAGGTTTTTAAGCAGCGTTTTCCAGCGAAAATAAAGCACAGCAAAAATTTTTTTATTTATTTTCGAATTTGTCT
Source organism: Mercenaria mercenaria (assembly GCF_021730395.1). Lineage (NCBI taxonomy): Eukaryota > Metazoa > Mollusca > Bivalvia > Venerida > Veneridae > Mercenaria > Mercenaria mercenaria. The sequence continues at coordinate 42,388,065 of NC_069366.1, read as the reverse complement.
GAAAATTATCTCTCCAATGATATATAATTTATCAAGTTTACATTGATGTCACATCGGAGGCAAACAGTTTATGAATGCAAAACACGTTAAACTATATAACGTCGAGTTTCACCCGAAATTTCGCGTGAAGACGCATATATTAAAAAAAAACTAGAATTTGAATAAATTTGAACAAGCATGAAAAATTTCATTCACTATCGATTCCTTAAAAGAACAAGAGTTGTAGGAGGACAGCAACGCTCGACTATTCAACAGCCTTGTCAATTGAATGAATACAAAAGTCGAAAAATGGGCAAAATTTTGTACAAATGCAAAACAGGGTTTACGGAACCTACACAGTGCTTATCAGCTCATGACAGTGGACAAGTGTTGAAGTTTCAATCCATTCCCATCAGTGGGTACTGAGATACCACCTTACATATAAAAACTTAACCAAAAACAGTTAAGTTGAAAAAGGGGCATAATTTTGTAAAAATGCAAAGTAGAGATATTGAACCTATGTACTGCCAATGACAATGAACAAGTTTATGAAGTTTCAATCCATTCCCATGAGTGGATACTGAGATACCAGCTTACATACAAAAACCTAACCAAAAACTGCTAAGTCGAAAAAGGGGCATGATTTTGAAAAAATGCAAAGTAGAGTTAAGTGCATGTCAGATCATGACAGTGAACAAGTGTGTGAAGTTTCAATCCATTCCCATTAGTGGGTACTGAGATACCAGCTTACATACAAAACCTTTAGTCGTAAAAAGGGGATAATCTAGTAAAAATGCATAATAGACTTATGGAACCTGTGCAGTGTAAGTGAGTTTATCACAGTGAAAAAGTGTGTGAAGTTTCAATCCATTCCTAAAAGTGGTTACTGAGATACCAGACGCTGACGCGGACGCCGACGCATGGGCGAGTCTAGACTGGCTCCCGTCCCTATGTTTGTTCTTATTTACATATATATGTTTATTCATTAAGAGGGAAGTAACTCCAGCAGGTTGTTTCTACACTGACATTTTTATTGCCCCTGGCTCCGAACATAGGTATGGTTCAGCCATCAGATAAAATGTGCTATTTTAGAGGCTTAAGATTTTCTTGACATATAAAAGAATAACCATGCAGCCAGGGAGCCAGGCTAGGGCGAGTCCAATAGCTCTACTATTCTTTGAATAGTCGAGCTAAAAATGGGGGGGGGGCGGGGTCACCGTTTTAGATTTCACTCTATTTTCCGTTGCGCTTCCCCTACCCCCAGTGAAAATAACGACGTTTTTATTCGTATTTCATAAATATACATTAATTCAAATTTAGCTTCTGTTTCTGTGGTAGATATAATGAAATAAATGATATAATGAAGATATTAATTTATGAAATTCTTTATATAGATGAATATTTTCGAGAAAATGCTCTCCCGTGCATGCACAATAGTCCTGATGACGTACCATTTTGGTCAAAAGTCTGAAATCGCTCGAGCGATATTTTAATACACGTTGAGCGTGTATATTTACACTTTCAGCATGCAAATATACACGTTCACCTTATAAATATACTGGTTAGGAACCATTTACCGGACAGGACCAGTTTCCGGACACATGCAATATCCGCTTTATTTCGTTGTTATTCATGTTATTGTTTAATCTAGAACATTTAGATGTTTGTTCTTCATGTCTACAACAAACCATTATTTTATAAGGCTGTATAATGTTTGGGATTTTGATGATAACTCACCTGCGTTTACGAAACAACTTTCTGTCTTAACGGGGCATGAAGATAGCATTGCGCATGCGCAGTAGTTCACACATACCGAGATATCAAGTGTGGAAGAAATAATCAAACTACATAATGATTATCTGCTTATAACTTGTTCTACTTTTAATTTTACGCTAAATGTTACGTAAAATGCAGGGCTGTCGATTTTTGCACTAATTTTATTCTATTTCTATTGGAATTATCAAGGATTCGTGTTAGACGAAATTCGAGTTTTTTATAATCAACCTCGGTTTGCTTTCGTAGCTGCTATTGAACGTCGGGTTATGTTTCAAGTGCAATTTTGAAGAGATGAATGATTAAAAAATGTGCAGAAATAGTTTAATTACTTATTTTTATATCAAATTAACAACAAAACACCTTCAAAATATTTGTCCGGAAATTGGTTTACCTGACGGGAAAAATACCTCATTTTAGTGACCCCATTTGAGGCCCCACGGAACCCATATTTTACGTCACAACGCGATGCTGATTACAACATCGGATGCAGAAGGGGCTGAAGTTTGTGCAGTGTGGACTTCATTTATGTCAAATATTTTTTTTAAGAATTAATGGAGCCGAAATATGAAAATGTGTCCGGAAAATGGTTCCCAACCAGTACACGATTAACGTGTATTTTACACACTGGCCGTATAAAATACACGCTCAGCGCGTAAATTTACACCGTTAGCGCGTAGTTTTGTTGACCCGTTTCCAATATTAGAACCAATTAAAAATTGAGTTTACAATCTAACAAAAGATTTTTTTTCACAAATGCTCTTGCATTTGATATTTTTGCAAATATAAATTGGTTAAAACGCGTTATCATATAACATTTGATTTCCTTCCTTGATTGATTCTTTATAAACATCAGGTATTCTACTGTGTTCTGTTATTTATCTGTATACTTAAAGTAAAAATATTTTCAAAATCGGTCGCTTTGTTGTATTATTCTATATTGTTATCAACGGTTAAACAAGAAATATCTTTAAAAATGATGGTCGGCGAATTGTAATAAGGAAAAAAGTTTATGAATTTTTCATCTAACATTCATCTTTCATCTAACATTTTTCAAATTGCAAAACTAAACACCGCACTTTAACAATTTAAATGGTTCTCTTTTAAATTTTCGCAAAGGTTTCGTAGGGTTGCAATTTTGTTTCGTTTATCCTTAGACGAATAATTACAGCAGTAGTTTGATGAAGATTCATGAAGCGGTTCATGAGAAGAGGTCATTAAACGTGTTTATATTTTTAGCTAAATTGGTCCCTATCCCCATTTGTAACAAAATAGCAGGAGACCTTACGATATTGTTACACATCGAGTTTGATAAAAAATCCATTACATTTTAGTGGTTAATGCGAAGAAAGGCATATCTACTTTTAGCTATAGTGGTCCCTAATAGGGCCCAAGTTCCTATGTAGGGATAATACACGTTTTTTTGTGTATTAACGTCTGCAGAAGCCCGCGGGAGACCGAAGGTCGAGGTCACAAACATATCCCAAGGGCTTCTGCAGGCGTTAAATACACAAAACAAACGTGTATTGTCGCTATTCTTGCATAAAAAAACGTTACACGACGACTAAATGCATTGTTTTCATATGTGATGACTTGACGATTCCGGTACATTTTTTATTTACCATTCTTGTTGTTCTTGGAAGCGAGATTTGAAGGTTTTTGAGCATCTTATTTTTATTTTTAGTTATTACAAACGTTACATTACACATAATTTTGCATATAACTAAAAACTTTGATAAACAGGAACACAATTATTTTAAGAATAACAACTTTACATTCGAATTATTTTGATTACGAACAAACAGAGTACGGATGAGTACGAAGCTAGTGACTAGCTTTCGAGGTTTATTATATGAATTCTGCGAACAATCAGGTAAAAACAAACCGACTGATACTAACAAAAATCATTAATATAATACCTAAAACCGGGCAATAGCACAAGTTACACGCGATACTTATTTATTCACAGTTATTTATACTGAACAGACGCTTTGTAAAGGGAGTAAACTCTAAGAGAAGCTAGTGCGTACATTGATGGGGGCAGTACGTTTGGGGTTGGAAACTGATACAGCTAAACATACTATGGATTACATTGTATCTATAATACTACAAGAAGAGGTTATTATGGAAGAAACAAGATGCAGATGCCAAATATCAGTCTGCGCAGAAATACATACATACGTCCCTGGCAAAGCATTTCAAAAATAAAAATCATGTATTAACAGCACGTGAATTGCCTTGTTTGCACACGATTTTTCTCCCGTTTATACATGGGCGGATCCAGTGAAAAAAGTAGTTTTTATGCAAGAATATCAATAAATTTGGAAGAGGACCTTATAATGATGCTCCAAACCAAGTATGACAAAGATCCACCAAGCCGTTCATGAGACGCTGTATAAAGGCATTTCTAGTTTTAGCTCTAGCAGCCCCTAAAAGGGGTCAAATGTCCCAGCTGAACAAAGTTGGCTGCGGGCCTAATAAATATGCTACAAATCAAGTTTGATTAGAATAGATCTACATGAGAAAAAATCAAAGGATTGTTTTATTTATTATTTTTATTTAAGAAATAATAAATCTGTTCCTATATTTTATCAGTTAATAAAATATGGGCAGGAGTTTGGATGCGTTATAATTAAATCACGAGTGCGTAGCACGAGTGATTTAATCATTCGCATCCAAACGACTGCCCATGTTTTATTAATTGATAAAATTATTGGAACATATTTATTATTTCGATTCTAACAACGCAAATAATTCGCATTTTACAGTACTACATTTTCAGCGTAATACGTCATTCGGGTCATATGCTGTTACAATTTACCCCCTATGGTTAGAAAGAGTTGCATAGCCAATGGAACGTATAGATATTTGTTTCTTTTTATCAGAATTTTGAGAAGTATTTATAATTTAGTAATCTAACAGCTCGCAAACTATTTATGAAGAGAATCATCAAATTAAGCGAGTTGACCCTGTGTTACAAGTTACAAGCTTAACTTTATATGACGTCACATCATTATGACGTCATACATTATGTCATACATTTATGACGTCACCGCTGAATCTTAATTAAGCTAATTGAATTCGCTCGTAGAGATCGAAACGTGTTTTACGGTCCTACACATATTAAGTCAGTATGACTTTTTATCATATTTATGTTTTTGAAATGCTGTTTTCAACCGTTTGGCCCTGAAATAATTTGTATGTAATGGACCTGAAGTAGAATCTCTTATGCCACAATCATAGGGGGTGAAATGTAACAGCCAACCATATTTTATCGTAAATTCATGTATAGGCGATTTCGCTATATGTTTATATAGCAATTGCTGCAGATCGTGTTAGAATTATTTCTAAAATAGGCCAACTGATCCCGCTTTAACAAATGCATATTCACTATTCATGAATCTTTGGACAATGACGTCACACATATAAACAGTGAAGGTCAAGCAAAACATACAATTGTAATTATTTCAATATTTCTGTTTCATAAGCAAAGTTTGACCGCTGTCATATCACATTGATAAACTGTATGCAGCATACCTTCATTTCAGTGTAAATGAGATTCAATCATTATATAGCATATATATAATAAAACAGATTTCAACTGAGTTCAATATTTGCATACCATACTAAAGAAAAATATTCATATATAATAAATCAGTTAAATAATTTATAACAAATATATCAAAGCAAACAAGTACTCATTTTAATATGCAATCTGAATAAGTCACAAAAGCAAGAAACCTTTTCATATACAGACGACAATTGTAACAAGGGAAATCTTTTAAAAAGCTCTTCTCTACATAAAAGACTCTTATCACACCCTTATTCATGTGATACGTAGACCGTATTCAGCTCTTTCTTTAATTTGATATATGTTGGTATTTGAACAGGTTTTTATCATATTTATTACACTTACTTATCATTTTGAGATATATCAATATTCTTGCTAAATATACTGAGCCAAAGTTAGCTTTAAAACTGTAAACAGCGTCGTTTAGGATAAACGCTTTGTCTACATTTCACTCAGCGTAGCACAATCAACAGAGTGAAAGAAATTGACACTCTCGTCCAATCAGGCAGAGTGTTGCATAAATCTTCCATTTTGATAAATTATCTATAATGCGTTATCTAGTCCTCCAGCGAGCGATTCTTACTAAACGTGTACTTTTTATACATCTACCTAGCCTTAACTTACTTGTCTTATTCGGGATGACTTATTTTATGATCTGTTATTTTATAGTTGTCAACCCTCTGACGGGACAACGACAGTCAAAAGTTATCACGCTGTCCCAAAACGTCCTATTATTTGGACTAACATCTACCGACCGAGATCAGCGTGTATTATGGTACCGCTCGAGCGATTTAAGACTTTTGACTCGAATGGTACGTCATACAATAGGCCTTTTATTGACAAACAGGAAATGTGTATCGGTAAAGTGCATTCTAACCAAAGGGTATAACGCCGTTTTTCAACAATATTTCAGTTATGTAACGGCGGGCAGTTAGCCTAACCAGTGTTCCTGGATTCTGTTCCAGTACAAACCTGTTCTCCACAAGTAAGTGCCAACCTCCCCAATTATTTCAGACAAAGTGTCTTTTATCAAATCGTCACGGAGAACATACGCCTCGCCCGGGGATTGAACTCACGACCCCGTGATGCGCTCTCCCTAAAGGTCTTATTAATTAAAACAGTAGATAATCAGGGCTAACAGTCTAATTAAGTTTGTAAATAAAAAAAAACTTTCGGAATGATTATTATGCTTACATACATTCATTTTCGGTTCGTTTCATATTTTGTTTCCTTATATTATTCGTTCTTATACTGTTCTTCAATATTTGTCAATATCAGTCACATAAACCTATCAAACCAGTCATTAAGGTTAAAACTGAATCCTAAATTGCTACAGACCACACCGATGACAGTTTGCGTTTGATACCAGAAAACGTATGTTCAAACCATACAAATACATGTACCATACTTCTAAATTTTCAACAACAAAAAAACGTGTGCTCAGCAGAAACAAGTAGATAATTTAAATAGCTGTGATTAGAAACTTTGTAAAAACATTAATGCTGTATAAAGCCATACTCATGTTTTATGAATAATCTATCGTTTGTATCTGCTCATCAAGTACCGCGAGTGAAACTAGTTGGAATTACATGCGATCATGAAATTATGGGCTACGTATTAAATTATTGTTTGTATAGTCTAAATTGCTGTTAACCACTTCGATCACAACTCACTATCATTTCTATTTGTAATGCATGAGCTGGTGCTCCACTTGACACGGAGAACAAGCAAAATAGGCGGAACTGGTATTAAGTTTGAAATACTTTACTCCGTTCTAAAAATGTTCAAATTTATAAATTATTCCATTTGGCAGTTTTTTTAGGCTGGCGAATTTGTTCGCCAGACTATTATTACCACAAACCGAAAGTCACAAAGATCAACCGAGTGCTGAGACTGACAACATAAATCATTTCATGCGCAATTCACATAGTTCCGTCATGTATATCAGTTTTACCACGGATTTGTTTAAAGATTGTTAAACTCATCTGTTCAATAAATCAAAGCCTTGAAATGTCTGATGGTTGCGGGTTTTTAGTAGATTTATTTTCTGTTTAAATGCCAGTCTATGAATATACATGGATTAGAAACAAATACAAATTTAATGTGCCTCATATCTAAGATGAACTCTGCCTGACCCAGCTTGTGATGTAACCATGGGCTGGAATACCTTATCATGGGTAGATCTTTATAATCTAAATGGTCAGTGTGAGTGGATACAGGTTGAATAAGAACTGCTTGTTCATTGATAATTCATCCGCACTGTTCATAAATGGGACTATTTTGTGTAGCACATGAACATGGTTTGGATGTGATTCGGAATAAAATAAAGATGCTATGATTGTCAGAAATACACTTTAACTTTGGTAGCGGGATAAACCCGCAACCAAAAATTGTTTTCAACCATTTTGTTTGATTCTGTAAATGATTATGCCATGCATGTCTCTGTTATCCTTTTAGATAACATTAGAAAATATTGTACTTTTGTTAAACATTTTAATTAATAATTCGCAGTATAATTCATATCGACATCTGTTGTGAATGAAACATTTTGTTTAAGGTGGAATGCGCCTAATTTGAAGTTCTTGGGTTCCGTTTCGAAATTTTGTTTAATGTAAAATTCAGCATATTCCTCATATAATGCGTATTTTACATTTTTGATATTTCTGTAACTTTTTTCTCTACAAACACGACCATTGACGTCCATTTTTGATGAACCATGATTTCACGTCCGTCAGACTGTTTTCTTAAATCGTTTTGTTCAGTCAACAAGTATCGATTTGCTTGTTTCTCATCATAATTTCATTTAAAATGTCTTTGAAATGGTGTTAAATTTGTAGAGATCATTTTAACGTTGAAGTCGATATTTACGTTAAAGTGACGTCAGAGAGACAAATATGACGTTTAGTTTTGAATAAAAAGTTTGCCGCGGTTAATCTTGTCTTATGTAAAACCCAAACAACATAATTTGACAAAAAACTAACATGATCATGAAAACTTTATTCTCTGTCGATTCTAGGAATAAAATAATGGGGTCACCGAATTCGTTTTCGCGTAAAATTACGTTACGCTACCCCTACCCCCCAAATCACAAGATAGCGCAATTGATTTTTTTTCATGTATCTCCTCCTTTTAGGACAAACTCTACTTTTTTATTTTTCCTAGTAAAATTAGATCAAAATAGCCTTTAAAAGTCTCTTACATTAGCGAAATAATTTCTGTGTAGAACTCAGATTTTAATGTTTAGATTATATTTGATATAATTATGAGAATGCGACAAAATCAACACCCCGATACCCTTTGCGCAGAATTACATTACTCTTCTCCTACCCCAGATAAAAAAATGCGTAATTCAATGGATTTTCTGATTCTAGTGATCAAGACAAATTCATCTTTAACCTATTTAAGAAGAATTTAATCAAAAGAGGCCTTTACAACTATTAATGATTTCATTCAACGTTACAAGTGAAATTATTTATCTCGCAAGTTAATAATAATACATGAAAACTCATGTATCATTGCACATTACATTGTTAACATTTACAAAAATAAATAAAAAAAAAAACGACAGAATATAGTGAAAATCCTTTATTTAAATTATCTCAGCCTTTTAGGTTTAACAATTACCAGTATATAATTCCATCACATGCAGCTAACAGATCTGTGGCAAACAAATATAGGCCTACATTATAAATATATGCCATAAATATCTTATTGTTAATATAGGTGCATTTTTAATGAAGCAGATTCGAACAACAACCAGTCTTCAGAAAATAATACTGGGGTAAGCAGAACCTGGCCAACCTCGGCACAGTACGAAAAAAGTAAAACGTATGTGAAAATGAGAAATATTCATTTTAACATAACTCGGAAACACGTGCTAATACAACTTTTTAAAATTTAGAAAGCCTTTATGTAATTATAACATCATGTTCGAGTTTATTTTATCTAACTTTATTACACATTTTACGTTTTGGAAATATTTCGATTGTTTGGAGAGTAGTCGGGCACCCAGATTTCGAATAAAGTAAATCCTTCTGAATAACCGCGGGAAAACAGCTATGCAGGCTGTTGCACTGAAAAGGTTAATTTATTTAGCAACTTGGCTAGATAGATACACCATCCTTTGCAATTTAAAAGGGTGTTTGGTATAATTATATTTTTTTTTCATTGTTGTGACTGAAATTCATTTAAGGAAACAGTGGAGACCCTGATCATATGATCTGTTTTGCGGTGTTCAATCTGCACTGTTTGCCAAGACCCATTTATAGGACACTCGGCATAAAAATCACTCTGGACGGTAACCATTGCCACGCAGGTGTGAGAGAATCCATTTTCCACATTTGAGCTGAATGCCAGGGACAGTTGCTGATACATTTACCATTTTCAACTATTTTTGTATATCTTGACAGGTGATCGAATCCACAACCTTCCATTGAAGAAATATGTTACGAAAATGAATAAGCTCAACTCTGCTGTCTCTATTCCCCCATGCTAATGAATTTCTTTTTTCTTTATTTTTTAAATGAAAATGTCTTTGTTTAAAATGACATAACTGCTCACAAATAGCACATAACAAACAGTATGCTTTTTTCAAACTTTGTACGTAGTACAGCCATGAAATGTGCTAAATGCTAGTTTGACTTTTAAAAGACCAAGTACCAGTTCTTGATGTTGTTCAATTGGGTTCATCACCATTTCCAACAATCATATTGCCATATATGACTGACAGTCACTAATGGTGACAAATGTTCACTCTCCATGGCAAGCTTAGCAACCTAAGTGGCTTACCTGTACGCTTTCATAAGGAACTGACAACTATACATTCGTATGAGCTGAGGTAGATTGCAAATGGCCATGAAAGGAATTTCTTCGCTAACCGGATCAAACCCGTGACCTTTGGACTGGCAGTACAGTGCATCAACTACTGAGCTAACTAGAGAACAGTACAATATGAGTATGAAATTTAACTTATAACTTCAACATCAATGTGTGGCTTATTTTGTGGATTATTTGTCCTTATCACTAATTATGTGTTCTTAAGCCTACATGTTTTTCTCAAAAGTTGTCCATTGTGAACTTAAAAGCTTTAAGAATCAGATCGAGAACACTCGAAATATGCTTGACATGGATGTTGCTGTAAGAAGCAGATTTCTCAGCCTCTGTCCTATTCAGCAGTATTACAGATGGGGGCATGAATGTCAAAAGAGCATTTCAAAGTTACTCTGCATTTAGAAGAAAGTAAAAGGTTTTAAAATAACAATGACAGCACGCTCCACTTTTCGAAGGCAATGACTTTCGGTTCTAGAACTGAAATAATGATTCAAGGATTATTTGACTTGATTCTATGATCTCGCTTTAAAACCCTGAATAGATATAAGAAGTTTTCAACCTAGTAACGCCTAGTGACAAGAGCATCTTAATGGTAAAATTTTAACCGTCATTTTTTTCCAAAAAGGGACATAACTTTGCCAAAATTAAAGTAAGTGTTATGGAACTTGATGTTTTTACCTTGCTTTACAACCCTGAAGACATGTGAGAAATGTTAACCCAATGCCCCTATTAGTTTTGGAGATAGTAACTTGCATGCAAACACAACGATAGCTATGCCCAAGAAAGAGGGCATAACTTGTCCAAAATTAAGGTTATGGGAATTGATGTTTTGACCTTTCTTTACATCACTAGAGACATGTGTGGGAAATTCAATGCAATATCTGCATTAGTTTCCGAGATAGTAACTTGCATGCAAAACTTTAGCCAGCTTTTTCTAAGTTTAAACAGTGGGGCATAACTTGGCCAAAGTAAGAGTTATGGAAGTTGATGCCATGTCCTTTACAACATGGAAGACATGTGTGAAGTTTCAATCCAGTATCTGCATTAGTTTGAAAAATAACTTGCATGAAAACTTTAACCCCAAAAAGGGGTCTGAGTGAAGTAAGAGTTATGAGGCTTGTGATGTGTTGATATGACCTTATCCTACAGACCCGAAGAAATGTGTGAAGTTTTAACCAAACATCTGCATTAGTTTGGATATACTAACTTGCATGTTAAACATAAAACTGCTTTTTTCTAAGTCCAAAAGGGGCATAATTTTGTCAAAATACATATAAGAGTAATGGGACTTGATCATCTGTGGTTAGTAAATGACCTTAAAAAATAAAAAAATAGTTTTCAAAGCAATATGTCTATAAATGAGACCCATAGTTTACATTAGATTCTATCAAGAGTTATCTAATTTGATTATTTTAGTAGGTCTAATGAGTGGAAAGGGTTGTTTGAAGTTTCAAATTCAATATCATCTGTGGTTATTGAGATAAAGCCTCGATAGTAATTGCACTCAACAGTTTACAAGTCTAACAATGACGCCATGTTTAAAGTGTTAATGCATTCGGATACGATCACCCGCCTTTCCCAGCTCCAGGAGGTGGGTAGAATTAGGGTGACACAACTACAATCGCCCGGGTTACACGTGTTATACTCGAGTAATACCCAGGGTGACTCGGGTTAGCTCGAGTATGTATGCCGAACGCGCCCTTTCTCACGTTCCATGATTCGTTTCACGCCTGTAGTGAACAATTGATGAATGAGAATGTAAAATACTAAGATTTGAAAAGAGATATATCAGAAAAAACAGCCAAACTAAGCTATGTTGTTATTTGGGGGTAGGGGTAGCGTAACGTAATTTTACGCGAAAATGAATTCGGTGACCCCATAACTTTTTTCCTTCAATCGACAGAAAATAAAGTTTTCATGATCAATTTAGTTTTTTGTCAAAGTCTATCGTTTGGGTTTTACATGAGACAAGATTAACGCAAACTTTTTATTCAAAACTAAACGTCATATTTGTCGCTCTGACGTCACTTTAACGTAAATATCGGCTTCAACGTTAAAATGATCTCTACAAATTTTACACCATTTCAAAGACATTATTAAATGAAAATATGATGAGAAACAAGCAAATCGATACTTGTTGACTGAACAGAACGATTTAAGAAAACAGTCTGACGGACGTGAAATAATGGTTCATCAAAAATGGACGTCAATGGTCGTGTTTGAAGGTTTGTAGAGAAAAAAGTTACAGAAATATAAAAAAAAAAGTAAAATACGCATTCTATGAGGAATATGCTGAATTTTATATTAAACAAAATTTCGAAACGGAACCCAAGAACTTCAAATTAGGCGCATTCCACCTTAATGAGCTATTTATAGACCGAGGTCATAGTCTATAACGAAGTGGTCGCTGGAATTCCGTTTCCATTTAAACAACATTATCTAAGTGTTTCGATAAAATTTTAATTCGATGTGTTGTATATTTTTGTTAAATACGTTTTACATTTCGCATAATTTATCAGCTTTATCTCTGCATATTACACAGTGTGTGTATTATGTCATTGAGTTTTACATTACCAAAGACGAAAATGTTCCATTCATACAGACATTTCATTCATAGGGGGCGAATTAATTTACCTTCATTGTGTAACAAATAATGAGCACAAAATATGTATAATGTAAAAGGGAAGCATAAGTTTTAATTTAAATCGATTCTTCCAGATCAGTTGCTATACGTAATCGCTGCGTGAAATTGCCACGGTAGGCTAATGTGAGAAGAAACAAATGACAACATTCTACGATTTGTATACCGAAACAGCGTACATGTTATGTTTTGTAGAGATAGACCCTAAAATTTTCAGTGATAGTAATACATTAAATAAAATCTAGAAATTGATTTCCAAGTCCTTGAAATAACCAAAAATGATTTCACAAATGTGAAGTTTATGATAGTTTTGTTAATATCAATATCAGAAGTTTTAATTTTTAATTTAAAGTTGTGATCCACAAAGAATGACAACTCTTGCCTTGGGCTAGTACTTATAAGCAGAGATATCTATTAGTTTACTTCCCTTGCAATTACATAATTGAATGGAAAATGTAAACTGTTTCAGACACAGTATCATACCTTTTTGCACAACAAAAACATTAAGGATTTATTCATTTGTGTTTGATTTACCCCTCAAAACATGGTTCCTATGATTCTGTCAACTTGCATGTATGGTAAAAAAATAACTTTTAACAAGCCAATAATAAAATGAAGTACCAGTAAGTAACTAATAGTGCAGATAACACAGTTTTCCTTGTATCAAAATGTCACAATAGAAGCACTTTTGTAATACACAGCTACTAAACGCTAGCGCCACCACCAAATTGTGGTGATAAGGAAAAGAGCTATCGACATTTCCGTGGTGCAGCTATCGCCCGTTTCTACTTGTAAACACGTGAGTAAAATTTAAATTTTATCTTATATTTTTATTGATAGAACTTTTTTCGAAAATCGGAGAATGTAGTTCCGTGTAATAACACTTTTACTACAGGTTGGCTGTAATTTCATTAAAATAATATGCAAATTGTGGTGTCAGGAGCTTTTCTCCCGAATCTGACAATGGCATATTTTCATATCGGCCAGTATTCGAACACCATTCCAATGAACTGACACATTGTAAGAACATACCTGCGCATGCAAATGGTGTAGAAATGAATTGCACTTATTCCCATACACAAAGAATTACGAAAAACACAGTAAAAAGTTAAAACACGACTATTTTAGAAAGTGGTGGCGCTATCACTCAAGTGGTGGCGCTATACAGTAGTGGTGGCGCTGTTGTATATGATTAGTGGCTTTTATATATTTAATTTTGATATATGAAAATGTCTGTCTGCAAGCCACGGAAATTTTTACAATAATCGATGTTATCAACCTATCCCACACTATACCCAAATTACGTTACTCAACAAACTATATGTAGTAACCTCTACCACAGGTGGCAGTAACGTACCTAGGATACAGTATGGATCCATGAGCCATATGCACTTAAATTTACTACAATTATAATGTTTTCTTAGGAAAAAAATGACAAAAAGCCATTTTGAAAAAAAATTTGCTCCTGTGACAATGAGCCATGAGAAAGGTGATCAAGAACAGTTTGACATGTGCATTGCTTCCAGGTCCGTATTTTTTTTTCAAAGCAATATTTCCTTATCAATTGTTGGCCGCCTTTTCGGCAAAAGATTAATCTTTCAGAAAAACCTTACTTCAAAACCCAGTTCCAAACCGTTTACGCATCACAAGCGAGCAACGGCATACGAAACGATAGTGATTTCTCCACCCGAATAAATCCCACACATTTTTCGCATCGAAGTCTCCCCCCTAAAACACATCAAGCTCACAGTGCGAGTTTAAAATAACGATATAACCGTTCATAACAGACTAAACACAAACTGACAAGACCGAAAACTAGGTTCAACCCTACTTTGTTACTTACAAATTCGCTATTTAACATTTTCACTTTCGGAAATTACCTTCGCCTGCCATGATTGCCGTTGACAAGACGGTGGTTGTAAAGAACGTTTTCATTGGCGGAGACAGTTTACGTATTTCAAACGTAGCGATAAAATCCAAAGAGTACCCGAATATAAACAAGCAGCGATGGCTCACGAGGATTATTTACCAAATTCAAATAAATAACAACTGGTAAGTAATTAAGTAGAATTGAACCTTATTTTTAGTCTTGTAAGCCTATATTTAGCCTATTCTGACTGCTTGCAGTGCTAATTTTAACTGACATGGTGTACTTGATTTGTTTTACGGGGGAGACTTCGGTGCGAAAAATGTGTGGGATTTATTCGGGTGGAGAAATCACTATCGTTTCGTATGCCGTTGCTCGCTTGTGATGCGTAAACGGTTTGGAACTGGGTTTTGAAGTAAGGTTTTTCTGAAAGATTAATCTTTTGCCGAAAAGGCGGCCAATATTGATAAGGAAATATTGTTTTGAAAAAAAAATACGGACCTGGAAGCAGTGCACATGTCAAACTGTTCTTGATCACCTTTCTCATGGCTCATTGTCACAGGAGCAAAATTTTTTTCAAAATGGCTTTTTGTCATTTTTTTCCTAAGAAAACATTATAATTGTAGTAAATTTAAGTGCATATGGCTCATGGATCCATACTGTATCCTAGGTACGTTACTGCCACCTGTGACCTCTACGTGATCGCAAAATAATCTACATGTATATGGATTCAGATTGTACATCTAAGCTCTATTGATTAATCATATTTAATCTATTGGAATTGAAAATGTACTGTACTCACTTTTCAGAAAGAATTGTGAAAGTAAGGTCTTTTGTTTACAATGACATGCAAACGACGTATAAAAACAAAGGGAAGTAACTTTCAGAATCTTAATATAAAAAATAAATTCTACACTAACTTCAACTTATTTCCTGGACACAAGTCTTTGTTTGAAATAAAGGTATTGCTTGTTGCTCTGTCTTCTGAAAAGGCATTGAGTACATACGTTTTTGGTTCTAAAGGTTTGCTTTTTATATATTTATACACGAGCATTTTTGTGTTTTACATGCCATGCCTTTTTGTTTCCATTACGTGTGTTAGAGATTCACCTGGAGGGGATTACTTTTATTTACACTGTCCCGTGTCTTTGGAACATGGTGGGGGTAAGAGTGAGGTTGGGTGCGCACCATAAACCGGTTTAAGCTCCCTAGTGGTGTTTTTGCCACTGACCGTTCCAAGGCGGTGCCCCACTGTGTTCCTTTGTTTGTTCGTTTTGTCCTCATGTGTTGGCTTTGTGTGTGTGCGCGTGTATGTGTGTGTGTGTGTTTGTGGTGTGCACGTCTGCGTGCTGTAGGTTTCGTTTTGGGGAGGCTGCGATTTTGGTACGTGGCGTTCACTGTTTGATATTTGTCTTTGTTTTTTTTGCTACTATTTTTCTTGACCTGAATTTACTTACGTTTGTATTTAAGTACAATATTTAAAGGTTAGAAATAATTCTACATTAACACTTTAAACAAAGGAAAATATTTACTTTGACTACAAGAGTCCCAAGGATCTGTGAGTATCTTTTTTTTTCTTGGATAGAGAATGTTTCATAAAGGTAAATAATAATAATATCTGTCATGTGTTTACAAATCGGATAGAAATATCCGTCCCGAGGGCACCTGTGCATTGGGCGGTAATGAGGCTCGAGAAATAGTATTGAATCGAGAAATATACTATAAGGAACGGAGAGAAACTATCAAGGTACCTGCTTTTTTCGTATTTTACGTAAACAATATATTATCAGTGCATGAACCACTAGTTGTCATTAACAGCACGAAAGTCATCTGGCATGGGGGGTGCCAGATGGGTTTTGCCGGCATGGGTAAAATCACCGGAAACGCCAGTCCGATGTGCAAGAAACTATGATCGTGTTTTTCTTTCATTAATAACATAATTCTTTGCAAGAAAATTATCAATTAGAGAATATTAGTGTTTGTTTTGGTCCGGATGCGTCAGCAGTTCGTATTATTGAATTCCGTAACAGCGCCACCACTACTGTATAGCGCCACCACTAGAGTTATAGCGCCACCACTTTCAAAAATCCTGGTATATTTCTTCTAACTCTAATTCTGTTATTCATGGTGTGTGCGTATATAATTATTTATCATTTCTACACCATTTGCATGCGCAGATATGTTCTTACAGTGTGTCTATTTATCGGAATGGTGTTCGAATACTGGCCGATATGAAAATGTGCCACTGTCAGATTCGGGAGAAAAGCTCCTGACACCACAATTTGCATATTATTTTAATGAAATTACAGCCAACCTGTAGTAAAAGTGTTGTTACACGGAACTACATTCTCCGATTTTCGAAAAAAAGTTCTATCAATAAAAATATAAGATAAAATATAAATTTTACTCACGCGTTTACAAGTAGAAACGGGCGATAGCTGCACCACGGAAATGTTGTCACCACAATTTGGTGGTGGCGCTAGCGTTCAGTAGCCGTGTAATACAGAACACCTGGTAGGATTAGTAAAGGTGCAATTATATTGATCTCTATTTCCTATGCCTATGTTTTGCTACAGAAATAATGTTTACATTTACAATAAAAACTATAATATTATTTGATTTAACGGCAGTTTATTTATTTGTTTGTTTGTTGTTGTTGTTTTTGTTTTTTGTTGGTTTTTTTTTTTTGGCTATTTCTATACTGAACAAATTCATTTTAGAAACATTCTGACGAATGCTGAAAGTAAAATTGTAAAAACATGCTTAAGGGGGTGGGGGCGTAGATGTAAGCGATTTTTTTAAACACACGTTTTCAACTGCATGTATTTCAGGTTATATTAAGATATTGGACCCGTAATGGTAATGTTTAACAATTGCATTAACGTTATACAGTCTTGAAGTTAACATTGTTTCGCACTGTGTTGCATTTTTAAACAACTTTTACCGTGTCGTGTTTTTTTTTTTTTTTTTTTTTTTTTTTTTTTTTTTGTCAATTTTGTATAATTTATGTTATTTCCTCAAGACAAATTTCAAAGTGGTAATCACTGCGCAAAACGATCGGAGAGAATTCATTATACCAAATATTTTCTATTTTAGGCTAGTTGCGACTCATGATAAAAGTCATATCGCACGTACGTTTCTCTATCTTACTGTGCTAAGTATATTTATATAATATTTATAGGAATTTATTCCCTTGGCATTAAATTCACCGTAATTTACTAGAACATTATTAAAAATGCAAGTCTTTTCAACCTAATTAATGTTCATGCATGATTTGGGGGATTGCATATCGAAGTATGGGTGTTGTTTTTGTTACCTTTATATGTTATCTGATATTATGTCCATCAATGTTTTTGTTTGTTTTTGTTTTTTTTTTTCAAAAAGTAAAATATCGTTATTTATTTTATGCTAACTAATGAAATACTGTATTCTATCAGTTAAATATTTTCATATCTCATCACTCACACTGTGAAAATATGAAATCTATATTTTCACACTGTGAGAGATATAGCTCCGCCCCCTCATTACATTGTGTATGAATTTTAAATTATTTGCTTAGCCTAAAACAGGATGAAAAGTGTAGCCGCACTTTGTTCTTTATAGGATATTTTTCGATTCAAATTATTTTACTTAAAGAGAATTTCATACCGTTAGGCAGCAAAAAATAAAACAAAATCGAAGTTTATGTTGCATGCGTCTTTGTAACGTCACAGCACGTCTGACGTCATGTCTGTTTACGCGCGTCTGTTTCCCGCGCTGAGATTAAAATAGTTGCAAAATGCACATCTCAACGTAATTGAGCATAAAATAAAAAGAAAATTTGTTTGTTTTTCGTGAATATTGAATATATCTCACCTCGAAGTGAGAAAATTTCAAATATTTTCACGAGCGCTACGCGCTCGTGAAAATGTGAAAATTTTCTCACTTCGAGGTGAGATATATTCAATATTCACGAAAAACAAACAAATTTTCTTTTTATTTTATGCTCAATTACGTTGAGATGGCATTTTGCAACTGTTTTAATCTCAGCGCGGGAAACAGACGCGCGTAAACAGACATGACGTCAGACGTGCTGTGACGTTATAAAGACGCATGCAACATAAAGTTCCATTTTGTTTTATCTTTTGCTGCATAACGGTTTGAAATTCTTTTTAAGTAAAATAATTTGAATCGAGAAATATACTATAAAGAACAAAGTGCGACTACAGTTTTCATCCTGTTTTAAGCAAATAATTTAAAATTCATACACATTGTAATGAGGGGGCGGAGCTATATCACTCACAGTGTGAAAATATAGATTTCATATTTTCACAGTGTGAGTGATGAAATATGAATATATTTAACTGATAGAATACAGTATTTCATTAGTTAGCATAAAATAATATTCCATATTCACTCAAAACAAGCAAATATCCTCTATATTATCGCTTCTTTATAAACATATATTAACGTTGACTGTCAAAATATGCGAAATCGTTACCAAAAGTTCAAGAGTAAAAGCCGATAGTTTATTCATAAAGTTTTAATTTGGCAGCGTAGGGTATTTTTCACATTCTTTACTTCTTCCTTTTTAGTTACTCCATTTTTTGTAATTGTTCTTTATTATACCTCAATTTTGTTTGCAATGTTCCTAACCAGAAGAAAGTCTTGTATTGCTCTTGTTTGTACCGCTCAAAACTTACATATTGTAAGCAATTTCATTGTCCTTAGGATAGTCTCCTAAACACGGTATATTGGTAATATTATGAGATTTTACTTATTTGTATGCAAATCCATGCTATATTAAAGTCAATGAATCAACTTGGCTTTTTAGTGTTAACTTTGAAACCATGGTGGGGCCAGTGATAAGGTTACAAACGTAGCTTATTTTATGCTAACTAATGAAATACTGTATTATATCAGTTAAATATTTTCATATCTCATCACTCATACTGTGAAAATATGAAATCTATATTTCACACTGTGAGAGATATAGCTCCGCCCCCTCATTACATTGTGTATGAATTTTAAATTATTTGCTTAAAACAGGATGAAAACTGTAGTCGCACTTTGTTCTTTATAGTATATTTCTCGATTCAAATTATTTTACTTAAAAAGAATTTCAAACCGTTATGCAGCAAAAGATAAAACAAAATGGAACTTTATGTTGCATGCGTCTTTATAACGTCACAGCACGTCTGACGTCATGTCTGTTTACGCGCGTCTGTTTCCCGCGCTGAGATTAAAACAGTTGCAAAATGCACATCTCAACGTAATTGAGCATAAAATAAAAAGAAAATTTGTTTGTTTTTCGTGAATATTGAATATATCTCACTGGGAAGTGAGAAAATTTTCACATTTTCACTCGCGCTACGCGCTCGTGAAAATATTTGAAATTTTCTCACTTCCCAGTGAGATATATTCCATATTCGCTCAAAACAAACAAATTTCTCACTTATCGGACAGAAAAATCTCTATTTTTAGAAATGCTGGAAAATCTTATCTCACATGGGTTATCCCACACTCCTGTGACGAACTACTTCATGCACTGAATATATATATTATTTATGTAAAATAATTAAAAATCAGGTACCTTTATCTTTTCTCTCCGTTCCTTATAGTGTATTTCTCGATTCAAAATTCATTACTTTATGATAAGAACGTACCGTTACGCTACAAACGATAAAACTAAAGCGGAACTTTGTTATTGTGCGTCACTGAAATGTCACGACGTCACTTCTGCTTACGGGCGTCAATTTCCCGCGTTTTAAATAGTTTCATATTTTCGTGCTTGTTTTTATTGTTTTTGTTGTGGTAAGTGAGAAATAAAATCCATCATTGGTGTTCGATGAAGATCGGAAATCCGAACCCGAGGGCGCACCGCTCAAGTCTTAAACTCGGCACAGCCTCGTTTAAGACTTGAGCGGTGCACCCTCGGGTTGGGATTTTCTGATCTTAACCGAAGACCAATGACAGATTCTCTATATCCTCTATATAAACCGGTTTAAATTAACCTGTGACGTGTTTGCAACTGACATTTACAAGACGATGTCCGACTGTGTTCCTTTCATTGTTCATTTTGCCCTCGTTCGTCTATAATTTTTACTGCATTTATATTTTCAAGATATGTTTATGTGTACAAATCAATACATATAGAGGATATTATATGAGTGTCTTTTCATATTGAATTTATTAAACGAGTTGAATAAAATAATAAAATGCGAGGCTCTGCCGAGCATTTTATCAATTTTATTCAACTCGTTTAATAAATTCAATGTGGAAAATCACAAATGTAATATTCTTTTTAATCACATGTTAGCTTTTCCTGTCGAAACATATAAAAATCTACTTTCTTTTACTACTATAAACAAGTCAATTAGACCAACGTCTCTTATTGTAAACGACGTCGACGTTTCAAGGCTTTATTACACTATAGTGTATTATCAATTTTATGTAATGGCTTTATTACACTCCCGCGACGTCAAGCATATGATTAACACTGTTACGGGGTTGCGGTTTGATTGGACTGCGTTCTCGGAACCTGACTTTTTTTGTTAGAAATTAATCTTTCGTCTTTCAGATTCCCAAGTGAGAATTAAGTGCCGTTTTTCTCACTAAGCGTAAAAAAATGTTTGTTTCCAGCATCCCGACCTACCCTAAATTTTTGGCCCAACCCTAAATGTTTTTATGGCCTTGGAGAATTTTTTTTTTCAACTTTTTAACAAAAACTTTTAGCAAAACTTCACTTTTATGCTTTAAACATGGTCAGTGATGTAAGAAATGATCTTACTGATGCTCTAAAGGCATAACCCCCTTATTTGTATTCATTTTTTTACATAAAATAATTTCGGAAAAGTCTCACTTAACTCACTTAATAAAAAAAAATCTAAAAAAAAAAAAAAAAAAATCCGACCTACCTACCCTAATTTTTTGAGCATGTTACCGGAAACAAAGATTTTTTAGGCCTAATTATGTTATCCCCAATGGAGCAAACACAATGTATTTTTTCACCATCTATAGTCTGTAATATCCTTACACTACCTTCTCAAGTTAATCAAGATGATTCATCACAACAGTACCCTATGCTCGCCTTAATTTGATATGGAAAAACAATAATGTCTAAGAGTTTTGCAAACATCTTTCCCGCACAGTTTTCATCCAGTGCTTTGTGGTAGCCAGCCTTTCTGTACTTTCAGCACTTTGATTTTAAATATAGGCTTCTTTACGCGAAATTTCGGGCGAAACTCGAGGTTAGTTTTTTTACGTGTAATCGTTTACCTCCGATGTGACGTCGACGTAAACTTGACAAATTATATATCATTGGAGAGATCATTTTAAGACAAATTCGAAAATAAACGTTTTTTGCTGTGCTTTATCACATGTTTGACGTCGCGGGAGTGTAATATAGCCATTAAATAAAAATGATAATACACTAGTGTAATAAAGCTTTGACGTCGACGTCGTTTATAGTATAGGAGACGTTGGTATAATTGACATGTTTATATAGTAAAAGAAAGTAGAATTTTTGATGTTTCGACAGGAAAGGCTAACATTTGATAAAAAAATATTACATTTGTGACTTTCCACATTGAATTTATTAAAGTCGTTGAATAAAATTGATAAAATGCTCGGCAGGGTCTCGTATTTTATTATTTTGATTCAACTCGTTTAATAAATTCAATATGAAAAGACACTCATGTAATATCCTCTATTTGTTTAAGAAATGATTTTTTTTTCCGGTGTTCATGCGAAATTAACGACAGAATATGATCGGCAAATCCATGAATCGCGCTAGCGATTCGTGTTTAAATTGCATGAATAACGAAATAAAGTATCATTTCTTATATTTACATTATATTTCCTTTCCATTGTAAACAATATTATATTATAGATTGCACACATTTTGTTGCATTTGACATTAAAATCAGCTTCCCAGCCATTCTGTTCACCAGACGGAACAACTGACTATACGCGGACGTCGTCAAAACAGCGGCCTGTTATTACTAAGCAGCGTTGACGTAACTTTCGCGCCTTTCCTTTCACTGTTCATACGAAATGAACGTCATAATTTTCAGTGGAAAATAATAGGGCGAATGTAAATATTTAAGAAATGAAATGATTGTATTCGGTGTTCATGCGAAATGAACGACAGAATAGGGTCGGCAAATCCATGAATCGCGCTATGAACCTAATGGAAAAAATAGGGCGAATGTAAATATTTTCATAAGAAGAGCCGGAAGAGAATACTGACCAGAAGATCCTCAAACTAGCCAAGGATTTAGGTGCAAACCTGTCCATCGACGAGATCGATAGGACCCATCGACTAGGTAGACCAAAAACCTATGCATCAGCAGTTTCTAGGAACAACGCTTCGTGCCCCAGAGACATTATTGTCAAACGCGGAACATACCAGACCCGCCAGAAACTTTTAACAATGAAAATGAAACTTAAGTCATCCGATAATTCAGGTGTCTTTCTCAACGAAGACCTTACTCGCGAGAGGAGTGCGATCTTCTTTGACGCTCGAAAACTCGTCAAAGTAAGACGTGTGCATAGTGCCTGGACGTCTGATGGAACAATAATCATCAAAGACAACGACATGAGAACGCATCGCATTGAATCTA
Source organism: Mercenaria mercenaria (assembly GCF_021730395.1). Taxonomy (NCBI): domain Eukaryota; kingdom Metazoa; phylum Mollusca; class Bivalvia; order Venerida; family Veneridae; genus Mercenaria; species Mercenaria mercenaria. The sequence goes on along the minus strand of NC_069366.1, from coordinate 42,364,801 downwards.
ACGACGCCCTCGTCAATTTCAAGAAATCAATATGTATTCACAACTAACTGCGTGCAGCATACACCGAGTCTCAATGTAAGCGTTGACCGGTGGCATAATTACGTGCGAGCAGGGCGCTTTTTGCTAGGATTATCGAATACTAACCTATATTTTCGGGCGAAAACATAGGATAACGGGCGTAAACCCTAGTTTACGCTCTTGAACCCATGTTTACGTTCAATAAACTAGGTTTTTCGCTTGAGCGTGAACCTATGTTTATGGGCGTGAACCTGGGTTCACGAGCGCGAACCATAGTTTACGAACGTGAACCTATATTTACGACCGAAAATCATAGTTTTGTTCGAGAAACCTAGTTTATCGAACGTAAACCTAGGTTCACGCTCGTATTCCCAAGTTCACAGTCGTAAACATAGGTTCACGTCCGTAAACATATAGGTTCACGTCCGTAAACATAGCTTCACGTCCGTAAACTATGGTTCATGGTCGTAAACACAGGTTCACGTCCGTAAACCCATGTTCACGCCTGAAATTCATAGTTTATTTCATAATCCTAATATATCGACCGTAAACCATGGTTTACGGTCGATAAACTAGGTTTCTCGATTGAACTACAAATTTCGGTCGTTATCCTATATTTACGAACGTTATCCTATGTTTATGCTCGTGAACCCCGGTTCACGCTCGTAAACCATAGTTTACGAACGTGAACCTATGTCTACGACCGTGAACTTGGGCTTACAAGCGTGAACCTACGTTTACGAAGTATTGTTTACGGTTTTATCCTATGTTTTCGCTCGAAAATATAGGTTAGTATTCGAAAAACCTGGTTTTACGTTCGAAAAACCAGGTTTATAGATCATTAATCCTAGTTTTTTTATCGTTAACCTGGGTTCGCGTAATTATTGGACAATTGGCGTGCCATAGACGCCGTAAACGTTAATTGTGTATAGTTCATACATAGGTTTAGATCACCAAAAAATTCGTAATTTTTGGGAATTATTTGATAATTTTTACATAAATCAATGAGGATTTGAATCCCCTTTTCATACATGTAAGTTTTATTTGAATTTATCTCATATTCGCAACAAAATTATATAGCATTTAAACCCAAATCGGCAGCGATAACAATTTCATTCAAGTGTTTAACGCGAGTGGAGATATTGTCCAGAAGAAAAATAATTCAATATTTCCTAGGATCGCGTCAATTAGTTGGACTATTTGAATACACCACCTTCATTCCGGAAGTAGGGGCATTTTGAATATGAGAAAATAAGGTAAATGATAATAGAACCTTTCACTCTGGTAAAAGGTGCGGATCTTTCACTCTGGTAAAAGGTGCGGACTGAAATAACTTGCTCGAGGGTAACTGTATGCCTTTAGGCGGTAACGAGGATCTGCCGAGTTACCTCTGGAACAGTTAAGGCTATACTATAGATATTTCAATTTGCAGCTTCTACCAGTGACAGATTATATTTTCGTTTATACTGTAATTTTCCAATAATATCGGAAATAAAATAAAAACGAGTGTTTTTCGTTTTAGTACTGCTTTAATATAGTAACGTATGAATTTACGTATCCAGTCTTACAGCACGTCAGTCATTTTACATCCGGAATCCCGGGGTGTATTTTTTCCGGTACTGGCAAACCACAGAAAACCCTTGTTTAGCAAGTCTAATGAATATTTTCCTTCCGCTTCGAAAAAAAATCGAGCTTTCTGCACATCCTATATATACGTCCATGTACGCATATGTTGCGAAACGCTGTCTGTATCAATGTATGGTAGACGGGCTTGCAGATTTGCCTCTTATTACATAGGCTACTCGTTTCTATTCCCCGTACAATTGGTACCGGAAACGTCAATATTTTTCCATGTATATAAACTGACGCCTGAATTTCATATCGTGTGCGTGACGTCATTTGTGTTGCTGTATGAGTTCTTTTATTTAGTTCAGTATTGTCAATCTTATTCAGACTATTGAACAAATCTATAATATTCACATTACATTTATACGTGTAGACCCGTATGTAATAAAAAGGTTATTATCTTTGCATGCATCGGGAAATATGCACGCGTTCATTAGCGGAAGAATATTGCGCTCTTGAAGTCGAGCAATATTCCCGTGGCAGAACTCGTGCATATTTCCAGATACAAAGCTAATAACCTATAACTTATCTTTTTTCTCTCTCAGCTGTCATGCTGATTCGATGGCACTGTCATATAGAGTAGAATACAAGTTGTCCTCACTCGTTTGTTAGTGTGCCATTCGGTCATTTTTTTCACGATCATCAACCAAAGAAGTAGGCCTATAAATTAATATTTTTATAGCTCTTTATCAACTTAACTCTGCGTAACGGCAATTAATTAATTCGATCGCTACAAGCCGACATTTCCCCGATGGTGATGTTGCGGTAAATTGTTGGAGGGTCATACCAGATCCTCCTATCAGGGTAACTCCTCCTGATAGGCCTACTACCCCCCACCCCCACCCCCCACCTCTATACGAGAGAAGGGGCCAGCACAGGATTTTGAGCTTTGCCTCCCCTACCCCACACACTTTTGACAAAACTTTGAAAAACCTGACTAGAGCTATTCTTATGCTTGTTAACAGTTTGGCTATCCAAAATATTTCAGGTAAGACATCTAGTTAGCTGGTCAGTCCCCCATTGCCTCCCCCCGCCCATCCCATTTTTAGATCACCCAGTCACTTCACCAGTGTACATAATGTACATCGGGCATATGGGGCTATTTCCAAGCTTTTAATCCTTTGTTTGCTGTACAATGTCTTCACGCTAATCCTCAATTAGTTAAGATCTATTGTAGCTAGAACTGTACTGTAGGCATATTTTTTTTTTATTAATTAAACCTAGATCTATATTTTTAAAAAAATGTGTAGGTCCTTGCATACAGGAAGGTACGTCATTGGTCGCTTTTAATACATTTGTTATAACTCTTGACGAACACTTACAAAATACAGCAAGATTGGCGATACCCTATGCATAAGTATTAAAATGCAAGATACTAACGAAACCGAAGCCTATAGGTAATAACGACAACTCTTGCATGGAGCGGCGTGATCACTTATACCGGAAATGCTTCCGAGAAAGTAGATCTCGATTTCTTGAATTTTAACATTGAAAAATATACAGATTTAGTGTAACAACTTTTTATATTCTAAATAAGTAAAAAACACAGCTTTTCCTTAAATTTGAAAATGATATGATTCCTTTCCACATTGTAGTTCTGCAATCACTCGTGGCAACTTGTATCCGCGCGCGAGCCGATTAACTTCCCCTTGACAACACAAAGTGAGACACTGCATTCACTTGACAACTTAAATCAACGCGAGTAGGACGTGTGTTAGGAGGTCTTAAAAAAATTATTTTTTATGTGTGTTTAGAGACTTGTTATTTTAAAAATGTTCAAAAACACATTCCAAAGTGGCTTCTTATCAATACTTTACAGTATTGGAAGCAAACCATTGCAAATATGGGACAAAAAGGTGAGTAAATCACTTTATATTTTTACGTAGTTATCAATAATCGCCATAGTGACATGGCTGGCAACCGGAAAGATACATATGCTGTTGCATCTTTATATATTTTGATATCACAGCATGTATATTAGAACTTCTATTTAGCGATTTCGTAGGTAGAATGTTACTGATTATTTTTAACTGTTAATCGTTTCAAAACATTTGTAAATAATGAATTAAAACATTGATTTATACCGGACATGCAAAGCGGAAGTCAACCTTTGTTTGTTTGCCTTAATGTCTATGCACATAATTGCGCCTGGTCTAATATTGTGATGTTATTATTCACCTAAAGTGCAGTCTTAAATTTATGAGTTTATAGATCTACTATGTAAATAATGTAATCCCATGCATGTCAACTTCTACTAAACTTTTAAACAATGTTCATTCTATCTGCTTGTACAAACAGATGCAGTCATATACATTAATATCTTGTAGCTAAAATGATTGCCCTGTTAAGAAGCCACATCTGTTAATCAATTTAGTATGGCCGGTTGCTAGGTTACAATAAGATATATGATATAGAAGGCAGAAATACTCTAGATTCATATTAATTTAACTGGTAACTAAGGAAAATTTTCATTTTAACAAACAAGTTGGGTGCATGTGCATAAATATGTCTTTTAGTTTTATTATTTTACTGTTTTCAGGTACGGAATGGTCACATAAAACGTATCACAGACAATGATATCCAGTCACTAGTATTAGAAATTGTTGGAACAAATGTTAGGTATGTCAGCATTTTTAGTTCTTTTATCATGAACAGAAAGCTTTAAATATAAACCAGACCTTTGCCTTGATAAAATTGACATGTAAATTAGTTAAAATACAAAATGTAGCTTGTACATTATACAAACTTGACTAAAACAGAACTTACCCTGAAAGGCCTGATATAACAGACATGTAAATAACTTTAATAAGTTAAAATGTATCATTAAGATTCATCATCTGTTGAAATTGTGTGCATGTTATTTTTAAGCTTCAAAATGGTGCAACGGTTCCTTTTTTTTTTTTCAGCACAACATATATCACATGTCCAGCAGATCCAAAGAAAACGCTTGGTATCAAATTGCCATTCTTAGTGATGATTATAAAGAATTTAAAGAAATACTTCACATTTGAAGTTCAGGTGTGTATTTTACCAGTAGTTAGCTTGTCCATTTGAATATTTGAAAATTCATCTCCAACAGTGTTTAAAGTAATGACGTATGCTATTCTGATATAATGAAGCCTTTCAGTATAAATCAATTTCTAACACGATCCGATTCATTTTCCTATTAAATAAAGAAGGCAGAAAACAGTGAATTATTATACAACAAATCACTGTTCTGACATCACAATTATTACGTCATGGCGTCAAACGGCATAGCGGCACGCTGGAAAAGAAACCGATTGAAAAAGGGCAAATATTTAATGAATGTCGTCAAGGATGTACTTAAAAATTCTTGGTAACATGTTAGAATCGAAATGATATATCTCATTTAGTGATTTGCTCTTGAATAAATCATCGTTTGTCGTTCTGGTGCGTATTATAATATCACTCGGGCTGCGCCCGCGTGATATAATTCCTTTGCATCTGAACTCAAAACAATGATTTATTCAACGACAAATCACTGGATGAGATATATTATTTCTTAAACATTCTCCAGCATATTGTTGAAATTCAGTAAAAATTGGCCTAATTGGGTTTAGGTTTGACCCAAACCTACGTTGCTGACCTAAAATGTCGCTATGAAATGGCCACTAATTGGTCCAAGACCAAATGTGGTCACACGCCTGACTGCAGTATGACTTTTGAGCTTTGCTATATAAATTTAACTGTTATGAAGATTTACTATAAACCAGCCTGTATATAAATCTTATGTTAAACTAAAACTGGGATAAGCAGTAAATTTTGTGTCGATTTACACTTAGGTACTTGATGATAAAAATGTCAGAAGACGGTTCAGAGCAAGCAACTACCAGAGCACAACGAGAGTAAAGCCATTTATTTGTACTATGCCTATGAGATTGGATGATGGTTGGAACCAGATTCAGTTCAATTTGTCAGACTTTACCAGAAGAGCATATGGAACAAACTACATTGAAACACTCCGTGTACAGGTACTACCTGTGGATTTTACAGCTTTATTTTATGCCAAAACAATGGATTTACATCATGGATTTGAAATACTTCTCTGTTCTGGATTTCTTAAAAAATGGATTTAGTTGGATTAAATGGCAAAATTGAACAGTTTGCTAAATGCCTGCTAATATTTTGTCATAAATTCATGAATCGCTTTAAGCTTTGTTTAAATTTCAGTGTATTAAAATTTTAGACTTCGTTGTGGTTAGATATCTAAATTGGACAGTTTTTAGTGCTAAAATGTTTCCTTCATATCTTGGAGACAGATTTACTTACCATAATTAGAAAAGGTAGAATTTCACTAGTTATTATTTTTAATTCTGTAAGTTTAATTCTTGACTTGAAATATAATTGTATTTTCTTGTACCATTTCAGATCCATGCAAACTGCCGAATCCGCCGTGTCTACTTCTCAGATAGATTATATTCAGAAGATGAATTACCAGCAGAGTTCAAGCTTTATTTACCTGTGCAAAACAAAAAATAATAACCTCACCATATTCTTTTACCATTTTGATCATTGTATATACCTTGGAAAATCTCTACTCAAGGATTTGTTTTGGAGGAAAATCCTCAAATTGCCTAGAAGAGAAAAAAAAGAATTTAACATCCAGTAGACTTATTTGTAATCAAAAATGACAAAGCAATATCAAGAAAGTTAATTGTTATATTTGTTGCCAGATACACAGTTATTGATTGAAATTAAACATTGCCTTATGAAGAATATTTGTTTAAGTGTTCAGTTAGTGATATCTAGAGTACTAGAAGGTTTGTGCGTATTTAACAAGGGTATAGTTGTACTACACCAACTATATTGTGCTAGAAAATGGGACAGAAGTTTCTGTTGTTTTTGATAGTTATATGATCTGATTTAAATTATGTTGTCTGCTGATTTCTAGGGCCATGTGCTGATTGTTTGAAAGGGCAAGTTATGAATGTGCTGTGGAATGAGTAGGCATGTAATAGTAGGCATGTAATTCCTCGTTATGTGAAAGAATACATGAAACAAATTAAAAAAGCAATGTCATGTTGAGCTGTGTTAACAATGGATAGTCAATGTTTTATGTCTTATTTTAAAGTTTTTTTATAGGACATTCATTTCTCATGTTTAAGTCTTGTAGTCACTGATTTTGAAATAAGACATAGTACAATGTTGAAATCAGCAAATATTGTAGTCCGTTCTAAACTTTATACAGTAAAACCAGACTTGATTAATGTTTTTGTTATGTAAACGAGCATCATTATCATTTTTGAAATTCATATCAAGGTACTTGTCAGGAAAAGCATTTACCAGACTTTGACTTTCTGTTTAGATATTATGACATTCAGTTGCAATATCATTAAATTAGTTAATGTTTAATGATTTGTTATTAAAGTGTTTGTATTCCAAAGTGGTTAAAAGTTTACCATATGATTTAAAAGTAAATGTTTTGTCATTAAAGTTACACTTTCGCATTTTATTATTCTTTGTACATAATATACATCATAGAAAAAATAAAAAAATTGTATTATTATTGGAGAATTTTAAATCCTTTTGTTAAGTAGAAACACAACTGCATCTAAGACCTTCTGTTGTATCTAGAGTGTTTAGTCAGATAGTGTAATTCCCTGGCAATATTTGATCACTATGTTGGTCATCTGTTTAATATGGAGGCAGCATCTAATAGATACATGTGCTGATATATTTTCAACCTTTGAAAATATCTTGAATGGAATCATTTCCCTATCTATGTCTGAAATAATGCCTTTAAGAGCACCGAAGGGTCTGCCTCTACGATACAACCTCGACTGTCTATTCTTTTCTTTGGTTATTACGAGCACGTCACTTTCTGAACAAGCTGGAAAATGTTGATATCACATACAGAGGGTACATAATCTAACAGAAATTGGCAATTGCAATTATTTGTCCACTACAAAAAAAAATACTGAGTTTTTGGCAATTATTTAAGTTGGTAAATAATCAAAATTACTTTATGTAAATAACTGAAAGTAAAGGTCAATGGAAAATAATGTTAGTAAGTTGAAAACTTGTTATGCCTTAGTTATAGGCTTTTAAATAGTCGAGCACTACTGCCTCTGACAGCTCTTGTTTTTTTGTTCGAATTTGACTGAATTGTGGTTTCTATGGCAATGTTTACTCACCGGTAGTTTTATAACAGAAACACTAAATACGAATTTAAAATTAATCCCCTGCTAGTAATATTATAAGTAATAATTTGTTGGCATCTGTCTACCCCCAAAAATCCTGTTGTGTGATAACTTGTAAAGTGTACATAATATTTTGAATGATAAGAGGACAATAAGGCGATTATGTATGCTATATTTTGTTTTTGAAAACAGGATTATAGTTCTGGTTGCTATGGAATCAAAGGGAAGATTCAACATCATGCAGGTCTATTTTGATCTCTTGAATAATGAAAGGTATTTTGATGCCAGTTTATAGAGGCCATCATGCTTGTGCATAAGTATTAGCTCATGGTGAGTTATTGTGATCACGCTGTGTCTGTCATGCATGCATATGTGCGTCCATCAGTCCATTGCCAACAATATCTTTAACCAACATCACCAAAACCTCTGGATGTATTTTGATGAAACTTGGCCTGGATGTTCCTTGGGTCATCCTCTACCAAAGTTGTTCCAACAGTTCCACTTGGTTGCACATAGGGGCCGCCAGAGCTAAAAACAAAAAAATCTTCAAACTATATCTCCTAATTTCACACAAATTATCCTTACGTAAACTTCTGCCAAGACAGTTCATATTATTATGGCCAGAGGGTGGCCATGTTTTTCCTATATGTGTATGGTGGACATTTTCTCAACTTTCTGATTCCGTAACTTATGGAAATCCTATATAATCTGTACTTGTATACAGTACTGTTTCTTGTATAGATTTATATACACTGTTATAATTTAACTATTTTGATTCATCAAAAAACATGGCTGCCAGAGGTTGGGTCACATTTCCCTATATGTAGGCAGTGTAACTTAACATACAAACTTCAAGTAGGAACTATCTATTTTAGATATAATGTGTAGTTAATTGCATCAAAGTACAAGGACTGAAAAAAATATTAAAGTATAGTTTTCTGAAAAAGAGTTATTTGAGCTGAAAAAAATGATCCCAGGTAAAATATTTGGAAAAAATGGAGACAACTCTGCTAAGACTTTATGGTAGGGTTAGGTGGCTATTGACTTAAAACCTCATGCAAACTATGCACTTTTTATCTCTAAGCAGGAAAAAGCATGCATAATTGCCACATGGATTAGCAATCTGAATAGAAAACTTAGTATGTAAATATCAAATAAATTAATGCCCTGGGGAAAGTGACATTTTCTGTGGTGAAATTTGTCAACAATTTTTTTTTTTAAAGTCAAAACCCACAGAATTTCACAAGGTGAAAAAAATATGTTGAAAAGGCTACTGCTGGAAAGAGAACAATCTCAACTACCCATATATATGCATCAAAGTATGGGAAAAATATCTAGAAATATGAGAAAATTGAAGAAATCAATTTCAGGACTGTTAGATGCATGACTGTGTTATCATCCATTGCATTTAACATAGATAGGTTACTTTTCCTTTGCACTAATATAACATGGACAGGATTAGGATTAACAAACAGTGTTCACTCAACAATTTCACGATATAAACGGATTGTTTCCCTTGTGTAAAGAAGGCTTAGGGTAAATCTCTACTATATGTATTATAGTGGAAACTTCAAAAAAACTTCTTGTGTGAAAGTGCTGGCCTGATTTTAAAATAATTTCACACAAATGGTCCTTTTTGACCTTATACCAAGAATGTTCAAATTATTTTGATTCGTCAAAAAACATGGCCGTCAGAGGGCGTGGTCACTTTTCCCTATATGTATATAGTAGAAACTTTAAGAATCTTCTTGTGTGAAACTGCTGGGTCATAGGTATAGGTCACTACTGAAGGTCAAGTAAAAATTGTTTCGCTCCATAACCTTGCTACACACAAACGTACCCCATGATCAGACAATGTGTCAAGTACAGGGATGGGGTCAATTACTTGGTAATATAATGCATTACCATTACATTAAGATTTACCTCATTACCATTACAATTAGCTCAGTTTTGGAGATAATGCATTACCTTTAATATGCCGTGGTAATGCATTACCATTACCATTATGTTTAAACATTTTAAACGTTTATAGTATACTTTGTTTGTTTGTTTGTTTTGGGTTTAACGCCGTTTTTCAACAGTATTTCAGTCGTGTAACGGCGGGCAGTTAACCTAACCAGTGTTCCTGGATTCTGTACCAGTACAAACCTGTTCTCAGCAAGTAACTGCCAACTTCCCCACATGAATTATCAGAGGTGGAGGACTAATGATTTCAGACACAATGTCATTTATCAAATAGTCACGGAGAACATACGCCCCGCCCGAGGATCGAACTCGCGACCCCGCGATCCGTAGACCATTACTCTTACCTACTGAGCTAAGCGGGCGGGCTTATAGTATACTAATCAATACTTTTATTCTGAATGTTGTCACATGTTACGAGAGCACATAGTAAATAACTACTACTAAATGTACATTGTAAATATATACTGATACACGTATGTCAAATGTTTGATCTAAAATGTCACAGTTGTCTTTATTATCATCAAATCCTCGAAGTTGAAGTCACTAAACGTGCATCTGTGTGGCCTGAAGTTGGAAGTTACCCTAAAACTGCCACTTATAAAAGTCGGGCAATGGTGGTATTTGGCCTTAAAGTTTCCAGATGTATCAGAAGGAATCTCAAAATGGATTTTCAGTGTTTCCATCTTGAATATACTCCAAACTAGATGCGCATGATATACTAATCTATACAGTGAACATGTAAGGTATAACCAAAAATACATCACATTTACAATATACTGTGTTGAGTTGCTCCAGGCAGTACAGTATAAGGGTACATTTTGCATAGGGGTAAGGATTAAAATATTGAAATATGACTTTTGATCCTTCAGACCTGCTTGTTTTACTATACCAAATTCCCAGGTTATATATCACAGTCCATAACAATAGGTGTTGTACTTGTTGTATAGCTTATCTTTCACATCTTGTATTTGGTCAAACAATGGACTGTTTAACACCTACCTTGTGATCAGACGGTAAATTTATTTCTTGAAACATTTGTTTTAAAGACAAAAAAAGTATGGATTTCCTCAATACATGTATATAGATAAGTAATGGAAAACTAATAGACCATTACCCTCATTTTTTAAAAATAATGCATTGCATTACCATTACATGTATCGGAAATACTCATGTAAGCTTACTTATTAGCAAATTATGAATGACAATTACATTACCCATTGCCATCCTGTTGAACAAGCATGGTATTTAAGTTTGGTTAAAGTTATGCAACAATTTTATACTTGAATGCTGACCAAGTATTAATTTACTGCATAATCTTAGATTATTATTGACCTATGAAATTAGATTTATGATACAGCTTGATGATTTTATGATACGATGATCCAGCTTGCATATGGACAATGACGGCATTTAACTATACAATACAAAATAAATCCTATCAGAAAATATTTGATGGTTTTACTTTTAGTCAGAGCAGAATTTCTAGTATATAATGTCATTGATGCAAATGGTTTGAATGTTATACTGTTTCATGTAAGTGACTTGAACTGTTATATGTATAGCGGAGTGAGCAAATGGTGGGTTTCAACCTTTCTGTGATTTCAGCGCTTTGATTTCGTTAATTTATGATAGAAAAGAGAAAAGGAGTAAATTCAACGGGTTGTATTTAACGAACTGTGATTTTGTCACCCCTTCGCCTCAGCTAGCTCAGTTCTTTTCTATACACTTGTCTATGATGTGGCAATTTCATTGAGGGTGGGTCGGATGACAAAACAATTAATTAGTTCAATAATGGGTTTATTGGTGATAATAACAGAATGTTGTTTTACTATCAAGATGTAATTGTAATCTGAATATATATGTAATATATCCAAAGATATACTTAAGATAAGATAAGATAAGATAAGTTTTATTTAAAGTCGGCAAGAAAGCAACATTATAACATAAGCTCTGGGGAGCTTTTGAACCGACTATAACAACATGATGAAAACAGAACATATTATATAAAAGCTGTAAAAAAAGAGAGACAACTCAAGCAGGTCATGATTAAAGCTATGCTGGAATTGCTGATCTTGACACTTACTTGGCTTATTTTGCAGAGTATGAAAATATATATGTTTCAAAAGATTGACCTTTGAAGTGACCAGATCATGGTTGGTTAAAATGAGTCACATGCCAAAATATTGGGAAGATTAGTATAGGAGGTCATGATTTATTTCCCTTGGACCATTCATAAGTACTGTAGTATTTTGGCAAAAGTATGGAACACCAGATGGGACAAAAACAGGGAAAATGAAATAAAATAACCAAAACTTTAAAGAGATTTACATGTATCGTTATTGTACCCTACGACATACTCCCCCTGCTTGGCGTCCCGACATTTAACATACAAAATGAAAAGTACCATTTTGTATAAGCATTTAAATAAAATAACCAAAACTTTAAAGAGATTTACATGTACCGTTATTATACCCTACGACAATTTCCTTATATAAAAGTTAACACCCCCTTTTCTTTTTGTTTTTCTAAAGTAGAGATATAGTTCTTTATGGGAATATAAGTCTCTGAAAATCTATATGTTAGAAAGTGTCGAAAAACCGTTATAAAGTAAGTGGATTTTATATGAAATAAAGAACAGCCGGATTTAGTGGTGTTCAGCCTAACAAAAAACAACATGGCGGATGCAAGCAAATCTGACCTGGAAACCAATGTTTTCGACGACATTCTTACAAAACTAGAGTCAAATGAATATTACGAACAAATAAAAACTCATTTATATAGTATTTCAAATGCTACTGAAAATGTTAAGGATATAGATCTTGCTGAGAGGTTTGAATTTTCTTATTTGAAACATGTTTTCGCGAGATAGTTGATTTGGACAAGGAACACTGCTGTTGTAGCAACAACCACCACTTTTTTGATGGTTTTGATTACAAGATGAAAATGATGTTTTTGGACTCATATATATATATGAAAGACAAATCAATTGTGTTTTTGAACATAAAATTTACTGATAAAAGTTTTAGGAAGTGGCTATTCCTACGGTCCCGTTAGAATAGCCTCACAGGCTATTCCTACAGCTCTCCCGTAAGAACCTACGGCTCTAAAGACAGTTTTGTATGTCCATCTTGAATTGCATTGTACTGAATTAATTCAAATGGCATATTTTCGAACAAATTGTTTACTTTTCACACCGAGAGAACAGGAAGTGATTTCAAATAATGGAAAAGGCTAATTTATGTCTATGTGTAATATTAATTGTTGTCATCGAATGATAAATATGTATAGATATTTGCAACAAATCAATCAGTTCAATGAATGTAATGATAATAGTGTAGAGCTGTCATCGATAGAAACGATATCGATGTATCAACGATATTTTTTTGTCGATTGATTATCGATTCCCATTTTCAAAAATCGATATTTTACAGAGAGAAAAACTATCCAAATAAACACTAGCTCAGACCCTAAAAACAACTTAATTTCACAAAGTTGTAAATTTGGATGAATACAAAAAAGGTGTAAAGGCAAAATAAAAATGAAAGATGTTATTAATTTTTATTTATTTCTTTTATTTCATAAATACAAATACAACACAATCAAAGTAGGCAGCAAAACTAAACATAGCATTTACAGGAAGGTATATAGTATGCATATGAACAAACGGGTCGTTAATCTAACTTAATAATCGATATATCGATGTATCGTCGATATTTGTCTTCTGATATATCGGTATCGTCGATGTGTCTAAGACCCAATCAATGACAGCCCTATAATAGTGTGAGTAATAAATATGTCATTATTTTAAGTTTACATCATGTTTTGAATATCATGTTACACGTTGTATGTTCCCTTCATGTCTCGGTGATAAGACATATAAAAATAGAGAAGATAAATAAAGATTGACAAAAGTAAACAATTTGTTCGAAAATATACCAGTTGAATTAATTCAGAACAATACAATATTAGATGGACATACAAAACTGTCTCTAGAGCCGTAGGAATAGCCACCTGCACGCTATTTCACTATTCTTACGGGAGAGCCTTAGGAATAGCCTTGCAAGAATAATTTGCAAGAGTTATCTTTCCCGTTGTTGCTAGCTATTGTTTATTTCCATAGACGTCCTATCAGGTTAAACGGTTTCCGGATGATAACTCAAGAACTCTTGGGCATAACTGATAACACAAGAACTCTCATGAAAGTTGATAGGGAGGTTTGTCATGACCAGCGTATGACCCCTTTTGATCTTGAGATCAGTAGGTCAAAGGTCAAGGTCACAGTGACCTGAAACAGTTACCGGTAATCCGTTTCCGGATGATAACTCAAAAATGCTTGGGCCTAGGATCGTCAAAGTTTATAGGGAGGTTGGTCATGACCAGCAGATGACCCCTATTGATTTTGAGGTCAGTAGGTCAAAGGTCAAGGTCACAGTGACCAGGAACTGTCAAACCATTTACGGACGATAACTTGAGAATGCTTGAGCCTAGGATCACGAAACTTGTAAGGGAAGTTGATCCTGATCAGCAAATGACCACTATTGATTTTGAGGTCAGTAGATCAAAGGTCAAGGTCACAGTGACCTGGAACAGTTGAACCATTTCCGGATGATAACGCGATCAAGAACGCTTGGGCCTAGGATCATGAAAGTTGATAGGGAGGTTGATCATGACCAGCAGATGACCTCTATTGATTTTGAGGTCAGTAGGTCAAAGGTCAAGGTCACAGTGACCCAAAACAGTTAAACAGTTTCCAGATGATAACTTGAGATTGCTTAGGCCGAGGATCACGAAACTTAATAGTGAGGTTGATCATGACCAGCAGAAGACCCCTATTGATTTTGAGGTCATTATGTCAAAGGTCAAGGTCACATTGACCCAGAACAGTAGAACTTTTGTGTACAGTGACCAAATAATTTCTGTTCCATTTGCAGTTACTGAATGCATCAAGCGGGGCATTTCGTGTTTTACGTGCTCTTGTTCAACAAAAATCAACAAAGTAAACAGCATATTAGCCCTCATCAGCAAGTGTTTTGAATTTACTGATGAATATACACCTTCATGAAATTGTACACTGCATTGATTTGCCCTCTCATTGAATTTGCAAATGTTGTCTGGCACCCATATTTACTAAAGGACATAGACAGTCTAGAAAGACTTCAAAAGAGAGCAACAAATCTTGTGCAATCTTTTTTAAAGACTTTACATATACAGATAGGTTGAAAAAATTGAAATTACCCAGTCTTTCTCATCGCAGATTAAGAGGTGACTTAATATAGGTTTTTAAAATTGTTAAAGGAATTGATGACTGTCCTTTTGAGAAATTTTTCAAGTATTCTTCTTCAACAAGAGGTCATAACCTAAAACTTGAAATGCCATGTTCTAGAACAACATTTTGCTTGAACCGGTTTTCTCATCGAATTATTAAACCATGCAATGAATTACTACAACATGTTGTAGATGCTAAAATTCAAACTGTAAACAACTTTAAAATAGCGTTAGATAAGCACTGGCAGGGAGAAATTCCATACAAAATAAGACACTAAAACACATCTGTCACCATTTTAATAAATAAAATTTTAGCTGTGCAGCAGCAATTCCAGAACAAGAGGGGCTTGAAAAGGGCTTTAGCCCTTCTGCCAGAGCCCAGAATCATCCTACAGGTATCATCGATCATCTTCAGTAATCGCCTCACTCTATAAGAGTTTACTCGCGATTTGATTGCGAGATAACATCACCACATAGCTGACAGAAACCAGAGGTCATAATAAAAAGTTTATAAAACCCAGGTGTTTGAAAACGTCTCGTTTAAGATCATTCTATGTTTGAACAGTTGATTAAAGTGGAATTGTAAGTTGCCAGACAGTAGTCAATATCGTAATTATGCTACAAATGTATTTCAATTCAAAACTCGGTTGGATAGATAACATGGTGATATTAGATTTGATATTACTAACATTTATTAATAACCCATCATTATTATACCCCCAGATACTAGTGTTATGGGACTATACTGGATTCCAGTCGTCAGTCGGTTGGTCCCTCCATCAGTCAGTCTGTAGAAGGAATTTTTCCGTGCTATTTCTTCGCAATTATTTGCCAGATCAAACATTGTAGTTATTGTCAGTACCAAGCCTAGTTGTGCTTATGCGAAGCGGGTTCCATTTGGATGATTTTTAGCTCACCTGAGCACAAAGTGCTCAGTGAGCTGTTGTGATTGCTCACCGTCCGGCGTCCGTCTGTCATCCGTACGTTGTCTGTCAGTCCGTCCGTCCACACTTTCCTTTAAACAACACCAGGCCAATTTTGATGAAACTTCACAGGGATGTTCCATGGATGGTCCTCTTTAAAAATTGTTCAAAGAATTGAATTCCATACTGAACTCTGGTTGCCATGGCAACTGAAAGGAAAAACTTTAAAAATCTTCTTCTCAAAAACCAGACACCCTAGAGCTTAGATATTTGGTGTGAAGCATTGCCTAGTGGACCTCTACCAAGTTTGTTCAAATCATGACCCCGGGGTCAAAATTGACCGCGCCCCAGGGGTCACTTGATTTTACATAGGAAAATCTTAAAAAATCTTCTCAAAAAAACAGAAGCCCTAGAGCTTAGATATTTGACATGTAGCATTTCCTAATGGACCTCTACTAAAGTTGTTCAAATCATGACCCCCAGGGTCAAAATTGACCCCACCCCAGGGGTTTCTTGATTGTACATAGAAAAATCTTCAAAATTTTCTAAAAATAAACAGAAGGACTAGAACCTTGCCTAGTAGACCTCTACAAAGACCTCTACAAAATTTGTTCAAATCATGACCCCCCCGGGTCAAAATGGACCCCGCCCTAGGGGTCACTTGATTTTACATAGGAAAATCTTCAAAAAATTTCTTAAAATAAACCGGAAGGCCTAGAGCTTAGATATTTGGCATGTAGCATTGCCTAGTGGACCTCCACAAAATTTGTTCAAATCTGCTCAGTTTTTAGCACACCATCATCAGATGGTGGACTATTCAAATCACTCTGCGTCCATGGTCCATTGTCCTTTCGTCCGACCTTCCGTTAACAATTTCTCGTTATCGCATCTCCACAGTAGTTTACTGGGGGGGATTTTTACCAAACTTTGTCAGAATGATGTATTGGTACCCTTGTTGTGTCCCTCTGAAAATCAGACTTGTTCAACAATTTTTGAGTGAGTTATGGCCCTTTGTTTATTTTTATAATTTACATAGATATAGGGAAAAACTTTGAAAATCTTCTTGTCCAAAACCACAGGGCCTAGGGCTGTGCTATTTGGTATGTAGCATCATCTAGTGGTCCTCTACCAAGATTGTTCAAATTATTTCCCTGGGGTCAAATATGGCCCCGCCCCGGGGGTCACATGGTTTATATAGACTTATATAGGGAAAAACTTTGAAAAACCTCTTGTCCAAAACCACAGGGCCTAGGGCTTTGATATCTTGTATGTGAGATCATCTAGTGGTCCTTTATTAAGATTGGTCAAATTATTCCCCTAGGGTCAAATATGGCCCTGCCCTGTGGGTCACATGGTTTACTTAGACTTATGTAGGGAAAAACTTTAAAAATCTTCTTGTCCAAACCACAAATCCTAGGGCTTTGATATTAGTAAATTGTAATGTAGCATCATCTAGTGGTTCTCTGCCAAGTTAATTCAAATTATCCCCCTAGGGTCAAATGTGGCCCCGCCCCAGGGGTCACATGGTTCATATAGACTTATATAGGGAAAAAAATTTAAAATCTTCTTGTCCATAACCTACAACATTCAAATTTGGACCACATGTATAGTTTTGAGTGGCAAGATGAACCTTGACATGAGTTGACCTTGATTTTGACCTAGTGACCTACTTTCACAATTCTGTAGCTACAGTCTTCAAATTTGGACCACTTGCATAGGTTTGTGTACCGAAACAAACTTTGACCTTGACATTGACCTAGTGACCTACTTTCACATTTCTCAAGCTACAGCCTTCAAATTTGGACCACATGCATAGTTTTGTGTACCGAAATTAACTTTGACCTTGAGATTGACCTAATGACCTACTTTCACATTTCTCAAGCTACAGGCTTCAAATTTGGACCATATGCATAGTTTTGTGTTCTGAATTGAAATTTGACTTTGATTTTTACCTAGTACCTACTTTCACATTTCTCAAGCTACAGCCTTCAGATTTGAAGCACGTGTATAGTTTTTTGTACCGAAATGACCTTTGACCTTGAAATTGATCTAGTGACCTACTTTCACATTTCTCAAGCTACAGCTTTAAAATTTGGACCACATGCATGGACCACATGTACAGTGTTGTGTACCGAAATGAAATTTGACCTTGATTTTGACCTTTAGCTAGTCTTTAAATTTGGAACATACAAAAATGGCTCATTGGTGGGCGCCAAGATCACTCTGTTCCTAGTTATATTCTAGTTATATGCAAAAGCACTAAATAAAAGCAAACAATATTTAATTCACGACTGTGTAAACTTTTTCAGATTTTTATCTTGGGCAAAATCAGACAGCAATCTGAAAGTTGTATCTGTAGATGTGCCCTCGAGAATTCTACCAAATGATTATGAAGGCAAGCTACATGATGTGAAAGTATTTGTCAAGTTTGGACCCGATGATTCTGTATATGATAACAACAAAGATATAAGAGAAAGGGTTTGTACATTTTTAGCTCGACTTTTCGAAGAAAAAGTAAATAGAGCTATTGCACTCACCCTGACGTCGGCTTCACTGTTGGTTAAAGTTTTTGATAAAGTCAAACATCACTGTTACTATCAAAGCTTTTGACTTGAAACTTAAAATGGTTATTTACTATCAAAGTCTACACCAGAAGAAACAATCCCCATAACTCTGATCTGAATTTTGACAGATATATGCCTCTTTTTAACTTAGAACTTTTTGGTTAAAGTTTTTGATAAAGTCAAATATCTCTGTTACTATCAAAGCTTTTGACTTGAAATTGAAATGGTTATTTACTATCAAAGCCTACACCAGGAGAAACAATCCCCATAACTCTGATTGAATTTTGACAGAGTTTTGCCCCTTTTTAAATTTTTTGTTAAAGTTTTTACTTGCAAAGCTCTAGTTCAGAGTCGGTCACTGAGAAAAGTTGAGCGTGCTGTCTTACGGACAGCTCTTGTTACTAGAGTACCTAACTCAGGATGTGAAAACTATTGGTTATAAAGGATATAAGATGAAAAAGATCTGATGCGTTAAACTAATTTATTTTAGGTGGATTGTGAAGTAAGTTCTACAACTGATATTAACCACTTTTGACACCTCATTGCTGATAGAATCAGTCGTCACAAGGGTATGAGAGTTGAAAAGCCAGTGTCCCTTTTATTGCTGAGCGCCAAGCAAGGGAGCTACTGTACCATTTTTAGCTCATCTGATTTTTGAAAAAAATCTATGAGATATTGTCATCACTTGATTATCAGCCTCGGTTAAAATTTTTGTTTAGGTCAACCTTTTCTCAAAAACTATAATAACTATAGCTTTGAAACTTTGCCCACTTGTTTATCATTAGATGACTACGTAGGCCAAGAACCATAATTCTGATAAGCATTTTGTCAGAATTATGGCCCTTCTTGTACTTAGAATATGGCCCTTCTTGTACTTAGAAAATTTGATATTCTTGGTTAAATTTTTTTTAACAGTCCAATTTTGATGAAACTTCACAGGAATGTTCCTTGCATGATCCTTATTAAAAATTATTCAAAGAAATTAATTCCATACAGAACTCTGGTTGACATGGCAACCAAAAGGAAAAACTTTAAAAATCTTCTTATCCAAAACCACAGTAGCTAGGGCTTTGATATTTGGTATGTGGCATTATCTAATGGTCCTCTACAAAGTTTATTCAAATAATCCCCCTAGGGTCAAATATGGCCCCGCCCTGGGGGTCACATGGTTTACATAGATTTATATAGGGAAAAACTTTGAAAATCTTCTTTTCCAAAACCACTGGGCCTAGGGCTTTGATATTTGTTATGTAGCATCATCTAGTGGTCCTTTACCAAGATTATTCAAATTATCCCCCTAGGGTCAAATATGGCTCCGCCCCGGGGGTCACATGGTTTATATAGACTTATATAGGAAAAAAACTTTGAAAATCTTCTTGTCAAAAACCACAGGGCCTAGGGCTTTGATATTTAGTATATGACATCATCTAGTGGTCTTCTACCAAGACTGTTCGATTTATGCTTCACGGGTGAAAAGAGGCCCCACCCCAGGGGGTCCCAAGTTTTACATAGACTTGTATAGGAAAAAGCTTTAAAAATCTTCTTGTCTTAAACCACAAGACCTAGGCCTTTGATATTTGGTATGTAGCATTGCCTGGTGGTCCTCTACCAAATCTATTCAATTTATTACCCTGGGTTGAAAAGAGACCCCGCCCCGGGGGTCCCAATTTTACATCAACTTATATAGGAAAAAAACTTTAAAAACTTCTTGTCTGAAACCACAAGACCTAGGCCTTTGATATTTGGTATGTAGCATTGCCTCATGGTCCTCTATCAAATTGTTCAAATTATTACCCTGGGGTGAAAAACGGCCCCACTCCGGGGGTCCCAAGTTTTACATAGGTCATTAGGAATTTAAAAAAAAAATCTTCTTGTCTGAAAGTTGAAGGCCTAGGCCTTTGATACTTGGTATGTAGCATTGTCTAGTGGTTCTCTAACAAGAGTGTTGAAATTATGCCCCTGGGGTGAAAAGAGGCCCTGGCACGGGGGTCACTTGTTATATGTGTTATATAGGAAAAAATACTTCAAAAATTTTCTGATCATATTTCCTAGACTGTTTTATTATAATTACCTGATGACCCCAAGTAATTAGGGGTCACTTGACTTTGACTACTGACCTACTTTTTTGTTTTTTAAGATAGAGCCTTGAAATTTGGATGACAAATATAGTTTTGCACACCGATCTTAAATTAGCATCAGTTTGAAACATGTAGCTCATATTACACAGGTGAGCAATCCAGGGTCATCATGACCCTCTTGTTTATTATCATTAGATGAGTAAGTTTATTATCAATTTGTCATCAGTTAAAATGAGTAAGAAGGCCAACTCTTTTCTTGTATATTGTCCAGCACATACAGACATGCAATGGCACCTGCAGGCGGTGCTCTTTTTCACATCTGGTTTGATGGGACTGGGGATCGAACCCACAACCTCCCACACTTGAAGCGGATGCACTACCACTAGGCTATTATAACATTTATTATATGATTATGAAGTACCCTGTACATCCTCAGAACCATTTTGAACACGTTTTCTCCAAAAAATGCACGATTGCGCTTTTCTTTTGTTCAATCCTTGGTAATATTGGACTCTCATCAGTTCCTGATTCTCATATATAATTTGCTATTAGTTGTGTAACGTGTACAGAATATTGAAATAGAATATACGAGACAATTCCAAAATATTGTGACAAGATTATGGTTCATGTGAGTGCATGTTTTTAGAAAAAATTGATGCAGCTTATTTGCAGATGTTGTTTTTTTCATTTCAAATCTATAGGCAGTCTGAACATTGTGAGCAGATGCTTCAGACTCAAGAGATGAAGGCAGTTTATTGCATATAGGATGCTATAAATGTTTATATTTGGAAAGGAACAAGGAAAATTCTTATTTTCATTGATTGCTGCCTATTTTTGTATCTGAATTCCAAATTTTTGTCAAGCCCGCTTGCGGTGAGCTCGATATAGTCGTCACTTTTTGCGGGTCGGTGTATGTGCGTGTGTGCGTGTGTCCGTTCGGAGCATTTCTTCTTCATGCATGTTGGGATTTTGATGTAACTTGGCAAGAATGTTCACCATTATGAGACGAAGTGTCATGCGCAAGAACCAAGTCCTTAGGTCTAAGGTCAAGGTCACACTTAGAGGCCAAAGGTGCTGGTGGGTTCGACATTCTGCCGGTGGGCATGCAGAATGTATTTATAGTATTAAACAACAATCACTATTTGGGATATATTATAATTTCTTAATTAAATAAGTTGCTATTTCAGGCATAAAAGACATAAGACATGTTCATCCAATATATCAGTTGTAATGCTCTTACTAAAGAAAACTGTGCAGAAAGTTTACATTGTTTGCAATATGGATAAATTTATGTTGGGTAAAATGGGTTAGGAGGATCTAGAATAGTCATTTCAATTTTTCAGTAAACATTTATTGTTTTGACATGTATAGTTAGAAAACCTTCCTACATGTTTCATCTTTTCTACATTGATTTAGTGAGACCATCTGTCTGTCTGTCCATCCGTCTTTCACAAAGTTTGTCCACGCAACTCCTCCGACACCACTGGGTGGATTTACATCAAATTTCACAGGAGTGATCATTGCGAAACCTGAATATGCATTTTTTTGGCATTTTCTAGTTTGATGATTTTCATTGGAGTTACGGCCCTTGATTCATAAAGATTTATGTTTTGGCCAATTCTCTTTTATTATTGGAAGGATTTCCACCAGACTTCACAGGAATAATCAAGTGCATATTTTTGGCATTTTCTGGTTTGTTGATTTTCAGCCAAGTTATGGCCCGTGTTTTGTTTTACCTTGTCCGGGCAACTGCTGCGATACCACTAGGAGGAATTACACCAAACTTAACAAATTATCATTGCCAAGCCTAGTTGTGCATATCATTTGCATGTTCCAGTTTGGTGTCTTTCTACAGAGTTATGGCCCTTGATTCATAAAATTTTATGATGTTTTAGCCACTTCTCTTATATAATAAGGCGGATTTCTGCCAAACCTTACAGGAATGATCATTGCGAAGTCTTATTATGCATTTTCGGCATATTCCGCTTCAGTGATTTTCAGCGAAGTTCTGGCCGTATTGTACAGTGTTTGCACTACTTGCTGTACACAATTTGACTGAATTTCACCAAACGTCACGAGTGATTAGTGTGAAGCATAGTTGTTATATTATCGTCATGTTCGGATTAAATGATTTTCTGTGGAGTCATGACCCTTGCTGGGAGACATGCATTTTTCGTAAAAAGACAACCTCTTGTTTGTCTTGAAGGTTCATTGAATTTTAAATTCAATTTTAAGATTGAATCTGTACATTTAAACAAACAGAAAGGGTATACAAGTATTATGGCTAATGCTAAAAATTCTTCAGAGTACTCAAAAGTACAATTTGCAGGCATTTTAATTGTTTACGTGTTTTGGACTTAGAAAATCCTGGTTAAAGTTTTACATGCAAAACTAATACAGGTATTGAATTGAAAACAAGCTGATAGCATCAAGTCCCATAACTCTGACATGCATTTTTGCCAATTTATGACCCCTTTTGTACTTAGAAAATGCTGGTTAAAGTTTCATATGCAAGTTGCTATCCCCAAAACTAATACAGATATTGAATTGAAACTTCACATGTGTCTTCAGGGTTATAAAATTAGGTGATAGCATCAAGTTCCATAAGTCTGATATGCATTTTGGCCAAAGTGTGCCCCCTTTTGGACTGAAAAAATCCTGGTTAAAGTTTTGCATGCAAGTACATATAGCTATTACTTTTAGGCATATAGCTTTAAAACTTATTTTTTCTTTTTCTAGGTCAAGTACCAACCTCACTGGTTCAAGTCCCATAACTCTGACATGTATTTTGGGCAAATTATGCCCCCTTTTGGATGAGAAAATCCTGGTTTAAGTTTTGCATGCAAGTCCGTCTGTCTGTCTCTCTGTCTGTCCATCCGCATTAAGCTTGTCCGGCTTTCACAGGTCATACTGCTGGCCAGATTTCGACAAAACTTCCCAGGAGTGATCAGTACCAAGCCTAGTTGTGCATATCACCGGCACAATCTGCTTTGCTTTACAAAATGGCCGCCAGAACTAAAAAATAGAAATATCTTACCCTGCTTTCATAGGTCAAACTGCCGGCTGGATTTCGGCAAACTTCACAGTAGTGGTCAGTACCAAGCCTAGTTGTGCATATCGCTGACATGTTCTGCCTTACTGCACAAAATGGCTGTCCGGCTTTCACAGGTCAAACTGCTGGTTGGATTTCGAGGAAACATCACAGTTGTGGTCAGTACCAAGCCTAGTTGTGTATGTCACCGGCACGTTCCGCTTCGCTGCACAAAATGGCTGCTAGAGCTAAAAATAGAAAAATTTCTCCGGCTTTCACAGGTCATACTGCTGGCTGGATTTCAACGAAACTTCCACAGGAGTGATCCTTACCAACCCTACTTGTCATGTCACCGGCACGTTCTGCTTCGCTGCAGAAAATCGCCGCCAGAGCTAAAGGTATACGTAGTGGGGAGACATATGTTTTTGTGACAAAAACACCTTCTAGTGCAGATATTGAATTGAAACTTCACATATGTCTTCGACGTTATAAAACTAGGTGATGGCATCAAGTCCCATAACTCTGACTTGCATTTTGGCCAAATTATGCCCCCTTTTGGACTTAGAACATCCTGGTTAAAGTTTTACATGCAAGTTACTATGTCCAAAACTAATACAGATACTGGATTAAAACTCTACAGATATTTTAACATTTAGGGTAATATTCCCGCTTCTGAGACAACAATTTGAATACCGTATTTACCCTAAGTCTTGGGACACCCTAAATCTTGGGACACCCTTAAAATCTGGAAAAATAATTATTTTTCTTGTCCCTAATTTTTCGGACATGTAGTCGATCATTGGTTGTCTTACAACAGCTCTTTTTACTTTATTTTTATGAATTTCAGATAGCAAGAGGTAATAGTTTCCTAGAGTTAACAAACAAGGTAGCACGGACATTTTGTGTTCTACAGGCAATGAAGAAGTTTACAGGTGGGCTGGGTGATGATGATGATAGAGAGTCAGGAGATGATCTAATCTGGCAGAAATATTTCACAAAGGTCACTCATACACTTTACATTGCCAGAACAAGAATAGATGTCTTTTATCACAACTGTCTGTAAAGAGATATGATATCAGTGCTCCAGATAAGGTTGTGTACCTGCGTAATGGACGCTCAAGAAATACTGTAATACACTCATAAATTAAGATCCTTGCGTACAAGTTACTCCCTTTCTTCAGAATTATGCAAGCATACTTCTAATTTTTGAACAGCTGATTTTTAGCTCACCTGTCACATAGTGACAGGGTGAGCTTTTGTGATCGCCCTTCGTCCGTCCGTCCACAATTTCTTGTGAATAAGATAGAGACAACATTTTGCAAGCAATTTTGATCAAACTTGTACAAAACTTGTATTTGCATGATATCTCAGTGCCTTTCGAAAACTGGCCAGATCCCATCATGGGTTCTAGAGTTATTGCCCCTTAAAGGGCAAGAATTTGTTATTTTTGTGCGTCAACAATTTCTTGTCTGCACGATAGTGGTTTCATTTATGATTTTATTTTAACCAAACTTGCACACAACTTGTATCACCATAACATCTTGGTTCCTTTCTTGAACTGGCTAGATCCCATTATTGGTTCCAGAGTTATGGCCCCTGAAGGGCCAAAATGAGCTATTTTGACCTTGTCTGCACAATAGCAGCTTTATTTATGATTTGATTTTAACCAAACTTGCACACAACTTGTATCACCATAAGATCTCGGTTCCTTTGTTGAACCAACCAGATCCCATAATGGGTTCCAGAGTTATGGCCCTTGAAAGGGCCAAAGTTAGCTTTTTGACCTTGTCTGCACAATAGCAGCTTCATTTATGATTTGATTTTAACCAAACTTGCACTAAACTTGTAACACCACAAGATCTTGGTTCCTTTCTTCAACTGGCCAGATTCCGTTATGGGTTCCAGAGTTATGGCCCCTGAAAGGGTCAAAATTAGCTATTTTGACCTTGTCTGCACAATAGCAGCTTCATTTATGATTTGATTTTAACCAAACTTGCACACAACTTATATCACCATAAGATCTCGATTCCTTTTTATACGCCTGAAGGACATATTATATTATCGCCTCGGTGTCCGTCTGTCTGTATGTCTGTTGGTTAGCAATTTCCCTTCAGCTCTGTAACTCTTGAACCCCTTGAAGGATTTCAAAGAAACCTGACACAAATGTTCACCTCATTGAAACCATGTGCAGAGCGCATGTTTCGGATGGCTCACTTTAAGGTCAAGGTCACACTTAGGGGTCAAAGGTCATATGACTTTGTTTTGTGTGTATATTGTTCTGCATTTGTGTTGATTGCAGTGCTCTTGTTTTATTTGCAGATCCTTCTTTTTTTCACTTACAAATTTTTTTTTTAATTACTTTCTTTTTATGTTACTATAAATAGCTTATTTAGTAACTTTTTATACGCCCGTTTGAAAAACGGGACGTATTATGGGAACGCCCCTGGCGGGCGGGCGGGCGGCGGCGTCCACAGACCTTGTCCGGAGCATATCTTCTACATGCATGAAGGGATTTTGATGAAACTTGGCACAGTTGTTCACCATCATGAGACGGAGTGTCATGCGCAAGAACCAGGTCCCTAGGTCTAAGGTCAAGGTCACACTTGGAGGTCAAAGGTCAAATTCAAGAATGACTTTGTCCGGAGCATATCTTCTTCATGCATAGAGGGATTTTGATGAAAGTTGGCACAATTGTTCATCATCATGAGAAGGAGTGTCATGCGCAAGAACCAGATCCCTAGGTCTAAGGTCAAGGTCACACTTAGAGGTCAAAGGATACAAGAATGAAAACTTTGTCCGGAGCATTTCTTCTTCATGCATAGAGGGATTTTGATATAACTTGGCACAAATGTTCACCACCATGAGGCGGAGTGTCATGCGCAAGAACCAGGTCTCTAGGTCTAAGGTCAAGGTCACACTTAGAGGTCAAAGGATACACGAATGAAAACCTTGTCCGGAGCATTTCTTCTTCATGCATAGAGGGATTTTGATATAACTTGGCACAAATGTTCACCACCACAAGACGTAGTGTCATGCGCAAGAACCAGGTCCCTAGGTCTAAGGTCAAGGTCACACTTAGAGGCCAAAGGTCAGATACAAGAATGACTTTGTCCGAAGCATTTCTTCTTCATGCATGGAGGGATTTTGATGTAACTTGACACAATTATACACCATCATGAGACGAAGTGTCATGCGCAGTTCCCTTCTTTAGAATTACTTCCCTTTGTTGTTACTATAAATAGCTTATATTGTAACTTTTTCATTACTAGTCGTAGGGAAAAATCGAGACCACTTTTCTGTAGTACAACATGCATGCTACATCCAATTTTGAGGTGTATTTTGACCAGTCTCTACCTGGTAAAGATTTTTGTGTGGACTTACAATTTTTTTTTTGATTTTTTTTTTTTTTTTTTTTTTTTTTTTTTTTAAGATTAACTTCCCTTAGTTGTTACTATAAATAACTTATATTGTAACTTTTTTATAATTGACCGTAGGGAAAAACCAAGACCACTTTTCTGTGGTACAACATAGATGTTACTTTCCAATTTTAGGTGTAATTTTAGGTATTTTAAACAACCACAAAATTAAAATTCCATTTGCAAATACAGGTGCTAGAGTAAAGAAATTTGCTGTGACGGGCGTATATTGTGACATTCTTGCACTCTTGTTTATTATTGGCCGTAGGGAAAAACCGAGACCACTTTTTTTGTGGTACAACATGGATGGTACCTCCAATTTTAGGTGTATTTTGACATATCTGTACCTTGTAAGAGTTTTTTTTTTCTTTTTAGTTAAATTCTTCCCTTTGTTGTTCCTGTCCTTTGGACTTAGGTATTTTTTCTGAGGACTTAGATTTATTATTAATTTCTTCCCTTAGTTGTTCCTGTCCTTTGGGCTTCATCAGTCAAAAATTTGCTCCTAATCTCCTCTGATGTAATCCTTCGGGCATGAAACTACTGGCCTGATTTGAAAATACTTTTATTTGAAGTAACTTTAAGAAAATTTCAACTATATTTTCTCATAATTCTTTTGATTGATCTTGATTATGATTTTTTGACCTTCTTGTCCTTAAAGGCCTAGATTCACTACTATATAAGTGTCCCCCCCCCCCCCCAAATCCAATATACAACTCCCATCTTATCTGCTGCTTATCAATGATTATGTAACCATAACTGATTAGAGGGCAATTAGCACAGAAGGGACCCCAACTAGACCATGAAGATGTGTGCAGTGGAGTTGAAAGAAATTAATTTTTCTTCAGTGAATGTGGAATGATAATAATATTAATTATTATTTTGATATTATATAGATGATAATAAGTATTACTTTAATGTTATAATAATGACAATAATAATAATAAAAATAATCATAATAATAATAATTATTATTATTAGTCCCCTACTGGTTGAAAACCAGTTTCGGGGACTATAGGAATGCGTTTTTCCGTCATTCTGTCATTCCGTCATTCCGTCATTCTGTCATTCCATCCGTCCGCAATTTCGTGTCCGGTCCATAACTCTTTTATCCATGAAGGGATTTTAATATTACTTGGCACAAATGTTCCCCATGATGAGACGACGTGTCGTGCGCAAAACCCGGACCCCTAGCTTAAAGGTCAAGGTCACAATTGGAGGTCAAAGGTCAACAGGGCTTTTTTCCTGTCCAGTCCATAACTCTCCCATCCATGAAGGGATTTTAATATCACTTGGCACAATTGTACCTCATAATTAGATGATGTGTCATGCACAACTTTGAGACCCCTAGCTCAAAGGTCAGGGTCACACTTAGCAGTCAAATGTTAACATGGCATGAACAGGGTCTGTTTCGTGTCCGGTCCATAACTCTTTCATCCATGTAGAGATTTTAATATTACTTGGTACAAATGTTCCCCATGATGAGACGATGTGTCATGCGCAAAACCTGCACCCCTAGCTCAAAGGTCAAGGTCACAATTTGAGGTCAAAGGTCAACAGGGCTTTTTTCCTGTCCGGTCCATAATTCTCCCATCTGTGAAGGGATTTTAATATCAATTGGCACAATTGTACCTCATAATAAGACGATGTGTCGTGCACAACTTTCAGACCCCTAGCTCGAAGGTCAAGGTCACACTTAGCAGTCAAATGTTAACATGGCATTGAACAGGGTCTGTTTCCTGTCCGGTCCATAACTCTGTCATTCATTAAGGGATTTCAATATTACTTAGCACAGATGTTCCCCATGATGAGACAACATGTCCTGTGCAAATGCCAGAGCCCTTGCTCAAAGTTCAAGGTCACCATTGGGGGTCAAATGTCAATAGGACTTTTTTCCTGTCCGGTCCATAACTCTGACATCCATGAAGGGATTTTGATATTACTTAGCACAAATGTGCCTAATGATGAGGCAACATGTCATGCGCAAAATCTGGACCCCTAGCTCAAAGGTCAAGGTCAATAGGGTTTTTTTCCTGTCCGGTCCAGAACTTTGTCATCCATCAAAGGATTACAATATTACTTGGCATAAATGTTCCCCATGATGAGACGACGTGTCATGCGCAACACCTAGAACCCTAGCTTAAAGGTCAAGGTCACACTTTGAGATCAAAGGTCAATAGGATTTTTTTCCTGTCCGGTGTATAACTTTGTCATGCAAAACAGGATTTGAATATCAGTTGGCACAAACATTTCCCTGGATGAGACAAGATGTTGTGCGCAAAGCCCCGGCTCTAGGTCTAAGGTCAAGGTCATACTTGGAGGTTAAAGGTCAAATTCAAGAATGACTTTGTCTGAGCATTTCTTCTTCATGCATGGAGGGATTTTGATGTAACTTGGCAGAAATGTTCACCACTATGAGGCACACTTTTTTTAGAATTATGTCCCATTGTTGTTACTATAAATAGATTATATTGTAACTTTTTTATTACTGGCCATAGGGAAAAATTGAGACCACTTTTCTGTGGTACAACATGCACGGTACATCCAAATTTTAGGTGTATTTTGATCTATCTCTACTGGTAAAGAGTTTCTCGTGGACTTATATTTTATTTTATTTTTTTTTTTTTTTTTTTTTTTTTTAGGGTTTATTTCACTTTGTTGTTACTATAAATATCTTTTATGATAACTTTTTGTATAATCGGCCAAAAAAAAATTCCAAATGAAAACAACTGAACGTTTTTATATATGCAAATTTTAATCCAAGTGCTTTGTTATATTTTATTGTATATATAGTACAATATTGTTCATACATCATTGACAGGTATCAGTTCATTATGTTATACTGCAGAAGAGAAAATTAGGTGCCTTCCAGTAGGGGACTTTGTATTGCATGGCAATACTTCATTCACTTGTTATTATTATATTATATAAAGGATGATTAAAGATACAGTAATAATATTGAAAATAATAATGATAATAAAACACAAGTATAGTGAAAACTTCAGGAGTTTTTTGTGCTGACAAACAATATTTTTCTAATTGGAAACTGGGTTTCTTGTATTCAGGTAATCCACAATATTTGAACTTAAAATTATTGTGTTCCATCTATACTGAATTTTCATTTTCAGTATGTTGCCAAAAGTTACTTTCTTTCATGCTTTGCTTTGTAACTTTGAAATGCACATACTGTTTTCAATTTTTAGACAAATGTTATTTACAGTATTCTGCAAGCTTTAGGTGAGTGAAAGTCACAATTTTCTGAAATATCACAATTCTCCAGACAGACTTTGAAAAAATAAAAACTTGCATATTTCTTAAAGTAAGTTTATCATTATTTCATTATTGTGAAAATAAGTTTCTGATTATCTTATTATTGTGTCTGATCAACAAATATTTTTCTATACATAGAAATGCCAAAAAAAAACTGAAAAAAGGTATAACTTTAAAAGTTATCAATTATATATCAATTTAAGATAAATTACATTGTTTCCCCTTCTCACTAATTGATACACTTGTAAGGTAGACTGACTCTCCAATAAACATTGACCCTTGTTAATTGGAACCATACTGTGATGGTCATTAGCCCCCAACTGTGCAGGTGAAGACAGAAATCCCTTGGCCCACTGCCAAAATCTAGGCCTTTAAGTGCAATGATAACAGGTGAGCGATATAGGGCCTTTTTGGCCCTCTTGTTGACTTCTGCTACTGTATTGGAATTCTATGCCGACTACTTATATGCAATAATATTCATAAAAAGCAGCTCTCGCGTGTGAAATTTGTAAACTGGTCTTAGGTTGCGGCGACGCTTATAAAATTTTGCGAGTGTCTGCATGTTGTTTGAGCATGGCTTCAAATCCGAAACAACGGAAGATCCAGAACTATTTCAAGACTGAAAAAGGCTGCTGTCCAACCTATTTTACAGGAACTAATTGATAATATATTTAAAAGTAAAAGTCCCCATTCTCAGTATCTACAATTGAGTCATCGTTCCTGTTGTTAAAAGTACTCAATGCGGACAGCAATGAATTTAGTTTGAAATGTGCAATCTGCGAAGCCAACAATGTTGATAGTGTATGGGCGAATGAAGGTGCCATAAATATTAAAATAATAAAATAAAATTGCTAAAACTAGATGGTTTTATTTAAACCTCTATTTACCCCCAGCTTTTTTCACATTTTTAGCTCACCTGTCACGTAGTGACAGGGTGAGCTTTTGTGATCACCCTTCGTCCATTGTCTGTCCGTTGCCCGTCTGTCTGTCCACAATTTCCTTGTGAACACGATAGAGACCACATTTTGTATATGATTTTAATCAAACTTGCACTCAACTTATATGGGCATAATATCTCTGTTCCTTTCGAAAACTGGCCAGATCCCATCATGGGTTCTAGAGTTATGGCCCCTTAAAGGGCGAAAATTTGCTATTTTTGGCTTGTGAACACGATAGAGACAATATTTTGCAATCAACTTTAATCAAACTTGCACACAACTTATATTGGCATAATATCTCGGTTCCTTTTGAAAACTGGCCAGATCCCGTTATGGGTTCCAGAGTTATGGCACCTTAAAGGTCCAAAATTTGCTATTTTGGCTTTTGCAGCCATATAAAGACTTCATTTATGGTTTGATTTGATACAAACTTGCCAAATATCTTCAACAACAATAAATCTTGGATTCTATGATGAATCTGTCAGATCCAATCATAGGTTCTGGAGTGATTACCTCCCCTGATTTTAATCAAAATGGATTTGTATCAGTAAGTACTTACAGGACTCATTTGAAATTTCATTATTGTCATTAGTTGGACTCGGACAGTTAGGGTAGATAACCGTGGACTGATTTTATGTCAAGTTACCTCCCTTTAATATGCCCCGCTTCGAAGAAGGAGGGGTATATTGTTTTGCAGATGTCTGTCGGTCGGTCGGTCTGTCGGTCGGTCGATCTGTATGTAGACCAATCCGTTTCCGGATGATAACTCAAGAACGCTTGGGCCTAGGATCATGAAAGTTGATAGGAAGGTTGGTCATCACCAGCAGATGACCCCTATTGATTTTGAGATCTTAAGTCAAAGGTCAAGGTCACAGTGACCCTGAACAGTTAAAAGGTTTCCGGATGATAACTCAAGAATGCTTGGGCCTAGGATCATAAAAGTTGATAGGGAGGTTGGTCATGACCAGCAGATGATCCCTATTGATTTTGAGGTCAGTATGTTAAAGTTCAAGGTCACAGTGACCAGGAACAGTTAAACGGTTTCCGGATGATAACTCAAAATTGCTTGGGCCTAGGATCGTGAAAGTTGATAGGGAGGTTGGTCATGACCAGCAGATGACCCCTATTGATTTTGAGATCAGTATGTCAAAGGTCAAGGTCACAGTGACCAGGAACAATAAAACGGTTTCCAGGCGATAACTCAAGAATGCTTGGGCCTAGGATCAGGAAAATTGATAGGGAGATTGATCATGACCAGCAGATGACCCCTATTTATTTTGAGGTCATTTGGACAAAGTTCAAGGTCAGATTGGCCAGGAACAGTTAAACAGTTTCTAGATGATAACTTGAGGACGCTTGGGCCAAGGGTCATGAAAGATGATAGAGAGGTTCATCATGACCAGCAGATGATCCCTATTGATTTTAAGGTCAGTAGGTCAAAGGTCAAGGTTACAGTGACCCGTGTAAAATAGTCGAACTACGTTAACACATTACTCTTTATTGATTACACTATAATGAAGGCTCCAGCAACTGAAATGATACAGAACAAAACATATACATACACATTTAAACATATATTCACATAATATAAACTATAACACATTCCCGTGTCTTCTTTCAAATAAGAAAAATAAAATGTAATGAAAATACTAAATATGTTACAAGGTAAAACATAAAAACAACCACACTACAAATACATACAAAACAAGCATTACATTTAAAATCATCAGAAATCAAAAAGTAGCAAAAAGTAATAACATGTAAACAAAGAGAACAAGTAGCTTATGTGAACAAGTCCTGAACTTCTACTTAAGTGAAAACTCAACAGTCCTTAATTTTCATACATTCTAGTCATTTAGTAACCAACATCACTACAGTCCACCATTACTGAGTATTTCCACAAGGTGTCTAGAGTCTGCACCAGCCTTAGTCAAACAGTCAGAAATCTGTTTGTTTGTCTTAACCCATATCACTTCAATGTCCCCCGAGTTCACATTTTCTTTAATACTAGCAAGATCTACTCTCAATCTCTTCTCTGTAATCAATTTGGTAGAATGAATATTCTGACTCAGGGATTTGTTGTCCGTGTAACATTTAATAGGTATAACTTTCCTTTTCCTGCTTTTATAATTTCATATAGGATGCTTCTAACGAAGAAGCAGGCATCCAGCCCTTCAACTAAGGCTAGAGCTTCAGCAGCCAGAGTACTCTTAACTACTCTCTTAATCTTCTTAGATGCCCAAGATATGGGACAGAGCTTGCCATTTGGACCTTTCAACAAAATCAAATATCCACCTGCACTAGAAACCTTATCAGACAAGTTAGTGTATGATGCATCTGTGAAAAGTAACAATTCAGATTGATCAAGTGAACCTACTGATGGAAATGCTAACTTGTATTGGATGCTCTTGCTTTTCCTTATAACTTTATTCAGTTTTGATTGTAGTTTTGTGTCACACAAATGAGTGCCTGTTGCAAGATCTAACACATCAAAACAAATATCTGGCCTAGTTTGCGTTGCTATCCAATGCAACTGGCCCACTACTTCAGGGTATATTTGATCTTTCATGTTTCTTGAATCAGTTTTCATGTTCACTGGTTTCAATTCATCAATGTAATCATGTTGTTGTACAAATATTCCACCTTGTTCATCACAGTCCTGTTCAATATGGAGTCCAATATACCTAAAATTACTATTCAATTCTTTTCCGAAACAGAACTTCCTTCTGAGAATTGATATTACCGAATCTTTGAACTGCTCACTACCAGCCCATAAGAAGTCATCCACATGCATAAGAAACAGTCCTTCTAGCTTCCCTTCATGAAACCAATAAAACAATGCCGGATCTAGTTTTGACTGCTCACATTTCGATTCAATCAGTTCTTTCTTTACACTCAGAAACCAATTTCTAGAAGCATCTACAAGTCCATACACACATTTGTTCAACTTCCACACAACTGAAGCATCAAGACCACTTTCCTTTGGGGGTTGCACAAAAATTTCTCTGTCAGTTTGTTACCCTTGTAAGAATGCAGCTTTGATATCAATCGTATGAATACCATAACCTTTGGTGGAGGCTGCAGCAAGAAACAATCTCAAACTTTCTTTGTGTACTGTCGGCGAATCAGACTTAACATCACCTTGCTCTTCAAAGCCTCTTACTACTAGCCTAGCTTTTGTGATTCTTCCACTCTCTGTTACTTTTTCAGTGACTACCCATCGCGTTGACATCAATGACTGATTATCTTTAGTAACTTCTTTATAAACACCAAACTTTGACCAGTTTTCAAGTTCCACTTCCTTAGCATGTTTAACACTTTCTTCAGTATGCCTTGATATTGGTACATGAACAGTATTAACTTCTTCAGTATCACTATAATTTTGCCATTCATCACTATCTTTCACAAAGTCTTTTCCAGAAGAATTACCTGTGCATTCATCTCGAACATTCAAGTAGGCCCAATTTTTTCCTGTAGCTTTACCACCTCTACTTATAACTTTAGCTTTTACCCATGTGTCACTACCTTTCTCCTTGTACATAATTGTTTTTCCTATTGTTGGTATCTTTGGCTTCACCACAGGCTCAGCTTGTAAAGTTGCACCAGTTTCATCTTCATGGACAGGCTCTACTTGCCTATTTGGACCAGGTTCATTTTCATGTTCTTCATTATCTGAGTGTGGGCCACTGACAGTCTCTTTTTCCTCATTATTGTCAAAGTCACTTTCATGATTTGAAAATTTGCTTTTATTGAGTTTATCAGAATTCTCGATGTCAGCATTCTTTTCACCCATTCCGAATTCAGAACCACATCTTATAAGCCTACATGGATGTACCCTGACATAGATACTCCCATGTCTCACAAATACTACTTTACCATCCTGTCCAATAACAGTCCCTGGTCCTTTCCATCTGTTATCGTCATCTCTCTTATAATATACTCTATCACCATGCTGATAACACTCTCCTGATGCCCGGATTTTGTGCCTTAAAGCTCTCCTGATTCTTTCAGATGATTCAGCTTGTATAAATGCACGCCTGCTAGAGTTAAGAGCATTCAGATGACGTGCAAATTTTTCACTTATTGTTTTATTCTCGAGCGCAGGAGGCTTGTCAGTGAGAACACCCGGAAGATTTGGATTAGAGCCATACACAAGTTGATAAGGACTCCATCCATACACCATAGACAAGCTGTTCTTTGCATTCACAGCCCACA
This sequence comes from Mercenaria mercenaria, assembly GCF_021730395.1. NCBI lineage: Eukaryota > Metazoa > Mollusca > Bivalvia > Venerida > Veneridae > Mercenaria > Mercenaria mercenaria. The sequence continues at coordinate 42,329,334 of NC_069366.1, read as the reverse complement.
CCAATGCAACTTCTAAATCCAAACTTGGTTGATCTTCCAGAATCTTTTCCACGCAATCATCAACCACGGCATGATTACGTTCACAGATATCATTCTGCCAAGGACTGTAAGCAGCTGTGTTCATCACTTCAATGTTCAAATTTTCACACATGTCACGAAATATTTCATTAGCAAACTCTCCACCGTTATCTGCCAAAAAACGCTTGGGAGGACCCATGCCACTACCAATCCACAATGTCATGATTTTCTCAGCAATCACATCTGGAGTTTTTCTTCTGATAACAGCCGCAAGGCTGAATCTAGTTGCTAGATCAATCATATGAAGAAAGTAAACATTGGGTTTCCACTCTTTCAAGTCAACAGCGACAACTTCATTGAATTCACTTGCTAGTGGAAGAGATACCACTGGCCTTGCTGGAGCCTTCTTATAACGCTTGCAGATCTCACAGCTCTCTGTTACTTCATCAACACAATCTAGATGCTCTTCTGTGTAACCACCAGCATCTCTAAGAAGTGACTTAAGACGCATTGCTGAAGGATGAGCAAATTGTTTGTGCAATTTGACAATTACATGCTTTTTATCTTTTGACTGACTAGTTGATATCAGAGCAGATGATGTTTCATCTACATCAACTTTGACCTGATCTATTGGTACACAGTAATGACCAGAGGATGTGCATTGTAACTGAACTTCTCTTCCAAAAATGGAAGCACTGTCATTTTCAAGGTCAAGCTTCATTTTTGCCTTTTTCATTGAGTCTTTGCTAAGTAGTAGAGGAATATCACTTTCAACAACGTCAGCTTGTATTTCACACTCGACACCAGCAACTGAACATGGAAATGTCACCTTTCTTCTTGACTTCAGTACTGTACCTCCACCAAACTTGTACATTGTATCACTCGGCTGTTCAACAATTTTGTTTCTAATAGAAGTGTCAAGTGAGTCCATGTAACAGTTCATCCATGTTTCACCTGTAACAGTGGATGTACATGCACTGTCAAGCACTGCTGAATTAGCTGATTCGGCCAGTAGTACAAGAGTTTCTTGGGGTTTATTCCCTGTGAATAGAACAGCTTTTTCAACACTTTGCCTAGCCATATTTTCATAAGAATGTGGACAATGTTTAACTAAATGTCTTATTGAATCACAGCTCAGACATCGTAGTGGTTTACCATCAGGTCCATCTGGATTAATAGGCTTTGAATTATTTATGCCCTCACCTAAACCACGTCCTCGGCTGAAACTACCTCTGTATCCCCAACGATTTCCTCTATTGGCTGAGTTTCCTCTGTAATTCTGGTTGCCCCTATAGTTTCCAAATTTATTTCTTGCATAGTTTACATCCTCAGACATCATATTAACAGATTCAACTTTAATCCCACTAGCATCAGCCATTTCTTTACTAGATGCAGCCTGTTGTCCGAAGAATTTCTTGAGAGACCAGGGTTCGACACTAACGGTGTCCCGGGGGCCCGAGGATCCCAAATTTTGAGGAGGAACACCAACTTTTAAAAGCTGGGATTCCGGCTGGATACCTATTTTTTTTGTCAATGATATCCAAAAAGTAAAAGATAAATACCTGTTTGAAAAATATTTTAACCCTTTCCCACATCGATACGTTTATCACCGTATCTATCGATTACCAAACAGAAACGTATTGACCCGTGTCTATCGGTTACCCGATAGAAACGTATAATACCGATTAACGGCCATTTGAACAGAATCGTTTTATCCCGTGTCTCATAATCAATCGCTTTATCGTTCTTTTCCTAAAGAAACAAATTCCGGATGTTTACTAACTCAAAATTGGGATTTCGTCATCATTATTTACGTACAAGATCATGTGGTTACTATTTAAATATATCGAGTACTTTACAAAGAAAGACACCGGGGTTTTTTCCTACAAGTGCACGACGCTACCGGTACGTCATGGAAAATTACTGAGAAAACTGCTTGCAACTGGCCGGTTCGCACCGCGGGACTTTCCTCGTTCTAAAATAACAACCTAAGTATTTTTAAAAGTGTTAGGTCATGAAGGTCACGCGTGATACATGCAGATTTTTCCTGAACATCAATTTGTGTTCACGAAGGCTTGGAATTTATGGCCTTACATAACGGGAAGTGTTAATCAAAACAGAAGGACCGCGGCTTCCAAATATTTTATGACACCCCAAGAGTTAATTGCAGCGGAAGTCACCCGTGATGTACCGACGTTTGATCATCAAAATATTACGTAATATTATCTAAAAATATTTTAATTTTTAGCACAAGAATACTGTAGTCGGTTACGAGTCTCGATCTCGGTGATCTTTTTGCACTTTCAGAAATTTTACGATCCGTTATTTTTGTAGTGTAGTGTTATTCAGTTTGATGGTCGGTTGTTTTTATATAAATACTTACCGATTCCGATTCGGAAGATAAGTCTATTAACTATAAATCAAGCTTTCAAACATCAAAATGAAATTGTATATGAATTTCAATGTGAAAGTAATCCAAAACAGAATTTTATGCCTAAAAATATAATTCCCTTACTTTAACACATTATATCTTCAAACCTCAAAGAGAAACTACAATAAATTTTGTATCATCGGAAATATAAATGCCAGGTAATATTAAGATTTCATATTCTAAAATATATGAAGAGAAGTCAAGAATTTCAAGAATTTTTTTTTCGATATTTTAATTTTTAGTGGTTGTCACAATAGACTTGACAATGATTATATCTATAAGATACAGGTGTCTCCAAAGTCGAGACCTTGTCTTGACATTGGCAAACATGTAAATTGATATCAGTTTGGATACATTCTTCTGTAGTAGTTAAGGTGTCAGCCACTCAATACAGAGGTTGCGGGTTCGAATCCCACTGGGGTACGACCGTAACTTCTCATAGGACATCTGTTGTGATTGTTTTTATATATCATATTATGAGGGATCCCAAAGCCTGAGGAGGACCCCCAGATTTAAAAAGTAGAGATTCCTTTGGGAACCTTGTTCAAATAAGTTAGTGTCTAACCCTGGAGACGCAGACATCTGTGTGAAAAGAGAATCAACTTCTTTATAGTTTACACCAGTCAGTACTAATTGTCTATCTTTCATTTCCAGCTCTGAACATTCTAATAATTTGAAAGCCAATACAGATTGCGGCAAGTCCATTTTAAACTTTTTTGTCTTGTTTTACAATTTCTCAAATTCTGTAACATAGTCTTCCATTGAAGACACTTTGCTCCGTCTGAATCTGTCAAATTCAACATAAGCTTCATAAGCTTCACTAAGTTCATCTTTTTTGAATATTTTGTCCAAAAACTCTATCAGCTTGGTAACACCATCATCTGCATTCAACACATCAACTGTAATTTCACTGAACACTTTATCTCTAACTGAGTTTTGTCCTTCTTCTGGAAGTGACAACGCTATTGCCAAGCCCATTTTCTTCTTCTCTAGATCTGTTAAAGCCTGCCATACTTTAATCTCATCAATCCACCTGCTGTAAGACTTTTGCGCTGTAAATGCAGGTGGAACTTTATAGTTCAAGGATGACGCCATGATGTACGCTATTTTTGTTCTAACACTACACACACTGATACAAGTCACACACTGAGAAAGTTCACACGCTATTCATGCCACTATTGACACTCTCATAAGTCCTATAAACTCTTGCTCTGCCACCATGTAAAATAGTCGAACTACGTTAACACATTACTCTTTATTGATTACAGTATAATGAAGGCTCCAGCAACTGAAATGATACAGAACAAAACATATACATACACATTTAAACATATATTCACATAATATAAACTATAACAACCCGGAACATTTAAACAGTTTCCAGACAATAACTTGAGAACGCTTGGGCCTAGGATCATGAAACTTGATGGGGAGGTTGGTCATGACCTGTAGATGACCCCTATAGATTTTGAGGTCTGTAGGCTAATGGTCAAGGTCGCATTGACCTAGAACAGTTAAACCCTTTCCGGACGATACCATAAGAACACTTGGGCCTATGATCACTAAACTTAATAGTGAGGTTGATCATGACCAGCAGATGTTGTTTTTGAGGTCAAAGGTCAATGTCACATTGAACCAGAACAGTAGATCTTTTTTTTACAGTGAGCAAATAATTTCTGTTCCTTGTGCAATTACTGAATGCATCAATGTGGGGGTGGGGAGGTGCATTTCGTGTTCGATGAGCTCTTGTTTCAAATTAAAATGGGTATATCAGATACTGATCTGAAATTTCATTTACACCGGTATTTATAACCATCGGTGTCTCTTGGACTTTTGCCCATGTCCCCTATTGACTTCTTGCCTATTACTGCTATGCATTGGGGGAGACAAAAGCATCTTCTAGTTAATACTGGATTTTAAATGAATGTACATAACTTGTTGAAAGCCCAAAGTGGAAATGTTTATATGTGTGATTTTGTTGTTGCAGCCACTAGAAGAAACAGACATTGTCATAGCAACCAATAAAGCTAATGGGGAGGCAGCACATCTTAGTTGTATAGAAATTGATGGACAATTCATTTTATGTGGCGGGTCAAAAAATGTCCATTTATTGTTTAGAAATAAATGTAAGTACTTTTTGATTGGATTTATATACCATAACTTCTTATTATACGCCCGTTTGAAAAACGGGACGTATTATGGGAACGCCCCTGGTGGGCGGGCGGGCAGCGTCCACAGACTTTGTCAGGATAATATCTTCTTCATGGATGGAGGGATTTTGATGAAACTTGGCACAATTGTTCATCATGAGACGGAGTGTCATGCGCAAGAACCAGGCCCCTAGGTCTAAGGTTAAGGTCACACTTAGAGGTCAAAGGTCAAATTCAAGAATGAAAACCTTGTCCGGAGCATATCTTCTTCATGCATGGAGGGATTTTGATATAACTTGGCACAAATGTTCACCACCATGAGACGGAGTGTCATGCACAAACACCAGGTCCCTGGGTCTAAGGTCAAGGTCACACTTAGAGGCCAAAGGTCAGATGCAAGAATGACTTTGTCCGAGCATTGCTTCTTCATGCATGGAGGGATTTTGATGTAACTTGGCCTAATTGTAAACCATCATGAGACGTAGTGTCATGCACAGGTCCTTTCTTTAGAATTACGTCCCTTTGTTGTTACTGTAAATAGCTTATATTGTAACTTTTTCATTACTAGTCGTAGGGAAAAATCGAGACCACTTTTCTGTAGTACAACATACATGTTACATCCAATTTTGAGGTGTATTTTGACCTATCCTTACCTGGTTTTTAAGATTAACTTCCCTTAGTTGTTACTATTAATAACTTACATTGTAACTTTTTTATAATTGACAGTAGGGAAAAACCAAGACCACTTTTCTATGGTACAACATAGATGTAACTTTCAAATTTTATGTGTATTTTTAGGTATCTCTACCTGGTAAGGAGATTTTTTGTGGATTAAGAAAAACAAAAGAATTACAATAATTTCTACACAACCACAGAATTAAAATTCCATTAGCAAATACAGGTGATAGTGTAAAGAAATTTGCTATGACGGCGTATACTGTGACATTCTGGCACTCTTGTTTTTATTGATCTTGTGTAGGTTAGGTTGACAGTCTTAAATTTATTCAATAAGGAAAGTGTTCGCATGATTTATGTTCTACTGTTGTACCATACAGAGTTGAGATGTGCAAGAACAAGCTATATCAATCGATAAACCACAAGAAGGCCTCACTTATTTTCATTCTTGCATGCTCACAAAATAATTATGCTGATCTTTATACAATACATGGTAATAAACCTGTTGTTGTTATTTAGAAAAAAATAATGTGAGTATTGTCTGTCACCAGTCTGCTTGTTTAAACAGTATTTATTGCAGAATGTACAATGCTTGATTTAATTCTTTGTTTAAAAGACAGACACTCAAGGTAGGTAGAATCAAAGTCTAAAGCATTCACTAGTTAAACTGCTATCAACTGCTCTGTATCAATTTTCTGTTTATTTAAGCATGTAAGCTGTATGAATATCTGTCTGTCTTTTCATACTGCCAGTCACCTCCTGCAGGAATTATGGGCAGGGTATATGTAGGTGTTTTGTGAGGGATAGAAGTATTAAAACGGAAAGACTGCAAGAGTCTGAGAATAACTGTGTTGTTAAAACGTATTAAAAGATAAAAGAGTAAAAGGAGGATACAGACAACTGCAGTTAATTAGTATCAGAGTTGTGCTACTGCCTGGTTAAAGGGAAGAAGAAGGAATGCTTGTAATAATTTGAACTGACATGAACTTATTGGTGACTGAGGGGATGCATGTGTCTAGGTAACTTGGCAGTGGCTTCTAAATATATGGGAAGGTACGAAGCAGATGATCATGTCAGACATGAAAAGCTTGGAATTTAGATGTCTTTTGTCAAGGGTAAGCAAGTCATTGTCAGTATACTAATATAGCATAGTAAATGTTGCTAGTGTGTGCATTTCACATCTGTTAAGCTGGCTAATTCTCATTGTAGCTGATATAGACAGATATGTAGAACCCAGGTATAGAATAGCAACTGAAGTGTGTCATACAGTGATGGAGGCTTTAGATGAAATGACTGAAGAAGACAGACACAGGTAATAACCTTTTTCTTCTATAGACATATAGGGAAAAAACTGTCCTGATGGACACACGTAGGAACTGTTTGATGAGTATTTAGCTCAACTGTCACGAAGTGACAAGGTGAGCTATTGTGACCGCTTGATGTCCATCGTGCGTCATCCGTCATGTGTCGTCCGTCGTGCGTCAACAATTTAAAAAAAATCTTTTTCTTGAAAACCACTAGGCAGAATTACACCAAACTTTACAGGAATGATCCTTGGGTGCCCCCCTTTCAAAATTTTTCAAAATTGAATTACATGCAGAACTGGTTGCCATGGCAACCGGAAGGAAAAAACTTTAAAAATCTTCTTGTCCAAAACCACAGGGCCTAGGGCTTTGATATCTGGTGTGTAGCATCATCTAATGGTCCTCTACCAAAATTGTTCAGATTATCCCCCTAGGGTCAAATATGGCCCCTCCCCGGGGGTCACATGGTTTATATAGACTTACATAGGGAAAATTTTGAAAATCTTCTTGTCCAAAACCACATGGCCTTGGGCTTTGATATTTGGTATGTAGCTTCATCTAGTGGTCCTCTACCAAGGTTGATCAAATTTAATCCCCTAGGGTCAAATATGGCCCTGCCCCGGGGGTCACATGGTTTATATAGACTTATATAGGGAAAACTTTGAAAATCTTCTTGTACAAAACCACATGGCCTAGGGCTTTGGTATTTGGTATGTAGCATCATCTAGTGGTCCTCTACCAAGATTGTTCAAATTATCCCCCTAGGGTCAAATATGGCCCTGCCCCGGGGGTCCCAAGTTTTACATAGACTTATATAGGAAAAAAAGTTTAAAAATCTTCTTGTCTGAAACCACAACACTTAGACCTTTGATATTTGGTTTGTAGCATTGTCTTATGGTCCTCAACCAAAAATGTTCAAATTGTACCCCTTGGGTGAAAAGAGGCCCAGCCCTGGGGGTCCCAAGTTTTATATAGACTTATATAAGAAAAAGCTTTAAAAATCTTCTTGTCTGAAACCATACGACCCAGACTTTTGATATTTGATATGATGCATTGTCTAGTAGTCCTCTACCAAAATTGTTCAAATTATGCCCCTGGGGTTACTTAGTTATTATGTGAGTTATATAGGAAAAATACTTAAAAAATCATCTGATCCTATTTCCAAGACTGTTTAATTACTATTACCTTATGACCCCAAGTAATATGATGTCACTTGACTGTGACCTTGACCTACTGACCTACTTTCTTGTTTTTAACCAGGAAAACCTGAGTTATTAGATTGGGGTATGTCGTTGGTCGGGGGGGGCGGGCGGCGGCGTCAAACTGGTGTTTCCGGTCAATAACTTTTGTTTTGGTAAAGATATTTGAATAAAACTTGGTATGTATGTAGCTTATATCAAGACAAAGGCTGGGATTGATTTTGGGGTTTCTGGGGTCAAGGTCAAGGTCACTGTTACTTAAAATAGAAAAAGGGTTTCCGGTCAATAACTTAACTTAGGAATGAGCTATCATGATGAAACTTGGTGTATAGAAAACTTATATAAAGTTGTAGCTTGGGATTGATTTTGGGGTTTCTGGGATCAAGGTCAAGGTCATTGTTACTAAAAATAGGGTTAGGGTTAGGGTTTAGGGTTAGGGTTAGGGTTGTGCTTTAAAGTGGTGCTTTCAGTATACAATATATAATGTGATTCAGTATACTTTTTTATTCTTATGAAAAGTGTTGAAAACCTGGTTTCGTGGCATTGCCGCATTTCTTGTTTAAGATACAGCCTTGAAATTTTGATGACATACACAGTTTTGCACACAGATCGTAAAACTGAATTTCATTGACCATGAATGTGACCTACTGACTTTCTTAATATTTTATCATCAGTTTGACATTTGAAACATATAGCTCATATTACTCAGGTGAGCGATCCAGGGTCATCATGACCCTCTTGTTTTGTTTCTAGCTGGACTATTTGAAATGAAATAGTAGAGTTTTTGTAATAACCCTTTCCTTCATGTCCGTGTCACCAAAGTTTTGCATGTAAGCAGGTTTCTCAGAAACTACATGGTCAAATGTTTTCAAACTTCATACATGCCTTTAGCATCATGAAATGACCTCCCAGGACAAGTAACATAACTGTGGTTTTTATTTTGTCAAAATTATGCCCCTTTTTAACATTGCATTTTTGTGACAATTTTACATGTAAACATGTTTCTCAGGAATTATTTGACCAAGTTATTTTCTCACACATCTTTTGGGTCATCACATGGCATTTTGGAAGAGTTATGTCCCATTTTCAACTAAGAATATTTTGCTTTTGTGAGTAAGTTAGTATTATGTGGAAGGGCTTCAGATAGTCGAGCATGCTGTAATTAGACAATTCTAGTATTTTTAAATCACCTGAGCACAAACTTCTCAAGGTGAGGAATTGTGACAGGTCATTGTCCGTTGTCTGTCGGCGTCCGTTGTATGTTGTCCGTCGTCTGTCAACATTTACCTTGTGAACACTCTAGAGGCCACAGTTGTGACCCAATCTTTATGAAACTTGGTCAGAATGTTTGCCTTGATGATCTCTAGGTTAAGTTTGAAACTGGGTCATGTGGGTTAAAAAACTAGGTCAGTAGGTAAGATCAAAGGGAAATCTTGTTAACACTCTAGAGACCACAATTTAAGTTGAAACTCATGAGAATTGGTCAGAAGGTTTGTCTTATTGACTAAGGTCAAGTTCAAGTCTAGGTAATATGGGGTTAAAAATAGGTCACCCTGTCAAATCAAAGGAAAAACATGTGAACACTCTAGAGGCCACAGTTGTGACTCAATCCTTATAAAACTTGGTCAGAACGTTTGCCTTGACGATCTCTAGGTCAGTTTGGAAACTGGGTCATGTGGGGTCAAAAATTAGGTCGGTAGGCCAGATCAAAGGAAAGTCTTGTTAACACTCTAGAGACCACAATTTAAGTTCGAAACTCATGAGAATTGGTCAGAATATTTGTCTTGATGACCTCTAGGTCAAGTTTGAATCTGGGTCATGTGGGGTCAAAAACTAGGTCACAGGTCAAGGCAAAGGAAAGCTTGTGAACACTCTCAAGGCCATAGTTGTGACTCAATTTTTACAAAACTTGGTCAGAATGTTTATCTTGATGATCTTTAGGTCCAGTTTGAAACAGGGTCATGTGGGGTCATAAGCTAGGTCGCTAGGCGAGATAAAAAGAAAATCTTGTTAACACTTAAAGAGTCCACAGTTTAAGTTTGAAACTCATGAGAAGTGGTCAGAATATTTGTCTTGATGACCTCTAGGTCAGATTTGAATCTGGGTCATGTTGGGTCAAAAAGTAGGTCATCCAGTAAAATTAAAGGAAAAGCTAGATAACACTCTAAGAGGCCACATTTATGACCGTATCTTCATGAAATTTAGTCAAAATATTTATCTTGATGATCTTTAGCCCAGTTTCGAACCTGGGTCATCTGGGCTCAAAAACTCGGTCACCTGTTAAAATAAAAGAAAAACCTTGTGTATGCAATAGGGGCTGCATTTTTCATTTGAAGTGCATGAAACTTTGTCAGAATGTTTTTCTGCATGAAATCTCGGAAGAATTTTTATCTGGGTCATGTGGGGTTAAAAAAAACTAGGTCACCAGGTCAAATCAAAGAATAAGCTTGTTTACACTCTAGGGGCCACCTTCATAAAACTTGGTCAAAATGTTTTTTATCATAAAGTCTTGGATGATTTCGAATCTGGATTCTTCCCGAAACTTTGTCAGACTGTTTGTTTTTATGGAATCTTGGACAAGCACGAATCTGGGTCATGTGGGGTCAAAAACTAGGTCACTAGGTCAAATCAAAGAAAATACTTGTTTACACTCAAGAGGCCACATTTTTGGTCCAATCTTAATGAAAATTGGTCAGAATATTTGTCTCCATGAAATCACTAGGTCGAACATGTTTACACTGTTATGGTATGTTTCTCAGGTGAGCGACCTAGGGCCATCTTGGCCCTCTTGTTTATTTATTTGTTTATTATTTTAAGCTCACTTGACAAGGTGAGCTTTTGTGATCGCCCTTCGTCCGTCCACAATTTCTTGTGAACACCATAGAGACCACATTTTGCAATCGTTTTTAATCAAACTTGCACACAACTTGTATTGGCATAATATCTCAATTTCTTTCGAAAACTGGCCGCTGAAAAGGTTTCATTTATGCTTTGATTTGATACAAACTTGCACAGAATGTTTATCTTGATGATCTCTAGGCTAAGTTCGCAACTGGGTCATATGGGGCCAGAAACTAGGTCACAAGGTCAAATCAAAGGAAAAGCTTGTTAACACCCTATAGGCCACATTTATGACCCTATCTTCATGAAACTTAGTCAGAATAATTATTTTGATGATTCCTATGCCAAATTCAGAACTGGGTCATATAGGGTCAAAAACTAGGTCACCTGGTTAAATCAAAGGAAAAGCTTGTTAACACTCTTGAGGCCACATTTATGTTCCTGTCTTCATGAATCTTGGTTAGAATGTTTATCTTGATGATTCCTAGGCCAAGTTCGAAACTGGGTCATGTGGGGTCAAAAACTAGGTCACCTGCTCATATCAAAGGAAAAGCTTGTAAACACTCTTGAGGCCATATTTATGACCATATCTTCATGAAACTTGGTCAGAATGTTTATCTTGATGATTCCTAGGCCAAGTTTGAAACTAGGTCATTTGGGGTCAGAAACTAGGTCACCCGCTCAAATCAAAGTAAAAGCTTGTTATCACTCTAGAGACCATGTTTATGACCCTATCTTCAAGAAACTTGATCAGAATGTTTATCTTGATTATTCCAATGCTAAGTTTAACAGGTGAGCGAATTAGGGTCATCATGATCCTCTTGTTTTTTGTTGTTGTTTTCTTTTTAGATAAAAATGGAGGAATTATTTTGACAACCTTACTACTGAATAAACATTAGGAATTGTTGTGGCCACTTTACCTCTGATAAACATGTAGGAGCTGTTGTGGCCACTTTACCTGGGAATAAACATGTAGAGATGTAGGGGCCTCTGGTGTCTTCCTCCACCATCAAAGCTGGAAACTCACCATATGAACTATAATTGTGTCGGTGCAATTTTAAACCCAACAGAAAAATAAACATGTAGGAACTGTTGTGACCACTTTACATCTGAATAAAGATGTAGGAACTGTTGTGACCACTTTACATCTGAATAAACATGTAGGAGCTGTTGTGACCACTTCACCTCAGAATAAACTTGTAGGAACTGTTGTGATCACTTTACCTCTGTATAAACATGTAAGGACTGTTACCTCTGAATAAACATGTAGAAACTGTTGTGACCACATTAACTCTGAATAAACATGTAGGAACATTTGTGACCACTTTACCTCTGAATAAACATGTAGGAGCTGTTATGACCACTTCACCTGTGAGTAAACATGTAGGAACTGTTGTGACCACTTTACCTCTGTATAAACATGTAAGAACTGATACCTCTGAATAAACATGTAGGAACTGTTGTGACCACATTACCTCTGAATAAACATGTAGGAACTGTTGTGACCACTTTACCTCTGAATAAACATGTAGGAGCTGTTGTGACCACTTTACCTCTGAATAAACATGTAGGAACTGTTGTGACCACTTTACTTCTGAATAAACATGTAGGAACTGTTGTGACCACTTTATCTCTGAATAAACATGTAGGAACCTTTGTGACCACTTTACCTTTGAATAAACATGTAGGAGCTGTTGTGACCACTTCACCTCTGAATAAACATGTAGGAGCTGTTGTGACCACATTACCTCTGAATAAACATGTAGGAGCTGTTGTGACGATATTACCTCTGAATAATCATGCAGGAACATTTGTGACCACTTTACCTCTGAATAAACATGTAGGAGCTGTTGTGACCACTTTACCTCTGAAGAGCCGTTGTGACCACTTTACCTCTGAATAAACATGTAGGAACTGTTGTGACCACATTACCTCTGAATAAACATGTAGGAACTGTTGTGACCACATTACCTCTGAATAAACATGTAGGAACTGTTGTGACCACTTTACCTTAGAATAAACATGTAGGAGCTGTTGTGACCACTTTACCTCTGAAGAGCCGATGTGACCACTTTACCTCTGAATAAACATGTAGGAACTGTTTTGACCACATTACCTCTGAATAAACATGTAGGAACTGTTGTGACCACTTTACCTCTGAATAAACATGTAGGAACTGTTGTGACCACTTCACCTCTGAATAGAGATGTAGGAACATTTGTGACCACTTCACCTATGAATAAACATGTAGGAGCTGTTTTGACCACTTTACCTCTGAATAAACATATAGGGACTGTTGTAACCACTTTACCTCTGAATAAACATGTAGGAGCTGTTGTGACCACTTTACCTCTGAATAAACATGTAGGAACATTTGTGATCACTTAACCTCTGAATAAACATGTAGGAGCTGTTGTGACCACTTCACCTCTGAATAGAGATGTAGGAACTGTTGTGACCACTTCACCTCTGAATAAACATGTAGGAACTGTTGTGACCACTTTACCTCTGAATAAACATGTAGGAACATTTGTGACCACTTAACCTCTGAATAAACATGTAGGAGCTGTTGTGACCACTTTATCTCTGAATAAACATATAAGAAAATGTGTGGCCACTTTACCTCTGAATAAACATGTAGGAACTGTTAGGACCACTTTACCTTGGAATAAACATGTAGGAGCTGTTGTGACCACTTTACCTCTGAAGAGCTGTTGTGACCACTTTACCTCTGAATAAACATGTAGGAACATATGTGACCACTTCACCTCTGAATAAACATGTAGGAACTGTTGTGACCACTTTACCTCTGAATAAACATGTTTGAGCTGTTATGACCACTTCACCTCTAAATAAACATGTAGGAACTGTTGTGACCACTTTACCTCTGAATAAACATGTAAGAACTGTTACCTCTGAATAGAGATGTAGGAACTGTTGTGACCACTTCTCCCTTGAATAGAGATGTAGGAACTGTTTTGACCACTTCACCTCTGAATAGAGATGTAGGAACTGTTGTGACGACTTCACCTCTGAATAAACATGTAGGAACTGTTGTGACCATTTTATCTATTGTGTGTTATATTTGAAATTTGTTTGTTGTACATAATACTCCTTTCACAAAAGTGACAGTATTAAAAATGTCATTAAGATAGTTGTAATTTTATAAGGGCAAGTGACTAATCTAATCAGGATCAGTCCCTCTACAGTAACATGCGATATATACCGAATGAGATATACTATTGAATAAAAAAAATGTGGTCTTCTGGCACATCCACATGACTTGTCCGAACCGCAAGTCGTCTTGCACATCAGTACAAATATGTGCAGTATTGTTCTTTATTCCAAAATCTACCTTTAAATTGATACAAACGCATATTTCTGGGCAAGCTAATAGAGTGTAACGATTCCTGATTGAGGCACTGCCTTATTTCATATTAATAATAATCACAGTATAGCGTGCAATCATTATTGGTAAGCGATTTAATTTTAAAGCGTCTCTACCAACGCAAAGTTTGTTATCATTTTTCAGGATGTAATTCAAAACATTTTTTTTGCTTAATTTTGGTAAAGTTACGACTTAAAGAGCACTCGCCTGATCGGTCTAGTATACAGCAAGATCCACTTGTCCTATCCAGACTTTAACTCACCAGTGCAAGCCTACGAGTGGAATTTTACACCCCTGAAAATGTTTGACTCAGGATTATGAAACATTTCAGGAATATTTTTCAGCATGTGAAGTTGTGCAGCTGAGGTACTGTTAGATATACCACTCAGCCAGATCAGAGTTGTGGCCCTTTACTTAGTCAGAAATATGCAGGAAAGGACATAAAAGTTAGTCGCAGAAAAGCCTGGAAAAGACTTCTTCTCATGAACTGCTTGATGGATGGTCACCAAACTTGGTCTGTGGCATCCTTATAAGGTCCTTTCACAATTTTATTCATATAGTACCACCGGACAGATTTAAGGGGCTGCCAGACCTTTAAATAGAAAAAATAAGGTCCTGTCTCAGATGTATGCTAATGGTTCCACTTGATTGATTTTAGGGGCCACCAGATCTGAAAATAAAATAAAAAGGCTAAAGGAATTCTTCACATGAACCACTTGATTATTATTATTATTATTATACCAGATTTATATAGCGCCCTTTTCATGATCAATTTCACGTTAAAGGCGCTTTACATAGTTCAAATGCAGCCACACAGGGCGCATAATTCATCCTCTACTAGTACAGACACAGAGCGATCTGACCAGAGGGACAGAGTGAGATTGATCATCATTAAATTTGATCTGTAGTATTCTTGTAAGATCCTCTGTCAGTTCAAATGGTTCTGCTTGACAGATTTTAGGGACCACTAGTCTAAGAGCTAAAAGTAGAAAAAAACCTTTAGATTACTTTTTTAGCTCACCTGAGCTTTTGTGATCACCCTTTGTCCGTCGTCCGTTGTCCATCCGTCCGTCCACAATTTCTTGTGAACAAGATAGAGACCACATTTTGCAAGCAATTTTGATCAAACTTGTACAAAACTTATATTGGCATGATATCTCAGTTCCTTTCAAAAAACTGGCCAGATCCCATCATGGGTTCTAGAGTTATTGCCCCTTAAAGGGCCAGAATTTGCTATTTTTGTGCGTCAACAATTTCTTGTCTGCACGATAGTGGTTTCATTTATAATTTTATTTTAACCAAACTTGCACACAACTTGTATCACCATAAGATCTTGGTTCCTTTCTTGAACTGGCCAGATTCCATTATGGGCTCCAGAGTTATGGCCCCTGAAAGGGCCAGAATTAGCTATTTTGACCTTGTCTGCACAATAGCAGCTTCATTTATGATTTTATTTTAACCAAACTTGCACACAACTTGTATCACTATAAGATCTTGGTTTCTTCCTTGAACTGGTGAGATTCCATTATGGGTTCCAGAGTGATAGCCCTTGAAAGGGCCAAAATTAGCTATTTAGACCTTGTCTGCACAATAGCAGCTTCATTTATAATTTGAATTTAATCAAACTTGCACAAAACTTGTGTCACCATAAGGTCTCGGTTCCTTTCTTGAACCGGCCAGATCCCATAAGGAGTTCCAGAGTTATGGCCCCTGAAAGGGCCAAAATTAGCTATTTTGACCTTGTCTGCACAATAGCAGCTTCATTAATCATTTGATTTTAACCAAACTTGCACACAACTTGTATCACCACAAGATCTTGCTTCCTTTTTTCAACTAGCCAGATTCCTTTATGGGTTCCAGAGTTATGGCCCCTTAAAGGTCCAAAATTGGCTATTTTGGCTTTTGCAGCCATATACAGACTTCATTTATGGTTTTATTTGATACAAACTTCCAAAGTATCTTCAACAACAATAAATCTTGGATTCCATGACAAATCAAATCCAATCGTAGGTTCCAGAGTTATTTTATATCTGATTACCTCCCCTGATTGTAATCAAAATGGATTTATATCAGTAAGTACTTATAGGACTTACTTGAAATTTCATTATTGTTATTAGTTGGACTGAGACAATCAGGGTAGATAACTATGGACTGATTTTATGTCAAATTACCTCCCTTTATTTTTCCCCCCGTCAAAGGCGAAGGGGATATTAGAAATGCTCTCAGTCCGTGCTTGCGTCCGTCCGTGTGTCCACAACAATCTTTGTCCGGAGCATAACTCCAAAAGTACTGGAGGGATTTTCTTCAAACTTCATAAACTGATAGAACACATTAGGAGGAAGTGCAGTGTGCAAGAACAATAACTCTACCTTGCCTAGTTTTTGAGTTATTCCCCTTTATCATATTTTCTTAAAAAATTTTGTCCGGAGCATGTCTTCTTCGTGCATGGAGGGATTTTGATATATCTTGGCACAAATGTTCACCACCACGATCCGGAGTGTCTTGCGCAAGAACCAGGTCCCTAGGTCTAAGGTCAAGGTCACACTTAGAGGTCAAAGGATACAAGAATGAAAACCTTGTCCGGAGCATTTCTTCTTCATGCATAGAGGGATTTTGATATAACTTGGCACAAATGTTCACCACCACGAGATGGAGTATTATGCGCAAGATCCAGGTCCCTAGGTCTAAGGTCAAGGTCACACTTAGAGGCCAAAGGTCAGATACAAGAATGACTTTGTCCGAAGCATTTCTTCTTCATGCATGGAGGGATTTTGATGTAACTTGGCACAATTATACACCATCATGAGACGAAGTGTCATGCGCAGTTCCCTTTTTTAGAATTACTTCCATTTGTTGTTACTTTAAATAGCTTTTATTGTAACCTTTTCATTACTAGTCGTAGGGAAAAGCCGAGACCACTTTTCTGTAGTACAACATGCATGCTACAACCAATTTTGAGTTGTATTTTGACCAGTCTCTACCTGGTAAAGATTTTTGTGTGGACTTAATCGAGACCACTTTTCTGTAGTACAACATGCATGCTACATCCAATTTTGAGGTGTATTTTGACCAATCTCTACTTGGTAAAGATTTTTGTGTGGACTTACATTTTTTTTTTTAAGATTAACTTCCCTTAGTTGTTACTGTAAATAACTTATATTGTAACATTTTTATAATTGACCGTAGGGAACAAACAAGACCACTTTTCTGTGGTACAACATAGATGTTACTTTCCAATTTTAGGTGTATTTTAAGGTAACTACCTGGTAAGGAGTTTTTTTGTGGACTTAGAAAAACAAAAGACTTACAATGATTACTAAACAACCACAAAATTAAAATTCCATTTGCAAATATAGCTGCTAGAGTAAAGAAATTTGCTGTGACGGACATATATTGTGACATTCTGGCACTCTTGTTCCCTGTTAGCTTTCCATTCCTTCTTTTTACAGTAGCCATATAGAAAAACACCATAGCTATACTGTTCATGAAAATTAATAAAATTTAGCAGTAAACCACCTCACCACTGACTTATTCTTTCTTCTACATCTTTAAACCCCTGATGCCGACCACAACTAAACGGTTCTTCAAAGCTTTCCCCAAAATTAATACTTTCAGACACTAACTTGCCAGGAACTTTAGCCTTCAATTATAATATGCCCGGCGGGGGGATTAGCCATGTGTAACATGGCTCTTGTTTCTCCATAACTAATGAAGATACTGATCTGAAATTTCATTTATGTCAACAGATTTATTTGGCAGATCCTTCTTTTGTTCACTTACAATATTTATTTTTTTTAATTACTTCCCTTTTACGTTACTATAAATAGCTTATTTTTAGTAACTTTTTTATTATTGGCCGTAGGGAAAAACCGAGACCACTTACCTGTGGTACAACATGGATGGTACCTCCAATTTTTAGGTGTATTTTAACATATCTATACCTTGTAAGAATTTTTTTTCTTTTTGGTTAAATTTCTTCCCTTTGTTGTTCCTGTCCTTTGGAGTTAGATATTTTTTCTGCGGACCTTCTTGTCCTCAAGTGCAATGATAACAGGTGAGCGATATAGGGCCATCATGGCCCTCTTGTCTTACAAACTGCTTGATGGATTGTCAGCAAACTTGGTCTGTAGTATCCTTGTAAGGTCCGATCTCAGATTTGTTCAAAGGGTTCTGCTTGACTGAATTTAGCGGCTGCCAGAGCACAAAAACAGAAAAGCCTTGAAAAGACTTCTTCTCATGAACCGCTTTATGGATTGTCACCAAACTTTGTCAATAGCATGCTCATAAGGTCTTCTCCTATATTTTAAGCATCCATGTGCGGAGTATTTTTCAGCAACCACTGTCTAGAATTCAGCAAATATTATTTATAAGAAGCTTCAATCTCTAGAGCAGATGCACATTTTATCTTCATGTTCTGTTCAACAACGTTTCAATGAATTGTTTATTCAACATCAGTAAACTATAGTGCCATTCTTGTCCTAAGTATTCCTTAGCAACCCTTGGCTGATATTCAGTGAAACTTCACAGGAAGCTTCACTTCTAATAGGAGATGCACATATCTTGTGTACTCTCTTTTCTCGGTAACTACTTGCCGGAGTTCTTAGAAACGTTTTCAAAGCTTCAATTCTAAAACAGGGTATATGCCTAGTTGGCGAATACCATTTTTGTTCTTAAAAATGCAGTGATAATACTTTAGGGAGCATCCATTGGTTTTACCAATATTTTTCTATTGTTTGACTTTCCAGTATGAGAGGTAATTCAGTGTAAATTTTTTACTATAATAATTTCTTTGAATGCTTCTCAATATATCTTATTTACAGTATAACAGAACTGTTATTATGCTTCAATATTGCAGTAAGGAATGATTATCTCTTTTCAGATTGATGAACTTTCTGGTTACTAGTCATTACACAGCTGTATTTGAAATACTGTCTCCACATCATCAACATGTTGTCAATCTTTCTCATCTTAAAAGGTATTGTTTTTTAGCTCACCTGAGCAATGCTCAGGTGAGTTTTTCTGATCGCTCGATGTCCGGCGTCTGTCGTCCGTCGTCTGTCGTCTGTCGTCTGTCGTCTGTCGTCCGTCGTCTGTCAACATTTAGCTTGTGTATGCGATAGAGGCTGTATTTTTCAATTAATCTTCATGAATATTGGTCAGAATGATAACCTTGATGAAATCTAGGCCGAGTTCGAAAATGGGTCATCTCGGCTCAAAAACTAGGTCACTAGGTCAAATCAAAGAAAAACCTTGTGTATGCGATAGAGGCTGTATTTTTCATTTAATCTTCATGAATATTGGTCAGAATGATAACTTTGATGAAATCTAGGCCGAGTTCGAAAATGGGTCATCGTGGGTGAAAAACTAGGTCACTAGGTCAAATCAAAGAAAAACCTTGTGTATGCGATAGAGGCGGTATTTTTCAATTAATCTTCATGAATATTGGTCAGAATGATAACCTTGATGAAATCTAGGCCGAGTTCGAAAATGGGTCATCTCGGGTTAAAAACTAGGTCACTAGGTCAAATCAAAGAAAAACCTTGTGTATGCGATAGAGGCTGTATTTTTCAATTCTTCTTCATGAATATTGGCCAGAATGATAACCTTGATGAAATCTAGGCCGAGTTCGAAAATGGGTCATCTCGGGTCAAAAACTAGGTCACTAGGTCAAATCAAAGAAAAACCTTGTGTATGCGATAGAGGCGGTATTTTTCAATTGATCTTCATGAATTTTGGTCAGAATGATTACCTTGATGAAATCTAGGCCGAGTTCGAAAATGGGTCATCTGGGGTCAAAAACTAGGTCACTAGGTCATATCACGTAAAAACCTTGTGTATGCGATAGAGGCTGTATTTTTCAATTGATCTTCATGAATTTTGGTCAGAATGATTACCTTGATGAAATTTAGACCAAGTTCGAAAATGGGTCATCTCGGGTCAAAAACTAGGTCACTAGGTCAAATCAAAGAAAAACCTTGTGTATGCAGTAGAGGCTGTATTTTTCATCTGATCTTCATGAAATTTAGCCAGAATGATTACCTTGATAAAATCTAGGCCGAGTTCGAAAATGGGTCATCTGGGTTCAAAAACTAGGTCACTAGGTCAAATCGAAGAAAAACATTGTGTATGCAGTAGAGGATGTATTTTTCAATTGATCTTCATGAATGAAATTTGGTCAGAGTGATTGCCTTGATGAAATCTAGGTCGATTTTGAATATGGGTTATCTGAGGTCAAAAACTAGGTCACTAGGTCAAATTAAAGAAAAATCTTGTGTATGCGATAGAGACTGTTTTTTTCAATTGATTTTTATGAAATTTGGTCAGGTTGATTGCCTTAATGAAATCTAGGTCGAATTTGAATACGGGTCATCTGAGGTCAAAAACTAGGTCATTTGGTCAAATCAAAGAAAAAACTTCTGTATGTGATAGAGGCTGTATTTTTCAGTTGATCTTCATGAATTTTGGTCAGAATGATTGCCTTGATAAAATCTAGGTCGAGTTTGAACATGGGTCATCTAGGGTCAAAAACTAAGTCATATCTAAGAAAATGCTTGTTTTATCGCAAGAGACCAATTTTTTGGTCCAGTCTTAATGAAAATTGGTCAGAATATTTGTTTCCATGAAATCACTAGGTCAAACATGTTTTACACTGTTATGGAGTGTTTCTTAGGTGAGCGACCTAGGGCCATCTTGGCCCTCTTGTTATCAATTTAATTGCATTATTACAATAATTATCAGGTTTTATTGTTCCTTTCCAGGTAGGATGATATAATTTTGACATGTCCAACAATAAAGGTTTCGGAGTCACTAATAATATAAATTATTTCCTTAAAATAATTTCATTTATTTCTTGAGAAATAAGTTTGTTAGTTGCTAAGGAATCGGGATTAATCGGCCTTTATCATTCAGTTGAAGTGGTTCTTGTTTTATCAATACAGTACTGATGTGCATGTTCAGCGAGCCGAGAACACAGCCAGTTGTTCAATATAAAAGCAAAAAGCCCGTGCAGATTTCTCACATTGCATCTGAAAGGGCGAATAGACCGTTATTATAAACTGACTGACAGATTTCTCACTGTTCTTCTACACGTCGTTCGGTAAAGATAAACTTGAAGTACATGTAATCTTAAAATTGAGATGCCGCATGAACGTGTTAGACCTAAACGGCAAGGCTGGGAAAGGAAGTACGAAGGTCACAGGCAAGAGCTTTTCGTCAGTAAGATGAACAAAATCGTAAACAACAGGAATATCACCATAGGACGAGGGGAGAGAAACAAAAGGCCGGCTGGGAAGAGGTGCGAAATCAGATACCTCCACATGACCTTGGGAGCACGAGGGATCAGTAATGGTGCAAACGTTATTGAAAAGGAAGAAACAGACAGTTGCAAGATGATGCTGGTGGGTGTAATAATAATATTATTGATTTATAAGTATTTTACATGGTTCGGGTATTTCACAAGACTATGTCATTGTTAGAGGTAAAAATTCAAGGAGAGTGTGGCGATGTAAGTGTATAGGTCATTTATAGTAGCTCGTCTGTATGGCCAGCAGGTCTAATATTGAACAAAAGGTTACAGTCTGTGGCAAGATGCGCAAATCAAATCATACCTTCAGTAAGCCTTACCAGTGTCTTATTGGCGGCACATCTGCATTTCTCCCTTGAGCAGATTTTCAGAGATGAATATATCAATCTGGCGTTATTGGTCAAAGGGGGCATTTTAGTTATCAAAACGTTTTTAGTAAGAAAGACATTTTAAATTGTCTACCGACAGTCAGATTATAAACACCCAGGCAAGATTAATTCTATATGCAGTGGTCTAAAGCGTTCATTATTTATGCGTCGATATATCTAAGTTCAGAAAATGCTTTGTTACATGTACAAGTTTTAGCATGGCGTGTGCACGGTGGGCAGTTTCGGTTGCGTCGGACAATATCGCCCGCATCCTGGTCCTAAAACATAATAGACTTGTGGCGGCGATGTATGCAGGTTACGACGCGGCGGAAACGGTTCGGGCGAGTACACGTCACTGCACGTGCAATTACTTCGTTAATATTCAAATTTCTCATATGTAGCACATACTTCGCTCCACATTCGGGAGTGTCCTGTAGTCAGTATAACCTTTCAGTAAAGTATCAAAACTCAAATCCCGGGATAATTTGCAAGTAGAGCATTTCAGAGACCTTTTACGGGTCAAGATTTGGGTCGCGCCCGGAGATCAAATGAAATTTCGTCCCAAGAGCTCCAATACTTAAATCAATCTAAGCTCTTTAAAAAAAAAAAATAAAAAAATATCGATATAGTTAACTTAGCAAATTCGCCGGTCAAAGTAGGCTATATCGACCCAGAATAACAGCTGTCAAATTTCTAAAATAAGTCAAGATCTAGGTCAAGTGACTTGACATAAAAAAAAAAAAAAAAACAAAAAAAAACGCAAACGCATACCGTTTAGTACGTTTAATAGTCTTCTCTGCTAACACAGACACTGGACTGACACAGAACGTTTTATTTTGATACAGCACTTCCTTTTGGGGAATCGATAACATTGCGAAATTTACTAGGATTTAAAGATGCGCCACAAAATACCTGTATTCTTTTGTATTTCCATGACGGTAATTTTACATGATTTGCATGAAAAGATTGAAATATACAAGTATTTAGTAACAAGTTGACGGTGACATAGATTAGGCCAAGGCAAGGTGTTTAATGTCTTAACACTTTATTTAATTAATGTAACAATATGTACAGAAATTAGTGTATTAAGTTAAACTTGATTTCGAACACATTTGGTTTCTTCAGTGTAAAGTAGTCATTCTATGCTATGTTCTTAAAACTATGATGATAAGAGATTGATTGAATAAGTTTGCAGATGAAGCTATAAACTCATTTATTTTAGGAAAGGCCTTAATTATCCATCATAGCTGTATATTACCTGTAATTTAAGAATGATTTTCATGAAGTTTTCTTGGTTAAAAAAAAAAAAAAAAAAAAAAAAAAAGAAGGTTACTAGGTCAGGTCGTGGTGGCCATTTAAGAATTCTGTGTTGAAATCATACATGAATCCGGGCAAACAACAGAACTATCTAGACGATTTTATTGGTGGTGGTTTTACGACACAAACTCGTTATACGGGCGGCTTTAAATGTATTTAAGAATTTGATAGCAGCTGGCAGACGAAAAAACGTAGGCACTAATGATTTTGGGGTTCAGAGCTTGATTTGTAGGCCTAAAGATGGTGGTCCGAATTCTGACCACTACACTTCAGAAAGTAAATTAAAAAAATATAGGAAGTCTGTTTATTTAAAAGCCAAAAAAAAAAACAGAAAAAAACCCCATCGATTGTTTCACAGAATAATTTTTTCTTTAGGACTACATATGTGTGTAGACTGTTTCGTCTCTGCTTCATCTGACTCATTCTGTTGGCTTAGCAAGCCTATTACAACATAAGGGTTGAGATTTGTTTAAATTTAACAATGTTACTAAGATTCTTGCGATATTACAATCTGTATACCCGTTTTTTAGGACTATTTTTGGATTCCCAAACAGGGCGAACAGTTGTTTTTTTTTGTTTTTTTTTTTCGGTAAATGTTTAGGGTGAATGTTTTGAATAAAGGTCATTGGTGTCACGCAAAGTTGCCGGACACGTGTCATAAATACGGCATAACTTCCGATAGAATTGTTCTAGAACTATTATATCATTCCCCATTTATCTAGGGTACCGGCCTGTCGAATGAAGAAATCAAATTCAGTGGCGATATATGTCTGGTGCCTTCATTTAAATATTTTATTCAAAACCAATCACGTGCCTGGTCGTTTTAATGGCATTTGAGATGCCCTGCTTCGCCTTCGGATTGAAAAATTTAAGACATTCTTTATTTAGAACAAAGACGTATAAAGTACACATTTTATTTTTATAGTTTTTTTGTTTAGAACTGGTCGGAAATCTCTACCGATTCTCTGATAATGTGTAGCACTGCTTTTAAAAGCATTTGAAATATTCCGTCAATTATAACCGGTAAAAGTATAGCCTGTACTTAGTGAATACGTCACTTTATTCATGACGTATGGTTTAGTGTAAGAGTTCTCAACACACTTTATCATAGTTTAACGTTGCCGATTTATCATTTGCATTATTTTCACTAGTATATGAGTGTGTTTTTTCGTTGTTATTAATAAGTAATCTATTACAGGGTTGTCATACAGAATCAAATCCACTTTTGCGGCGGTAGATATATACCTATTTTATTACAGATTTATTATAACTACAAATAAAGTTTGTTTACAGTTGTTTTCACATCGGCCTACTTTGGCAGGCCGCTTATTCAGATTAAGTGTATTGGTGGCTTCAAGCGTCGGCCGGGTCCGGTATTTAGGGAACAGGCTGACCTGACTTTTACGGACAGTATTTGGTTATACGTTTAATAAATTCTAAGACAAATCAGAAAGAGCATCTTATTTTGTTGAAAATACAAAAGAAACCAGTCTAGTTTGCCATAGTTCAACTAATTTAACACGATTCTAGGAAATATTAAGATCCTTTTTTTCTTATGGGCAATATCCCCACCCGAGTCAAACATTCGAAAGACCTTTTGAAATAGTTTAAGCAATTTCCAAAAAAAAAAAAAAAAAAAAAAATGTTCATTGCTACCGACGCTTTACATGCTAGAGGTTTAAATTATGCAAATTATTTCACGATTTGGACATGAACTCAACTTAAACTTGTATGTGTCAAAAGTTGATTGATTTAGGTAAGAATATTAAGTAATATCTAAAATTACGAATTTACTGGTGATTTGAAACTATGTATGTACTTTACACGATTGACGTTTACCGTGTTTTCACGCAAAATGTGCAAGAGATAAAACAAACTTTTCATGACTATCCCCTTCAAAGTTTTAACGTCACAAATAGCCGAACATCGAATTACTTTGTTAAGGCCTATTTTGCCCAAGAATTTTACGGTTAAACCAAATCACATTATATTTTGTTATGCCACAGCAACCTTTTTCCGGTAAAATGGGGTTCTAGATTTATGCTATTGGAGATAAGTGCATCAATACACTAAGTTTGTCCTGTACGTACTGTTCCGTCAGTTTCCGTTCAGGCAGGGTTACAGACTAATCAAAATTGTCCCTTAATTAAGGCTTCTATTAGGTTTGGCAGACGGATGAACTGCCCATTCGTGTTAGAAATATTACAGTATTTTTCGGTAGCACCGCGTGATATTTTCGACTCGAGTGATCGGCTGGCCGTGTGGATTGAATGTTTACCTATATTTTATGCATACGCTATAATTTCTTTCGCGCGGATTCATTGCATTTTGCTTGAGATTTGTCTCGGCTACAGAGATGCTTAATAGAAACTTGTAAATGTCGAATTTTTCTTTGTGTTGATTTTTGGGGGATAAATTTTTGCAAAATTTATTGTGGCGGAAAAAATCAATAAATCGAGAGGAGACGGGACGCCTGGTGCTTATTAAACAGCTTTCTAGCACTGAGTGTTTGGCGGTAGCCCTTGACTTGCTTCGTGGCATCGTTTTGGTGCGGAGCCGTGGTTAGCTGAGGTCTACTGTCATACATTCGGGTGTGGTCCGTGTGCTGGGTGCCGTCTGCGGTTTTTAGGGGTCATCGCATCGCGTGTTGTCTCATGCTTGCGCCTGGTCTCCTCTCGCTTGAAGATAGAGCGGCCAAAAACATGCCAACTTAACTTTTCAATGTTTTCTCAGATCTGTTGATGCATTTACCTTAGCAGATGTAGAATATATTAATTTAGAAATCAAGAACTTCAAGTCATTTGTTCGTCATAATGTGTTATATGATCTTAAAATATTTAACAGTATAACAATGAGGAAAATAAAAGACATAGAATGGTACATGTTCTTATTTTATTTCGAGTAATATGAAATAATATAAATTATTTCCTTAAAATAATTTCATTTATTTCTTGAGAAATAAGTTTGTTAGTTGCTAAGGAATCGGGATTAATCGGCCTTTATCATTCAGTTGAAGTGGTTCTTGTTTTATCAATACAGTACTGATGTGCATGTTCAGCGAGCCGAGAACACAGCCAGTTGTTCAATATAAAAGCAAAAAGCCCGTGCAGATTTCTCACATTGCATCTGAAAGGGCGAATAGACCGTTATTATAAACTGACTGACAGATTTCTCACTGTTCTTCTACACGTCGTTCGGTAAAGATAAACTTACCCTCCCGCCACACCCCTATAGTTGCTAATGTAGTAATTTTTATGGTTACCTTAGTTTTTGGTTAAAGACCTGACATTCAGGAGAAATTTGTATCAGATTTGCTGCTTTTTGTATTATACTTTCAGGGTACAGATTTCTTATATGGCATTTACTGAAGCTGTCAGTGAGCTGGTAGTGCAACACTGTGAAGTCTCCGATATCCCAATTATAATCATACTCAAAGAAGTTACGAATGAATGTTCTGTTATAGAAGCCAAGTCGAAGGAACTTCAAAGTACCGTAGATACTTCCTGGAAATGAACTTTTGGATCGTTCCCGATTTATGGAATTCAGGTGTATTGTGTTCATAAATAACAGCATTCGTTGGAATGTTTTAACTGGAACTGTGTGCTTTTTTAGGATATCGGAAATTGAATTAATGTTTAAGATATTCTCTTTAAAAAGAATATATAGGAAAAGAAATTACATGAACTTGTGTATTACATTAGCTTAGTTATTTTCATTTATATCTTAGCTTATTTATATATGATAAGGCTCACTGACAGTTATTTCTGTTAAGTAACTTTTATGAATCTGTAATTACAGTGTATACCTTAAATGTTAGGATTGTCGCTCAAATAATGCTGAATAGGGGATCAGGCGAGATACCGAGTTAATTAGATTGCTAAACAATAACCGGTTGGGTGTTTTTTCATTGTTTTGTGGCGATTTATACGGTAGACGCTGAACTAGAGATATATCTATGCGTTTGGTGTGGTGAATTTTATTCGGAACAGTTCAGTGTAATTAGCGTTGTCGTCTTTCAGTTATGGACATGGTCCGCTCAGCTTTGTGAAACTATGTATGCCTTTATCGGGGCCTATCACAAAGACATTGTTGTCTTAAACAGTACACCAAAGGTTGTTCATTGCAAAAGATGCACTTTGCTATTTAAGGTTGTTTGACCTGAAGTTGCTTCGGGTCACTAGGATTTCGTCCTTATAGTACTGGCGAATCCTAGATTGCATTGCGTTGCGTTGCTTGCTTGTAAAGTGGTTGAAGTGTACCACTATAGGCTCTGGTGATGCCTAGGTTGCTTTGCCTTTTGCGTAGTGAAGCTTCTGTAGTGAATAACTACAGTATTAGTGAAGCATATGTTGTGTTGCGTTTTTGCTAAGTGAAAACACTTCGTCTGTGGTGCATCACTGGCGATGCCTAGATTGTTTTGCGAAAAGAAGTGTCTGTAATGCATCACTATGGTACTGGTGAGCTCAGGTTGCATTCCGTTGTCCGTAGTGCTTCACTGTAGTGTTGGTGATGCCTATGTTGCGTTGTTTCTTGCGATATGAAGTGTCTGTAATGCATCACAATGGTACTGGTGCATTCCGTTGTCTGTCCGTTGTCTGTAATGCTTCACTATAAAGTTGGTATGTTGCGTTGCGTCTTGCAAGGTGAAGTGTCTGGAGTGCATCAGTTGGTGTTTTGTGTGGTAGGCCCAGTAAGTCCGTTTTTTAGTTTTACTGGCTGAAGCATTGGGCTGTCTCATAAATATTTAACGCGTGCCGTTTTCGTGGACAATAATGCCAATATTGTCGTTCTTGTTTTTAGCACAGACATATATTAAACAGCTTTCTAGCACTGAGTGTTTGGCGGTAGCCCTTGACTTGCTTCGTGGCATCGTTTTGGTGCGGAGCCGTGGTTAGCTGAGGTCTACTGTCATACATTCGGGTGTGGTCCGTGTGCTGGGTGCCGTCTGCGGTTTTTAGGGGTCATCGCATCGCGTGTTGTCTCATGCTTGCGCCTGGTCTCCTCTCGCTTGAAGATAGAGCGGCCAAAAACATGCCAACTTAACTTTTCAATGTTTTCTCAGATCTGTTGATGCATTTACCTTAGCAGATGTAGAATATATTAATTTAGAAATCAAGAACTTCAAGTCATTTGTTCGTCATAATGTGTTATATGATCTTAAAATATTTAACAGTATAACAATGAGGAAAATAAAAGACATAGAATGGTACATGTTCTTATTTTATTTCGAGTAATATGAAATAAAACAGTATCCAAGTCCTTTTTCTGTTGATATAAACAAGAGAAAATACCATATGAGTTGTCATTTCTGCAGGGATATTATTTGTGCTAATGTATCAACAGTCAGTAAGAGAAAAATGTATAACAGTACACCTGTGATATGTATACATTTACCAGAATAAATACTGGTATCTTGACCTGTCATATTGCATACATTTATTATACAGTTATTCATAAATACCGTAAATTACTTGCTTTTGTTCAAATGTATAGCTATAGTGCTACTGTGCCAGTCACATTTTATACTATACCCTACCAGTACTTGTATTTCCAGAATAACAACCAGAGCAAAATAAACACATTTCGAGTCCTTTTAAGATATTTCTTCATCATACCAGTATGTTTTCATACAGCAAAACAAGAGCTCCGCCTGCAGGTGCCATCTCTCGTCTGCAAGTCTGGACAATATGTAAGAAGAGTTATAATTCAGATTTTCAAAGTATAAAAAGGGCCATAATTCTGACAAAATGTTGTGTAGAGTTATGGTTATTGGCCTACATAGTCAACTAATGATGATAAACAAGTGTGCAAAGTTTCAAAGCTGTAGCTCATATAGGTTTTGAAAAAAGGCGGACCTAAACAAAATATTTAACCAAGAAACTAAAATTTTCTAAGTACAAAAAAGGCCATAATTTTGACAGAAGTTGAGTTGTGATTCTTGGCCTACTTAGTCATCTAATGATGATAAACAAGTGTGCAAAGTTTCAAAGCTGTAGCTCTTATAGTTTTTGAGAAAAGGTGGACCTAAACAAAAATTTAACCAATGCCGACACAGGGGGTCAAGTAAAGACAATACCTGGTCCCCATGCTTCGGTGAGACATTGTTTTTGCTTTGTCCTTCCATCATACTTCATTTCCGATCAATAA
The DNA here is from genome assembly GCF_021730395.1 of Mercenaria mercenaria. Lineage (NCBI taxonomy): Eukaryota > Metazoa > Mollusca > Bivalvia > Venerida > Veneridae > Mercenaria > Mercenaria mercenaria. Next base: position 42,300,193 of record NC_069366.1, on the reverse strand, counting down.
CTGAAGAACCATTTGACCTAAAATCTTCAAACTTCGTAGGATGATGGGGCTTATGGAGTAGATGACTCCTATTGTTTTGGGGGTCTCATAGTCAAAGGACACAGTGGCTTGAACAAGGAAAACCGTTTACGATCAATAAATTGAAAACCACTTGACTTAGAATGTTGAAACTTCATAGGATGATTGGACATGCAGAGTAGTCTACTAAATGACCCCTTTGAGAAAACAGCAGTTCAACCACAGTCCACTGAGGTAATCCACTTTGACATAACAGCACTTCAACAACAGTCCATTAATGTATTCCATTTTGACTTGTCAGCAGTTCCACCACAGTCCACTAAGGTATTGTTTTTGCCCTGTCCGTCCGTCCGTCCTTCCATACATCACACTTCATTTCCGATCAATAACTGGAGAACCATTTGACCTAGAATCTTCAAACTTCATAGGGTGGCAGGGCTTATGGAGTAGATGACCCCTATTGCTTTTGGGGTCACTCCATCAAAGGTCAGGGTCACAGGGGCCTGAACATGGAAAACCATTTCCAATCAATAACTTGAGAACTACTTAACCTGGAATGTTGAAACTTCATACGATGATTGGTCATGCAAAGTAGATGACCCCTATAATTGATTTTGGGTTCACTCTATTAAAGGTCAAGGTCACAGGGGCCTGAACAAGGAAAACCATTTCCCGTCAGTAACTTGAGAACCACTTGACCCAGAATGTTGAAACTTCATAGGGTGATTTGACATGCAGAGTAGATGACCCCTATTGATTTTGGGGTCACTAATAAAGGTCAAGGTTGCAGCAGATAGAAAACGGAAATCCATTTCCGGTTTATAACTTGAGAACCATTTGACCTAGAACCTTCTAACTTCATAGGGAGATAGGAATTACAGAGTAGGTGACCCCTATTGTTTTTGGGGGTCACTCCATCAAAGGTCAAGGTCACATGGGGCTGAACATGGAAAACTCTTTCCAATTGATAACTTGAGAACCACTTTACCCAGAATGTTGAAACTTAATAGGATAATTGGACATGCAGAATAGATGACCCCAAATGATTTTGGGTTCACTTGATCAAAGGTCAAGGTCACAGGAGCCCAATTATGGAAAACTGTATCTAATTCATAACTTGAGAACCCCTAGGCCCAGAATGTTCAACCTTATTGGGATGATTGGACATGCCTAGTAGGTGATCCCTATTGCAGCCAGCCATCAGTGTCTCTTTGACTTTCGCTCTTGTCCCCTATTGACTTCTTGCATAGATGACTATACATTTGGGGAGACATATCTTCTATGGTATCTTCTAGTTCACTATGACATAATGCAATCCAACCACAGTTCACTGAGGTATTTCACTTTGACATGACAGCAGTCCAACCACAGTCCACTGAGGTATTTCACTTTGACATAGTAGTCCAACCACAGTCCACTGAGGTATTTCACTTTGACATAGCAGTCCAACCACAGTCCACTGAGGTATTTCACTTTGACATAACAGCACTTCAACCACTGTCTGCTGAGGTATTTTACTTTGACAAAACCACAGTTCAACCACAGTCCACTGGGGTATTTCACTATGACATAACAGCAGTCCAACCACAGTCCACTGGGGTATTTCACTTTGACATAACAGCACTTCAACCAGAGTCCACTGAGGTATTTTACTTTGACATAACAGCACTCCAACCACAGTCCACTGAGGTATTTTACTTTGACATAACAGCACTTCAACCACAGTCCATTGAGGTATTTCACTTTGACATAACAGCACTTCAACCACAGTCCACTGAGGTATTTCACTTTGACATAACAGCACTTCAACCACAGTCCACTGAGGTATTTCACTTTGACATAACAGCACTTCAACCACAGTCCACTGAGGTATTTTACTTTGACATAACAGCACTTCAACCACAGTCCACTGAGGTATTTTACTTTGACATAACAGCACTTCAACCACAGTCCACTGAGGTATTTTACTTTGACATAACAGCACTTCAACCACAGTCCACTGAGGTATTTCACTTTGGCATAACAGCACTTCAACCACAGTCCACTGAGGTATTTCACTTTGGCATAACAGCACTTCAACCATAGTCCACTGGGATAATTCACTGTGACATAACAGCACTTAACAACAGTCCACTGAAGTATTTTACTTTGACAAAACAGCAGTTCAACCACAGTCCTCTGGGGTATTTCACTATGACATAACAGCAGTCCAACCACAGTCCACTGAGGTATTTCACTTTGACATAACAGCAGTTCAACCACAGTCCACTGAGGTATTTCACTTTGACATAACAGCAGTCCAACCACGGTCCACTTGGGTATTTCACTTTGACATAACAGCAGTCCAACCACAGTCCACTGAGGTATTTCACTATGACATAACAGCTGTCCAATCACAGCCCACTGAGGTATTTCACTTTGACATAACAGCAGTCTGCCATAGTCCACTGAAATATTTCACTTTGACATAACAGCAGTTCAACCACAGTCCGCTGGGGTATTTCACTTTGACATAACAGCAGTTCAATCACAGTCCACTGAGGTATTTTACTATGACATAACAGCACTTCAACCACAGTCCACTGAGGTATTTCACTTTGACATAACATCTTTCCAACCGCAGTCCACTGAGGTTTTCACTATGACATAACAGCAGTTCATGCACAGTCCACTGAGGTATTTCAATATGACATAACAGCAGTTCAACCACAGTCCACTGGGGTATTTCACTTTGACATAACAGCACTTCAACCATAGTCCACTGAGGTATTTCACTTTGACATAACAGCACTTCAACCACAGTCCACTGGGGAATTTCACTTTGACATAACAGCACTTCAACCACAGTCCACCGAGGTATTTTACTTTGACAAAACAGCAGTTCAATGACAGTCCACTGGGGTATTTCACTATGACATAGCAGCACTTCAACCACAGTCCACTGAGGTATTTCACTATGAAATAACAGCACTTCAACCACAGTCCACTGAGGTATTTCACTATGAAATAACAGCAGTTCAACCGCAGTCCACTGAGGTATTTTACTATGACATAACAGCAGTTCAACCGCAGTCCACTGAGGTATTTCACTATGACATAACAGCACTTCAACCACAGTCCACTGAGGTATTTCACTATGACATAATAGCACTTCAACCACAGTCCACTGAGGTAATTCACTTCAACATAACAGCACTTTAACCACAGTCCACTGAGGTATTTCTCTATGATATAACAGCACTTCAACCACAGTCCACTGAGGTATTTCACTTTGACATAACAGCAGTTCAACCAGAGTCCACTGAGGTATTTCACTATGACATAACAGCACTTCAACCACAGTCCACTGAGGTATTTCACTATGACATAACAGCACTTCAACCACAGTCCACTGAGGTATTTCACTTTGACATAACAGCAGTCCAACCACAGTCCACTGAGGTATTTCACTTTGACATAACAGCAGTCCAACCACAGTCCACTGAGGTATTTCACTTTGACATAACAGCACTTCAACCAGAGTCCACTGAGGTATTTCACTTCAACATAACAGCACTTCAACCAGAGTCCACTGAGGTATTTCACTTTGACATAACAGCACTTCAACCACAGTCCACTGAGGTATTTCACTTTGAAATAACAGCACTTCAACCACGTTCCACTGAGGTATTTCACTTTGACATAACAGCACTTCAAGGACAGTCCACTGAGGTATTTTACTTTGACATAACAGCACTTCAACCATAGTCCACTGAGGTATTTCACTATGACATAGCAGCACTTCAACCACAGTCCACTGAGGTATTTCACTTTGACATAACAGCAGTTCAACCAGAGTCCACTGAGGTATTTCACTATGAAATAACAGCACTTCAACCACAGTCCACTGAGGTTTTTCACTTTGACATAACAGCACTTCAACCACAGTCCACTGAGGTATTTCACTTTGACATAGTAGCAGTCCAACCACAGTCTAATAGGGTATTTCACTTTGACATAACAGCAGTTCTGCCACAGTCCAGTGGGTATTTTACTTTGACATAACAGCACTTCAACCAGAGTCCACTGAGGTATTTCACTTTGACATAACAACACTTCAACCAGAGTCCACTGAGGTATTTCACTTTGACATAACAGCACTTCAACCACATTCCACTGAGGTATTTTACTTTGACATAACAGCACTTCAACCACAGTTCACTGAGGTATTTTACTTTGACATAACAGCACTTCAACCACAGTCCACTGAGGTATTTCACTTTGACATAACAGCAGTCCAACCACAGTCCACTGGGGTATTTCACTTTGACATAACAGCAGTCCAACCACAGTCCACTGGGGTATTTCACTTTGACATAACAGCAGTTTTACCACAGTCCAGTGGGGTATTTCACTTTGACATAACAGCACTTCAACCAGAGTCCACTGAGGTATTTCACTTTGACATAACAGCACTTCAACCAGAGTCCACTGAGGTATTTCACTTTGACATAACAGCACTTCAACCACAGTCCACTGAGGTATTTTACTTTGACATAACAGCAGTCCAACCACAGTCCACTGAGGTATTTCCCTTTGACATAACAGCAGTTCAACCACAGTCCACTGAGGTATTTCAGTATGACATAACAGCACTTCAACCACAGTCCACTGAGGTATTTTACTATGACATAACAGCAGTCCAACCACAGTCCACTGAGGTATTTTACTATGACACAACAGCTTTCCAACCACAGTCCACTGAGGTATTTCACTTTGACATAACCGCACTTTAACCACAGTGCACAGAGGTATTTTACTATGACATAACAGCTTTCCAACCACAGTCCACTGAGGTATTTCACTTTGACATAACCGCACTTTAACCACAGTGCACAGAGGTATTTTACTATGACATAACAGCTTTCCAACCACAGTCCACTGGGGTATTTCACTTTGACATAACAGCACTTCAACCACAGTCCACTGGGGTATTTTACTTTGACATAACAGCACTTCAACCACAGTCCACTGAGGTATTTCACTTTGACATAACAGCACTTCAACCACATTCCACTGAGGTATTTTACTTTGACATAACAGCACTTCAACCACAGTCCACTGAGGTATTTTACTTTGACATAACAGCACTTCAACCACAGTCCACTGAGGTATTTCACTTTGACATAACAGCAGTCCAACCACAGTCCACTGGGGTATTTCACTTTGACATAACAGCAGTCCAACCACAGTCCACTGGGGTATTTCACTTTGACATAACAGCAGTTCTACCACAGTCCATTTGGGGTATTTCACTTTGACATAACAGCACTTCAACCAGAGTCCACTGAGGTATTTCACTTTGACATAACAGCACCTTCAACAGAGTCCACTGAGGTATTTCACTTTGACATAACAGCACTTCAACCAGAGTCCACTGAGGTATTTCACTTTGACATAACAAGCACTTCAACCACAGTCCACTGAGGTATTTCCCTTTGACATAACAGCAGTTCAACCACAGTCCACTGAGGTATTTCAGTATGACATAACAGCACTTCAACCACAGTCCACTGAGGTATTTTACTGTGACATAACAGCAGTCCAACCCCCAGTCCACTGAGGTATTTTACTTTGACATAACAGCTTTCCAAACCCCACAGTCCACTGAGGTATTTCACTTTGACAAAACCCACAGTTTAAACCACAGTGCACAGAGGTATTTTACTATGACATAACAGCTTTCCAACCACAGTCCACTGAGGTATTTCACTTTGACATAACCGCACTTTAACCACAGTCCACTGAGGTATTTTACTATGACATAACAGCTTTCCAACCACAGTCCACTGGGGTATTTCACTTTGACATAACAGCACTTCAACCACAGTCCACTGGGGTATTTTACTTTGACATAACAGCACTTCAACCAAAGTCCACTGAGGTATTTCACTTTGACATAACAGCACTTCAACCACAGTCCACTGAGGTATTTTACTTTGACATAACAGCAGTTCAACCACAGTCCACTGAGGTATTTTACTTTGACATAACAGCACTTCAACCACAGTCCACTGAGGTATTTCACTTTGACATAACAGCAGTCCAACCACAGTCCACTGGGGTATTTCACTTTGACATTACAGCAGTCCAACCACAGTCCACTGGGGTATTTCACTTTGACATAACAGCAGTTCTACCACAGTCCAGTTGGGTATTTCACTTTGACATAACAGCACTTCAACCAGAGTCCACTGAGGTATTTCACTTTGACATAACAGCACTTCAACCAGAGTCCACTGAGGTATTTCACTTTGACATAACAGCACTTCAACCACAGTCCACTGAGGTATTTTACTTTGACATAACAGCACTTCAACCAGAGTCCACTGAGGTATTTCACTTTGACATAACAGCACTTCAACCAGAGTCCACTGAGGTATTTCACTTTGACATAACAGCACTTCAACCACAGTCCACTGAGGTATTTCCCTTTGACATAACAGCAGTTCAACCACAGTCCACTGAGGTATTTCAGTATGACATAACAGCACTTCAACCACAGTCCACTGAGGTATTTTACTATGACATAACAGCAGTCCAACCACAGTCCACTGAGGTATTTTACTTTGACATAACAGCTTTCCAACCACAGTCCACTGAGGTATTTCACTTTGACATAACCACACTTTAACCACAGTGCACAGAGGTATTTTACTATGACATAACAGCTTTCCAACCACAGTCCACTGAGGTATTTCACTTTGACATAACCGCACTTTAACCACAGTCCGCTGAGGTATTTTACTATGACATAACAGCTTTCCAACCACAGTCCACTGGGGTATTTAACTTTGACATAACAGCACTTCAACCACAGTCACTGGGGTATTTTACTATGACATAACAGCTTTCCAACCACAGTCCACTGAGGTTTTTCACTTTGACATAACCGCACTTTAACCACAGTGCACAGAGGTATTTTTCTCTGACGTAACAGCACTTTAGCCACAGTTCACTGAGGTCTTTAATTATTTACCAATGCAAGAATTAAATGTTGCAATTAAAGATTAATACACAAACAAGTTCACTAATATATATTTTGCTCCTTGTTTCAGGCCAGCACTTAAGTTCATATCTTGGACAAAATGTGAATTGGAGGCTTCGGAAAAATTACATCATTTAAATATAGTACCTCCACATGTCGGTATAGAGGTTAGTAATTGAGAAATAAATCATGTTTAAGTAGTTACAGTTAGGTTTGAAATACATCTTATTTATATCTTTAATTCTCTTTCAAATAAAATAGAAAATAAGATTTTATCAATATTCGCATAAAACTAGAATCTAAATGGTTCACAGGTACCAGTGTTTATCCAGTTATTTACATTTTCTTTGGAAACGAAAATAACCGAGGAACATCAGATAAATAATTCTGTTCCATGCCGATTAATTTCCTTTCATAAAAGATTAACAAGTATCAAAACCCCTTGATGAATTATATTTGAACTTTAGCAGGAAAAAGTAAATAAATTGATAAAAACGTACTATGAAATGAAAAGGCACATGGGGGCTATTTAACAAAAAATTATTTGGTATGGAACAATTTGTTTTATAATTAATCTACTGACACAATTGAGTAGAAGGAATTGTTTGTGAAATCTTCCTGTGTATCTCTTAATGGTCACCATAATATAAATACAAAGAAAGTATAGGAGAACAACACAGCAAACAACAGGGTGTGGTTGACTAAACTTTTATATGATCAACTGGGATATAAATATTATTTAAGAAAGGTTTATCACAACCTAATTTAACTTTTTATTGTCTAATCTATTTATGCCCTTTTGGTTCCTCACGATTTATTTGGTGTTTCCAGGTTATTTAGTTTTTAGCTTGACTTTTCTAAGAATATGAGGATCTTACATGCCTGCCTGTGTAAGACAGGTTTTTCCCTACCTGAGGGACAGTGTGGAATGAAAAAGTTAGCGAGGTTTTTTATCCAAGCTGTCCCAAGGGTTGGGAAAAAGTTGTCTTCCGAAGGCAGACATGTTGGATCATTTTTCTTGCCTACCACATTCAAAATAGATCGAGATGATGAATAGATTTGGGTATCTCCTGGCATTATTTTTATTGTTTATGACGTCATAATAGTGCCAGTACTATGTGACGTCACTGGAGTGCATGCTATTTTAGACAAGGTTTTTCCCTAGGGAAAGACAGGAATATCTATCCCTGGCGCGTGCTCGGACAAATGTATACTATCCCTGCTAGATAGGCAAGAAAAAGTAGAGCTGTTGCACTTGCCCTGGCATAGGCTTCAGCGTCTCAATTGGTTAAAGTTTTTGATAAAGTCAAATATTTCTGTTACTATCAAAGGTGTTGACTTGAAACTTAAAATAGTTATTTACTATCAAAGTCTTCACCAGGAGAAACAATCTCCATAACTCTGATTGAATTTTGACAGAGTTATGCCCCTTTTACTGGCAAAGCTCTAATTCAGAGTCGGGTACTGAGAAAAGTCAAGTGTGCTGTCTTACGGACAGCTCTTATTGGAAGAAATAATCAAGTGAATACTTGTGCATGCAAACCTATTAGATTTAAAGTTTTAGGTGAATATATTGATTTAAAATTACTTGATATTTCATTTGCAACAAAATTTAAGATGTTAATAACCCACAATATCTAGAAAAAAAGAGGACCATACTCATAGACAGTCCCTATTTAACAGGCATGTCTAACTAATGGATCTGTACCTCTAGAATCAGATTCTAGATGTACATATCCATATCCCTAGACACTCCCTTTGAAGTAATAATCTGTGAAATGACAAAATTGCTACAAATGGCAGCTGTTTGAGTATCAAACTTAATTACAACCGTGTTACACTTTTAGTTGGTATCATGAGGTAATATGCATATTTGAAAAATCATACTCAGTGGAGCATTTTGACTTTAATATTCCATCTTCTTGTGACGTTATAGCCATATAGCCGTGTGAGTTCATCAGAAATTGTAAACGCAAAGGTTATATAAGTTTATCATTGTGACTACAGAAACAATGTAAATATCTGTATATAAATGCTTTTGGAATCTTTTAGTTTCAGAAATTTAGAATTATGTATCTGATTGAAATTCACTATTTTTAGCTTGTCAGCTCATTAATTTTTGCTATTACAGAAATGAATTAGTAGAGTGCCAAAATTAAAAGATTATCAGTAGTATAGACAAGGCAAAAGATTTGCATGTGTCAAAAGGTTTTGTCCTTTCATGTTTTGTCTACTTTTTTAGATTGCCAAATGTCTAGGACTGGATCCGGTCACTTATGAGAAAGTACAGGTGACAGAACTAGATCTATTTATGAAACAGGTACATGTGTTTATTTTTTTCAAATGTATGTTTGTACATGAATTGGAAACACTTGTATTTCTTGACAATAGGTTTTGTCTATATTTTCAAAGAAGCTTGTCATTGTGGGAATTATTTGTACAAAAACCAAAAAAGTTTTGTCATTGAATAAAACCAGTGGCTGTATGATATAGTTAGATAGGGCTGTCACTTCAATGAATTGGATTGTTTTATTGTAAAATTAGTTTTAATGCCCCTGCCATAAAATGGGCGGCGGGGGGCATATAGTGTTACCCCTGTCCGTGTGTGTGTCTGTTTGTTTGTGTGTGTATTTGTTTGTTTATGTGTTCGGGAAAGGGTGGTTTTCGTGTCCGGGCCATAACTTTGACATGCATGGTCCGATTTCAGAATAATTTGACACAAATGATAAGTACGGATAGACGATGTGTCTTGCGCAAAACCATTTCAATAGCTCAAAGGTCAAGGTCACAGTCCATGGTTGAACTTAGCCAATTTTCACTACATATACAGATTACTAAGTTTTCCTACAATACTTTTTTTGTAAATAAATAGGGCCAAGGGTCCTTCTTTTAGTTTGTGAGCAGTACCATGCCTGACCTTTCTCATGTTGCAGGGGCATCCGTGTCTGTGACACATTTCTAGTTTAACATAACATTAGTCTAGAATAAGAAAATTGGACAATTCCGGTGCTCTCTTAAAATATTCTTGCCTTTAGAATGACAATGTTACAAAATAGTGAGACAAGGATTTTTTAAATGGTGGAGTATTATATGTACAAGTATGTCTCTTTATTACATGTTTTTTTCAGTGAATTATTGAAATACTACAGTGAAATATATTTGATAATTTCGCAGCGAATATATTTCATATTTTCACAGGGTAAAAACTACCATTAATACAAAATTTGGATTGACATGTTTAAACCATTGAAAAAAAAAATGAAACAAAAAAGTACCATTAATACAAAATTTGGTTTAAACCATAGAAAAACATAAAACAAAAACAAATTTTAAATGCAAGACCAAATATCTTTCACTTTTGAACATCTGGTTCCGTGTTCACAAAACATTTTTCGGTCTCAGCTGAGTTTGAGTTTGAAATTTTAATATAAATTTTACGAAGACTTCAACGTTAAATTCCAACTGAGACTGACCATTAATACTGAATAGCGATTTGAAAATAGTTATTAATTTGAAATTTAGTTCCAAACATTGAAAATAATTATTAATTTGAAATTTAGTTCCAAACATTTTCACTCATGGCTGCGCCACTTTTGAAAAATTGCATCTCGCGTTCATTTGGTAAAAGATATTTTGATCTTACACTGAAACAGTCAAAATTTCCTCTATATCTCTCTACAAAATGATTTTAAAGTAATTTTAAATATAGTCAGTATAGAATCATAACATTTCTTTAATTTTGTGTGTTGCTGAAAGTAAAATGAATTGTTGGAATTCCACAAGTACATATGCTAAGAATTTCATTGGAAATTAAGCTATTTAGGATGAATAGGTTCCTAGGAGGAAATGCATGTGGTGTGTTAATTTATTCATAGGCAATTTTCAATACATAATTACCAGTATATATAAAATATAATCTGATGCATTTAACTAGATTCGAAAAGGATTTGACTCGGAGGGAAAGGTGCTGTATTTTCTAGACAGTGATGGTCAGGTGATAGGATTGCTCAAAAAGAAAACAACATGGTAATTATATATATACTCATATTTGGTGAATTAAAGGGTTCCTATTAAATTTGTATATAAAATTTTGACCCACCAATCAGTTGTAATTAAAGAGACCCACTTATAGGGTCCTAATACACAAGGCTTGTTTCATAGGGGTAAACCCCCCCCCCCCCCCCCCCCCCCCCCCCCACCACTAGACCATTGGGGGAAGTAGTAAAAAAAAAATAGTTGGGTGCCAAAGACCCACTTTTCCACTTCGTGGCCCGACAGTTGACTTTGGACCCAACTGTTGACTTTCAGAATTAAATTAGACATCATAATTAGCCAAGTTTAAAACTATATATATTTGTTTGCTTTTGCTAAAGAATTTTATGCCCCCGAAGGGAGGCATATAGTTTTTGAACCGTCTGTCGGTCTGTCAGTCTGTCTGCAATTTTCGTGTCTGGTCCATATCTTTGTCATCGATGGATGGATTTTCAAATAACTTGGCATGAATGTGTACCACAGTAAGACGACATGTTGCGCGCAAGACCCAGGTCCGTAGCTCAAAGGTCAAGGTCACACTTAGATGTTAAAGGTCATTTTTCATGATAGTGCATTCGTATCCAGTCCATATCTTTGTCATCCATGGATGGATTTTTAAATAACTTGGCATGAATGTGAACCACAGTAAGACGACGTGTCGCGCGCAAGACCCAGGTCCGTAGCTCAAAGGTCAAGGTCACACTTAGACGTTAAAGGTCATTTTTCATGATAGTGCATTCGTGTCCGGTCTATATCTTTGTCATCCATGGATGGATTTTCAAATAACTTGGCATGAATGTGTACCACAGTAAGACGACATGTCACGTGCAAGACCCAGGTCCGTAGCTCAAAGGTCAAGGTCACACTTAGACGTTAAAGGTCATATTTCATGATAGTGCATTGATGGGCGTGTCCGGTCCATATCTTTGTCATTCATGCATGGATTTTAAAATTATTGGGCATGAATGTGTACCACAGTAAGACGATGTGTCGCGCGCAACACCCAGGTCCCTAGGTCAAATGTCCTAAACTCTAACATCGGCCATAACTATTCATTCAAAGTGCCATCGGGGGCATGTGTCATCCTATGGAGACAGCTCTTGTTTTAAATAAACAGGCTGTACTTGAAAAGATCTTTCCTGTAGAAAATAAGTCTGAAGACATCTAGACAAGGCTAACACCTATTACCTATGTACTACAGTCGACATCGTACTTGCGACCACCTCTATTAAGCGATTTTTGTATTAAACGACCAGTCAAAATCCCTCCCGAACGTTTTCAGTATATAAATTTGTTCCGTTAAACGACCTTTTTATTAAACGACTAGCGACCACATAAAATGTAGTCCTGACAGGTAAAATATTCAACAAAAGTATCTATTAAGTGACCGGGTACCAAAATTCTACCGGGCATTTCTTCATCTGTGTAAATAGCGAATACATTTTGCACGTGACTGAATGCAATATCAGTCAAACTGACAAACACTGTAGCCATAATTTTCACGGTTTGTGGACTTGGACAAGTGTTCACGATGTTAAAACAGATTTTGAAATCATGTATGTTCATAATAAATACAGTTGCATTAATAGTTAAAAATAACTTTCCTTTTCATTTGACTGAAATTCATTAAGAGACCATTCCGTTAAGAGACCACTTCTTAGCAGACCCTTGGGTGGTCTCTTAATACAATGTCGACTGTATGTACAAGTATCAGTCATATGATTTTAGCACATGATTAAGTACAATATACTGTGACGAATTCATGAACAGCTACTATTTCTTATTAGATCCTTACCAGTGGAACACAGGAGGGGGCTATAGGAATGCCCTCCGTCCGTCCATCTGCAAATCTGGATCCTGCCATAACTCAAAAAGTATTCAAGCTAGGTTCATAAAACTTTCTATGTGAAAAGAGGGCAATATGTAGATTATACATGTACATGACTTACGCTTGTACGTCAAAGGTCAAGGCCACTATTAAAGGTCAAGTAAAAATTGTTTCTGCTCCATAACTTTTAAATTCATTGATGGATTTTTAGCTTAACTGTACAAAGTATATGGAGAGCTATCCTACTCACTCCAGTGTCCATGTCCCCACCTCGGTTAAAGTTTTTTTTTTACATTTTCTCTTTTTTCTCCTTATCTCTGTAATTACGTGATGGATTTGCTTTAAACTTAATATAGTTATTCCTCATCATCACCCACATCATATGGCACATGGGCCATAACTCTAACATCAATATTTCATGAATTATCCCTCTTTTTTACTTAGAATTTGAGGTTAAAGTTTTGATGCACTTTCACTCTATCTCAGTTATTATGCCCCCCTTGGAAGAAGGTGGAGTATATTGTTCTGCAGATGTTGGTCCGTCAGTAGACCAATTGGTTTTCGGATGATAACTCAAGTACGCTTTGGCCTACGATCATGAAAGTTGATAGGGAGGTTGGTCATGACCAGCAGATGACCCCTATTGATTTTCAATGTTTCTCATTACAGATCTGGTGCAGTCGTTTTGCGCATGCCCGGAATGATTATCATGCGCATGCCCGGAATGATTATCATTGGAGCGCACAGCAAATTTACGCAATTTTTTGCATGTCCGCATATTTTGTATGTAGCATTGCCTTGTGGTCCTCTACCAAAATTGTTCAAATTGTGCCCCCGGGTTGAAAAGAGGCCCTGCCCCGGGGGTCTCATGTTTTACATAAACTTATATAGGAAATTTTTTTTAAAAATCTTCTTGCCTGAAACTGCAAGGCCTATGCTTTTGATATTAAGTATGTTGCCTTTCCTAGTGTTTCTCTACCAAAATTTTTCAAATTATGTCCCTAGGGTGAAAAGAGGCCCTGCCCTGGGGGTACCAAGTTTAACATAGACTTATATAGGAAAAAAATTAAAGATCTTCTCTTCTGAAAGTTCAAGGCCTAGGCATTTGATATTTGGTGTGTAACATTGCCTGGTTGATCTATAACAAGTTTGTTCAAATTATGCCCCAGGGGTGAAAAGAGGCCCCGCCCTGGGGTTCACTTGTTATAATTATGTGTTATATTGGGAAAGTGACTTCAAAAATTATTAGGTCATATTTCCTAGACTGTTTAATTATAATTACCTGATGACCCAAGCGATTAGGGATCACTTGACTGTGACCTTGACCTACTGTTTTTCAAGATACAGCCTTGAAATTTGGATGACATGCACAGTTTCGCACACCAATCTTAAAACTGTCTTTCAGTGACAATGAATATGACCTACTGACCTACTTTCAAATATTTAAGCATCAGTTTGCCATTTTAAACTTGTGGCTCATATTACTCAGGTGAGCGATTCAGGGTCATCATGACCCTCTTTGTACTATAAATAGAGTATATTGTAACTTATTTATTACTGGCCTTAGGGAAAAATCGAGACCAGTTTTCTGTGGTACAACATGCATGTTGCATCCAATTTTTAGGAGCATTTTGACCTATCTCTACCTGGTAAAGAGTTTTTGTATAGATTTTTTTCTTTTCTTTAAGGATTAATTTCCCTTTGTTGTTACTATAAATAACTTATGAAACCTTTTTTGGTAATCAGCCAAAAAAATCTCATGAAAACAACTGTAGGTTTATATATATATATAAATTTTAATCCAAGTGTTTTGTTATAACATATTGTATATACATGTATAGTACAATATTGTTTATATATCATTGACAGATATCAGTTCATTATGTTATACTGCAGTAGAGAAAACTAGGTGCCTTCTAGTAGGTGACAGCTCTTATTTTAGTTCTACACAGAAGTGTTCCCCATGATAAGACTATGTGTTGTGCACATGACCCATGGTTATCGGTCAAAGGTCAGTGTCACTATTGAAGGTCAAGAAAAATTGTATTTCACTGGTAGGGGACTTCTGTATTGCAGTTGCACAGGTGTAACATCATAAAATACAAGTCAAGTTCGACTTTGGCTACAAACCACAAATTTTTTGATGTAGTTATGGCCCCTTTCCAACTTAAAATTTGCCAAACTCCTGGTTTCAGCACAATAACTCATGAAAGGCTTGACAGATTTAAATAAATTGTGGTACACAGGTGTAACATCATAAAATACAGGTCAAGTTCGACTTTGCCTACAAACCACCGTTTTTGTCGAGCCCGCTTGCGGTGAGCTCGATATAGTCGTCGATTCTGGTGGGTCGGTGTATGTGTGTCTGTGCGTCCATCCGATTTTGTCCGGACCATAACTTTGACATGCATGGACCAATCTTCTTTATATGGGGTATGAATGTTTAACTCATTTAGAAGGAGTGCCATGCGCAAACCCCATGTTCCTATCTCAAAGGTCAAGGTCACAGTTTGAGGTCAAAGGTCAAATTAAAGTTTGTCCGGAGCATTTCTTCTTCATGCTTGGTGGGATTTTGATGTAACTTGACATGAATGTTCACCATTATGAGACGGAGTGTCATGTGCAAGAACCAGGTCCCTAGGTAAGGTCAAGGTCACACTTGACAGCTGGCGGGCTCGACATTCTGCCACTTGTTTGACATAGTTATGGGCCCTATCCAACTTAAAATTTGCCAAACTCATGGTGTCCGGACTCACAAAGGGTTGACAGATTTAAATAATTTTTGATACATCAAATATAGGACATATTCGACTTTGACATTGGCTACAAACTTTATGGTTGCCATGTTTCTGTGAGAAGGCTGTATTGTGGGGGTATTACTCGTCACACCTGTGACAAATCTAGACTGTTCGAAGAATAAGTAGAGCTATCCTACTCACCACGGCATCGTCGTCATCAGCTTTGAAACTTTCAGCACGGGTGTACCATCACCATGTCTAGTTTTAAGCAAGAGTACATAACTGCATCAAGGATTTTGGCTGAATTATGGCTCCTTTTAACTAAGGAATCTTGGTTAAGTTTTTCGTACCAGTTCACATTTTGTGTAAGTGTTTGACATAATATTATGGCTTTGAAACTTTTATCACTTGTTTGTTATAACAGTCTCTATTTGTAGGCAAGAGTACATAACTCTGTCATCTATTTTGGCTGAATTATGGCCCTTTTCAACTCAACTATACAAAGTATGGAGAGCTGTCCTACTCGACCTGGCGTCGGCCTCCTTCCGCGTCTACACTTTGGTTAAAGTTTTGATGCACTTTCTCTTTATCTCTGTAATTACTTGATGGATTTGTTTCAAACTTAAAATAGTTATTCCTCATCATCACCCACATCATATGGCACAAGGGCCATAACTCTCACACCAATATTTCTTTAATTATCCCCCCTTTTACTTAGAATTTCAGGTTTAAGTTTTGATGCACTTTCACTCTGTCTCAGTTATTATTAAATGGATTTGATTCAGACTGAAAGTAGTTGTTCCACCTTATCACCCACATTTTATGGCACGAGGTGCATAACTCTGGAACCAATTTTTCATGAATTACGTCCCCTTTTACTTAGAATTTAATGTTAATTTTGATGCATTTTTACTATATCTCAGTTATTACTAAATGGATTTGATTCAAACTTGAAGTATTTTTGACACAGACTCAAGCTTAGTATATATAATTGTGCAATATCTTCATCCACATTTGAGTCATTAAACACTCCTGTGACAGCTTCCTCAGATGAGCCCAGTTTCACTATCCAGCATTGAAATAGCCGAGCGCGCTGTCTCCTGTGACAGCTCTTGTTAGCTCCACTATTTGGAGAAAAGAAGTGCTATTCTACTGGCCCCGGCATCGGCGTGAGCTTTCTTGGTTTAAGTTTTTCGGCAACCTTTGTTTTTCTTTGTTACTACATCTTACTGTAACTTCACATTAACATAGTTCAGCATGCAAAGTATGTGCAGGGGCTGGGCCAATGATACCCAAGGTCAAGGTGACCAAGGTGTTATACTTAGGTTATTTTTAGCTCACCTGTCACATAGTGACAGGGTGAGCTTTTGTGATTGCCCTTCGTCCGTCGTCCGTCCACAATTTCTTGTGAACAAGATAGAGACCACATTTTGCAAGCAATTTTGATCAAACTTGTACAAAACTTGTATTGGCATGATATCTCAGTTCCTTTCGAAAACTGGCCAGATCCCATCATGGGTTCTAGAGTTATTGCCCCTAAAAGGGCCAGAATTTGCTATTTTTGTGCGTCAACAATTTCTTATCTGCACATAGTGGTTTCATTTATGATTGTATTTTAACCAAACTTGCACACAACTTGTATCACCATAAGATCTTGGTTCCTTTCTTGAACTGGCCAGATCCCATTATGGGTTCCAGAGTTATGGCCCCTGAAGAGCCAAAATGAGTTATTTTGACCTTGTCTGCACAATAGCAGCTTTATTATGTCTCCCACCACACAGTGGTGTGGGAGACATATTGATTTACTCCAGTCTGTCTGTCTGTGTGTCTGTGTGTGTGTCTGTCACAAAGCTTGTCCCCACTCTAAGTCGAACATTTCTTATCCGATTTTCACCAAACTTGAACAAAATGTGTTTGACCATAAGACCTCGGCCAAGTTCGATAACTAGCCAAATCGGTCCAGGCGTCTTGGAGTTATGGCCCTTGAATTACCAAAAATCGGTCTTTTTACTCTTGTCTGCACTCTAATTCGAATATTTCTCATCCAATCTTCAACAAACTTGAACAAAATGTGTTTGACCATGAGACCTCGGCCAAGTTCGATAACTAGCCAAATCGGTCTAGGCATTTTGGAGTTACGGCCCTTGAATTATCGAAAAATTGGCCTTTTTACTCATGTCCGCACTCTTAATCAAACATTTCTCATCCGATCTTCACCAAACTTGAACAAAATGTGTTTGACCATGAGACCTCGGCCAAATTCGATAACTAGCCAAATCGATCCAGGCATTTTGGAGTTACGGCCCTTGAATTATCGAAAAATTGGCCTTTTTAGTCTTGTCCGCACTCTAAGTCGAACATTTCTCATCCGGTCTTCACCAAACTTGAACAAAATGTGTTTGACCATGAGACCTCGGCCAAGTTCGATAACTAGCCAAATCGGTCCAGGCATTTTAGAGTTGCGGCCCTTGAATTATCAAAAAATTGGCCTTTTTACTCATGTCCGTACTCTTAATCAAACATTTCTCATCTGATCTTCACCAAACTTGAACAAAATGTGTTTGACAATGACACCTCGGCCAAGTTTGATAACTAGCCAAATCGGTCCAGGCATTTTAGAGTTACGGCCCTTGAATTATCGAAAAATTGGTCTTTTTACTCATGTCCGCACTCTTAATCAAACATTTCTCATCCGATCTTCACCAAACTTGAATAAAATGTGTTTGACCATGAGATCTCGGCCAGGTTCGATAACTAGCCAAATCGGTCCAGGCATTTTGGAGTTACGGCCCTTGAATTATCGAAAAATCGGCCTTTTTACTCTTGTCCGCACTCTCAGTCGAACATTTCTCATCCGATCTTCACCAAACTTGAACAAAATGTGTTTGACCATGAGACCTCGGCCAAGTTCGATAACTAGCCAAATCGGTCCAGGCATTTTAGAGTAACAGCCCTTGAATTTCCGAAAAAAATGGCCTTTTTACTCATGTCTGCTCTCTAAGTCGAACATTTCTCATCCGATCTTCACCAAACTTGAACAAAATGTGTTTGGCCATAAGACCTTACCCAAGTTCGATAACAAGCCAAATCCGCCCAGGCACTTTTCATTTATGGCCCTTGAATTACTGATTGGATCCACTCATCCAGACCATCTAATTGGATCCACTCGTCTAAAACATCTAGAGAAACTAACATTTTTCATAGGGGCAGTTGTGGGAGACATGCGCTTTTCTCAAAAGCATCTCTAGTTTATGATTTGATTTTTTACCAAACTTGCACACAACTTGTATCACCATAAGATCTTAGTTCCTTTCTTGAACTGGCCAGATTCCATTACGGGTTCCAGAGTTATGGCCCCTGAAAGGGCCAGAATTAGCTATTTTGACCTTGTCTGCACAATAGCAGCTTCATTTATGATTTGAATTTAATCAGACTTGCACACAACTTGTGTCACCATAAGGTCTTGGTTCCTTTCTTGAACCGGCCAGATTCCATTATGGGTTCCAGAGTTATGGCCCCTGAAAGGGCCAAAATTAGCTATTTTGACCTTGTCTGCACAATAGCAGCTTCATTGATTTTAATCAAACTTGCACACAACTTGTGTCACCATAAGATTCCTTTTTATTGGCCCGAAGGGACATATTATGTTAAAACCTCGGTGTCCGTCTGTCTGTATGTCTGTTGGTTAGCAATTTCTCTTCCGCTCTGTAACTCTTACTTCCCTTTTATGTTTCTATAAATAGCTTATTTAGTAACTTTTTTATTATTGGCCGTAGGGAAAAACCAAGACCACTTTTCTGTGGTACAACATGGATGGTACCTCCAATTTTTATTTTTATTTTGACGTATCTGTACATTGTAAGATTTTTTTTTTTTATTTTGGTTAATTTCTTCCCTTTGTTGTTCCTGTCCTTTGGGCTTCATCAGTCAAAATTTTGCTCCTAACCTCCTCTTATGTAATCCTTCAGGCATGAAACTACTGGCCTGATATGAAAATAATTTTATTTGAAGAAAATTTCAACGATATTTTCTCATAATTTTTTTGATTGATCTTGATTATAATTTTTAGCTCACCTGTCACATAGTGACAAGGTGAGCTTTTGTGATCGCGCAGCGTCCGTGCGTCCGTGCGTGCGTAAACTTTTGCTTGTGACCACTCTAGAGGTTACATTTTTCATGGGATCTTTATGAAAGTTGGTCAGAATGTTCACCTTGATGATATCTAGGTCAAGTTCGAAACTGGTTCACGTGCAGTCAAAAACTAGGTCAGTAGGTCTAAAAATAGAAAAACCTTGTGACCTGTCTAGAGGTCATATTTTTCATGGGATCTAAATTGGTCAGAATGTTCATCTTGATGATATCTAGGTCAAGTTCGAAACTGGGTCACGTCCGGTCCAAAACTAGGACAGTAGGTCAAATAATAGAAAAACCTTGTGACCTCTCTAGAGGTCATATTTTTCATGGGATCTGCATGAAAATTGGTCAGAATGTTCATCTTGATAATATCTAGGTCAGGTTTGAAACTGGGTCACATGCGGTCATAAACTAGGTCAGTAGGTCAAATAATAAAAAACCTTGTGACCACTCTAGAGGCCATATTTTTCATGGGATCTGTAAGAAAGTTGGTCTGAATGTTCATCTTGATGATATCTAGGTCAAGTTTGAAACCGGGTCAACTGCGGTCAAAAACTAGGTCACTAGGTCTAAACATAGAAAAACCTTTTGACCTCTCTAGAGGCCATATTTTTCAACGGATCTTCATGAAAATTGGTGAGAATGTTCACCTTGGTGATATCTAGGTCAAGTTCGAAACTGGGTCACGTGCGGTCAAAAACTAGGTCAGTAGGTCTAAAAATAGAAAAACCTTGTGACCTCTCTGGAGGCCATATTTTTCATGAGGTCTTCATGAAGATTGGTGAGAATGTTCACCTTGATGATATCTAGGTCAAGTACAAAACTGGGTCACATGCCTTTAAAAACTAGGTCATTATGTAAAATAATAGCAAAACCTTGTGACCTCTCTAGAGGCCATATTTTTCAATGGATCTTCATAAGAATTGGTCAGAATTTTTATCTTGATGATATCTAGGTCAGGTTCAGAACTAGGTCACATGAGCTCAAAAACTAGGTCACTATGTCAAATAATAGAAAAAACGACGTCATACTCAGTTCATGTGGTGACAGGTGAGCGATTCAGGACCATCATGGTCCTCTTGTTTGACCTTCTTGTCCTTAAGTGCAGTGATAACAGGTGAGCGATATAGGGCCATTTTGGCCCTCTTGTTAAGTTTTTCTACAACCTTTGTCTTTGTTACTATTGCTTATATCTTACTGTAACTTCACATAAACATTGTCCAGCATACAAACAAGGTATGTGTAGGGGCTGGGCCCATTATACCCAAGGTCAAGGTCACCAAATTGTTATACTTAGAATTATTTTCATGTTTAAGTAGAGGTCTCTTATTGAGACGTAAATTCATTTTACTGTCAAATCGCCGAATAGTGGAGCGCACTGTCTGACAGACAGCTCTTGTTTGCTGTAGTTATGGCCCCTTTCCAACTTAAAATTTGCCAAGCTCATGGTTTCCGGACAATAACTCATATAAGGCTTGACAGATTTAAATAATTTTTGGTACATAGGTGTAACATCATAAAATACAGGTCAAGTTTGGCTTTGGCTACAAACCACCATTTTTTTTATCCCCCCGCCAAAGGCGAAGGGGATATTAGAAATGCTGTCCGTCCGTGTGTCCGCAACGATCTTTGTCCGGAGCATAACTCCAAAAGTACTGGAGGGATTTTCTTCAAACTTCATACACAGATAGAACACATTGGGAGGAAGTGCAATGGCAAGAACAACAACTCTACCTTGCCTATTTTTTGAGTTATTCTCCTTTATCATATTTTCTTTAAAAAATTTGTCCGGAGCATAACTCCAAAAGTACAGGAGGGATTTTCTTCAGACTTCATACACTGATAGAACACATTGGGAGGAAGTGCAGTGTGCAAGAGCAATAACACTACCTTGCCTATTTTTTGAGTTATTCCCCTTTATCATATTTTCTTAAAACATTTTGTCCGGAGCATAACCCCAAAAGTACTGGAGGGATTTTCTTCAAACTTCATACACTGATAGAACACATTGGGAGGAAGTGTGTGCAAGAACAATAACTCTACCATGCCTATATTTTGAGTTATTCCCCTTTATCATATTTTCTTAAAACATTTTGCCCGGAGCATAACCCCAAAAGTTACTTGGGGGATTTTCTTCAAACTTCAAACACTGATAGAACACATTGGGAGGAAGTGCAATGTGCAAGAACAATAACTCTTCCTTGCCTATTTTTTGAGTTATTCCCTTTTATCATATCTTCTTAAAAAAATTTGTCCGGAGCTTATCTTCTTCATGCATGGAGGGATTTTGATATATCTTGGCACAAATGTTTACCACCACGAGGCGGAGTGTCATGCGCAAGAACCAGGTCCCTAGGTCTAAGGTCAGGGTCACACTTAGAGGTCAAAGGATACAAGAATGAAAACCTTGTCCAGAGCATTTCTTCTTCATGCATAGAGGGATTTTGACATAACTTGGCACAAATGTTCACCACCATGAGACGGAGTGTCACGCGCAAGATCCAGGTCACTAGGACAAAGGTCAAGGTCACACTTAGAGGCCAAAGGTCAGATACAAGAATGACTTTGTCTGTAGCATTTCTTCTTCATGCTTGGAGGGATTTTGATGTAACTTGGCACAATCACAACACCATCATGAGACGAAATGTCATGCGCAATTCCCTTCTTTAGAATTACTTCCCTTTGTTTTTACTTTAAATAGATTTTATTGTAACTTTTTCATTACTAGTCGTAGGGACCACTTTTCTGTAGTACAACATGCAAGCTATATCCAATTTTGAGGTGTATTTTGACCAATCTCTACCTGATAAAGATTTTTGTGTGGACTTACAATTTTTTTTTTTTTTTTTTTTTTTTTTTTTTTTTTAAGATTAACTTCCCTTAGTTGTTACTATAAATAACTTACTTCCCTTAGTTGTTACTATAAATAACTTATATTGTAACATTTTTATAATTGACCTTAGGGAAAAAACAAGACCACTTTTCTGTGGTACAACATAGATGTTACTGTCCAACTTTAGGTGTATTTTATTATATATAAGGTATCTCTACCTGGTAAGGAGTTTTTTTGTTGACTTAAAAAAACGAAAGACTTACAATGATTACTAAACAACCACAAAATTAACATTCCATTTGCAAATACAGCCGCTAGAGTAAAGAAATTTGCTGCGACGGGCATATATTGTGACATTCTGGTACTCTTGTTCCCTGCTGCCTTTCCATTCCTTCTTTTTACAGTAGCCATGTAGAAAAACATCATAGCTATACTGTTCATGAAAATTAATAAAATTTAGCAGTAAACCACCTCACTACTTTCTTCCGCATCTTTAAAACCCCTGATGCGGACCACAACTAAACAGTTCTTCAAAGCTTTCCCCAAAATTAATACTTTCAGACACTAACTTGCCAGGAAATTCAGCCTTCAGTTATAATATGCCCGGTGGGGGGATTACCCATGTGTAACATGGCTCTTGTTTTACATAGTTATATGGCCCCTTTCCAACTTAAAAGTTGTCAAACTTTTGGTTTCCAGACAATAACTCATGAAAGGCTTTACAGATTTAGATAAATTTTGATACACAGGACTGGTGTAACGTCATAAAATACAGGTCATGTTCAACCGATAAACCACTATTTCTTGACGTAGTTGTGGCCCCTTTCTAACTTAAAATTTGCCAAACTCATGGTTTCCAGACTCATGAAAGGGTTGACAGATTTAAATAATTTTTGATACACAAATGTAACATTATTAACTGTATAATAACTGAAATCATTGTCTTATTATAATACTAGGCTCCTTCACAAACACTTGTTTCAGTTTTTTCACCTTCAAGTTAAACAACTTAAATTGCACCTTCTTGTGGCCATTTCTTTCTTATGGTTGCCATACTTCAGTGACAAGGCCACATTTGTCACTCCTGTGACATTTCTAGTTATTTCTTTTTTCCTCTCCTAATTAGTTTGTTTATTCTGATGAAGTCAGAACTTATAAAATTATTAACATACACAATGGTCGGATGGTAGGACACTGGACTATGACTTGAAGGGTCAAGAGTTCAATCCTCTGCTCCTCCAACTAAAATTACTGACATTCTTTACCAAGTAGTGATTCTGTTTGATATACTAAATGCCCAGTAGACATTATTTTTTGTTAGGAAGGTTTTACATAATGTCTTTCTGATGTTTTTTATTGTATATGTGTGCATTTTTACCAACAAGTAGTTAATTTTCAGGTATATAATGTGTAGAGCTGTCAGAGAGAAAGTGAAAACAGCTGTCAATCAATCAATAAAAAATCCTCAGAAATACTCCAAAGGTAGATCACTAAATCAGGTAAAATACGAGCTTTTAGTTCCATTGACATATGTAAAGATCTTACAACCATTTTTATCTGCTTACACTTGTACTTAATAAAAATGACTTTTGCACATTTTATTTAATCAAAACAGGAACTGTTTTGTTTAAGCTAATATTTTTTAAAAATGGCTTTTGTAACAAACTAAATAACAAAGGAATAATTCCAAAATATACAAAACCAGTGTTTTGGAAGGAGTAAATTGATTAGCAAAAGCAATGTTGTACATCAGTTTGGATGGCACAAAACCCAAAATCTACTGAAATCTAGCCATATACTACTTATTTAGCAATAAATAGGATAAATCTTGTACTAAATAATGCGTTATTTGAAATTACTCGAAATAAAAATAAACACACATTGCCTCCTCTATATGTTTAATAATTACCTTGCAAACAATTCTATCATAACAACAAATGTAACAAAATAAAGTGATCATAAGTTAAATAATTAATAACTTTTTATGTCAAAAATAAGTAACCTCCTCAACGGGACCGGGTACGCCTGAGGCGCCTGTCCAGCTGATGAAGGTTAATGAACTTAACTGCCTTGCCAACAATTCTGAACATACTCGACAACAAAAATTAAATATGACAAAAATAAAGTTATCCGTTAAGTAATTAAAACCTAATTCAATCTTTAAATACGCAGTAACATTTTCAACGAGACAGGGTAGGCACAGAAGCTCCTGTCAAGTTGGTTTGAAGGTTCAATTCCATTTACACAATATTATAACAAGATGGGATAATATTATAATAAGATGGGTTGTAACGGCCGCTCTAATTAAACTTGATAGGGTAAGCGCGAGGGCTCCGACCAAGTTGATGAAAAATTCACTCGACGGGAAGGAGACCAAGCGTGACATGCCAGTCAGTCCGAATAATAAAAAATCATACCTTAACGGAAAATATGTAACTGCAACGCAATGCAACAACTTAAACAAACTAAGGTTAAATACCAATTGCGGTTCACGTTACTTGAGAGAAGTTTGGGACTATAAACAAGCGAGGCTCCATTCAAGCTCATAGTCTTTTTACTCACGTTGTTGACGTCGAAAAACAAATCATCAAAAAGAAAGATAAGCAATCTTACATTACCTAAATCCAATTATTTACTACAGTGTTTTGCTGTTTATTAATGCCTGTTACACAACCCCGAGCAATATAGATCCTACCACACTATAAGAATCGGTCATAATACTTAACTAGGGAACGGCATCAAAACTGTGGTATTCTACTGCAATCTTACACTAGATTACTAAATATTTACTGTAAAATCTTTATTTTATTTAACGATGCCTTTTTACGCAACGCAAAGCAATCTAAGTCCTACAGTACTATAAGAGCCGGACCTAGTGACCCAAAGCAACTTCGAGTCATATGACTTTATTAAAGAATGGCATCAAACCTGTAGTATTCTATTGCAATCTAAACTAATTATTTACTGCCGAAAACTTTGTACTATTTACTGATGCCCTTTACGCAACTTAACGCAATTTGGGTCTTGCCGTACTATAAAAACCGGACCTGTTGACCCAAGGCAACATCGAGTCATAACAGTTTATTAAAGAATGGTATCAGACCTGTAATATTCCACTGCAATCTAATAAATACTTCCTACAGAAAACTTTGTACTACATAATGATGCCTTTTACGCAATGCAACGCTATCTAGGTCTACCGCACTATAAGACCCGGACCTAGAGACCCAAAGCAACTTCGAGTCATAACATTTTATTAAAGAATGGCGTCAAATCTATAATATTCCACTGCACACTTAACTAAATACTTCCTACAGAAAACTTTGTACTGTTTACTGATGCCTTTTACGCAATGCAACGCAATCTAGGTCCTACCGTACTATAAGAGCCGGACCTAGTGACCCAAAGCAACTTCGAGTCATAACATTCTATTACAGAATGGCATCAAATCTATAATATTCCACTGCACTCTTAACTAAATACTTCCTACAGAAAACTTTGTACTATTTACTGATGCCTTTTACGCAATGCAACGCAATCTAGGTCCTACCGTACTATAAGAGCCGGACCTAGTGACCCAAAGCAACTTCGAGTCATAACACTTTATTATAGATTGGCATCAAACCCGCGATATTCCACTGCAATCTTAACTAAATATTTACTGCAGCAAACTTTGCACTATTTACTGATGCCTTATACGCAATGCAACGCAATCTAGGTCCTACCGTACTATAAGAGCCGGACCTAGTGACCCAAAGCAACTTCGAGTCATAACACTTTATTATAGATTGGCATCAAACCCGCAATATTCCACTGCAATCTTAACTAAATATTTACTGCAGCAAACTTTGCACTTTTTACTGATGCCTTATACGCAATACAACGCAATCTAGGTCCTACCGTACAATAAGAGCCGGACCTAGTGACCCAAAGCAACTTCGAGTCATAACACTTTATTATAGATTGGCATCAAACCTGTGATATTCCACTGCAATCTTAACTAAATATTTACTGCAGCAAACTTTGCACTATTTACTGATGCCTTATACCCAATGCAATACTATAAGAGCCGGACCTAGTGACCCAAAGCAACTTCGAGTCATAACACTTCATTAAAATATGGCATCCAGCCTGTGAAATGTCACTGTAGTCTTAACTAAATATTTAGTGCAGAAAACTATGTACTAATTACTGATGCATTTATACAATGTAAAGTAATCTAGGTCCTACCTAGCTATAAAAGATATACATAGAGACCCAAAGAAACTTCGAGTCCAAACAATTTATCAGAGAATGGCACCAAACCTTTGGTCTTCTACTGCGATCTTAACTAAATACTTACTGCAAAAATCTTTATATTAAGGTATTCTACTGCAATCATAATACTACATAAATAAATTTTCACTGAAAAAATCTTTATACTATTTACTGATGCCTTTTATACAACACAAAGCAGACAATGTCCTACCGTACTATAAGAACCGGACTGAGTGATCCAAAGCAACTCCGAGTCATAACTCTTTATTAGAAAACAGTATCAAAACTGTGGTATTTTACTGCAATCGTAGATAACTAAATATTTACTGCAAAGTGTTTACTATATACTGATGCCTTTCATGCAACGCCAGACAATCTAGGTTCTACTGTACTATAAGACCCGAACTTAGTAACCCAAAGCAACTTCGTGTCATAACACCTAAAACATTATACTATTATGTATTGTAGTCTTAGGCAAAGCAAAGCTACACAACAGCGATTAAACTCGTACAAGCAACGGTTTGCAAGAACGTATGCAACAAGCGAACTACATTATTGAAGCTGTCATGTCCCCTCGGGTACGAATTGGAAACGACCGACGAGAAATGATAGCTGAATGTCTAACAAAGATGCTCTATATTAGATATAATTATAAACGCTTACTAAATGCATTTAATATAGATATCACGCAGTCTCCCCCCTGCCAACTTGAATTCTCCAGTAATATATCATGATAACGTAGAGCGACAATTAAATTATTGTGTCGTAGGCTACCATAAAAGCATAAAATAAATAATTTTATCCCTTCAAAAGCAAGTTCCATAACAAGCTTTAAAACAATATATTTGTAATGAACGTTATCTGATTGAGGATCCAGAGTATACAAACACTTGGCATTTAAACGCACATAATTAAATAACACACATTAAAATTGATAACACATCTTATGTTACTGTTTATCTCCACACTTGCCGAATGGCATATTATCCGTGTTCCACATCTAATCATTGTCTTCAGCAGTCCATATACTTCGAGCAAATATGTGTGAACCTTTTGATTTATTTGTACACTCATCCTCGTCAAGTAACGATCTGAAATATATGACTAGAGCAGAAAATCTGTCTCAACTCTCCTACTGAAACAGCTCGAGATAGAGAGAGGATAATATAACAATGTTGACAAAAATGAACATATTGTAAATTATGTACGTGGAACTGGTAAAGAAAATTAAATGCACTTCCTTTTGCTCTGTCCATGTTTACAGAAATTAAGAGCAAAGCATATTCCAAGGAAATATTATATCAATTTATGTCTACTTATTTATTATCCTTATAAGCAGTAGCAATAAAACTACAATAAAAATGTTGCCATGTACGCATACTATGATTTCATAGAACGTAAACGTTTGCTTTAAATATAATAATATGTACTATATGCATGAAACTAGAGTATACAAGTTAATAGGTTTATATTATGAATAAGATTTGAATAAATTTACGTCCCGTATTCCATAAATGTATACTGCTGATTGTATATACATGCATATTTTGATTTTGGGCCGGTGGCCACTACATCAAATAAACTTCGTCATTATCGCTGTCATATTGAAACTGGATGGAAATGCATTTTATAAAACAGAACATTGCAAGCGACACCTTTGTAATCTCATTATGGGGTGTGGCGGGTGGGCAAAATTGTCAACTTTACATGTACTCGCTCAGCCAACGTACAAAAACAGACAGAGAGCTGCACGAGAATTTTCAGCTTTTTATGCAAGTTTGACAGACTGTTTACCGCTATCAAATTTAACTAGCTACAGGCTTGTATAAACTCGGGTACCAATTTATAACGAAAAGAGCGAGGGCGTATCGGTTCCATAGTAACAGACGTGACGTTTGATTTCTCTAAAAATAAATCAAATTATTTTAAAAGAAAAATAATTTTTATTATTTGAAATTACTCGAAATAAAAATAAACACACATTGCCTCCTCTATATGTTTAATAATTACCTTGCAAACAATTCTATCATAACAACAAATGTAACAAAATAAAGTGATCATAAGTTAAATAATTAATAACTTTTTATGTCAAAAATAAGTAACCTCCTCAACGGGACCGGGTACGCCTGAGGCGCCTGTCCAGCTGATGAAGGTTAATGAACTTAACTGCCTTGCCAACAATTCTGAACATACTCGACAACAAAAATTAAATATGACAAAAATAAAGTTATCCGTTAAGTAATTAAAACCTAATTCAATCTTTAAATACGCAGTAACATTTTCAACGAGACAGGGTAGGCACAGAAGCTCCTGTCAAGTTGGTTTGAAGGTTCAATTCCATTTACACAATATTATAACAAGATGGGATAATATTATAATAAGATGGGTTGTAACGGCCGCTCTAATTAAACTTGATAGGGTAAGCGCGAGGGCTCCGACCAAGTTGATGAAAAATTCACTCGACGGGAAGGAGACCAAGCGTGACGTGCCAGTCAGTCCGAATAATAAAAAATCATACCTTAACGGAAAATATGTAACTGCAACGCAATGCAACAACTTAAACAAACTAAGGTTAAATACCAATTGCGGTTCACGCTTGCGTCTATTATGACAACGCGCGAGCTAGATTAATCGGGCTTACAATAATGTTAAGTCAAAAAAACGTTTAAACTGATACCGATTAACGAATCTAACGCCCGGTCACCTTCCAGTCGATAGAATTTTCCCGCCACAATAAATTTTCAGAAATTTATCCCCCAAAATTCTTATCGATTGGAAGCCATGTTCTTAGAAACACAGTTGCCAAATGCGATAGCCCAACCCTGCAGCAAATATATAATATTGTATTTACCTTATGATGTCTTTTAGCACACAGAATCTTTTTCTTTTTTTTTTATTTTTATTCATTTATTTACTTATTAATTCATTTATTAATATATTTATTTTAATTATTTTTGTTTTGTTTTCTAATAATATAAGATGTTACTTTCTTTCAAAGTTCCACCAGAATGCTGTCTTCTATTGTTGAAGTTGTTTATTAGCAAAATTATCCACAAAGACCCGCGGTTCTCTTCTTGACTTACAAAACATCTAAGAGGCAACTGTTGTGGCAATGAACTGTCAATACGCTACTTTTAGGATGATAACAGTAAATCTAATGTTTATTTCAAAACGACATTTATTCTGTACGTACACGACCGATATATAGGTCACGCACACACCTGTTTAATATAAACTACACGCCTCGTTGAATATGCCATGTCGATAAAGTAGAATGCTTGACATGTAACCATTTACTCTATGTTTTTAAATTGCTGCCATTTATTCATCATTAAATATTTTTCTATACTGTTTTTTATGTTTTCCGGCCAAAAGTTTAAATTTTGTGCATAAAGTGTTTTACATGTATTTACGATAAAAACTAAGTAGTTATTTATGATCGCGCCATATAAAATTTCACATGTAATCCTGTATAAAATCAGCTGTTTTTATGTAATTTTGTTGAACTTTCTGTCAATAATTTATCAAAAATGCTATAGAATTCCAACTACATTTATTCTCTAGCGGTGCTGTAAGTTTGAGGCCATAATATTAAATAATGAACTTTACACGCATGTTTTTATGTACGTGACGCCCAAATTTCGCATGAGCCGTTTAAATAACTAATTACTAGTTTCTTTACTGTTTATTTACTTATACATCTTCACTACTACATTTTCCTAATATTCACTGCTAAGTTTTCCTATGATGACTACCTCTTTCATACCCAGTTGTCCCGGACCGTGCACCAACCAGTATGTACTTTTGCCGTCCGATAGTAAACCCGTTCATCCTAGATTTTGAATTAACCTTACCATAAAACTAGGTCAATGTAGTGATTCAGTTTCTATGGGACGATACTAATAGGCGATACAAATGGGCCCGCAACCCTTCATGCTTCATCTTCCTTATTTCTTTCTGTATTATACAAGAATTCAGTGCAACCGAGCAAAGATTTTTTGAATTCGAAGCAATCGAGAATAGGAAACTCTTGGTTAAAACCACCCATCTACTTTACCGTTATCACGTGCATATCGTTTCAAAGCGCTTATATTAGCTGGTGATTTGAGTTAATTATCCGAACTGAAAAACTCATCTTTGTGTCCGCAATGTTTGAAGGAATTTACTTGCAAAAAAGAGGATTTTTATACCATTATGCCGCCACACCCACATTGAGAATTATTATTAGCACATGGAATATTGCTACTTATACAGTTATTAGAAAGAACTACATCAGAATTTGAAAGAATTTGTTCAAAGTCAATAACAATTGACCCACCAGAATAATCCTGTGGTAGTCTGTTTCCTCTGTCGTCAATGTCACCAATGTTGACTGTTCGACCTTCAGGTGCCACAAGTTCGCCAGCAGGCCTGCTTTCAAAGGTTACACTCGTCGGCTTTTCATTTACGACGGACCTCTCGTATTACGCCTGTTCTCTTCATTGTCCATTGTTGTCAGACCAGCCCGCTTCTCTTATTACAACCTCTCGGCAAGCGTAGAGAATTAAATTCTTTATAAAATTGTCAACTCAAAATTGTCAACTTTACATGTACTCGCTCAGCCAACGTACAAAAACAGACAGAGAGCTGCACGAGAATTTTCAGCTTTTTATGCAAGTTTGACAGACTGTTTACCGCTATCAAATTTAACTAGCTACAGGCTTGTATAAACTCGGGTACCAATTTATAACGAAAAGAGCGAGGGCGTATCGGTTCCATAGTAACAGACGTGACGTTTGATTTCTCTAAAAATAAATCAAATTATTTTAAAAGAAAAATAATTTTTATTATCTGGAAAATTTGCAACTGATCTAGACATATTTTCTACTTGAACAGTTACATCTAATAATTGTTTCTCTGACACTTGTAGTGTGATGATCATGAGAATTGAAATCTGTGATAATGACTCATAAAGGGCTTTATTTCTGAATTGACATAGGTTCTGCAGTCCCATGAGATTTGCTGACTCTTTCAAAAATATTGCATTTTAGCCAGCTGTTATCAATATTTTAGATACAACAAAGGAATTAGAACTGGACAGGTCATGTTTGTCATGAAAGAAGTTCATGGTGTCATTTCAGTTAATTTCACTGGTAATATTATGCAGAATGTCAATCTGGTAGGTGATATGAAAAATACGTACTTGAAACGCACGTGTGAATTTCCCGCCTAAATCTGAAACTAAATACCTTACATGTATACTTTCTTCACATACATTTAACACATTTTTAGCTTGACTATATGAAGTATGGAGAGTTGTCCTACTCGACCTGGTGTCGACATCCCCGCCTTGGTTAAAGTTTTGATGCACTTTAGCTTTATCTCTCATTACTTGATGGGATTTGTTTCAAACTTAAAATAGTTATTCCTCATCATCACCTACATCATATGGCACAAGGGCCATAACTCTCACAGCAATATTTCATGACTTATTCCCCCTTACTTATTTAAAATGAATTTAATTCAAACTTGAAATAGTTGTTCCAGCTCATCCCCCACACCACTCAAGGTCCATAATTTCATGAATTACGCCATTATGCCCCCTTTTTACTTAGACTTTAAGGTTAATTTTTATGCTTTTTCACTATATCTCTGTTATTACAGAGAGGATTTGATTCAAACTTCAAATAGTTGTTCCGTATCATCACTCACATCATATGATATGCAAGGGCCATAACTCTTGTGCCAGTATTTCATGAATTATCCCCCCTTTTTACTTAGAATTTCAGGTTAAAGTTTTGGTGCACTTTCACTCTCTCGATCAGTTATTACTAAATGGATTTGATTCAAACTTAAAATAGTTGTTCCACCTTATCTCCCACGTCATATGACACAAGGTCCATAACCCTAGCACCAATTTTTCATCAATTATGCCCCCTTTTACTTAGAATTTAAGGTTAATTTTGATGCATTTTCACTATATCTCTGTTTTTAAAGAGAGGATTTGATTTTAACTTGAACAGGTTGTTCAACAACATCACTCACATCATATGACACAAGGTCCATAACTCTAGCAGCAGTATTTCATGAATTATCTCCCCTTTTTACTTAGAATTTCAGTTTAAAGTTTTGTAGCACTTTCACTATATAATGGATTTGATTCCGGGTAGAGAACACCAGTTGTTTTCCCATAGACTTCCATTATAACATTATGGCGTGTACGGCCTTCCATATACCGAAACATGTATATCCAATCACATTTTTTTCAAGAACTATCTTAGTTCCACCAAAATATCGGACGAAAAACATATGAATAGTGATACTTTATTTAAGTAATTTTCTTGTGAATGAGATGACCCCTTGTTTACATCGTTGTCATGGCGGGAGAAATTCATTTGATGAAACTTTTTTTCAATACACATAAAATGTAGCAAATTTTGTCAAAATGTATAATGAAATACTGTAAATGCAGTAAAAATATTCCATTTTGAAAAAAATAATCACTTCTTGGGTTTGTTTACATGACTGACCAATCAGAACGCACAGATGCTACCTTATTCCCAGGTATACGCTTACCTCATTCCCAGTAAGTTCCCTGTACTTTTTAGCTCGACTATTCATAGAATAGTAGAGCTATTGGACTCGCCCATGCATCGGCGTCCGCATCCGCATCGGCGTCCGCGTCCCGATTTGGTTAAGGTTTTTGTATGTAAGCTGGTATCTCAGTAACCACTTGTGGGAATGGATTGAAACTTCTCACAGTGACTTCACACACTTATTCACTGTGATAAACTGACCTACATTGCACTGGTTCCATAACTCTATTTTGCTTTTTTACAAAATTATGCCCCTTTTTCTACTTAGAAATTTTTGGTTAAGGTTTTGTATGTAAGCTGCTATCTCAGTACTTACTATTGGGAATGGACTGAAACTTCACATACTTGTTCACTGTCATGATCTGACATGCACTAAGCAAGTCCCATAACTCTACTCTTTTTTTTTCTTCAAAATAATGCCCCTTTTTCGACTTAGCAGTTTTTGGTTAAATTTTTGTATGTAATCTGGTATCTCAGTATCCACTAATTGGAATGGATTGAAACTTCACACACTTGTTCACTGTCATGATCTTACATGCACTGTGAAGGTCCTATAACTCTACTTTGCATTTTTACAAAATTATGCCCCTTTTTCGACTTAGCAGTTTTTGGTTAAGTTTTTGTATGTAAGCTGGTATCTCAGTATCCACAAATAGGAAAGGATTGAAACTTCACACACTTGTTCACTGTCATGGTATGACATGGAGTACAGAGGTTCAATACCTCTACTTTTCATTTTACAAAATTATGCCCCTTTTTCAACTTCTGTATTCTTTCAATTGACAAGGCTGTTGAATAGTCGAGCGTTGCTGTCCTCCGACAGCTCTTGTTTGAATTGGTGGTCTCTGACCTATTGATGAATGTTTCGTTTCACTTTTTCACATTTTACAGTTTTATTGTTAAGTGCAATCCAATACCAATTGTTTCACAAAGTTTCATCAAGAAATATTCAGTTTTAAGAAAGATATAGACAGTTTACTAAGGTCAGCCCCTATCGATTTACAGGCCCAGATTCAGACACTGTCGTCATTTTATTGCATTTTTTCGCGAAAATTTAAGTTATTGGCATAGAATTTTGTTTGGAAGCTGAAATATGATTCATTCCGTAAGAAATAGAAATAAAGTCTACCAATTTTGATCATTCTCCAACATTACAGGCATAAAAATGAGCCTTTCTGGTCCAAAACCTCAGATAAAAATGGGCACACCTGTCAAACAAAGAGGCCAAAATTTAAAAGTATTCAAAATTCACGCTTACTTTTGTACGAAAACGTCTTTCTACATCATCTGCAACAGATTTGTGACCATTAACATTACCTGTGATCGTTTTCGACAAAAGTCACGTTTTAGCTCTAATATAGGGTAGAGAACACCAATTGTTTTCCCATAGACTTCCATTATAACATTATAGAATGTACGGCCTTCCATATATCGAAACATGTATATCCAATCACATTTTTTTCAAGAACTATCTTAGTTCCACCAAAATATCGGACGAAAAACATATGAATAGTGATACTTTATTTAAGTAATTTTCATGTGAATGAGATGACCCCCTGTTTACATCGTTGTCATGGTGGGAGAAATTCATTTGATGAAACTTTTTTTCAATACACATAAAATGTAGCAAATTTTGTCAAAATGTATAATGAAATACTGTAAATGCAGTAAAAATATTCCATTTTGAAAAAAATAATCACTTCTTGGGTTTGTTTACATGACTGACCAATCAGAACGCACAGATGCTACCTTATTCCCAGGTATACGCTTACCTCATTCCCAGTAAGTTCCCTGTACTTTTTTGAATTGGTGGTCTGTGACCTTCAGGCTCAAAGTAGTTGTTCCACATCATCACCCACATCATACGACACAAGGTGCATCGCTGTTGCACCAATATTTCATGAATTATTTCCCCTTTTTGCTTAGAATTATACTTATATAATGTTTTGATAAACTTAATCTTTATCTCTCTTATTACTTGATACTTTTGACACAGACTCATCAGCTATCGTCCAATATCTTCATCCATATTGGAGACATTAAACATTCCAGTGACAGCTCCAGCTTCCTCAGATGTGCCCAGTCTCACTATCCAGCATCGAAATAGTCGAGCATGCTATCTCCTGTGACAGATCTTGTTATTATTCTTGTCAATAGCTAGACAGCAGGCACATGATATTCAATCAGACATGTATCTTCCTCTATAAAAAGTCACAGGAGCTTCTTATTTAATCAGAAAATAAAATGCAACTATGTACATTCCTAAAAATGACTTCCTCTGTAAGAATCACTTTTTGTACCACCACTCCCCCCCCCCCACCCACACACACACCCCTGGTTTCAGGTTGTCTGTCCTGTCTGTCCATCTGAAGATACAATCTTGTGCACACCAACTCTCCTCATCCCCTTGACACAGTTTTTAATAAAACTTCACAAAAGTGATCAGTAACAACAGTAGTGGTGCATGGTACAATTGTTAGGTTCTTTCAGAAAAAAAATGCAGAGTTACAGGACTTTGTTTTTTGTTACTTTACTATATACATAAAGTCTGCATATGCAGTCTTGTGCACACCTAATCTCCTGAACCCTTGCACCCAATTTAATGAAACTTAAGACTGCATATGCAGTCTTGTGCACACCTATTCTCCTGAACCCATGCACACAATTTAATAAAACTTAAGAGATCTGATCAGTAGTAACCCTAGTTGTGCATGGTGCATGTTAGGTTCTTTCAGAAAAATAATCTGCAGAGTTAGTGGACTTTGTTTTTTGTTAATATGCTATATACATACAGTCTACATATGCAGTCTTGTGCGTTCCTAATCTCCCGAACCCTTGCACACAATTTAATGAAACTTCGCAAAAATGATCAGTAACAACAGTAGTTGTGCATGATGCATGTTAGGTTCTTTCAGATAAAAAAATTACTGAGTTATGGGACTTTGTTTTTTGTTACTATACTATGTATATAGTCTGCATTGTGCAATTTTGTGCGCGCCTAATCTCCCGAACCCTTGCACACAATTTAATGAAACTTCACACAAGTGATCAGTACCAACCCTAGTTGTGCATGGTGTATGTTATGTTCTTTCAGAACAAAAAAATCTGCAGTTATGGGACTTAGTTTTTTGTTACTATACTATATTCATACAGTCCACATAATTATGCAGTCTTGTGTGCGTCAAATTGCAATGTACTTCAATGATAGCTCTAGTTTTTATAGGGGTTGTGGGGGCGGGATGGGGGAGAAATTTTTCGAAAGATGCATGGTTTAGGCCTATTTTCTGATTGGATATCAAGTTGATGTGGCTAGGAAAGATGATGGTTTAGTTTTCAAGACCATTCTTCCAGATCTTATGTGAAAGTAAGTAGTGAACAACACTGTCTAACAAATATTACTTCACTATGAAAAAAGTATTAAAGATATTGGTCCGAAAGTGTTTTTTTACAAGGATAGCTAAGGGAAAGCAAGTCACAAAACAAGGTGTTATCACGGACAGCTATTCTCATGACCACCATACTGAAATCATAAGCACACACACATCAAACAGTCATTTGGTCATAGTCCAGTATTTTCAAATCATTTATAGGAAATAAGTATAGGTTATAGATCATTTATTGAACTTCTAATGCAATTAAGTTTGCCGAAACGGAGCGTAGCGTAGTGAAGGCAAAACTTAATGCATTTAGAAGTTCAATAAGTGTATCTATAACCGGCTTATAGTTTAACGCCCCGTTTCATTTACTGACAGGTCAAAACCGCAAAAGGCTCTCTGAAGTAAACTAACCACGCCTTCTGTTAATTCATTGGCTAGTCTTATCTTCACTCATGATGGAGAAGTACATGTTTACTACAACTTTATACAAGGTCATTTTAGTCCCAAACTTTATAGCAAAACAGCGGTTGATCCTGTGCTGGATTTTAATTTAATTTATATAATAAATACATCAGTCTTATCGAGTAGTTTGTGGAACACAATTTTATATTCTTATTCAATGGAAATATAATATGCAGGTTTAACTGGTAATGATCTAACAGTACAATTCAAGCAACTACATGTATAAATAAAACAAGACAAAGTAGAATTTAAGTGCACCCTGGTTTATTTTTAGACCAGTAGAGGTAGTGAAAGGTGCAGAAAGGTCAAACTTGAACTATGAAAGTACAGCTTGCATTAAAATATTTGAGCCGTGCCAGACGTCTGGTCAGGATCCATGTGCTGTTCGCTTTCAAAGCCTATTATAATTAGAGAAACTGTTAGCGAACAGCATGGATCCTGACCAAACTGTGCGGATGCGCAGGCTGGTCTGGATCCATGCTGGTCGCAAACCCACTATGTTGGTTTTCACATGGCACAGCTCGTTTATCTATTTGGTCTGTTTATTACATAGACACATTACTTGTATGCAGTCCCTGCTTTGGTAATTGCTCCGCCTCCTAGAATGTGGGAAATCCATAATAGGCGGAACAATGAATACTCATTAATTTTGAACTACTTCATGATTAAGTGGATCAGATTCTTCAGTTATGAAACAATATGAAAATAAGTTGGTTACTTTTTTGAAAATCCCTCGCTTGTCATTGGATAAAAACGATGGTTGAACTATAAATGAACAAAACAGTCATAATAAGTTCATTCCACATAATATAATTGGACTTGCTCTATACATAGTGTATTTTGAGAAGATTTGGGTAGATTTGGGATTTTTATGCGGCCGGATCTATTTTAATATTGAGTGCTGGTTTTCACTTTTTACATTTATTTCACAATGTCAGATACCGGTATATATTTTATACAAAAAAATTCACTGGAAACTAAATTCATGCTGAGTTTCAGATAGAGAAGAGAATCGGAGAAATCCAGAAATGGCTTCATCTAGATAATGCAACTGTTACATCCTGGAAGGTAGTTTACTTTCTTCAAAGTATAATATTTCTTCAGAAGTAAATCAAGTAAATATTTGGACCATTCCATGACAAAACCTGTTTTAGTGACAAAAACTCGAAATTGAGTTAACAGAATATTCATAAAGAATATTCTTTTACCTTTAAAATATGAAAATTTGATAAAATTATCTTCAGTATTTCAAGATTTACAATGCAAGCAAGTCCTGGAAGGCATTTAGAAACATGACGTTAAAAACATCATGAAAGCAGTACGACATTGCATGGCGTGTATTTTTCATGTCATTTATGTGACAAATTATGCATATTATTAACTAAACATCATAGATTTTAATATTTAGATAGTCAGTTTAAAATTGTTATGTCTCCCACCACACAGTGGTGTGGGAAACATATTGATTTACTCCTATCTGTGTGTCTGTCTGTCTGTGTGTCTGTCACAAATCTTGTCCACACTCTTAAGTCGAACATTTCTCATACGATCTTCACCAAACTTGAACAAAATGTGTTTGCCAGTAAGTCCTCAGCCAAGTTCGATAAATAGCCAAATCGGCACTTCGGAATTATGGCCCTTGAAACTTGTTTTTGATAATCAAAGCACTGAAAGTTGGATAAGGCAGTTGAGGTCTTGGTGCATGGTTGACTCATATACTACTATTCAGATGATTAGGCAGTTGTGGGAGACTGCACTTTTCTCAAAAGCAGCTCTAGTTTTATTGTAAAATAACATTTTTGTTTTTATAACAGGCCTTTTATCTTTACACCTCAATTTTTTCATGGTGCATGGGTTGCCATGACAACAGAAATAACATCTATTTATAAAATATGGCAGAATTTGATTTGCCTTAGATAACTGAATTACAATATAGTAATTTCAAGTTTCTCAATGAACATAAGAAAAACATTGATTTCCCAGTACTTTAAACTATTTATGATGCAGTTATTATATCATGTCACTAATACAGGTTTTCTCATGGAACAGCCCATTTATAGTAAAACTTGGATAACTTGTGTACGGTCATTTATTTTCATAAAATTTTCAAGAATATGACTACCAGAGGGTGCTGTTACTTTTCCCTATATATATGAAGTGTGGCAACATAAAAAATCTCAGAAACTACTGGCCAGATTTTAAAATAAGTTTTACACAAATGTTCCTAGGGAGACCGTGTACGAATATTTTTCAAAGTATTTTGATGTGTCAAAGAACATGGATGCCAGAGCAAAAAAAAAGAAAAGGTCTCCTAAACCGCTGGTTTAATTTTAAAATGATTTTAACAGAAATGTTCTTTGGACCAAAGTCTAGATTTTTTTGATTTGTCAAAAAAAAAAACATGGCCATTAGCGGGCATGGCTTCTTTTCCCTACATTTATATAGTGGAAACTTTAAAAATCCTTTTGTCAGAAACTGCTGGCCCAATTTTAAAATAATTTCACTTGAATGATCCTTGGGTTACCCTTTACCATTTTTGTTAAAAAATTATTCTGATTTATCAAAGAAAATGGATGGAAACCCAAGAACCTTCTTGTCTGAAGCTGCTAGCCTGATTTTGGAATTATTTCACAGGAAGTTTCATTGGGTGACCATCTATCAAGAATATTCATATTCCGATTTTTCAAAAAGCATGGATCTAAAAATAGAAAAATCTTCAAAGGTTGTCTTCTAAATCACTGCTCAAATTTCGAAATAATTTCTCAGAAATGTTCCTTGGGTGACCATCTACTAAAATTGTTGAAAGGCATCTTGATTTGTGAAAAGAAAACATGGCTGCCGAGGGTGTGTCTGTTTTTCCTTACAGATGTATTGCTCAATGGAAATCTTTGATAATCTTCTCTGCTGAATCTGCTATCCAGTTTTCAAAGTAATGTGGCAGAAATGTTTCTTGTTAAATCGATCTGAGCAATAAAACCCTGGTGAGTGATATAGGCCCATCATGGCACTCCTGTTTAAAAAATCAACAGGGTATTGTCATCTCTTAAGCTTTAGTGTTAGAATTGGTTAAGCAAATGATTTAGGTCCAATTTCTGTCTGGCATATTGCCTAATGTTTGGCTATTATCAGACAAGTGTTTGCATTCTCAGGTGTCACCCATTTATTCTTTTATGGGTTGGATGAGGTCAGCACTGAAATAAACAAAACATTTGTAATAGAAGGGTCTGTCAACCTTCAGTATTGTCTTGAACTGTGATAATAATCTTTTTATTCCACAACATGTAGAGAACTTTAATTGTCTGTACTACATATTTGTAACAGGAACTTGGTACAAACTGTTTGAAATGGGTTCTACATGAAGTAGATGATGGGAAGTTGTCACCAGAAGAAGTGAGAGACATGTTCCCTGTTTATTGGTTGGTATTATTTATGTACTTGTATCTTCCAATGGTGATACTCTTTTATTATGATCTCCACCCCCTTCCCCCCAACTTTACACGTGTTGGTCACATTGGTACACGGCTACTAAATGCTAGCGCAACCACCAAAAAGTAGTAATCAGGAAAGGAGT
Organism: Mercenaria mercenaria; assembly: GCF_021730395.1. Classification (NCBI taxonomy): domain Eukaryota; kingdom Metazoa; phylum Mollusca; class Bivalvia; order Venerida; family Veneridae; genus Mercenaria; species Mercenaria mercenaria. The sequence goes on along the minus strand of NC_069366.1, from coordinate 42,259,341 downwards.
TGTCAACATTTCCATGGTGCAGCTATCACCGGCTTCAAGTGATAAATATTTACATTTTGCCTTATATTTATGCCCCAGTTCGAAGAAGGAGGGGTGTATTGTTTTGTTGATGATGGTTTGTAGACCAATTGGTTTCCGGATGATAACTCAAGAATGCTTAGGCTTAGGACCAGTGATAGCTGCACCACGGAAATGCAGAAAGCCTTTTTCCTTATCACCACTTTTTGGTTGTGGTGCTAGGGTTTAGTAGCCGTGTGGTAGGCATGCCCATCTGCTGGTAGAGCAAATGGTTTCTGCTCATTAACTTGAGAACCACTTACATATGAAGTAGACGACACCTATTGTTTTGGGGGTCAGTAGATCAAAGGCTATGGTCACAGGGATCTGAACACTGAAAATAGTTTCCTCTCAATAACTTGAGAACCACTTGACCATGGCATTTGCAATATGACTTCTTCTCGGCGATATATGACCATTTTGTGTCGATTCACAGTAAAACCCAACTCACTCACTCACCACTTGACCAAGAACCTTAAAACAATTGCATGATTTGGTGTATGAAGTAGTAGATGACCCCTATGGTTTTTCAGGTCAGTAAATTAAATGTCAAGGCCACTGGGGTCTAAACTTTGAAAACTGTTTCTGCTCAGTAACTTGAAAATCACTTGATCCAGAACCTTCAGACTTGATGGCATGATGGGGCTTGAAATGTAGATGGCCCTTTTGCCTCCCCCAACTGCCTACACCCCCACACCCATTTTGAAGAAGCTGGGGCATCTTGCTTTGCACATGTGGGCCAGTTAGTATGTCTCTATGTTGGTGGAGAAAAAGGTTTCCACACAGAAACTTAAGAACCTCTTGACCAAAGACCTTAAAATGGGCATATGAAGGAAATGACCCCTATAGTTTTTGGGGTGAGTATGTCAAAGGTAAAGGTCACAGGGGCTTACAGCTTGAAAACAGATTCTGCTCAATAACTTGAAAATCCCCTGACCCAGTATCTTCAGACTTGATAACATTATTGAGTTTGTGAAGTAGATGTACCCTATTGTTTTTAGGGTCAGTAGGTCAAAGGTCAAGGTTAACTGACCTGAACATCAAAAAATATTTCTGCATGGTAACTTGAGAAGCACATGACCTTCAGACTTGGTAGGATCATTGGGCTTTAAGTGTACATGACCATTATGTGCCTCCCCTTCGATGAAGCAGGGTTATCTTTCATCAGTATGTCTGCCTGTCGGTGGAGGAAATGGTTTCTGCTTAATAAAAGAAGAACCACTTGACCCAGAACGTTAAAAGGTGGTAGCATCTTTGGGCTTAAGCAGTATATGACTTCTATGGTTTTTTGGGTAAATAGGTCAAAGTCAAGGTCACAGGGGCCTTAACCTTGAAAAGGGTTTCCACTTAATGAATAGAGAACAACTTGATCCAGAACCTTCAAACTTATTTGCATGATTGGGCTTTATAAGTAGATTCCCCCTTCAAACAAGCTGGGGCATATTGCTTTGTACATGTCACTTGCATCAGTTGGTCAGGCAGTTGTAATATTGGTAGAGCAAACAGTTTCCAATCAATAACTTGAAAACCACTTGACCAAAAACAATCAAACTTGGTAATATGATTGGGTTTATGAAGTAGATGACCCCTATTTTTTTGTGGGTCAGTAAGTCAAAAATCAAGGTCACAGGAGACCAGTAAGCCTAGAAAATGGTTTCCACTCAATTACTTGAGAAATACTTGACCCAAAACCTTTAACTGAGCTTATGGTGTAGATGACCTCTAGGGTGGAGACAATTGATTAGAGGTCAGTAGGTAATAAAGGCATAGTTACATAAGATAAGTTCAGAATTCCATAACTGGAGGTTTGCTATTTTTCAGCTGGAGTTGGGGTCTCGAAACTGGAGGTTTTTTATCGACATAAATTAAGCGCGCGAACGCAAAACTTAGAGACAGAATCCAAAATTTTATGTTATTTTCTATTCTACTTTTAACTTCAATACCGTAACCTAAAAGGATGAAATAAATTGTATTTTAACAACTTTTAACAAGTATCACATTAATTTTCAAGTTTTACTGGTAGACATTCAAATGAATTACAATTTCAAGGTATCCCCTAGTGCATTTAGAGAATTTATTCTTCAAGATTTTCTTTCTAGGTGGCTGATCCTTAATAGTCCTTGCAAAAATAGAATAAACTTAACTTTTGTTTACACTCCACTTACCTAGAAGGTTTCCAGCACAATTACAACTGTATTGTCTAAAAAGTAGAGTGTATGGGTTTAGGTGAAAAATCGGGTCGCGAAAATATATGACATTTGATTTTAATGGTATAAAAAGTATCTGTCAACAAGGTTTTGCTACCTTATTCAATAAATGTTGATGTTTAAATGTGTTTTGGGAGGTTTTTACATACAAAACATACGATTTCCTGGCAGAATCATGCATTTTATTTTTACCAAGGCACAGTTCAAAAATAGTAATTAGTTGGTTTTTCCAACAATTATTTATGTGATTTTATTACTGAACAAAACTTTTCTTTGAATAGTCAAAAATTAATTTCAGCTGGGAATTATTTCTTATGACTGGGAGTTTTTTGCTTCAAATTGGTAAAAAATGGAGCCTAATTGGCATTGAGAATGGCCAGTAGGCCGATTTTTAGCCCTGTGAGACAGGTAGAAAAAGTCCTGCTTGTCTAATCCCTTATCAAAACAAACAATTAATCATGTTATCAAAATTCACCTTTGAAAAACGACTCTTTCCTCCAGCTACATGTGTGTCAAACATGTATAATACACAACAGTCGGTGACGCTTTGGTTTACTGTGTAAACATGTTTGGCAGTCCTTGGTAATTATCAACCCAGTCATAAAAATAGTGCCGTGAGGAAAAAGTCTAAAAATTGATTTTTTTTTGAAAAGCATGAGAATTATGGTTTTAGGTGGGAGACGGGAGGCAAGGTGAAAAAATTGGGATTTTGACCCTCCCGCGCGGGAGATCACATGTATGATAAAGGTCAATATTACCGAGATCTTCAACATGGAAAGTCGTACAAATTATATAGAGTATTATGGAGAGCTATTCTGCTCAGCCCGGAGTCCGCATCCTTATCCCCTTAATTACTTGATGGATCTACTTCAGACATAAAACAGTTATTCCTCATCATCGCCTACATCATATGGACAAGGATAATAAATCTTGCACCAATATTTATGTCTCTCTGTGTGCTGGAAGACATACTGATTTACTCCTGTCTGTCTGTGTGTCCGTCGTCCGTCTGTCATAAATCTTGTCAGCACTCTAAGTCAAACATTTCTCATCCGATCTTCACCAAACTTGAACAAAATGTGTTTGCCAATAAGTCCTCAGCCAGGTTTGATAACTAGCCAAGTCGGCCCAGGCACTTCGGAATTATGGTCCTTGAAACATTGTTTTTGATAATCATGTAATTAAAAGTATTTTAGCAAGAATCACTTAACCTCTCATAATTATTGATTAACACATGTCATTTGCCTACATAAAGTTCTGTTATCCTCATTGACCCAGTAAAAGCTTTTCCCCTTTGATTTGGTAAAAAAAAAATGAAAATGCTTATTATTCAAAAAGAATTTTAGCTGTACATATGTAATTACCAAACCTAAAATAACAAGTGACCGAGTATTGCAGTGGCAATACAAAAGTCCCCTACTGATGAAAAAGCAATTTTGTTTGACCTTCAGTAGTGACATTGACCTCTGCCCGACAACCATGTGTTATTTGTGTGACACATAGTCTAATCATGGGGAATGTTTCTTTGTAGTACTAAAACAATCCTACAATGCAATGAATTTATTTATTTATTTGGGTTTTACGGCGCACCAACACAGTATAGGTTATATGGCGCCAAACAGGACTACAAATTTTGCTTCCACATCTCATTTACAACGAAATAAAAACATGAGGTATACAATGCAATGAAAAGTATTGGAATTAGAAACAAAGTTTTACTTGACCTTCAATAGTGACATTGACCTTTGACTGACAACCATGGGTCATGTGCACGACAAATTGTCTAATCATGGGGAACATTTCTGTGTAGTACTAAAAAAATCCTTCCATACAGTTAAAACTTATGGGGCAGAAGCAAATTTTACTTGACCTTGAACAGTGATCTTGACCTTTAACCGACAAGCATAGATCATGCTTTGACACATTGCCTCATCATAGGGTTAGTGTGTAGCACTAAGATAATCCATCAATCCATATAAAAGTTATGGAGCAGAAACAGTTTTTACTTGACCTTCAATAGTAACTTTGACCTACAAGCATAAGTCATGTACATGCATAATCTACATATTGCCCTCTATACACATACCAAGTTTTATGAACCTAGCTTGAATACTTTTTATACGCCCGAAGGGCGTATTATGTTATGACGCTGGTGTCAGTGTGTCCGTCCGTCCGTTAGCAATTTCATGTACGCTCTGTAACTCTTGAACCCCTTGAAGAATTTCAAGGAAACTTGACACAAATGTTCACCACACCGAGACGATATGCAGAGCACAGGTTTTGGATGTCTCCCTTCAAGGTCAAGGTCACACTTAGGAGTCAAAGGTCATATCAGTTTGTTTCGTGTCCGCTCTGTAACTCTTGAACCCCTTGAAGGATTTCAAAGAAACGACACAAATGTTCACCACACCGAGACGATGTGCAAAGCACAGGTTTTGGATGTCTGCCTTCAAGGTCAAGGTTACACGTAGGAGTCAAAGGTCATATCAGTTTGTTTCGTGTCCGCTCTGTAACTCCTGAACCCCTTGAAGGATTTCAAAGAAACTTGACACAAATGTTCACCACACCAAGACAATGTGCAGGGCACATGTTCCGGATGACTCGCCTCAAGGTCAAGGTCACACATAGGGGTCAAAAGTCATATCAGTTTGTTTCTTGTCCGCTCTGTAACTCTTGAACTGCTGGAAGGATTTCAAAGAAACTTGGCAGAAATGCTCACCACACTGAGACGATGTGCAGAGCGCATGTTCCGGATGACTTGCTTCAAGGTCAAGGTCACACTTAAGGGTCAAAGGTCTTATATGATTTTGCTTTGTGTATATTGCTCTGCATTGCAGTGCTCTTGTTTTTATTTGGCAGATCTCCTTTTTTGTTTACTTACAATAATTTTTTTTTTAATTACTTCCCTTTTATGTTACTAAAAATAGCTTATTTTGAAACTTTTTTATTATTGGCCATAGGGAAAAACCGAGACCATTTTTCTGTGGTACAACATGGATGGTACCTCTAATTTTTAGGTGTATTTTTACATACCTGTACCTGATAAGGATTTTTTTTTGTGGACTTTGAATATTTTTTTTGTGGACTTAGATTTGTTTTTTGAAGTTTTCCTTTTGTTGTTCCACTCCTTTGGGCTACAACAGTCAAGTTCTTTAAATTTTGCTCCCATCCTATGATGTAATCCTTCGGGCGTATATTGCCCCGCTTTGCGGAGCTCTTTTTAAGTTATCGCAGGATCCAGATTTGCGGATGGACGGACAAAGGGCATTCCCATAGTCCCCTCCAGTGTTCCAGCGGTAGGGGACTAATTATGAATTAGCACATGAACTTTGCTCACATCTAGTATTACCACACTTTCATTTAGTCTGGTGGTTTTAGTGACAAAAGTGCTCTAGAAATCATTTTATGAGGGCCGGCATGTTAATGCCCTAAGACAACATATTTGTTGAAGCTCGAACCTTACTGGCTACTTTGATAGCTGTCTCCAAAAAATATAACGATGTTTTATGTAAATTAGAGGGGTCAAAAGGTCATGCTATGAAATTCTGATTTTGCAATTTTTTGTGTAGCTTTTTTTTCAATGATTATGTACTGGCAATTTTTCTGGAACATTGTACCCTAAATGTATTATGAAACTATTTTTAGCCACTTAGAATTGATGCAAAGCTAAAACAGAACATGACAAATAGAAACAATGTCTGAAATTAGGGTCAAAGGTCGTGCACTTTATCTGTTTATGTTGAGACAATGTCATCTATAGATACTATTAATATGTTATCCAAAAGCGATGAATGGAATTTATTCAAACTCCATACAAAGATTAAGGACATTAAGGAAAAGTGCTTTGTACAAGTACAATAAATCTATCTAGCTTACTTTTTGAATTATCTCCCTTTATTAAACTTACATATAACATTTCTTTTCCAAAGAATAACTCTAAATTTAACCAATCATTTTTGTTGAAATTTCACACAACGTTAAAGACCACTGAAAGAAACTGAAGTGTATTAAATGATGAGTCTATCTCGCTCATTTTTTAAATTATCTCCCTTTATAGAATGTAGTTGTCTGAATCATAGTGTTAAACACTAAATGACATTACTTTCTTTTCAGTGGTCTAAATAGTACTTAAGTTACTGGCATCAGTTGATCGTTTCAAAGCTTTTGACAAAAGGTTTGTGGTACCCTACTTGTGTAAGGGATTGTTCAATTATATAGAAAACATATCAGCAGATGGTCACAATCAATACTATAGACATAAAGATTAATATTTACCATATTATGTACTTGTTAAATCAGACCTCAGCTCGTTGGCACTTATATTATCATCAATATATATCATGTACAGCACAACACATGATCTTTGATAGTTGTATATTCCCTTCGTCTGCATATTTAAATGGTTGTATATAATTGAACACAGATATCTTAAGCATTGTTATAGAATATAGGGTTCCTTTTTGACTCATCTGATTTTTTGCTCGATTATACGAAGTATAAGGAGAGCTATCCTACTCGGCCAGGCGTCGGCGTCTTTCCGCGTCCCAACTTTGGTTAAAGTTTTTGCTTTTTATACTTTCCCTTTTTTCTATTTATCTCTGTAATTACTTAATAGATTTGATTCAAACTCAAAATAGTTATTCCTCATCATCACCTACATCATCTGACCTAAGGGTCATAACTCTGGTACCAATATTTCGTGATTTGTCCCCCTTTTCACTTAGATTTTCAGGTTAAAGTTTTGATGCACTTTCACTCTATCTGTGTTATTACTGAATGGATTTGATTCAAACTTAAAATAGTTGTTCAACATCATCACCCTCATCATATGAAGCGAGGTGCATAACTCTGGCACAATTTTGTCATGAATTATTCCCCCTTTTTTCTTAGAATTTCAGGTTAAAGTTTTAAAGCACTTTCACTCTATCTCTGTCATTGCTGAATGGATCTGATTCAAACTTAAAATAATTGTTCAACATCATCACCCACATCATATGACACAAGGTGCATAACTCTAGTACTTTTTTTTTCATGAATTAAGCCCCTTTTACTTAGAATTTAAGGTTAATTGTGATGCATTTTCACTATATCTCAGTTATAATTATGAAATGCATATTTAATTCAAACTTGAAGAAGTTGTTCCACATCATCACCCACATCATATGACACAAGGTGCATAACTTTTGCACCAATCTTTAATGAATTATGCCCCCTTTTTGCTTAGAATATACTTATATAGTGTTTGATACACTTTATCTTTACCTCTCTTATTACTTAATATTTTTGACTCGGGCTATTGTGCAATATCTTCATCCACCATTGGAATCACTCTTGTGACAGCTCCAGTTTCCTCAGATAAGCCAAGTTTTACTATCCAGCGTCGAAATAGTCGAGCGCGCTGTCTTCAGTGACAGCTCTTGTTTGAAAATTATTGTCATCACTTGATCGTCATCGGCGTTGGCGTCTGTGTCGGCGTTAAGTTGTATGTTTAGGTCAGCTTTTCTCTTAAACTATCAAAGCTATTGCTTTAAAACTTGCGTTTTTCTTCAGTTTTAGAACTAATTCAAAACTGAAATTACGATTGGTTCTGATAGATATATAAAAATGCTATTAACAGTATTACATTTCCAGAATATGAACACAGACGCAAGTCACAACTTTATTGAAAGAACATTTTTTTGGCAAAGTTTTTCTGCTTTTTTTTTTTTTTTCCCCCAAATATTAACATAATTGAATGGTTCATTATTAAACATTGATGTAGTTGATAAATAATACCCTTTTATATGCAAGGTTATGTATCTTTTCAGTAGGCAATATGATCATGTTTATTTATACTTCATAGCACTTATTACTGCGACCTTTGGATCTTTAACATATATTTGTGACATTTAAACTGAGAAGCATCTGTATGATCAAACTGACTGCATTAGTTAGATAAAAGAAAATTGTCTTAACAAGAAGTCAGAAATATTTGATTAAGCAGTCTCAACCCGAATTAAAACAAGTCAGAGCTGTCCGTAAGACAGCGCACTCGACATTTTCTCATTGCTTGACTGTAAATTAGAGCTTTGCCAGTAAAAACTTTATAAAACTTTAACCAAAAAATCTAAGTTAACAAGAGACATAACAAAGTAAAAAGTCAAATCAGAGTTAGAGAGTTTGTTTCTCCTGGTGTAGACTTTAATAGTAAAAAAACTATTTAATGTTTCAACTCGATAGCTTTGATAGTAACAGAGATATTTGACTTTATCAAAAACTTTAACCAAAATTCTTAGTCAAAAAGGGGCATAACTCCATCAAAATTCAAACCAGATTTATGGGAATTGTTTCTCCTGGTGTAGACTTTGATAGTAAATAACCATTTTAAGTTTCAAGGCAATAGCTTTAATAGTAACAAATATATTTGTCTTAATCAAAAATTTTAACCAACGGCGATGCCGACTCCGATGCTGGAGCGAGAGCAATAGCTCTACTTTTTCTTTGAAAAGTCAAGCTAATAAAGCAACGAAATGAAACATTCAAAACTTTACAGTATGTCCTGCCGGAAGGTGAACTTCAACAGTATTTCATGATAAAATGTATGCAAATATTACATAAAGATTTATTGGGACGTTTTTAATCTGCAAAATAAAAGCTTTCCTAAAATTGTGTATAACTAAATTTATACTGAACAAAATAGCTAAGTGCCCTTCATATTTATTTGCCAATATCTTCAAAAAAAAATAACATAAAATACTTTTTGAAATGTAATGTACACTCAGAACAATATGTAATTGATAAAATGCCGAACTTACAACAAAACCAAAACACGTCTTCAGAAATAATATTCATTCATCTTACGATTTAAATCAATTTTTGACAGGTCACAAGAAGTAAACAAACATGTTAACAATGTGCATGTTAACATACTAAAAACGAAAACGTATTTTTGGAAGATAATGAAATAACTTCGTAAACTTGCTTTTTCTAAAAACAGCATTCACCATTCGTGTCATATTTAACCATTCGCTAGAAAAAAATGTTAATATGAACAGTTCTTATTCTTACAAATAGTATTCACTTGTTCACTAAAACACAGCTTTTATGTGTTTTTGTGACTTTTTACAAATGGGGTGAGTTAGTAAATTGAATAAAATTTATATGTTAGCGTCACTTAATATTTTTGAAATTTTATTATGTTATTAACAACAGTTTGTTCTAAAAGTATGCTAAATTTCAAATTTGTGTTTACAGAATTTGCAAAGATATTGGAAAATTAGCAAATGCGGTTAGCTGTTTTGTTCTGTATATATACCCTGTGACCTTTAACCTTTATATATGAGCATACAATACGTTTTCGGGTGCGAGTCATAATTTATTAGTTGGATACAAGTGTATGGTTTATTTAATCCTAATATTGTAAATCAAATCCTGTATAATGAAAAATTATTCATGAATCATTGCATCAGTGCCGAAAATTATGTGAAAATATCAGTTTTAATGCATGATGTTTTGACCTCTATAATTTGCATATAGTGGTCATATATTTTTTGGAGACAGCACCCAGATGAACCAGGGATGTTTAAACTTTAATAAAGTCTTTATCTCCAAGCATTAACATTCCGGCCATCATAAACTTTTTTCAGGGGCTAAAACCACCAGACTAATTAGTAAAAGCAGAGATTTTCCCTTTGATTTGGTAAAAAAAATGGAAAATACTTATATCTCAAAATGTATTTTAGCTAGAATCACCAAACCTCACATAATTATTAATAAGCCCATAACCTTTGCTCACTTGTAGCATTATCCATTTTGACCCAGTAAAAGCAGAGTTTCTCCCATTAATTTTGAAAAAATAAGGATTTTTGACTGTATCAGAGTATCCTATTGATGGATCTTCAAGAAACTTTACACAAATGTAGATCATTATTAGGCAGTGGTGCACAGGTTACCAGAGTTATTTGCCCATTTGAATATTGTACAATCTATAAATTCCCGTAAGTAATCCATTGACTGATCTTCATGAAATTTAATACATATATAAATCACTCAAGGCAGTGGTGCATGCATACCTTTCATCAGGATCTCTTCAGTTACTGCAGAGTTATTGCCCTTTAATTGTTTCAAATTCATAAATTCCCACAAAACAAAGTATTCCATTGATGGATCTTCTTGAAACTTAATAATACAAATGAAGATAATTATATGGCAGAGTTTTTCCCCTTGATTTGGTAAGAAATAGGAACAAACAAACTATTGCACTCTTTTTATACATAACTTGCGTATATCTGAAAATAAAATATCTTTCAAAACAAGTGACCGAGTATTGAAAGTCCCCAACCGGTGGAAAACTTTCAAAAGTGACTTTGACCTTTGACAGGCAATCATAGGTCATGTGTTGACACATTGTCTCATCATGGGGAACATTTGTGTGCAGCACTAAGAAAATCAATCAATGCATATATATAAAAGTTATGGAGTGGAATCAATTTTTACTTGACCTTCAATAGTGACCTTGGCCTTTGACCTACAAGCATTTGTCATGTACATGCATAATCTATATGTTGCCCTCTATTCACATACCAATTTTAATGAACCTAGCTTGAATACTTTTTATATGCTTGTTTGAAAAATGGGATGTATTATGGGAACGCCCCTGATTTGTCAAAAAACATGGTTGCCAGAGGGCATGGTCACTTTTCCCTATTATGTATATAGTGGAAACTTTAAAAATCGTCCTGTTTGAAACTGCAAGCTCGATTTTAAAATAATTTTACACAAATGGTTCTTGTGTGACCCTCTACCAAGATTGTTCAAATTATTCTCATTCGTCAAAAAAACATGGCTGCCAGGGGGCGGGGTCACTTTTCTTCTCTGAATCAATAATAGCTAGAGCCTTGATATTTGGCATGTTACATCAGATTTGTAATGTCTACGATAATTGTTCAAATTATTGCCCTAGGTTCAAAAGTGTGTCAGACATGTATATAATATAGGCTAACATAGAAGAAACCTAACTCTGTACTTATGCAAACACACTTGAAGCCTTGTACACAGGTGAGCGCTTTAGGGTCAATGACCCACTTGTTTAAGATTAACTTCCCTTTGTTGTTGTTATAAATAACTTATATTGTAACTTTTTTATAACTGACCAGAGGGAAAATGGTACAACATAGATGTTACTTTAAAATTTTAGGTGTATTTTAAGGTATCTCTACCTGGTAAGGAGTTTTTTTGAGGACTTAGAAAAAACAAAGAATCACAAGAATTATTACACAACTCCATTTGCAAATACAGGTGCTAGTGTAAAGAAATTTGCTATGACGGGCGTATATTGTGACATTCTGGCACTCTTGTTGAGAATTGTAGGATCCGGATTTGCGGACGCACAGATGGATGGATGGAGGGCATTCCGAAAGTCTCTTCCGGTGTTACTTATAGGGGACTAATAAACACCCCCTCATTCACAAAACAACTTATTCATTGGGGGATATGAATTCACTGAATTTGCATTAATACCCATATTGTTGCTTTCTTTGGGAGTATGAAATATATTGTCTCTTTTGGAGTACTTACACTTTAAACACACCTAGTGTAATTCATGTTGTAGAGTACTTACGCTTTAACCACACCCAGTGTAATTAATGTTGTAGAGTACTTACACTTTAACCACACCTAGTGTAATTCATACCACACCTAGTGTAATTCATGTTGTAGAGTACTTACACTTTAACCACACCTAGTGTAATTCATGTTGTAGAGTACTTACACTTTAACCACACCCAGTGTAATTCATGTCTTAGAGTACTTACACTTTAACCACACCCAGTGCAATTCATGTTGTAGAGTACTCACACTTTAACCACACCCAGTGTAATTCATGTTGTAGAGTACTCACACTTTAACCACACCCAGTGTAATTCATGTTGTAGAGTACTCACACTTTAACCACACCCAGTGTAATTCATGTTGTAGAGTACTCACACTTTAACCACACCCAGTGTAATTCATGTTGTAGAGTACTCACACTTTAACCACACCCAGTGTAATTCATGTTGTAGAGTACTTACGCTTTAACCACACCCAGTGTAATTCATGTTGTAGAGTACTTACGCTTTAAACACACCTAGTGTAATTCATGTTGTAGAGTACTTACGCTTTAACCACACCCAGTGTAATTCATGTTGTAGAGTACTTACGCTTTAAACACACCCAGTGTAATTCATGTTGTAGAGTACTTACACTTTAACCACACCCAGTGTAATTCATGTTGTAGAGTACTTACGCTTTAACCACACCCAGTGTAATTCATGTTGTAGAGTACTTACGCTTTAAACACACCCAGTGTAATTCATGTTGTAGAGTACTTACACTTTAACCACACCTAGTGTAATTCATACCACACCTAGTGTAATTCATGTTGTGGAGTACTTACACTTTAACCACACCTAGTGTAATTCATGTTGTAGAGTACTTACACTTTAACCACAGCCAGTGTAATTCATGTTGTAGAGTACTTACACTTTAACCACACCTAGTGTAATTCATGTTGTGGAGTACTTACACTTTAACCACACCCAGTGTAATTCATGTTGTAGAGTACTTACACTTTAACCACAGCCAGTGTAATTCATGTTGTAGAGTACTTACACTTTAACCACACCTAGTGTAATTCATGTTTTAGAGTACTTACACTTTAACCACAGCCAGTGCAATTCATGTTGTAGAGTACTTACACTTTAACCACACCAAGTGCAATTCATGTTGTAGAGTACTTACACTTTAACCACACCCAGTGTAATTCATGTTTTAGAGTACTTACACTTTAACCAAACCCAGTGTAATTCATGTTGTAGAGTACTTACACTTTAACCACACCAAGTGCAATTCATGTTGTAGAGTACTTACACTTTAACCACACCAAGTGTAATTCATGTTTTAGAGTACTTACACTTTAACCACACCCAGTGTAATTCATGTTGTAGAGTACTTACACTTTAACCACACCAAGTGCAATTCATGTCTTAGAGTACTTACACTTTAACCACACCAAGTGTAATTCATGTCTTAGAGTACTTACACTTTAACCACAGCCAGTGCAATTCATGTTGTAGAGTACTTACACTTTAACCACACCTAGTGTAATTCATGTTTTAGAGTACTTACACTTTAACCACAGCCAGTGCAATTCATGTTGTAGAGTACTTACACTTTAACCACACCAAGTGTAATTCATGTCTTAGAGTACTTACACTTTAACCACACCAAGTGTAATTCATGTTTTAGAGTACTTACACTTTAACCACAGCCAGTGCAATTCATGTTGTAGAGTACTTACACTTTAACCACACCTAGTGTAATTCATGTTTTAGAGTACTTACACTTTAACCACAGCCAGTGCAATTCATGTTGTAGAGTACTTACACTTTAACCACAGCCAGTGTAATTCATGTTTTAGAGTACTTACACTTTAACCACACCTAGTATAATTCATGTTTTAGAGTACTTACACTTTAACCACAGCCAGTGCAATTCATGTTGTAGAGTATTTACACTTCAACCACACCCAGTGTAATTCATGTTGTAGAGTACTTACGCTTTAACCACACCTAGTATAATTCATGTTTTAGAGTACTTACACTTTAACCACAGCCAGTGCAATTCATGTTGTAGAGTACTTACACTTCAACCACACCCAGTGTAATTCATGTTGTAGAGTACTTACACTTTAACCACACCTAGTGTAATTCATGTTGTAGAGTACTTTCACTTTAACCACAGCCAGTGCAATTCATGTTGTAGAGTACTTACACTTTAACCACACCTAGTATAATTCATGTTTTAGAGTACTTACACTTTAACCACAGCCAGTGCAATTCATGTTGTAGAGTACTTACACTTCAACCACACCCAGTGTAATTCATGTTGTAGAGTACTTACACTTTAACCACAGTCAGTGCAATTCATGTTAAGAGTAACACTTTAACCACAACCAGTATAGTTCTTGTTGTAGAGTACTTACACTTTATCCACACCCAGTGTACTTCATGTTGTTAAGTACTGAGTACTTACACTTTAACCACACCCATTGTAATACATGTTTTAGAGTACACTTTAACCACTCCCAGTGAAATTCATTTGTTAGAGTACACTTTAACCACACCCAGTGTAATTCATGTTGTAGAGTACTTACACTTTAACCACACCCAGTGTAATTCATGTTTTAGAGTACTTACACTTTAACCACACCAAGTGTAATTCATGTTTTAGAGTACTTACACTTAACCACACCCAGTGTAATTCATTTGTTAGAGTACACTTTAACCACACCCAGTGTAATTCATGTCTTAGAGTACTTACACTTTAACCACACCCAGTGCAATTCATGTCTTAGAGTACTTACACTTTAACCACACCCAGTGTAATTCATGTTTTAGAGTACTTACACTTTAACCACACCAAGTGCAATTCATGTCTTAGAGTACTTACACTTTAACCACACCCAGTGTAATTCATTTGTTAGAGTACACTTTAACCACACCAAGTGTAATTCATGTTTTAGAGTACTTACACTTTAACCACACCCAGTGTAATTCATGTCTTAGAGTACTTACACTTTAACCACACCAAGTGCAATTCATGTTGTAGAGTACTTACACTTTAACCACACCAAGTGCAATTCATGTCTTAGAGTACTTACACTTTAACCACACCCAGTGTAATTCATGTTTTAGAGTACTTACACTTTAACCACACCAAGTGCAATTCATGTCTTAGAGTACTTACACTTTAACCACACCAAGTGCAATTCATGTCTTAGAGTACTTACACTTTAACCACACCCAGTGTAATTCATTTGTTAGAGTACACTTTAACCACACCAAGTGTAATTCATGTTTTAGAGTACTTACACTTTAACCACACCCAGTGTAATTCATGTCTTAGAGTACTTACACTTTAACCACACCAAGTGCAATTCATGTTGTAGAGTACTTACACTTTAACCACACCAAGTGCAATTCATGTCTTAGAGTACTTACACTTTAACCACACCCAGTGTAATTCATGTTTTAGAGTACTTACACTTTAACCACACCAAGTGCAATTCATGTCTTAGAGTACTTACACTTTAACCACACCAAGTGCAATTCATGTCTTAGAGTACTTACACTTTAACCACACCCAGTGTAATTCATGTTTTAGAGTACTTTAACCACACCAAGTGTAATTCATGTTTTAGAGTACTTACACTTTAACCACACCCAGTGCAATTCATGTCTTAGAGTACTTACACTTTAACCACACCAAGTGTAATTCATGTTTTAGAGTACTTACACTTTAACCACACCCAGTGTAATTCATGTTTTAGAGTACTTACACTTTAACCACACCCAGTGTAATTCATGTTTTAGAGTACTTACACTTTAACCACACCCAGTGTAATTCATGTTTTGGAGTACTTGCACTTAACCACACCCAGTGTAATTCATGTTTTAGAATACACTTTAACCACATCCAGTGTAATTCATGTTTTAGAGTACTTACACTTTAACCACACCAAGTGCAATTCATGTCTTAGAGTACTTACACTTTAACCACACCCAGTGTAATTCATTTGTTAGAGTACACTTTAACCACACCCAGTGTAATTCATGTCTTAGAGTACTTACACTTTAACCACACCAAGTGTAATTCATGTTTTAGAGTACTTACACTTTAACCACACCCAGTGTAATTCATGTCTTAGAGTACTTACACTTTAACCACACCAAGTGTAATTCATGTCTTAGAGTACTTACACTTTAACCACACCAAGTGCAATTCATGTTGTAGAGTACTTACACTTTAACCACACCCAGTGTAATTCATGTTTTAGAGTACTTACACTTTAACCACACCCAGTGTAATTCATGTCTTAGAGTACTTACACTTTAACCACACCAAGTGCAATTCATGTTGTAGAGTACTTACACTTTAACCACACCCAGTGTAATTCATGTTTTAGAGTACTTACACTTTAACCACACCCAGTGTAATTCATGTCTTAGAGTACTTACACTTTAACCACACCAAGTGTAATTCATGTTTTAGAGTACTTACACTTTAACCACACCAAGTGCAATTCATGTTTTAGAGTACTTACACTTTAACCACACCAAGTGCAATTCATGTCTTAGAGTACTTACACTTTAACCACACCAAGTGTAATTCATGTTTTAGAGTACTTACACTTTAACCACAGCCAGTGCAATTCATGTTGTAGAGTACTTACACTTTAACCACACCCAGTGTAATTCATGTTGTAGAGTACTTACACTTTAACCACACCAAGTGCAATTCATGTCTTAGAGTACTTACACTTGAACCACACCAAGTGTAATTCATGTTTTAGAGTACTTACACTTAACCACACCCAGTGTAATTCATGTTTTGGAGTACTTGCACTTAACCACACCCAGTGTAATTCATGTTTTAGAATACACTTTAACCACATCCAGTGTAATTCATGTTTTAGAGTACTTACACTTTAACCACACCAAGTGCAATTCATGTCTTAGAGTACTTACACTTTAACCACACCAAGTGTTATTCATGTCTTAGAGTACTTACACTTTAACCACACCCAGTGTAATTCATGTTTTGGAGTACTTGCACTTAACCACACCCAGTGTAATTCATGTTTTAGAATACACTTTAACCACATCCAGTGTAATTCATGTTTTAGAGTACTTACACTTTAACCACACTAAGTGCAATTCATGTCTTAGAGTACTTACACTTTAACCACACCCAGTGTAATTCATTTGTTAGAGTACACTTTAACCACACCCAGTGTAATTCATGTCTTAGAGTACTTACACTTTAACCACACCAAGTGTAATTCATGTTTTAGAGTACTTACACTTTAACCACACCAAGTGCAATTCATGTCTTAGAGTACTTACACTTTAACCACACCCAGTGTAATTCATGTCTTAGAGTACTTACACTTTAACCACACCCAGTGTAATTCATGTCTTAGAGTACTTACACTTTAACCACACCAAGTGCAATTCATGTCTTAGAGTACTTACACTTTAACCACACCCAGTGTAATTCATGTCTTAGAGTACTTACACTTTAACCACACCAAGTGCAATTCATGTCTTAGAGTACTTACACTTTAACCACAGCCAGTGCAATTCATGTCTTAGAGTACTTACACTTTAACCACACCCAGTGTAATTCATGTTTTAGAGTACTTACACTTTAACCACACCAAGTGCAATTCATGTCTTAGAGTACTTACACTTTAACCACACCCAGTGTAATTCATTTGTTAGAGTACACTTTAACCACACCAAGTGTAATTCATGTTTTAGAGTACTTACACTTTAACCACACCAAGTGTAATTCATGTCTTAGAGTACTTACACTTTAACCACACCCAGTGCAATTCATGTTTTAGAGTACTTACACTTTAACCACACCCAGTGCAATTCATGTCTTAGAGTACTTACACTTTAACCACACCCAGTGTAATTCATGTTTTAGAGTACTTACACTTTAACCACACCAAGTGTAATTCATGTTTTAGAGTACTTACACTTTAACCACACCAAGTGCAATTCATGTCTTAGAGTACTTACACTTTAACCACACCAAGTGTAATTCATGTTTTAGAGTGCTTACACTTTAACCACACCCAGTGTAATTCATGTTTTAGAGTACTTACACTTTAACCACACCCAGTGTAATTCATGTTTTAGAGTACTTACACTTTAACCACACCAAGTGTAATTCATGTTTTAGAGTACTTACACTTTAACCACACCAAGTGCAATTCATGTCTTAGAGTACTTACACTTTAACCACACCAAGTGTAATTCATGTTTTAGAGTACTTACACTTTAACCACACCCAGTGTAATTCATGTTTTAGAGTACTTACACTTTAACCACACCCAGTGTAATTCATGTTTTGGAGTACTTGCACTTAACCACACCCAGTGTAATTCATGTTTTAGAGTACTTACACTTTAACCACACCCAGTGTAATTCATGTTTTGGAGTACTTGCACTTAACCACACCCAGTGTAATTCATGTTTTAGAATACACTTTAACCACATCCAGTGTAATTCATGTTTGAGAGTACTTACACTTTAACCACACCCAGTGTAATTCATGTTTTGAGTACACTTTAACCACACCCAGAGTAATTCGTGTTTTAGAGTACTTACACTTTAACCAAACCCAGTGCAATTAATGTTTTAAAGTACACTTTAACCACACCCAGAGTAATTGGGTTTTAAAGTACTTACACTTTAAAAACACCGAGTGTAATTCATGTTTTAGAGTACACTACAACCACACCCAGTGTAATTCATGTTTTAGAGTACACTACAACCACACCCAGAGTAATTCATGTTTTAGAGTACACTACAACCACACCCAGTGTAATTTATGTTTTAGAGTACACTACAACCACACCCAGTGTAATTCATGTTTTAGAGTACACTACAACCACACCCAGTGTAATTTATGTTTAAGAGTACTAACACTTGAAAACACCTTGTGTAATTCATGTTTTAGAGTACACTACAACCACGCCCAGTGTAATTTATGTTTAGAGTACACTACAACCACACCCAGTGTAATTTATGTTTTAGAGTACACTACAACCACACCCGGTGTATTTTATGTTTTAGAGTACACTACAACTACACACAGTGTAATTCATTTTTAGAGTACACTACAACCACACCCAGAGTAATTTATGTTTTAGAGTACTAACACTTTAAAAACACCCAGTGTAATTTATGTTTTAGAGTACACTACAACCACACCCAGAGTAATTTATGTTTTAGAGTACTTACACTTTAACCACACCCAGTGTAATTTATGTTTTAGAGTACACTACAACCACACCCAGTGTAATTCATGTTTTAGAGTATACTACAACCACACCCAGAGTTTTTGAGTCGGCTAAAGGCTGAAAGCCTTTTGACGAGTCCTTGCTATCCAACGATTCTCTAAATGGACCAAATAACACAGTGAAGGGATGTAGTTCCATTAGATTTCTCAAACTTCAAACAGTTCACTGCATGAATGAAGTTAAGTTGTGTCAATTCCCTTTGCTATGACCAATATACGATGTAATCTGTCATATTTATGACTTGTAATTGTGCAATTCTCGAATGTAACTCATTAAGTATAAATGTGCATTTTAAGAATTGCGCAGGCTTACAAAGCTTGGGTAACATTCAGCGAAAGACAAAAAATAGTTCCACAGGGCTCCAGATAAGATGCGTATTAGCGTAAATTACGTATAGAAATAATGCAAATACGCATGTCTAATAATTTCTAAGCGTATAAAAAACGTATATAAAATTACAGAAACGCACACAATGCTTTTTTAAAAACAAAATCTGAATCGTCTGGATGCGTTAGGTAACATAGCCGATCAGCCTTAATTCTCCCACATTGAACGTAAACACGCATCGTATGATTTCTATAAACTTTGCGTGGGTTGAATTTTGCAGTCAGTAAACGGATAAATTATCGGAAGAAGAAGCTCTTACTGGTTTGTTTAGTTACTACTGATATTAAAAATGATTTTAATTCTTATTTTTCGAGAAATAAACAAATCGGCGAAACATTAAATTGTATTTTCTTGTAGTTTTTGAAATCGAAAGTAGATCGTCTATGTTTGGCTGCTTTCACGAAACGAAATAACTTTTTTATGAAAAGATTTAAATAAGAGGTAATTTAACCGTAAACTTCAATGTCAGACACTGCCAATTGCTGCTAAATGTCTTCGTATCATCACAATTTGTAAAATATATTGTTCAAACTGGAGAAAAGTGTAATCGTATCCGGATATAATATTTTGGGTAAATATCAAGCTGTGTTATGAAATTTTAAGAAAAAAACTAAAAACAAACTGAAACTGGTAGACTATACTGCCAGTACATCAATCATTAGCCGACTCAGGCCATTCAGGCCTTTGATTTTATGTTTTAGAGTACACTACAACCATGCCCAGTGTAATTTATGTTTTAGAGTACACTACAACCACACCCAGTGTAATTGATGTTTTAGAATACACTACAACCACACCCAGAGTAATTTATGTTTTTGAGTACTAACACTAAAAACACCCAGTGTAATTCATGTTTTAGAGTACACTACAACCACACCCAGTGTAATTTATGTTTTAGAGTACTTACACTTTAACCACACCCAGTGTAATTCATGTTTTAGAGTACACTACAACCACACCCAGTGTAATTCATGTTCAGAGTACTTACACTTTAACCACACCCAGTGTAATTCATGTTTTAGAGTACTCTTTAACCACACCCTGTGTAATTTATGTTTTAGAGTACACTGCAACCACACCCAGTGTAATTCATGTTTTATTATTATACCAGATTTATATAGCGCCCTTTTCATGATCAATTTCACGTTCAAAGGCGCTTTACATAGTTCAATTGCAGCCACACAGGGCACATAATTCATCCTCTACTAGTACAGACACAGAGCGATCTGACCAGAGGGAGAGAGTGAGACAAAGCCCCCACGACAGAGAGATCAGAAATCAGATACAGGCTTGCCCGGCTAACTTAGCCTAGCTCGTTGCGAATAGACAGCCTGGTTCTTTAACTTGCCCAGTGTATAGCACTGATACACGCAAGGATTGCCTGGGTTCCTGACCTGTACACCTCTAGTTGGGTGGGAAACACTGAAAAGCGTTTCTGAAAATTCCCGAGTTGCTGCCGGGTATCGAACCCCCAACCTCAGGATTGGAAGGCCAGTGTGCAAACCACTGAGCTATCCGTCCACCTTTTTAGAGTACACTACAACCACACCCAGAGTAATTTATGTTTTAGAGTACTAACACTTTAAAAACACCCGGTGTAATTCATGTTTTAAGAGTACACTACAACCACGCCCAATAATTTATGTTTTAGAGTACTTACACTTTAACCACACCCAGTGTAATTCATGTTTTAGAGTACACTACAACCACACCCAGTTATGTTTTAGAATACACTACAACCACACCCAGTGTAATTCATGTTTTAGAGTACACTACAACCACACCCAGTGTAATTCATGTTTTAGAGTACACTACAACCACACCCAGTGTAATTCATGTTTTAGAGTACACTACAACCACACCCAGTGTAATTCATACCCAAATGAAGGCTACAAAAACACATGTTGTTTCAGTATGCATGTTTAAGCTCTCTTAACAATGTTTGCATGTTTTGTTTTTCAGGGATAGGTTTTTACAAGAGACAGGTGCCACAGACAGGATCATTGTTGAGGAGGACAGACTAGCTGAATGTGGGGCCTGTGGTGGAGATACTTAGTCATCAGTCTGTTTAGTATTCATAATGTTAACATGTCTGAAATATTGCAGAATAATACCAATTTCACTTGGGTGATGGTTACATTTTTACTTAGAATTTACTACAGACTCGACTGTTTAAAATCTTAAAGTTTAGATTCAAACCAAAGTATTAAATCCATTTAATATTTTAAGACCCACCACAGTCTAGTGACCTACTTTATCCTCCCGCATGAACCCTCGTAAAATCATTCTGATAAAACTGCTAAAATACAGCTACACAACAAAATGTCAGGCAGACAATTTTGGCCCTCACTGAATGTGTTTTCACAACTTCATCTGCAAACTTATTCAGTCATTCTTTTTTGGCGAATGCCGTTTTAAGAAAGAATTCGTGACCTTGACTGACCCATGCCACTTGACTTCAGTTTGCAAATCAAACTACTTGATAACGCATTATAGATAATTTGTCAAAATGGAAGATTTATGCAACACTCTGTCTAATTGGACGAGAGTGTCAATTTGTTTCACTCTGCTGATTGTGCTACGCTGAGTGAAATGTAGACAAAGCGTTTATCCTACTTGATGCTGTTCACAGTTTTAAAGCTAACTTTCGCTCAGTATATTTAGCAAGAATATTGATATATCTCAAAATGATAAGTATAAGTTTAATAAATATGATAAAAACCTGTTCAAATACCAACATATGTCAAATTAAAGAAAGAGCTGAGTACGGTCTGCGTATCACATGAATAAGGGTGTGATAAGAGTCTTCTATGTAGAGAAGTGCTTTTTAAAAGATTTTCCTTGTTACAATTGTCTTCTGTATATGAAAAGGTTTCTTGCTTTTGTGACTTATTCAGATTGCATATTAAAATGAGTACTTGTTTGCTTTGATATATTTGTTATAAATTATTTAACTGATTTATTATATATGAATATTTTTCTTTAGTATGGTATGCAAATATTGAACTCAGTTGAAATCTGTTTTATTATGCATATGCTATATAATGACTGAATCTCATTAAATTGAAATGAAGGTAGGCTGCATACAGTTTATCTACGTGATATGACTACGGTCAAACTTTGCTTATGAAACAGAAATATTGAAATAATTACAGTTGTATGTGTCCCTTGACCTTTACTTTTTTATAGGTGACGTCATTGTCCAAAGATTCATGAATAGTGAATATGCATCTGTTAAAGCGGGATCAGTTGGCCTATTTTAGGGGCCGCTAAAGCTAAAAATAAAAAATCCTTTGATTTTTTCTCATGTATTCTCATCAAACTTGATTTGTAGCATCTTTATTAGGCCTACAGTCAACTTTGTTCAGTTGGGACATTTGACCCCTTTTAGGGGCTGCTAGAGCTAAAACTAGAAATGCCTTTAGACAGCGTCTCATGAACAGCTTGATGGATCTTTGTCATACTTGGTCTGGAGCATTATTATAAGGTCCTCTTCCAAATTTATTTACATAGGAACTTGGGCCCTATTAGGGACCACTATAGCTAAAAGTAGATATGCCTTTCTTCGCATTAACCACTAAAATATAATGGATTTTTATCAAACTTGGTGTGTAACAATATCATAAGGTCTCCTGTTATTTTGTTACAAATGGGGATAGGGACCAATTTAGCTAAAAATATGAACACTTTCAATGACCTCTTCTCATGAACCGCTTGATGAATCTTCATCAAACTACTACTGTAATTATTCGTCTAAGGATAAACGAAACAAAATTGCAACCCTACGGAACCTTTGTGAAAAATTAAAAGAGAACCATTTAAATTGTTAAAGTGCGGTCTTATTACAATTCGCAGACCATCTTTTTTAAAGATATTTCTTGGTTCAGTATAGTTTTAAAAACATAGATAAATAACTATCTTATCTTGTAGGAATGAACTGAGGTCTTAACTCAATACATCAAGTACTGTACATAATGCTACATTCATTTAATAAAATTTTAGACATTAAACATTGGCCTTAGATATGTCACTGTCAATTTCTTACGAGTTATTTGTATTTCTCAATTTTTTTGTACAAATCCTGTATAATTGCCATCATGGAAATGCAAAAGAATAGTTATTCTGTGGTGTGTCTTTAAATGAAACTTAGAAGTTTTGTAGTTTGTAGCTGTAAAGTAAAAAAAAATTGAACTGGTTTCTGAAGTAATGTGGTATTTATTTCTAAAGTCATTATATATACAGTGTAAAAATGCTTCATTTTACCCAAGTGGAAACTGGCAAGTACTTGAAAATGCAGCTGATGATAGGTCAGTTAGAATTCCTGATGTTGTGTTAAAATTATGAATTCCACAGAAGTGTGAATCCACAATTTACACACCTCCATGCATTCTGAGACAGTTGAAATACAATCCCCATATATCTCACTCATATACTAGAGGTCTACCATGGTTCCCTAGTCTGGGGATTTTGACAAACCTATAATGGATGAGAATGATTATATGTAAGATTTTATTGAAATGTGTTGTTAACATACTTAAACCATTGCAATATTACTATGAACTTTTAGCCTAGCTGAGTTAGAATGTTTAGTACCTGCAGGCCAGGTACTGTAGTGTTATAAATAACCCGCAAAATGACAATAGCAAAATGGTTATGCTGACTTTGTGGATCCTTTGCCTTCATCTCTAGATTTGTAGCCTGCTTGGGCAGTCATATGAGAAAGTTATCTAGCTGGTCAGTGGAAAATAGATGGTTTTACACAGGAAAAAGTGTCGCATACGCTTTTTGCACGAGAAGCGTACACATTTCATACGCCAAAAAGCACCCGCATTACGTATGTTGAGCACCACATACGCCCGCCATACGCCAACTTGCGTATGAAATGCAGGCGCATGTCTTACGCTTTTCATATGCCCTGATTTTTTGTCTTACGCCATTCATATGATTTGCGCTTGAAAATCATACGACTCTTTTTTTCCATAGGATTCTCATACGCCTCATATACAATAGATTATAGAAGATAAAATTTAACTTTAGCGTGCGCTTTTCTTACGTCCTGATTTTATGGCATACGCCATTCATACGATTTGTGATTGAAATTCTCACACCTACTTATCATAAGCTTCTCATACGCCTCGTATACAAAAATTATATTGATGAAAATATTTTTTAAGAGTATGATTTTCTTAAGCGTAAGAATGGCGCATGCATTTCATACGCCATAAAAAAGCATACGCCTGGCGTATGCGACACTTTTTCCTGTGTACCAAAGGCACCGAAGGTCTTCTTCAACCATTAAAGCTGGTGGCAAAGGCACCTGAGGTCCTCGTCAAATCATTAATGCTGGTGGAGAGTCACCTGAGGTCTTTCTCAACCATAAAGGCTGGTGGATGGGCACATTATTTGGATCATCCTCAAACATTAAAAAGGCACATGTGTTTGACTTAAAACTAAACCATTTGCCCCAGTAATAAATTTATCCTACATTTAAAACAGACAAACCTTCCGAACAAGTCAAGAAAATCAGGTAGAAAATGTGGCATTAATAGTGTCAACAAATTCTTCCTATGATTTGACCTAGTTATCTTGTATTTGACCTAGATAATCCAGTTTCGAACATAAGCTATATTTGAACTATATTTGAAAGAGACAAAGATTCTGACAAAGTTTTATGAAGATCAAATAAAAATTTTAGTCCTTAGAGTGTTGAGATTTTTCTATGATTTGACCTAGTGACCTAGTTTAAAATGTCAAATAACCCAATTTTAAATTCAACCTTTATTTCATAGAGACAAACATTCTGACAAAGTTTTATGAAGATCAAGTTGATAATGTGGCCTCTAGAATGTTAAAAAGGTTTTGTATGATTTGATCTAGTTAAAGATCTCAGGTAACCCACTTGACCTTTTTATCATGGGGACAAACATTTTGACATTTTTTATAAAGATCAAATGGAAAATGTGGCCTCTACAGTGATAAAAAGGTTTTTCTGATTTGACCTAGTGACCTAGCTTTTGACCAGGAAAAGTCCAGTTTTGAACTTAACCTAGAGACAAACATTCTGACAAAGGTTTATGAAGATCGAGTTAAAAATGTTGCCCCTAGAGTGTTAACGAGGTTTTTCTATGATTTGACCTTGTGACCTAGTTTTTGACATCCCGTGTTCCAGTTTCAAACTTGTTGTCTATTTCATAGAGACAAACATTCTGACAAATGTTTATAATAATCAATTAGCAAATGTGGCTTCTAGAGTGTTAAGTTTTTTTTCATGATTTGACCTAGTGACCTAGTTTAAGACTTCAGGTAACCCAGTCTCAAATTAGACCTAGATTTCATAAAGACAAACATTCTCACAAAGTTTTATTAAGATGAGGTAGAAACTGTGGCCTCTAGAATGAGAACAAGGTTTTTCTATTAATTGACTTAGTGACCTAGATTTGACCCAAGATGACCCAGTAACAAACTTGTTTCAGATTTTATTGAGGGTAACATTCTAGCCAAGTTTCATTTGATTTGGCCAAAATTGTGACCTCAAGAGTGTTAACAGTCAAATTGTTGACATCGGACAAAGCATGCTGGACACAGGGTGATCACAATAGCAAACTTGAGCACTTTATGCTCGGGTGAGCTAAAAATTATGACAGAAACTGTATGCTCAATTTACAAAGTAGGTTTGCAGAAATATGTCTTGGTTGACTGTCTACCAAAATTGTTACTGGTTTGAGTAGTGAAAATCCTGTGAGCGATCTAGGGTTATTTATTTTTTTTTTTTGAATATTTTTTGTTATACATGTGATATATACTCTGTATATGTAATTCCCGTTTGAAACTAAATTATACATACAGCATGTACTGCATAATGGTTTTATCAAATAAAGTAATTAAAGATTCTTGTGTTATTTCTGTAACACTTGTATAAGGAGGGTAACAAAGAAGTGATTAAAATATTTTATTTGCAGTCAAGTGTCGAAGTTGTTTCAATCATAAGACATGTATTTAGTCTGTAAGATGTGGATTTAGCTGAAAAAAATCAAGCTGTATTATATATTGTTCATATAGAACATCCAAGACAAATTTCGAGTATTTTTTCTACTTTTTCAAGGACTATTTTTGTCTTGAACTCGTGTTTGGAAATCTCTCTTGCAACAACTTTCATAAACTATTTCCAAAACAGGGTTAAAGTAGAAATTGTACTCTGTGTAAAACTGAACTGTGATATAATGCTGTCTTTTATGACCACTGCTGGTGCATACAGGATCAGTAAGTGATAAAATATTATTGTCTTTCAAGCAATTTTTATTTTATATGCCTGTATTTAAAAAAAGATGTATTACATGATGGTGTATGCCTTTCTCCATTGGTCTGTCTGTCCACGGTATTTCATATATGGAGCATAAGATTTCTAAACATGGCATAAAGACAGGTGGTGAAGAGATGTTATGCAGAGCACATTAAAAAAGTTGGTAGGTAAAAGGTTGAGGTCACAAATGGAGCTCAAAAGTCAAATTTGTCCCTCATTTTATAACTATTCAAGGTACTGACTTGAACTTTGGCAATTGTGTAGGTGGTAATGAGAAGTAGAGTAGAAGTTGTTAGGCCAGTGGTCAAGGTCACAAATGCCAAATGTGTCTGTCATTTATTGTGTCTGCATCTTAACTTCATAACCTGTCGATGTACTAGTATTTACTTCAATCTTGGAATATAGGTAGATGGTGATGACACTGTGCAGAACATATGAACCGGGTCAAGATCAGATCTGTCGGTCATATTTTGTATAAATAACTAAGGTATTTCACTTCATACTTGGCATGTAGGTAGGTGGCAATGAGAGGATGTGCAAAGGGCATTAACTTGGTTGGTAAATCAAAGTTCAAGGCCACAGACCGAGTTCAGATGTCAGATCTGTGCTTTTCATTCAACAACTTCAAAGCTATTCAAGGTATGGACTTTAAACTTGGAATATAGGTGGATAGTAATGAGAAGATTTGTTAAGTGCATCAATCCACATTATAATTTCCCTGATCCCTATGAACATTTTTTTTTAGAATTCACTCTGTATTAAGCATATGAACCAAGGTCAAGATTACAACAAGGTCAAGTCTGTCCACAACCTAACTTAATTAATACCCATTCCAGGTATTGACTTCACTGTTTGAATATAGGTAGGTTGCAATGAGACTATGTGCAGAGCTCATGAACATGGTAAGTCAAAGGTCAAGGGCACAAACTGAATTTAGATGTCAAATATGTGTTTGTATTTTGTGTCTGGAGCACAGCTTTTCAAGGTACTGACTTTAAACTTGGAATAGAGGTGGGTGGTCATGAGATGATTTGAGGAGTACAAAAATTCAAATTACTCAGCCCCCCACCCCCAGCATAACACCCTACACATGAACTTCCCCTACCCTTAAAAAAAAAAAGACCCCTCCCATACACACCAAATTGCCCCACTTTCGGAAATAAAGCACTTAAATGGAATTGCTTTTCAGTCGTTTTGAAAGCTACCGTATTTATTCTAAATTATTTATCAACAAGAAACACGGCAATGCCACGAAACCAGGTTTTCAACACTTTTCATAAGAATAAAAAAGTATACTGAATCACAGTGCACCACTTTAAAGCACAACCCTAACCCTAACCTAAACCCAAACCCTAACCCTAACCCTATTTTTAGTAACAATGACCTTGACCTTGATCCCAGAAACCCCAAAATCAATCCCAAGCTACAACTTTATATAAGTTTTCTATACACCAAGTTTCATCATGATAGCTCATTCCTAACTTAAGTTATTGACCGGAAACCCTTTTCTATTTTAAGTAACAGTGACCTTGACCTTGACCCCAGAAACACCAAAATCAATCCCAGCCTTTGTCTTGATATAAGCTACATACATACCAAGTTTATTTAAATATCTTTACCAAAACAAAAGTTATTGACCGGAAACACCAGTTTGATGCCGCCGCCCATCCGCCTGACCAATGACATACCCCAATCTAATAACTCGGGTTTTCGTTGAAAACCTGGTAAACCTGGTTAAACCAGTTTTCTATATTTAGTAATAATGATCTTGACCCAAGTTACCAAAAAATGAAACAAGAGGGTCATGATGACCCTATATCGCTCACCTGGAAAACTTGGCCTTGGAATCATCAAGATAAACATTCTGGCCAAGTTTCATGAAGATAGGGTCATAAATGTTGCCTCAAGAGTGTTAACAAGCTTTTCCTTTGATTTGAGTAGTGACTTAGTTTTTGACCCCACATGACCCAGTTTCAAACTTGGCCTAGGAATCATCAAAATAAACATTCTGACCAAGTTTAGTGAAGATAGGGTCATAAATGTGGCCTCAAGAGTGTTAACAAGCTTTTCCTTCGATTTGACCAGGTGACCTAGTTTTTGACCCTATATGACCCAGTTTTAAACTTTTCATAGGAATCGTCAAGATAAACATTCTTACCAAGTTTCATGAGGATAGGGTCATAAGTGTGGCCTCTAGGGTGTCAACAAGCTTTTCCTTTGATTTGATCTGGTGACCTAGTTTTTGACCCTACATGACCCAGTTTCAAACTAGGCCTAGAGATCATCAAGACAAACATTCTATGCATGTTTGTTTCAAATCAAAGCATAAATGAAACCTCTATATGGCTGAAAGGGCCAAAATAGAAAATTTTGCCCATTTCAGGGGCTGTAACTCTAGAGCCCATTATGGAATCTAGCTGGTTTTCGAAAAGAACCGAGATCTTATTGTGACTTAAGTTGTGTGCAAGTGTGGTTAAAATCAAATGTAAAATTGCACTTTTATTATGTTCACAAGGTAAAAATTAACAAATTTTGGCTCTTTCAAGGGTCAATTAGGGGCGGTAACTCCGGAACCTATGATTATGGATCTGACAGATTTATCATGGAATCAAAGATCTACTGTTGTTAAGGACACCTTGCAAGTTTGTATCAAATCAAACCATAAATGAAGTCTCTATATGGCTGCAAAAGCCAAATTAGCAAACTTTGGCCCGTTAAGGGGTCATAACTCTGGAACCCATGATGGGATTTGGCCAGTTTTCGCAAAGGAACCAAGATATTATGCCAATACAAGTGAAAGTTTGATTAAAACTGATTGCAAAATGTGGTCTCTATTGTGTTCACAAGCCAAAATAGCAAAATTTTGGCCCTTTAAAGGGCCATAACTCTGGAACACATGGGGGATCTGGCCAGTTTTCGAAAGGAACCCGAGACATAATGCCAATACAAGTTGTCTGCAAGTTTGATTGAAATCAGTTGTAAAATGTGGTCTGTCGTGTTCACAAGAAATTGTAGATGGACGAAGGGCCATCACAAAAGCTCACCTTGTCACTATGTGACAGGTGTGTTAAACAAGACCTGTCACAGGAGGCCGTGACCACGCATGAATATTTTGATGCTGGATAGTGAAACTAGGCACATCTGAGGAAGCTTGAGCTGTCACTGGAGTGTTTAATTACTCCAATGGTGGATGAAGATCTTGCACAATAGCTTGAGTCTGTGTCAAAAATATTAAGTTATAAGAGAGACAAGTGAATGAAGTGCCATGCAATACAAAGTCCCCTACTGGAAGGCACCTAATTTTCTCTACTGCAGTATAACATAATGAACTGATATCTGTCAATGATGTATAAACAATATTGTACTACATATACAGTATGTTATAACAACACACTTGGATTAAAATGTGCATATATAAAAACCCACAGTTGTTTTCATATTGAATTTTTTTGGCTGATTATAAAAATGTTATCATGTAAGTTATTTATAGTAACAACAAAGGGAAATTAATCTTTAAAAAAAAAAAAAAAAAAAAAAAAATCTATATAATATAAGTCCACAAGAAACTCTTTACCAGGTAGAGATAGGTCAAAATACACCTAAAAATTGGATGTAACATGCATGCTGTACCACAGAAAAGTGGTCTCGATTTTTCTCTACCGCCAGTAATAAAAAAGTTACAATAAAATCTATTTATAGTAAAACAAAGGGACGTAATTCTAAAAACAAGGGTGCCTCATGGTGGTGAACATTTGGTCCAAGTTACATCAAAATCCCTCCATGCAAGAAGAAGAAATGTTCCGTACAAAGTCATTCTTGAATTTGACCTTTGACCTCTAAATATGACCTTGACCTTAGACCTAGGGACCTGGTTCTTGCGCATGACATATTGTCTCATCCAGGGGAATATTTGTGCCAACTGATATCTAAATCCTGCTTTGCATGACAAAGTTATAGACCGGACAGGAAAAAAATCCTCTTGACCTTTGATCTCAAAGTGTGACCTTGACCTTTAAGCTAGGGTACCGGGTGTTGCGCACGACATGTTGTCTCATCATGGGAAACATTTGTGCCAAGTAATATTAAAATCCCTTCATGGATGGCAGAGTTATGGACGGGACAGGAAAAAAACTCTGTTGACCTTTGACCCCCAATTGTGACCTTGACCTTTGAGCTAGGGGTCCGGGATTTGCGCATGACACGTCGTCTCATCATGGGGAACACTTGTGCTAAGTGATATTAAAATCCCTTAACGAATGTCAGAGTTATGGACCGGACACGAAACAGACCCTGTTCATGCAATGTTAACATTTGACTGCTAAGTGTGACCTTGACCTTTGAGCTAGGGGTCTGAAATTTGTGCATGACACATCGTCTTATTATGAGGTACATTTGTGCCAAGTAATATTAAAATCCCTTCATAGATGGGAGAGTTATGGACCGGACAGGAAAAAAGCCTTGTTGGCCTTTGACCTCCAATTGTGACCTTGACCTTTAAGCTAGGGCTCCAGGTTTTGCGCACGACACGTCGTCTCCTCATGGGGAACATTTGTGCCAAGTAATATTAAAATCTCTTCATGGATGGGAGAGTTATGGACCGGACAGGAAAAAAGCCCTGTTGACCTTTGACCTCCAATTGTGACCTTGACCTTTGAGCTAGGGGTCCGGGATTTGCGCATGACACATCATCTCATCATGGGGAACATTTGTGCCAAGTAATACTAAAATTCCTTCAAGGATGGGAGAGTTGTGGACCGGACAGGAAAAAAGCCCTGTTGACCTTTGACCTCCAATTGTGACCTTGACCTTTGAGCTAGGGGTCCGGGTTTTGCGCATGACACGTCGTCTCATCATGGGGAACATTTGTGCCAAGTAATATTAAAATCCCTTCATGGATGACAGAGTTATGGACCGGACACGAAATTGCGGACGGACGGACGGACGGACGGAATGACGGAAAAGTGCATTCCTATAGTCCCCGAAACTGGTTTTCAACCAGTAGGGGACTAATAAAGATAAAGTGTATCAAAACACTAAATAAGTATCATTCTAAGCAAAAAGGGGGCATAATTTATGAAATATTGGTGCAAGAGTGTCATATGGTGTGGGTGATGATGTGAAACAACTCGGAGCTCCAGATAAGCTTTTGGTGGAATTGGGTATTTACCCATCACTTTTTGCCTGAATTGAGTATTGGAAATCTGAATTGGGTAAAAATAATATTATTACCAAGGCTTTTCAAAAGTAATTGGGTATTTGCTAAAACCAGTTGGGTATTTCACCAATCTCGCACAAACAGTTGATTTTTTTTTTCTTGTGGCTAAATTGTACTGGATGAAACCTGCATATATCATTAACGAGGTTCGACTATTTTTCTACATGCCTGTAAGGAAGGTAAATGTGTATTTTAATTTATAGTTCTTATTATGTGTAATTTTAACCACTGATATTTTTTTCTCCAATCGTTTGTTTTCTGGGAAACTTTCATTCCATCGTATTTTTGGCACTTTAAAATGCAGTTGGAGATCAATTAATCCACATGATGAATATCCCGAATGATTTATTCACCGCAATATGTCTGCTCCCGTAAGATGTCGGCCAGTATCGGTGGCACTTTAATATCACAAAAACAGATAAACTGTCCTTGCTGAACAACAACGTATTCTTCTGTTTTTAGCTCGACTATTCAAAGAATAAGTAGAGCTATCCTACTCACCACGGTGTCGGCGTCGGTGTCACACCCTGGTTAAGTTTTTCGTACCAGTCCACATTTTGACAAAGTCTTTTGAGATAAAGCTTTGAAACTTTCAACACTTGTTTACCATCACCATGTCCAGTTATAGGCAAGAGTACATAACTCTGTCAAGCATTTTGACTGAATTATGGCCTCTTTTGACTTAGAAATTTTGGTTAAGTTTTTCGTACCAGTTCATATTTTGACAAAGTCTTTTGAGATAAAGCTTTGAAACTTTCAACACTTGTTTACCATCACCTTGTCCAGTTGTAGGCAAGAGTACATAACTCCATCAAGTATTTTGGTTGAATTATTGCCCCTTTTTGACTTAGAAATCTTGGTTAAGTTTTTCGTACCAGTCTACATTTTGACAAAGTCTTTTGAAATAAAGCTTTGAAACTTTCAACACTGTCTTGTTTACCATCACCATTTGCATTTGTAGGCAAGAGTACATAACTCCATCAAGCATTTTGACTGAATTATGGCCCCTTCTGACTTAGAAATCTTGGTTAAGTTTTTCGTACCAGTTTATATTTTGTGTGAAGTGTTTGACATATGGCTTTGAAACATTTATATCTTGTTCAGTATTATAGTCTCTATCAATAGGCAAGAGTACATAACTCTTGTCATTTTTTTGGCTGAATTATGGCCTTTTTTGAACTTGGAAATTGGTTCTGTTTTCGTATATGTCCATGTTTTGTCAAGACTATTTGACATATGGCTTTTAAACTTTAAACTCTTGTTTATCATTATGATTTCCATCTGTAGGCAAGAGTACATAACTCTGATGACTATTTTGGCTGAATTATGGCCCTTTTTGGACTTTGAAATTTTTGTCAAAACTATTTGAACTGTGGCTTTGAAACTTTTAACACTAGTATATCGACATGATTTCCATCTGTAGGCAAGTGTACATAACTCTGTTAACTATTTTGACTGAATTATGACCCTTTTTGGACTTGGAAATTAGTTAAATTTTTTATACAAGTCCATATTTTGCCTATCATATAACTTAACATATTTGCCATCATGGTCACACATTGCCATTTACTGCAAGACTAATCGAAATCCACAAATACAGGAACATTTTTTGTTTAATCCATTTTTTTCTTTTGTCTGAAAATCTATGGAAATATTTTGTCCCCATTCTTCAATCAATTCTTCGAATAGTCGAGCACGCTATCATCCGACAGCTCTTGTGTTTGTTTGTGCTGCAACAATGTTTTTCTGCGAAGTGGTCAGTTTATTGACGTAATTTTTTTGTTTATAAAGCGTCCAAATAGCACTGATCAGACTGAATGGTCCTGTGCTTTTTCCTATAAATAGATACCTGTTTTTGCCGTAACATATAACCAGTCTGTTGTTTAGCGTTGAAGTCTCATACCCGTTCTGTAATATTGAAAGTGATTTTTAATGAATTGGGTATTCGGAATTCAAATTGCGTTTCAGTACGCACACTGTATGAATTCAGTTGGGTTTTCTGCAACTTTATTGCATAAATATGCAGCTTATCTGGAGCTCTGACAACTACTTAAAGTTTGAATCAAATCCATTTATATCTAAGATATAATGAAAATCCATTAAAATTAACCTTAAACTGTCAAGAGTTATGGATCTTGTGTCATATGATGTGAGTGATGATGTTGAACAACTATTTTAAGTTTGAATCAAATCCATTTAGTAATAACTGAGATAGAGTGAAAGTGCATCAAAACTTTAACCAGAAATTCTAAGTAAAAGGGGGATAATTCATTTAATGTTGGTACCAGAGTTATGGATCTTGTGTCATATGATGTGAGTGATGATGTTGAACAACTATTTTAAGTTTGAATCAAATCCATTTAGTAATAACTGAGATAGAGTGAAAGTGCATCAAAATTTTAACCAGACATTCTAAGTAAAAGGGGAATAATCCATTTAATATTGGTACCACAGTTATGGGCCTTGTGTCATATGATGTGGAAGAACTAATTTTAGTTTGAATCAAATCCATTTAGTAATAACTGAGATACAGTGAAAGTGCATCAAAACTTTAACCTGAAATTCTAAGTAAAAAGGGGGGATACTTCATGAAATATTGGTGTGAGAGTTATGGCCCTTGTACCATATGATGAGGGTGATAATGAGGAATAACTATTTTAAGTTTGAAACAAATATATCAAGTAATTACAGAGATAAAGAGAAAGTGCATCAAAACTTTAACCAAAGTGCAGATGTGGAAGGACGCCGAGGCCGGGTCGAATTGAACAGCTCTCCATACTTCGTATAGTCGAGCTAAAATTTGTTTGCTTTGGCTTTAACGCCGTTTTCAACAGTATTTCAGTCATGTTATGCGGGCAGTTAACCTAACCAGTGTTCCTGGATTCTGTACCAGTACAAACCTGTTCTCCGCAAATAACTGCCAACTTCCCCACATGAATTATCACAGGTGGAGCACGAATGATTTCAGACACAAGGTCTTTTATCAAATTGTCACAGAGAACATACGCCCCGAATGAACTTGCGTCCCTGTGATCTGTAGACCAACGTTCTCCCTACTGAGCTAAGCGGGCGGGCTGTCAAGCTAAAAAAAATGTCTTTGAAAATTACCTATATACCAGCATGGGTCTGCTTACCTCATTCCTAACTGAAATTAAAGTGAGAAAACCACTTCTATATTTAGCAACGATTATCTTGACCTTGACAGAAATAACCCAATACACCAAAAACCATGGCCGCCATGCAGGCTTCCTAAATTCCAACTATGGATGCAATACCTTATTCCTTACTTAAGTTACTGATCAAAAACAAATTTCTATTTTTAGTAACAGCTAACTTGACATTGACCCCAGTGACCAGAATGCATACTGTAACAAGAGATCACAGAGTGATCTTGTCGCCCACCATTGAGCCACTTTTGAATGTTCCAAATTTCAAGACTAGATCAAGGTCAAAGTTCATTTCGGTACACAAAAACTGTGCATGTTGTCCATGCATGTGGTCAAAATTTGAAGCTGTAGCTTGAGAAATGTGAAAGTAGTTACTAGGTCAAAATCAAGGTCAAAGTTAATTTCGGTACACAAAACTATGCATGTGGTCCAAATTTGAAGGCTTAGCTTAAGAATTGTGAAAGTAGGTCACTAGGTCAAAATCAGTGTCAAATTTCAATTCAGAACACGAAACTATGCGTGTTCAAAATTTGAAGACTGTAGCTTGAGAAATGTGAAAGTAGGTCACTAGGTCAAAATCAAGGTCAAGGTTCATTTCTGTACAAAAAACTGCATGTGGTCCAAATTTGAAGACTGTAGCTTAAGAATTGTGAAAGTAGGTCACTAGGTCAAAATCAAGGTCAAATTTCATTTTGGAACACAAAACTATGCATGTGGTCCAAATTTGTAGCATATACCTTAAAAAATGTGAAAGTAGGTCACTAGGTCAATGTCGAGGTCAAAGTTTATTTCTGTACACAAACCTATGCATGTGGTCCAAATTTGAAGTCTAGCTGATGATGAACAATTGTGCCAACTTTCATCAAAATCCCTCTATGGATGAAGAAGATATGCTTCGGACAAAGTCATTCTTGAATTTGACCTTTGACCTCTAAGTGTGACCTCCAAGTTTCATCAAAATCCCTTCATGCATGTAGAAGATATGCTCCGGACAAGGTCTGTGGACGCCACCCGCCCGCCCACCCGCCCGCCCGCCAGGGGCGTTCCCATAATACGTCCCGTTTTTCAAACGGGCGTATAAAAATGGACCTTAAAAAGACAATAAATTTGCAAAGAAATGACCTAAGCATTCTATAAGAACTAAGGGCCACTCATTTGTTCCTGAAGCAATTTCACTAAATCTTGCAGGGTTACATTTCTCAACCACAATTAACATATTCAAATCCTTTAAACCATATCTGAGATATGACTGAACGGACAAAAAATGTAATTAATGGACTATTTATGTAATATATTATGTAGGTACAAAGGACCATAAATTTTGTTTTCCTCAAGCATTCTGTCTGAAACTTCAGGGCCACATTTCCCTACAATATTTAACATTTCTACCATGTGTTATTAAAATCCATTAAACAATGACTGAGATATGACTTCGGATGAACAGAATATGGCCTATTTGTGTTATATAATTATATATAAATACAAAGGGCCGTAAATCTAGTCTTCCTCAAGCAATCTGACTATAACTTGCAGGACCGCATTTTTTTTATAGCAGTTTACATTTCTACCATGTTTTATTGAAATCCTACAAACCAATTAGAGATATGACTCCCGACAGAAAAAAGTCTTAACAAGAGCTGTCAGTAAGTCAGCCAATGCTCGACTATTTGAAGTTTTGTCCAGAAGCAGGAATATTACCCTAAATGTTAAAATATTCAATCCAATTTCTGTATTAGTTTTGGAGATAGCAACTTGCATGCAAAACTATTACCGGAAGTTTTTAAGTTAAACAAGAGGGCCATGATGGCCCTATATCGCTCACCTGTTATCATTGCACTTGAGGATAAGAAGGTCCTCAGAAAAAATATCAGAGTCCAAAAGGCAGGAACAACAAAGGGAAGAAATTTAACCTAAAAGAAAAAAAAATCTTACAAGGTACAGATATGTTAAAATACACCTAAAAATTGGAGGTACCATCCATGTTGTACCACAGAAAACTGGTCTCGTGTTTTCCCTACAGCCAATAATAAAAAAGTTACTTAAAATAAGCTATTTATAGTAACATAAAAGGGAAGTAATTAAAAAAAATAATATTGTAAGTGGGGACAAAAGAAGGATCTGTCAGATAAATCTGTTGACATAAATGAAATTTCAGATCAGTATCTTCAGTAGTTATGGAGATATAACAATTTTAATTTGAAATAAAGGGAGGTAATCTGACATAAAATCAGTCCATAGTTATCTATCCTGATTTTCTCAATCCAACTAATAACAGTAATGAAATTTCAAATAAGTCCTGTAAGTACTTACTGACAAAAATCCATTTTGATTCCAATCAGGGGAGGTAATCAGATATAAAATAACTCTGGAACCTATGATTGGATCTGATTTGTCATGGAATCCAAGATTTATTGTTGTTGAAGATATTTTGGAAGTTTGTATCAAATAAAACCATAAATAAGAAACGCGGCAATGCCACGAAACCAGGTTTTCAACACTTTTCATAAGAATAAACAAGAGTGCCAGAATGTCACAATATACGCCCGTCACATTTCTTTACTCTAGCACCTGTATTTTCAGATGTAATTTTAATTTTGTGGTTGTTTAGTAATCATTGTAATTCTTTTGTTTTTCTAAGTCCACAAAAAAACTCCTTACCAGGTAGAGATACCTTAAAATACACCTAAAATTAGAAAGTAACAACTATGTTTACCACAGAAAAGTGGTCTTGGTTTTTCCCTACGGTCAATTATAAACAAGAGATCACAGAGTGATCTTGGCGCCCACCAATGTGCCATTTTTGAGTGTTCCAAATTTCAAGACTTATTTGACCAGCTCAAGGTCAAATTTCATTTCCGTACACAACGCAAATCTATGCATGTGGTCCAAATTTGAAGCCTGTACCTTCAAAAATGTGAAAGTAGGTCACTAGGTCAATGTCAAGGTCAAAGTTTGTTTCGGTACACAAAACTATGCATGTGGTCCTAAATTTGAAGCATGTAGCTACAGAAATGTGAAAGTAGGTCACTAGGTCAATCTTAAGGTCAAAGTTCATTTCGGTACATAAAACTATGCAAGTGGTCCAAATTTGAAGGCTGTAGCTTGAGAAATGTAAAAGTAGGTCACTAGGTCAAAATCCAGGTCAAATTTTACTTCGGAATACAAAACTACGCATGTGGTCCAAATTTGAAGCCTGTACCTTCAAAAATGTGAAAGTAGGTCACTAGGTCAATGTAAAGGTCAAAGTTTGTTTCGGTACACAAAACTATGCATGTGGTCCAAATCTGAAGGCTGTAGCTTGAGAAATGTAAAAGTAGGTCACTAGGTCAAAATCAAGGTCAAATTTTATTTCGGAATACAAAACTATGCATGTGGTCCAAATTTGAAGCCTGTACCTTAAAAATGTGAAAGTAGGTCACTAGGTCAATGTAAAGGTCAAAGGTCATTTCAGTACACAAAACTATGCAAGTGGTCCAAATTTGAAGGCTGTAGCTTGAGAAATGTAAAAGTGGGTCACTAGGTCAAAATCAAGGTCAAATTTTATTTCAGAATACAAAACTATGCATGTGGTCCAAATTTGAAGCCTGTACCTTCAAAAATGTAAAAGTAGGTCACTAGGTCAATGTCAAGGTCAAAGTTTTTTTCGGTACACAAAATTATGCATGTAGTCCAAATTTGAAGGTTGTAGCTTGAGAAATGTGAAAGTAGGTCACTAGGTCAAAATCAATGTCAAATTTCATTTTGAAACACGAAACTATGCATATGGTCCAAATTTGATGCCTGTACTTCAAAAATGTGAAAGTAGGTCACTAGGTCAAATAAAGGTAAAATTTTTTCCAGTGCACAAAATTATGCTTTGTGGTCCAAATTTGAAGGGCTGTAGCTACAGAAATGTGAAAGTAGGTCACTAGGTCAAATTCAAGGTCAACTCATGTCAAGGTTCATCTTGCCACTCAAAAATATACATGTGGTCCAAGTTTGAATTTGGTAGTTATGATAAGAACATTTTAAAAGCTTTTCCCTATATAAGTCTATATGAACCATGTGCCCCCCGGGGGCGGGGCCTATTTAACCCTAGGAGGATAATTTGAACAAACTTGGTAGAGAACCACTAGATGATGCTACATTACAAGTATCAAAGCCCTAGGCTTTGTGGTTTGGACAAGAAGATTTTCAAAGTTTTCCTATATAAGTCTATGTAAACCATATGACCCCCAGGGTGGGGCCATATTTGACCCTAGGGGTATAATTGAACAATCTTAGTTGAAGACCACTAGATGATGTCACATACAAAATATCAAAGCCCTGGGCCCCTGTGGTTTTGGACAAGAGGTTATTCAAAGTTTTTCCTATAGAAGTCTATATAAACCATGTGACCCCCAGGGCGGGGCCATATTTGACCCAGAGAAATTAATTTGAATCATGTTGGTAGAGGACCACTAGATGATGCTTCTCCCAAAAATATCAAAGCCCTAGGCTCTGTGGTTTTGGACAAGAAGGTTTTCAAAGTTTTTCCCTATATAAATCTATATAAATTATAGAAATAACAAAGGGCCATAACTCACTCATAAATTGTTGAACCAGTCTGATTTTCAGGGGGACACAACTAGGGTACCAAACATCATTCTGACAAAGTTTGGTCAAAATCCCCCCAGTAGTTCTGAGGAGATGCGATAACGAGAAATTGTAACGGACGGACGGACGGACGGACTGACGGACGGACGGAGGACGGACGGGACGGAATGAGGACGGACGGACCACGGCGCAGAGTGATTTTAATAGCCCCCCATTGATGATGGGGGGGCTAAAAAGTTACAATATAAGTTATTTATAGTAACAACAAAGGGGAAGTTAATCTTTAAAAAAAAAAAAATAAAAAAATTGTAAGTCCACACAGAAACCCCTTACCAGGTAGAGTTTGGGTCAAAATACACCTCAAAATTGGATGTAACATGCATGTTGTACTACAGAAAAGTGGTCTCGATTTTTTCTACGTCTAGTAATGAAAAGTTACAATATAAGCTATTTATAGTAACAACAAAGGGAAGTAAATTCTAAAGAAGGGAACTTGCGCAGACACTTCGTCTCATGATGGTGTATAATTGTGCCAAGTTGCATCAAAACCCCCTCTATGCATGAAGAAGATATGCTCCGGACAAAGATTTCATTCTTGTTCCTTTGACCTCTAAGTGTGACCTTGACCTTAGACCTAGGGACCTGATTCTGCCATGACACTCCGTCTCATGATGGTGAACAATTGTGCCAACTTTCATCAAAATCCCTCCATGCATGTAGAAAGATATGCTAACCCTAACCTAACCTAACCTATTTTTATAACAATGACCTTGACCTTGATCCCCGAAACCCCAAATCAATCCCAAGCTACAACTTTATATAAGTTTTCTATACACCCAAATTTTATCATGATAGCTCATTCTAAGTTATTGACTGGAAACCTTTTTCTATTTTTAAGTAACAGTGACCTTTACCTTGACCCCCGAAAACCCCCAAAATCAATCCAGCCTTTGTCTTGATATAGCTACAAACATACCAAGTTTTATTCAAATATCTTTACCGGAACAAAGTTATTGCCGGAAACCCTTTTTCTATTTTAAGTAACAGTGACCTTGACCCTTTATCCAGAAACCCCAAATCAATCCCAGCCTTTGTCTTGATATAAGCCCACAAAACACACCAAGTTTTATTCAAATATCTTAACCGAAACAAAAGTTATTGACCGGAAACACCAGTTTGACGCCGCCCCCGCCCGCCAAACCGACATCTACCCAATCTAATAACTCAGGTTTCGAAAAAACCCGGTTAATGAAGATCTATAAAAGGTGCTAAAGCCAAAATAGCCAATTTTGGGCCTTTAAGGGGCCAAACTCTGGAACCCCTGAGGAATCTGTCCAGTTGAGTAAGGAAGCAAGATCTTGTGGTGATACAAGTTGTGTGCAAGGTTGGTTAAAAAACAATCATAAATGAAGCTGCCCATTGTGCAGACTAAGGTAAAAAGTAATTTTGGCCCTTTCAGGGGCCATAACTCTGGAACCCATTACGGGGTCTGGCCGTTCAAGAAAGGAACCGAGATCTTATGGTGACACAAGTTTTGTGCAGTTTGATTAAATTCAAATCATAAATGAAGCTGCTATTGTGAGACAAGGTCAAAATAGCTAATTCTGGCCCTTTCAGGGGCCATAACTCTGGAACCATAATGGGATTGGCCATTCAAGAAAGGAATCGTGATCTTATGGTGATACAAGTTGTGTGCAAGTTTGGTTAAAATAAAATCAAAATGAAAACTGCTATTGTGCAGACAAGGTCAAAATAGCTATTCTGGCCATTTTGGCCATAAATCTGGAACCCATTATGGGAATCTGGCCAGTTCAAGAAAGGAACCAAGACTTTATGGTGATACAAGTTGTGTGCCAGTTTGGTAAAAATCAAAAAATAAATAAGCTGCTATTGTGCAGACAAGGGCAAATAGCTAATTTTGGCCTTTCAGGGGCCATAACTCTGGAACCCCTAATGGGATTTTGGGCCCGTTCAAGAAAGGAATCGTGATCTTATGGTGATACAAGTTGTGTGCAAGTTTGGTTAAAATAAAATCATAAATGAAACCACTATCGTGCAGACAAGAAACTGTTGACGCACGCACGGACAGACGACGGACGAAGGGTGATCACAAAAGCTCACCTTGTCACTATGTGACAGGTGAGCTAAAAACAATAGGGGTTATCTACTTCTTAAGTTCAATCATACTATCATGTTTGAAGATTCTAGGTAAAGTCGTTCTCAAATTATTGAGCAGAAACAGTTTTCAAGCTTCAGGACTCTGTGACCTTGACCTCTGACCCCAAAAACATTAAGGACCAACAACTTCATAAGCCAAATCACGCTATCAAGTTTGAAGGCTCTGGGTAGAGTGGTTCTCAAGTTACTATGTGAAAACTGTTTTCAAGGTTCAGGCACTGTGACCTTGACCTTTGACCTACTGACTCCAAAACAATAGGGGTCATCTACTTCATAAACCCATCATGCTCTCAAGTTTCAAGGTCCTAGGTCAAGTGGTTCTCAAATCATTCAGCAGAAACTGTTTTAGAAGGTTAGGTCCCCTTCAATCTGACTAAAGTACTTGATCTTCTAAACGAAGATCTGAGAACGACCCATTCACATTCGTCTTCTGTATATTTTGGATTTCCCGTATTGCTATTTTTATTTATCCAATCAGACGACTTGTTCGAATGTAAAAGAGTAAGAAAATGTGCAGATTCCAGGGTCAAACCCCGGGACCCCGCTTAAAAAGCAAGTGGCCCCCGGACTGAGCAAACCCGGCTATCTGATCATTATGACATAAGAATTTAAAATCAAAGTAAGGCTAAGGAAATTTTGCAAAGTTGTAAGTTGGTCGATTGGTGCAAAAGGGTCGTCAGAACGAGGCAATGAATAGGTGTTTTCAGCCCTATGCGTAGGTAATAGGTATGTATTTTGTCAGATTGGGTCCCTTTGCCCTTGAACCTAAATGGATGTCTACTTTGCAACCCTAATCATGCTCCCAATTTTAAAATGGCTGGTCAAAATTTTCTCAAGTGAGGGCAGAAAAACGTTCATCTCAACGACAAAAAGACGGCAAAGAAAATTCCCCCTGCTTCCTCA
Organism: Mercenaria mercenaria; assembly: GCF_021730395.1. Lineage (NCBI taxonomy): Eukaryota > Metazoa > Mollusca > Bivalvia > Venerida > Veneridae > Mercenaria > Mercenaria mercenaria. Next base: position 42,216,458 of record NC_069366.1, on the reverse strand, counting down.
AAATTAATCTGAAATTTAAAAAAAAGGGGACTTAACAGAAATTTGGGGTCCAGAGTTACACCTAAGGCATATGTAGGGGTGTGTTGAGGAAAATTTTTTTAATTTTTAAAGCAAATCCTTTAAATTAACAGAAGATTTTTTTGTCCAAAAACATTTTCCCCCCCCCCTGCTTGTTTTAAGGGAGGAAGTGGGGCAGTTTGTTGGTATGGGGTGAAAGTCAAAAAATTTGCAGTTGGGTTTTTAAACGGAATTTGAATGAAGGTGATGGCAAAAAGTGAAGGGGAAATGAGGAAATATTATGTATTTACAATCGGAAGTAAAGATATTGTTTCAACCCTTTTTGTGCGCAAGCGGAAGTGCTGGCAATATGAAAAATTTGGTGGTACTGCCACTCCTGTGAAGTTTCGTCGAAACTGCAGCAGTTTGCCCTGTGAAAGCTAGACAGATTTTCTATTTTAGGTTGGGGCCATTTGTGCGCGGCAAAGAACAGCAGCGACATGCAAACCCGGGTTGGTTGATCCTCTGTAAAGTTTGCGAAATCCAGCCAGCGTTGACTGGGGAAAAGCCAAAAAAATTTTTTTTTTTAGCTCTTGGGGACATTTTGTGCGGGAAAGGGGGGAAAGTGCCAGAAATATGTAAAAGGTAGTATGTCACTCTTTGATTTTGTCGAATCCGCAGCAGTTTGACCTGGGGGCCCCGGAAAAGCTTAAGCGGCGGAGGGAGGACGGGACGCGGCAAAGGAAAAAAAATATGTCCCCCAACCCCAAGGGGGGAAAAATTAAGGAAAAAAACCGGGGCGGAAACTTCCGTGTAAAGTAAAAAGCTATTTTAAAAACTAAGTAAGCCCTTTCCCTATTCAACTTTACGACCTAAAACAATATTGAAAATGACAGCTTAAAATATACATTTCATGAAGTGTGACGGACTCCCAAAGTACTGAAATTAAACATTTTTTATGTTTGAGTTACACAAAGACAACTAAGTTTTAAAAGAGAGTCGGTTTTATGAAAAAAACTTTATTTGTTTTAAAACAAAATAATGACAATTCTGTAGCATTTTGGGTTTTTTGGTCCATATTAAAACAGTGTGGTCGTTATTTAGTAAAGAAATGATTTTTAAAAGTTTAACGTAATGAAATTTACATTTTTGCTTAGCGTGGTTTTTAATTGAAAAGGATCAAGGTCTTACATATTTAAAATTTGATGAAAAAAATGGCACATACAGTTCTACTACCTAATCATTTTTCAGAAAAAACTTTGATAAATAACCTAAACTAACTTTATGTGCCCCAGTACTGAATTGTATAATCATTAAATCTGATAACTGTGTTCATTTTTTCTTTGTGTCCTTGGTCTTTTCTTTTTCTTTCTTTTCAGCATCTTTACCAGATTCCTTTCCCTGATCTTTCTCATCTTTTTTCTCTTTCTTCTCTTTACTCTCCTTTGACATGTCTTTCCCCTCGTTTTTCTCTGCATCACGATTTTGAATTTTATTGTTTATTAGGTTATGTAAAGCTATAATTGATCTGATTAAAGATGCAAGATATACGACTAACATTTGATCGTTTGTTTTAACGTACATTGCTTTCACAAAATGTGGAGATTAAAAATTAGGGAGTAAGTTGAACACGTCCGAGTGGTAGACAAACGTGGGTTTTTGGGTAACGTCGGGCGAGACTTTTGCAGGGAATGTTATATCCTGGGGTGTTCATGAAAACCCCTTCGTCCATCAACTGTTTTTAATTCCGAGAAGGTACCTACGTCGTATCCTTTATATCCCTTTTTTTTAAGAAAAAAAAAAACAAGAGGGCCTGATGGCCCCTTTTCGCTCACCGTTATCAGCATTGGGACAAAAAGGCTTTAGAAAAAAAAAATCTAAGTCCCAAAAGGGCAGGAACAGCAAAGGAAAGAAAAATTTTTCAAAAAGAAAAAAAAAAATTTTAAAAGGGACAGATATGTCAAAATAAACCTAAAAATTTGGGGGTACCCTCCCTGTTGTCCACAGGAAAAAATAATTTGGTTTTTCCTATGGCCAATAAAAAAAAAGTTTCTAAAAAAAAAGCATTTATTTTAAAGAAAAGGGAAGTAATTAAAAAAAAAAAATTAGGTAGGTGAACAAAAAAAGGATTGCCCCCAAAAATCTGTTGATATAAATGAAAATTTCAGATAGATTTATTAGTTCGGCATTACCATTTTAAATTTTAAAAAAAGGGAGGTAATTTGACATAAATCATCCATAGTTTCTACCTGATTGGCTCAGTCCAACTAATGACAATAATGAAATTCAAAAGTCCTATAAGACTTACGATATAAATCCCTTTTGATACAATCAGGGGGGGTAAACAATATAAAATAACTTTATAATTTGGGTCGTTGTCATGGGATCCAAAATTTATTGTTTTTGAAGATATTTTTGGGAAATTTGTGTCAAATAAAACTATAAAAGAATCTCTTATGGCTGAAAAGCCAAAAAAGCCAATTTGGGCCCCAAGGGGCCAAACTCGGAACCCCTGAAAAAACTGGCCATTTAAAAAAGGAACCAGATCTTGTGGTGTAAAATTGTGTGCAGTTTGGTTAAAAACAAATAGAAGAAGTTTGGGATTTTGCAGACAAAGTCAAAATAGTATTTTAGCCTTTTAGGGGCAAAACCTGGAAACCATTCGGGATCGGCCCGGTTCAACAATTAAAATGAGATCTTATGGCAACACAAGTTTTGTGCGAGTTTGATTTAAAATTTAAATTAAAAAAAGAAGCTGCATTGTGCAGAAAGGTCAAAATAGCTAATTCTGGCCTTTCAGGGCCATTTCTCTGGAAACCCCTAAGGGGGTCTGGCCAGTTCAAAAAAGGAAACCAAAATTTATAGTCATAAAGTTGTGTGCAAGTTTGGTTTTTAAAAATTAAAAAAAAAATGAATGTATTGTGCAGCAAAATCAAAATAGCTAAATTTTGGCCCTTTCAGGGGGCCCAAAATCGGAACCCCTAATGGGGTTGGCCCGTTCAAGAAGGAACCAAATTTATGGTGTACAAATTGTGTGCCAGTTTTGGAAAAATCAAACAAAATAAGCTGCTATTTTTGCAGACAAGGGCAAAAAGCTGATTTGGCCCCCTTTTAGGGGCCCAAACCTGGAACCATAAAAGGATCGGCCGTTCAAGAAAGGAATCGAGATCTTAGGGGATAAAATTTTGTGAAGTTTGGTTTTTAAAAGAAACCCAAATGAAACCCCTAGGTTAGCAAGAAAGTTGGGACCCAGACGGCGGGCAGGACGAAGGGGATCACAAAAGTCACCTTTTACTAGTGACAGGTGAGCTAATAAACCTAAAATCCTCAGAAAAAATATCAAGTCCAAAAGGGCGGAACAGCAAAGGGAAAAAATTAAAACAAGAGGGCCAAGATGGGCCCCGGTCGCCCCCCTAAGAAACATCCATAACAGTTAAAAAATGTTGATGTGATTCATGGAAAAAAATACTCTGACCAATTTTCATTAAGATTGGACCAAAAAATTGGTCTCTTGGGATAAAACAAGCATTTTCTAGATATGACCTAGTTTTTGACCCTAGATGACCCATGTTCAAACTCGACCTAGATTTTATCAAGGCAATCATTCTGACCAAAATTCATGAAGATCAACTGAAAAATACAGCCTCTATCACATACAGAAGTTTTTTCTTTGATTTGACCAAGTGACCTAGTTTTTTGACCTCAGATGACCCATATTCAAATTCGACCTAGATTTCATTAAGGCAATCAACCTGACCAAATTTCATAAAAATCAATTGAAAAAAACAGTCTCTATCGTACACAAGATTTTTCTTTAATTTGACCTAGTGACCTAGTTTTTGACCTCAGATAACCCATATTCAAATCGACCTAGATTTCATCAAGGCAATCACTCTGACCAAATTTCATGAAGATCAATTGAAAAATACATCCTCTATTGCATACACAATGTTTTTCTTCGATTTGACTTAGTGACCTAGTTTTTGACCCAGATGACCCATTTTTGAATTCGGCCTAGATTTTATCAAGGTAATCATTCTGGCTAAATTTCATGAAGATCAGTTGAAAAATACAGCCTCTATTGCATACACAAGGTTTTTCTTTGATTTGACCTAGTGACCTAGTTTTTGACCCAGATGACCCATTTTCGAACTTGGTCTAAATTTCATCAAGGCAATCATTCTGACCAAAATTCATGAGATCAATTGAAAAATACAGCCTCTATCGCATACACAAGGTTTTTACGTGATATGACTAGTGTACCTGTTTTGACCTGAGATGACCCATTTTCGAACTCGGCCTAGATTTCATCAAGGTAATCATTCTGACCAAAATTCATGAAGAATCAATTGAAAATACCGCCTCTATCGCATACACAAGGTTTTTCTTTGATTTGACCTAGTGACCTAGTTTTTGACCCGAGATGACCCATTTTCAAACTCGGCCTAGATTTCATCAAGGCAATCATTCTGACCAAAATTCATGAAGATCAATTGAAAAATACAGCCTCTATCGCATACACAAGGTTTTTCTTTGATTTGACCTAGTGACCTAGTTTTTGACCCAAGATGACCCATTTTCGAACTCGGCCTAGATTTCATCAAGGTTATCATTCTGATCAATATTCATGAAGAAGAATTGAAAAATACAGCCTCTATCGCATACACAAGGTTTTTCTTTGATTTGACCTAGTGACCTAGTTTTTGTCCCGAGATGACCCATTTTCAAACTCGGCTTAGATTTCATCAAGGTTATCAATCTGACCAATATTCATGAAGATTAATTGAAAAATACATCCTCTATCGCATACACAAGGTTTTTCTTTGATTTGACCTAGTGACCTAGTTTTTGACCCGAGATGACCCATTTTCGAACTCGGCCTAGATTTCATCAAAGAAATCATTCTGACCAATACTCATGAAGATTAAATGAAAAATACAGCCTCTATCGCATACACAAGGTTTTTCTTTGATTTGACCTAGTGACCTAGTTTTTGACCCGAGATGACCCATTTTCGAACTCGGCCTAGATTTCATCAAGGTTATCATTCTGACCAATATTCATGAAGATTAAATGAAAAATACAGCCTCTATCGCAAAACACAAGGTTTTTCTTTGATTTGACCTAGTGACCTAGTTTTTGACCCGAGAACCATTTTTGAACTCGGCTAGTTTTCATAAAGGTTTCATTCTGACCAATTTCTTAGATTATTGAAAAAAAAGCCTTTCCATACAAAAGCTAAAGTTGACGACACGGCGACACGACAGACGCGGAGACAGGCGGACATCGAGCGATGAAAAACCACTGAGCTTGCTCGGGGTGAAAAAAAAGAAAAAAGAAATTCAAGGTAAATATGTCAAAAACACCAAAAAATTTGGAGGTCCTCCATTTGTCCCAAAAAATGGGGTTCAGTTTTTCCCCCTACAGAAATGAAAAAAAATTACAAAATAAGCATTTTAGTAAATAAAAGGGAAAATTTAAAAAAAAAAATTGTAAGTGGATAAAAGAAGGATCTGCCAAATGAAAACAAGAGCACTCAATGCAACGCAAATGCAGAGCAATATACAAACAAAACAAAGTCATATGACCTTTGACCACTAAGTGTGACCTTGACCTTGAAGTGAGCCATCTAAAACATGTGCTCTGCATGTCGTTTCGATGAGGTGAACATTTGTGTTAGGTTTCTTTGAAATCCTTTAAGGGGTTCAAGAGTTACAGAGTGGAAGGGAAATTGCTAACCAACAAACAGACAGACAGACACCGAGGCGATAACATAATACGTCCCTTCGGGCATATAAAAAGGAATCGAGATCTTATGGTGATACAAGTTGTGTGCAAGTTTGGTTAAAATCAAATAATAAATGAAGCTGCTATTGTGCAGACAAGGTCAAAATAGCTAATTTTGGCCCTTTCAGGGGCCATAACTCTGGAACCCATTAAGAGATCTGGCCGGTTCAAGAAGGGAACCAATATCTTATGGGGACACAAGTTTTGTGCAAGTTTGATTAAATTCAAATCATAAATGAAGCTGCTATTGTGCAGACAAGGTCAAAATAGCTAATTCTGGCCCTTTCAGGGGCCATCACTCTGGAATCCATAATGGAATCTAGCCAGTTCAAGGAAGGCTCCAAGATCTTGTGGTGATACAAGTTGTGTGCAAGATAAGTTAAAATCAAATCGTAAACGAAGCTGCTACTGTGCAGACAAGGTCAAAATAGCTAATTTTGGCCCTTTCAGGGGCCATAACTCTGGAACCAATTATGGGATCTGGCCGGTTCAAGAAAGAAACCCAGATCTTATGGTGACACAAGTTTTGTGCAAGTTTGATTCAATTCAAATCATAAATGAAGCTGCTATTGTGAAGACAAGGTCAAAATAGCTAATTCTGGCCCTTTCAGGGGCCATCACTCTGGAACCCATAAAGGAATCTGGCCAGTTCAAAAGAGGAACCAAGATCTTATGGTGATACAAGTTATGTGCAAATTTGGTTAAAATCAAATCATAAATGAAGCTGCTATTGTGCAGACAAGGTCAAAATAGCTAATTTTGGCCCTTTCAGGGGCCATAACTCTGGAACCCATAACGGGATCTGGCTGGTTCAAGAAAGGAACCAAGATCTTATGGTGATACAAGTTTTGTGTAAGTTTGATTAAATTCAAATCATAAATGAAGCTGCTATTGTGCAGACAAGGTCAAAATAGCTAATTTTGGCCCTTTCAGGGGCCATAACTCTGGAACCCATAATGGGATCTAGCCAGTTCAAGAAAGGAACCAAGATCTTATGGTGATACAAGTTGTGTGCAAGTTTGGTTAAAATAAAATCATAAATGAAACCACTATCGTGCAGACACGAAATTGTTGACGCACGCACGCACGGACGCACGCACTGACGACGGACGACGGACGAAGGGTGATCACAAAAGCTCACCTTGTCACTATGTGACAGGTGAGCTAATAAAACAAGAGGGCCTAAGTCACTCACCTGAAATGTCTAACTGATCACACACTGAAAGCAATGTGTAGAGTCATGATGACCCCTAGAGTGCTAATCTGAGTTTCAAAGCTCAAACAGGCAAGAGAGTGTGCAACTTTGTAAGAGGCCCATATAATGCCCCAGGTGCCAGGTATTGTACTATAGTATACCAATGTTGAATAATCAAAGGGCAATAACTCAACATGCACATCTCTTCTTGATAGAGAAGCTTCCTATGAAGTTTTGCTAAATTCCAATCATTGGTTCGGAAAAGAATTGTACGATAGTATACTACTGTTGAACAGTCAAAGGGCAATAACTTTATTTGTTTGTTTTGGGTTTAACACCTTTTTTCAACAGTATTTCAGTTAAGGAACAGAGGACAGTTAACTTAACCAGTGGTCCTGGATTCTGTACCAGTATGAAACGTGTTCTCCGCAAGTAACTGCCAACTTCCCCAAACGAGTCAGAGGTGAAGGACAAATGATTTCAGACACAATGTCTTCTATCAAATTGTCATGTTGAACATATGCCTCATTTGGGGATCGAACTCTCGACCCCGCAATTCGTACATCTGCGCTCTCCCTACTGAGCTAAGCAGGCGTGTGAAAAATCATCCGACCAGAACATGAAGAAAATATGCGCATCTCCTCTTAGCAGTGAAGCTTCCTATGAAGTTTGCCTAAATTCCAGCCAGTGGTTGTCGATAAATACTCTGGACAAGGATATTGCTGGCGGGACGGACAAAGTGGTGACTATATGCTTCCCCTTCAGGAAGGATAAGGAGTTGGTAAAGGACTATAAAATGATGTAACAAATCAAGTTTGAAGAAGATCCATCTAATGGTTCATTAAATGAAGCCATTTAAAGGCATTTCTATTTTTAGCTCTAACAGACCCTAGACCCATGCGCATCATTTAAACAAATTTAGGTAAGGACCTTAATAACGCTATAGACCAAGTCTGATGAAGTTACATCTAGCGGTTCATGAGGAGAAGTCTTTAAAAGGCATTTTTACTTTTAACTCTTGTGTCCCCTTAAAGGTGTCAATGGCCCCAATTTGAACAAAAGCTTGTAGAACATGAAATGCCCCCCTTGATGCATTCAGTAACTGCACAAGGAACAGATTTTATTTGTTCACTGTGCACTGGACATTTGACGTACTGACCTCAAATCAATATTTATGAGTCATCTACCAGTCATAAGTGACCTCTGTATCAAATGTGAACTTAAACCAAAGCATTCTTTAGTTATCTGGCAAAAAAGTTCTACTGTTCTGTGTCAATGTGACTTTGACCTACTAACCCCAAAATCGATATGGGTCATCTGCTGGTCATGATCAACCTCCCTATTAAGTTTCATGGTCCTAGGCCCAAGGGTTCTCAGGTTATCGTCCGGAAACGATTTAACTGTTTCGGGTCAATAGGGGTCATCTGCTGGTCATGACCAACCTCCCTATCAACTTTCATGTTCCTAGGCCCAAGTGTTCTTGAGTTATCATCCGGAAACCGATTGGTCTACATACTGACCGACATCTGCAAAACAATTTACCCCTCCTTCTTTGGAGGTAGGCATAATAAATTTGGGAAAGGACCTTATAATGATGCTACAGACCAAGTTTGATGGAGATCACTTGAGCAATTCATGAGACGACAAGTAAAGTTATTTTTATTTTTAGCCCTCACAGCCCCTAAAAGGGATTAACTGCCCACATTTTACCAAATTGAGAGAGGACCTTATAATTATACTACAGACCAAGTTTGATGAAGATCCACCTAGTGGTTCATGAGAAGTTGTTTGAAGGTATTTCTAATTTCAGCTATATCAGCCCCTAAAACTGACTAAGTGCCCCCATTTGAACAAAACTTGGAGGGGACCTTATAATGATGCTACAGACTAAGTTTGATGAAGATTCATCAAGCAGTTCATGAGATAATTTGTTTAAAAGTTTTTCTATTCTAAGTTCTGGCTTTTAGGGGCCTAGGTGATCCATTTGAACAAATTTGACAGAGGTCCATGCAAGGATGCTACTGACTAAGTTTTGTATAATAATGACCAGTAGTTTCAGAGAAGATATTTAAGTAAAAATGTTGACGCTTGATGATGGACGAAGGACCATCCACCTATACTAATAGCTTGGCCTGAACAAAGTTCAGTTTAGATAACGAGAGGGTCATGATGACCCTATATCGCTCACCTGTTAAACCTGGTCTTGAAATCATCAAGATAAACATTCTGACCAAGTTTCATGAAGATAGGGTCATAAATGTGGCCTCTACAGTGTTAACAAGCTTTTCCTTTGATTTGACTGGGTGACCTAGTTCATTACCCCACATGACCCAGTTTCGAACTTGGTCTAGGAATCATCAAGATAAACATTCTTACCAAGTTTCATGAAGATAGGATCATAAATATGGCCTTTAGTGTTAACAAGCTTTTCCTTTGACTTGCGCGAGTGACCTAGTTTTTGACCCCAAATGACCCAGTTTCAACCTTGGACTAGGAATCATCAAGATGAACATTCTGACCAAGTTTCACAAAGATAGGGTATAAAATGTGGCCTCAAGACTGTTAACAAGCTTATCCTTTGATTTGACCGGGTGACCTAGTTCTTGACCCCATATGACCCAGTTTTGATCTTGGCATAGGAATCAACAAGATAACCATTCAGACCAAGTTTCATGAGTAGGGTAATAAATGTGGCGTCTAGGGTTTAACAAGCTTTTCCTTTTATTTTTGATAAATGACCTACTTATTGACCCCACATGACCTAGTTTCTAATTTTGCGTAGAGATCATCAAGATAAACATTCTGTTCAAGTTTGTATCAAATCAAAGCATATATGGCTGAAAGGGCCAAAATAGAAAATTTTGCCCCTTTCATGGGACCCCTGAAGGAATCTAGCCTGTTTTCGAAAGGAACCGAGATCTTATTGTGACTTAAATTGTGTATAAGTGTGGTTAAAATTGAATGAAAAATGTCACTTCTATTGTGCTCACAAGGTAAAAATTAACAAATTTTGGCTCTTTCAAGGGTCAATCATGGGCCATAACTCCTGAACTTATGATTGGATCTGATGGATTCATCATTGAATCCAAGATCTGTTGTTGAATTAAGGGCCATTACTCTGCTGAAAATCATCAAACCAGAAAATGCTCGAAACATGCATAATGAGCTTGCCACTAATCATTCCTGAAAGGTTTGCTGGAAATCTGCCTAACAATAAAAAAAGAAGTGGCCAAAACATCATAAAATTTGATGAAACAAGGGCCATAACTCTGCTGAAAATGATCAGACCGGAAAATGCTGATGATATGTACAACTAGGCTTGGCAATGGTCACTCTAGTGAAGTTTGGTGTACAGAATGGGGCAGGACAGACTAGACAAACTGACAGACGGTACTAAATCAATGTCTCTCCCACTGCATTTGGGAAACAAAATAAAGCAACTTAAATTTAAGTTCACTTAAATGATATTTCTCCATTTATATCGATGGCAGGATCAATTGTATCAAAAAGCTAATTTTTTAAAAAATTAAGTCTTAAACAAATTTAAATATTTCTCAAAATCTAATATTCTGTTTTGCAATTAATTTAAATACTGGTCCATTCTGGATTTATAACACATGCACTAATAAATAAATTATCTTCCATCATATGCATCCTCAATTATGTTTATACATGCACTATGAAAGAGCTTTACTATACCTGAGCAAATGCTCTACACCAACCTCCTCCGCCTCCTCGGCTCCTATCTCACTAGGTACATGATCAAATGTCTTGGATGTTGGAGTACCATCCTGTGTAAAATATTTATACATATAATAGAGATGGTACCTACCCAAGAAAATCTAAGGGGAACAACTATGAATTGACCGATAAACTGAAGCCAACATAAAACATTGGTCAAAAGTGAAAGAAAGATCAAATAGGTCCATTTCCCAACAACTGATCAAGCAGACAAAATATGACCTACATTTGTTTAAATCTCTTTGTATACAACATGCACACTTTTCTCATGGCTTACACTGACAGTTATTTTATAAGTTGTAGTGAGGCCCTGAAAGAAAGTTTAGTAGTGCATGAAAATAAAGTAAAATAATGCATAAATTCCTTTAAAGAAATTTTACGACATAAGAAACGTTATTAAGTTTTGATCTTTTAGCCAAAGTTATTTATTGTTCTCAACATTGGTTTAAAATGTAAAATGTATATATCCAACAATGAGAAATTACAAAACAAGAGGGTCATTGACCCTTAGAAGCGCTCACCTGTATACAAGGCTTCAAGTGTGTTTTTATAAGTACAGAGTTAGGTTTCTTCTATGTTAGCCTATATTATATACATGACAAACACACTTTTGAACCTAGGGCAATAATTTGAACAATTATGGTAGACATTACAAATCTGATATCACACGCCAAATATCAAGGCTCTCACTATTATTGATTCAGAGAAGAAAAGTGACCATGCCCCCTGGCAGCCATGTTTTTTGACGAATTGGAATAATTTGAACAATCTTGGTAGAGGGTCACACAAGAACCATGTGTAAAATTATTTTAAAATCAGGCTTGCAGTTTCAAACAAGAAGATTTATAAAGTTTCCACTATATACATATAGGGAAAAGTGACCACGCCCTCTATTGGCCATGTTTTTTGATGAATCAAAAATAATTAGAACAATCTTGGTAGAGGGTCACACGAGGACCATTTGTGTAAAATTATTGGACAAGTTTGTATCTGGGTCATGTGGGGTAAAAAGCTAGGTCACTAGGTCAAATCAAAGTAAATGCTTGTTTACTCTCAAGATGCCATGTTTTTTGGTCCAATCTTACTGAAAATTGGTCAGAATATTTGTTTACATGTAATCACAAGGTAAAACATGTTTACACTGTTATGGCATGTTACACAGGTGAGCGACCTAGGGCCATCTTGGCCCTCTTGTTTATTGTTGTAAACAAGAAACGCGGCAATGCCACGAAACCAGGTTTTCAACACTTTTCATAAGAATAAACAAGAGTGCCAGAACAATATACGCCTGTCACAGCAAATTTCTTTACTCTAGCACCTGTATTTGCAGATGTAATTTTAATTTTGTGGTTGTTTAGTAATCATTGTAATTCTTATGTTTTTCTAAGTCCACAAAAAAACTCCTTACCAGGTAGAGATACCTTAAAATACACCTAAAATTAGAAAGTAACAACTATGTTTACCACAGAAAAGGGGTCTTGGTTTTTCCCTACGGTCAATTATAAAAAAGTTACAATATAAGTTATTTATAGTAACAACTAAGGGAAGTTAATCTTTAAAAAAAAAAAATAAAAAAAATTGTAAGTCCACACAGAAATCCTTACCAGGTAGAGATTGGTCAAAATACACCTCAAAATTGGATGTAACATGCATGTTGTACTACAGAAAAGTGGTCTCGATTTTTCCCTACGTCTAGTAATGAAAAAGTTACAATATAAGCTATTTATAGTAACAACAAAGGGAAGTAATTCTAAAGAAGGGAACTGCGCAAGACACTTCGTCTCATGATGGTGTATAATTGTGCCAAGTTACATCAAAATCCCTCTATGCATGAAGAAGATATGCTCCGGACAAAGTTTTCATTCTTGTATCCTTTGACCTCTAAGTGTGACCTTGACCTCAGACCTAGGGACCTGGTTCTTGCGCATGACACTCCGTCTCATGATGGTGAACAATTGTGCCAACTTTCATCAAAATCCCTCCATGCATGTAGAAGATATGCTAACCCTAACCCTAACCTAACCCTAACCCTATTTTTAGTGACAATGACCTTGACCTTGATCCCAGAAACCCCAAAATCAATCCCAGCTACAACTTTATATAAGTTTTCTATACACCAAGTTTCATCATGATAGCTCATTCCTAAGTTAAGTTATTGACCGGAAACCCTTTTTCTATTTTAAGTAACAGTGACCTTGACCCCAGAAACCCCAAAATCAATCCCAGCCTTTGTCTTGATATAAGCTACATACATACCAAGTTTTATTCAAATATCTTTACCGAAACAAAAGTTATTGACCGGAAACACCAGTTTGACGCCGCCCGCCCGCCCGACCAACGACATACCCCAATCTAATAACTCAGGTTTTCGTTGAAAACCTGGTTAACAAAGTAAGCTATCAGATATCAACATTAATTTACAACTTAAACTGTTTACAAAACTTGAAAAAAAGATTTTTGTTGGGGCCTCTCATTTACAATTATATCAACAATTATCACCTGAATTGAGTGCATTCGGGAGTGGAAAATATTGATGGTAAAATGGTGCAGGGGTTTGTTTACATTATAAAATCTCTAATTTCTTTCAGGTAAATTTTTGGTATGGTTTTGGTAAGCTTATAATAAAGAGCATGTCATTCTCTTTCACTCAGATTTGTTTCATGAGTTTTAGACTTTTGGCTAGTCTTGGATTTTGACTTTATTCAAAGACAAAAGGAAGTTCAGTATAGGCTCTTTCAGTGTTGAAAGTAGACTAAACTTACACTATACTCTACTGAATTTATTTAGCTGTAGAGACTTTTGATATACTATACTAGACTATAATTGGGGAAATCCTAAAATCATTGAAAAACGGTCAATACAAGAGTTGTCAATTTCTCTTCAGATATTTTGAGAAAGTCATTTTTCAAATATCAAATATTTCTATTTTTACATGGAGAGGAGGAAAACCATAAATATATTTAGTAAATTGGTGCACTTAGCTATCATTTCACTCTGAAACAAGACCCAGATTTAATCAAGGCTATCATTCTGAAAAAATTTCATGAAGATCAGTTGAAAAATACAGCCTCTATCGCATACACATGGTTTTTCTTTGATTTAACCTAGTGACCTACTTTTTGACCCCAGATGACCATATTCAAACTCTATCTTGATTTCATCAAGGCAATCATTCTGACTAAATTTCAGGAAGATCAATTGAAAAATACAGCCTCTATCGCATACACAAGGTTTTCCTTTGATTTGACCTAGTGACCTACTTTTTGACCCCAGATGACCCATATTTGCAACTGACTTAGATTTTATCAATGCAATCATTCTGACCAAATTTCATGAAGATCAGTTGAAAAATAAAGACTCTATCGCAAACACAAGGTTTTTCTTTGATTTTACCTAGTGACCTACTTTTTGACCCCAGATGACCCATTTTCAAACACGGCCTAAATTTTATTTCGGTTATCATTCTGACTTAATTTCAGGAAGATCAATTGGAAAATACTGACTTAATTTCAGGAAGATCAATTAGAAAATACAGCCTCTATTGCATACTCAAGTTTTTCCTTTGATTTGACCCAGTGACCTAGTTTTTGCCCCAGATGACCCATTTTCGGATTCGGCCTAGATTTCATCAAGGTTATCATTCTGACCAAATTTCATGAAGATCAGTTGAAAAATACAGCCTCTATCGCATTCACAAGGAAATCCTTTGATTTGACCTAGTTTTTGACCCAAGATGACCCATTTTAGAACTCGGCCTAGATTTCATCAAGGTTATCATTCTAACCAAATTTCATGAAGATCAGTTGAAAAATACAGCCTCTATCGCATACACAAACTAAATGTTGACAAACAGACGAGAAACACTGGACATCGAGTGATCACAAAAACTCACCTGAGCTAAATCTGTAAAGATCAATTTGAATTTTCTGGTACCATCTCTACATATAAAACATTACTAAACATTCAACAAACCATGAAATAAATATATACTGCCATAGAAAACAAGCAAATTCGATGAATTGGTATCCCCCGCCGAAAGGGTTTGCGGTGAGGAATGGCAAAAAAATATATCCGGCAAAAAGTTAAGGATGTTAATAAGAAGCAAATAATTTCATTAGTCAAAATCAATCTAACAGAAAACAAATGTTTAATTACAGAGTACATAATAAATGTATGATACTTTGATCCTGACTAAAGAATTTATTTTGAATGGGATATGCTTACTGTAATAAGGTTAGCTTTTAAAATTAAATGCAGTTAATTGAAATATGAGCTTGAAGTTTAACTGGAACGAAATATTGTCTTTGAGTGGTTTGGCACCAGGTGTTGTTGTTTAACATGTACATTTGAACTTAAAAAAACAGATGTCCTTATGAGAACACTGGTAAGATATCTTGAACATGACTGAGGGCAAGGCTTGTGCAGTCACAACTTAACATGTTGAAGGTTTGAACATTTAAAAAAAAAAAAAAAAAAAAAGGAATGGAAATATATATATGTATATATATTTATTTTTTAAGGGTGTGGGGGTGTGGGGGAACGGCAGAGGAAACAAAATTTCACATGTTGATTATAAATATTGATGGAAAATTAAAAATGAAAAACAAGAGGGTCATGATGACCCTGGATCGCTCACCAGAGTAATATGAGCTACATGTTTCTAAACTGATGATTTTTAGAAAATATTTGGAAGATTTTCCGATGTACAATCAAGTAACCCCTGGGGCGGGGCCAATTTTACCCCGGGGGTCATGATTTGAACAAAGTTTGTAAAAGTCTACTAGGAAATGTTACATATCAAATATCTAAGATCTAGGCCTTCTGGTTTCTTTTTAGCAAATTTATGAAGATTTCCCTATGTACAATCAAGTAACCCCTGGGGATGGGTCAATTTGACCCTGGGGGGTCAAGATTTGAACCAATTTTGTAGAGGTCCACTAGGCAATGCTACATGTTAAATATCTAAGCTCTAGGCCTTCTGGTTTATTTTTAGAAAATTTTGAAGATTTTCCTATGTAAAATCAAGTGACCCATGGGGCGGGGTCAATTTTGACCCCGGGGTCATGATCTGAACAACTTTAGTAGAGGTCCACTAGGCAATGCTACAAGTCAAATATCTAAGCTCTAGGGATTCTGGTTTTTGAGAAGAAGATTTTTAAAGATTTTCCTATGTAAAATCAAGACTTAGTGACCCCTGGGGCGGGGTCAATTTTGACCCCGGGGTCACCCCGGGTGACCAAGGCAAGTGGGCAACCAGGTGTGGGTGTGCAACTTCACATGTTTATAATAAATGTTCACAGAAAAGAATGAAAGAAATGTAATGAAATTCTGCAAAATGGCAAGTTTGTTATGTACAAATATGTGGATTTTTAGAAATTAAAGGGCAATAACTCTGCAGTTACAAAAGAAATCCCTATGAAATTGTGTGTGCACAACCACATTATAGTGCTCTAAATTCTGTTAAAGTTTCATAGTTCAAGGTCAAATATATCAAAAGTTATGATGCAGAAATTGCCATATTTATAGTACCCTATATAGTTAACACTAGAAACTTCTAAGGGCCATAACTCTGGTGTTACTTGGGCAATCTGACTGAAACTTGACGGGCCGCAAGAACTCATAGTGGTGAACATGTATATGAAGTTTTAAATAAATATTCCCAACCATTTCCTAGATATGACTCCGGACGGACAGACAGACGGAAGGACGAACGGAAAGACGGACAGACGGACAACGCCAAAACTATATCCCTCCGACTTTCGTCGGGGGATAACAAAACTAACTGTAGAGTATGCTCCATTCAGGTGACAAAGCCTCTTTAAAACTTTATTTATTCAAGCAGACATATGAAAAGTGGAAGTTGGAATTATGGTGTAGGTATCCGCAGGTTTTATAACTTACATCATGGACCTCCTCCACCATTATGTAAGCCTCTGTTGGTAATCCAAGATCCTTTGGCTTTGCGTCGATCACTACAAGTACCTAAAATGAGTTAAATGAAATAAATATATCACATGACATTCCTGAAGAAACCATTCTTAACAAACAAGAGCTGTCCGTAAGAAGCAAGTGCTCAACTATTCAAATCCGTGTCACAGAAGCAGGAATATTAATCTAATGTTAAAATATCAATAGAGTTTCAACCAAAACTTTAACCAGAAGTTTTCTAAGTCCAAAAGGGTGCATAATTTGCCCAAAATACATGTCAGAGTTATGGGACTTGATGCAATCAACTAGTTTTATAACACCGAAGACACATGTGAAGTTTCATTTCAATACCTGCATTAGTTCTGGTGATAGTAACTTGCATGCAAAACTTTAACCAGAATTTTCTAAGTCCAAAAGGAGGCTTAATTTGCTCAAAATACGTGTCAGAGTTATGGGACTTGACCCAGTGAGGTTGGTAGTTGACCCAGAAAAAGAAAAAACAAGAGCTCTCCGTAAGATAGCCAATGCTCGACTATTCGAATTATTGTCCCAGAAGCCCGAAAATATTACCCAAAATGTTAAAATATCTATAGAGTTTCAATCCAATTCAATTAGTTTTGGAGACAGTAATTTGCATGCAAAACTTTAACCAGAAATTTTAAGTTCAAAAGGGGACATAATTTGACCAAAATGCATGTAAGAGTTATGGGACTTGCTGCAATCAACTGGTTTTATAACCCCGAAGTCACATCTGAAGTTTCAATTTAATATCTGCATATGTTCTGCAGATAGTAACTTGCACGCAAAACTTTAACCAGAATTTTCAAAGTCCAAAAGGGGGCATAATTTGCCCAAAATACATGCCAGAGTTATGGGACTTGACCCAGTGAGGTTGGTAATTGATCTAGAAAAATAAAAAATAAGTTTCAAATCTATATGCTTTTAAGTTATAGCTGTATGTACTTGCATGCAAAACTTTAACCAGGATTTTCTAAGTCCAAAAGGGGGCATAATTTGGCCAAAATGCAGGTCAGAGTTATGGGACTTGATGCTATCAACTAGTTTTATAACCCCAAAGACACAGGTGAAGTTTCAATTCAATATCTGCACTAGTATTGGAGATAGCAACTTGCATGTAAAACTTTAACCAGGAAAGTCCAAAAGGGGGCATAATTTGCCAAAAATACATGTCAGAGTTATGAGACTTGACCCAGTGAGGTTGGTAATTGATCTAGAAAAAGAAAAATTGAGTTTCAAATCTATATGCCTTATATGTACTTGCATGCAAAACTTTAACCAGGATTTTCTAAGTACAAAAGGGGGTATAATTTGGCCAAAATGCAGGTCAGAGTTATGGGACTTGATGCAATCACTTAGTTTTATAACTCCGAAGACACATTTGAAGTTTCAATTCAATACCTGCAAAAGTTTCAAAGCTGTATGCCTTTAAATTAAAGCCATATGTACTTGCATGCAAAACTTTAACCAAGGTGTGACACCGATGCCGACGCCAGGCTGAGTAGAATAGTCAAGCTAATAAGTTTCAAAGCAACATGCTTTTAAACGATAGCCATATGTACTCGCACACAAAACTTTAACCATGATTTTCTAAGTCCAAAAAGGGGCATATTTTAGCCAAATTGCATGTCAGAGTTATGGGACTTGATGCTATCACCTAGTTTTATAACCCCGAAGACACAGGTGAAGTTCCAAATTAATATCTGCATTAGTTTTGGAGATAGAAACTTGCACACAAAATTTTAACCAGAATTTTTTAAGTCAAAAAGGAGGCATAATTTGCCAAAAACACATGTCAGAGTTATGGGACTTGATGCAATGAGGTTGGTATTTGATCTAGAAAAAGAAAAAGAAAAAATAAGTTCCAAATCTATATGCCTTTAAATGATAGCCATATGTACTTGCATGCAAAACTTTAACCAAGGTGTGACGCCGACGCCAGGGTGAGTAGAATAGCTAGACTATTTTTTGAATAGTCGAGCTAAAAATCAGCTAAACATAAATCTCTCTCAGTCTCTGGGTAGGTTCAATACAAGCCAGCAGTACAGTTTTCTCAGTCTCTGGGCAGGTTCAGTACAAGCCAGCAGTACAGTTTTCTCAGTCTCTGGGCAAGTTCAATACAAGCCAGCAGTACAGTTTTCTCAGTCTCTGGGCAGGTAAAATACAAGCCAGCAGTACAGTTTTCTCAGTCTCTGGGCAAGTTCAATACAAGCCAGCAGTACAGTTTTCTCAATCTCTGGGCAGGTTCAATACAAGCCAGCAGTACAGTTTTCTCAGTCTCAGGGAAAGTAAAATACAAGCCAGAAGCACAGTTTTCTCAGTCTCTGTGCAGGTTCTATACAAGCCAGCAGTACAGTTTTCTCAGTCTCTGGGTAGGTAAAATACAAGCCAGCAGTACAGTTTTCTCAGTCTCTGGGCAGGTTCAATACAAGCCAGCAGTACAGTTTTCTCAGTCTCTGGGCAGGTTCAATACAAGCCAGCAGTACAGTTTTCTCAGTCTCAGGGAAAGTAAAATACAAGCCAGAAGCACAGTTTTCTCAGTCTCTGGGCAGGTAAAATACAAGCCAACAGTACAGTTTTCTCAGTCTCTGGGCAGGTAAAATACAAGCCAGCAGTACAGTTTTCTCAGTCTCTGGACAGGTTCAATACAAGCCAGCAGTACAGTTTTCTCAGTCTCTGGGCAGGTAAAATACAAGCCAGCAGTACAGTTTCTCAGTCTCTGGACAGTTAAAATACAAGCCAGCAGTACAGTTTTCTCAGTCTTTGGGCAGGTTCAATACAAGCCAGCAGTACAGTTTTCTCAGTCTCAGGGAAAGTAAAATACAAGCCAGAAGCACAGTTTTCTCAGTCTCTGTGCAGGTTCTATACAAGCCAGCAGTACAGTTTTCTCAGTCTCTGGGCAGGTAAAATACAAGCCAGCAGTACAGTTTTCTCAGTCTCTGGGCAGGTAAAATACAAGCCAGCAGTACAGTTTTCTCAGTCTCTGGGCAAGTTCAATACAAGCCAGCAGTACAGTTTTCTCAGTCTCTGGGCAGGTTCAATACAAGCCAGCAGTACAGTTTTCTCAGTCTCTGGGCAGGTAAAATACAAGCCAGCAGTACAGTTTTCTCAGTCTCTGGGCAGGTTAAATACAAGCCAGCAGTACAGTTTTCTCAGTCTCTGGGCAGGTTCAATACAAGCCAGCAGTACAGTTTTCTCAGTCTCTGGGCAGGTTCAATACAAGCCAGCAGTACAGTTTTCTCAGTCTATGGGCAGGTTCAATACAAGCCAGTAGTGCAGTTTTCTGTCTCTTGGCAGGTAAAATACAAGCCAGCAGTAGAGTTTTCTCAGTCTCTGGGCAGGTCAAATGCAAGTTAGCCAAAGAATACTTTGAAGAAAACTGATTAAAAGGTATACTTTGTTCACAGAAACTGTTCCTATCCATACTGAAACCCTATAGCTAAAGCTTTTTAAAAGCTTACTTACTTACAGTACTGACTGAGTGACTGTAATATATCTCTTGAGCTGAAATTTTTAATAAATTGTATAATACACCTTTTTCTGATTTTTAACCATCTCTAACAAGACCCTAAATTTCTATATGAAACACTCTTCAAAGGCATTTGTGAAAGTGTTTCAAATAATTAAGCAACTTTACATAACAAGAGGGCCACACAGGTATTTACCAAGTATATCAGGTATATTTACCAAGTATATCAGGTATATTTACCAAGTATATCAGGTATTTACCAAGTATATCAGGTATTTACCAAGTATATCAGGTATATTTACCAAGTATATCAGGTATTTACCAGGTATATCAGGTATTTACCAAGTATATCAGGTATATTTACCAAGTATATCAGGTATTTACCAAGTATATCAGGTATTTACCAAGTATATTAAGAATTTGACCAAGTGACCTTGTACCTTTCTTAGTGACTCAATCAGAAATTTATTCTAGGTTTTAATCAACCATTCTGACAAAGCTTTATGAAGATGTTGAAAATGTCACCTCTCTAGTGTTAAGAAGGTTTTTCTATGATTTAACCTAATGGCTTAGTTCTAGATCTAATGTAACCCAGTTTTAACTAAATTTCATAAAGGCAAACATTCAAAGATTTATGATGATCAAATAGAAATGTGGTCTCCAGTGTGTGAACAAGAGTGCCAGACTGTCACAATATACGCCCGTCACAGCAAATTTCTTTACTCTAGCACCTGTATTTGCAAATGGAATTTTAATTTTGTGGTTGTTTAGTAATCATTGTAAGTCATTTGTTTTTCTAAGTCCACAAAAAAACTCCTTACCAGGTAGAGATACATTAAAATACACCTAAAATTTGAAAGTAACATCTATGTTGTACCACAGAAAAGTGGTCTTGTTTTTTCCCTACGGTCAATTATAAAAAAGTTACAATATAAGTTATTTATAGTAACAACTAAGGGAAGATAATCTTAAAAAAAAAAAAAAAAAAAAAAAAAAAAAAAAAAAAAAAAATCCAAAAAAAAAATTGTAAGTCTACACAAAAATCTTTACCAGGTAGAGATTGGTCAAAATACACCTCATAATTGGATGTAGCATGCATGTTGTACTACAGAAAAGTGGTCTCGATTTTTCCCTACGACTAGTAATGAAAAAGTTATAATATAAGCTATTTATAGTAACAACAAAGGGAAGTAATTCTAAAGAAGGGAACTGCGCACGACACTTCGTCTCATGATGGTGTATAATTGTGCCAAGTTACATCAAAATCCCTCCATGCATGAAGAAGAAATGCTTCGGACAAAGTCATTCTTGTATCTGACCTTTGGCCTCTAAGTGTGACCTTGACCTTTGACCTAGGGACCTGGTTCTTGCGCATGACACTCCGCCTCGTGGTGGTGAACATTTGTGCAAAGTTATATCAAAATCCCTCTATGCATGAAGAAGAAATGCTCCGGACAAGGTTTTCATTCTTGTATCCGTTGACCTCTAAGTGTGACCTTGACCTTAGACCTAGGGACCTGGTTCTTGCGCAGGACACTCCGCCTCGTGGTGGTGAACATTTGTGTCAAGTTATATCAAAATCCCTTTATGCATGAAGAAGATATGCTCCGGACAAAGTTTTCTTTCTTGTATCCTTTGACCTCTAAGTGTGACCTTGACCTTAGACCTAGGGACCTGGTTCTTGCGCATGACACTCCGTCTCATGATGATGAACAATTGTGCCAACTTTCATCAAAATCCCTCCATGCATGAAGAAGATATGCTCCGGACAAAGTCATTCTTGAATTTGACCTTTGACCTCTAAGTGTGACCTTGACCTTAGACCTAGGGACCTGGTTTTTGCGCATGACACTCCGTCTCATGATGGTGAACAACTGTGCCAAGTTTCATCAAAATCCCTTCATGCATGTAGAAGATATGCTCCGGACAAAGTCTGTGGACGCCGCCCGCCCGCCCGCCAGGGGCGTTCCCATAATACGTCCCATTTTTCAAACGGGCGTATAAAAAGGCTTTTCTATGGTTTTACCTCGTGACCTAACTCATGACCTTGGGTAAAGCAGTTTTTAACATGCCTTACATTTCATAAAGAAAAACATTCTGACCAAGATTTATGATGATCAACCTCTTGCGTGTTCATAAAGACAGACATGCTGATAAAAACAAGGAGCTGCGTTCAATAAACGCTTGATGCCCCCGGTGTGATCCTTGTCGATACAAAGCAACCTAAGTCCAAAACAAGGTCAAGTTCAAGGTCAAACCGAGGTCAGGTGATCTCTGAAGATGAGGAATGGTCACAGGTTACATCTGCATTAGTATCAAGTCATTCTAGTTAGGGGTATTGATGCTAGACGAAACGGTCCCATTTGGTTAACCTCGTACGGACGGACGGACGAACGGACAGGACAATCACTATATGCCTCATGCCTCCCGCATCAGCAGATGCCGGGGGCATAAAAATAATAATCAAATGGAAAATGTGGCTCTACAGTGTTAACAAGACTGTTCTATGTCTTGAACTAGTAACCTAGTTTCTGACTTCAGCTACCCAAATTCATACATACAAATATTCTGACAAAGTTTTATCAAGATCAGCAAGAAAATTTGGTTGTGACAGACACAGAGCAATCACATTAGCTCAACTTGAACTCTTTGTGCTCAGGTGAGCTAAAAGTAAATATATCATTAATAACATACAGAGTTTGGACAATATCTTCTCATCAGTTCATTGATGGTGGCATCATTCTGACACAGTTTTGGTCCAGTATGGTACCAGCCGACAATCTTCTCTCTAGCTGTATGGTTTAGTGAGAATAAATATCATTTTTCATTCACAGCTGCATTTTTTTAAAGACAAATTTTAACCATGATGACAAAACTTTAAAAGTACTGATTATTCTTTTTGATTATAAGTTTTTAGGAATGGCAAAGAAAGCAATTTTTGTATTCAAATATTCAACCATAATCAGACCAACAAAAGAACTCAATGTCTATTTATTTATTTATCATATCCAATCAGCAAGTTAATTTTGCACAGAGATTCTACTTTCATAATCACCACAGACAGCTCTAACACTGACCACCATAGACAGAATCATCATTTTCATGATCATCATTTGCAACTTTTCTAAGTTGCAGAATGCAAGAATTACCAGTAATGTCATTTGGTATAATTTTTTAAACTACTGTGAAATTTTTTTATTTCATAGGCATAAAAGTTTGTGGTTCTGGTCAAAATAAGTATTTCACAAGAATATGAATTCATAGTTTCAACTTTTTGAAGTCCAAGAAATAAAAGGTTGTAAGTTAGAAACCAAGAGGCCCAAATGGGTCTAAACCCCTCACTTGAAGAGAACCATGACCATCTGACCTTGCTTCTGACCAAGTTTGGCGACCAATAAGTTATCTAAATTTTTTTTCTATATTTTGTTGTGACAGCCCAAAAATGCAGAACCATTAGAACAAACTTCATGATACAAAGTTTTTTTCTCTAATTTTAGCTCGTGTTCCCTAAAAGGGACCAAGCAGAACCATGTCAATTATGCTCCATGAGACCCTGTTAATCTTTGTCCTCTGTAACCTTGACCTTGGAGCTAGGGGACTGGGTCTTGCGCATGACATGTTGTCTCATTATGGGGAACATTTGTGCCAAGTATTTTCAAAATCCCTTGATGAGTGCAGAGTTATGGACCGGACACGAAATATACCCAGTTAACCTTTGACCTCTAAGTGTGGCCTTGACCTTGTCTCATTATGAGGAACATTTATGCCAAGTTATTTCAAAATCCCTTTAAGGATGGCAGAGTTATGAACTGGACACAAAGTGTGACGGACGAAAGGAAGGGAGGACGAAGCCCATAAATTTCTTTATTACATACTTGTTTTTATTCCCCGTTAAGTTAGTGGTACCTGAAAACAGGGTTGGCAAAAAGACGGGAAATACTTGTATTTCCCGGGACGGCAGGAAATACTGGGGAATACTCTTCAGGCCTTACATTCGTTGTAAATTTGACCCAAAAATTTTATCATACTAACTTCAGACAAGATTACACTCCTTTCAAACAGTCCAGGCGTCGAAAAATCTTGATGTTTCAGCCTGAAACGTCAAGATTTTTCAACGCCTGAATTTCATATCGGATGCATGTTTGTTTGTTTCGTTTTGGTTTTAACGCCGTTTTTCAACAGTATTTCAGTCATGTAACGGCGGGCAGTTAACCTAACCAGTGTTCCTGGATTCTGTACCAGTACAAACCTGTTCTCCGCAAGTAACTGCCAACTTCCCCACATGAATTATCAGAGGTGGAGGACTAATGATTTCAGACACAATGTCGTTTATCAAATAGTCACGGAGAACATACGCCCCGCCCGAGGATCGAACTCGCGACCCCGCGATCCGTAGACCAACGCTCTTACCTACTGAGCTAAGCGGGCAGGCTGAGTTAATTAAATGTGTATTGTTGCATTTATTCTTTTATTTAGTCTTTATTGTCAATCTTATTCAGACTATTGAATAAGTTCATAAATTTATGCGTGCAGATAAGTATGTTATAAAAAGGTTATTACCTTTACATCGGGAAATATGCACTTGTTCTTTAGCGGATGAATATTGTGCAACTTTAGGAGCTGCAGAACTTATGCATATTTCCCAATACAAAGCTAATTACCTATAAATATCCTCCTTTTTTACTTCGAAAAAGGCGGGGGACAAAAATCCTCTCAAAGAATAAAATTAACAGAAAATGTTCAGTGTAAATCAGTAAGTATTTCATACCATTGACTTTCTTAAACATGCCATACATGCATTCCAGGTAGTCATGGTCCAAAAACCATACAGATTTGTCATGTGCATCTTCATCAAATGGCACTGAAACATAAAGTTATAAATCTCAAGTACA
This sequence comes from Mercenaria mercenaria, assembly GCF_021730395.1. Classification (NCBI taxonomy): domain Eukaryota; kingdom Metazoa; phylum Mollusca; class Bivalvia; order Venerida; family Veneridae; genus Mercenaria; species Mercenaria mercenaria. The sequence continues at coordinate 42,191,431 of NC_069366.1, read as the reverse complement.
TGGCTACATGTTCAGATACATTTTGGTGATATACATTAAGTCTATGATACATATTAATGAACAGGCAATCTGACTAAAGTACTTGATCTTCTAAACGAAGATCTGAGAATGACTCATTCACATTCGTCTTCTGTATATTTTGGATTTCCGATATTGCTATTTTTATTTTCGCAAATCTATTTTTATTTGAACCAATCAGATGACTTGTTTCAACAAGCATTTGACTGAACCATCAAAACAGCGTCGACTGTCAAAGGGTGAGAAAAATGTGCAGTCAGTCCGGGGCTTGAACCCGGGAGCCCTTGCTTACAGGGCGAGTGCCCTACCAACTGAGCTAACCGGCTGTCTGACACCATATGTGACGAAGTCCGTACCATGGCATTATGATTTCTCTCAAAACACAAGGGCGTAGTCGCAATGTGGTCGTCATAAGAATTGTAAATATGAAAAACCCAGGCTAAATATAGATTTTTTAAACTTCTATTTTCAGATACAAAATGTTGTAAGAAAGGCTCTGATTGGCTAGTAGTCAGGACTCAGAACGAGGTTATCAATAGCTCATCTTCAGATCCTAAGTGTAGCGTAATTGGAGATGTTCTTTAGTCAGATTGAATGAACAGGGGGACTGGGGTAAAATTTTGGCCAAAACACAGTCAAATGGTCTCACCAGTCCACTTGACAAACCAATTGTTTATTACAGACTACCTTTCAGTCTCGTTTGCCACCCAAATTACATTCCCAACACATAACACTTCATTTCTTTTTTACAGTTTAGCTAGCCTAAACATAAATGATCCACAATCAGAGATTTTCAAATTTCAACTCACTTCTAGATAAGACACTACCTGGTAAGGCCATACCCCACTGGATCTATCTTTAAGCATGATCCTGTCATTTTTCAAAACCCACTACAAGGGCGTAACATCCATTTAAATATGCACAGTACGCATGTGCGTAATGTAAAAAAATCCAGGTATGTTTGTTGCCAAAACAAGGGTTACTGCATTATAGCATCTTTAATGCAAGCAGGTAAGTATGATACTTCAGACAGTGACTAATTTCACTGAATTAAGGGTTTCGCACCACATAATTTATATGCTTTAGCATAGTACCTGTGCAAGTAATGTAAGGCACCTGTCATTAGCAGAAAATATTATTAAAACAAGAGGGCCATGATGACCCTGGATCGCTCACCTGAGTAATATGAGCTACATGTTTCAAATGTCAAACTGATGCTAAAATATTAAGAAAGTAGGTGAGTAGGTCTAATTCATGGTCACTGAAAGTCTATTTTAAGATCGGTGTGCAAAACTGTATTTGTCATCCAAGTTTCAAGGCTCTATCTTAAAAAACAAAAAAGTAGGTCAAGATCAAAGTCAAGTGTCCCCTAATTATTTGGGGTCATCAGGTAATTATAGTAAAACAGAATAGGAAATATGATCAGAAAATTTTTAAAGTATTTTTTCCTATATAACTCATATAACAAGTGACCCCCATGGTAGGACCCCTTTTCACCCCAGGGGCATAAGTTGAACATTCTTGTTAAAGAACCACTAGGCAATGCTATAAACCAAGTATCAAAGGCCTAGGCCTTGAACTTTTAGACAAGAAGATTTAAAAAAAAAATTCCAATATAAGTCTATATAAAACCTGGGACCCCCGGGGTGGGACCACTTTTCACCCCATGGTAATAATTTGAACAATCTTGGTAGAGGACCATGAGACAATGCTACATACCAAATATCAAAGGTCTAGGTCTTGTGGTTTCAGACAAGAAGATTTTTAAAGTTTTTTTTCTATATAAGTGTATGTAAAAATTGGGACCCCCTGGGCAGGGCCTCTTTCCATCCCAGGGTAATAGTTTGAACAATCTTGGTAGAGGACAACCAGGCAATGCTACATACCAAATATCAAAAGCATAGGTCTTGTGTTTTAAGACAAGAAGATTTTTAAAGTTTTTTCCTATACAATCTATGTAAAACTTGGGACCCCTGGGGCGGGGCCTCTTTTATATGACCACCACCAGCCTGTCAGAGAAGACATTTAAGCTGGGGCTTGACAGAATATATATGGAAAGAGCATTCCAGTTTCTGATGGTTCTGGGGAAGAAAGAATTTGAGTGATACTGGGTGCGTGACTGGGGTATGAGAAAATTTAGGTTTCTTGTTGGTATCAGGTGACTGTGGTCAACAAAGACAAGATTATACTGGATGTTATACAAAAAGATAAGAGATTTGAATTCTACGATGTTCTAGAGATTTCCACTGGAGTCCTTGAATCATTTTAGTTACACTATCAGTAAAGTCATAGTTGTTACAGACATATCTAGCAGCAGCTCTCTGGACACTCTCAATTTTACTGGTAAGGTGTTTTTGCCAGGGATGCTAGACAATTTAGTCAAAATAATTCGACGTTCAGATTGTTTTATATTTGTGGCAGGGCAATCTAAACGTCAAAACTTTGAAGGACCAAAATAATGGAGGATAAATCACAGTACACAGTCATGTAAAGTTATTGGTTTTATCGCTTGCGCATACTGACGTGTAGACTTCGTGTACAGTACACACATAGGTTTAAATCACCAGAAAATTCATAATTTTGGATATTATTTAATAATTTTTACATAAATCAATGAGGAATTGAACCCTCTTTTGATAAATGTAAGTTTAATTTGAATTTATGGCCACTTTGTTACATAATCGGCATTTAAGCCTGTAGCATGCAAAGCGTCGGCAGCGATGAAAATATCATCGGAAATTGCTCCCATTATTTTGGTCTTTCGAGAGTTTGACGCAAGTGGGGATATTGCCCATATGAAAAAGTTATCTCAATATTTCCTAGGATCGTGTCAAATTAGTTGGACTACCAGACAATGGAGCAATATTCTAACTGGAGTCTTACATCTATGTGTTATAAGCTGCTTGTTTGACCTGTTTATTGTTTGTTTTGACATTTCTTTATTAATATGAATCTTAATGAGTTATTTGCATATGCTGTTATATTGTTTATATGATGGGTCCAGTTTAGGTCTTTTGCGATTGTTACATCAAGATAGTTAGCTGAGTCAGTTGTTTTTAGTTCTGTACCGCGGAAGATTAAGGTAGCAACGACCATAGGAAAGATAACTCTTGCAAACACCTGATTCACAATTTCCAAAAAATGTGACCCCAAAAAAACTTAAACTTTTGAAAACACTTTTTAAACCTAGCTTATCGTGTTGCATATAAGGTATTCTAAATACTGTATGATTTCAGGGTTCTAGCCAGGATTTTTTGAAGGCATGTTGCAGAAGAATATATTTTGACAGATAAAGGGGTGGGTGCGGGAGGGGTGTCCCCTCCCTTTGCGGTATGGGGGTCACTCTAGAAAATTTTGTGTTACTACAACTCATTTTGGTGCATGTCAGAGTGAAAAACACAGTGGTATTTCAGTGATTAATAAGCATCATTTACATGTACAACAAGAACAAATAGAGATATCGTGTTATAAAATCCTATGGAGCTTATTTGCTGAATGACAATTAAAGTTTATCAATTTTAAGTTGCTGAAAATGTTCATTTACTATTAATTGTACAGTAAACCTTACTTATAAGGAACTCGGATATAAGGAACGCTCGGTTATAAGGAACAGTTTCCAATTCCCCGATATAATTCCTTCTTTATTCAATGTAAAAATCCTCGGTTATAGGGAACTCGGTTATAAGGAACACTCGGTTATAAGGAAGACTTTTTCCAGTCCCAAAGTATGAAATTCAATGTCAAAAAGCCCTCGGTTATAGCGAACAGACATAAAGCATAAAAATTATTAAAAATCGGAAATAAATAAACAGGAGAATCGCTGATGACGTCAGAGTAACGTCGCACGCGCATAAACACAAATTATTTCATGATCTTTAGTTTGTTAATTCACGGATACGATGAGAAGAAAATATATAATATCATCATTAACATTTACAAAATACTAGACGATTGTGTATTATGCTTCAGTCTTTAAAATATACTCGTAGATAGCTCACTTCTGTTATTTAGTTTATATTCCTACATTTGTAGAGACTCACAAAAAGTATTATCACCACCGTAACCAAATAGTACAACACGCTTAATTATGTGTATTTAGACGCATACTTTAAGAAAAAAGGATGCTAGAAAATCCCAAACGCGATTCCCCGTGACGCATATTTTTTTCCATACGCGTGTTTGTTCAATACACAATGGAAAACAGTTGCGCCTGTCAATCAAAAGGCGGAGTTTACGATGACTCTTTGTGCTCCTGGCCAATCAAAGATGCACGTTTTCCAATAGATGCATGGTTGATTAAGGTCGTATTGCGTGTTTACGTAATCTAATCAACACGAGACAACCCACTCTGAATTTGGTTTTTAACACGCGGCGTACTTAGCGGAGTTTTGAATTCGCCGCTAATCGCGATAATTGGATTAAATGATGATTAAAATTAGAATGTTGCAGGATAGTCACAGGACTTGATTGTGTTGTTTTTCATAGCCGTTCCCGAATTAATTAAACAACTAGAGATACTTTTGAGAAAAGCGCATGTCTCCCATAACTGCTCCTATGAAAAATGTTAGTTTCTCTAGATGTTTTAGACGAGTGGATCCAATTAGATGGTCTGGATGAGTGGATCCAATCAGTAATTCAAGCGCCATAAATCAAAAGTGCCTGGGCGGATTTGGCTAGTTATCGGACTTGGGAAAGGCCTTATGGCCAAACAAATTTTGTTTAAGTTTGGTGAAGATCGGATGAGAAATGTTCGACTTAGAGAGCGGACAAGAGTTAACAGACGGATTTTTTCGGTAATTCAAGGGCCGTAACTCTAAAATGCCTGGACCGATTTGGCTAGTTATCGAACTTGGCTGAGGTCTCATGGTCAAACACATTTTGTTCATGTTTGGTGAAGATTGGATGAGAAATGTTCGACTTAGAGTGCGGAAAAGAGTAAAAAGGCCGATTTTTCGATAATTCAAGGGCCGTAACTCCAAAATGCCTGGACCGATTGGCTAGTTTTCGAACTTGGCCGAGGTCTCATAGTCAAACACATTTAGTTCAAGTTTGGTGAAGATCGGATGAGAAATGTTTAATTAAGAGTGCGGACATGAGTAAAAAGGCCAATTTTTCGATAATTCAAGGGCCATAACTCCAAAATGCCTGGACCGATTTGGCTAGTTATCGAACTTGGCCGAGGTCTCATGGTCAAACACATTTTGTTCAAGATCGGATGAGAAATGTTTGACTAAGAGTGCGGACAAGAGTAAAAAGGCGCATTTTTGGTAATTCAAGGGCCGTAACTCCAAGATGCCTGGACCGATTTGGCTAGTTATCGAACTTGGCCGAGGTCTTATGGTCAAACACATTTTGTTTAAGTTTGGTGAAAATCGGATGAGAAATGTTTGACTTAGAGTGCGGACAAGCTTTGTGACAGACACACACACACACAGACAGACTGGAGTAAATCAATATGTCTCCCACACCACTGTGTGGTGGGAGACATAATAATTGGTTCACATTGTTTTCAAATGGATGCGATACGAAATATATTCCCTTGGCTGGTATTGTTTGGTCATTTTATGTATTGAATTTCCTTGTGCAAGATAAATATAAACAAGAGGGCCACGATGGCCCTATATCGCTCACCTGTTATCACTGCACTTGAGGGCAAGAAGGTCCTCAGAAAAAATATCTAAGTCCAAAGGACAGGAACAACAAAGTAAGAAATTTAACCAAACAGAAAAACAAAATTCTTACAAGGTACAGATATGTCAAAATACACCTAAAAATTGGAGGTACCATCCATGTTGTACCACAGAAAAGTGGTCTCGGGTTTTCCCTACGGCCAATAATAAAAAAGTTACTAAAAATAAGCTATTTATAGTAACGTAAAAGGGAAGTAATCAAAAAGAAAATTATTGTAAGTGAACAAAAGAAGGATCTGCCAAATAAATCTGTTGACATAAATGAAATTTCAGATCAGTATCTTCATTAGTTATGGAAATATACCCATTTTAATTTGAAATAAAGGGAGGTAATTTGACATAAAATCAGTCCATAGTTATCTACCCTGATTGGCTCAGTCCAACTAATGACAATAATGAAATTTCGAATAAGTCCTATAAGTTCTTACTGATATAAATCCATTTTGACTACAATCAGGGGAGGTAATCAGATATAAAATAACTCCGGAAACTACGACTGGATCTGATTTGTCATGACTTATTGTTGTTGAAGATATTTTGGAAGTCTGTATCAAATAAAACCATAAATGAAGTCTCTATATGGCTGCAAAAGCCAAAATAGCCAATTTTGGACCTTTAAGGGGCCATAACTCTGGAACCCATGATGGAATCTGGCCAGTTCAAGAAAGGAACCAAGATCTTGTGGTGATACAAGTTGTGTGCAAGTTTGGTTAAAATCAAATCATAAATAAAGTTGCTATTGTGCAGACAAGGTCAAAATAGCTAATTTTGGTCCTTTCAGGGGCCATAACTCTGGAACCCAATAGGGGATCTGGCCGGTTCAACAAAGGAACTGAGATCTTATGGCAACACAAGTTTTGTGCAAGTTTGATTAAATTCAAATCATAAATGAAGCTGCTATTGTGCAGAAAAGGTCAAAATAGCTAATTCTGGCCCTTTCAGGGGCCATAACTCTGGAACCCATAATGGAATCTAGCCAGTTCAAGAAAGGAATCAAGATCTTATAGCGATACAAGTTGTGTGCAAGTTTGGTTAAAATAAAATCATAAATAAAGCTGCTATTGTGCAGACAAGGTCAAAATAGCTGATTTTGGCCCTTTCAGGGGCCATAACTCTGGAACCCATAATGAGATCTGGCCAGTTCAAGAAAGGAACCGAGATCTTATGGGGATACAAGTTGTGTGCAAGTTTGGTTAAAATAAAATCATAAATGAAACCACTATCGTGCAGACAAGAAATTGTTGATGGACGGACGCACGGACGGACGGACGGACGGACGGACGGACGACGGACGAAGGGTGATCACAAAAGCTCACCTTGTCACTATGTGACAGGTGAGCTAAAAATGGACAGAGATACGCTACTTTCTCATATAAAGATACATAGTCGGCCCGGAGTGTGAACACATAGCCCTTTTCAAACGTCAGTCAAACAGTGTACGCTATACAAATTATGTTCGTTATACAAACCTCGGTTACAAGGAACTAGTTCGCTATATGGATATAAGGAACCTCGGTTATACGGAACATTTTTTAGAGGTCTCAAGCTGTTCCTTATAAGCGAGGTTTACTGTACATAAAACAACACAATTTTAGCACTATTTGTTTAAAGTTTCAGTCTTCTATTCCTGTGGAGTTTATTTGCTGAAACCATATCCATTTTAAGTTTTTGAAAATGTCCACTATTTATTGTATATAAAACAACACAATCTCAGACTGTCATCCAGGGAAACGCTTGTTTCCATTTTGGACCAATGCCCGATTTCCTTTGGCCATTCGGGATTGCTGGGAGGGATTCTGAATTTGTGACCGGGGCCTCCGTGGCCGAGTGGTTAAGGTCGTTGACTTCAAATCACTTGCCCCTCATCGATGTGGGTTCGAGCCTCACACGGGGCGTTGAATTCTTCATGTGAGGAAACCATCCAGCTGGCTTACGGAAGGTCAGTGGCTCTACCCAGGTGCCCGCTCATGTTGAAATAATGCACGAAGGGTATTTCAAACTTTTCTCTACAAGTTCTATTTTGAAAGTGACGGCATTGTCATCTCGATATTCCATCCGAGAAATCAAATTTCATACAATGTGAAAAACATTATTACGGCGATAATTGTTCAAAATCATTTTACCGTCTTGCACAATTTTTGACTTAATTCCTTCCATCGTCTTTCCTTGATTGCGAAAAATGTTCAGACGATAATTGTTGAATCATCTGTCATTATATCTAATGACAAATATAACCTTAAAACTTGCGAAAACAGTCACATTCATGTCAGGGTTCGAATTTAGCCAGATTTTCTACTTGCATTTTTTCGCAAGTGGTATTTTTTTTAACTTGCTAAATGAAAAAACAACTTTTTCCGCGACTTGTCACTTTATTAGAACATTAACTAAATTAATAGTGCAATACACTGTTATCATGGCCATTGTACTGTACATGGCCCAAAACTTGCTGTGAACTGCTCAGGCTATGCCAGACACATGTACATGTAATAGTATAGCCTAGAAACTGCATCTCAGTTTCTGGCTCCATATGGCAGAGTATTTGGTCTTTTCTGTCTTTGTCCAGACAACCACCATCTTGTCACAGCAGGTTTTGGGTCATACTCTCTAAGGGCAACATCAGCAACTTTGATTCGCATCAAAGTGTCAAGGACTTCAGCTCCTAGCTTACACCTCCAGTCAGACTTTATTCCCTTCATTGTGGAAAATGCTCTCTCACATGAGGCATTAGCCAATGGCAAGACATTTGTCAGATGTATTATTTTAAGTATATCTTTATAGTCACCCTTATCTTGGTCCATTTGACTAACTAGCTGCCAAACTAAAAGTGGATGTTTGTTGGTATATCTTGCATTTCCAGATACATGAAACTTCAGATCAGCCCACTGGCTAAGTGCATTGACCAAGTTACAGTCAGCATTGGTTAAAACTGTTTGATAATGCCTGTAGATAACCCATGTCCTCTGTTTGAATTGTCCTCAGCATAATTCTCCGAGTGACAATAACTTGCCAGTTTTGAATCAGTTTACTGGTTGCTCTAAGTTTATGGTCAACCCACCTAGTACCATTAGCTTTTTCAGGTTTCATAGAATGTTCCCCGAATAACTCTGCTATGTCTTCAGCTTCTTTAAACCTTTTGCCTGAGCCCTTATAAAAACAGTAAATAGAAACAAGCATTTCTATAACATTATCCATGTATGTTGACTTGAAGGCATCTTTTACAGCAAGTTCTAGCCGGTGTGCCAAACACCATACTGCTTTAATCCATTCAGCATTGCCATTTGTTTTCAGCAATTGAATAACACCCTTTTTAGACCCCATCATAACTGATGCCCCATCTCAACAAAAGCCTACAGTTTTCTGCTTGTAACTGTTGAGCTCAAACTCAAAAAATGCTTGGCCAATAGCTGCTAAGATACCCTCTGCCTTTGTGTTTTCAGGTTCAACAATTTTAAGATATTTCATTTTTGGATAATAATCTTCTAAACATTTAACAAAAATAACTTCTTTTTCAGTATCTGATCTATCAGTTGATCCATCACAAAATATGCTAAAATAATCAGCATCATGAATAAGACCTTTGATATTATCAAAATAAACACCACCAATGTGCTCAATGAAATTTCTTGCAGCTTTGTCAGTACGGTAAGTGTCACCAAGTGGCAAACCATTAATGGTCTGAAGGTCTACTAAGTCAGGAAAATCTGTAAATGGTCTCTCCTTCATGGCAATGTAATATGAAGTTCTAAAGAGTTTGCTCATTTTCACAGAGGTACCCATATCTATTTTTTGAAAACCCTTTTCAAGATCAGAGGGCTCATTTCTGGCCTTTTTCTCTTGGGCACACTTTGAATTTATGGCTCGTTCATGCATTGCAGATTTTACATGGAAAGCAACCGACTCTCTCTTGACAGTAGTGTTACCAGAGACAAACTGAAAAAAAAATATGCTCCTATAAATTGATTCTGTTTCAGACATTTTTTACACTTAAATCTAGGCATCGGTAAATATTATTCACTTAAATCTAGGCATCAGTAAATATTATTGTAAGAGGTTTTGGACTGCTCCGGTTGAAAGTCGTATTAACTACTATCTTATACGTGTGCCTCTCAACTCAAACTCAAGTCAACATTTTTATTAGTTTACAAAATATCTGATAGTTTTATATATGGTTCCAAGTAAAAATCAACAGCCTTTTAGTATGCATTAATTGCTTATATTGGAGGACATGTTTGCTGGTGCAAATGACTTGCAAGTTTTGCAGACGATTTTTGTCACGTGGTCACCTTCAACATCATACTGCAGATCTATATTAAACTCTTTCATCCATTTCTTAACAGTTTTTAAGCTAGCGGATACACCCTTAGCCGATGCCTTTTCCGCTTCAACTTTTGCCTTTTTCTCATCAACATCGGCTTATTTACTAGTGCTGGGCCTTTTCAAAAACTTGTCCATTTTTATTTCGCCGGTGCAGCCAGCTATGATATAAATGTTGGGAAACCAAACATCCACGTGACGAGTCCAGCCAATCATATTTGTGCTATATAAATAGTAACTTATTATAGATTACCAAAAAACCCACCGGATGTGGTAAACTTCATCAAAATTGGCGCAGGTACTTGTCAGCAGTTGAAAAGACATGCGCACGGGACATGTATCGAGTGTAAACTTCCGTTTACGACGAAAGAGTGCTCCGAAATTCGTTCTGCAAATGACAATGCACTGCAATGACCGCGAGTTTTAAAGAAAGAACAGTGTAAGATCGAGACGACCGTTAGAAATGCACATTATTCGGCCAAAAATTTTCACTCGCAAAAAAATGCTAGTGTCTGAAATCTCACCTCGCAGTTTGGAATTTGCACTCGCATTTCGCAAGTATGCGAGCTTAAATTCGAACCCTGCATGTACACATCATAAGATACCGCCTGTCAAAGGATTTAAAGGCGGAGCTACGATGAAATTTATGTCACAGGTTCCACATACATAGGAAGCTGTCATTGGTTTATCGGTTATCTTAACTGACATCATTTTACCTTAACTATCAGGTGAGCACGCGGCAGCTTTTCGAATACACTATCGGATTAGTCGGAGTGTTTATTGGGATGTGTTTATGACATGTCGCTTCGGCAATTAAGGGATGACGGGGGAAATAAGGGATGTCAAATATACAACTCCAAGTCTAAAGGCATGTCGCATGCGACAGGCGATAATAGCCTGGCGAGAACCCTGGATTTTTAAGACAGGGAATTATGGACAAATGGAAATTATACACTGTTTTCAAAAGTGAAAGTATCATGTATTTGAATGGCGCTAAAATTTCATTTTCATTTTTTTACTGAATGGCTGCATAAACACTCTAAAGAATTTAGGGAAATCTTCCTTTGTAATGGATAAATAAGTCATATTAAAATAAATCAAATACATATATGACAAAGATATGCAATTAGCTGAGGTCACTTTTGCTTCAAAAACTGAAAAATAAATGTTACCTGTCAAAATCTAGGACAAATTTTATGTTCAAAAACACAACTGATTTGTCGTTCATACAATACAAGAGTCAAAAAAAAAAAAAAATTCATCTTGTAATCAAAACCAACAAAAAAGTTGTGGTTGTTGCTAATTAAGGCACAGGCACGGGTCCAGTGATTTTTTTGTTTAATATAAAAAATCCTTTTTTCACACAAATATACATTTATATGTTAGTCAACTGAAAAAAAAAAAATGATGACAAAAAATCTGGTCCAGGGCCCTCACTCTACTTTGGGGGAAGGGGTCCGCAGCCCTCAGGCGGGGGAATTTTCGCGACGTTTTAGCCAAAAGGGGGAATTTTCATTGCCTTCAAAGAATAACATACTATGTAAGAACTATAACATGTATAACTCTCATTACACTAAAGTTGTTTCTTTTTGTCAACATACTATTGGTAACTGCAATTATATCATGTCAAGATCAGCTTTTCAGGGGACAAGCTATACTGTTATTAATGAAACTTCGACAAACTTTATCTAAAACAAGAGGGCCATGATGGCCCTATATCGCTCACCTCAGTTTAATTACTTTCTTGAAAAAAATTCTTTGCTAAAGCTAAACAAATAACCCCATGGAGTGGGGTCAATTTGACCCCGGAGGTCAAGATTTGAACAAATTTTGTAGAAGTCTACTAGGCAATGCTACATGTCAAATATCTAAGATCTAAGCCTTCTGGTTTATTTTTAGAAAATTTTTGAAGATTTTCCTATGTAAAATCAAGTGACCCCTGGGGTGGGGTCGATTTTAACCCCGGGGGTCATGATTTGAACAAATTTTGTAGAGGTCCACTAGGCAATGCTACATATGAAATATCTAAGCTCTAGGCCTTCTGGTTTATTCTAAAGATTTTTCTATGTACAATCAAGTAATCCCATGGGGCGGGGTCAATTTGACCCGGGGGGTCATGATTTGAACAAATTTTGTAGAAGTCTACTAGGAAATGCTACATGTCAAATATCTAAGATCTAGGCCTTCTGGTTTATTTTTAGAAAATTTTTGAAGATTTTTCTATGTAAAATCAAGTGACCCCTGGGGTGGGGTCAATTTTGACCCCGGGGGTCATGATTTGAATAAATTTTGTAGAAGTCCATTAGGCAATGCTACACGTCAAATATCTAAGCTCTAGGCCTTCTGCTTTATTTTTAGAAATTTTTTGAAGATTTTCCTATATAAAATCAAGTGACCCCTGGGGCGAGGTCAATTTTGACCCCGGGGTCATGATTTGAATAATTTTAGTAGAGGTCCACTAGGCAATGCTACAGGTCAAATATCTAAGCTCTAGGGCTTCTGGTTTTTGAGAACAAGATTTTTTAAGATTTTCCTATGTAAAATCAAGTGACCCCTGGGGCGGGGTCAATTTTGACCCTGGGGTCATGATTTGAACAAACTTGGTAGAGGTCCACTAGGCAATGCTTCACACCAAATATCTAAGCTCTAGGGCTTCTGGTTTTTGAGAAGAAGATTTTTAAAGTTTTTCCTTTTGGTTGCCATGGCAACCAGAATTCTGTATGGAATTCAATTCTTTGAACAATTTTTAAAGAAGACCATCCAAGGAACAACCCTGTGAAGTTTCATCAAAATTGGCCTGTTGGTTTAGGAGGAGATGTTGTTTAAAGGAAAGTGTGGACGGACGGACGGACGCAGGACGGTGAGCGATCACAATACCTCACCCTGAGCACTTTGTGCTCAGGTGAGCTAACAAGTACATTTATCATTACACATTTTTTTAATCAATTTATATTTTAGTTGTCTAAAAGTTGGTGGGGTTTGGTGCCTTTGCATTTTATTATCAAAAATGCTTCAAAATAAGTTCTGCTTTTGCAACAGTGATCATATTTTTCTTAAATGCAGACTTTCAAATGGCTTTTTATTTAGATTGTACTAAAAAATCTTGTAAGAAATGATGAAAACGTCCGAAAATCACGGTCGCGAAAACGGGTGACAAATATGGAAAACGAAAGTAAATATTTAAAATTCTTGATGAAATACCTGTTTTAAATTTCTTTTTTTACCAATCCTATTCAATACTTACAATTTCTGCTTATTAAAGCATTTAATTTATTTGGACCAAACAAAGCCTCGGCAATGATAATAAATTTTCTATAGACCGTAACGGCTTACCAGCTCACGCAATCGTTCAAGCAAACAAAATAATGATTTCAATTATCCAATTTGTGCAAAGACGATAATCTAAAGCTGCATTGTTTATCAATTAATTTTTACACATTGATCAGTAAACACCTTTGATAATGACAGGAATTATTGTACTAAATATAAACCGCGAGATGACCACGTGTCAATCGGCGCGTGGCGTGACTGACATCTGTTAGCAGCTAATTAACCTATGTTGCTCCACTTACTGCCATACTTCTGCGTATAACGGCAGACAATATTGAAATTGACTGTGATTTTGATTGACAAGGGGCAGAACTTTCGAACTCGAGGCGCATCAAACAAAATTTCCGCGAGTCAACCCGATGCACGGAGCATATTTTGTGCGGGTCAAATACGAGTTTTTCTCGATTTTCGCGGATCAAAAACCCGGGACCTCGGGTCAACCGAATGCCCAGTAAGGGGGAATTTTTTCTCTGGAGGGGGAAAAAAGGATACTATTTTGGCGGGGGAAGCAGCCGATATTCGGCTGCAAAAACTGCCGATCAAGGGCCCTGCGGTCACAGTATCATATACATTGAAAAGGTGAACTATGCGAGCATAACGCTATGGGAAGCTACTCGGCAAACTTGTTAAACATTTCAGAATCGGAGTTTATACACTTGCAGCCACTACCTGCATATTCGCACCTTTGAAACATTTAAAGCCTTCCATAAATATTAATCTGACCCCTTAAATTGCTTTGAAAAACACAGTACAAGTCTCTACGAGCGAAATATTTCAGTTATCCCCGGCGATTTCAGCTGCCAAATGAAGTGATAAAAACCAGGAACACGTCCGCTGTCCGGAATGAAATCGCCGAGGATAACTGAAATATTTCGCTCGTAGAGACCACAGGCACGGGTCCAGTGTATATTTTTTGTTTAATATAATTTTTTTGCACACAAATATACTTTATATATGTTAGTCAAAAGAAAAACAAGAGCTGTCTGATGACAGCGCGCTCGACTATTCGAAGAATTGATTGAAGAATGGGGTCAAAATATTTCCACAGATATTCAGACAAAAGAAATAAATAGATTAGACAAACAATGTTCCTGTATTTCTTTGATTTCGATAAGTCTTGCACTAAATGGCAATGTATGAACCAATTTCAAAGTCCAAAAAGCGCCATAATTCAGTCAAAATAGTTATGTACTCTTGCCTACAGATGGAAATCATAATGATAAACAAGTGTTCAAAGTTTAAAAGCCATATGTCAAATAGTTTTGACAAAAAGTGGACTTGTATGAAAACAGAACCAATTTCGAAGTCCAGAAAGGGCCATAATTCAGCCAAAAAAGATGACAGAGTTATGTACTCTTTCCTACAGACAGAGACTATTATACTAAACAAGTGATAAAAGTTTCAAAGCCATATGTCAAACACTTTACAAAAAATATGAACTGGTACGGAAAACTTAACCAAGATTTCTAAGTCAAAAGGGGCCATAATTCAGCCAAAATCCTTGATGGAGTTATGTACTCTTGCCTATAACTGGATATGGTGATGGTAAACAGGTGTTGAAAGTTTCAAAGCTTTATCTCAAAAGACTTTGTCAAAATATAAACTGGTACGAAATATTAACCCAGATTTCTAAGCCAAAAAGGGCCATAATTCAGCCAAAATCCTTGATGGAGTTATGTACTCTTGCCTATAACTGGATATGGTGATGGTAAACAGGTGTTGAAAGTTTCAAAGCTTTATCTCAAAAGACTTTGTCAAAATATGAACCGGTACGAAATATTAACCATGATTTCTAAGTCAAAAAGGGCCATAATTCAGCCAAAATCCTTGATGGAGTTATGTGCTCTTGCCTATAACTGGACATGGTGATGGTAAACAAGTGTTGAAAGTTTCAAAGCTTTATCTCAAAAGACTTTGTCAAAATATGAACTGGTACGAAAAACTTAACCATGATTTCTAAGTCAAAAGGGGCCATAATTCAGCCAAAATCCTTGATGGAGTTATGTACTCTTGCCTATAACTGGATATGGTGATGGTAAACAGGTGTTGAAAGTTTCAAAGCTTTATCTCAAAAGACTTTGTCAAAATATGAACTGGTACGAAATATTAACCATGATTTCTAAGTCAAAAAGGGCCATAATTCAGCCAAAATCCTTGATGGAGTTATGTACTCTTGCCTATAACTGGCCATGGTGATGGTAAATAAGTGTTGAAAGTTTCAAAGCTTTATCTCAAAAGACTTTGTCAAAATGTGGACTGGTACGAAAAACTTAACCAAGGTGTGACGCCGACGCCGTGTTGAGTAGGATAGCTCTACTTATTCTTCGAATAGTCGAGCTAAAAAATTGATGACAAAAAATCCGGTCATAGTATCATTTACATTGAAAAGGTGAACTATGCGAGTGTAACGCTATGGGAAGCTACTCGGCAAACTTGTGGAACATTTCAAAATCGGAGTTTATACACTTGCAGCCACTACCTGCATGATCGCACCTTTGAAACATTTAAAGCCTTCCATAAATGCTAAACTGACCCCATAAATTGCTTTGAAAAACACAGTACAAGTCTCTACGAGCGAAATATTTCAGTTATCCCCGGTGATTTCATTCCTGATAGCGGACGTGTTCCTGGTTTTTATCACTTCGTTTGGCAGCTGAAATCGCCGAGGATATTTGAAATATTTCGCTCCTAGAGACTTGTTCTGTGTACTTCAAAGCAATTTATGGGGTCAGTTTAGTATTTATGGATAGCTTAAAATGTGTCGAAGGTGCAATCATGCAGGTAGCGACTGCAAGTGTATAAACTCCGATTTTGAAATGTTCCACAAGTTTGCCGAGTAGCTTCCCATAGTGTTACGCTCGCATAGTTCACCTTTTCAATGTATATGACACTATTACTGGATTTTTTGCCATCGACTTTTTTTTAATTTGACTAACATATATAAAGTATATTTGTTTGAAAAGCAAAAAAATGTACACTGGACCCATGCCTGTGGTAGAGACTTGTACTGTGTATTTCAAAGCAACTTATGGGGTCAGTTTAGTATTTATTCTGGTCATCCAATTTTTTTCATTTGACTAACATATAAGACAGCGTTCGACACTAACGGTGTCCCGGGATCCCGAGGACACCAAAAATCCGCAAGGGATCCTAAAGTTCACAATTTCGGTGTTCCGTCGGGACTCTTGATTTTCAGATAAAATATGATTCTAAAAAAATGAAATTCCCCAGTCTTGTTCGCTCAAACATCGGTCTTTTGCTAAGCCAGGGCGTTCAGTTGACCCGAGGTCCCGGGTTTTGACCCGCGAAAATCGAGAAAAACTCGTATTTTACCCGCATAAATTACGGCACGTGCGTCGGCTTGACTCGCGGAAATTTACTTAGATGCGTTCCAAGTTCGATAGTTCTGCCCCCTGTCAATCAAAATCCCAGTGAATTTCAATATTGTTCGCCGGTACAAGCGGAAATATGGCAGTAGGCGGAGCGTCGTATGTTAATTAGCTACCGACAGATGTCAGTCACGCCACGCGCCAAATGACACTTGCTTATCTCGAGGTTTGTATTTAGTACAATGTGCCTTGTCATGATCAATGTTTACAAATTAATTGATAAACAATGCAGCCTTAGATTATCGTGTTTGTACCATCATTTTGTGTGCTCGATACGATTACATGAGCCGGTCGGCCGTTACGGTCTATAACAAATTTATTATCGTTGCCGAGGCTTTGTTTGGGCAAAACAAATTAAATAAGCAGAAATTATACGTGGTATAATGAGAAATAAAGTTAAAACAGTTCTCTTTTCAAGAACTTTAACTGTTACTTTTGTTTTTCGTATTTGTCACTCGTTTTCTAGACCGACATTTTCGAACATTTTTATCATTTCTTACAAGATTTTTCTAGTACAAACTAAAATAAAAAGCCAATAAAACGTCTGCATTTACGAAAAATATGATCACTGTTGCCAAAGCAGCTCTTATTTAGAAAAATTTGCTAATAATAAAAGCATGCAAACACTAAACCCCACCCACTTTTAGGCAATGTGCAAAATAAAACAACTAAAATATGAAATGTTTAAGAAAATCTGTTATGACCAAAGTACTAGTTTTAGATAAAGTCTGTGGGAGTTGCATTAATAAGGCCTAAAAAATCTTTGTATCTGGTAACATGCTAAAAAAATTAGGGTAGGTAGGTCGAAACATTTTTATTTTTTTTTTATTTAAGGGAGACTTCGGAATTGTCAAAAAAATGATTACAAATAAGGGGGTTATAAGGGGGAATGAACTAGGCGGCATATATTTAGACGAACTACAACAAATGGCAGAGGAGTGCGATGGTAGTGAAGATGAGGGGGAAGAGGACCTGGACAGAAATGACATTATTCTTTTACAGCAAAAGTCATACAAGCTATTGTTGTCATTGATGTAAAATGGAAATAAAGTGGAAATAAATTACATGTAGTACTGTAAACAGTTGTGTTTGTTAGATTTTAGTTTTTTCATGTTCTTACCACATTTTGTTATCAGGGACTCCTAATTTTCAGCAGGGATTCCTAAATTTCCCAGCAGGTATTCCTTTGGGATACCTGGCAAAAAAGTTAGTGTCGAACGCTGTAAGAAGTATATTTATGTAAAAAAAAAAAACAATACAATAACAAAAAATATACACTGGACCCGTGCCTGTGAATGAAGGGTGGATAACTGAAGCAGACATAATCAATATAACCGGACATGACTAGATCTTCATGTCAGATAGACAGCGCCTAATTTCAATATCATAATTTAATCTACTGCTGAATAATTTACCAGCATAACTGTTTGAAACATCAAGCACGCCTTGTCTGTTCGCTCCTAGAAGAATTCCGACCGTTCTTTTCACATTTCCAACCTTTCCCATGCGATTGAAATGATCCACGACACTAAGCAGTACGAGTGGGTGAACTACAACTTTAGAAATCTTTGTTGGATCTGTGGGTGGCATTGTCAGGACAGAGTTAATTCGAATTCTAGCACAATGACTTTCCACTTTTGCCGAAAATGGCGTCATAAACTTCCGCCGGTGTTAGTGTGAGGAATGACGGACGTATACGTTTGGTTATATGTAGGTTTAACGATACTAATTCCTAGGACACTGTGCGCGAGGTACGTTTAGGGAGTGTAGCATATCTGTTACGCTGGAAGTACGGCCGTAGTCGGTCTTGATCCAACGGGCGGCTCTCCTTTGGACGCTTTTAATTTAGTCAATTTGAGTTTGGGTGTGGGGCGACCATACCTCGGAGGCATATTAAAGCTGGGGTCGGACTAGAGTCTGGTGAGCAATGGTCTTAATGGGTTGGGATTTGACCTTAATGTTTCTTCGTAAAAACCCTAGGGTTTGGTTAGCTTTCTTGGTTGACCTGTTTATGTGATTGTCCCATGATAGGTCATTTGAGATATCCACGCCTAGGTATTTAGCTGAGCTGACCGATTCAAGTTGGACTCCATGTAGGTAATACTGGGTACGTATAGGATGGTTCCTTCTAGTGGCGTGGATCACTTGACACTTGGAGGAGTTGAACTCCATATCCCACTCCAACTCCCACTTTTCTAGAAGTTTGAGGTCATTTTGGAGAGTGACAGATTGGTCTGCAGATGTCAGAGTTAGATATATTGCCGTGTCATCTGCAAACAGACGGACTTTGGAGCTGACGTTTTGTGGGAGGTCATTTATGTAAGCTAGGAAGAGCAGGGGACCAAGTACAGACCCCTGTGGGACACCTGATGATACTGGGATGGCATCAGAGGTAGTGCCATTTAGGACTACTGATTGGATCCTATTATCTAGGAGATAAATTAAGAGACATTTCAACCCCAATTCCTTGGACATTTCGACCCCATTTTATAAATTGCATTGTATTTTAAAAGATGTTAATTCATTTGAAAAGCGGTACTTATTAATCTCTTTTAGATATAACTATTAAAGATAACAATTGTGATTTCCGCATATTTTAAAATCCAGCCAGCAGTTTCATATAAAATGACTTTCGAAGTAACCAAAGTGAACAGTTTTGGAAGAAGACCAAAGGAACATCAAGGCCAAGTTTCATCAACATCCACCACACACAGTTTCAAAGAAGACATCGTTCTAAGAAAAGTGTAAACAGACGCACGACAGACGTTATTTTAATTAATCAGTCCCGACAAAAACAAGAATTTAATAAAAGCTTCCGATTACGGTGTATAAATTACTGCTTATTATTTATCGAGTTTGCGATAGTATTTTTCCAGGGATTAAAGAATTACAAATACTTCTGTTTCCTGTCACTTACAGTGTATTTAAAACGACGAGAAAAATACGAGAGCAAACTTTTGAAATCATCTCCCGTTTTTAAAGATAAAATATAGTCACCGTTCTCAGTATTCATTGATTACCCGCAAACAACATATCCACAGATGCCGGACAACAACATAAGGGTTATGTCAAATTAATTTACCGCCTCGATAGCCTAGTGGTAGAGCGTCCGCTTCGAATGCGGGAGGTCGTGGGTTCGATCCCCGGCCGCGTCATACCAAAGACCTCCTTTGCTTGGCGCACAGCGATATTAGGGACACCGGCTTCTCTTCTCTCATACCCTCGTGGCGATGGATTCCATCAAGAATGAGATGTCGAGAGTAATTAATATAAGCTATTGATTCACAATCAACCTAATTAGATTTAATTGATTTGTATAATAATAATAATAATAACAAGCAAATTCGATGAATTGGTATCCCCCGCTGAAAGGGTTTGTGGAGAGGAATGGCAAAACGATATATCCGGCAAAAAGTTAAGGATGTTAATAAGAAGCAAATAATTTCATTAGTCAAAATCAATTTAACAGAAAACAAATGTCTAATTAAAGAGTACATAATAAATGTATGATACTTTGATCCTGACTAAAGAATTTATTTTGAATGGGATATACTTACTGTAATAAGCTTAGCTTTTAAAATTAAATGCAGTTAATTGAAATGCGAACTTGAAGTTTAACTGGAATGAAATATTGTCTTTGAGTGGTTTGGCACAAGGTGTTGCTGTTTAACATGTACATTTGAACTTAAAAGAACAGATGTCCTTAAGAGAACACAGGTAGGATATCTTGAACATGGCTGAGGGCAAGATATATGTATATATTTATTTTTTAGAGGGTAGGGGTGCAGGGGAACGGGAGAGGAAACAAAATTTCATATGTTGATTATAAATATTGATTGAAAATTAGAAATAAAAAAAAAATGGTAAAAGGGTGAAGTTGGTGGTGGTGGGTGGGTGGGGGGGGGGGGGCAGAGGATGCATGATCAGTGGTGGGCATGACTGGGTGGAGAAGTGAGGTGGGGGAATGGTACAACTTGGAAGGTTTGAAAAAAAAATATAAAATAAGAAATGAAAAAAAAAAATATATATTTTTTTTTGGGGGGGGGGGGGGGGGGGGGGGGGGGGGAGGTAAGGGGGTGACCAGGTGTGGGTGCGCAACTTCACATGTTTATAATAAATGTTCACAGAAAAGAATGAAAGAAATTTAATGAAATTCTGCCAAATGGTAAGTTTGTTATGTACAAATATGTGGATTTTTAGACAATTAAAGGGCAATAACTCTGAAGTTACAAAAGAAATCCGTACAAAATTGTCTGTGCACAACCAAACTATAGTGCTCTAAATTCTGTTAAAGTTTCATAGTTCTAGGTCAAATATATCAAAAGTTATGATGCAGAAATTGCCATATCTATAGATCTATAGTACCCTATATAGTTAACACTAGAAACTTCTAAGGGCCATAACTCTGGTGTTACTTGGGCAATCTGTCTGAAACTTGATGGGCCCCATAACCTCATAGTGGTGAACATTTAAATGAAGTTTGTTTGAAAAAAATCTAAAAGAAGGAATGATTTATTTATTTTTTACTTATTTATTTATTTTTTTTTTTTTTGGGGGGGGGGGGGGGATGGGAGGTGTGTGATCAAGGTAAGGGGGTGACCAGGTGTGGGTACACAACTTCACATGTTTACAATAAATGTTCATGGAAAAGAATGAAAGAAATTTAATGAAATTCTACCAAATGGTAAGTTTGTTATGTCCAAATATGTGGATTTTTATACAATTAAAGGGCAATAACTCTTAATTTACACATAAATCCGAATGAAATTGTGTGTACACAACCACATTATGGTGATCTAAATTCTGTTTAAGTTTCATAGTTCTAGGTCAAATATAGCAAAAGTTATGCTGCAGAAATTGCCATATTTATAGTACCCTATATAGTTAACACTAGAAACTTCTAAGGGTCATAACTCTGGTGTTACTTGGGCAATCTGACTGAAACTTGACGGGCCGCAAGAACTCATAGTGGTGAACATGTACATGAAGTTTTAAATAAATATTCCTAACCATTTCCTAGATATGGCTCCGGACGGACGGACGGAAAGACGGACGAACGGACGGACGGAGAACGCCGAAACTATATCCCTCCGACTTTCGTCGGGGGATAATAACTTTACTTAAAGAGGATAACATATTTGGCTATATCCGGTCTAACATTACATAATAATATTAAAATTCATACTAATATATACAGTGAAGTGAAAGACATGAATAAAAGTAATGTATTATGAACAAATTAATTCTTATTGGCATAAACAGTATGTAGTACAATGAACAGAGATTAAAATAAGATAAAATTATGTACAAGTGGTGAAAGAATAAATGTTATTTGTAATCCGCGCACCAAAACCCTAAAAAACTCTTGTGTGAGAAAAGTACGGGAAAGCGTTGGATTACATTTAAAGAAATAATATTGTTATTATGTCACATATGTAATAACAGATATAGACTAAAGAAAAAATAATAACACATGATATAAAAATGCGAACATTGCAAGGCTATTACACTTTTTGATAAGACATGAAGGGAGGTAAAAATGAATAAGAAAGAAAAAAGGAAAACAAATAAGAAAGAAGAAAAATAAATGTGACAAAATAGGGTGTCATAATGTCAACTTTAAGGATTATCCTTGCAGCATGTTTTTGAAGTTTGGACAATCTGTCTATATGTTGTAGGCAGAATTTACCACCCCAAACGACACAACCATAATCAAATAGAGAAAAAATGTATGAATTATAATATACAGTTAAAGATTCTCTTGGAACATATTTAGAGAGTAATTTGAGTAATGTTATCTTACGTGAAACATTGATGCACAGTTAATCTATCTGTTTATTCCAAGTTAAGTTGTTATCAATATAGATTCCTAACAATTTTTGAATTTCTACAGGAGGTAATATTTTGTCATCATATGAAATATCAATTTGTAGTGTTATTGTGTTTTTTTGTACAGTACCTAAACTCATGACTTATGACTTTTCTACATTAACCACCATATTGTTTTCACTGCACCATTTATTGAATTCATATGCACTATTTTGTAAGTTTGTTGTGACAACCGTATGGTCTTTATTATGGGTGTGTATCGTTGTGTCATCAGCAAACATATCTGTATCACAGTTATTCATAAAAAGTGGTAAGTCATTTATAAAAAGTAAGAAAAGTACAGGTCCTAATACAGAGCCTTGAGGAACCCCTGCTTGAACTAAATTTTTATTTGACATTTCGTTATTAGCAACGACATACTGAAACCGTTCATCTAGCCTAAATAAGATTTGAAAAGAAGCAATGAATTATGACTTACATGATAATAATTCAGTTTTTCAATTAAAATTTCATGATCAACTAGATCGAACGCCTTATAAAAAATTCGTTTTCGAGAAAAATAAAATATTTACATTCGCCCTATTCTTTTCTATTGAAAATTATGACGTTCATTTCGTATGAACAGCAAAAGGAAAGGCGCGAAATTTACGTCATCGCTGTTTAGTAATAACCGGACACCCGCGTATAGTCAGGGAGAACTTTCCTTAAATGACGTCGCAGTTATTCCGTATGTTGAACAGAATGGCCGGGAAGCTGATTTTAATGTTAAATGCCACAAAATATGTGCAATTTATAATACTATCTTGTTTACAAATGGAAAGGAAATGTAAATAGATCTATAAGAAATGAAACTATTTTTTTCTGTGTTCATGCGAAATGAACGACAGAATAGGATCGGCAAATTAAACATGAAAAGCTAGCGCGATTCATGTATTTGCCGATCCTATTCTGTCGTTCATTTCGCATGAACACAGAAAAAAAATCATTTCATTTCTCAAATAAAACTCACCCGCTCGCCTGAAACTGTTTTATGGAGCGGCTGATATATAATGATTGTGCGACTGATCAATAACAGCAAAATGTATTTAAAACATTTTTTTTAACTTAAAATGACAAAATCTGTTAATATATATATATGGCACTCTACTAGGGTTTGGGCTATTATCTTAAAAGTTAAAAATATCAAATTTGGAAACAGTTCAATTAGACTTGAAAAATCATGATACACTGAGCACAAAGTTCAGTAGATTCAACATAATTTTAATGAAATTATCAATTCATATAGATAACCCTGTCAAGAAGTATAAAACTAACATTCCACCAATACACCGGACAACTGGAACTCCGTGTTGTGTGTATCTCAATCACTTAGTAAATTGTGCACCCGCATATTTGACACTTGACTGTCCATTGTTGTTGCATTGACAAAATACAGTATAATTTTTGTAACAGAATTCTTGCCATATCTTATAACAGAAACAAAGTACTCAATGGAGTTTGTATTTTTCATTCTTGTTGACTTTGATAAAACCTGAAAATTTACTAAATGCAAAATTAAAAATCAAAATGAATATGTCTGAAACTGACAAATAATCTTAATTCATGTATACATACCATTAGCACATCCACAGTTAATTTCATTCACTATGACGAGAAAAAGAAACGCCTCATTACAACTCGTTGTACAATATTTTGTTTACCATGATTCAAAATTAGAAAAGAACAATTCCATTCGTAAATCTGATTATTTAAAGACACTGATTCTGGTATGCCAGGTATGTGGCCTATGGGAATGATAAGGTCTGCGTATTGGCGGTAAGGGCCAATACACAAGGCTTGAACCATTGATAGACTTGCTTCTGTTTATCATAATAAGCTACTGTATAGGCTACTGTGCAGTACATAAATTACAGGTGATATTTCTCACCTTCATAGCAAATCAGTTCTCACCTTTATAACAAGTTTAGAAACCTTGATTGAATTAGGGCTAAATAAACAAAGTGATAAGATACAACAGTGCTTTTTTTTTCATATTTTCAATAATCAAGTTTTTTAACAATTAAATTCCATCATTGCTATTTTTTTTTTTTTTTTTTTTTTTAATCAAAAATGCATTCAGGCACATAGCTTTTAGAAATAATAAATTATGTGTATTTTGAACAATGATATCTCTTTATTGCTGGATTTTATTATACATAAAAGAAACGTTATTTAGACAACACAATGGGAATTATGCATTTTTAATATATAAAATCCTTCTGTCCATATTCCATTTTATCTCTGAACGCTTCTTTAATTTCTAATAAAATCCAGCAATTATCATTTTTATCATTTTTGTCTGGTTTTATTTTGTTACTTTTGATTTTTAAGATCATAATCATTGAATAAACAAACTTTTAATTTCTTAAGTTTTAAGTAATTCTTTAATGGTAAAGGAGTGAGAATTGCTTTGCTATAAGAGTTATTATTCAATTGGCTGGGTCATTACTCAACATCAATTAAAATAATTTTGTGTACATTCTGAAAAAAAAAACAACAACAAAAAAAACAGCATTTCAATCAATAAAATGCAAAACACAGGAAATAACCAATTTATCTGTAGGCAATAAAATTTATGATTCTCTGACAATAATTAGGCTACATGTGAAGTCTACAGGGTTTTATGGACCCTTATCAGATTGGACCAGACAGGATCTTGTATATTGGGGATTAAAAAGTCTGGTATTTTTTTTGGGGGGGGGGGCGCGGGGGGGGGGGGGGGGGGGGGTCACTTACATAGGAGATTTTCTTTGCCTTTAAAAGAATTGATGGTTAATTCGACAATCATTTCATGGTCGCATTTTGTTTCAAATCTTGAATTTCAATAGACTGGTCAGAGGAATTTCACTGACACAACCAGTAGCGCGTGTGGCCACCTGCTGGCAATCATAGCAGCAAGACGTCTCCCCACGGACCCGCACCAGTACGTAGCAGATACCGTGGGATTCTGTGCAAATGTGCTTCTGTAGATCTAAGTAGTATGTCGTGATTATTACATTGTACACCAATAAATCGCACTGGTAAAAAAGCAGACGTTGTTTACAGCAGACGTTGTTTACAGCGACACTTTGAATGAAGTCAAACTAGCGATTTTAAAAACAGTTCTAATAGTATTATGATAAAAACATAAACTCTTGTCACATTGTCTATAATTATGAAAATAATAAAGAAACGTTTTGAAGGACAGCTATTCAGTTACTACAAACATACTTTTGCACGGAATTTACAATGTTGTAATTAAAGGCTTCATTTTTAAAAGTGTAGGGTACTAGGCTATATTGACAGGCGTATACTATGAGGTCTTCAAGAAATTATATAACTTCAGAATCGCATTTTACATGAGGCTGAGATATGAGCCTAGAAAGAAAATGGTTTTCTGAGAAAACATTAGTGTCAGTATAAAAAAAAAACACTGTGACCATTATTGCAGATTACTTGATCTCAACAGTCTTTATACGTCTATCGCAGGATGAAAATGTCACATGGAGTGCTAAGCCCGAGCAACACAGTCGCTTCTCTACTCTGGCATTTCTCAAAATGATATCTTTCTGATTTTTTTTTTTGGAGGGGGTGTGGAGGGGGAGGGTACTGCATGGTTGAAGCATTTTCAAATTTGCTGTCCCCTCTAACCCACTTTATCCGCTTTTGGATACGCATTGGATATTTTGGTCCGTCAGATTATCATTGACAAAACACACACACACACACACACACACACACACACGCACATAATTTGTCTCTTCTTTATAGACATACAAATACAATTTTTTAAATGGAGAAAATAACTAAACAGTTTATCATATATTTATGTGTGTTAGAAATATGAGAAATCAGTTCAGGGCCGTGAATGCAAATTTTTTATAGGCTGTTCAACAACATGGAAAAACAACGAAAGAGATTAGGATCGGCATATCAAAATTTGATGACAGAACAAAGATGTTTCACGAAAATAAGGTCCCTTTTAATATTCAGATAAATCGCAGGAACAGTGTAAAATAAAATGTTAGAATTTTACCACAAGGTTGGTTTTATGACAAATTTTAAATTCCTATGTAAAACTGATCCAGAATCTATATTTATAACAGCTGATAGTCTTATTAACCTTTTACAATGCACGTACTCGTGTTTCGTTAAACGGCTTCACATTTGACTGTATGGCATCAAATTTTGATATGCCGCTCCAGATCACACAACACGGTTTCAGTATGCATTAGACGGCGCCAATAAGCTTTAATGAATCGTTTCAATTTACACTGCACGAACTCATGTTGCGTTAAACGTCTTCACATTGGACTGCATGGCATCAAGTTTTTATACACCGCTCTTAATTACACAAAGCGGTTTCAATATGCATTAGTCGGCGTCAAGTTGTAATAAATCATTTCATTTTACACTGCACGTACTCATGTTGTGTTAAACGGCTTCACGTTGAGCTCATGGTATTATGTTTTGTTGGATGATTTCATATTGCGGTGCATCGCAACAAGTTTTTCAATGCATCGTTCCATGTTTTTAAATGGATGGAATGAAGTTTTGTATTAAATGGTTTCAAAATACAATGCGTTGAATGCAAATATATTGGACGGGATGGAATTTTAGACTAGACGGCGTTGAAATGCTGCACTGACTGACTTGTTTATGAATGGATTGTATAATATTTACTAATTTTGGCGGTAACCGCCGCCCATATTAATATTAACGCTGTGCAATTTTAAGAGTTTCATAGTGATCACACCAATTGTGAGAGCACCAAATGACCTTTTGAAATATTTTCTTCAACATAGTCAATATTCACCTACACGTTAAGCATGGCCTCGGGGGATGAAGTAATTCTTTGAATGGCACATATTTATCTTTATCGCCTTTTGTTGCGTAACATCAATTATCAAATCACTAACATTTACAGGTAATAAGTCAGATAAGAGCAGACAAACACTGGACACAGCGGGAGTTAGACCTGCAAGCAGACGACCAACAGCTGCAGATACATTTTCTCACTGCGTGAAAGCATTTCTGCTTGTGGCACAACGAAAGGTTTAGCAAATACATTGAGAGACTGTAAACAGTGAAGAGATATTTCAGTATGGATACGAAAAAAGTAGAGATGATCAAGTCGGAGACAGCGGCTGTGGCAGATTCTACGGATGGACTTATACCCAGGAGGAAAGGTTCGCTTGTACATTTTCATTCTATGACCCACACAACTTTTTCAGAAAGATCTAGTTCTCGTCACAGAATTCTGTCTTTTATAGCAGTAATTTTTGCTTGCCGTTATTTTTATTTACACAGAACCATTTCTTTCTTTATAATTTTATGAACTATGACAATAAACGTGTTGCAAAAAGCGCGGCTGCGGCGTTAGTTGATATTTTTCTGTTGCATGTACGTTGACTGATGTTTACGTTTGGCAAAGATTTGAGTGTACGACAAAATCCCTCCTGAATAAAACCACTCCCGTTGTCTTTTGATGAAGCGGACTAAACCCCTCCCGCTGTTTTTTTTTTCGGGAAGGGCAAACAAAAACAACAACAATTAGATCACATAATGGAACAGTGTGACTGAATAAAGTAATATAAAGTATATAGGTATTTTTCTACAATAAGTTTCTTAACAAACATTTGGACATTTATTTTGTTATCGATAAAACATATCTATAATGAATACAAATAAGGTAAGAAATTAAGAAGTTTCATACAGACTATCACCTAAAATACAGATAAAGTAGAGTTCATGTTATTTGAAGAAACACGTTTTGCATTACAACTCTATAAAATCATTCTCATTCACCAGAGGTTCGTCAAAATCCCAAGACGAACTAGGGAGTATTTGATAGAACTTACAATCACGTGGTTGTATTTTATTTGCAAAAGCTTTCGCATCGCCAAGATCGTTTCTGACTGACGCAGTTGTCAGATTTTGTAAAAACTTATGAATAACATGTAAATGATCTACCCGGGAACTGATAGATATATTCAAATGGTGTTGCGGATATTTATAGGTTACTAGCTTTGTATGGAGAAATATGCATGAGTTCGGCAGCGGAAATATTGCGCGACTTTAGGAGTGCATATTTCTCCATGCAAATCTAATAATCATTTTTATTATTACATACGCATCTACACTTCAAATACATATATAACTGTGACAATAATTGATAAAGAGATAGAAGTACAAAAAAATGCAGGCTTGTTTTCTTTTATTCATACCTATTTGTTTACGCTGCACTGCGTAGTTATGTATACAGCTGTTTCCAGACAAACTAATCAATCGTAGGCCCAGCGAAATTTTGATTTTAATTCAAAGCCCGGATGTTATTTTGGAACATGTCTGGGTATTGGTGGAATGCATTAAAATCTCGGCTGTAGTCATAATCCCCTTGGCCAATTTGATAGGCTAGTCAAATGTTTACTCAGGACTCAGGATATCAGACACAAATCAAATCGTCAAATCGTCACGGACAACATACGCCCCGCCCGGGGATCGAACTCACGACCCAGCGATCCGTAGATTTGCGCTCTCCCGATTGAGCTAAGTAGGCGGGCATCTACAGTCTAATGGGAGGGATTGTATCCGCACCCCTTTCAGCGGGAGTTCTTTTTTTTTTTTTTTTTTTTTTTTTTTTTAAATCCTATCTGTTAAAACTGCGAGAGGGGCTTTGTCCGCTTCATCGAAACACTGGGGGCTTTGTCCGACCCATTTGATAAAAAAAATATGCCGTGATGTTCCAGAAAGAAAATCATACTTTTATTACTTCCAGATATTTTACTTTCAACAAAAATTAATGTATGTATGTTGCAGGCTCCAGCGATACTGAGACGACAGATTCTACGGACAGTCGGGAATCTTGGGATAACAAGGCCCAGTATATCCTCGCAGTTGTCGGCTTTGCCGTCGGGCTAGGAAATGTTTGGCGGTTCCCGTACCTTGCACAGAAAAATGGAGGAGGTATGCATGTCTACTTATGAAATACGTATCATTCTAAGTGTGTTTATGTAGGCTGTATTAATAAAACATGTTGTATATCTGCACGTTGTTTACTATAATGATTTAAATATTTATATAAATATTTCTTAGTGTTATTGAAGCATACATTTTTTCTCCAGGACACGACATTATCCTGTGCAATGTAAAATCGGTTCATAATGTCAAATTATTCGCAATCTCTTCAGTCTTATTAATCTTCATGCTAAAGGTAAAAAATAAGGCACAGATATTAATTTTCAAAACATATTCAATATGTCTTGTTAGTATATCAGCCAGTTTGTGCATGTGTTCGAAACGACGTTAATTTTAACCCTTCCACAGGAGCTTTTCTCATACCTTATACAATAATGCTGGCTATAGAAGGGATTCCTATCTTCTATCTGGAACTTGCTATTGGACAAAGACTGAGAAAGGGTGCCGTCGGCGTATGGAACGATATATCACCGTATCTTGGAGGAATTGGTATCGCAAGCGCCGTAGTATCGTTCTGGGTGGGGTTTTACTATAACACGATTATTGCGTGGTGTCTGTATTACCTTGTGCAGAGTTTCATGTCTCCGTTACCTTGGTCTGAATGCCCGACAACGGTCGCCGGTAATTCAACAAAAGTCATTGGTGAATGTCAGGTAAGTTTAAACTGTATTACTGCAGCTTTGTAAGGGGAAGTTTGTCTAGAGTGTAAGAAATGGCAGTATTTCTGTAAGTTTCAATTTAGAAATAAGTCTACAACTTACTGTCTGCAGACTATGAGAAACTTACGCGTAGATTGTAAATGATTTATTAGCTCGTCTGATTTTTGAAAAGAATCTACGAGGTATTGTCGTCACGTGATCGCCGGCGTCGGCTTTGGTTAATTTTTTTGTTTAGATCCACTTTTTCTAAAAAACTATTAGAGTTACAGCTTTAAAACTTTGCACACTTCTACTTGTTTATTATTATTATGTGCCTATGTAGGTCAAGAACCATAACTCTTACCTGCATTTTGTCAGAATTATGGCCCTTTTTCTACTTAGAAAATATGAACTATAGCTCTTTTCTTACATATTGTCCAACACTTGCAGACAAGCGATGGCACCCGCAGGCGGTGCTCTTGTTCTGACATTGCTGTCACAGGTTTGGTCAAACACCATTTGACTACGAAGTAATGTTCTTATAATTTATCTTTGCACTGAAATGGAGTTAGAATACAATACACAGAGGTGGGTCTTGTTTGTTCCTCCGCCAATAAAAATATAAAGTTCATTTTAAATCATCTTTCGCCGCCTGTTTCTGGAGGTTTTGATGATAACCACTCACATATTTATTTGAAATAAAAGATTCTTTATTTGCAGCTAAGTAGTCCGACGACGTACTTCTGGTACCGGGAGACATTGAATATATCTTCTGACGTCGCAGACGGCGGCAGTATGAACTGGTGGATTGTCGTGTCATTACTAGTTGCTTGGCTTATCGTCTTCTTCTGCATCTGTAAAGGAATTGCTTCAAGCGGAAAGGTAGATGATGTACATTCTTATGTCAAAATCACATTTTGTTGTAGCAAATTATAAAAACTACACCATGCAGTAACTTTTGGATTTATTCTTAAGTACACTTGTCCGCATAAGTTATATATACACTTCTGTTTAAACTCTTATGAACAAACTAAATGACTTCCTGTATTTTTATAAGTTTTGACTTCAGTTTATATGAACTTAAAGTATTTGAATCATAAGCAGAATAGAATCGTATTTTCTGAAACCACTTTATATAAAGTTCATATATAGACACTCTACTGTTTAATTTTTAACAGGTTGTTTATTTTACGGCAACATTTCCTTACCTCGTGCTGGTCATTTTCTTCTTCCGAGGAGTGACTCTGGATGGTTTCCACCACGGTGTCCGACACTTCTTCGTTCCTGACGTTAGTACTGCTTCCTCTTTTTCTCTCGCATGAAGCCAACAATATACTTCATTTTTGCGATACAGTGTATGTCAGAAATTCAGTAACGTGTGAATGTGCTTCGGCAATCCTTTCCTCTCTCTTTATATTTCATATTGAAGTGAGAATAGTGTACACAGAGCAGAGAAGTGGATATGAAGTGTTAATATCAGTTCAAAAGACAAACAGTATTTGCCAGTAATACTTAATTTCCATATAGCTCTATAAATTGATTTAAAAATATATATTGTTTTCCGTTGAAAAGTTTCTTGTCAATCTTATTTTACCAAACTGTATATCTATGAATATCTGATCTTTTCATATTGTTAGGAAAGCTATTTCAGGTTTTGAACTCTCTTCAATTTCAGTTTGGTAGGTTAATCGATCCTCAAGTATGGTTGGATGCAGCAACACAAATATTTTTCAGCCTTGGTCTAGCTTTCGGCGGATTAATTGCCTTTGCTTCGTACATGCCGATCAGAAACAACTGCTTTAAAGACGCTGTTTTGGTTTCCGTCGTCAACTGCGGTACCTCTGTCTTTGCCGGCGTCGTCGTTTTTTCAATACTAGGTAACATTTAAATATCTGTTTACTCCAAATAGACGCTTCAGTGTTGCAATATTCTAGAAGATAGTGCGGGTTGCAACTTGTTGTTCAGTATTCTGATAACTGTTACAGGGATGCTTTATTTGTGCCTCAGTAGTTACAAGTGTGTGGATTCGTCAAGGTTTCCATCTAAGGAATTTAAGAAATTTTATTTCCCTGATTTTCAGTTTGAAAATCACTTCTGGATTTTCTCAACGGCTACTGGTGTGATAATGATTTTGAAGAAAACGCTTCTAATTTAGGATTGTGCCTTACACACAATTTATTGGTCTCCCACATTATCCAATCCATGTGGACATAAACAGAAAAATCTACATTTGTATGTTACAACTGCAATGAATGCAATAAATTTGTTTGTTTGTATCATTCAGGATTCAAGGCAACTCAAAGTTACAACAGTTGTATGACGAAGCGAAACTATGAGATCGAACGGTTGTTTAATACGACAGACATTATTGTGCCAACAACTGGGGCGGTAACAAACTTTACATTGTACGATAACATGACGGATGTCTGGTACAATGTGGTCGGAGAGATGCCGGAATTACCAGCTTGCGATTTAAAACAGGAAATTGAAAAGGTTTAGTACATGTATATGTTCATGACGATGTGCATTTTCCTAGCAAACAGCAAATACTATAATGTTAAGAAACATGTTTTTCATAAACATGCATTTGACATGGTACAGTGGTTAAGTTTATAAACGGTGGCACTATCTTAACATACATATCATCAGATCTATTACTAAATACGATACATATGCCTATATACAGCTTTTTGGTCAGTTTGACAGTTTAGCATATTAATGGCGTTTCTTATTTACAGTCAGCATCAGGGACTGGCCTTGTATTTATGGCTTTCACTGAAGCTATCAATCAGTTCCCGATAGCACAGCTCTGGTCCGTGCTTTTCTTCCTGATGTTACTGGCCCTTGGTCTCGACAGTATGTTTGGCATGGTGGAGAGCGTTGTTACGTCCCTAATGGACTTGAACCTTATACCACAAGCAAAGAAATGGCAATATTTCTGTAAGTATATTTAACCCTTAGCCTGTTAAATTTCTATAATGGGCTGTTCCATCTTTCAATTTGGACAGTATCATTAACTGTTAATGAGGTGCTTACCAAAATATACTGATTGAATGGCGAATAGTGCAGATCATGATCAGACTGCACGGATGTGCAGGCTTGTCATGATCTACACTGGTCGCAAAGGCAGAATAAATCATGTTCAGCATGATAAGGGTTAATGATAATGTACAAATGTTTAACTTTGTTGGAAGCGACACATAAAATGATTTTGGTGAAATGAAACCCAAAAATTAAGAAATATTTTGTTGAAGATGCATTTCCCGACCTATTCCTATATAGAGTAAACCCAGTAGGTGATGTTTCGGAATTTCAAATTATGAACGCATGACCTTCTACACATACACATGTGTAGCCTAATTCAAACCTGGTTCCACAGTTTTGTTAGTTCTATATAAGATACGTACGTGTTGATATGAAGGTTTTAGAATATAGGCCTACTCGTATGTATATGAAAGATAAATGTTCCACAATATTTATGGACCATGTTTTATATTTATTTGTCTATGTCAGTGCTCATTGTTTCAGGTGCAATATGTAGCGGGTCTTTCGTTATGTCCCTATGTTTTGCTAACCAAGCTGGCGCCTATATATTTACCTTGTTTGACGAGTACAGCGGCAACCTGCCACTCCTGATTGTTGCTCTTTTCCAAGTTATCTCAGTATCCTATATCTATGGTTTAAAAAGGTAAGAAATTATACATTTCTTAATCGAATTAGTATACAAACATTGGAAAATACTGAAAAATGCAAATAAGTTGTTTCAGTCTTCCTATAACTTCAGTACCTTTTATTATCCAAGTTACTGGATGTTTTATATTTAGTCATTTCATCTATACAACATTTGTATTTATATTGTAGTGATGTCATTTTTTAGCTCGACTATCCGAAGAATAGGGGAGCTATCCTACTCGCCCCGGCGTCGGCGTGAGCGTGAGCGTGAGCGTCACACAAATGTTAATGTTTGCGTACCACCCCAAATATTTTCAAAGTCCATTGAGATATTGCTTTCATATTTTGCATACTTGTTTACCATCATGACCCCAGTCTGTAAAAAAGAGGAGGCAACTCTATCAAGCATTTTGACTGAATTATGGCCCCTTTTCGACTTAGAATAAATGTTAAAGTTTGCGTACCACCCCAACTATTTTCAAAGTCCATTGAGGTATTGCTTTCATATTTTGCATACTTGTTTACCATCATGACCCCAGTCTGTAAAAAGGAGGAGGCAACTCTATCAAGCATTTTGACTAAATTATGGCCCCTTTTCGACTTAGAATAAATGTTAAAGTTTGCGTACCACCCCAAATATTTTCAAAGTCTAATGAGATATTGCTTTCATATTTTGCATACTTGTTTACCATCATGACCCCAGTCTGTAAAAAGGAGGTGGCAACTCTACCAAGCATTTTGACTGAATTATGGCCCCTTTTCGACTTAGAATAAATGTTAAAGTTTGCGTACCACCCCAACTATTTTCCAAGTCCATTGAGATATTGCTTTCATATTTTGCATACTTGTTTACCATCATGACCCAAGTCTGTAAAAAGGAGGAGGCAACTCTATCAAGCATTTTGACTGAATTATGGCCCCTTTTCGACTTAGAATATGCTTATAGAAATGTTAAAGTTTTACTCATTGCTTATATTATACTATCAAGCACTGAGAATAGTCGAGCGCGCTGTCCACTGACAGCTCTTGTTTAGCTCATCTGATTTTTTGAAAAAAAATGATGAGTTATTGTCATCACTTGATCGGCGTCGGCGTTGCCTGGTTAAGTTTTATGTTTAGGTCAGCTTTTCTCATAAACTATCAAAGCTATTGCTTTGAAACTTGCAACACTTGTTCACCATCATAAGCTGACCCCTGTACATCAAGAAGCATAACTCCATCCTGCTTTTTGCAAGAATTATTGCCCCTTTTGGACTTATAAAATCAGTTTTCTTGGTTAAGTTTTATGTTTAGGTCAGCTTTTCTCCTAAACTATCAAAGCTATTGCTTTAAAACTTGCAACACTTGTTCACCATCATAAGCTGACCCTGTACAGCAAGAAACACAATTCCATCCTGCTTTTTGCAATAATTATTGCTTTTCTCATAAACTATCTAAGCTATTGCTTTAAAACTTGCAACAGTTTTTCACCATCATAAGCGGACGCTGTACATCAAGAAACATAACTCTATCCTGCTTTTTGCAAGAATGATGGCCCGTTTTAGACTTAGAAAATCATGGGTAGGACAATATTTCTATTATACAAAAAAAAATCAGATGAGCGTCAGCACCCGCAGGGCAGTGCTCTTGTTTCAAAGATGATATGCACACGAACATAGTCATCCTTCATCACACTTGTATTTAGTTAATGCAGTCATACGTGTATTTGCATGTAGGTTTGGAGACGACATCGAGTTAATGACAGGACAGAGACCCAACTGGTATTGGTTGGCCTGCTGGAAGTATATTTCACCTTTAGCTATGTTTATCATACTGCTTGCTAGTCTGGGCAAGATGTCCACAGGAACAACGTATGAAGCCTGGCATAGGCATTTGGTGAGTACATGTACACAGTTTATGGGTTGGTTGGCTTGAAAAAACCACGACCGACTAAACCGTTGTTTAAATACACTGAATGCCATAAATAACTGATAATGCTGAAATGAATACTTTTTTGTGTAACTTATCTAATGAAATCATTATTTGTCATTGTTTACAGTTGAAAATATTTTTTTTTTAAATTCATTACAGGGAGAAAACGTAACACAGGCATGGCCGGGATGGTGTAAGTTTCTCGCAGCGTTTCTGATTCTCACACCGACTTTGTGGATCCCAGGAGTCGCAATAGTTAAATACTTCAGGTAAAAATTACAGTGTGGAAATTCATTGACATCAGTTTAGCTCGACTATACAAAGTATATAGAGAGCTGTCCTACTCGCCTCGGTGTCCGCGTCCACATCTTGGTTAATATAAAGTTTTGATGAACTTTATCTTTATCTTAGTTATTACTTGATGGGTTTTCTTTGAACTTAAAATAGTTATTCCTCATCACCATTTACATCTCATAACTACTGCACCAATATTTCATGAATTATCCACCTTTTGGCGTAGAATTTCAGATTAAACTTTTGGTGCACTTTCACTCTATCTCAGTTATAACAAAAAGCATTTGTTGCAAACTTAAAATAGTTGTTCCACTCATCACCCACATTATATTGCACAAGGTTTGTAACTCTGGTACCGATTTTTTTATGAATCATGCCA
The DNA here is from genome assembly GCF_021730395.1 of Mercenaria mercenaria. Taxonomy (NCBI): domain Eukaryota; kingdom Metazoa; phylum Mollusca; class Bivalvia; order Venerida; family Veneridae; genus Mercenaria; species Mercenaria mercenaria. The sequence goes on along the minus strand of NC_069366.1, from coordinate 42,154,971 downwards.
GTTTTAGTTTAATTTTGATGCATTTTCACATTGCATCTTTTGTTACAGAAGGGATTTGATTCAACATTAAAATAATTATTCCACATCAACAACCACGTGATATGACACAAAGGTTTTCACTCTCGCGTAAAAATATGATTTTGTTTTATTTCCCCTTTTACTTAAAATTTCAAGCATTTTCAATTTATCTCTGTTCTTGTTAAATGGATTTGATTCAGAAATAAATCTTCCACATCACCACCCACATGATATGACACAATGGCTATAGCTCTCATATCAATGTTGCATAAATTATTCTCCCTTTTTACTAAGGATTTCTGCTTAATTTTGATCTTCCAAATCATCGTCATCATATGACAGAAGGTTCGTAACACTAGCGCAAATGTTTCATGGTTTATGTCCCCTTTTTACTTACAATATTGTAGTCTTATTTGGATGATTTGTTTTCACCAATCTTGGTTGTTTCTAAATAGATTTGACTCCGACTTAAAAGGGTTGTTCCACATCATCACCCACATCATGTAACACAAGTTCCATAACTCTGGCACCAATACTTCATGAATTGAATCTCCTTTTTACTGAAAATGTCCAGTAAAAGTTGTGATGCACTTTCGCTCCAACTTAGTTATTACTGTATAGATTTGATTTAAACTTAAAAGTTGTTTAACATTATTAGTCACATGGCATGAAACATGGTACATTATTCCATGAATTATGTCCCTTTTATATTTTCTTCATGTTTTTACACACTTTCATTCTCTGTTCTCACTACTCTGTCTCTGTTATTACAAAATGCATTTCACTCGGGCTAAAACTATTGTCCATTATCCTCATCCACATTGGAGTCATTAAACACTCCAGTGGCAGCTCCAGCTTCCTTAGATGTGCACTGTTTCACTATCCTTCATCGAAATAGTCGAGCGTGCTGTCTCCTGTGACAGCTCCAGCTTCCTTAGATGTGCACTGTTTCACTATCCTTCATCGAAATAGCCGAGCGTGCTGTCTCCTATGACAGCTCCAGCTTCCTTAGATGTGCACTGTTTCACTATCCTTCATCGAAATAGTCGAGCGTGCTGTCTCCAGTGACAGCTCCAGCTTCCTTAGATGTGCACTGTTTCACTATCCTTCATCGAAATAGTCGAGCGTGCTGTCTCCTGTGACAGCTCCAGCTTCCATAGATGTGCACTGTTTCACTATACTTCATCGAAATAGTCGAGCGTGCTGTCTCCAGTGACAGCTCCAGCTTCCTTAGATGTGCACTGTTTCACTATCCTTCATCGAAATAGTCGAGCGTGCTGTCTCCAGTGACAGCTCCAGCTTCCTTAGATGTGCACTGTTTCACTATCCTTCATCGAAATAGTCGAGCGTGCTGTCTCCTGTGACAGCTCTTGTTTCCTAAAGGTATATAAAGTAGGTCAATTTAATATGATAGAAAACGCAGCACTGGGATGTAAGCCGTAAATAAAGATAAAAAGGCATGCTTTGAACAATATTTAGATGTACTGATAAATAGTTTTATATAATCATAGGCAGAAATCGTACATTGAAAAAAAAACAAAAAAAACGTTTTTTCTTTCAAGTTTGGTTGCAGAAAATATGGAAAGGTTCGCCAGGTTGGTACTATCCCAAACTTTAAACTTGCTCAAATGCCAATTAACAAACATAAGAAAATATGTAAGGCCTTCATGGTTTATATAATTACATTTGATTTTTAGACTGTATGATTGGTCCCAACCTGAACCAGCATTTTTCCCGAGGGAACTACTTCAGGAAGAGCTTGCCTTAAGAAAAGATAATAGCCGCAAATCCGAGTCAAAATGGCGGGCAAGTTGGGAACATAAACTCTTCTACTGGATGCCGGTGTGTGGAGTAACATATGAAACTGGACTGGGAAATCATGTAGAAACAATAGTTGAAGCAGATACGGCCTCGGTAGATTCAGGGGAGGAGTCACCTTGCTAACAGTGAGAAAAGAAAGACTGTAAATGTAGCTTACAGAATTGTCAGGAATCGGTCTGATCACATACACATGTAGCTTACAGAATTGACAGGAATCGGTCTGATCACATACACGTGTAGCTTACAGAATTGACAGGAATCGGTCTGATCACATACACATGTAAGCTAAGGAACTTCAGCACCAACTGTAAACGCGAGTTTAACATGTTTTTCTCTAAGATTTTGTACCTTGATCTTAATATTTTATACTTTATTTTTATATTTTCAATAAAGTCACTTGGAAGTTTTATGCGTTGTTTGATTTTCACTTAAACTTCATTATGCACAATTTTATGTAATGACGACACTCGCGTATGCTATTACAAAAAAAAAAATCCCGTACGTATTTCTTATTTTGCAAACACTTCTACAATTATTATACTTCATCAGCTCCCGCAGAAGTCAAGTATTTAAAAAAAAAAGATTATAATTTTCCTGTCATTGATTAATACAAATATAATGCATTTGTATACCTTGAAATAACAGTTCACATTTTGCATTGACGTCAATAATTGACGTAAAATAGTTGGTAAGCTTACAGCAGGTACCAGTCTTGTGTTCATTTTATTGTTTGTAAGGCTATTGTATGGGAAAATTAGTGAAATGATAACTTTATTTTTTAGCGTAACTGTATGTTTGCAGCTTTTCCACAAGTGACAGACATCACTGCATAGAATAATCTTGTTTCGTGTGAATCTTTTTTACCCCCACGTTCTGTGTTGATGCTTAAAAATATTAGTTTTCTTTTTTAACTGTGTAACAAGACAAACAAGAAATACCTTTTAAAAAGACTTTCGGCGTTGGTGGGGAATTAATGCATTGAAAATGTTGGACAGAACAGTCTTCCCATAAGAAATGCATTATTTCTTGATAAATTACGACGCTTTACAAAAGAGGTCGAATAGTACTGTGTATTTTTAAATTAATACTGCATTTCTGATACTTCCCGGTATACATCGCATTTATGCTTCAAAGTCCTATCAAACACTTGCATTTATTACTATTAATTTAATCAAGCGATGGAAATCAATCGCCAAGTACATTAAAAACCGTCATCTGCACTACACAAATAATTGTACAAAATTGGAGTTCCAAGCCTTTTGTACTAAAAATCAATCATCATTCAGGTAAAAAACCAATATTTCGTGTGTTTAAATACCTCTTGTTTACAGTTCTGTTTTGTGCTTCTCCAATAAACGTCATCATTAAATGACAGTATCTACCATATCTATGTAATAGTCTGTTGAAATGTAACAAAACTTTTTGTGAAACAATATATTAATTTCAGGCATGTCAGTATCACACTGGCCATAGCTTTCGCAGAAACGGTGGTTCCTACGCCGCGGCGGTGGAGGATTCATTTCAGAAACGGTGGTTCCTACGCTCGCGGCGGCGTTGGGGGATTCATTGCAGAAACGGTGGATAAATATAGCTGGGTGAATGTATTTCCGCTGTTACCGGTAAGTTTCCTAATGAGTTCATCTTATTTCTTCAAATTTGGCCGGAAACAACAAGTGAGACAGGAGCCCATATATGTACTCTTTCAGCCACAAACACTTGTTCATAACAATTCTTTGCCATTAATGTAAACACTTCTGTACAGTTTGACTGGGACTGCTGATTTTTAGCTCATCTGATTTTTTGAAAAAAAAATGAGTTATTGTCATTTGATCGGCTGGCGTTGGCGTTGACGTTGCCTGGTTAAGTTTTATGTTTAGGTCAAATTTTCTCCAAAACTATCACAGGTATTGCTGTGAAACTTGAAACACTTGTTTACCATCAGTAGCTGACCCTGTACAACAAGAAACATAACTCCATCCTGCTTTTTGCAAGAATTATGGACCCTTTTGGACTTAGAAAATATCAGATTTCTTGGTTAAGTTTTATGTTTAGGTCAACTTTTCTCCTAAACTATCAAAGCTATTGCTTTGAAACTTGCAACACTTGTTCACCATCATAAGCTGACCCTGTACATGAAGAAACATAACTCCATCCTGCTTTTTGCAAGAATTATTGCCCCTTTTGGACTTAGAAAGTCCGATTTCTTGGTTAAGTTTTATGTTTAGGTCAGCTTTTCTCATAAATTATCAAAGCTATTGCTTTAAAACTTACAACACTTGTTCACCATCATAAGCTGACCCTGTACAGCAAGAAACATAACTCTGTCCTGCTTTTTGCAAGAATTATGGCCCCTTTTGGACTTAGAATATATCAGATTTCTTGGTTAAGTTTTATGTTTAGGTAAACTTTTCTCCTAAACTATTCAAGCTATTGCTTTGAAACTTGCAACAGTTGTTCACCATCATAAGATGACTCTGTACATCAAGAAACATAACTCCATCCTGCTTTTTGCAAGAATTATGGCCCTTTTTGGACTTAGAAAATCATGGGTAGAACAATATTTCTATTATACAAAAAAATCAGATGAGCGTCAGCACCCGCAAGGCGGTGCTTTTATGTAGAATTTCAATTAAAAAACAACCCCTGATTACTTTTGCATCTTAGCGTAAGTATGACACAATCAGACAACAACTATTTCCTCGTAATCGGCGATTTGTCAATGCAGGTACATAAAATAATGGACCAAAAATGATTCCAACGCACTGGGTGGTGGACACAATTGCGATGCATTACAGTGTGTCCAATTCCTTTAATGTCCGCTCCGTACTTTAAACTTAAACTGCACTTTTCCCGGGATTTGACTTTGTTATGAACATTACATCACCAGATAGCCATACTAACTCAACGTTTAGAAATAGTATATGTTATTAAATGACTACTTATAAAAAATTACCGATCTATAGTTTGTGCTGTATTTCAACACATGCTTACTAACAATTAAGTAACTCTACTGTGCAGAGTAACATATTATAAGTTTTCAGGGTGAGTTTGAATATTACCCCATCATTTTAGTTTGAATTGGGTATTGCCTAACTTGAACTGGGTATTCTAAAACACGTTACCCCGTGATTTTGCTTTAAATTTGTACCCATGCATTTTAGTGGGAGCTTATTAACTTTTTTTATGCCTTCATCCCGAATGAAAGTGTAGGACAAAAAGAAACATAATAAAGGACATTCGATCACTATGTTTATTCAGTTAAACTATTAACATCGATTTTACATAGTTGGATACTTGCTTTTCGTTTCGCTTAAAGTCCTTTTCTTACTAACACGATTGCTGGAATGCTTAAATTTCTTATCAACATTCTTATTTACTGCAAATAGGCCTAATACATCGAACAACTTTGTATTATATAATTGAAAATACTTTCGACAACCTGTTCCAAACCGAGGCCGAATTACTAATATGAAAATATTTAGTAATAACAGCTTTCTGTTTTAAATTTACGTGAAATTTCTTTCCGCAAAAGAGCATACAGAAGTTTATTTTTTTTTGGCATATTATTTATATTTGATGTATGCCAGACAGGATTCTCCCGTGTTTTACTGTTTCTGGAAAAGCTCATCTTACACCACATGACACACGTGCTGTGATTTATGTATTAATTAATGCTTAAATTCATACGCTACTATAAGAAATAGAATCTTTTGTTTGAAACCTTTTGAGAGGTGATTGAAGTTCTAGCCTTTTACTTGTCGTATCATGGTTTTCTGTATATTTTGTAAGACGTTGGTAATCTGTTTCTTCGTTTAGTTTTCAATACACAAACAAAAAATGTTGACTTTTTTCTTGTCAGTTTGAAATGCTGTGGTACAATTCAGAAAATAAAAGCATATTGTAGAAGTAAAGATAAGTCAGCCCAAATAAAACAAGAGCGCGCTCGTCTATTCTCAGTGCTTGATAGTATAATATAAGCTATGAGTAAAATTTTAACATTACAATAAGCATATTCTAAGTCGAAAAGGGGCTATAATTCAGTCCAAATGCTTGATAGAGTTGTCTGCTCCTGTTTACAGACTGGGGTCATGATGGTAAACAAGTATGCAAAATATGAAAAGCAATAACGCTAACGCTCACGCTAACGCCGACGCCGGGGTGAGTAGGATAGCTCCCCTATTCTTCGAATAGTCGAGCTAAAAATCACCTAAACTTATGTAACGCAGCAGCTCAATTCCACTTTCTTATTATGACATGCTATTATTATATATCTACTTATCATTCCTTTTATTGTACATTAGTCAATAGGTTAAGGTATATGATGTAAAAATCGAATAATTTAACATTCGATATAACCTATTGATATTTTGTTTATATTTTGGGGAAAATTGAATGTTTAAGTACTCTTTCATGTGTTCATATAAACAACCAATATGCAGCAACATTTTCAATGCAGTTATTACGATAAAAACATGGTGTATAGGTTACTTTTGGTATTATTCAACAGTAAGAAACGTAAGTGCAAATAAGTAGAACATTATCCAACTAAACATCGAGTTTTTTTTTTACTGCTGTCTTGTATCAAAGTGATGCAATGGTCAAAACTATGTCAAAATCCCGGGAAAAGTGTAGTTTAAGTAAATAAAAACCCCAAAACTAAGTCAAATCCCGGGAAAAGTGTAGTTTAAGTAAGTAAAAACCCCAAAACGGTCACTAACGGAATCAGACTCACCGTAATGCGTTGCAACTGTATCCACCGCCTCTGCGTTTGAATCATTTTTGGTTGATTTGTTCATATTCCTGCACTGACAATCATTCGGCGATTACGAGGAAATAGTTGTTGTTTGATAGTGTCATACTTAGCTAAAATGCAAACGTAATCAGGGGTAGTTCAGTAATCGAAATTCTACATAAAACGACAGTCCCTCATCAAACTGTATACAATATTGCGCTGAACAAGTGTTTGTGACTGGAAGAGTACATATGTGGGTTCCTGTCTCACTTGTTGTTTCCAGCTAAAGGTGAAAAAATAAACTTACCGATTACATTCACCCGGCCATATATATCTACCGTTTCTGCGGGGAATCCTCCACCACCTCGACGTTAGAACCACTGCATCTGCGAAAGCTGTGGCCAGTGTGATGTGTTCATTTATTTCCAGCCCCGCTGTTTTTATTGGTTGAAGAATTATTAATGTGCAACTTTTATTGGTTCTTTAGGTAGGTCAAAAGTTGGCCGAAAAAAAAACAACTATATCTTCAAAAGTCACATTTCAAGCTATAGAGAGAGTGTCGTAGGGTAAAATACTCAAATACTTACGAATGGTCCAAGGGAAATAAATCATGACCTCCTATATTTATCTTCCCAATATTTTGGCATGTGCCTTATTTTAACCAATCACGATCTGGTCACTTCAAAGGTCAATCTTTTGAAACATATATATTTTCATACTCTGCAAAATAAGTCACATGCCAAAATATTGGGAAGATTAATATAGGAGGTCATGATTTATTTCCCTTGGACCATTCATAAATATTGGGAGTATTTTACCCTACGACAAGAGCTATGGTATATTTTACGATATCAACAATCAACTTTCAAAACTAAAAAGGAAGATATCTAATCAATTAAATAATTCTCCCACCGTGTTAAACTTCAAAAAGATATTTTCCATGTCGACTCAAGCGCTATAAGGACATACTTTTTGGTTCATTTAAATAGAATAACAATACATGGAAAAATCTGAAAACCCCATAATTAACAAAACATGGTAATTGATTTGTTATAAACGAACATTATAAACGTACAACCACTGTTATCGGAATATAACATAACTGAATAAAATCAAATTACGTATGTACTGTGTTTTATCTATTATAGTTATGTTGACTGATAGTAACAATGGGCATGTTCTAATCTCTGGCCTGGCCTGGCCTGGCCTGGCCTGGCCCGATGAGCCCAATTTCCGACTGAGCCGGGCCAGGCCAGGCCAGGCCAGGCCATAGATTTCAATTTCGTGAAAGTGATTTCTATAGCAACTTTAAAATCTGACTTTTGGAATAAGTTTGGATATTTCAGACATTGTATAAATACATTTTGAACTCCCACTCTGTAAAATTATACACCTGGGAATAAGCCTGTAGCTAACAAAACTATTATGTCTAATCTAAAGGTGATGCCTGATTAATTGTTATGACTATTATCAGGGGATCTCCACCTCAATTGACCCTTGACTGGTGGTTTGGTTTTCCCCAAATTGAATAACCTAACTAATTTTATTATTTTGTCTATTGAGGATTATTTAGTACTGTCCGAAATTATTGAACTAGCACTCAAGAATATATTTTGTATACTTCTGTAAAAAAATTGTGCCCAAACATAAATAAAAATATAAATATTGAAAATCAAATAAAATATAAACATTTCTTTACTGCCAGGTCGTACATGCAGATAAAGTTGTGCTGATAAACGTTCAGCTACCAATCTCGGGACTGTAAGTTCGAAACACCTGTTTGATCATTTTCATTATCATTTTTTTTTTAATTTCCTCTGTAAACTTAGAATGCAGGAAAATTACCACTTATCGTGATTTATTGTTCATTTATTGAAAGAAATACACAAGTATTTGACATTATTCTACATACAAGTTATTACCATAAAATGTTGTAAGAATAAAACCAGTATCAATAAAATGACATTATATTGATTTAATGAAAACAATCTGAATTGAAATCGAACCCACGGTAACATGTGTGAAAGTCGGAGAACTTATCACTACGCCACTGTGCCATTGGTAAACTTTGCATGTTATTTGGTCAATTTCGGTTACAAAAATGATGTAAAATAAAGAGTGGCACCTGTCAATACTAACGGACAACAACTTTCAATTTCTAAAATAATGCTACCTCCGTTCTAGAACCTGGGATAGTATGGTGCGGGGAAGCGATATATAAATTTTGTAGTTTAGGTTATACACATACTGAATATTTTTGTAAGATTGTTTTTATATTGCTCTAAGTATGTGGAAAAAAATCATACAAAGTCTTGTGAAACAGGCTCAAGAGCATCTTTTAGCATGAAATATATCACTTAGAAATAACATAAACACAATGCACCATTATTTTTTTGTGCAAGAAAAATATCAATAATCTAAAATGCCACACCCTGACAATGAGTTAGAGGTCCCACAATTAATGAATATTATTTTCATTACTTTTCCGTAGATTGAACATCAGCTTAACTAAACCAAACACATTAAAAGTTCAACAGAACAGTTAAAAGGTCAGCTAAGGATAGTAGGGACACAACCTGTAATTACAATTCCCATAGAGATGTGTTCTCAGTACATGTAAATATTCAATTATATTGCAGCAGGTAAACTAATCAATGAAATTAGCCATTAGTTTTTAAAACCAAGTGTTAAAGTTGACTTTAAATAATTTAATTACAGAAAAAATGGGTAGTTATCATTTAGTTACACCATTTTCTTCAGTGCAAATCTGTATTTCAAATAAGATGAATGACGACTAATTAATGATTCTCCAGAGGACTGGTTGACATGCAGCAAGTAAACAATGCAGGTTAATACTGCCTGCTATTGTAATTGTATATTTAGATTTTATGCCATTCATTTGTCTATGTATAATAAAATCTGGCCTGGCCTGGCCTGGCCTGGCCCGGCCCAGTACAAAATAGAGCTCATCGGGCCAGGCCAGGCCAGGCCAGGCCGGGCCAGGCCAGGCCAGAGATTAGAACATGCCGTAACAATGTGTATTCTTTGACTGAACGGGCAGGTTGCCGGTGTAATGAAGTATTTCGACCCCCATAGAATAATGACCCCCCGGTCATTATTCTATAGAAAAAGTGACCCCCCGGTCATAGTATTATGACCTCCAGATCATAGTACTATGACTCCCCCACGTGAAGTAAACTGAACCTCACGAAGAATATTGACTCCCATAAAAAAACGACCCCCGGTCATTTGGTCAAATTTAGTGATAACTCATGTATCTAAGGCCTAATTGTTGCATTTTATGCCCCCACTCGGGGGAGGGTGGCATATAGATTTGCCCTGTCCGTCCGTCCGTCCGTCCGTTTGACCATTAGCCCCAGATACCATCACTTGACACAGAAATCAGAGCATTCCGCAACGGGAAAAGGGATTCTATTTCTAGACGCTGTATCTTGGTGTATACATTTTTTTCAGGAAAATAACAATTCACAATACGTTCACAAAACACACCATTATCAATAATCCCTGCAAACTTCGGTATGAAGTAATTCTTCAGAAGAAAACTGCACAAGAAACTGCTGGCAGGCATGTTCTATTCTCTGGCCTGGCCTGGCCTGGCCTGGCCCGATGAGCCCAATTTTCGACTGGGCCGGGCCAGGTCAGGCCAGGCCAGGCCAGGCCAGATTTTATTGTACATAGAGAAATGAATGCCATAAAATCTAAATATACAATTACAGTAGCAGGCAGTATTAACCTGTATTGTTTACTTGCTGCAGGTCAAACAAAATGAGAAACCAATCCTCAGGAGAATCATTAATTAGCCATCATTCATCTTATTTGAAATACAGATTTGCACTGAAGAAAATGGTGTAACTAAACGATAACTACCCATATTTTTGCTGTGATTAAATTATTTAAAGTCAACTTTAACACTTGGTTTTAAAACTAATGGCTAATTTCATTGATAAGTTTACCTGCTGCAATATAACTGAATATTTGCATGCAGTGAATGCATCTCTTTGGGAATTGTAATTACAGGTTGTGTCCCTACTATCCTTAGCTGACCTCTTAACTGTTCAGTTGAACTTTTAATGTGTGTTTGGTTTAATTAAGCTGATGTTCAATTTATGGAAGAGTAATGAAAATAATATTCATTGTGGGACCTCTAACTCATTGCCAGGGTGTTGGCATTTTAGATTGTTGATATTTTTCTTGCACAAAAAATAATGGTGCATTGTGTTTATGTTATTTCTAAGTGAAATATTTAACGCTAAAAGATGCTCTTGAGCCTGTTTCACAAAACTGTAGGATTTTTTCACATACTTAGACCAATATAAAAACAGTATTACAAAAATATTCAGTATTTGTATAACCTAAACTCCAAAATTTATTTATCGCTTCCCTGCATCACACTATCCCAGATCCTAGAACGGTGACAGCATTTTTTTATAAATTGAAAGTTGTTGTCTGTTAGTATTGACAGGTGCCACTCATTAATCTTCGCCAATATTTTCGGGCGTTTTCTTTATTTTACACCATATTTGTAACCTGAAAATATCTAAATTGACCAAAATAACATGCATAGTCTACTAATGGCACAGTGGCATAGTGATAAGTTCTCCGACTTTCACGCATGTTACCGTGGGTTCGATTTCAATTCAGATTGTTTTCATTAAATCAATATAATGTCATTTTATTGATACTGTTTTTATTCTTACAACATTTTATGGTAATAACTTGTATGTAGAAGAATGGCAAATACTTGTGTATTTCTTTCTATAGATGAACAATAAATCACGATAAGTGACAATTTTCCTGCATGCTAAGTTTACAGATGAAATTTAAAAAAAAAAGATAATGAAAATGGTCCAACAGGTGTCTCGAACTCGAGATTGGTAGCCGAACGTTTTGTCAGCACAACTATATCTGCATGTACGACCTGGCGGTAAAGAAATGTTTGTATTTTATTTGGTTTTCAATATTTGTATTTTTATTTATGTTTGGGCACCGAAAATTTATTTACGGACGCATACGGAATATTCTTCAGTGGTAGTTCAATAATTTCGGACAATACTAAATAATCCTCAATACTATTATAGACAAAATAATAATAATTAGTTAGGTTATTCAATTGGGGGAAAACCAAGCCGCCAGTCAAGAGTCCATTGAGGTGGAGATCCCCTGATAATAGTCATAACAATTAATAAGGCATCACCTTTAAATTAGACTTAATAGTTATGTTAGCTACAGGCTTATTCCCAGGTGTATAATTTTACAGAGTGGGAATTCAAAATGTATTTATATAATGTCTGAAATATCCAAACTTATTCCTCAATTAATAAGTTCCAAAAGTCAGATTTTAAAGATGTTATAGAAATCACTTTCACCTTTTACAAAATTGAAATCTATGGCCTGGCCCGGCCCAGTCGAAAAATGGGCTCATCGGGCCAGGCCAGGCCAGGCCAGGTCGGGCCAGGTCAGGCCAGAGATTAGAACATGCCCTGCTAGCATAGAACTTAGTATTAATAGAAGTTGCAATACTTAGCAGTGACAGTAAAGTACGGTAGCGGCAACAATAGAAAGTAGTAGTAGTAGTAGTAGTAGTAGTAGTAGTAGTGGCAGTTGCAGTAGCAGCAGCAGCAGCAGCAGAGGAATAAGTGACAGCAACAACAGCAGCAGGAGAAGAAGAGGTAGATGTACAAGACGTATTAGTGGAAGCAGGTATAGTAGTATCAGTAGTAGCAGTTGTAGTAGTAGTAGTAGTAGAAGTAGTAGTAGTAGTAGTAGTAGAAGAAGAAGAAGTACATGTAGTAATAGCAATAGAAGTAGCGGCGCCAGTAGTAGTAGTACAATCAAAATGTTAACTATTGGCAATGGAGGGTATTAGAGTTGTAGATCTGGTAAAATTGTCCGTTAGGTTTGGTGGGGATCACTTTTTAATAGACATTATCGTCGAGTCTTTTTAGGAGCCGGTGTTTTACACGGAAAGAGTACGTAACTTTTTTAGATAGAATAATGTCCGGGAATCGATATTGTATGAGAGTTCGAATGTAGTAATTTCGGCAGTGAGTATTTTACATGGAAGGAGCCACTTTTTCTATAGAATAATAACCGGGGTCGTTATTCTATGAGATTCGAAGGGAGTCATCTTTAGGGAGTCAGTATTTTACTTGGAGGGGTCAGTTTTTCTATAGAATAATGACCGGGGGGTCGTTATTCTATAGAGTTTTCAAAGGGAGTCAGTTTTTTATAAGGGGAGTCAATATTTTACAGGAAAGGAGTCACATTTTCTATAGAATAATGACCGGGGGGTCGTTATTCTATGGGGGTCGAAATACTTCATTACACCGGCACTATTCTCATTATTTTCCACAGCTTTTATTGTCGCCATATTCACTTGTCTTAAGTCAATAGATACACTGCATATACAAAAAGCTATACAACAAAAGAACAATACATACAAATAACTCCTATATTTTGTCTTAACGACCTGATTACGCCTTTTGGTGTTTAACTGATCGAGTCATTGATTTCATTGTCAAACACTTCGAAACCGCTTTGGTTTCGTTCATTTAAACTCTCATTTATGCAACGAAATCACTTTCTTTACAAAATCACCAATTAAATGGAATAATGAAAAACATTATGACATGACTTTGCGAAGAAGTTTTGGATTTTTAACTCTTCATAATGCTCTCTCGTCTTTCCCAGATGGAGACCGACTCGGAAATTGGCGAAACCTTTAAGCTTACACAGTCTCGCGTATCGCCGAGAAAATCTATCAACGCATTTTCGGACGAACTTCTAAACTGTCAGTTGTGCCACAGTCGGTTCAAGAACCCCAAGAGCTTGACGTGCCTACATTCGTTTTGCGAGACTTGCTTGGATATTTACATAGCTAAACTTCCGGGAGGGAAAAATCGTTTTTTTCCGTGCCCAGTTTGCCGTGAGCTGAATCCGGTTCCTAAACCTGACCAGGCGGAAAACGTGCCAGAATCTGAAAAGTGGGCTCCCGAATTGCCGGGGGAATCATTTACGATGACGTCTCGATCAAGAAGATCTTCAGTCGATGAGTTTACGGAGCGTTCGGAGCGCACGGAACGATCAATGGCCTTGACGCTTCGTAATGACAGGAAGTGTAGCCCATGTGCGGAAAATGACGAGATTGTACAAGCTTTATACTGGTGTCCCACGTGCAGAGAAGCCCTGTGTGATATGTGTACGAAAAGTCATCGAGGAATGAAAATAACCAAAAGCCACGCATTGATGGATATTGACGACCTTAAGGAAAGGCCTGTACACATGATCCGGTCACGTGAAATATGTCCCGAACATAGAGGCAAACTGCTAGACTTGTACTGCCAAGACCACCAGTGCATGGTGTGTAACACGTGCGTGGCAATCCACCACCGACGTTGTGACACCATATTAGCTATTGATAGAGTTGCTCGGACGAATCGATCTCAGAAAACGAATAAATCTCTTCAGCAAAGACTGAGGCATTGTATTAATGTTGTAGATCATGTCTTATCCATCAAAGAGCAGTCAAAGGCCAGGCTTATCACTAGGAAAGAGGGGATTCTTGACGAAGTTGCTAAACTAAAAATGTCAATAATACAACTTCTTGATGAGCTGGAAGAAAAAATGAAGGATGAAATTGACGCTGTCTGTCGTGATTATGAGGACATTCTGCAAGGAAAGATTGACCGCAGCAAGGGACTCCGAGATTCTATCCAGAGTGCTCTTTCAACAATACAGAGCACATTAGATGCCGGGACAGATTACCAGCAAGTTCTAGCAACTCAGACATTAAAAGAGGAAGTCGAAAAGTACGAACATATGGCCGATAACGAGAGAATCGACTACAAGGATGTTGATTTGATGTTCACAGCTGACGAGAATCTAGTGAGAATGGCGAAAATGGTGGATCGGATGGGATATGTAGAAATCTCCGAGAAACGGGAAATGTCAAAACCATTCAGACACTGTTCTGCGCAGAAAAATGGAATCATCAATGGCAAAGTCAAAGGAGACAGGAATGGCTGCATCTTTAATTCGGTTGATATTTCTGATACAGGCGAAATTATCCTGTCTGATTTCAACAACTGTTGCGTGAAGCTGTTTGACGCATTCGGAATGTTTCGGTCGTCGTCGAAACTAAATTCACCTCCACGTGGAGTCAGCATGCTGCCAGACAGAATGGCTGCCGTAGCCCTTCCGGAAGAATGCGTGATAAAGCTCATGTCAGTAGAGGGAAAGTTTTTGTCAAATGTTCGCGAATTGCACACCTCTTTCAAGGCTTATAGAATAAGTAATTATCGTGGGAAATTAGTCGGTATACTATACTCGAAGGCCTGCAGAAGTTTATCTATAATAGAAAGGAATGGTCGCGTAGAAAAGACCATGACGCGCAAACGCGACTACAAGGGACTAGGAGGCGTAGCTTACGATCCTGTGAAAAATTACATTTACATGTCAGATCGTGATGCAATTTCTTGCTATAATGGAGCTGGAAAGCAGGTTTTTCGAAATACATACAGAAGGACGGATCTCCGTGGAATGGCGCTTGACTGCCAAGGAAATATATACGTCTGTTCACACGACTCGGGGCAAGTACTCCAAATATCTCCTGATGGAACGTTGATAAAGTCGATTTTGGTTCCCATATCACCGCAAGATGTCGCAATAGAACCAATGGGGAACAAAATGGTGGTCGTCGGTCTTGGAGAAGTAGTGCACGTGTACAATCTCGTCTGAATTTGCTTACTAGCAAATCGTTGCAGACATTTTTTCATTTTTATATATAAGAAACTGCATTATATCATGAAATGATGAACAGTCAAAAAGAGAAATAAGGAGTAAATGCCTGTATTACATAATTTGTAAATCCATGCAGCGTTAAAGGTTAGATCATTAATCATGTAAAGTATGTTGCTTGCAGTGAACGTAGCGCCCTCAGTTATTAAATTTGCAAATTAATGCACCGCATGCATGCGGAAGAGTTGAAACTTTGTCATATTTGAGAACAGCGTACCAGCATGATAAGACAGTATGATACGATTTCATGTGATTATAGTATGGTAATCAAAATTTAGAAGTATATCATCTACTTGATATGACTTTATTTCCGTTTTCATTTATTTTCATTTAAATATACCTACAAACATGTATTATCTGTATATCATGTTCAGTGCATTATTTGACGTATTCATTTACCATCAAGTTATGGCGGACCTGTTTGCTGTTTGGATAGTGTGCTCCCCACATACATGTATGTACATTGTTATAGTCTATCTTAGTTGAAACAGTCAGTTCAGGAGTTCTACTTCATCAACGTTTTAAGTACCATAGTTCATACTGCATGCCATAATTTCTTTTTTGATCAATGTTATATTGTTGAAAATGTACAGACGTTTATGCAGCTGTAAGGATTATCTTTATGCAAAATTTTGTGAAAAACTCTTCTCCTGTGAATTGGCTCCAATGTTACTCAACTGAATTTTGAGATCTGTCTCAGAAAGAAATCGTGTCATTGGTCAATTTCTAATTTGAGCAACAGCCAATCTGCTGTTTTGGATTTCTGCACCCTGGGCCCTTGTAGATATTCCTCATAAATATCACTTAGCAAACATATTCGTCATTGCCGACGTTTGCACATATGTTCCCTATGTATGTCTGAAATATGAAGTTTGACATTTGTTAATTCGTCCGCAACAGATTTTTTGTTACGTAAATACATGTTTTACAGTGCATCTTTCAGCGTTTTGATACCAGTTTAGATGTTATAACGCTACACACATTGTTGTTGAATAATGTAATATTTCAACGCCGCTTCTGTTTAGATTGTTCAAATTGTTCTCATACAAATATTTACGCTGGATATAGACACCTGTTTGCAAACGTTGACTCCACAAGCTGGCACCAAATAGCTATCATACCAAAAGTTTGTTCATATACAACTGACTTTGTATTTGTTTTTGTATATTGTTTATAAATCATTATAAGAATATATGTGTTTGTTTATTACCTAAATTTTGTGACGCTTAACCTGTCATTTGCTATATTTGCTATAGTATCTTAAAATAACTTGAAATTAACCCACCTTTAGAACAAAGTGTTGTTAATATCATAATGTCAATAGTGTAGATATAACTTTATTCATATTACTACCCCAAGCCACGAAATACATATACAAGTTGTTAGAAAACTAGTAAGAAAACAGACTGAGGTGTTCATATTGTTTTTGTTTTTATTTTTTACTGGAAGTGGTTAAATATCAAACAAATATCAAATTTTGTTTTGAGACAGGGCACAACATTTTCGTTTTACACTAGTTTGTAAATTGTAGACATTTTAGCTTTATTTTTGTGACTTTTCAAAATGGGATTAATTAATTTACCCGACGGCATGGTTTGATTTTGTTGAAAGCTTGACATTTCATAAACACCATATTGTTCTGATTGTACACTCAACTTCAAAGAAGTATTTAAGATATTGACAAAATAACATAATCACGGGTTAGCTGTTTTGTTTAGTATATTTTCTTTCCGCGAAACATCTATGAAATTGTTCACATATATGAACGTTCAAGATGCTTTAAAGGACAAGGAAAGCCTGACAATAAGTTAATTTCATATGAAAGCCATCGTCAAGCCTTTCATAACGCTGCAAGAATTTTCAAATTCGGACCACTATTGAAAATGATATGGCAGTTTGAAATTTAAGAACATTTCTTTCATTATATCTGGAAAAAATAGAGAAATTATTTTACAGAAATAAGTCAATACATGTTTTAAAAATATGTGTCTAAAAATTTAATAAATCCGCCATTTTGTTTTTTGTTGCTATGGAAACAAAATGGCCGCCATTTATAATCAAATATTTAAATGCTCATAACTTTCTTATTTTTAAGTTTATTTTGAAAATGCTTTCACTTCTTTAAATGATTGAAAAAATCCCAGTTAAATGGATTAACATCAAAACTCAATTCCTTTCCCTTTAATTAAGGTCAGTGTAAAAATGAAATATGGAAAAAAATCAACAATATTTGTGGGACAATGTAGTTTTCCTATAAAAAAGATCCCTTTTGTGTCTTTATGGTAATGATTCGAGACCTCGTCAAAACTAAAAACGTTCCTCCACTTTGATTGCTTAGTCAGTCCGCTTTTGATAAAAATGATGTATATAATTCTATGCTTCATTAAGACAAAGCATTATTTAATACGTACATAATGAAAGAAAACTCTTAATCGATACAATCTTCAAATAAGTATAACTGTGCCAAATTCGACGCGGATTCTTTTTAGCTTACCTGTCACGTAGTGACAAGGTGAGCTTTTGTGATCGCCCTTCGTCCGTCCGTCCGTCCACAATATCTTGTGAACACGATAGAGACCATATCTTGCAAGCAATTTTGATCAAACTTGTACAAAACTTGTATTGGCACGATATCTCGGTTCCTTTCGAAAACTGGCCAGATCTCATCATGGGTTCTAGAGTTATTGCCCCTTAAAGGGCCAGAATTTGCTATTTTGTGTGTCAACAATTTCTTGTCTGCACGATAGTGGTTTCATTTATGATTTTATTTTAACCAAACTTGCACACAACTTGTATCACCATGAGATCTTGGTTCCTTTCTTGCACTGGTCAGATCCCGTTATGAGTTCCAGAGTTATGGCCCCTGGAAGGGCCAAAATTAGCTATTTTGACCTTGTCTGCACAATAGCAGCTTCATTTATGATTTGAATTTAATCAAACTTGCACAAAACTTGTGTCACCATAAGACCTCGGTTCTTTTTTTGAACCAGCCAGATCCCATTATGGGTTCTAGAGTTATGGCCCCTGAAAGGGCCAAAATCAGCTATTTTGACCTTGTCTGCACAATAGCAGCTTCATTTATGATTTGATTTTAACCAAACTTGCACACAACTTGTATCACCATAAGATCTCGATTCCTTTTTATACGCTCGAAGGGACGTATTATGTTATCGCCTCGGCGTCCGTCTGTCTGTCTGTCTGTTGGTTAGCAATTTCCCTTCCGCTCTGTAACTCTTGAACCCCTTGAAGGATTTCAAAGAAACTTGACACAAATGTTCACCCTATCGAAACGACGTGTAGAGCGCATGTTTCGGATGGCTCACTTCAAGGTCAAGGTCACACTTAGGGGTCAAAGGTCATATGACATTGTTTTGTGTGTATATTGCTCTGCATTTGCGTTACATTGCAGTGCTTTTATTTTTATTTGGCAGATCCTTCATTTGTTCACTTACAATATTTTTTGTTTAATTACTTCCCTTTTATGTTACTATAAATAGCTTATTTAGTAACTTTTTTTATTATTGGCCGTAGGGAAAAACCGAGACCACTTTTCTGTGGTACAACATGGATGGTACCTCCAAGTCTTAGGTATATTTTGACATATCTGTACCTTGTTCTTTTTGGTTAATTTCTTCCCTTTGTTGTTCCTGTCCTTTGGATTTAGATATTTTTTCTGAGTACTTAGATTAATTTTTAATTTCTTCCTTCTGTTGTTCCTGTCCTTTGGGCTTAATCAGTCAAAATTTTGCTCCTGTCCTCTGATATAATCCTTCGGGCATGAAACTACTGGCCTGATTTGAAAATAATTTTATTTGAAGTAACTTTAAGAAAATTTCAACTATATTTTCTCATAATTCTTTTGATTGATCTTGAGTATGATTTTTTTTACCTTCTTGTCCTTAAGTGTAATGATAACAGGTGAGCGATATAGGGCCATTATGGCCCTCTTGTTAAAACATACATAGATAGATTGTAAATTGCATAGTACAAACAGACTTGGTTTGTCTCACAATTATGGTGTTCAGAGATTGTGATGGTGAAGCGTGCAGTTATTTCGCAGTTACGCCATCGTGATCTTACGCTTCGCTGTCGTGGTCTCGCGCTTCGCGTTTCATAAACATATTTCGCAATTTTTGCGCTCTCGCGCTTCGCGTATCGCCCTCGAATGATTGCTATTGCGTAATCATGATAGTGGCATCGTGTAATCTTGGTAAATTACCGCTTTAAAGCTGGTCCTGGTCTTGGTGTCATCTAGCTGATAGTGAAATCTTGATATGAACTGTTTCGCGATAAAACTCAATACAGTGCGCATCAAAATGATAATAACAACAAAGAACCGATCACAGGCATGAAAAAAATAACAACAACAAGCAACTACAAACATTAAAATTTCCTGCCGTTGTGAAAAAAAAATGTAATATGTTATCCTGAGTAATTCTATTTTTGTGCAAAATGCGTAAGGGCACTGTTACCTTGCTTAATTAAATGTTACGTTAATGTAAGGCGTGGCTGAGCTTTAGCATCTTGTCTACTTCCAGCATGTCATTTACTGTCGCTTTATAGTCAATATTTTTTTTTATTATTTTCCATTTAAATTTTACTTTATCCAATGTAATCTACGCGAAGGATCCAACAACGCAGATTTAATATGGGATCATTTTTTTTGCTGAATACAGCAATTAAACTTTATAGCTATTGTCGTTTAGGAAATTGCAATTAAACTTAGATTGCATCTTTACAATCAAACGAAATAAGCTGTAACTATGTTACAATTTGACATTTTAGAGGATGATATTTCGCATTTAGCTATATTGTAGACAGGTGACTCACCATGCTGTTCAAGGTTTTGTTACAATTTATAATAAAATAGCCGCTACAGATATGCGTAATTTCTACGCTGCAACCAGTATGTTTCCATACGTTTATTTCTATACTAATCTTTATACAAAGGATAAATGCTGTTAGCTTTGACGAACTTATCATCAATGGTTTCAAAACCTTATTACATCCGCAAAACGAAATCAGAATCACTAGAAGTGACGAACAGTGATCTCGGATCACAAAGATAGGATGACTGTGTAAGGTTTCCCTTAAGTAAAATCAGCTTTGAAAGAATCGCAATATCAGACATGTTTGTTTCGTGCTATTTTATCATGTAAATTAACAGTCATGCCGAATCTCTATATAAAAGATATTACATATATCATAAGTTTCTTGTTTTGTTGCCAGGTTTATCCTTACACCAGGACACGAGTCATTCAGATTTTCATATCCCCCCACCCACATACATACATTGTATCTATTTTAGGGAGCTTATCCTTGTTAACGTCCTCCCATGTTTCTTCTCATAGTTACAGTATAAAATGAATTAATGTTTGTTTTAGAGTGACAGGAGTATGTTGATCCTAATTCTAATACTATTAGATATTCACGTGCTTTTACTGCACGAGCTTACTACGCTGCACGTTTTATTGCACATTTTATTGCATTTGACCGTGTGTTTGTGCATTTTGTCACAAAGCAGCAGTCACCAAGACGAAAACGGCAGCAGTATTTTGGATTGTTGGTTCAGTGTCATATGAAAGGTGAGTCATTGATGGCGCCGAGCACAATTTTGCGCATGTTCATGCTGCTGAAATTGAACTATTTATATCCTTTTATGTAAGAGATCTCAGTAAATACTCAAATGATAACTATGTCTCAAGTCATTTACATGTATCTGTAAGGAAATGTTAAAGAAAATGTCACATTAACTTAGTTACATACTTCATTGCATTTTCGTACATTATAATCAAATTCCCTCTCCGCTGTATGTGTTAGAAATTACTTTTTTTTTATTTTAGAGTGAGCACGGTTTTAAACAAGTGATCAGCAAAAGTTTTGTCATAAAACATTCATGAACGGTATACATGTATGTGGCATGTTAGCGTAAACTGTGTTTTCAACAACATTAGTTTAACCACTTTGTGTTACATGGCTTTTTCAACGTTACATTCGGCATATCACTTTATCATTCAATTATTGAAATAATTGTCTCATGTACATGCTTAACTTCTGTTTGTTCCAAATCGCAGTTACATGTACACAATGCTAAAGGTTTCCAGGGTTGGTAGTATGTGGTCTTCTCGTTTTAAGAAGTCTATAATAGTGTGGATGTGTATTCCCTGTGAAAAAATCTGACCTATGAAATTGTTTGAAGACTCATTTTGTGGAAAAGTATATCATTTTGAATGACAAATTCAAAGTATTAATGATATTCTGAAAATTTAAAACGTTTCTTTTACCACTCTGCAGATCTTTAGATTTTTGTATAATATAAATGGTACTGTAAATGTCATATAATTAAAGAGTAATTATGGAAAAGGTGGATCCAACAGTAATGCCTAATTGTAGGCTACGGCCAGAATAGACCCGTTATATTACTAGAAATAATTTCAGAACCCTAAACTAATTCCAACATAAAGTTTTCTTGATGATTTACAGTTTTTAGTTACTTATGCATTCCAGGAAAAAGTTCTCAAAAGAAAATCCTAACCAAAGTCTGAAAATTTGGTGATATCTAAGGCCAGCTTACTTTAGATTTTAACTAAAGTACTGCAAATTTATCAAAAATAAAATTAAACGAAAATGCAATGAAAAATGCAGCAGCTCAAGAAGCACTTTATAAGTAATTGCTGTAGCTGTTTATGAATTTCGAGTAATACTGGTGTTATCAAGTACTCCACATATCTGCAGTAATATTGTCAATACATCTTTATTTTACAAATCCGCTTTGAGATACACATGTTTGGTGACCAACCATTTTAACTTTAATGTCGACGAGTTTGTTTTAGGAATATGTACATGTATGTATAAATCTGGTTAGAAATTCTATGTTCTGAATTTTGACGGCCCGGCGCTTTTTGACAAAGATGGTAAAATACAATATCTTTTTTTCTGATACGAAAAGCAAACATTTATGCTATGAATATACCAGAAATACAACAATACAGCATATGGTACACGTTAACGGCCACAATACGTATTAGACGTTACTTCAGAATTCCAGATGCAATATCTCAAAAATGTGACATTATATTTTAAGCGCTTTTTTCTCTGTTTCATTTCCTTACATACTATTTATTCCACAGCAAAAAAATATCCTGAAATTAGTTCAACCAAAGCCTATAACTAGCCTCCATGTTGAAACTAATGTACTGTTTTCGAAATCATCAAGAGTTCCGCATATTTTCTTCGTATGTCACGTTCGCAGGTTCTTGTAAGTCAAAATTAGTGAACTTTTCGTTTCCTCGTAGTAAAAAGACCGCATGCCTAAAGCTGTCAGCACAAACAGGAAACAATATTTTCTATTTATTTGTAAGGCACGTTCACGATACAATTCCAATTAGTATTGTTCAAGCCCATATTTTACCACTTACTAACGGAACTCACTCTTCATATATACTCAAGGAATCATTGAAAACATCCGGACACAGCGAAGGATTGTTACCAATATTCCACTATCCTTTCTTCCCACACAGAATATTAAGCATTAAAGTTCATTCATAAATTCTGACAAACAATAAAACAGTAGTAAACATTTCAGCACTGACACTTCCTTTCTTAAAGTAGTATATTGTTATAAAAGAAAATGCACACTTAAATGCGCGTTTAAATTAATGGTGTCTCATACGTAAAGCTCCTGCAAACATAATTTTGTGAATTGTCTCGTCTAAAGGATCAGTCTTGCATTTACAAATGCATTTACAAATGCTGAAGGCTTACAGACTGCATTTTAAATGAAACAAACAATAAATGTACCCGGCGGTATATGTTTTCTTATACCGAATCTGATTACAGTTTACTTGCAAGTGTTCGAAGAAGCAAAGTAAATGGCATATTTTAACTCGACCAAACACATTTGTACCGCACTGAAGTCCAGAAACTTGACTTGGTTGCTGTGGTAACAGCTTTGACAATACTTAATTTCCGGTTGTTTCTATCTATTATGCCAGAGGACAATCGTGTTGCTTTCTGTCTTTAATAATTATCTGAAGTTGAAACATTCAATTACTCTCAATATAACCCCAAGCATTTAGGTTGAACAGACAAATCGGACTAGTCTTTGACACATTGCCTGCAGCTGTACTAGCTTATAGAATCAATTTAACGCCCTCTCTACAACACGAAGACGAAATGAAATAAACACTAGTTGCAAATTAGACCCGAAATTGATTAAGAACTTAATGAAGCTCGGATCCTATTACAGTACTTCGCACATACTTGTGGTATTCACAACGGAAACCAGCACTTTTTTCAGGCTGTGGCTTTTATAGACGTACGTAGTGGATATGTTGATAAACAGTTACTGAAATATCGAGTTTAACTTCGATGTTTTCATTTTGGTTTAGATCTACTTTAAAGAAGAAACTATTACACTTTTGCCCCGTCATTGAAATTGGTTTGACTGAGTATGTCACATAACCAGTTTTAGAAGGAGTTTTGTTTTTGTTGAGTTTTAACTTTTAAGAGGGGCCAATGACAAAGCTTTTCGAGTTAGAGGGTAAACAATGTTACCATCTTAGCAACGTTTACTTTTGAAATACATAGTAAATTCAGGGACTGTTTACTTATTAACCTGTTTTATGCTATCAAAATGATTATTAGTGTTGCATACATTTATATTAAGGATAAATAGATTATTCTTTTAGAAAAGAAAAATTTACAAGTCGTTAAATTTTGATGATTGAAACACCTTTATTGAAACAGTATAACAAAGCATCGACTATTTTTTTAACAGTCATACCCTAAGTAGCTATTTATTTATTAGGTGCGTTAAACTTTATCATACTTTAAGAAAAAATAGTTTTGTATCAAACTTTCTACGAAGTCAAAGAATGCCATCATATCATTTTGTCCATTTTACAACTTTAAATACAGTATTAAAACCTCACAACAATAATAGCTGAAAGACAGTTATTGTCGTGAATTTCCTTGTTAAATACATTTGCATAATTTTTTTCTGATATGTATGCAAATATTGATGAACAGTTAATATTTTCACAAGTTTTACAATACCATTTTTATCAATATTTTGTTGTAGCTAGGACTTTTTATACCACTGCATGTGTCAATGAGTCAAGAGTGAATTTCCAGCTTTTTGATAGTGGATGAAGACCCCAGGTGCCCCTCTGATAGTAGATGAAGACCTCAGGTACCCATTTGATAGTAAATGAAGACCCCAGGTACCCATTTGATACTGGATGAAGACCTCAGGTGCCCCTCTGATAGCAGATGAAGACCCCAGGTGCCCCTCTCAGGTACCCATTTGATAGTAAATGAAGACCCCAGGTACCCATTTGATACTGGATGAAGACCCCAGGCGCCCCTCTGATAGTAGATGAAGACCCCAGGTGCCCCTCTGAAAGTATATGAAGACCCCAGGTACACATTTGATAGTAGATGAAGACCCCAGGTGCCCCTGTGATAGTGGATGAAGACCCCAGGTACCCCTCTGATAGTAGATGAAGACCCCAGGTGCCCTTCTGATAGCAGATGAAGACCCCTGGTGCCCCTCTGATAGTAGATAAAGACTCCAAGTGCCCCTCTGATAGTGGATGAAGACCCCAGGAGCCCCTCTGATAGTGGATGAAGACTCCAGGTACCCCTCTGATAGTAGATGAAGACCCCAGGTGCCTCTCCGATAGCGGATGAGACCCCAGGAGCCTCTATGATAGTGGATGAAGACCCAGGTGCCTCTCTGATAGTGGATGAAGACTCCAGGTGCCCCTCTGATAGTGGATGAAGACTCCAGGTGCCTCTCTGATAGTGGATGAAGACTCCAGGTGCCTCTCTGATAGTGGATGAAGACTCCAGGTGCCCTATTGATAGTGGATGAAGACTCCAGGTGCCCCCGTGATAGTGGATGAAGACTCCAGGTGCCTCTCTGATAGTGGATGAAGACTCCAGGTGCCCCATTGATAGTGGATGAAGACTCCAGGTGCCCCCGTGATAGTGGATGAAGACTCCAGGTGCCCCTCTGATAGTGGATGAAGACCCAGGTGCCTCTCTGATAGTGGATGAAGACTCCAGGTGCCCCTCTGATAGTGGATGAAGACTCCAGGTGCCCCATTGATAGTAGATGAAGACTCCAGGTGCCCCCGTGATAGTGGATGAAGACCCCAGGTGCCCCTCTGATAGTAGATGAAGACCCCAGGTACCCATCTGATAGTGGATGAAGACCCCAGGTACCCCTCTGATAGCAGATGAAGACCCCAGGTACCCATCTGATAGTAGATGAAGACCCCAGGTGCCCTTCTAATAGCAGATGAAGATCCCAGGTGCCCATCTGATAGTAGATGAAGACCTCAGGTACCCCTCTGATTGTAGATGAAGACCCCAGGTACCCCTCTGATAGTAGATGAAGACCCCAGGTGCCCCTCTGATAGTAGATGAAGACCCCAGGTACCCCTCTGATAGTAGATGAAGACCCCAGTTACCCCTCTGATAGTGGATGAAGACCCCAGGTGCCCCTGTGATAGCGGATGAAGGCCCCAGGTACCCTTCTGATAGTGGATGAAGACCCCAGGTACCCCTGTGATAGTGGATGAAGAACCCAGGTACCCCTTTGATAGCGGATGAAGACCCAGGTACCCCTCTGATAGTAGATGAAGACCCCAGGTGCCCCTCAGATAGTGGATGAAGACCCCCGGTACCCCTCTGATAGTAGATGAAGACCCCAGGTGCCCCTGTGATAGTGGATGAAGACCCCAGGTGCCCGTCTGATAGTAGATGAAGACCCCAGGTGCCCCTCTGATAGTAGATGAAGACCCCAGGTACCCCTCTGATAGTAGATGAAGACCCCAGGTGCCCCTCTGATAGTAGATTAAGACCCCATGTGCCCCTCTGATAGTGGATGAAGACTCCAGGTGCCCCTCTGATAGTGGATAAAGACCCCAGGTACCCATCTGATGTGGATAAAGACCCAAGGTTCCTATCTGATAGTAGATGAAGACCCCAGGTACCCATTTGACAGAGGATGAAGACTCCAGGTGCCCCTCTGATAGTGGATGAAGACCCCAGGTGCCCCTCTGATAGTAGATGAAGACCCCAGGTACCCATCTGATAGTGGAAGAAGACCCCAGGTACCCCTCTGATAGTAGATGAAGACCCCAGGTACCCATCTGATAGTAGATGAAGACCCCAGGTGCCCCTGTGATAGTAGATGAAGACCCCAGGTACCCTCTGATAGCAGATGAAGACCCCAGGTACCCCTCTGATAGTGGATGAAGACCCCAGGTACCCCTCCGATAGTAGATGAAGACCCCAGGTACCCCTCTGATAGTAGATGAAGACCCCAGGTGCCCCTCGGATAGTAGATGAAGACCCCAGGTGCCCCTCTGATAGTAGGAAAAGATCCTAGATGCCCAGAAGACCTCAGGTACCCTTCTGATAGTAGATGAAGACCCCAGGTGCCCCTCTGATAGTAGATGAAGACCCCAGGTACCCCTCTGATAGTAGAGGAAGACCCCAGGTACCCCTCTGATAGTAGAGGAAGACCCCAGGTACCCCTCTGATAGTAGATGAAGACTCCAGGTGCCCCTGTGATAGTAGATGAAGACCCCAGGTACCCCTCTGATAGTAGATGAAGACTCCAGGTGCCCCTGTGATAGTAGATGAAGACCCCCGGTACCCCTCTGATAGTGGATGAAGACCCCCGGTACCCCTGTGATAGTAGATGAAGACTCCAGGTGCCCCTGTGATAGTGGATGAAGACCCCAGGTACCCCTCTGATAGTAGATGAAGACCCCAGGTACCCCTGTGATAGTAGATGAAGACCCCAGGTACCCCTCTGATAGTGGATGAAGACCCCAGGTACCCATGTGATAGTAGATGAAGACCCCAGGTGCCCCTCTGATTGTGGATGAAGACCCCAGGTACCCCTGTGATAGTGGATGAAGTCCCCAGGTACCCCTCTGATAGTAGATGAAGACCCCAGGTGCCCCTCTGATAATAGATGAAGACCCCAGGTACCCCTCTGATAGTAGATGAAGACCCCAGGTGCCCCTCTGATAGTAGATGAAGAGCCCAGGTACCCCTCTGAAAGTATATGAAGACCCCAGGTACACATTTGATAGTGGATGAAGACTCCAGGTGCCCCCGTGATAGTGGATGAAGACTCCAGGTGCCTCTCTGATAGTGGATGAAGACTCCAGGTGCCCCATTGATAGTGGATGAAGACTCCAGGTGCCCCCGTGATAGTGGATGAAGACTCCAGGTGCCCCTCTGATAGTGGATGAAGACCCAGGTGCCTCTCTGATAGTGGATGAAGACTCCAGGTGCCCCTCTGATAGTGGATGAAGACTCCAGGTGCCCCATTGATAGTAGATGAAGACTCAAGGTGCCCCCGTGATAGTGGATGAAGACCCCAGGTGCCCCTCTGATAGTAGATTAAGACCCCAGGTACCCATCTGATAGTGGATGAAGACCCCAGGTACCCCTCTGATAGCAGATGAAGACCCCAGGTACCCATCTGATAGTAGATGAAGACCCCAGGTGCCCTTCTAATAGCAGATGAAGATCCCAGGTACCCATCTGATAGTAGATGAAGACCTCAGGTACCCCTCTGATTGTAGATGAAGACCCCAGGTTCCCCTCTGATAGTAGATGAAGACCCCAGGTGCCCCTCTGATAGTAGATGAAGACCCCAGGTACCCCTCTGATAGTAGATGAAGACCCCAGTTACCCCTCTGATAGTGGATGAAGACCCCAGGTGCCCCTGTGATAGCGGATGAAGGCCCCAGGTACTCCTCTGATAGTGGATGAAGACCCCAGGTACCCCTGTGATAGTGGATGAAGACCCCAGGTACCCCTTTGATAGCGGATGAAGACCCAGGTACCCCTCTGATAGTAGATGAAGACCCCAGGTGCCCCTCAGATAGTGGATGAAGACCCCCGGTACCCCTCTGATAGTAGATGAAGACCCCAGGTACCCCTGTGATAGTGGATGAAGTCCCCAGGTACCCCTCTGATAGTAGATGAAGACCCCAGGTGCCCCTCTGATAATAGATGAAGACCCCAGGTACCCCTCTGATAGTAGATGAAGACCCCAGGTGCCCCTCTGATAGTAGATGAAGAGCCCAGGTACCCCTCTGAAAGTATATGAAGACCCCAGGTACACATTTGATAGTGGATGAAGACTCCAGGTGCCCCCGTGATAGTGGATGAAGACTCCAGGTGCCTCTCTGATAGTGGATGAAGACTCCAGGTGCCCCATTGATAGTGGATGAAGACTCCAGGTGCCCCCGTGATAGTGGATGAAGACTCCAGGTGCCCCTCTGATAGTGGATGAAGACCCAGGTGCCTCTCTGATAGTGGATGAAGACTCCAGGTGCCCCTCTGATAGTGGATGAAGACTCCAGGTGCCCGTTGATAGTAGATGAAGACTCCAGGTGCCCCCGTGATAGTGGATGAAGACCCAGGTGCCCCTCTGATAGTAGATGAAGACCACCAGGACCATTTGTAGTGGATGAAACCCAGGTACCCTCTGATAGCAGATGAAGACCCCAGGTAACCCATTGATAGTAGATGAAGTACCCGGTGCCCTTCTATAGCAGATGAGATCCCAGGTACCCATTGATATTAAGTTGAAGACCCTCAGTACCCCTCTGATTGTAGATGAGACCCAGTACCCTCTGGATAGTAATGAGACACCCAGGTGCCCCTCTGATTATAGTATGAAGACCCAGTTTAACCCCTCTGATAGTAGAAGACAGACCAGTTACCCTCTGATAGTGGAATGAAGACCCCAGGACCTGTGATAAGCGGATGAAGCCCCAGGTACCCTTCGATAGTCGATGAAAGACCCAGTGTTCCCTGTGCTAGTGTGTATGAAGAAACCAGGTAACCTTGATAGCGGTATGAATGACCCAGGTACCCCTCTGATAGTAGATGAAGACCCCATGTGCCCCTCATGATAGTGGTATGAAGACCCCCGGTACCCCCTGATAGTAGATGAGACCCAGGTTGCTCTGTGATAGTTGGATTGAAGACCCCAGGTGCCCGCTTGATAGTAGATGAAGACCAGTTGACCCTCTTGATAGTACTGAACGAAGACCCCAGGTTACCCCTTCTGTATTAGTCTAATGAAGACCAGGTGCCCTCTGTTAGTAGAATTAAGGAACCATGTGCCCTCTGATAAGTGGATAAGACCCCTCAGGTGCCCTCTGATAGTGGATAAGACCCAGTTACCCATTCTGATTGTGGATAAAGACCCAAGGTTCCTATCTGAAGTAGATGCAAGACCCCAGGTACCCATTTTGACAGAGGACTGAAGACTCCAGGTTGCCCTCTGATAGTGGATGAAGACCCAGGTGCCCCTCTGATAGTAGATTGAAGACCCAGGTACCATCTGATAGTGGAGAAGACCCAGGTACCCCTCTGATAGTAGATGAAGACCCCAGGTACCCATTCTGATAGTAGTGAAGACCCAGGTGCCCCTGTGATAGTAGATGAAGACCCAGGTACCCTCTGATAGCAGATGAAGACCCCAGGTACCCCTCTGATAGTGGATGAAGACCCCAGGTACCCATCCTGATAGTAATGAAGACCCCAGGTACCCTTGATAGTAGATGAAGACCCCAGGTGCCCCTCGGATAGTAGATGAAGACCCCAGGTACCCCTCTGATAGTAGGAAAAGATCCTAGATGCCCAGAAGACCTCAGGTACCCTTCTGATAGTAGATGAAGACCCCAGGTGCCCCTCTGATAGTAGATGAAGACCCCAGGTACCCCTCTGATAGTAGATGAAGACCCCAGGTACCCTCAGATAGTAGAGGAAGACCCCAGGTCCCCTCTGATAGTAGATGAAGACCCAGGTACTCCTCTGATAGTAGATGAAGACTCCAGGTGCCCCTGGATAGTAGATGAAGACCCCGGTACCCCTCTGATAGTAGATGAAGACCCCGGTACCCCTGTGATAGTAGATGAAGACCCAGGTGCCCCTGTGATAGTGGATGAAGACCCAGGTACCCTCTGATAGTAGATGAAGACCCCAGGTACCCCTGTGATAGTAGATGAAGACCCCAGGTACCCCTCTGATAGTGGATGAAGACCCCAGGATACCCTGTGATAGTAGATGAAGACCCCAGGTGCCCCTCCGATTGTGGATGAAGACCCCAGGTACCCCTGTGATAGTGGATGAAGACCCCAGGTACCCCTCTGATAGTAGATGAAGACCCCAGGTGCCCCTCTGATAATAGATGAAGACCCCAGGTACCCCTCTGATAGTAGATGAAGACCCCAGGTGCCCCTCTGA
This sequence comes from Mercenaria mercenaria, assembly GCF_021730395.1. NCBI lineage: Eukaryota > Metazoa > Mollusca > Bivalvia > Venerida > Veneridae > Mercenaria > Mercenaria mercenaria. The sequence continues at coordinate 42,124,289 of NC_069366.1, read as the reverse complement.
TAGTAGATGAAGAGCCCAGGTACCCCTCTGATAGTAGATGAAGACCCCAGTTACCCCTCTGATAGTGGATGAAGACCCCAGGTGCCCCTGTGATACCAGATGAAGGCCCCAGGTACCCCTCTGATAGTGGATGAAGACCCCAGGTACCCCTGTGATAGTGGATGAACAACCCAGGTACCCCTTTGATAGCGGATGAAGACCTAGGTACCCCTGTGATAGCAGATGAAGGCCCCAGGTACCCCTCTGATAGTGGATGAAGACCCCAGGTACCCCTGTGATAGTGGATGAACAACCAAGGTACCCCTTTGATAGCGGATGAAGACCCAGGTACCCCTCTGATAGTAGATGAAGACCCCAGGTGCCCCTGTGATAGTGGATGAAGACCCCAGGTGCCCCTCTGATAGTGGATGAAGACCCCAGGTACCCCTGTGATAGTAGATGAAGACTCCCAGGTGCCCCTCTGATAGTAGATGAAGACCCCAGGTGCCCCTGTGATAGTGTATGAAGACCCCAGGTACCCATCTGGACATTATTTCGAGCACGGACTTGCACTTTGGTCTAAATACAGGCCGTAATTTATGTAAGCCATAGAGGCCCTTAAGTTGGAAGGTAAGTCAGCGACCTTAACTACTCGGGCATAGAGGTCCCTCATTTTGGAATGTAAGTCAGCGGCATTTACTACTCGGCTAAAGAGGTCTATCATTTTGGAAGGTAAGTCAGCGACCTTAATTACTCGGCCATAGAGGTCCCTCATTTTGGAATGTAAGTCATCGGCATTTACTACTCGGCTATAGACATGGGTCTATCATTTTGGAAGGTAAGTCAGCGACCTTAACTACTCGGCCATAGAGGTCCCTCATTTTAGAATGTAAGTCAGCGGCCTTTACTACTCGGCCATAGAAGTCCATCATTTTGGAAGGTAAGTCAGCGGCATTTGCTACTCGGTCATAGAGGTCCCTCTTTTGGATGGTACACCGACCTTAACTACTCGGCCATAGAGGTCCCTCATTTTGGGATGTAAGTCAGCGACATTAACTACTCGGCAATAGAGATCCCTCATTTTGGAAGGTACATCGACTTTGGTCCATTGTTTTGGAAGGTACATCGATCATAACTACTCGGCCATAGAGGTCCCTCATTTTGGAAGGTAAGTCGGCGACATTAACTACTCGGCCATAGAGGCCCCTCATTTTGGAAGGTACATCGACCTTAACTACTCGGCCATAGAGGTCCCTCATTTTGGAAGGTACATCGATCTTAACTACTCGGCCATCGAGGTCCATCATTTTGGAAGGTACATCGACCTCAACTACTCGGCCATACAGATCTCTCATTTTGGAAGGTACATCGACCATAACTACTCGGCCATAGAGGTCCCTCATTTTGGAAGGTACATCGATCTTAACTACTCGGCCATACAGGTCTCTCATTTTGGAAGGTACATCGACCATAACTACTCGGCCATAGAGGTCCCTCATTTGAAAGGTAATACTCGTGTTTGGCAGGGCCAGTGCTAATAATTTGGCCGGCCTCTTTTAATGATATTTAATAAGAAGACAGAATCACTATGTTAACAGTATGTAGTATACGTACATTGTATTTCAATATAATACAAAGGTTTTAGCAGTCCATCATACGGATATGACCGTTGAGGTAACATACCTTTCTGTGTCTGAGTCCCTTAAAAGAAACGCGATGGCCGAATACCCGTACATAATGTATGTGTACATGTATTAAGGTCGAGACTTGACAGGTATTCAAAGCAAATTCTTCTAATGGTAAGATCTATCAGCAAAATGGTTATCTCTGATTAGACAAGAGATAAAATAGCAGATTATCAAGTAATTATCAACAAAGTTTGCAAAACAAAAGTAGATAATTGTGTGGAGTCGGATATTTATTTTTATTATATATCTATACATTCTGTAAAAAAAATCGGCCTGTATTTCACAATTAAATATGAACAGACAGAAAAAAATCCGTATTGTACCTTTTAAATTCCGTATTGTACCTTCCGCAACCGAAAGAAAAATCTTTAAAAATCTTTTTCTCAGAAACTGTCTGCCGGATTTTAAATATATTTTGTAGAAATAATGTATAGGTGACCATCTACCAAAATTGCTCAAGCCGTTCTATTTCGGTAAAAAAACATGGCCGCCAGGGGGCGGGGCTTATTTCCACTATATGGCTATATTGTAAATTAAAAAAAAAAACCTCTTCTTCTTCAAAACCACTGGGCAGATTTACACCAACCTTGTTGGCCAGGTTGCATTGCCTAATGGACTTCTACGAAGATTGTTCAAGTTATGATCCCAGGGTCAATATTGGCCCGCCCCGTGGTCCCTTGATTTTACATAGAGCCCTATAGGAAAAACATGTTCTCTGAAGTCGCGGGACACAGAGCGGCTTATATTATACAAATTTTGCATGTGGAATTGTCTTGTGGACCTTTACCAAGATTGTTCAAATCATGACCCAGTGGCTATTAAAAGCCCCGCCCGGGGGTCACTTGGTGTCACTTGGACTTATTACAGGAAAAAGATTCATTTAAAAAAAAAAATCATAATTCATAGGTTGTTTAATTATAATTAGCTGAGGACCCTATATAATTAATTATCACTTCAGGCCCGTAGGAAGCATTTTGAGATTGGGGGCACAGCCTGTTTTCATAATTATCAGGGGCGGGGGCAGCCAGAATTTTGGCCAGGTTTTGGGGGTACATGCCCCCATGCCCCCGCCCCCCGTTCCTACGCCTCTGCACACATGACTTTTACCTTGCCATAGTGACCTACTTTCTTGTTTATATATATCTGTATAGAAAACTTTGATAATCTTACAAACAAACCTCTGGCCTGATTTCAAAATAAATTTACACAGCTATCATTATGAAGCTTAAGCAGTATGACTCAGGTGAGCGATTTAGGGCCATCTTGGCCCTCTTTGTTTTTTTTCTGTTACTTCCTTTGTACGGGGTGACTGAACGGGTAAAATGTCTTGAGCACAATTTCGTTTGTTATAAGGATCAGACGAAAATAAATATCAGGTTTAAATTATGGAGTTCCAAAGAAGGGACAGCATATTTTTTTCGAGACTTTGAAATTGAACAACTGCGAAACAGCAATCATGATATATCAAGAACAAAAAAAGTATTTCTAGGAAATGTTTATTACATATATCATGTATAAATATCTGGAATGACTATTTACAGTGCAAAATTTGTACAATTTTAACATTAACTAATCTTTAAGGTAATTCATATCTATATACTTTACACATCAGACAAATTTCCAACGTAATTTATATATCTCATTGTAATAACATTATTACCGTCTTGTCTCATTTTATGCATACGATTAAACTAAAGAATGAAACAATCAAAGAATTGTAACTGTGTCCTTTAGCATAGTATATATCGTTTGATTTAACAAGAATTTCATCAAACTTTGTTGATATGACAAAAGAGACGCATTAATCACACGAAAATTGTATAAAAAAACCCAACATGTCTGTTTAAAGAGAAGACAGAAATATCGAAATTATAACGAAACTTTAAACAGACTTCAGGTTTTAGATTTAAAAATACATATTAGACGCAGTGACAAAGAGGTCAGCTACCTAGCTACCCAGTTCAATTCGCATCTAATAGATAATACAGAAAACAGATTACGAAGGAACAATTTACATTAGTTCGATTAAGTGTTGTATTTAACAAGCTTGCTGTGGACCCGCTCCATATCCCTAAAATCTGAAAAGGCTCCTACGCCAATGAGATACTGTCAATACTACTCAATGTATATACATTAATAGTATTTACCATTCATGGACGGCACAAAGTTACAATGATGAAAAAATCGTATACCTATACATGCTACATGAACATGCGGGACACAACCAACCAAATGTGTTATATAGAATTTGAATTATTTAATAAACAATAACTCTCCTTTATTATGCATTTAGTGTCTTAGCACTGTCTTCATGTCAACGACAGACTATCCAAACATTCACTATACGTGCATGAATAAATAGATGATGTTTCGTCCTCTTGGAACTGAAAGTCACCCACAAACATGTTTATAAAACGTCTTGCGTACATCATATTTCACGTTCACATAGGCACGTATATGGAAGTCACAACTGTATAATACGGAATTCATAAAATGTACTAACCCACTGTTTTGGTTTCACGTGACAAGTTTTGTCAAACAATTAAAAATGGCGTTATCAGACAATGTCTTATTCTTGGAAAACAATACCCGTGGAGTTTCCGCTGAAAGGCATACACACATTACATTGAATAGCGTTTGCAGTAGAGCCGTTATCTCGGGTACTCAATGAATCACGAATTAAACAGATATACTGTTTTTGTGCTGGAATTTGGATCTATTTCACATTTGTATTTCTGGAAACCACTGACAATGGAAACATTGTGAACGAGGCTGGTCACGTGTTTCCGGTGTCGGGTCACAGTTATCTCGCCATGCTTAGGAAAGCGGAATATGGTAAAATGCTCCTCGACTGAAAGATCGCCGCCTTGTTGTGGATGAAGTTTAGTGCTCGTCAGAGTCACGTCGACTGTCTTACTATTTCTGCCAAGATCATAGCCTGAAACACAAAATGAAATATATCTATCAACCAAAACTATACGACTACACATACTTTCCCACACTTTCAGTGTTGTAATTGACACTCGATATTTACCTACAAATTATGAATCAATTTTATTGAATAATGTATGTAGACAGAAATTCCCAGGTGTGCACAGTCTGTTTCATTATGTCTTGCATATGTTTGACTCATCCGAGATCAATCAATAAATCGTCTATGATATATTTCAAATGCATTTATGGCAATTTCTCATTCATTAAACTTTTCATTCACAAAGATACAGATCGGCCATGTATTTGTCTAATTACTCGTAAATTTTTATATGTTTTTAATGATATTAAGCTACATTATTTTGCGCCAGTTTCTTATATTATTGATTATGAACCTCTTTGATAATTGATTGTCAGTGTAAATGGCTCAAAACATACTTGACTCTGTTTGCTTGATGTCAACAGTACCTGAGCAGACAAATCTCTTTAAGATATCAATGGGCACAAGTACCGCTTCATAAAATTTAAACATTACTGGAAGGATAATCGTCTGTAAAGTAAATTACGCAAACATTTGTGGAACGTTTTCTCAAATGATTCATTTTAACATGAATGAAAATATTTAAATAGTTTCTCTAAGGACATGGTAAATCCAGGTGTGTCTCTGTTGAAACAATATACTTGACAGAAATAATTAAACCTTCTTATCACAGCTCATATTGTAAATATTAAGTCTTAAACATAATGGTACTTGAGACGAAGCCATAATTGTGTCACATACCGTTTACAAAGCAGATACCCGTGGGTGTTTTACGGCAATACAAAAACGGATTATTTGTTTTTTACTAATGTTAAAATAACAGAAGTTCCCCAGCCACATTTCCTAAAACGTTAGGAAACGGATGAAAAGAATTGTTTGAAAGCGACGAATGCCTTTGCACTACCAAGCGAAAAAAGAGAGAAACTAACAACACTTCGCCAAAAATCTATATTATTACAAAACCACCCTCCCTGACAAAGCTAAAGACTATCGCACAAACCACATTTCCTCAGTAAGAAACAATTATTATCAAACGTGACGTTTGAAGTATCCAGCTCGACAATAAATTGGCACTGATTGTTTTCGCTAGTCATGATTCATATACAAGATAGAGTCAAATACAACTAATGAGATGTTGCAACATTAATTACATGTCGAAAGTGAGTGTATCCAGGGGAAAAAATCGTACGAACAGTACAACTGGAGTATTAAATATCTTATCTATTTACAAATGAAACAAACATGCTCCCTGACCCGGGCGTGGCTCCTGGAAAATGAAATTTTGGCACGGACACAGAAACATGCTTCAGCACTATAAAGTGTAATTACGTATAATTCAACAGTGTAGAACAGATAATAGGTGAACTACTTGATTAAAATCCCTATATTTTATCTACAGTGATTTTTTCATGTTGTAGAGTCAATATTTCTCTAAAATGTTTTAAGGCTACAGAAGTGATTTTAGTGTTTATTGTTTATCTTGCTTGCTATAGTACTATCCAGACCCAAAGTCAGAGTAGCGTGCATGGGCGGAATGGTTAACACATCACACATTTTATTTTGTTCACTTTCAGTCTAAAACTTTTTACACAGACTCTTTGCTCTTTTTTTAAAAATAATGTTCTGGTACGGAATACTGTTTTGTTCATATTCTACCATCGCCCATTACTTTTAAAGCGCGATTGATGGATAGCTGAATGGGCGACGGTAGGATAGCACAATTAGGATAGCAGGATAGTGGTGATAGGGTAATATTTTGCCATCCTACTTTCTTGCCATCCTACCATAGCGTTTAAATAATTAGGCGATAGGCGATGGTAGGATATGAACAAAGCAGTGTTCCGTAATTATATGTTGATTTAAACGCCACTAACGCGGGAAGGAAAGGTCGAAAGTCGATGGTAGGATAGCGATAGTAGGGTGATAGGATAGCGATAGTAAGATGGTTGGATAGCGATAGTAAGATGGTAGGATAGCGACAGTAGGATGGTAGGATAGCGACAGTAGGATGGTAGGATAGCGACAGAAGGATGATAGGATAGCGATAGTACGAAGGTATGATAGCGACAGTAAGATGGTAGGATAGCGACAGTAGGATGGTTGAATAGTGACAGTAGGATGATAGGATAGCGATAGTAAGATGGTAGGATAGCGATAGTAAGATGGTAGGATAGCGACAGTAGGATGGTAGGATAGCGATAGTAAGATGGTATGATAGCGACAGTAAGATGGTAGGATAGCGACAGTAGGATGGTTGAATAGTGACAGTAGGATGATAGGATAGCGATAGTAAGATGGTAGAATAGCGACAGTAGGATGATAGGATAGCGATAGTAAGATGGTAGGATAGCGATAGTAGGATGGTAGGATAGCGATAGTAAGATGGTAGGATAGCGACAGTAGGGTAGCGATAGTAAGATGGTAGGAAAGCGGCAGTAAGATGATAGGATAGCGATAGTAAGATGGTAGGAAAGCGGCAGTAAGATGATAGGATAGCGATAGTAAGATGGTAGGAAAGCGGCAGTAGGATGGTAGAATAACGATAGTAAGACGGTAGGATAGCGATAGTAGGATGGTAGGATAGCGACAGTAGGGTAGCGATAGTAAGATGGTAGGAAAGCGGCAGTAAGATGATAGGATAGCGATAGTAAGATGGTAGGAAAGCGGCAGTAAGATGATAGGATAGCGATAGTAAGATGGTAGGAGCGGCAGTAGGATGGTAGGATAGCTATAGTAAGACGGTAGGATAGCGATAGTAAGATGGTAGAATAACGATAATAAGACTGTAGGATAGTGATAGTACGATCGTGGGATAGCGATAGCAGGAATGTAGGACAGCGATAGTAGGATGGTAGGATAGCGGTAGTAAGACGGTAGGATAGCGATAGTAGGATCGTAGGATAGCGATAACAGGAATGTAGGACAGCGATAGTAGGATGGCAGGATGGCGAGGGTGGTGATATGATGGTAATTTATCATCCTATCATCGCTATCTTACTATCCTATCATCGCCATCCTACTTTTCTACCATCCTACCGTCCTACTATCCTGCCATCGCGCTCTTATAATTAGTAGGATATGGATAAACAGTATTCCGTAATAAAGGTATTATAATGAACCCTTTTCTTGGTATATGTAAAAGTTTATTAGTGAATGCATAAAGAAAGCTAGTAAAAGTACGCAGGACATGCAGATATGAAGGTTTTGCATGAACATCCCTCTCCCTCATCCTCCAGACAAAAAAATAAGATTCTTGGTGAGATAACGTACTAAATATGTTAGGATCCAAATATGAAAACGAAATAAGCTATATACTATATGTAGCATGTCTTACCGCGTAGCTCTCCTCCAATAGTAATGAGGTCCGACTGGCCACCACTACATTTGTCCAGTTCTGTTGTAATACGCATCATCTTTCCTACTTGTAGGTTTGTTCGTAAAGAGCGCAGTTTTGTTACCTGAGAAACATCTCTGTAAGGATCGAGGTAAAATTTCACATCGCCTTTCCTGAACGTAGAAAATACATTGTCTTAGAAACTAATGTTATATCTAAACAGCAAGTTCATCCTTGTCAAGGCTTTAAAGAAATACCCCCAAGTTACGTTGAAGACAGAAATCAATGCTAAAAGGCTGGAAGCGTTCTTCATATTGCAATGTGTGAATGGTGGATCAATTAGAGAGACAATGTTTTCTGCCGGCAAATAAATCAAAACTTTAGCTGTTAATGTAGGTATGGGAATTAAATGCGGATCAAGTTTCCATAAACAATTAAAGACATTTTAGAAGCATTTTAATGTCAAGAAAATATCAAATTTTCTATTGTTACCCCGTGTCTTGGTTGTATAGGTCACATTCTGCGAATGTATTCCTGTCGATATGACCGTCTTCATTCAGTATCACGGTTGCTATATGAACGGAACTGTTCCTATGAACGGTGACTTCTTTGATGATTTCTTTAAATCCTGAAAAAATAATTTGTAAATTATGTATGATTAATTATGTATAAATTTCAAATACTGTGGAATCATTAATATTTTCGTGGATTTCGTGGCAGAGTCAATCCACAAAAATAATGAACAAGAAAAATCCCAATTCATTAAAGTTGAAAACCACAAATTCATGTACACATGAAATAGTCGTTTTGGCCAAAACCACGAAAATTTGTGCCCACGAAATTAACTGATTTCATAGAATATGATATAAAAATCCGTCTTTGTGCTATAGCTCAGTCTTAATATTTTGCGTTATTATGGACAATGTGACCACCCACATCAGTAAATCCCCGCTTTTCTCATAGTACAAATTTCATTTAATAGCCATTTCCAGTTGAATTTATATACTAGTAGATACAACTTAATTCAAACAAAAGTAATAACATACCTTTTCGCTTTGTATGATGCATTCTTCGGAATGAAAATTGTAGAAATTTGTTTGGCTGTTTGATAGAGAAGTCTTTGTGTATCTCAAAAACGTCTACATAATCTCCAAATGTGGTCTTCTCCCGTTTCCGTGCTTTTTCATGAAAACAATTCTTGGTGTGAGCAGTAAAATATACTTTATGGCCTGTGAGCAGAGCGTCTATAACACCTTCGTATGTCTGGAGATTCCATGTGGACTTTTCTTCTTTTCTGGTTTCCGGCGGCGATCTTACGTAACTTCTGCTGGGGTTATTTCTCTTATAACTATAGGGATCAAATCCCGCTTTCTCGATGGCATTAGTGAAAAGTGCACTGGTTTTCTCCTCCTTATTTCTGTAGCCAGATGTAGGAACATCGTTAGTGGAAATATAATGTTGTTTTCTTGGCTTTTCTCTAGGACGTTTACCTTCTGGAATTCGATTTTTATTGTCAAAATGACTGTTATGTTTGTGATGTCGCGTTCGCGCATCCTTTTGCAAAAGTGATTCTTCCTCATTCTTTTCGTGCTTTTGTTGATCTCCAAGTTCGTATCCAGTTCCTGAATATCTAAAATGTAAAAATGGAAATGATATCTAAATCTGACCGATTTTCCTTACGAGTACCCAAGTACGCAATATGTTTTTGAGCTATTAAGAAATCTTTCCATGCAAAAAGAATTTTATTAAACAATATAATCATTGTCCACTTTCAGAATGAATGTATAATTTATTCTCAATTTCTAGTTGTCGTGGACACTATATATCTTCCTCTGATGTATTTTTTTGTAGACACCAAAACTTTGTTTTGTAAAATGGTGTTTTTACATAAACGACACATATATCAAGGTACATGTTGAACGATGTTTCTGTATTAAGAAAACATCTACTGCCCGATTTATATTAAGCAGACATTAGCAAAAACAAGATGAAGCCAGGACGTATATTAATTTCATAGAGACTCATCTATAGATACTAAATCATGCGCTTTACGATAATATGATGCATGCTACAATGCTGGCGTGGTGAACTGTATATATATATATATATAGTTGTAGAACACAGATCTGAATTCGTTTTTTTTTTTTTTGCTGCTGCACGTGTTATGTATATTTATTAATTTATTTAAAAGTGTATTGTTTCTCTTGTGCTGAATCAACAACAATCATAGAAAGCAGAATGCCATTTGAGCATGTTCCCTATAATTCTCTGCTTAATCGAAGTAGAATGTCATCTGAGCACGTTCCCTATTGTACTCTGCTTAATCGAATTAGAATGCCATATGAACACGTTCCCTATCATACTCTGCTTGATCGAATTATAATGCCATATGAGCACGTTCCCTATCATACTCTGCTTAATCGAATTAGAATGCTATATGAGCACGTTCCCTATCATACTCTGCTTGATCGAATTAGAATGCCATATATGCACGTTCCCTATTATACTCTGCTTGATCGAATTAGAATGCCATATGAGCACGTTCCCTATTATACTCTGCTTGATCGAATTAGAATGCCATATGAGCACGTTCCCTATCATACTCTGCTTGATCGAATTAGAATGCTATATGAGCACGTTCCCTATCATACTCTGCTTAATCGAATTAGAATGCCATATGAGCACGTTCCCTATCATACTCTGCTTAATCGAATTAGAATGCTATATGAGCACGTTCCCTATCATACTCTGCTTGATCGAATTAGAATGCCATATATGCACGTCCTCTATTATACTCTGCTTAATCGAATAAGAATGCTATATGAACACGTTCCCTATCATACTCTGCTTGATCGAATTTGAATGCCATATGAGCACGTTCCCTATCATACTCTGCTTGATCGAATTAGAATGCCATATATGCACTTCCTTCCCTGCTTGATCGAATTAGAATGCCATATATGCACGCTCCCTATTATTCTCTGCTTGATCGAATTAGAATGCCATGTGAGCACTTTCCCTACCATACTCTGCTTGATCGAATTAGAATGCCATATGAGCACGTTCCCTATTATTCTCTGCTTGATCGAATTAGAATGCCATATGAGCACGTTCCCTATCATACTCTGCTTGATCGAATTAGAATGCCATATGAGCACGTTCCCTATCATACTCTGCTTGATCGAATTAGAATGCCATATGAGCACGTTCCCTATCATACTCTGCTTGATCGAATTAGAATGCCATATGAGCACGTTCCCTATTATACTCTGCTTGATCGAATTAGAATGCCATATGAGCACGTTCCCTATCATACTCTGCTAGATCGAATTAGAATGCCATATGAGCACGTTCCCTATTATTCTCTGCTTGATCGAATTAGAATGCCATATGAGCACGTTCCTTATTATACTTTCCATTTAGAAGTTATAATAACCAAAACTGAAAGGTAAATAAGAAATAAGAAGTTTATTGTATGGGCACCATTTGCAAGATAGCTAATATTGCAAAGGGGCGGAAGCTGCAAATCACGATGCAATTTATCTCAAGAACGCTGAGATAACAACTGTTGCACAGGGTAGTGTGTTATAATTGGGAAGTGTGTTATAGTTGGGAAGTGTGTAACAGATGGGAAGTGTGTTACAGTTTGCACGTGTGTCACAGTTGGGAAGTGTGTTATAGTCGGGAAGTGTGTTATGGTCGGGAAGTGTGTTACAGTTGGAAAGTGTGTTACAGTCGGGAAGTGTGTTATAGTCGGGAAGTGTATGGTTGGAAAGTGTGTTACAGTTGGGAAGTGTGTAATAGTTGGCTAGTGTGTTGCAGTTGGCAAGTGTGTAATAGTTGTGAAGATTGTTACAGTTGGAAAGTGTGTTACAGTTAGCAAGTGTGTTATAGTCAGGTAGTGTGTTATAGTCGGGAAGTGTGTTACAGTTGGGAAGTGTGTTATAGTTGGCTAGTGTGTCACAGTTGGCAAGTGTGTAATAGTTGGGAAGTGTGTTACAGTTGGCAAGTGTGTTACAGTTGGAAAGTGTGTTAGAGTTGGCATGTGTGATATAGTTGGCAAGTGTAATATAATTGGCAAGTGTGTACTAGTTGGGAAGTGTGTTACAGTTGGGAAGTGTGTTATTGTTGGCTAGTGTGTTACAGTTGGCAAGTGCGTAATAGTTGGGAAATGTGTTACAGTTGGCAAATCTGTTACAGTTGGAAAGTGAGTTATAGTTGGCGGGTGTGTTATAGTTGGGAAGTGTGTTGTAGTTGGGAAGTGTGTTATAGTTGGGTAAATTTATTATAGTTGGGAAGTGTGTTATAGTTAGGAAGTGTTATAGTTGGGAAGTGTGTTATAATTGGGAAGTGTGTTATAGTTAGGTAGTGTGTTATAGTTGGGAAGTGTGTTACAGTTGGGAAGAGTGTTATAGTTGGGAAGAGAGTTACATCTGGGGAGTGTGTTACAGTTGGGAAGTGTGTTACAGTTGGAAAGTATGTTATAGTTGGGAAACGTGTTATACTTGCAAAGTGTGTTGAAATTCGGAATTGCAGTTGGGACGTGTGTTATATTGGGGTGTGTTGGAGAAAGGGAAATTCCGATGCGTTCTCACCGTGAAATCCACGAATGATGAATGTTCTTAATGTTTGTTAAAACTTTCCATTCCTGATGCATGTGGAATAAAACATCTAACGCTGGGTTATAACCTCTATGATACCTTAGAAGGAATAGAAAGAGCGATGTTACGGTTGAGCAGAAGCGGAATATGAAATTCCGACAATAATACGTTTATGAATTTTTTATCACGTGTTAGTAAATTATAGGTTGGTAGTAGAAAACTGACAGATGTTTGTTTAAAAGTTGCCAGCCGAGTTTTAAACTTTGAGTGACACTTACGGATTTTCTGCAATAGTCTCTATCTTAGACATATAGATCGGCCCTTCAAGTTCAATAACCTTGGAACCGTCCACTGCATTATACCAACCCTCATCTATCTGTAAACTGTTCTGGGTGAGCGTTGTCATCACGGAAATTCGTACCTGAAATGTAATAAGTATTCATGTGTTAACGAGCACTTAAACTGGCGTGCGGTAATGGTGGTCACTGCCGCACCATGGACCAATACCATCTACCATCAAATGAGCTTATACTAATATATAATTATAAAATAGACAATTTTGCTATGTTTACGTACCGTGTAGGCTACTACTATCATTTACCATTTTAACATGCTTTATGTTCTTTAAAGCTGTCAAATAATTACAATAGCATTTCATAATATCTCATCATTATTTTCGCGCTTACATATTTTATGCCATAATAAATCATATTTTATTTGATGAAATCACTACAGTTAGAATTAAAAGGTAACATTCATGATATAGGCAGATCATCAGAAGTAGACACACCAATAATAATAGTGTGAATTGTGACATTTCCACTTATTTTTGGCATATATTTTTCATTTGCTGTTGATTAATGCTTTTGTTTTTAAATATTATGATTAATATAAGCCGTGCTGATTTGTGCAGTCATAAGATCTGTGTTTTGTTCACATTGATATTTGAATAGATTTCAGCTTACAAAAATTGAGTTGCTTCCCTTAGTTGCAGCAGACAGATGCCATGCAACAGATTGCTAAGAATAATAAATATGAACATATCTTCCGATCATATGCCGACACTTATTACACAGAAAACAACTAAATTTTCTGACTAAAGTCTTTTTTTATAAAATGTTTGTTTTCGACCATCACCTTTTCTCATGTAATTCAAAAGATGAATATACACTTTAACTTCACAGTGACTACGAAATCAGAGGTCGCGAGTTCGAGCCCCAGCTCATACAACTAAAAAATACTAGCATTGGGATAAGAGTTCTGTGTGGGGGTGCTTTACACCTGGCATGCTAAAGAGTCACCTATATGGGTTTCCGGTGGCGACTATAAATAAGCTTACATACAAACAGACAAGATGACCTAAGTGCACTTAGGGTAATTTTACGGTCTAAACCAGTACGGGAGTCATCTGGTCTAGTAATCGCATACTGAACACTTAATTTTACACTTGTGTGGCCACAGAGGTCTTATATAAATTGAAGCTAGTTTTTATTTAAATTTCATTTTGGATGTATTTTTGGCATTTTGGTAGAAAACAAAATGGAAGAAAATATTGTATTTGGTGAAAAATTCGTAATTCCAGGTCACAACAGTATAAGTTTTGATGGAACTTTGCTAGGAAAAATCTCTCGTAGAAGATACATGACCCATACTTTTCTCTACATTTTATGTCAGTTTTAGGATAATTCTTTAAAATGAGGTAAGGATTTGTTCTCGAAAACGGGTGGTCTAGCCATGTGTGGCAGCCCTGCGAAAATTGTCCATTTTATATAGAATACAATTATAGGGAATAATTACGGAATCCTGTTTAACTCATGTCGAGTGTCATCCTTTCTGTATGAGGTTGACGCACGACGCATTTATGCCGCTATGTCGTGTCGTGTTGAAGCCCCACAATTCGAGTGTCCGGCGTCGTGTCGCACTGTCGCGCGTCGTTGTGTCGACAGTCTGTTCATCTAGGTCGATACACGTCATGCAATATGATAATATGAAACGACGCGCGATACAACGCCCAACAATGTGACACGATATTCGCACACACAATACAACGGGTGACATGGCAAAAATAACGTCGCGCGTCCTGTCGTATTGTGGTGCGTGTAGTCACATTGCCGTGTGTCGTGTCGCATTGTCGTGCGTCGTGTCGTACGACATGCAATACGACGAGCGATAATACGAAACGAACGCAAGACACGATGAATGAAAATGCGACACGACGCTCGACACGCGATACGACGGGCTACAGGAATACATTAATATTGCGTATCGTGTTGCGAGTCGGGTGTCAACTTGAAACACTACGGACGACACACAGCATGAGCTAAACAGGATTTCGTAGGAAATTGTCTCGTGTACTGGCTTCGTGGTAGACGTATCTGTGAGAACTGCTTCAGAGCAGATCATTGTCTCAGTTAATTCAGTTTTTAATTTTGTTATTTTCCGGGCGCATGCCTCCCTATTGCACCGCGAGGACAGTAAAAGTCGTTCTGTATTTTTGCTTTTCACAGTAGTCCAACTTGTGACGTAATTATCACTTTCATTTCATTTCAGTCTGAGGTAACTGGAGTCGCTAGGTTAACAGTATTCGTGGAAAACTGAACCAAAAAGCAACTTCCATTGTAGGACTGCGTATGTACGGGCTTGCACATAGTCCTTTTACAACAGTCTTTTTACAATATCCTAATATTTACAATATATTTTTTTTTATAGAATTATAATGCATGGCTAAGATAACATTGAAGCGAAACTTATAATGATGATTGCAGCAAGTTTCTCTCAAGAACGTAAAAGGAACACTCAGCAAAATGCTATAATACTACAACTGTACCCCTTTTGAACGTTTGGTGAACCTGTAAGTGTTGCCCGCAATCAGAATATAAAGAAAAAACATTATGTTATCGCAAGACGTAATTTAAATATCGTCAGGCTTGTTAGATAGATAGGTTTTCGAGATACAATTCATAGATTTAACTGTTTGATGACCAGTTTACATTTGCCCAATGTCTTCTAGCCATTCATCTTTAACCCTGTGCATTTTTCATCTTGCTTAATGTGAGCAAATTTACATTAACTAAACTTTATAAAGTAGCAGGTAAATGTAGACGGAGATCTGACCGGAGATATGTACATATTTGCGGTTCAGTTAAGCCCTGTACCACTTACTAATTCAGTGACATTATGCTGGACAATAAGGGCGGCCATTGTTGGACAAAACATACAAATGAAAACTGATGAAATCAAGTTGTGCGACCGTCTATAAGCGACGCACGTTGTGACTTTAATTAAGTTGCGTGTAGAAAGCTATTATTGCTAATTTTTTCAATTAATCACTTTTCAAAATAGCTCCAGGTAGAGACTCTTGTTTTGATTGAGCCCGTATTTCTTGGGTAATGGGATTTGCGAGGTGATACAGATCTCAGATATACCCTGGTATCGCCTTCACCTGCTCAAACATTGATCTTATCTCTTTAACTCGTAAAAACAATACCTGGGTCGGCTAGTTTTCCTTGTTCAATCAGTGAAGGTAATTATGGGCACACCTGTTTCACTGCGAGTTCTCCTACTACTGTCTGATGACGAGACGTAACACCGTAATGGTAGATTAAGATAACAATTATTACGCGTACCACTTTTCTTTTCATATGGTTTCAAACAATTTCCCCTTCAGGTAAACATGAAGTTTGTAACGTTTTAAACATTTAAGTCGAGGTAAATGCACTTTGTCAACTGTATGTTTGTTAAAGCTGTTTTATGAAATGTATATACCTAAATAATTACAGCAACTGAATGAAATGCTGTTAGAACGAAATGAAATAACTAAATACCATTTAAACCAACTGAACTCAACCAATTTTGAAATTTTGAGCGCTCCGTGAGACAAATTATCATTGTAAATTTAAATACGACACTGGCACAATAAATAATATTAAAACACTATCAGTTTTATGACTGAATCTTAATTTAAATAGAAAGAACAAGTTTGCTTGACGGCGCAGGAAGGTAAAAACTCATGCTGAGCAGATATTAGTGTATTTCAAATGTCACAATTTATTATGTTTAACATTCATTCACTCTAGATTGGAGCTATCAACTACAAGTATATCATGATTGCATGTCAGTCAACTGCAATTACGACACTAAATACATTTTATATTTCAATTTAATGTAAATGTCACATCGGAAAATATCCAACAAGTAAATTTCTTTACAATTCTAAACTGTCTTGAATTTTGTTTGAAAGATTAAGGGCGAAAAACGCCCGAAATTTTCTTTGAACCATGCAAGAAGCGGCATAGAATCTTTTCTGCACATGTCTCAAATAAAGCATTTAAATCGTGCAGACTGTTGCTCAGTGCTTGCTCGATATTGCCGGACCTGGTTCCAAGGTTGTAAAACGTGCGGACTGTCTCGATATTGCCGGACCAGGTTCCAAGGTTGTAAAACGTGCAGACTGTCTCGATATTGCCGGACCGGGTTCCAAGGTTGTAAAACGTGCGGACTGTTGCCCAGTGCTTGCTCGATATTGCCGGACCAGGTTCCAAGGTTGTAAAACGTGTAGACTGTTGCTCAGTGCTTGCTCGATAATGCCGGACCAGGTTCCAAGGTTGTAAAACGTGTAGACTGTTGCCCAGTGCTTGCTCGATATTGCCGGACCGGGTTCCAAGGTTGTAAAACGTGCGGACTGTTGCTCAGTGCTTGCTCGATAATGCCGGACCGGCTTCCAAAGTTATAAAACTGAGTCTGGAGACCACTTTTAAAATGTAACCCTGTCATTGGTCAATTTCAAATCTGAGTTTATTATGTTCTGCAGTAAGAGCTTATTATCTACTACAGTTCGAGACTTTTCTCCCAATTGTTTCATGGTTTACCTGCAGTGTACCATGATACAAAACAGAAAGCGTAGGGGCCACTCTCTTCTCGAAATAACCTAATTATCGTGAATCCCTACTCTTTCTATTACTTATTCTTGAAAATATTCGAGCGCAAATTGCTTGCCTATTTCTTTCGATACGCACCATTTTACTGAATTGAATAAGTAGTAGAAAGAGCAGGGATTCATGAGAATAACCTCATTATTCGAGTGGCCCCTACGCTTTCTGTTTTGTATCATGGTCCGCCAATATGAACAACGCATTCGGCTACTAATTTTGATTGACAAGTTAACATTCCATTTTAAGCGTTGGTATTATCACGTGACAAGCGTACTCTAACTGAAATAGAGAACGGTTTCAGAAAGTTCAACATTTTCTTACAGTATTCTATATGTAGGCGGGACCTAGGACATGTTCTCTAACTTAGTTAGAGTACGGCTTATAGCCACGCCTCTTCCTCAGTTGAAGAATATTACAAATAGAAGTAATGACACTGCAGGTAAACCATGATACATTTTAGTTTTTTTTTTCTGAACATAATCATATAGTACGACAGTTAAAAAGTCTGTGTGTTCTTGATAATACAAATCCACCGGAACACAAATTATCATATTAAATTACCTATTGCGTATGCATCTGTCAAATTAAATTGGTTTGAAGTTTTCGAAAATCATTTAAATCAGGTATCGTTTGTATCGGGGTCAGCCGAGAGCCTCGTCTCTTTTAGATTTGCACAAATTTTATTATTTTGGGTCGTTCAAATGGCATGCGAATCATTTAAGATTTGAGATTAATTGCAAGGAAATGAAATTTGCACACACTGCAACCCTTTCACCACCTGTTTTTTATTGTTGATTTTTTGCAGCATATTTTACGCTTTTGTAAGTTTATTGTCATTCATTAAACACAAACAGTAAATAGATGTAAATCTATACTTAAAGTGGATCTATCGTACCGTTTTATATAAAGTAAATCACATTTTTCAACCCCATGGCGTCTTCTTTAAAATGTAATATAAATGTCGATGGTAATAAAACGGTATTGTAGACCTCCAGGCTTCTCATTCGTTGAATATTTTTGTTTGTGTGTAAATCTCGGTTCGCAGCCCAAACAATTGGTTCAATAAATAAAACGTAAGTCCGGGACTCAACATCTAAGAGACACTGAAGACCAAGGTCTTGTTTTTATTGAAACTGTTTTACCTTTCTTCAAGACCACACGCGAACAACTGTTCACATCCAGGGGTAGATTATTTTCCTTCAATAAATTTACCAATGTGAAGATTTTACTTTTTACACCGCGAAGAAGTACTCAGTACGTATCAGATGGCACTAATTATACCACTTTACATTACCTTTGCAAAACTAGCACGAAAACTGTCTTATAGATCTACAAGATCAGCTCTCATTAATACATTTATTTCATTAAAGATAAACAAACACTAAATGCCAAAATGACACCAAAAATGGTATTAAGATAGTTCTAAACCTTCCCCTTCCCCTGCGTTCAACCTAACAACCCTCGTAGGAATTTCTACTTCAGGACTATTGGAAACAATCACAACATTTTGGTACAATTTTCATCATGAAATAAAATCAATCATGCAAGGTCAGCAAGGTTTAAGAACACAATTGAACACATACTTTATTCGTTTCAGAAGGTTTTAAAATTTAAATACATTAAAACTATTATGGTCTGGAAAAATTGCTACAGCAGCCCTCGGAAGTTTGAATTAAAAGGGTAAGCTATTAGTATGTGTATGCTTATTAGCCTATTGTCAGCTTTCTGAGATAGCTCACCTGATGTGAAAATTAGATGAATTAGGAATAGATATATGGTGGCTGATTTGTGCCATTTCGTCATTTCGTTCTGTCGCAGCGACAGAACGCCAAACACTGTTATGGCGCCCCGCCAGGTGTCGCCCCACCGAACGTCGCCCCGCCGAATGTCGCCTCGACAAATGTCGCCCCGCCGAATGCCGCCTCGCCAAGCATCGACCCTCCGAACGTCGTCTTTTCGCCTTCCGGAATGACATGATATTAGTAATATTAATCAAGTTTCAGACAAAAATCAGTAAGGTTTTAATAGTTATGATATATTTTTAGTTCCCAATGAAGTGTTACCAGAGGAAATTGCACACTCTTACCACCGACTTATCCACCCCTTCTCCCCATCCTACCCCATCCCTCGGCTTCAGTTCAACAGTGCATTCATCAGTAACTCGATGTGTAACTTTAAAATTGCAAGACGTTTTTCAGTAAATATAGATAGAGGGCAATATGCGTGCGTCTGTGCGTCCGTCCGTCCGCTCGCCTGCCAGACCGTCCGTCTAATTCATGTCAAAAATATAACTTTGTCGTGCATTGTGAAAATACTTTATGCCTGTCTCAGTGAGATAGGTCGTCGCGAGTAAACACCAGGCCCCAATTTCACGAAAAAACTTAAGTAATTACTTAGTTAAGTCTGTTATTTTAAAATCATGTTATTACTAAAGTAATTGTTATTTAAATTTGATTTTTATTTATAGAAATGTATTTATAGCTAAAATACATTATGGTTAGTAGTATTTGTCTGCAGGACTTATTTCTGTCATGCAGATACCGGTATGATATTTCTCTTTAAGCATAATATTGCATTTGCTTAAGTATATTTCTTATTTTCATACTTCATTTTCTTTAAAATTCAGAATTATTGTGTTTTGATCTATGAAATAGACATATATGGTTCAGTTATGGATGAGAAAGTCAACATTGAAGACGCATAAAGGACAAAACAACATTTGAAGTAACAGACTTAGCTAAGCTTAAGTTTTTTTTGTGAAATTGGGGCCAGATCCCTATTTGAAAGGTCAATGTCACTCTTTGCTGAATGGTTGGGCAAGGCTCATGTCAGATCAGTTCCTTTTGTAGAGTACACTCGTAGAGAATTTATTTTTTTATTTCCTGTTGTGGCTGATTTGTGCCATTGTCCTCTATATACTTATAAGTATTAAAATCTTACTTTTATCTTTTATCACAAATTTGATTAATACTATAAGGATCTTACATGCCTGTCTGTGTAAGATGGGCTTTTCCTTATCCGAGGGACAGTGTGGAATGGAAAACCGAGTGTTAGCGAAGTTTTTTATCCAAGCTGTTCCGAGGGTTGGGAATATCATGTCTCCCTTATCGGTGAAGACATATTTCGATATCACACTGCAAACAAATAAATATCCTCTATGTCATCTCGAAGGCGAAAACACGTCGTTTAGCGGGGCGACGTTCGGCGGGGCAACGTTCCTCGTGGAGACATTAGGCGGGGCAACGTTCGTCAGGGCGACGTTGGCCGGGGCAACGTTGGGAGGTGCGCCATACCGACGTTCGGCGGGTCGATGCTTGGCGGGGCGACGTTACATTCGGCGGGACAACGTTTGGCGAGGCGACGCTCGGCGGGACTCATAACGACGTTTGTCGTTTTGTCTCTTCGACAGAACGAAATAACGAGAATTTTGTTTTAATTTTCTTAACTCCCGAAAAGTGTACCAAATTACTGAAAATTTAGACTATAATGAAAGTGTTTAGAAATAAATCCCAAAATAAAATTCACAAAGTTTTTTGTTTGATGACAAACCACCTTGTTGAACGTCGGAAAAGACGAGCGTTAGCCAATCAAAACTGTTAAAATAACAGCGAACATAATGATAAAAACTGTCAGAAAACATTGTGATTGAAAATAAACTCGCGGAATCGTGTCTACATCGGATTTTAACTTTATTGTTCGGCCATCTCCAGGTTAGATTTTTTGGTGAGAAGAAATTGTGTAAATTTTTATTTCATTTTAAGAGGGAAAACCGCGCTGTAATTTATAGACGATCGTTATGTTTCTGTTTTATGACTAAGTTGGATGTTAATAAAATGATACCTGATAAAGCATTAAAGTTACATGTGTGTAATCCAAGTTGGATTGAAATAAGATCAGATCTTGTATTTTGGGCCAACTCATTGTCTACTATGAAAATCAATATAAATTCAGTTTAATTTTTTTTTCTTTACTCAAAACTACAGTTTACGCTACTCAAAACTTACAGTTTACGCAAAGCGATCAGGTCACGTGAATCAGGTGTGGTCGAAACTTTTCTCCCTTCGTCCCGTCTTATACTTTTATAAAGTCTTGCAGATGAATATTGTTGGTTTTCTTTTGGTTATCTGAATATTTGTTCACTTTTAAATCTAACCTGTATTATTTCGCTGTTATTTCAGAAAATATCATTTTTTTATAAGTTATAAGAAACATTTCTTCATTATTCTCTATAATAATGCATTGAAATAGTACAATACACTAATTGCATACTTCAAATTATCACGTTTGGACATTAATGTGTTTTTAAAGTCAAATTTCATACTGCTAGATATATAAATAGATATATTAAAACCTTTTTATGGACCATTTTAAGATAATATAAGTTGTCAAATTAGAACTTTATATAACACCATTATGTAATAATAAATATCCCGACCATCACTGGGTCTGTTTGAATACAAAATTTATAATTTCTTTTATCACAAAATGATCAAAGCAAAGATGTTTGTTTGCGTATTAAAAATGTATATATTACGTAAAACCGGTAATATAATATGTCCCTTATTCAAACGTAAAGACGACACTCGTATTTTTTCTGTAATCCTCATTGTCTTCAGGCGAAGACATACTTGACGTGGACAATACTGATACCTAGGATTTTAGAGTAATAGATGGGTAGAAGATGTAAGGGTGTGGTTCGAGACGCCCGTGCTTCTTAGCGATATCAGTATTTCTATTTAATTCATCATTACACTGCGTACTTTTTGTCGATCAATGGAGGAAAGTTTTCTAAATTAATAACTGGAAGAACTTGGACCTGACCTATTTTCTCCCTCGTCACTGTTTCTGTTTACTAGCAGGCAAGTTTATGTCGCTAATAAATAATAAATAAAGCGACACTTGTTATTTTATTGTCAATATCCATTGTCTAATTCAAGATTTAGCGCCGGGTGAGTATTGCATCAAAGACTCGCAAACAGATTTCGTTTAAAATAGTAAAAGCAATCAATTTATATGTACAGATAAGAGAAAAGTGTGGATTATACCCCATTAATCAAAGATGCTACAAAGTCATTGCTTCCAGTCTTACAAATCAAGTACACAGTTTCTTGAAAATGTATTGTAAGTGAAAGTGAAAATTTTTTTAAATACTACCACACATAAAAGAAGGACTGAAGAAGTCGAATAAAAACTATATACCTAAACCCTTTGTGTGAATCGAGTGCGGTAGGTCCTTGGTTCGTTCCCTGGCGGCGTCATACCAAAGACGCGAGAAATGGTACTAATAGTAGTTTTCTCGCTTGGTTAGCACTGTAGGACTGGTCAGCCCGGTGTCAGTATAATGTGACTGGGTGGGGTATCGTGTCACGCAACTACGGATATTCCTATGAGGTACAGTGAGGTAGCACTATAAAAATGGGCAATGAGCTTACTGCTAAAAAAATGTCGAAAAGTCGCTAAACCCGAACTTTTTGTGCAGCTGTTATAGACTATTATGTTGGTCGCATTTTCTTTCATTATAAACAAAGGAATCAAAGTATTGTTCACCGGAGTAGGCCAAAGTCAGGCATGTCAGGAAAAAGTCGCTGTGTGTCGTTTGTTCCCTGAATTAAATGATGACACCGTCAGAAAGTTTTGAAACACTAAATTGCAATTAACATCACAAAATGCAATTAACATAATAACATCATAACAGAAATAGTTTATAATGTATTTTAGAGGCTGAAAGCAGTTCGATAAAAACGAAAAATACAAAATATAAATAAACCTTCCATTGGCAAACTCCATGGTTTTAAAGATTCGTATACAACCACTCATGCACGAGTACTATATTCGTCTCAAGTAAGACATCCCGTCGAAATTTATTAGTAGTGAGTAATACTTAAATGATAAAGTATAAAACAGATTGCCCCCAGTATTCCTAATCTCAAAATTATTTTGTGCACGAAAGAACAATGCAAGAGAATGAACGATTAAACAAATTAGAATAAAAGATCAAAAGGGGCTGAACATTCGATCAACATTGTGTTACAATATATGACTATAATCTATATCCATCTATAACACATTAAGCTAGAAGTATGTAACTGTATCAGACTGATCAACTTCATGTCGGCAAACACGTGTTCCTTCTTTGTAACAAATTAAATAATTCAAATTATTCATATGCATGTCAGCGTATTCTGGGATTTTATGAAGAGCATCGTATATTTCAAAACTTAATTTACATATGAACTATATTACGGATGTGGTAATAAGCCTGTGTATATTGTCCTAGATAAATGTTATATTAAGGTTTATGGACACCACTAGGTCATAATTTGCAAGTATTTCACATGTTTAATGTTTTTTTCTTGATAGAAAATTGAAAACCTTCAGCAAATGAAATAATTATTGTGCAATAAACCTAAACCTGCTAGATCTAGACACATGTTGTCATGGTGATGTGTATCAGTTATATAGCTTTATCTTTTACACTGATGACTTGATCAATTAATTAAACTTCCTAATGGCGTTTACAGGTTAATATTAAATTCAATTCGATGCGAATGCAAGTTTCAAGCTACCCGTGAGATGGGACAGTGATAACGGAAACGCACAAGACCCCGGACAGTGCATGACAATATCAAAGAAAAATATATCTGAAGATTTCACTTCAGGTATGAAAGGCTTAGGATTCGGTCAAATCATTTGATGCACCAGTATATTATCATGCACTTAATATGATTTTTATGTGTGATCCGACAGAGCAAGCGTTGATGATACTACATTTTATGTACTACCCGTCATTTGCTATTTTGCCATTATTTAAAAAATAATGGAAGTACTTTCCTGACATTTAGCGTATTCTTAGAACAATAAAATATTTTTAAGATAAGAACATTTCAAGAAAATCAAACAATGACATCATAAAAATTTATTTATTTTACGACTGCAATCCATTTTTTTTTGAAAAGTCATAAAATTTACAAACAATGAGGGAATAAAGTGACAAAAAAGCAAAATAACTTCGTTTTCGTGCCCTATAAAAAAGATATTTAAAACCATTTTGTAGCAATACAATTAAAATCTACTCCCTGTATCATCCGTTTTTTGTGTATTTTCAGCATTTATGTGTATTTTTGTGTTTACGTTTTTGCTAAAATGATTAAAATAATATTTTTGCGTGATATCATATTTTTGAATTTTAATATATTGTTAACAATATGTTGGCCAAAATGTATGCTCAATTTAAAAATGTACGTTCAGTATTTTTATTTACGTTATTGGCAAAATAGCAAATGGCGGGTTAGCCGATTTATGTAGAGGTACGTCTAATATAGTCCGTATCCACAATTCGCTACAGCACTGCCACAGATACATTGTACTACTTTTTGCTGAGTAAGGTGTTGAATTACAGCATGCATATGACATTTTATCTTTTTGTCTATAATTTACGAAGTTAGAACGGCTGTGAGAGAAATCAGCGAGTAAAATATTAAAAATTCATCAGTTCAATATTGTTGATTGTGCCAATTCAGGTCGTGTTATTTAATGAAAATACCGACACTTCATATCACACATTCATTCTGTAACACTGGGGAAAACATGCTTACATACAAAACGTATGTTTTAAAAGAATGTGTAAATTAAAAAAAAATATTTCCTTTCTGACATGTATCATGAATATGAATAGTTACAGTTTCCGTCAAATTCTTACTTTCAAGTATTGAAGCATTTAGAAATATGCATTCTGGTTTTATTTTATTGTTATTACTATATTGTTTTTTAATATATTCGACTGTTTGTCTGATCGTTGTTTGGTCATCATATATGACTCGAATCTCGCCAAATATCTTGTTTAAGAAGCTGGTAACTGATAGTTGCGCAAGCATGCTGAATGCACCTGCTAGAAAAATGATTCTACCCGCTTGCCTGTGCTCGCACCTGCAGTGGAGAGGTGCCAGCCTAATACTCTACCACGGAAACTCGTCTCCCTGTCAAAACTTTATAAATATATTACCTGTTTTCCATCCACCACGGCCAGACACTGTCTTGACGTTGTTCCGACAAACGTTTCACCGAGTCGACGCCAAAACATATCACATTCACTTCGCGTTGAAACGTCTCTAGCATTTAAATATTTTACTGACCTCGGATTTTTGCTAATTTTTTCTACTAAAGATTTGTCTATAAAACTGTATACTTTTAATTTTATGGAGCGTGTCCGTTCGTCCTTTGAAAAACTATACAGCCATTGTCTATGAGGTCTTTGTTTACCATATAACGTTTGTTCTACGTACACGTTAAAACATTCCGGTAGAAACGTCACTTCTACCGGACGATATACCGCTGTGAGAGGTATAGTGGTTAAGGCCTCTGCCGGCGTCTCCTGTGAACTCAGTGGTCGCTCAAAGCTGTGTCGGAAATGCTTTGAATGTCTCCCATTGTTACTATAATAGCCAGGTAGCATTTCTGATAAATATTTCAAGTCTGCAGTTAAATCAATAGCTTTGTTTTTACTAAAAATTTGTATTTGACCATACTAATATATTGGTGAAAATTAATATCTACACATTCGTATCCTTTATGATGAAACAAAAATATTAATCTGAATGAGAAGTCTTTTGATTTATGTCAGGTAAGCACCATAAATTCTCCAAGGATATTTAGTCACAGACAAGTACAAGTAGTATATATAAGCTGCATAAGGCAATATTTCTAAATCATAGTTGTGTATCATTGACGTTATATATCTCTGACATTACATATCTCAGACGTTATATAATAATCCGACATTATTTATCTCTGACGTTATATATCTCCGATGTAATGTATCTTCGACGCTATGTTTTTTCGACATAATTATGTCCTGTCAGCGCTGTTACTATAGTCTGTCCCACCTAATTTTGGACCTCAACTTTGGGCTGATATGAAGAAATGAAACGGGATCAAAGAACATAAAACATGTTTTTGTGAATAAAAAAAAAAGTCACCCTTGAGAATTTCAAGGATTTTTTAAACAATCGTCTGGTTTTCCCGTGCAACTAAATTTCATTTTCTGTATGGGAATTCACTGTTGTTTATTTCTGGTCGCCATTGCCAAATATTCTCTGTTTTGGAGATTTTCGGGAAATTTCACGTGTTATTCCATGGGGATGTTTCACACTTATTTTTTACACTGACTTAGCTATTTTTCCTCCCGTGAGAAACAGAATGGGTTTGAAATAGAGTTTACAATTTAGATCCGTAGTATACAGTACAAACAAAATTTTGAAAAATGTAAAAATGAAAAATAGAAAAAGAACTTACTTTGCACGAAAGAATCCGGCCGTTAAGTAATGTATTCAGTTATAAATTCCTTTAATCATTATTCGATTTATCCTTAAATCCTTCCAAACGATGTCCAGTTCAATGCACAATTTTCAAAGTTTTATCTTCATACATTGAAAATCCATCATCCGAAAATTGATCCAGTCAATCTGCGGCAGTCTTACGAAGAATTTCAGGCAAATAACTGAACTATGCATTTGAAACAATATCTTTAATCACAGTATTTTCCAAATGCATAATCCAGGAAGAACCTGTACGATACAAAGACGTCAACTGCTTCAGCCTCCTTAGAATATAGCCTTCTACACATTTAACAAGCTCGCCATGACACAATAACTTTTCAAACGCTAAATTCCAATTATGTCATACAATATAGATATGACGTCACTAAATATCTCGAGTGATCAAGAGCATAGGCGGCACATGTCGGCTTGTTATGCATAGCTACCCCAACGACAATTAATTAAGTAAATATGGAAGCTAACTGAGTCCCGAATTTAAAGAGGATAAAGCAAATTAGCTGTCGACTGTGCCAGTCTGACTACGTGGATAAAATTTAAATCAAAGGCGGGAATGATTCAGTTTGCTTTAAGTTTGAGCCCAGACCTAAATCTTAAACAAAAAATAGTTAATTTATTTCCTTTATAACATATCGATAGATCTACAGCTTCTTTAAAAGAAAACGTGTAAAAAAAGGTATTTTTCTATCACCGACAAAAACAAACAACCTTGACGTTACTGGTTACGGAAGGTGCGCAGGCCATGATCCAAGGCTGGGCCGAGGGAGCCCGTGCCCCCCCCCCCCCCCCCCCCCCCCCCCGACACCCCAAAACCCCCAGTTGGCTAAGAAGTGACCCATACTCATCAAAGATTCACCCTAGTGACCCTACTACTAGTATTGTGGCAAAGGAATAATTATTTCTCAAAATTCACACCCAGAGACGCATCAGAGGTCACCATTTCATACCTGTATAATTATCAAACTTTTCCGGGGGAGAGCCCCCTGACCCACTGTCCTCATAACCCCGCTGTCGCCTCAAAATTAAGACCTTAAATGCACCAAAGGCCACCATTTTATACCTATATTTCAAAAATCCCCCTTATATGAGGGAAAGTACATTCATCTATAAGTACACTAAAGGACAACATTTTATACATGTACTTAAAAAAATCCAGGGGATTACCCCTGATACCCCTAGACTTACCCCCCCCCCCCACCCCCAGTCAAAAATTTCTGGAACCGGCCCAGGTGCGTAACATTTATAAATTTGAAATTTTGACTTCTTACCTGTAAAGTGATTGTTGGAAAGTCCCCATTATGACCTAAATTGTGTCAGTGTGACGTAAAACCAGGCGTAGAAACAACAACACGAAAACCTAATGATGGCTGTCAACATAAGTTCTGAAGTTTTAGGGGATTCCGCAGGCCAGGATACAGGGCCGGAATGAGGGGGCCCGTGTCCCCTCCAGTTGGCTGAGAAGTGACCTATAGGCCTACTCATATTATTCATCAAAGATGCACCCTACTATTTTGGTAAAGGAATAATTGTTTCTCAAAATTCGCACCCAGCACGCACCAGAGGCCACCATTTCATACCTGTATTTCAAAATTTTCAAGGGGGGTGGGGGGAGCCCCCTGACCCCCCCCCCCCTCCGCCCCAACATCAAGAGAGGAGTACGGAGTAACCCCTCCATTATTAGATCTATATTAGACCAAAAACTGCACTGGAAGCAACCATTTTATGTCTGTATTTCAAAGATTTCCAGGGCAGAGACCCCTGACCCCACTAAAATGAGGGGAGTACACCCACTAATAAATGCATCAGAGGACACCATTTCATACCCCAAAGAAAACAGAAATAAATATGTTAAGGGGGTATGTGTGCCAACAGGCTCATAATGTTTTCAGATTAAAAACTACGGTGTTCCGTTTGGACAATCGTGACTCTTTTTTTAATACTTAACCGTGATGCATGATAGTACGATGACGAAAACGCGATGGCGCGATGGCATGATGATGAAACAACGATGGTATGATGGTGAAAACGCGATGACACGATGATGAAATCGCGATGGTGCGATGGTACAATGGTGAAATGCCGATGTAATAAAGCGTATTCGTCATCGTATCATCGCGTTTTCACCATCGCACCATCGTGCCATTGCGTTTTCATCAGCGTACCATCGTGCCATCGCGTTTTCACCATCGTGCCATCGCGTTATCATCATCATACCATCGTGGTTTCACCATCGTACCACCGCGTTTTCACCATCGTACCATCGCGTTTTCACCATCGTGCCATAGCATTATCATCATCGTACCCTCGTGGTGTCACCATCGTACCACCGCGTTTTCAAATACGTAGTTCCGTACACTTGTATTTTTGTCAAAAATAGATAGAATAGAATGTATCTCAATGTATTTTGTGAGACGAAATTTACCATTAAGATTCTACTGTTTTGCAAAATATTTTAAAAATGTTCAGTGCTCAGTTTATTACAACTGTAAACTCTTCAAGGCCACGTCCTTTGTATTTTATGTATGCATGAAAATAAATTAAAAGCTGGGTGTAATAGTCACATGGTATTATTCAAACTCAGCTTATTATTGTCAGGATGTAGAAGGTACATAGTGCAATGTGAAAATGAGATTGTATTTACTGACACATATACTGTACCACTGCGCATGACCACCGGAAGGCGATGACACGATGGTGGAAATGCGATGGTACGCTGGTGATAACGCGATGGTACGATGGTGATAACGCGATGGTACGATGACGAAAACGCGATGACACGATGATGAAAACGCAATGGTACGTTGATGAAAACACGATGGTACGATGATACGATGGTGAAAACGCGATGGTACGATGATGAAAACGCGATATTACATCGACATTTCACCATCGTACCATCGCGATTTCATCATCGTGCCATCGCGTTTTCACCATCGTACCATCGTTGTTTCATCGTCGTGCCATCGCGTTTTCGTCATCGTACCATCGTGCATTTCGGTTTAGTATTAAATAAAAAGTCACGATTGTCCAAACGGAACACCGTAGAAAACCATCCTAGATAATGTAGATTCCTAGGAAAAAGTCAACAAAATGAATCTGGCCATTGAATTACTGGATAGGCATATTAGTAATTGTAACAGAGAATTATCAGCATGTAAATTGTCGAATAATGATATAGTACACAACTTCACATATTTATATATTGATAACAACTTAACTAAAACAAGCAAATTCGATGAATTGGTATCCCCCGCCGAAAGGGTCTGTGGTGAGGAATGGCAAAAAGATATATCCGGCAAAAAGTTAAGGATGTTAATAAGAAGCAAATAATTTCATTAGTCAAAATCAATTTAACAGAAAACAAATGTTTAATTAAAGAGTACAAAATAAATGTATGATACTTTGATCCTGACTAAAGAATTTATTTTGAATGGGATATGCTTACTGTAATAAGCTCAGCTTTTAAAATTAAATGCAGTTAATTGAAATGTGAACTTGAAGTTTAACTGGAACGAAATATTGTCTTTGAGTGGTTTGGCACCAGGTGTTGCCGTTTAACATGTACATTTGAACTTAAAAGAACAGATGTCCTTAAGAGATCACAGGTAAGATATCTTGAACATGGCTGAGGGCAAGGTTTGTGCAGTCACAACTTTTAAAACATGTTGAAGGTTTGAACATTTAAAAAAACAAAAAAGGAATGGAAATATATATATGTGTATATATATATAGATATATGTATATATTTATTTTTTTAATGGGTGGGGGTGCAGGGGAACAGGAGAGGAAACAAAATTTCACATGTTGATTATAAATACTGATTGAAAATTAAAAAAAAAAAAAAAAAAGGGGAAAGGTGGGGGGGGGGGGAGGGGTGGGGGCAGAGGATGCATGATCAGTGGTGGGCATGACTGGGTGGAGAAGTGAGGTGGGGGAATGGTACAACTTGGAAGGTTTGAAAAAAATCTAAAGGGGGGGGGGGGGGGGGGGATGGGGTGTGACCAAGGCAAGTGGGTGACCAGGTGTGGGTGCACAACTCCACATATTTATAATAAATGTTCACAGAAAAGAATGAAAGAAACTTAATGAAATTCTGCCAAATGGTAAGTTTGTTATGTACAAATATGTGGATTTTTAGACAATTAAAGGGCAATAACTCTGAAGTTACAAAAGAAATCCGTACAAAATTGTCTGTGCACAACCACATTATAGTGCTCTAAATTCTGTTAAAGTTTCATAGTTCTAGGTCAAATATATCAAAAGTTATGATGCAGAAATTGCCATATCTATAGATCTATAGTACCCTATATAGTTAACACTAGAAACTTCTAAGGGCCATAACTCTGGTGTTACTTGGGCAATCTGTCTGAAACTTGATGGGCCCCATAACCTCATAGTGGTGAACATGTATATGAAGTTTGTTTGAAAAAAAATCTAAAATAAGGAATTTTTTTTTTTTTTTTTTTGGGGGGGGGGGGGGGGGGGGGGGGGGGGGGGGGGGGAGGTGTGTGATCAAGGTAAGGGGGTGACCAGGTGTGGGTACACAACTTCACATGTTTACAATAAATGTTCATGGAAAAGAATGAAAGAAATTTAATGAAATTCTACCAAATGGTAAGTTTGTTATGTACAAATATGTGGATTTTTATACAATTAAAGGGCAATAACTCTTAATTTACAAATAAATCCGAATGAAATTGTGTGTACACAACCATATTATGGTGATCTAAATTCTGTTTAAGTTTCATAGTTCTAGGTCAAATATATCAAAAGTTATGATGCAGAAATTGCCATATTTATAGTACCCTATATAGTTAACACTAGAAACTTCTAAGGGCCATAACTCTGGTGTTACTTGGGCAATATGACTGAAACTTGACGGGCCGCAAGAACTCAATGTGGTGAACATGTATATGAAGTTTTAAATAAATATTCCCAACCATTTCCTAGATATGGCTCTGGACGGACGGACGGACGGAAAGACGGAAGGACGGACAGACGGAAAGACGGACGGAAGGATGGACCGACGGACAACGCCAAAACTATATCCCTCCGACTTTCGTCGGGGGATAATAAAATTCATTTGGCATGTGACTATATCACGGCTTATACATGACCGCAGTGATATTCCGTGTATACTATGTTGCATTAGTAACAAGTTGTGGCAATTGATACCGTCATTTTTGCCATAGTATATTTTTGTATTGATCTTGATGCGTAGATAAGCTAGTTATACACAGTAAGGTAAAATTCATGCAAGTACGAATTTTTCGACTGAATATCTATGTAAAGTTTGAATTGCTACAAATCATTTTTTAAGGAATAACTGGTTTTTTTTTTTTTTTGTTGTTGTTGTTGTTGTTGTTTTGCGTTCAACGTGTTTTTTGGTTGAATTTTCAATATAGTTATGTACTGCCCCGTTTGTAATAGAAGTAAATGTTTCGTATACGTACTTCTTTGTGAAAAAAAAACACACAAAAACACGTGTTTTATATAATCGAAAATGAAGTAACTGACGCGCTTGAACATGCTTCTTTTATCTAGCTGAATAACAAAATACCCCTTCAAAAGGTCATATGAGCCGCGCCATGAGAAAACCAACATGGTGCATTTGTGACCAGCATCCGCGCAATCTAGTCAGGATCCATGCTGTTCGCTAACGGTCTCTCTAATTGCAGTAGGCAGTTGACCAGATTGCGCGGATGCTGGTCGCAAATGCAATATGTTGGATTTCTCATGGCGCGGCTCATATTTTTTATTTTGTCTATAGGTCTACCATGCCTATCAATAGCACAAAAATGTTTTAACATGCCACTTTGGATTTCACCGAACGGTCGAGCATGGGAAATAAAGACGCGAGGATGGAATTGAAAAACTGGTATTATGTTATAAAAAATAAAGGCAATTATTAATTTGTTTAAGGCAGTCCGTTATATAGGCGGTTGTCTCAAATTGAAATATATATATTTTAAATCATTAATTGCATTGAGGAATAATGTTTTACCTTGATCGAACGGTCACAAAAAATAGTGAGCACAAATCAGTACACAAACATGTATTCATGCTATTAAAAAACAACATTTTAACAGACGTTTATCATCCGAACCTTTGATACGATTATAAACAACTGTAACCAATAATGAAAATGAGTTAAATGGGTTGCGTGCATCTCCGCTGTCCCCACCTCTATTACATAGAACGGCTGAAACAATGATACGCACTTGACTTGAGACATGTATTTATTTTACGTCAATGCGAACGAGTAAGTACAAACACATTTTCAGAAAAAAAAACTGAAAACCTGAAACGGAAATAACTTTAATTTGAAGTAAAATGTTAATTCAGGGTCTTCCGTACAAGAAAATATTACAAGTTTTGGACAGAGTTTGTTTTAATTTTCCATTTCTGTTATTCAACAATAAAAATATTCGACGTCGCTAACTGTGAGCAAACCCCCAAATGACGTTTGTATGGACGCCGCCATCTTGAAATAGACGTCGCGTCATTTTACAATGCAAGTCTATGGGGAAAAACATAAAATCTTGATTTTTAACTTCATTTTACATTTTTTCAAAAAAATGAAAAAGGTGCCTAGAGATATTAACCATCTGGTATTAACGATGTCATTTTTGACAATTTTATATACAGTATAAATAAATTATCGGAGGTCCAAAATTAGGTGGGACAGACTATAGTCCTGGTGCATCCAGTTGTCGTCCCGCCATTTTTCGTGTTCCTGTCATTGCTTGTTCTGTCCTTGCCATATATGGCTCATCATTTTAACAGTACTAAAACTAATTTTGTGTCCACAACTACATGTCTACCTTTTCTCAGTTCGTCAGTTGTGTCTTATCTTCCAGTTCGTCAAAAGCCCACATACTTGTAGTACTAATACTATGTAATAATAATGTGCCATATATGGTAAGGACAGAACAATGACGGGAACACGTTAGGTAAATATGTATAAACAGAAAAATGCTAAAAAGTCCTTGTGCAGGAATATTGCAGGAAAACTAATCAGACACTATTTCTTGCATAGTCTTTACCTGAAATAGACAAGAAAAAACATACAGAATTTGTGCTCAATACTTCCGAAGACCACTCAACTTTTCACCCAACATATCATTTTACATTAATTCCTCAATGAAAATAATTACTGAAATATTAGCAGTTTGTAATTCACAGAAATATATAGAAATGTTCATTGATCATTGAGCCTTAAGCACTGGACCTTTACTTTTAAAAACATCAAAAGAGAACCTATGTACACTGTTTCTGTATATCCATGTGGAAAAGTTGTGCACTTTTAAAAATCTATAATGCAGACGTTTTCGAACCAAACAGAACTTTATATGGACGGTTGTTACTGGCAATAAAAATTCGTTACAAAACAGAACCTTTTTTAATTTTAAAATAACTTTTTAGTCATTAATGCAAATAAATTCATTTAAAACAAGAGCTGTCGGAGGACAGCAACGCTCGACTATTTAACAGCCTTGTCGCTTGAATGAATAAGAAAGTCGAAAAAGGGGCATAATTTAGTAAAAAAGTAAAATAGGGTTATGGAACCTGCATAGTGCTTATCAGCTCATGACAGTGGACAAGTGTATGAAGTTTCAATCCATTCCCATTAGTGGGTACTGAGATACCAGCTTACATATAAGAATTTAACCCAAAAACTCCTAAGTTCAAAAAGGGGCATAATTTTGTAAAATGCAAAGTTGAGTTATTGACCCTTTGCACTGCATGTCATATCATGACAGTGAACTAGTGTGTGAAGTTTCAATCCTTTCCCATTAGTGGATACTGAGATACCAGCTTACATACAAAAACTTTACCAAAAATTTCTATGCTGAAAAAGGGGCATAATTTTGTAAAAAAGCAAAATAAAGTTATGGGACCTGCTTTGTGCATGTCAGATCATGACAGTGAACAAGTTTGTGAAGTTTCAATCCATTCCCATTAGTGAGTACTGAGATACCAGCTTACATACAAAACCTTAACCAAAAAATTCTAAGTCGAAAAGGGGGCATAATTTTGTAAAAAAGCAAAATAGAGTTATGGAACCTGTGCAATGTAAGTCAGTTTATCACAGTAAATAAGTGTGTGAAGTTTCAATCCATTCCCACAAGTGGTTACTGAGATACCAACTTACATACAAAACCTTAACCAAAAATTTTTAAGTCAAAAAAGGGGCATAATTTTGTAAAAAAGCAAAACAGAGTTATGGAACCTGTGCAATGTAAGTCAGTTTATCACAGTGAATAAGTGTGTGAAGTTTCAATCCATTCCCACAAGTGGTTGCTGAGATACCAGCTTACATACAAAAACTTAACCAAATCGGGACGCGGACACGGACGCGGACGCATGGGCGAGTCCAATAGCTCTACTATTCTATGAATAGTCGAGCTAAAAAGAAACCTAGCAACTTACCTCTATAATAATCTTTTAATTTTATGCCAAACTATGAACAAAGATATACCGTTAGGTGCTAAACAACATTTAGCTGTTAGGTATTTTTAGTATAAGAGCACAAGATTGCAACGAAAATAAATTTAATAAAGTACAAAAATATATACGTTGGCAACAGCTGTACCTGCAAAATATATAACAAGAGCACCGCCTTGCAGGTGCTGATGCTCATCTGATTTTTTTTCGTATAATAGAAAAATTGTCCTACCCATGATTTTCTAAGTCCAAAAAGCAGGATGGAGTTATGTTTCTTGATGTACATAGTCAGCTTATAATGGTGAGCAACTGTTGCAAGTTTCAAAGCAATAGCTTGAATAGTTTAGGAGAAAAGCTGACCTAAACATAAAACTTAACCAAGAAATGATATTTTCTAAGTCCAAAAGGGGCCATAAGTCTTGCAAAAAGCAGGACAGAGTTATGTTTCTTGCTGTACATAGTCGGCTTATGATGGTGAACGTTGTTGCACTTTTAAAGCAATAGCTTTGATAGTTTATGAGAAAAGCTGGCTTAAACATATTACTCAACCAAGAAAACTGATTTTCTAAGTCCAAAAGGGGCAATAATTCTTTAAAAAAGCAGGATGGAGTTATGTTTCTTAATGTACAGGGTCAGCTTATGATGATGAACAAGTGTTGCAAGTTTCAAAGCAATAGCTTTGATAGTTTAGGAGAAAAAGTTGACCTAAACATAAAACTTAACCAAGAAATCTGATATTTTCTAAATGCAAAAGGTGCCATTTATCTTGCAAAAAGCAGGACAGAGTTATGTTTCTTGCTGTACAGGGTCAGCTTATGATGGTGAACAAGTGTTGCAAGTTTTAAAGCAATAGCTTTGATAGTTTAGGAGAAAAGCTGACCTAAACATAAAACTTAACCGAGAAAACTGATTTTCTAAGTCCAAAAGGGGCAATAATTCTTGCAAAAAGCAAGATGGAGTTATGTTTCATGATGTACAGGGTCAGCTTATGATGGTGAACAAGTGTTGCAAGTTTCAAAGCAATAGCTTTGATAGTTTAGGAGAAAAGTTGACCTAAACATAAAACTTAATCAAGAAATCTGATATTTTCGAAGTACAAAAGGGGCCATAAATCTGGCAAAAAGCAGGATGGAGTTATGTTTCTTGCTGTACAGGGTCAGCTTATGATGGTGAACAAGTGTTGCAAGTTTCAAAGCAATAGCTTTGATAGTTTAGGAGAAAAGCTGACCTAAACATAAAACTTAACCAGGCAACGCCGACGCCGACACCAATCAAGTGATGACAATAACTCATCATTTTTTTTTTAAAAATCAGATGAGCTAACAATCAATGTGTTACTGGACTGAAACAATTGCTCAAATCCTCTAGTTAATACAAGAGAAAAAAATAGAAATATAAGAAGTTCTAAAGTGATATACTTTGAGATTTGATTTTGAGACAGTATCTTATTCGATACTGATCAACGGATTAATTATTTCTTACATTCATATCGTGGTCTGACTGTATCTAGATTTTGTAACAGTTGAGAAAACGGAGAACAAAATTATATTCACTCTTTTATCGGCTATTTTATTTTGTTTATTTTGTTATTAACACTTACGTTTATGTGCGAGCCCTTTCAATCTAACAACTTGTCAAAATTTGACATGTGTAAATAACAGGCAATAAATATTTTGTGAATGTAATCAACGTATCACATTCGATACATTGTATGTGTAAAGCATCCCTTCACATAATTACTTACAATTTGGATATAATTTATTGAAAAAGGTATTATTGTCGATGACATAAAACTAAAATCAAAACATTGAAAATATCGGACACAGATAACAACAGTTCCTATACAAAAGAAAGGCGCGATAAATGTAGACGAGTAAACTAAATAAATGATATAGATAATTATATTTTATAATAAATACATTATAGATAATAAATTTAACAATTAACTGCTACAATACACTGTTATACAGTTAATGTTAATATAAAACGTTGACCGCGATGGTCCCTCACGTGAACACTGCGATTCCTCGCAGCCGTCCACCGTGCACCGCTGTGATCATGACCACGAGGGCCGATCGGGTGTCCGGCCATCGCTACTGAACACCCGTAATTTTTTTTTACCGCAAGGATCGAGGGTTTTTGAAGGTTCCGAGCTGGTTGTACTGTAACCTGCATTATCTTCCCTCCCTACTACCTCAAATCTAGTGAGCATATTCTTTTAATAGCCTAAAATTGAGATATCAGTCAATTTAGTCAAAATATTCTGCTCACTTTGCTTCTAACCTTTGCGAGATTTATCACACATGCATTATTCACTAACTAAGGAGAAGTCACTTCACAAGTGGTCAGCCGCACCTGAGAAATACAGTATTTGAAATTTTTCATGATTCTGTTGGTTTCTTTCAAACTGCAAGGTATGCAATCCAGATTTTAACTAGAAGATGCTTTTGTAGAAAAGCGCATGTTTCCCCCAGTGCATAGTCATAATAAGCAAGAAGTCAATAGGGGACAGGAGTGAAAGTCAAAGAGACACTGACAGTTGGTTGCAATAGGGATCATCTACTTGGCATGTCCAATTATCCTGTGAAGTTTCAACATTCTCGGTCAAGTGGTTCACAACTTATTAATCGGAAACTATTTTCCATGTTAACAGGTCCCTGTGACCTTGACCTATGATCGAGGGACTCCAAAATCAATAGGGGTGATCTACTCTGCATGTCCAATCAGCCTGTGAAGTTTGAAGGTTCTGGTTCAAATGATTCTTAAGTCATTAATCAGTTTTCCATTCTGGTCGCTGTGACCTTGACCTTTGACCAAATGACCCAAAAATCAATAGGGGTTATCTACTCTACATGTCCAATCATCCTATGAAGTTTCAACATTTTGACCTTTGATGAAGTGACCCCAAAAATAATAGGGGTCGTCTACTCCATACCATCATATGAATTAAGTTTGAAGGTTCTAGGTCAAATGGTTCTCCAGTTATTGATCCGAAATGAAGTGTGATGGATGGATGGAAGGACTGATGGACAAGGCAAAAACAATAATTGGAAAGATCCCCATACCTACACCTGCTAAAAAAAACCTTAAAAGATATTAAAAACTTTAAACAAATCTTTTCAAGGACATGTTCATTTCATTTGAGTTTTCATATTAATGTAGGATTCTGGTTTAACAATACTTCTAGAGTTACCTTGTTACGAGCCAAGATTGTTACATTAGCTCCTCGTTGAGCTGCCAACACAGCTATAGCTTTCCCAATACCACTAGAACCACCTGTCACCTGTAATAAAACAATGAAAAATATGTAACAAAACAAACATCATGGTATATGATATTGTTCGTAGGCACTCATGAATATTCCGTATATTTCTGTAAATTAATAAGTGTCTGAAGCTAAATAGCGATATAGTGATATATATAATATTATATATTTCTTTATAATTTTCACAATGTCACGTGTGCAGACAAAACGTTTAGCATCCAGTCTCGGTATTGTGGGTTCGACTCCTGCGTAGGACCATTTTTTTTCCGAATTTTATTGGCAAACTTAACAGGTAGAAATATTGCCAAGAAAAAGTGGAAACTCCACAGGTCGCTCAACATGACAAAAATGAAAATGTTGCAGGCTGGGTTTGATTGAGCCTGTTCATGGACGGCAGTGGAAATGCATGCTACCGTCCACGCCCTCTAGCCCCGGGTTGAGCAGACCTCAACATTTACACATGTTAAAAGTACAAAAAACAATTTAGAGACACCCGCAGATGTGTTCATACGGCAGTGCACATGGAACCTTCAATGATACACAATCGTGTAATTCCATGAAAAGCGGAGTATGGTCCCAGATAAAATAATGGGTTTGCCCTAAACGAGAAAACAATGGGCAGAACTAAACAAACTGGAATTTAGAAAGGGGATCTGAGGTTATCGAGCCTGCATATCACAGGAACTGCCTAAAGACAAAATTAACAAGCAAATTCGATGAATTGGAATCCCCCGCCGAAAGGGTCAGTGTTGAGGAACGGCAAAAAAATATATCCAGCAAAAAGTTAAGAATGTTAAGAATGTTACCAAGAAGCAAATAATTTCATTAGTCAAAATCAAATTAAAAGAAAATGAATGGTTTGTTTGGGTGGGGGGTGGGGTGAGGATACAACAGTTTACATGTTGATTATAAATATTGATAGAAAACGAAAAATGAAAAAAAAAAAAAAAATTGGGGGGGGGGGGGGGGGTGAGGGTGAGGGGGGTGACCAAGGTAAGGTGGTGACCAGGTGTAAGTACACAACATCACATGTTTATAATAAATGTTCATGGAAAAGAATGAAAGAAGTTTAATGAAATTCTTCCAATTGGTTGGTTTGTTATGTACAGATCTGTGGATTTTTAAACAATTAAAGGGCAATAACTATATGGAAAATTGACCAATCGAAAAAAAACTTGAAGAGCATTGTCGCAGTATCTTGGTTCATGTCTATTTCAAGTTTGATGAAATTCTACCTGCTAGTTACTGAGAAATGGCTGCAGACGGACATTTTTCATTAAATCAAGGGCAATAACTCTGAGGGAAATTGACCTGTCAAAAAAAAAAACTTGACGGGCATCAGCGCAGTATCTTGGTTCATGTCTATTTCAAATTTGATGAAATTCTACCTGTTAGTTACTGAGAAATGGCTGCAGATGTACATTTTTTATTAAATCAAGGGCAATAACTCTGAGGGAAATTGACCAATCAAAAAAAAAACTTGACGGGCATCATCGCAGTATGTTGGTTCATGTTTATTTCAAGTTTCATGAAATTCTACCAAGCAGTTACTGAGAAATGGCTGCGGACGGACTGACGGACAGACAACGCCATTTCAATACCCCCCTCCCGATTTCATCGGCGGGGGATAAAAAGCAGGCACCATATCCAAGGGGTGATTATACAATACCCAAAGCTATAAAAGCGGGAGTATTGAAACCACCCAGGCCGAAATGGTCATGCTGAGAAACTAAACAGTACCAATAACACGACATAAAAGTCGTGCTGAACGATCCGAGAAGATCGAAATATAACAGCCCTGAACCTTTAAGTAACTACCTAACAAAAAGTAAATGTGGAATATGCACGAAGTTCAAGGGACTTACACAATCAATTAGTAAAATAGAAAAACTGGAAACTCCACTGGTCGCTCAACACTGACACTGAAAGACACTGGAAATTAGAGATACAACAGAACGGGTTTTAAATGCTTATGTTTATTTCATATAGAAGAGGTGTTTAGGCGTAAAAAAAAAAATTGTTTGTTTCCGGTATCTCGACCTACCCTAAATTTTTGGCCCGACCCTAAATGTTTTTATGGCCTTGGAGAATATTTTTTTCAATTTTTTAACAAAAAGATGCAAAACTGCACTTTTTATGCTTTAAACATGGCCAGTGATGTTAGAAATCAACTTACTGATGCTCAAAAGGCATAACCCCCTTATTTGTAATCATTTTTTGACAAAAAAAAAAAT
This sequence comes from Mercenaria mercenaria, assembly GCF_021730395.1. Lineage (NCBI taxonomy): Eukaryota > Metazoa > Mollusca > Bivalvia > Venerida > Veneridae > Mercenaria > Mercenaria mercenaria. Next base: position 42,083,506 of record NC_069366.1, on the reverse strand, counting down.
TTCCGAAAAGTCTCCCTTGATAAAAAAAATTTCCAAAAAAAAAAAGTTTTCCGACCTACCTACCCTAATTTTTTTGAGCATGTTACCGGAAACAAAGAATTTTTTTTTTTAGGCCTTAAAGATGTTTAACTATCGCTCAATTTAACAACTGCATACTCCCTTAAAGGGGAATCGCCGGTAGCTGCTACACACACAATTTGTAGGTGTGGTTTATCTGTAGCAGCCGATAAGATTCCAACAGGTATCTGATAATGTTTGCTTCCAGTAACAACTAATGGTCATCAGCATAGAGAACATCAAGTACTAGTATTTCATGTATTTCATAAATAATTATGTGTATTTACATTTTTAGTTAAAATGTAAACTTTATATTAGTCATATTAATCAACAAATGCAAAGAACAATATTGTTATTAATAAACTTAAATCATAACACATTATTGTAACATCTGTATACATTGCAATATTACTTTTTAAATCAGTAAAATCTTGAATAAATTTAGAGAACTTGATTATAATAAATAATAATAAATCATATTCATAAACTGATATGCTACTTGTATATTCATCATTATATATATATATATATATATATATATATATATATATATATATATATATATATATATATAATATATATATATATATATATATATATATATATATATATATATATATTATAATGCTTCTGATCTATCTGTATTTATGCAAGTCAAATAAAAAAATGACCATTGGTATGGTATTATGGACATCTGGGTATCAGTTAATAAGTACTTTCTTACATCATCACACATGGTAATCAATGGTAAATATAAACACTTTATTACCATACTAAACCTTATATATACCCTTTTAAACTTGTTATAAACAGTGAAAAAATGAATTTGATGTTGAAATAATATATTATGTACTTTAAATATAAATTTTATTAATGTTATTTCTTTGCCTGCCCTTAAATATTCTGTTTATTGTAAATTTTCCAAATTCTTTATTTACCTGGCATAATTGGTAAAGAAGCATCTTTTAGAAATCATTTTTACAGATTTTAATTTTAATATTAATTTACTTAATGGGAATTTTCACGAATGCAAATTACATTTATTAGACTAAATACATGTGCAGTCTTCACAAAATGCAATCAATCTACATGTGGATATATAGATAATTGATGAGAATGCTTCATGCTGGGTCATAAAATAAATCCCTGATCTTGATGAAACAGATAACTGTAATGGTCAGTGGATCATAAACTAATTTGGGTCAAGTTCCATAGACACTAGAAACAATTTTTGAGGGGTTGCAGGATTATCTGTTATGTTGACTTTATTATTTCAAAAATTAAAGAGTAAACTATTCTGCCCCATTAAAGTACATAGCATTACTATAATTTAATTATACAGTTCTGAGCATATAGCATTATTTTAGTACAAAATATATCATATATAAACAAAGAGAAACTCTACACAGAAATAATGGAATCATCCGTTCCAGATATGTTGACATTGTGAAATTTCCCGGCAAAATTTTTGTGTGAGATTTTAGACAAAATGGCTGAAAAACGAGAAATTACTTTGAAAGTTTCAAGGGAACAATTTGATACATTTTTTTGGAATTTAATGACTGGGATTTTGAGAATTCATTAGTCAAATAAGAGTGGGCACAGAATGATGAGGAAAATGATTTTAATGATTCTAATAATAGTGAAAACTTGCTTGTTGTTGAAAATGTGGAAATGCCATGTCCAGCAACTGAGGGAGCAACAGGCGGTGGGGACAATGATGATGATGACAGTGGTGATAATATGGTTGACAGACAGGCTAACCTTGTGGATACTGACATGGAGAAGCGTGTCAACATTGTTTCCTGAATCCATGCATTACTCTACAATGACAGTCCTGACTTGGTAATGGTGCAAAACCACATGAAAGAAATAGTGGGTTACGAAAAAAAGGTACCAAAAATACTGGAATATGCTATCCAATGCAGGGGCTTGGTACTTCCCTCAGTATATTCAGAAAAAGCAAAGGGCATTAAACAGGACAAGAACAGAGACTGATGTGTGGACATTAAGGGAGATTATGCCAGCATGTGTAATTAATCAAGTGCGGGGCTTGTACCCAGACCTTCCAGGTCAGCCATACATGGGCCATAAACGGAACTAGATACCCAAAATTCATCTATATTTTAAAAATAAAATGACAAAAGAAACTAAAATTCTGTATTATGTAATAATGTATGTATACTAAAAAGTTACAATCATTTCAAAACAGTGACTTATATGTATCATAAAAAGAAATATTCACCTAAGAATTATTACAAATGGATAACATATCATTTGGAATTATAACTATGATGGACCTAGGACTCAGGTTAGTGGAATTATTAACTCAATTATCATAATATCTAAATCAAAGAAGCATAATAAAAATGCATGCAGATGTGCATGCATTCAAAACTAACCATAATCTAAAGTAAACACATTTTTTTATAATGTCAACTATATATCTTGTACATGAAACTCTGCTAGGAACAAAATATCCATACACACAAGTGGGTTATATACATCTTGTGGTTGTTTACATCACATGACTTGGGTCAAAGGTCATTTCAGATTCAAATTTTCAATAAAATACCTTGATATTTCAATTTTGTAACTGCTGTATCTAATTTATTCAATGGGTTATTTGTGAAAGGAATGCATGTTTGTGAACAGAAAACATGTCCCCACAACTGCATATATTTAAAAAAAATAAATACAATTTATTTCTGGTAAATTTCTGAAAAATCTTTCTCTGATGAAAATTGTTGCAAAAAACAGCTACCATTTGAAATTTGGCTCCTCCCACTTCTTTTTATAGCAAAGGTTGGGGTTTAAAATGTTCAAATTCTATATAAGGCCTAATTAGTATCAAAACATATGTTAAATTACAGTAAATAATTTTGGCACAGTCCGTACTAATTGGCAAAACAAAAGGATGCTGACGATATATGCATTTTAGAATAGTCGTAAATATTGCAACATAACCTGGATGTCAAGATAGCGGCCTACTGAAAAAATTGAATGATTCTGTTCAGGATTTGTAAAGATACAGTTAAGGCTAGTTGTTATATGTTTATATGTGAAATATAACATACCTGCCATTAAACAAGATAATTTTTGAAGATTTTTTTCTCATAAATGTACTTAATGTCAAAATGTACAGAGTTTAGGACTGTCACTTTTAAGAATCGTCATCAAGTCATTTGCCCATAATTATTTCACGCTGCTTTTGATAAATTTTAAGCCCGATCGGGCAATAAAAGCTCGATTGGGCTTTTAAGCCCGATTGGCCAATGTGACAAGCCTGTTTATGATAGGCTTTGGATAGTTCTTTCATCCTGAGTAGGTGGTATCAAAAATTTAAATGTTAGGAAAGGCCCATAGCACAAAACATTACAATGTTAAGAGTTGATTCACTTTGACCGTATGCTAGTAGACCTCCTGCGGAAAAAATAGTGGTGTATGACCTAAAGGTAAAAATTCCAAAATGTGCGACAAAGTTATTTTGAACTTACTACAACATGTTTTTCAGCAAGAGAAGTAGCTCTGGGCTTCAAACGTCCTGCAACATACATAAAAAGTATTATCACAAACGTAAATATTATAAATGTCCAAAACATTTTGCCAAACAAACAGACAGACTTTAACCCGTGTTTCCGTACGATATCCGGTCTAATATTCCAGTGAAGGTCACACTACACTAAATTGTATTCCTTATATATTCTATATAAAACTAACAATTTTTAAACAGCTACCAAACATTGCTAGACCCATTTCAGAGAACAAATCCTTACCTCTTACCTTTTAAAGAGTTATGATAAAACTGATATAAAAGTTAAGTGCATGCTTGGCATAGTATATTCTCAAGCTTTAAGTTTGCTTTTGTTCCTTTTATTTTTGTCTTTTTGTTCTGCTGCTTTATATATATTATTTTCAAGCGTTGAGTTTCATTTTGCCTTTGTAGTCTGCTTACTGCTATTGTGTCTACTGTACATGTATGTAGTTTGATTTTGTCTTCCAGAATTTGCTGTAGCTAAATGTTTGTTTGTATGTAATTGAGTCCTACTTTAGTTTGCATTTAGATGTCGTATTTTTGCTTTAGTTCATGTTGTGTTCGATTTCGTGTTTATTGTGATTACATCCCTTTGATAGAACCACTATAACATGTGTCTGTGTACCAATTAACTTGAGTGCAAAGTACCTTGTTGCTTGCAACCCTGCCTATCTGTTGGAAAATCTAATGATAGAGCTTATATGTCATGTCTTTGACTTTGACTTTGACGAAAATCCTCAACTTCATCCGCAGGCGGACATCGTGTTGAGTGGGAGGGGTTAAAAACTGCATCGTGCTGTACAATTTGTGGGTGTCGGTTGTTCCCAAAACGTGCTCTCACTTTTTAAAATCCAACTGTTATATACACTGTACAATGTTCCATATATTTTTCAATGGATGCCGGGTTGTTGGACTGCGATCTTGAAGCTATCCAACGTTGTTGATGTAACCACTGCTGTAGGAAGACTGTTCCATACAAGGACCGTCCTTGGGAAAAATGAATATCGATAAATGTTCAGGTTACAGCTATATGTCAATAGTTTGTATGGGTGACTATGCCTAGTTATTTGCACTTTTGCAAGTTGTGGATGATAATGTGGCGGTACTGCAACCAGGTTGTTCATTACTTTATACATTAATACTAAATCAGCTGTTTTTCTACGATGTGCTAGCGTTTGCCATTTCAATGCCTGCATCATAGATGTTACACTTCCAGGATTCTGGTAATTATAGGGTTTCCCCATCACAAATCTTGCAGCGTTCCTCTGGATTTGCTCTATTAGTTTTATTTGTGTTTGCTGGTGTGGATTCCATATTGTAGAACTATATTCCAATTTTTGTCTATATGTTAATTTTAACCATAATACAAATCTGTATTTCTTTGCTATTCATTTAATGATTATTGAGTTACCCTATGAAAAAGATGCTAATCAGGTCATTTTCAAATCTGATTTGAGTGATATTCTGATTTTTTAAGATATTTTTTAACTATGGCACCTTTGCCCCATATTCTTGGTCAACTTGTAACTAATTCATCTTTTAAGCAATTTTAAACCAAAGTTGGTAGGATTAGCATGTTTCTCATAGATTTTATATTGTAAATAATCCTTCTTACTTGTAGCTTATTTACTTTTGTTAACATACACTTCTTATATAGTCGGTTAAAAAGCTCATCAGAGCTTATGTTACTTGTAATTGTCTTGCCGACTCAAAATAAATCTTATCTTATCTTATCTTAAAATGAAGAGAAAAGTAGGGGTCGTGTATCTTCTGAGAGAGATTTCTCTTGTCACATTTGCTTACTGTAAAATCTATGGTGGCATATTTCTGCCATGAGATATCTCGGTAGCTATTGCGATAATTTGTAAACTTTTCATGAAATGTCTGCATTTTTTTCTGAAACATTTCAGCAATAAATAATATTTTCTAGATATTTTTATTCATTTCATGAAAATGTTTTAGCCAAAATTCTGCGTTAGAGCTTGGAACTGCCTCGACATGCTAGGTAACTACCACGATAATATTTTAAACTTTCCAGCAAAGTTGTGCATTTTTCTGAAAACCTTATCGCTATAAATTATTTTTTCTCGATATTCCTTTTATTTCCAGGAAACTTTAGGCTATTGTGATAAACTTTTCAGAAAAGTTCGAAATATCAATATTTTTTCTGAAAGTATCTAGAAAGATAAATCTAGCTAATAAATGGCAGTCTAGGGCACTTACACAAAATGTATCGAGAAAATAATGTAAATTATCGCAATAATATTTCCAGGAAACCTTTCACTATTGAGATAATATTTTCAGAAAACCATACTTTATCGCGAATACAACCTAGCTATCTCATGGCAGAAATATCATATGCCACAATAAAAATCACATCAAAATCACACTGCTTTGACCTGGAAGTACTACTCATACTAAAGTTGAGTTTCACTTCACCAAATACAACCTCCTCTCCCATTTTCCTACGAAATTGTCAAAACCTCCTCTCCCATTTTCCTACGAAATTGTCAAAAATACATCCACAATGAAATTTAAACAGAAAAACAGCTTTAATTTAGACCTCTGTGGCCGTGCCAAGTGAAAATTTAGTGTTCAAAAACCTGTCTGCCATTACGCGATGGCTCCCACGCTGGTTCCTTTACTATAATTAGGCCTGAAACAAGAGAGCACCAATTGTTTTCCCATAGACTTACATTATAACATTATGGCGTGAACGGCCTTACATAAATCGAAACGCGTATACCTAATTACATGTTTTTCAAGAGCTATCTTAGTTCTACCAAAATATCGGACGAAAAACATATGAATAGTGATACTTTACTTAAGTAATTTTCGTGTGAATGAGATCTACATCTACATCTTTCACCCAACCGTCGATTTCCGACTATCACTAGGCGGTGCTGTCAGAGAGACAGTTGTTAAAGAAATGATATGTTACAAATGTTAATAGAATAAAAAGCTAAAAAGATAGATGCTACAGTTAAAATAGGACAGAAGCAATGCAATTACATATTGACCACCGCCAGCCCCTCTCTAAAGATACTGAGACTGGGGCTAGATTTGACATAGGTTGGTAGTGAGTTCCAGAGTCGGATGGTCCTTAGGAAGTAGGAGTTAGAAAAGTACTAAATGTGAGACATGGGAATAAAGTTATTTAGGTTTCTAGTTGGGAAAAGATGAGATTAGTCGAATGCAACTGTCTGGGCCCTTATTTTGTAAAATGTTACTGATGAGTTGTATGACCTTCTGAATTGGAGTTTATTCCATTCTAAAGTGTTCAATATTTGGGTAACGCTACTGGTGTAACTGTAGTCGTACATGACGTACCTGGCAGCTGACCTTTGAACATTTTCGACTTTATTTGTGAGAGTTTTTTTTTTGCCATGGATGCCAGACGCTTGAACAGTACTCCACTTATGGACGAACAGAGGTGTTGTAGGCAGCAGTTTTGACCTTTTTATTGTCAGTTTTGACATTTCGTTGTATGAAGCGAAGGGTGGAAGTTGCTTTGGGAGTAATATTGTCAATGTGTTTAAACCAGTTTAAATCTTTGGAGATGGATATACCTAGGTATTTAGCTGCCTCGCATGTTTTTAGCTCTATGTTATGAAGTTTGTAGCGGAAGACCACAGGATGTTTCTTTTTGAAGATTCTAAGGATTTCACATTTGTCAGGGTTGAACTTCATGGACCATGTCTTCTCTCAGGTTTTCTAAGCTAGTGAGATCTTGTTGCAGAGATATACTATCTGAAATGGAGTTGATGGTAAGGTATATTATGGTATCATATGCAAACATTCTTGCATTACATTTGACTGAGTCTGGTAAGTCATTCATATATACCAAAAAAAGACAAGGTCCAAGAACAGACCCCTGGGGAATTCCAAACAGTACAGGAAGTTCACTGGGAAAATGACCATCAACAGCAACTTTCTGGGATCGGGTTAACAGGAAGGATTGACAGATTTGGTGATTTGTGGGTTGACTCCAAGGCGTTGTAGCTTATAAATTAACATAATATGATCGACCTTATCAAACGCTTTGGAAAAATCCATGACAATAACATCTGTTTGTTGACCCTATTCAGTGTTATTGTAAAGTTACTGGGTGAAATTAATCAGCTGAGTCTCACAACTGTGACCTGACCTAAAGCCGTGCTGGAATTGGCTAAGTAGCTTATGCTTATCAAAATAAGTCATAAGATTTAAACAACAATATGTTCAAGGAGTTCAGAGGCAATGCAAGTTAATAAGGAAATTGAAGGTTACTGGGTTTTGACTTGAGACCATTTTTAAATACGGGGCCAACGGTGGCTTTTTTCCAGTCACTGATTCAAGATATAACCTATATCTATGGGCAAGTACTGGAGCACTTTCATGGTGGAGTTCTTTCAGGATGCGTGGGGATAATTCGCCAGGTTCTTAGGCTTTATGTGGGGATAGTCCATGGATCAGTTTTTCCACACCTTTAGTGGTAACCTGTATCTTACTCATCTTGGAGACTTTGGATGAGAAGACTTTGGAGCATATATGCTTTAGAATAAGGGGCTGGGCTGGGGAAAACATAGATTCAAATTGTTTGTTTAAGATAATAGCCTTTTTGGCTGGCCATCTGATTTGGAGGGGGCAATGCCGACATTTTCTTTTTTTGTTGTGCTTGATAAAGCTGTAAAACTTTTTGTTTTTACCGAGTTGTGAATCATGGTCAAATATAATACTTTCCATATATGATGATAATATAGATGACATGTTTACATCGTTGGCAAGGCGGGAGAAATTCGGTTGGTAAAACCTTTTTTTCAATACACATAAAATGTAGCAAATTTTGTCAAAATATTTGGTAAAATACTGTAAATGCTTTAAAAAATGTCAATTTTGAAAAAATAATCACTTCTTGGGCGATCATTGCTGTCGTCTACAGAGATGTAACATTTACCTACAATAGATGGGCTTCGCTCCGGACGTAGTCCCTTTTAAATTAGTAAACCTCTGCGTAACAGTGTGCCTCTGATGACATCACCTCCTCGAAATATTCACTTGCGCATGCTCCGATACTGGTGATTTTAGTCAATCTCAGTCCATGTCTAGCACACAGCCAGCAGTAGTTGACACATCTGACACGCTGGAGACTTGCGCGCCATTGCTGTTTCTGCCACCTAAAATAGAAGACAGGGCCACTAACAGCACTAACAGAAAAGTGCCAACTATTCACAAAATTCTCACATCAGAGGAGATCTTGACAGAAAAAAAGAGACAAAGAACGAATAAAATTAGAAAAAGAAACCAAAAAGAAAATTAAGAAAGAAAAGAAGTAGAACAGTTGTAACTTAATGTTCTAACTACCTCTATATTCTACGTATAGACCGGTCGTTTGTATAGTTGATAAAGCCTAATTGGCCGATTAGTATTACATTGCATACTATAGATGCTTAATGTATTGCAGTATTTGTCATATTTAGAGAAATGTTACTGTCAAATTATCTTTACCCACTATAAAATTAAACGTCCGAGTTTTCCCGTTTTTCAATGATAATTTTTTTTTAATGTCATTCTTAAATATAACAATCATTGTTATTATTTTAAAGAATGAAAATAAATCTTCTTGACGCTTCTTATCACAATGCCGTACAGTACCGGTAGCGACAAGAAAAACTTCCGAGCACGATTTTACTATGTATTAGCCATGTAACGATAAAATGTTGTTGTTTTTTTTTAAAGTACTGATGTCTTAAACTCATTCTTGTAATATATTTCATCCATAGCTATTGAACAAAAATGATGATATGAAGTATTTCGACCCCCATAGAATAACGACCCCCGGTCATTATTCTATAGAAAATGTGACTCCTTTCCTGTAAAATATTGACTCCCTTATAAAAAGCTGACTCCCTTTGAAAACTCTGTAGAATAACGACCCCCCGGTCATTATTATATAGAAAAACTGACCCCTCCAAGTAAAATTCTGACTCCCTAAAGATGACTCCCTTCGAATCTCATAGAATAACGACCCCGGTTATTATTCTATAGAAAAAGTGACTCCTTCCATGTAAAATACTCACTGCCGAAATTACTACATTCGAATTCTCATACAATATCGATACCCGGACATTATTCTATTTAAAAAAGTTACTCTTTCCGTGTAAAACACCGGCTCCTAAAAAGACTTTCCACGATAATATCTATTAAAAAGTGATCCCCACCAAACATAACGGACAATTTTACTAGATCTACAACTCTAATACCCTCCATTGCCAATAGTTAACATTTTGATTGTACTACTACTACTGGTGCCGCTACTTCTATTGCTATTACTACATGTACTTCTTCTTCTTCTACTACTACTACTACTACTACTTCTACTACTACTACTACAACTGCTACTACTGATACTACTATACCTGCTTCCACTAATACGTCTTGTACATCTACCTCTTCTTCTCCTGCTGCTGTTGTTGCTGTCACTTATTCCTCTCCTGCTGCTGCTGTTGCTGCTACTGCTGCTGTTACTGCAACTGCCACTACCACTGCCACTACTACTACTACTACTACTACTACTACTACTTTCTATTGTTGCCGCTACCGTACTTTACTGCCACTGCTAAGTATTGCAACTTCTATTAATACTTAGTTCTATGCTAGCAGTTTCTTGTGCAGTTTTCTTCTGAAGAATTACTTCATACCGAAGTTTGCAGGGATTATTGACACTGGTGTGTTTTGTGAACGTATTGTGAATTGTTATTTTCCTGAAAAAAATGTATACACCAAGATACAGCGTCTAGAAACAGAATCCCTTTTCCCGTTGCGGAATGCTCTGATTTCTGTGTCAAGTGATGGTATCTGGGGCTAATGGTCAAATGGAAGGTCGGACGGACGGACAAGGGCAAATCTATATGCCCCCCTCCCCCGAGTTGGGGCATAAAATTCAGCAATTAGGCCTTAGATGAGTTATCACTAAATTTGACCAAATGACCGGGGGTCGTTTTTTCATGGGAGTCAATATTCTTCGTGAGGTTCAGTTTACTTCACGTGGGGGAGTCATAGTACTATGATCTGGAGGTCATAATACTATGACCGGGGGGTCACTTTTTCTATAGAATAATGACCGGGGGGTCATTATTCTATGGGGGTCGAAATACTTCATTAAACCGGTCCAAAAGCGACAAGAAAAACTGCCGTGCACGATCTGATTCTAGAATATAATTAAGTCATTTAATGGTAAAAACATATTTTTTTAAATGGTATAATGTCTTAAAGGTCATTGTTAAATATTACACTCATCATCAATAGTTAAAAATTACTTAAACTAAAAAGAAGCCTTATTGTCGCTTCGTGTCGCTTCTTGTCGCTAAAATCTTTCTTGTCGCTTTTTAGTGAGACCCCCTAAATAACTACCGTCTGTATGTATATGGGAATGAGACGTATTGCTAAATAATGAATTGGGGTATTGGGCGTAATGTATACATATCTTGGTTATAACAATACCTTGTTAGAAAATGTATTTAAGGTAATGCTACATGTTATACTTATCCGACGTTAAATAAATATTCTTCTATCTTGTAGTGTATGGATTGTTATGATGGAAGGAAAAGATTTTACAACACTTAAACTATTCATTTATAGTCTAAACGGTTATTCAAAACTATTTCATAGCAGCATAGCAATTGCGCCCAATTATTAATCGGCAAAAATAATGATGAATTATATGAATCTTAAAAGCTGAATGTTGGAAAAGTTATTATGTGTATATTCGACTATCATAATGTAATGCGTTACAATTACGATTTTTTTCGGGGGAGGTGGGGGGGACTGAAAAGTAATGAAAACTAGAAAATGCTTTTGTAAAAAAGCGCATGTCTCCCCCAATGCAAAGTCCTATAGGCAAGAAGTCAATAGGGTTCAGGAGCGAAAGTCAAAGAGAAACTGATGGTTTGCTGCAATAGGGATCATCTACTTTGCATGTCCAGTCATCCCGCTAAATTTCAACACTCTTGGCCTAGTGGTTCTCAAGTTACTGTTCAGGCTCCTGTGACCTTGACCTTTGATCAAGTGACATCAAAACAAATAGGGGTCATCTACTCTGCATGTCCAATCATCCTATTAAGTTTCAACATTGTAGGTCAAATGGTTCTCAAGTTATTTCCAAAAATGATTTTACATGAACAGGCCACTTTCATAGACTGACCCCAAAATCAATAGGGGTCATCTACTCTGCATGTTCAATCATCCTATGAAGTTTCAACATTCTGGGTCAAGTGGTTCGCAAGTTATTGATCGGAACTGGTTATCAATGTTCAGGCCACTGTGACCTTGACCTTTAACGGAGTGACCCCAAAAACAATAGGGGTCATTTACTCTGCATGAACAATCATCCTTTGAAGTTTCAACATTCTGGGTTGAGAGGTTCTCAAGTTATTGATTTGAAATGGTTTTCCATGTTAAGGCCCCTGTGACCTTGACCTTTAACAGAGTGACCCTAAAATCGTTAGGGGTCATCTACTCTGCATGACCAATCATCCTATGAAGTTTCATCATTCTGGATCAAGTGGTTCTCAAGTTACTGACCGGAAATGGTTTTCAATGTTCGGGCCCGTGACCTTGACCTTTAACAGAGTGACCCCAAAATCGTTAGAGGTCATCTGCTCTGCATGATCAATCATCCTATTAAGTTTCAACTTTCTGGGTCAAGTGGTTCTCTAGTTATTGATCGGAAATGGTTTTCAATGTTCAGGCCCCTATGACCTTGACCTTTGACGGAGTGACTCCAAAATCAATAGGGGTCATCTACTCTTCATGATCAATCATCCTATGAAGTTGCAACATTCTGGGTCAAGTGGTTCTCTAGTTATTGATCGGAAATGGTTTTCAATGTTCAGGCCCCTGTGGCCTTGACCTTTGATGGAGTGACCTCAAAATCAATAGGGGTCATCTACTCTTCATGACCAATCATCCTATGAAGTTTCAACATTCTGGGTCAAGTGGTTCTCTAGTTATTGATTGGAAATGGTTTTCAATGTTAAGGCCCCTGCGACCTTGACCTTTGACGGAGTGACTCCAAAATCAATAAGGGTCATCTACTTTTCATGACCAATCATCCTATGAAGTTTCAACATTCTGGGTCAAGTGGTTCTCTAGTTATTGATCGGAAATGGTTTTCAATGTTCAGGCCCCTGTGGCCTTGACCTATGACGGAGTGACCCCAAAAACAATAAGGGTCGTCTACTCCAGCAGCCCTACAACCCTATGAAGTTTAAAGGTTCTAGGTCAAATGGTTCTCCAGTTAAGGACGGACGGACGGACAGGGCAAAAACAATATGTCTCCCCAAGAGGGGGGGGGGGGAGACATAATTATTTATAAAACTTGATCATAATTTATCAGTGGAGTAGGACCTGGGACCGCAGAGGTCAGTGTTGTATGTGCAGAGGCCAGTGCTACATGTGCAGAGGTCAGTGCTATATGTGCAGAGGTCAGTGCTATATGTTCAGAGGTCAGTGCTACATGTGCAGAGGTCAGGGCTACATGTGCAGAGGTCAGGGCTATATGTGCAGAGGTCAGAGCTATATGTGCAGAGGTCAGTGCTATATGTGCAGAGGTCAGTGCTACATGTGCAGAGGTCAGTGCTATATGTGCAGAGGTCAGTGCTATATGTGCAGAGGTCAGTGTTATATGTGCAGAGGTCAGTGCTATATGTGCAGAGGTCAGTGCTATATGTTCAGAAATCAGTGCTGTATGTGCAGAGGTCAGTGCTACACGTCCAGAGGTCAGTGCTATATGTGCAGAGGTCAGTGCTACATGTGGAGAGGTCAGTGCTATATGTGCAGAAGTCAGTGCTATATGTTCAGAGGTCAGTGCTTTATGTTCAGAGGTCTGTGCTATGTGTGCGGAGTTAAGTGCTATATGTGCAGAGGTCAGTGCTACATGTTCAGAGGTCAGTGCTACAGGTGGAGAGGTCAGTGCTATATGTGCAGAAGTAAGTGCTATATGTTCAGAGGTCAGTGCTATATGTTCAGAGGTCTGTGCTATGTGTGCGGAGGTCAGTGCTATATGTGCAGAGGTCAGTGCTATATGTTCAGGTCAGTGCTACATGTGCAGAGGTCAGTGCTACAGGTGCAGAGGTCAGCGCTATATGTGCAGAGGTCAGTGCTATATGTTCAGAGGTCAGTGCTACATGTGCAGAGATCAGTGCTACATGTGCAGAGGTCAGTGCTACATGTGCAGAGGTCAGTGCTATATGTGCAGACGCCAGTGCTATATGTGCAGAGGCCAGTGCTACATGTGGAGAGGTCAGTGCTATATATGCAGAGGTCAGTGCTACATTTGCAGAGGTCAGTGCTATATGTGCATAGGTCAGTGCTACATGTGCAGAGGTCAGTGCTAGATGTGCAGAGGTCAGTGCTATGTGCAGAGGTCAGTGCTATATGTGCAGAAGTCAGTGCTACATGTGCAGAGGTCAGTACTGTATGTGGACGCTAATAATATGTCCTGATCATCTCACTGCATGTAGAAGCCAAGGGCAGTGTGAGCATCCTGATTATCTCACTGCTTGTATAGGAGCCAAGGGCAGTGTGAACACACTGTAATCGACATGCGCTTTACCTGACTGTAGGATACACAATACGTGGAATAAAGTGTCGAGATATTCATTGAATATAGTGCATGAAATTTCCAAACTTGTGAATATTCTTCGAAATGGGACTCCAAATTCAAGGAACTGAGAAAGGACATAAGCCCAGAATTATCAGAGTGAAGACCTATATGACTACATTTAACTTTCTTTTTAGTATTTCTAATGGTTACGACATCATGCGACATAGTGATAATCTGAGTAAGATCCTGTAGCGTTAGACCGTGTCAGCATTTAAAGGCTGGTTAGCCTACTCAGACTTTTTTGGATCAGATCAGCGTCCCCCGACTCTTTATGATGATCAAGCTACGGATTCTTTTTATTTTTATCAAGCCGAACAATTGACAAAAACGAAATATATCAACCTAAACATGTGTAAGTTTGCCAAATTTGCAAATCCACGGAATAATGAAATATATTAGCCGTTTATACATGCCATGATATACCGTCTTAGCCACAGAATGAACGCGTGGTTCTTTGAAAGGCAAGAGAGGCTTCAGAAATCTGTGACAAGTGTGTCGCCATTTGCCTCCATTGCAACAATACAAGGACGATTTTCAAGGTTTTGCCTATCTTGTGCTGATTGCAATACACGTACCGCTGTTTCATGATTTTGCCAAAGTAACTGTGTAAGTTCCCTATCTGAAATAATTGTTTTTGTCGTTGCATAATTATTTGGTGGAAAAGGACTATTTATGAATGTAGGTTTTAGCTGATTTTTCGGACACAGGACTAATTTTGATCAAATATCACCAGCTTATGTATGATTTTATTCAATTTTCTTAAGAACAAAAAGAAAATCCTCCTCCCCTCGAAAGTTATGGTGACACAGACCAAAAAAGAGAATTATCGTAGCCAAAGAATTTACAGGCATAAACACACTAAATAGCTGGCCTTCTTTATTCTGTAAAAATGCTAAAAAAAAAAAAACTGCCAATGGCTGCAGTACACACACAGTCACCCTTTTTAGATATCTGTTGACCCTTTTTAGATATCTGTAAATTGCATTTTATTAACAGCATCGAAGGACGCTGGAAAATCCTAAACGCGATTCCCCGGGACATTTTTTTCCATACGCGTGCTTGCTTAATACACAATGAATACAGTTGCACCTGTCAATCAAAAGTCGGAGTTTACAATGACTCTTTTTACTCATGGCCAATCATCGATAGGTGAATGGTCGATTAAGGTTACATTCTACCAATTCAATTCCTTATTTATTTCATATTAATAACAAAACATTCAGACCTCATTTTCAGCACTTTACAGCATTTCAATGATATGAAAACCATATATGGTCATTTAGTATAACATGTCTTCTTATCAAAAATAGAAAAATATTGACATGTTATGTTGTGTATAAGAAAAATAATCTGTTCTGAGAAACATCACCCTCTAAAAATGCCCCCATGAAAACAGCCGTTTAGCAATTACGCGTAGATAGACATTTTTCGCAAAGAATAAAACTTCTTCCAGGAAATTTACAATGAAAATGGTCTAGATCTTTTCTCAATACAATAAGCAATAAACATAAGCCAAAAATTTAACTGTCACCTCCTCATGTCACTCATTATACCAGATTTCATCCATAGCATGGAACTACATTTTGGACTACTTCACATGTAACATTGAGTAGTCACTTCCGGTTTGGTGTAATCCGTCCTTTAAGGTACATGTAGTATTGTGTGTTTACGTAATCTAATCAACACGCGACAAACCACTCTAATTATGTCACAAATTATATTATCAAGCATTTGCTTTAAGAGGTTAAATTGCAATTTGTGTACTTGTTATACAAATTGTGTTCGTTATACCAACCTCAGTTACAAGGAACTAGTTCGCTATACGGATATAAGGAACCTCGGTTATAAGGAACAATTTTTAAAGGTCCCAAGCTGTTCCTTATAAGCGAGATTTACTGTACCATAAACAGGGACAGGACGTGAAGTGGTTGCACACATGCTTCAAGCGGGCGAAATGGTTGCAAACTTGTTAAATGGCGGATATTTGCTAAAATTATCGCACGTTCGCTTGCTTTTTCATCAGGTAAGTGGGGTTTCTATGGTATTTCGAACTCTACGGATATGTACAAGCATCAGTTCTATGTCTACGTCACACTCGGTTAAAAATTGCGTTTCAGCGTCGTAGATTTCGAATTATCGAAGTTGTTGAAGGTATAAAATGGTCAAGTGCATATTTTGGTATTTGAACGGGCTCGTTTCTTGTCGATTTTTTAATTATTATGATCAAACTAGCCGGTTCTGGGGCCCTTAAATGTGACAAAACAACTGATTGTGAAGAATTTCATAAAAAGGTTGGTTCTGCATTTTTGATAAATGATTTTATACTCAAATATATCTTGTTCAAGCTCTTCTTGTTGCAAACTTTTACTTCAAGCAATTTAGGACGCAAACATTAACTTGTAAAATAGTGTTCAACTCTCAGAACATGTTGTGTTACTTGTACAATATCCTGATCAGTGTTGTACATTTTGTGCAACATCACGCGGTCCTTTAATGTTTTAAAATAACAATTTGTTTGATAAAAACCATATCATATTTTCATGAAACTTTGTAGGGAATATTGCGCGACTAACAATTGAATGTACTGACTTTATTTAACTATAAAACGATCTAGTTAAATAATTATTTGAAAACAATTTTAATGTATTCCGGCATATTTTATTTTGAAGACGCGTTTCCATCATGCCTAGTTGTAAAAAGGTCCTTAAATTTAGCAAACGAAATGTAAGAAAGTGCAATAAACGGCGTATGCAATGGTGCCGGACATGTATATTTTAAGAAAAGATATGCACTACTCCACTTCAAGATTCGTGAAGTGCAGATTTTCGTCTAAGAGGCACATGACTTTTTCGCAATTAAAAACTCCTAGACGAAAATGTTTTACAAATAATGTACGATGGACTGTCCAAACATTAAGTCGTATTTATAAAGAGGAAACAGTTTAAACTAAAAGATGGGATGGGAAATATTCTACATCAAGTATTTGATTTAACTTTTTCAAACATACCTTACAATGGTACGATTGTAAAACGATTTCTGAAGTGAGGTATTCTGAAGAAATTAAAGAATTATTTTGGACAGGCCAGAGATTATTGTGGGGAAAATTTGTCAGATTCATGCGTGGCTTTTGCCCATCAATGAATGCATTTGGTAGCGATAAATTAGATCCAAGGATTCTAACAGAAAGCATAGACAATTATGGGAAAGCAATGAAAGATACGTCGTTTGGGGAAAAATAACACCAAAGTCAGCCGACATTTCTATGTTTTCTTTCAGAATCCCTAGTTCCAATTTATCACTATCAAATGCAATTGACTTTGGTCTTAAATCGTTTAATACTCTGACGGAACAGAAAGATTGATGTCAGATGACGATGGATTGTAGTAACCTACAGTTGCTTTTCCTTCTTGAATAAGCCCCTGATGGACAAAGCCACGCATGAATCTGACAAATTGTCATCCGAATAATCTCTGGCCTATTCAAAAGAATTCTTTAGTTTCTTCACGATACCTCATTTCAGAAATCGTTCTGCAATCGTACCATTGTAAGGTATCTTTGAACAACTTAAATGAAATACTTGATACAGAATATTTCCCATCCCATATCAAAGGTGTCAAAAGTGAAGTCGCCTCATTTTACTTTCACCTACAGTTTGTTAATATTCGTCACTTTTATCATCGCCGGTATATGTATGATTGCTTGCTGAAGGTACACTATCAGTTGTTACAATTTCTTCTTCTTCGATCATCTTTTAATGATTTTCGCTCTCACAATTTAACACTCTTTCCCATTCTTTTCTCATTTAGGGCAAACCCATTATTTTAACTGGGGATCATACGCCGCTTTTCATGGAATTTAACGCTAGTGTATCATTGAAGGTTCCGTGTGCACCGAGGTATGAACACATCTGAGGATTTATCTAAATTGTTTTTTGTACTTCTAGCACGTGTGACTAGAGGGCGTGGTCGGTAGCATGCAGTTCCACTACCGTCCGTGAACAGGTTCAGTCAAACCGAGCCCGCAACATTTTCGTTTTTGTCGTGTTGAGCGACCTGTGGATAATCCACTTTTTCTATTTTTGTGGTTTCTACTGATTTATTAATACCACTTAAGTTTTGGGCAGTCTATTGTATATATATTTTTTTCTTTTTGCAAAACATTTTCGTTTTGGAGTTTTGAATGCCGAAAAAGTCATGAGTCTCCTAAACGAAAATCTGCACTTTATGAAACTTAGAGAGGAAATAGTTCATCTCTTGTTTTAAAATATGCATATCCGTCACCTCTTCCTTGCGCCGTTTATTGCACTTTTTTGCTTTTCGTTTGCTAAATTTAAGGACACTTATATCTTGGCATGATGGAAACTTCAATCTAAAATATGAAAAGGACATTAAAATTGTTTTTAAATTATTGTTTAATGAGATTGTCTTACAGAGTTTAATAAAGTCAGTGCATTCAATTGTAAGTCGCACATAACACTCTATCAATTTTCACGAAAATATGACAAGGTTTTTATCAAAACAAATTTTTATTTCAGAACATCAATGGGCCGCGTGATGCTGCACAAAATGTACAACCACAATCAAGACAAATTTTGTACATGTAACACAATCGACATGTTTCGAGAGTTGGACGCTAGTTTCAAAGTAAATGTTTGCGTCCGAAATTGCTTGAAGTAAAAGTTTGCGACAAAAAAGAGCTTGAACAAGATTTATTTGGGTATAGAATCATCAATGAAACATGCAGAACCAAACCTTTATGAAAATCTGCACAAATAGTGGTTTTGTCTCGTTTAAGTGCCCTAGAACAGGCTAGTTTAAACATAATAATTAAAAAATCGACAAGAAACGAGCCCGTTCATCTATCAAAACATGCCCTTGACCATTTTATACCTTGAATAACTTCAACAATTCGAAATCTACGACGATGAAACGCAAAGCCAAGTGTGACGTAGACATGGAACTGATGCATGCACTTATCCATAGAGTTCAAAATACCATAGAAACCCACTTACTTGATGAAAAAATAAACGAACATGTGACAATTTTAGCAAATATTCGCCATTTTGCAAGTTTGCAAACATTTCGCTCGCTTGAAGTAAGTGTGCAACCACTTCACGTCCTGCCCCTTGATACAGAAATTCTTTAAAATGTGTACAGTTATTTCTAAAAACTGGTCTCGACATGTTTTTGTTCATTCTACAGTTTTGAAATGACATTTTCATATTATTGTGGTAAACGGAAATTCCAGTAATATTATGATGCCTTTCTGTGTCCACTAAGAGTGCAACATAAGACGGAAATTTGGTTGTAGAGAAAATGTTCTGAACATTTTTACAAGATAATGTGATAAAGCAGGAGCTCCATCAAGAACAGCACTATACAAACACCAAAAATATAAGTGATATATTACATTCGAGACCTTGTCGCAGAGAGATACATTTTGAAACGAGCCATGGATTAATGTTAGTATGATACGCCAGATCGCGGCGTGAAAAAAGATAAGCACTTGTTCTCTTTCTAAAGAACAATTAACACAGTGTTTTATACATAAACAATGCACCAGATCGCATTATTTCATTTCATATTCTAAATCTTGCTCTGGGTGACACCCCTCCACCTGTATGAGGGGTGCATCAGGTGACACTCACATTTGTCGCAGCACGCCGACGGCACTACATATATACTCAAATGCCCTAATAACCATAACACAATGCACATTTTCATTTGCCTCGGGTAATCTTGCTGCTAGGTATGGCCGTGCCTAGCCGATTATTTCGCAACACACGTTTTTTATAGCGAGCTCGAAGAGCAGGCCCAAAGGGCCTGCTCGAGAATCGAGCTTTACGGTAACGCAAGTATACTTTCACACTTGGTGATGGATTTGAAAAGTTTCGTCGGAAGTTTTAAAAAAGCGCACCCTAGCGGACTGGTGCTCACAGGAAGTACTTCTTTCCGGAGTGAATACAGAACTTCATTCAATTGCTAAAAATTATTCATCACTTAACAATAATGAAAAAATGATTTCCAGTTGTTTGGAAAAAAATATTGTTTTCATTTAAAAGATCAAGCATCGGCCAGAAAATGGAAAAAATGTCATAATAAGCAAAAAGGAACGGGAACGCGGTAATGAAGTCACCGTGACACCGGCTTCCCATAAATTTTGCAACGTATGATATTCACTGTTATAGGTATGGTGACACTAAATGTAGACTTATTCAGTGAATAGGTTCTCCTGAGTTCTTGTGACTATTGAATAGTTTCTTTGTGACAAATAAATGATGCATAATATTTTTAGATAAATCCGATTTCTTTGAGGTCGCTTTGAGGCTTTGCCTTATTTCATATTATAGAATAAAGAAGAACAGCTAATTAGTGTGTTGTAACCTCGACACCGGCTCCTATGTAAAAATGGCGGCGTAAGAATGTTATTTGTCTCGAAAAGAGTGAAAGGAGCAACTTGATTCAACGGGTTGATTTAATGAACTGTAGTTTTTTATATATAAAAGTTAACACTCATTTCTCTTTTTCTTTTTTTAATAGAAGCGATATAGTTCGTTAAGGGAATAAA
Organism: Mercenaria mercenaria; assembly: GCF_021730395.1. Classification (NCBI taxonomy): domain Eukaryota; kingdom Metazoa; phylum Mollusca; class Bivalvia; order Venerida; family Veneridae; genus Mercenaria; species Mercenaria mercenaria. The sequence goes on along the minus strand of NC_069366.1, from coordinate 42,062,702 downwards.
AGTCTCTAAAAATTTGATATGCTAGAAAATGTAGAAAAACGTTATCAAGTAAGCGGATTTTATATGAAATAAAGAACAGTCGGATAAACAATATGTAATCAATGCACGAATAGTTAGTTGTCATTAACCCTTAGCATGCTGGACACGATTGGTTTTGCCTTTGCGATCAGTGTAGATCATGATCAGTCTGCACATCCTTGCAGTCTGATTATAGCTGCACTGTTCGCCATTCAGACAGTATTGTTTCGGTAAGCACCCCTTTTTACAGTTAATGGTACTGTTCAAATTGAAAAATTGACAAGTTCATTTTAGAAATTTAGCAGGATAAGGGAGTCATCAGGCATGGGGTGCTAGATAGGCTTTGTCGGCATGTCCAGTGTGCAACAACGTTAATTCTCTCTCTAATATCTATGGTGGCTGATTTCTGCTATTTCACCTTTTCGCCCCGCGACCTCGTCGAGCTAATTATCGTGATTTCGCTCCGCGCCCCCGCTAAATTCGCCCCGCGCCCCTGCCATTTTAACTTGTTTATTCTCGTGTTTTCGCTCGGCGGGGCTGCGGGGCGAAAACGCGAAATGGCAGAAATCAGCCACCATAAATATCCCAGTCGTATCATTACCATAAGGCCTCTACGATCTCTGACATTCACAACCCTGTCGTCATATTTAACTCTTTCTTCATCAATAGACCATCTGACCCGCTATGTTCCTGACATCTAGTCGTGACTGCATTACCATATTAGCTGTCGACGGATATATTTTCATTGCGATATTCCCAGACTTTTTTTCTAAACGTAGCGTTTATCAATCCTTTTTTCTTTTCCTTAAAATCAATTGAAATACACTGTTCTTATTAAGACGTGCTTGTTACAACAATTCTGTGCATGCAGTCAGGTTTATCTTAGGGAATATTACAGGAAATTGTGGCTAAGAGGACGTAATATCCTGGTAATAAAGTTAATATTTACGCTCATTTAATGAGACCATTGAGATCATGCAGTGATCTAATGAGTACGCAGGTGTTGTTACCGAAATGGACAACACACTCCTTAGAGCTACCTAACTGTTTTCTACATCGTGATCAATTATTATGTTGGCAAGCAAAGCGCAAAAATATTAGTTTGATCATTTACATAGTACGTAATGAATGACTACGCATAACTCACCTAGTCCAGTACTCACCGTTTAATATTTTGTTCTTTTAATTTGGTGAGAAAAGTCTAACAGGTTGAATTTAGTACAATGCTATGTCGATTCGCTGCGCAAATCGTTTTGCTTTCTTGCCACACACATCAGACACAATTTAGGCTCAAATCATGCAAAAAGTAACTCGCCTTAAACATGAACAGGAGATATGAAAATTTTGCGAGGTAATATGGGCAGGGGTGGCCCGGTGGGGGTGTGGGGACGGGGGGTGGCCCGGTGGGGGTGTGGGGACGGGGCTGAGGGCAGGGGTGGCCCGGGGGGGGTGTGGGGACGGGGTCTGAGAAACAATATCAAGACACATAAAAAACTTATCTTTCTTTGGGTAGGGAGGGAAGAGGGTAATATGGGGAAACGGGTAACTAAGAGAAATACAAGAAACTATTTTTTGTTGGGATGGGTGATGGGTGGATGGGGTTGGGGTAATGTGGGGATGACGGGATGAAACAATGGAGTATTTGGAGGAAAGGGATGTGAATATGAGGATGTATGGGTAGGGATTGAGCGAATGAGTAACTTGTGGGCGGGGGGAAAGGGTGGGGCAGAAGACGGGATGATAAGAGACAATATCAGGAAACATAAGAAAAAAGATGTTTTGGGGTAGGTGAAGGTGTGAGGGGACTGGGGTAGGTGAAGGTGTGAGGGGATTGGGGTAGGTGAAGGTGTGAGGGGATTGAGGTAGGTGAAGGTGTGAGGGGATTGGGATAGGTGAAGGTGTGAGGGGATTTGGGGTAGGTGAAGGTGTGAGAAGATTGAGGTAGGTGAAGGTGTGAGGGGATTGGGGTAGGTGGAGGTGTGAGGGGATTGGGGTAGGTGAAGGTGTGAGGGGGTTGAGGTAAGTGAAGGTGTGAGGGGATTGGGGTGTGGAGACAGATGGACCCGTCCGATACACAGATGTATGAACAACATTTCTATAATCTTAGCATGGAATAACAATCTATGTTCAAGAAAGACGAAAGAAACGTAAGCTTGAAATCTCCTTTGCATAAAACATTGCTGAGTATAAAAAGGGGCGTATTTTCACCAAAATGATAGCAAGGGTTAGTGAACCTATGCCATTTAGGTGATATTACCATAGCGAAGAAGTGTATGTAGTTGTGATCTGTAGCCTAGGTACACAGATTATTAACTCATAAGCAATATTGTTGAAAAAAGGAGGAAAAATAAGACTAAGTACGAAAAATGGGCATACTTTTATCAAAATGAGAGCAAGAGTTATTGGACCTACGTAGGTTGATTCAGAAGTTATGTCACTGCGTCCCATGATGAGAGTATATCATTCACCCCGTATATATACACCGGGTACATAAATCACTACCATCACGAGTTTTTTAGCCAGATTTGGTTATTTTTCTAAAATTGCATTTTTCGCATTTAGATGGTAATATTCGCGTTCAAATAACAAATTGAAGTGATTTTTGTCAAATATATATATTGGACGTTTGACAAACGAAACAGGCTGTCGGAATTCGTTTCATTTCAGTGTCACGTGGTACCGTGGGACATGAACGCAAGGGGAGGAGCTCGTCAGATATGATTCCACGGACAAATATTATTTTCTAGTTTTTTGTTGTTGTTTTTTTGTTTTAAATACGCGGAACTTTCTGTTTACTGTATGCCTGTCTACATTTCAACGGACGCAAAAATAAAATATCTTTCTTAAACAAACAAAAAAAACAAAACAATCAAACAAAGACAATCAACAAATGACATTCAAATAACGCACCTAATCATTCGACATTATAATGATGTAAACTAGAAATGGTACGTATTACACAACCTTTACTACATCTTTTGTAATTAGATTTCAATAAAGCACTTACAACTATATAACTTGTTTTTGTCTCTCGGAAGCGCCCCATTATTCTTTGTTTAAACTGCTTATAAAAGTGTGATATGTTATAAAATAACGCCTCGACCGGTGAGAATTCGTCGCAGAAGTGGTGGATAAATATGGCCGGGTGAATGTAATCGGTAAGTTTTCTAATGAGTTTTACCTTATTTTTTCACCTTTAGCTGGAAACAACAAGTGAGACAGGAGCCCACATATGTACTTTTCAATTCACAAACATTTGTACAGTGCAATTCCTTGCCAATAATGTAAACACTTCTGTACAGTTTGATGAGGGGCTGCCGTTTTCTGTAGAATTTCGATTAAAATTGAAGTATTCTGTATAAAACGACCCCTGATTACTTTTGCATTACAGCGTAAGTATGATACTATCAAACAACAACTACTGAATTGTCAATGCAGGATTATTAAATAATCTGCCAAAAGTGATTCCAACGCAGGGACGGTGGATACAGTTGCAACGCATTACGTTGTGTCCGATTCCGTTAGTGACAATATTGGACTTTTTACTTACCTAAACTGCACTTTTCCCGGGATTTTGACTTGGGTTTGACCATTGCATCATTTTGACACACGACAGCAGCAAAAACTCGATGTTTAGTTATAATTTTCAATTCATTCTTGCATAAAAACTACTTTTCTTCACTGGACCCGCCCATGTATTAACGAGAAAAATCGTGTGCAAACAAGGCAATTCACGTGCTGTGAATACCCGATTTTTATTTTTGAAAATGCTTTCCCAGGGACGTATATGTAATTCTGCGCAGATTGACATCTGGTATCTGCGTCTTGTTTCTTTCATAAAAACCTCTCCTTGAAGCATTAAAGATGCAATCTAAACCATAGAATGTTTTACTGTATCAGTAACTAACCCATAACATTGTTCGTACTCGTTTCTTCCCTTGTTTACTCCCCTTTTAGAACTCGGCGTCAATTCAGATTTTGTAGACAACCGTGAATGTTAAAGAATCGCGTGTTTACCTGTGCTATTCTTTGCTTTTAGGAATCATATTTATGATTTTGGAAAGTATCAGTCGGTATGTTTTTATCTAATTTCTCGAAGAATTTATATAAACAGCTTGGAAGCTTGACACTACGTTCGTACTCATCTGTACTCCAACTGCGTGTCCGTACTCAATATAACTCGAATGTAAAGTTATTATTCTTGAAATTGTGATCGAGTCCACCAAATTGTGAAATGATATGAACAATTATTGGTAATTTTATGTTTGTAATAATGAGAGATAAAAAAATCGCTTAAAAACCTTCAGGATATGCTTTTGATAATGTTGTTTATTTCCGTGCCCTGGATACGGGTATTTAAAATATGTTTACCGTTTCCAAGAACAACAGGAATGGTAAATAAAAAATGTACCGGAATCGTCAAGTCATCACATATGAAAACAATACATAAATCGGCGTGAAATATTTTTTATGCAAGAATAGCGACAATACACGTTTGTTTTGTGTATTAACGTCTGCAGAAGCTCTTGGGATATGTTTGTGACCTCGAACTTCGGTCTCGGTCACAAACAATCCCGCGGGCTTCTGCAGACGTTAATACACAAAAAAAACGTGTATTATTCCTACATTTGCACTTCCTTTTCCTACTGTTGAAAACTATACCAAGAGTAACCTATACACCATCTTTTTATAATAAAAAATGCATCTAAATTATTGCTGCATATTGTATGTTTATATGAACGCATGTTCCAAAATGTAAACAAAATATCAATAGGTAATATCGAATGTTTGATTAATGTCTGACCAGATCCGATTTTTACATCATATACCTTATCATATTGACTAATGAACAATACATACGTAGACATATAACAACATCATGTCATAAAAAGGTCGTATTGAGCTGCTGCGTTAGGCCTACACGAAATTAAGTGTGTTTTTATAACTTGACTGACTTACCTTTACCTCTAAAATATGTTTTTATATTTCTGAACTATATACCAGGATTTTAAACCGACAAGAAAGAAGTCAAGATTTCTTGTTCGAATATTGAAAACTATACGAAGAAACAGATTACCAACATCTTACATACAGAAAACCATGATACAACTAGTAAAAGGCTAGAACTTCAATCACCTCTCAAAAGGTCTCAATCAAATATAAGAGACATTGATATACGAGGGGTGTTCAATAAATACCCGGAAAAGTGCTCTCATTTCTTTATTTCTGGTCTCATTTTGGTAAAATTTGAAAATATGAAGAATATGAACATACTGAATGCAAATACCTAAATTACAGATTTCAGAACATGCACAATATTTATTTGTCGTCTCCTAGGCAATGCCATCACCTCAAAAGCGGCCCAAAGTCATTATGATGCTGTCATATCACACTCAATTAATCAATACAACTCGTGATTACCATTGATTCAATGTTTATCACCATTAAATACATTTTTACACCTTCCTAAGAATAAATAAATACTGTTCATATGATGTTCCTGTCGTATTGAAGAAATTGGACACTGAACTGATGCCCTATCAAGGAGCTCTTTAATTTATTAAATGTAACTGAGCGTTTTTTTCATGTCTGTAATACAAGTCGTCAGCAATATTCTCCTGACCACTTTTAAACGTCACGTCCCACTAATAAAATTTTGTTTTCTTCAGGGCATTGTCCCTTAAACCTTTTTCAGCATAGCATTTGTCTCTTTCCTTGATTTTCGATTCAGAACACAAAATGTTATCTCAGTCATCTCCGTTCAACACTGATTTTCAAGCGACGACCAACTCAATATGCCTGCCAAATATTTTAATTATGTCACATTTATAATTTGACGTTATTGGCGTAACGCTTACTTTTCATACCAATATTCACCCAATTTAAGAAAAGGTAGCTTGAAAAATAGGTAAGTGGCAAGTAATGTTTTAGTGCATGTAAAATAGAAAAAGAGACAAAACTGGGCCGGATGACGTCACATGACGTTGCCACGGGGACTCGCATTCACTTATTATTTATTCAAAGACAATCTAATTTTGACATATCAACTCAGTATTCCCTAGTCTACATTTTGTAGCATTTTCATTTATTTTTGATGATACATGAAGAATTGAGAGCACTTTTCTGGGTATTTATTGAACGCCCCTCATATGATTTATTTTTGAGATGGTAACAATTCTTTCCTTTTTCTTCCGAACTCACACTAAATATGGGATATTACTCAATCAAAAACAATCAAAAAAGTTACAATAAAATGTCACTATGTAACTAAACAACTGTTTGATTATCTATGCGAGGTGATGACGACATTACATGCTTAACAAATAGTATTATTACATACCTAAAATTATTTTACATTGAGTTTCAATGGACCGCGATCGTGCAATATTTTTCCATATTGACGTGGAGCACTTCCATATCGGACGTGGAACGTTTTCTTAACGTTGTAATGGAAAGAATCGCGTGACGTCCATGGCGTCCACGCGCACGTTGCGACAACAAGTTGACGTCATTTTCGCGGAAAATATTAATGCGCGTCAGTTTGATTTGTTTATTACATTTTCGGAGAAATTCTTTTCGTATTTTTCCTGTCTTTCGTTACAGAACGATAATTTAGACATAAATTAATTATTTGATAGTGGGTGTGTAATAAAAAGGTTATTAACTTTGTATGTGGATATATGCACTCTTTCTTTCGCGGATAATATTGCGCTCCTAAAGTCGCGCAATATTACCGCTACAGAACTCGTGCATATATCAACATACAGAGTTAATAACCTATAAGTACTTAGTTCAAACGCTGTTTACTTCCATTTCCCAAATCCGAATGACGCCGTACTCTCGGTCTGATTGACATATTGCCAGTTATGGGTAGCTATGATAATTAAAAGGTTCTATGCGCTTCGCCTATCAGCAAAAATGTTACAAAAAATGTGACCAAATTACAGAAATATTGCGAATTGCAATGATATAATTCACATTGCCCTTTACACAATATGCGGCTTTTGACAGCAAAAGTTTTTTTTGAACAGCTCTCGTATGACGGAAAGAAATTTCACGTAAATTTAAAGCAGAAAGCTGTTATTACTAAATATTTCATATTAGTAATTCGGCCTCGATTTTGGAACAGGTTGTGAAAAGTATTTTCAATTATATAATGCAAAATTGTTCGATGTATTAGGCCTATCTGCAGTAAATAAGAATGTTGATAAGAATTTTTAGCGTTTCGGCAATCGTGTTAATAAAAAAGGCCTTTAAGCGAAACGACAAGCAAGTATCCATGGCTGCTCAAAAACTATGTAAAAACCCATGTACTAGCCCATGCTTAAAGTCTTTATTATTGTCACGCTTACATAGAATATGCGAGTGTCCTGCTACAATTACATAAGTTCAAATAGGTACTGAAGTTAATGAATTATATGTAATACCTGTAGAATAAGGCAGACCTTTATCAGAAATATTAAAGTGTTATTTCATTATACGACTATATATCTTCATAGTATTTTGTCATACATTTGTAGTACGTAACTTATACGTAGTACGTAACTTATATCCTGTTATTCATAATTTCCATACTTTCATCATATATTAACTTTTTGAAACTTTGTTTTTTTACCATCGTATAACAATGTTATATTCCATGTTCTGCAATGAGCATATTGTAAAATTTTGCCTAAATAAAATATCTTGTAAAAACAGTTCAGCTGAATACACATAGCGATCCTGTTTATTTCTTGACCTACAGTTTCATCCGTGATGAAAGCATAAACAAGGAATAAGGTCAGTAATTCGGTCGAAAATGTGCTTCCGTGGTGTAGTCGAAAGAAGTCCATAATAAATAGATCCTAATTTTCCCATTTTCTGCGTAAATTCGTGTAGAACGAGTGCTTTCATCACACTTTTTCGCTACTAGAATACATTCTGCATGAAATGGGACGGTTTTCATGTTCATACAACCCACATGGCAAGTTTTGCAGATCGAAACCGGAAGTAGGTGTTTATTGCGCGGAGGAGAGCAAATATGCGCCATTTTTAGGGTAGCAGACCACAACTGACTGGCATTTCACTATTCAACCCCCTATTTTCTTTTCATTTTTTCGTTAGTTTGTGATAGAACTTTCATGAAAAATTGGTGTAGGAAAAAGTGATGTTCTCTAAAGATACGTAAAGACGACATGAAGTTGTCGTTTTTTATATGAAACAAAGAAGGATTTGAATTACTGACCTTTAACCACAAGTTGCTAAGCATTAAAGCAAAAATCATGAGGTAACGTGTTTTAGAATACCCAGTACCCAGTTCAAACTAAAATGATTGGGTAATATTCTAACTCACCCTGAAAACTTACCTGTTACTCTGCACGGTATCATATTTTTAAAATTGTTAACATGTTAAACCAGTAAGCACGTGTTGAATTAGACCGGCACAAACTATGGATAAGTTGTCGTGTAATATCATATACTACTTCTAAACGTTGGGTTGGCATGGTTATCTGGTGTAATGGTTATAACCAAGTCAAATCCCGGGAAAAGTGCACTTTAATTAAGTTTAAATCCCAGAACTGTAATGCGTTGCAACTGTATCCACTGCCCACTGCGTTGGAATCTTTTTTTGACGATTATTTTAAGTACCTGCATGAAAAGTTCCCCGATCACAAGGAAAATGCTGTTGTTTGATAGTGTCATACTTACGTTATGATGCAAACGTAATCAGGGGTTTGTTTGTACAAAAAATTAACCATTTTAATCGAAATTCTACAAAATCAGCTGTCCCTCATCAAACTGTACAGAAGTGTTTACATTAATGGCTAAGAATTGTTATGAACAAGTGTTTGTGGCTGGAAGAGTACATATGTGGGCTCCTGTCTCACTTGTTGTTTCCAGCAAGACATGAAAAAATTAAGATAAACTCATTAGGAAACTTACCGATGACAGTGGAAATACATTTACCCGGACATATCTATCCACCGCTTCTGCGACGAATCCTCCACCACCGCGGCGTTGGAACCACCGCATCTGCGAAAGCTATGGCCAGTGTGAAAACATCGTGTGCTAGAAACCCATACATCTTTTTATTATATACACTTCGTATGTGCACTAACACATTTTTCGAAAGTACATTAATTTGGAAATAGGTAAAAAGAAATAGCACGTGATCAGTCACAATATGTGTATATAAACTAGCATTTTCTCATCATAATTGAAAATTTATCTCTACTATGAAAGGGATCGCTTTTGTCAGAACACGCACAGACTTTTAAGGGAACATATAAAACAATATGTAAAATAACTAATCTCGTGTTTCATTGGTAACAAACATACCAAATCTTGTAACACACTGCTTCTATGTGGCACATCCATAGTCTCTACGGTGTTCCGTTGGGGCCATCTCAGTTTCGCGTTGTCGTCCTAAGGGCGAAATCGCGAAAACACGATATTTTTTACGCGAAAATGCGATACTTTAACGCGAAAACACGATGCTAAAACGTGAAAACACGAAGCAAAAAATATCGCGTTCTCGCGCTGTTAATATGGTTTTTCGCGTTTTCGCCCTCAGTCTGCCATCGTCTTTTCGTGCTTTCGCCTTCGTGGCAAGTAGGGCAAAAACGCGAAAACACGATATTGATAGCGCGAAAACGCGATATTTTTCACATACGGACGGTTAAATCCCATTGGGTACAGTTGTTATTGTCCGTATTCAAGTCACGAATATTGATCATTGGCGTTGGTTCTGAATTTTGTTTATATCAACTTTAAGAAATATGCATTTGAAACTTATGCTAGTGTACCATCACAAAATTAGTTAGCAGACCAAGAACCATAACCCTCTCATATATTTCGACAGAATTATGGCCCTTTATGTATACTTAACAAAAATTTGAATTTCTTGGTCAAAGTGCACATATATCTTATATATAGTTTTGATTTTTTTCTTTGTTGCTGTGTGTGTGTTAACAGTCTTAAGAAGCAAAGCCAAGGTAACGCCTCTCGGATCTCAGTTTATAAATACCTTTTTCCACTTGTCAAGATAATGATCGGTTCAAAACATCTTTTTTATTTTATTTTATTTTTAATTTTAGAAATAAAATGACCTGTATAAATGTAAATATAACAGCTATATATATTTATTAATTAAAATAAGCTATGCTTACCCGTCTCTTGTAATTCTATTAAGAATTGCATATGTATTTTAATAAGATTTTATTATGTTATTTGTGACATATACATATTATGAGACGTAAATAAACTATTTGAATTGAATTGAATATTCCGAATGTTCCCGTAAATTAATTGTCGTTGTCCGAACATGAGTATATATTGAAAATCATCATGTCGCATTTGCAGATATAGTTATCCGTATTAAGCGTTTAGCTACCAATCAAGGGGTTGTGGGTTCGAGTCCTTTGTCTGACCAGACCATATCACTTTTTTATTTCAGCTGTAAACTTATCAGACGGGAGAATGTCACACTTATCATTATTTATCATTCATTTATTGAAAGAAATACACTACTATTCAACATTCTTCTACGTACATGTTAGTAAAACCGTTGACTAGACAAGTGTTCGTTCACTCAGGTGACAGTTCACGAGAAAAATAATATGTTCTTTATATAATGTAAGAATAAAAGTAATATTGATACAATTACATTACGTTGAATTAAAAAGTAAGTATAGTCTGAACTAAATTCGAGCCCACTGTCATGTGCGTAGAAGTCGGAGAGCTTACCATTATATCGATTGATATCTACAAATATAACGTGATATAATGAAAACGCCCAAAAATATTGGCGAAGATTAATGACTGACAGGTTAATACTTACGGACAATACTGTTTACTAATTTGGCCAAGGTGTTTATTAACTTTTTGACTGTCTATATGCGGTATTCAAAATTTGGTCATAGCTTATATAAGTGCTTTTTCAAAAAAAGTTAATCTTGTTAATTTCACATTAGCAAAAGAGACTTGAGTACACATCCTAGGTACGCTTTAAAATGAATGTAATATAATTGAACTTTTTGTCTCTATTTATTGCTATGATCAGTAGGTATGTATACATTTCAGTGGTGCATAACTCAATATCCTGACACGCATGTTAATATTTAAAGGCATTATAAATATGTCATATCAAGTGTATCAAAAGTATATCAACAAGCCCTTACCCTTAAGGTAAAACGTAATGTGAGAAAACAATAAAAATGGTCTATAAATGCTAATGACTTTAATATCTTTTTACTTTTCGTTCGATAAAATAACTGTTTTTATCAGCTGGCGTCGCAATTTAATCCGTCTTAAGATGTTTGTTGTGTACATAACGTTCGATCAGTTCATATTAGAATTAACTAAGTTTGAAATAGATATTGAATCATTCAAAACTAAAATCTTTCATTCATTTACGTTATCCGAGCGAAGCTAAATAGTTTTTCCCAGGCAAGCATATTAAAGCGATCATTTGTGTTTACATTTTCATCGAATTTGTCAATGAGTGGCGTGCTTTTTTAAAATCATCTGGGATAAGTACGAGCTTAGCGTTTATTTAACGGCACTCCGCACGTTGACAATCGGGCCTAAAACGAAATGTTGATTCGCTGATCCATTCGCCTGCATTGTATAAATTCAGTATCGGTTAGTGTATAAACCAGTGTAAAATGGGAAGTGGTATTCGCTGCTAACATTTCAACGAGTGATCAGTGATATATTGTTTTACGGGATTTTCGTCAATATTCTATGTGCATATACTGGAAAATGTTAAGTTTCCTTCATTTTGAATAATTGGCAAAAGGGATATTATTTTCGATAACAGACATAAATTTAGGTACCGTCACGAAGTTTGTTATACAAGTTGTTTTACTGAAAAAAATGTTAACTTCCAAAAATACCATGGTATGTTTAGTGGAAAATTGTTAATGATAAACTGGAATAATTTTCTTTTTATTTATATGAAATGCGTCGCCTTTAACAAAATTTGAAAATGAAAACTTCTGCAATTAGATATTTTCTACATATACTTTTGTATGGATTCTGTGCAGCTATTGATTTAACTGCAGACTTGAAATATTTATCAGAAATGCTACCTGGCTATTATAGTAACAATGGGAGACAATTCAAAGCATTTCCGACACAGCTTTGAGCGACCACTGAGTTCAAAAGGAGGGCGGGCCGGCAGAAAGGGCCTTAACCCTTACCCTTTACAGCGGTATATCGTTCCCGGGGAAGTGACGTTTTTTACCGGAAGTTTTGTTTAAAAAGTCCTAGGCCCTGTGGTTTTGGACAAGAATATTTTCAAAGTTTTCCCCTATATAAATCTATGTAAATTATAAAAATTAACAAAGGGCCATAACTCACTCAAAAATTGTTGAACCAGTCTGATTTTCAGAGGGACACAACTAGGGTACCAATACATCATTCTGACAAAGTTTGCTCAAAATCCCCCCAGTAGTTTCTGAGGAGATGCGGTAACGAGAAATTGTTAACGGATGGACGGAAGGACGACGGACCACGGACGCAGAGTGATTTGAATAGCCCACCATCTGATGATGGTGGGCTAACAATCCAATCACTGGCACCAATATCAAAATGCTTCTTTTACAAATGAATACCTTTTACAAAAAATGAATAATATACAAAATGTCTCTGTTATAAAATCGTGTAATACCGAACATGTTAAACATAAAAACCATACTCTATCATTCAACCAAATAATGGCACACATTGAATTTTGGCAATGGACAAACTTTTACTAAACTTGTACCTAGCAACATTACAGTACAATATTAAATCATGGGGTAAACTAAGAACCTCAAAACCACTCCTTATTTTTGATAGGCAAGAAGATATGTATCTACTTGATAAATAAATAAAGCTGAAATATTTGTGCGTTAACCAAATTTAAAACAAGAGATCACAGAGTGATCTTGGCGCCCACCAATGTGCCATTTTGAGTGTTCCAAATTTCCAGACTTATTGACTAGCTCAAGGTCAAATTTCATTTCCGTACACAACACTGTGCATGTGGTCCAAATTCGAAAGCTGTAGCTTGAGAAATGTGAAAGTAGGTCACTAGATAAATTTCAAGGACAAAGTTCTTTGTACACAGAACGTTTGAAGGCTGTAGTTTGAGAAATTTGAAAGTAGGTCACTAGGACAATCTTAAAGTCAAAGTTTATTTCGGTATACAAAACTATGCAAGTGGTCCAAATTTGAAGGCTGTAGCTTGAGAAATGTGAAAGTAGGTCACTAGGTCAAAATCAAGGTAAAATTTCACTTCAGAACACAAATCTATGCATGTGGTCCAAATTTGAAGCCTGTACCTTCAAAAATGTGAAAGTAGGTCACTAGGTCAATGGCAAGGTCAAAGTTTGTTTAGGTACACAATCCTATGCATGTGATCTAAATTTGAAGCCTGTAGCTACAGAAATGTGAAAGTAGGTCACTAGGTCAACCTTAAGGTCAAAGTTCATTTCGGTACACAAAACTATGCAAGTGGTCCAAATTTGAAGGCTGTAGCTTGAGAAATGTGAAAGTAGGTCACTAGGTCAAAATCAAGGTCAAATTTTATTTCGGAATACAGAACTATGCATGTGGTCCAAATCTGAAGCCTGTACCTTCAAAAATGTGAAAGTAGGTCAATGTCAAGGTCAAAGTTTTTTTCAGTGCACAAAACTATGCATGTGGTCCAAACTTGAAGGTTGTAGCTACAGAAATGAGAAAGTAGGTCACTAGGTCAAAATCAAGGTCAACTCATGTCAAGGTTTATCTTGCCACTCAAAACCATACATGTGGCCCAAATTTGAATGTTGTAGATTATTGACAAGAAGTTTTTAAAAGCTTTTCCCTATATAAGTCTATATGAACCATGTGACCCCCAGGGCGGAGGCCATATTTGACCCTAGGGGGATAATTTTAACAAACCTGGTAGAGAACCACTAGATGGTGCTACATTACAAATATTAAAGCCCTAAGCTTTGTGGTTTGGACAAGAAGATTCTCAAAGTTTTTCCCTATATAAGTCTATGTAAACCATGTGACCCCCGGAGCGGGGCCATATTTGACCCTAGGGGGATAATTTGAAAAATCTTAGTAGAAGACCACTAGATGATGTCACATACAAAATATCAAAGCCCTAGGCCCTGTGGTTTTGGACAAGAGGTTTTTCAAAGTTTTTCCCTATATAAGTCTATATAAACCATGTGACCCCCGGGGCGGGGCCATATTAGACCCCAGGGAAATAATTTGAATCATCTTGGTAGAGGACCAATAGATGATGCTTCATACCAAATATCAAAGCCCTAGGCTCTGTGGTTTCGGACAAGAAGATTTTCAAAGTTTTTCCCTATATAAATCTATGTAAATTATAGAAATAAACAAAGGGCCATAACTTACTAAAAAATTGTTGAACCAGTCTGAATTTCAGAGGGGCACAACTAGGGTGCCAATACATCATTCTGACAAAGTTTGGTCAAAATCCCCCTGGTAGTTTCTGAGGAGATGCAATAACGAGAAATTGTTAACGGACGGAAGGACGGACGGACGGACGGTTGGACGGAAGGACGACGGACCACGGACGCAGAGTGATTTGAATAGCCCACCATCTGATGATGGTGGGCTAAAAATGTGCACAACCTGTTTCTTATATGAATAGAAATGAAAACAAACATAATTGCTTCATTTATTACCTATACTATGTTAATTTCATACTGGTTATTATCTATGACTGTTGCAAAATTCCATATTGAATGATTTTTTCACTAAAAACAAATCTTTACTAAACAATATGGCATGATTTGCACCCCAGTAAAAAATACTTCCCTAAAAATGTGACCAACATTGTTGCGGTAAATACTGTGCAATGTGAATGTCTGTCAAAGATAAACTGGTTCAAAATGCACAACTCACTTTGATCAGTATTGTGTGAATATTGCTCACATGATCAAAGTTCGCAAACATGATTATGTAAATATACATATCGTGGGCTGAGCGCGAAACTATTGTAACTGTATATAAATAAAGAACAAGATACAATAGTTTCGCGCTCAACCCTCGATATAATCCTGTAAATAACATCATTAACAGTAAGAATACAACAACATTCAACAATCTGCAAAGAAGCATGTTTACTGAACAAGAATGTTCATCATTTAATACATTTGCATATCGTGGCCTCAACGCGAAACTAGTCTATGTGTATACAGAAATAGAAGCAGATAGACTAGTTTCACATTGAGGCCACGATATGCACTACTATGGTACAAACTTTTGTTTTTTTTTCCCATTTCATAACAAGAGCACCACAAAGCAGGGCAATACACTGTTCTACATCAGAGGAGGAAGTAAAAGAATTCTTTTCTTGGGTGTGTGTGGTAGAGGGGGATGAAACGTGGCAGTTGATGGGGGTTTGAGGGTGTGTGTGGTAGAGGGGGATGAAACGTGGCAGTTGATGGGGGTTTGGGGGAGGGTGTGGTAGAGGGGGATGAAACGTGGCAGTTGATGGGGGTTTGGGGGTGGGTGTGGTAGAGGGGGATGTAACGAGGCAGTTGATGGGGTTTTGGGGGTGGGTGTGGTAGAGGGGGATGTAACATGGCAGTTGATGGGGTTTTGGGGGTGGGTGTGGTAGAGGGGGATGTAACGTGGCAGTTGATGGGGGTTTGGGGGTGTATGTGGTAGAGGGGGATGAAACGTGGCAGTTGATGGGGGTTTGAGGGTGTTTGTGGTAGAGGGGGATGTAACGTGGCAGTTGATGGGGGTTCGGGGATTTAATATGGCAACAGTGATGGAATACTAAGAAACGAGAAACCTTTTTAGGGAGAGGGGTAGGGGGAGTAATGCAGATTGTTGCACTCCTCAAGTCACTTCATCACCACCCAACTTTATTCCAAGTTTAAAGCCAACACTTAGAACAGTTTTGAAGTTGTGCCCCAGAAACAAAATACAAAAAGACAGATTTGAAATCAATGTGTGACCTTTGACCTACCAACCAAGTGCTTGAATACTAAGGCACCCGAATATTAAAGTGTAACAGTGATTTTTTTTTCTTTCTTTGTTGGCAGGGGGAGTGGGGAGAGGGGAAATGCAAGTAAAATGGATTACCTAATCACCACCAAACTATATTGGAAGTTTAAAAGAATAGTTTTGAAGTTGTGCTCTGAACACAAAATACAAAGGACAGATTTTAACTTAAGTTGTGACCTTGACCTCTGACATACTGACCGAATTCATGTGCTTCCCATATCACCTCACTGCCACCTACCTATATGCCAAGTTTAAATTCAGTACCTTCATTTGTTATCAAGTTATGCCCTGCACTCAAAATGTGACAGACAGATTTGACTTTCCTGTGACCTTGAGCTTTGGCCTACAGTACTAGTCCATGTGCTCTGCATATTGTCTCATTGCCACCTATCTATATGAAAAGACAAGAGGGCCATGATGGCCCTATATCGCTCACCTGTTATCATTGCACTTGAGGACAAGAAGGTCCTCTGAAAAAATATCTAAGTCCAAAGGACAGGAACAACAAAGGAAAGAAATTTAACCAAAAAGAAAAGCAATTCTTACAATGTACAGATATGCCAAAATACACCTAAAAATTGGAGGTACCATCCATGTTGTACCACAGAAAAGTGGTCTTGGTTTTTCCCTACGGCCATTAATAAAAAAGTTACTAAAAATAAGCTATTTATATTAACGTAAAAGGGAAGTAATTAAAAAGAAAATTATTGTAAGTGAACAAAAGAAGGATCTGCCAAATAAATCTGTTGACATAAATGAAATTTCAGATCAGTATCTTCATTAGTTACAGAGATATACCCATTTTAATTTGAAATAAAGGGAGGTAATCTGACATAAAATCAGTCCATAGTTATCTACCCTAATTGGCTCAGTCCAACTAATGACAGTAATGAAATTTCAAATAAGTCCTATAAGTACTTACTGATATAAATCCATTTTGACTACAATCAGGGGAGGTAATCAGATATAAAATAACTCTGGAATCAACGATTGGATCTGATTTGTCATAGATGGAATCCAAGATTTATTGTTGTTGAAGATATTTTGGAAGTTTGTATCAAATGAAGTCTCTATATGGCTGCAAAAGCCAAAATAGCCAATTTTGGACCTTTAAGGGGCCATAACTCTGGAACCCATGAAGGAATCTGGCCAGTTCAAGAAAGGAACCAAGATCTTGTGGTGATACAAGTTGTGTGCAAGTTTGGTTAAAATCAAATCATAAATGAAGTTGCTATTGTGCAGACAAGGTCAAAATAGCTAATTTTGGCCCTTTCAGGGGCCATAACTCTGGAACCCATTATGGGATCTGGCCGGTTCAACAAAGGAACTGAGATCTTATGGCAATACAAGTTTTGTGCAAGTTTTATTAAATTCAAATCATAAATGAAGCTGCTATTGTGCAGACAAGGTCAAAATAGCTAATTCTGGCCCTTTCAGGGGCCATAACTCTGGAACCCATAAAGGAATCTAGCGAGTTCAAGAAAGGAACCAAGATCTTATAGTGATACAAGTTGTGTGCAAGTTTGGTTAAAATCAAATCTTAAATGAAGCTGCTATTGTGCAGACAAGGTCAAAATGGCTAATTCTGGCCTTTTCAGGGGCCATAACTCTGGAACCCATAATGGGATCTGGCCAGTTCAAGAAAGGAACCAAGATCTTATGGTGATACAAGTTGTGTGCAAGTTTGGTAAAAATCAAATCATAAATAAAGCTGCTACTGTGCAGACAAGGTCAAAATAGCGGATTTTGGCCCTTTCAGGGGCCATAACTCTGGAACCCATAATGGGATCTGGCCAGTTCAAGAAAGGAACCGAGATCTTATGGTAATACAAGTTGTGTGCAAGTTTGGTTAAAATAAAATCATAAATGAAACCACTGACAAGAAATTGTTGACGCACGGACGGACGCACAGACTGACGACGGACGAAGGGTGATCACAAAAGCTCACCTTGTCACTATGTGACAGGTGAGCTAATAAAAGCCAATATCTTGAATGATTATTAAGTTATTCCATGGACAGACAATATGAAGGGCGAATTTGACCTCTGAGCTCTATTTGTGACCTTGATCATTGAACTACCAATCTGGTTCATGTCTCATCACCAGCTACTGGTATCTGTGTGCCATGTTTAAAGTCAACACCTTGAATAGTTATTCAGTTATGCTCTGGCAAAAAATATGAGAGTCAAATCTCTGTTTGTGACCTTGACCTATCAACCTGGTTCATATGCCCTGCACATCATCTAATCGCCATCTAGTAATATGCCAAGTTTAAAATCAATACCTTAAATGGTTAAGTTATGCTCCAGACACGAAATATTACAAACGCCATCACATGATACATATAAAAATAATTATGTTTATGTAAAACTTAAAAAATAAAATTGTTACTAAGTGAAAACTTTGAATGGTAAGACTTAAACATATATTTCTTTTGCAAGATTCAAACAATTAAAAAAAATTTAACACACAGCTACATTCTTGCTTCCTAAAACTTGTCTTGTCAAAAAACAAAAAAGCACAATTAAAACAAAAGGGCCATAGCGGCCCTAAGACACTCATCTGAAACTGATCACATATTTGACTTTGAATATACGCATGACACACTGAATCACGAATGGTAACAACTGTGCATAGAAGTCTTAAAACAGGTCAAGTGCCTCAATTTAAACAAATCTGAAATATCCTTACAAGGATGCTATAGACAAAATTTAATGAAGATCTGCTGGATTAAGTCATTTAAAGATATTTCTAATTTCAGCTTAAAGTGTTCCTTTAAAAAAGCCAAGTGACCCCCACCCCCCCTCCCCCCCCCCACCCCCACCCCACACACATTTAAAGAAATTTAACGGATGGCTTCATAAGACTGCTACAGACCAAGTTTGATGAAGACCCATCAAGCACTTCCAAGGGAAGAAGTTGTTAAAAGGTATTCCTGTTGTTAGCTGCAGTGGAAATGCTCCCATTTGAACAACATGAAAAAAAGACCTAACAATGATGTTAAAGACCAAGAATTGTAGAGTACCTTATAACGGTGCTACAGACCAAATTTGATGATGATCTATCAAGCAGTTTATGAGCATGAATGGTAACAACTGTGCATAAAAATCTTAAAACAGGTCAAGTGACTCAATTTAAACAAATCTGAAACGTCCTTACAAGGATACTATAGGCAAAATTTAATGAAGATCTGCTGGATTAAGTCATTTAAAGATATTTCTAATTTCAGCTTAAAGTGTTCCCTTAAAGAAGCCAAGTGACCTCCACCCTACACACATTCAAAGAAATTTAACAGAGGGCTTCATAAGACTGCTACAGACCAAGTTTGATGAAGACCCATCAAGCACTTCCAAGGGAAGAAGTTGTTTAAAGGTATTCCTATTGTTAGCTGCAGTGGAAATGTTCCCATTTGAACAACATGAAAAGGAGACCTAACAATGATGTTAAAGACCAACAATTGTAAAGAGGACCTTATAACGGTGCTACAGACCAAATTTGATGTTGATCTATCAAGCAGTTTATGAGCAGAATACTTTTAAATGCATTTCTAATTCTAGCTAAACTGGCCCCTCAAAGTGCCTCCATTTAGGAGAGAACCTTATAATGCTATAGACTAATTTGATCAAGATCCATCATGCAGTTCATGACAAGACGTTGTTCAACAGTATTTCTTTTTGTTTTTGTTTGGTTAATATCACACTGACACAATTATACGTCATATGGTGATTTACAGCTTTTCATGGTTTAGGAAGACCCCTGCAGCCCCTTTGTGAATTATTTCATCACATGTGGGAACCTAGGTTGAACCAGACCTTCCTTAAGCCAGTTGGACAGCCCTGAGCAAGGCTTGGAACCCACATAGGTGAGGGGCAAATGATCTGAGTCAGGGACCTCAACCACTCAGCCATGGTGGCCCCTTCAAAGGTATTCCTCTTTGCTCTACCTGCCCCTGAAGGGGCTGAGTATCCCTCAGTTGAACAAATTTTGGGGAAGAAACTGCCTAAATTTGAACAGACCTGGAGATGTACTAAAGTTACAGATCAAATTTGTTGAAGATCCACCAGGCACTTCATGAGAAGTTCTTTCATTTTTTATTTTTTTTAGCTCAAGGGCTCCTAAAATGGGTCAAATTGAACCATGTGAACACATTTGAGAGTACATAGCCAGGATGCTACAGACCAAGTTTGGTTTAATTCTGGCCATAATTTCAGAAAAGATGTTTTTGTGGAGAAAGTCATGAAAATAAGTCTTTTAAAGGTATTTCTATTTTTAGCTCTAGCAGATCCTAAAAGGGTCCATGTAACAGTGACAAGGACCTTATAACAATGCTATAGACCAAGCTTCATAACGACCCATCCAATAATTTCAGAGAACATTTTTCTGTGGAGAAAGTCATGAGAAAAAGTTATTTAAAAGTATTTCTATTTTTATCTCCAGTGGCCCCTTAAAAATGCTAAGTGTCCCAATTTGAAACAAAACTGGGCAAAGACCTAATTAGACAGTGCCAAATGCCCCCATTTGAAAAATCTGATACTGGACCATATAACGATGCTAAATCCAGCTGTTCATGTTTAGAAGTCATTTAAATGTATTTCTATTTTTAACTCTAGCAGCCCCTAAAAGGGGCCAAGGGCCCCCTTTTGAACACAAGAGCTCCGCCAAGCGGGGCAACATACGCCCGAAGGATTACATCATAGGATGGGAGCAAAATTTAAAGAACTTGACTGTTGTAGCCCAAAGGAGTGGAACAACAAAAGGAAAACTTCAAAAAACAAATCTAAGTCCACAAAAAAATATTCAAAGTCCACAAAAAAAAATCCTTATCAGGTACAGGTATGTAAAAATACACCTAAAAATTAGAGGTACCATCCATGTTGTACCACAGAAAAGTGGTCTCGGTTTTTCCCTACGCCAATAATAAAAAAAGTTTCAAAATAAGCTATTTATAGTAACATAAAAGGGAAGTAATTAAAAAAATAATTATTGTAAGTGAACAAAAAAGAGATCTGCCAAATAAAAACAAGAGCACTGCAATGCAGAGCATTATACACAAAGCAGTCATATATGACCTTTGACCCTTAAGTGTGACCTTGAACTTGAAGCAAGTCAACCGGAACATGCGCTCTGCACCTTAGTCTTGGTGTGGTGAACATTTCTGCCAAGTTTCTTTGAAATCCTTCCAGCAGTTCAAGAGTTACAGAGCGGACACGAAACAAACTGATATGACTTTTGACCCCCAAGTGGGACCTTGACCTTGAAGCGAGCCGTCCGGAACATGCGCTCTGCATGTTGTCTTGGTGTGGTGAACATTTGTGTCAAGTTTCTTTGAAATCCTTCAAGTGATTCAAGAGTTACAGAGCGGACACGAAACAAACTGATATGACCTTTGACTCCTAAGTGTGACCTTGACCTTGAAGCAAGACATCCAAAACATGCGCTCTGCACGTGGTCTCGGTGTGGTGAACATTTGTGTCAAGTTTCCTTGAAATCCTTCAAGGGGTTCAATAGTTATAGAGCGGACACGAAATTGGTAACGGACAGACGGACGGACGTACTCACAGTATGATACTTAAGTGACTTTACAATGTTAAAACCCAAAAATTAGTCACATAAACCCACTTTTGGACACTTTTTAAAGTGACTGTCATATAAACAAAGAGTCCAAACCCTAACCTGTTAGACACTGAAGTACCAATTTGTTAGCCCGGACGGACAGACGGACGGACACCAGTGACATAACATAATACGTCCCTTCGGGCATATAAAAATTTGGAGAGGACCTTATAATGATGCTACAGACCAAGTTTGATGAAGATCCATTAAGGGTTCATGAGAAGAAGTGGTTTAAAGGTTTTTCTATTTTTAGCTCTAGCGGCTCCTAAAAGGGGCCAAGTACTCCCATTTGAACAAATCTGATAGAGGACCATATAATGATGCTATGAAGATCAATCCAGCTGTTCATGTTTAGAAGTCATTTAAATGTATTTCTATTTTTCAACTCTAGCAGCCCCTGAAAGGGGCCAAGTGCCCCCTTTTGAATAAAATCTGGAGAGGACCTTATAATGATGCTACAAACCAAGTTTGATGAAGATCCATCAAGCGGTTCATGAGAAGAAGTCGTTTAAAGGTTTTTCTATTTTTAGCTCTAGTGGGCCCCTAAAAGGGGCCAAATGCCCCCATTTGAACAAACTTGATAGAGGACCTCACCAGGATGCTACAGACCAAATTTGGTGTTATTCTAACCAGTAGTTTCAGAGAAGATGTTAAAGTTAAAATGTAGACCATCCACCCTATACTAATAAAATTGGGAGAGGCTTATGTTGACGTACATACTAAGTTCCATGAAGATCCATCAAATGGTTCATGAGAGGAAGTTGTTTAAAGGTATTTATGATTTTAGCTCTAGACACCCCTAAAAAGGGGCCCAAGCACTCCCATTTGAACAAAATTTGGATAGGACCTCCTAACGATCCTACAGACCAGTTTCTTGAACATTTGTTTCTAGCTATAGAGAGTGCCTCCATTAGAACAAAAATGAAGTGGACCTTACAACAATGCTACAGACCACGTTAAATGAAGATCTATCTAGTAGTTCATGAGAAGAAGTCATTCACAGGTATTTGTTATTTTTAGCCATTGCGGCCCCCATTTGAACACATTTTTGAGATGACTTGACAATGCTACAAGTTTGATAAAGATCCATCAAGTGGGTCATGAGAAAAATTGTTTAAAAATATTTCTATTTTTAGCTCTAGTAGCCCCTAAAAGGGACCTTGAAAGCCCCTTTAATCAAAATTGGGGCAGGGCCTCATGATGCCAGAGGCCAAGTCTGATGAAGATCCATCAAATGATTCAAGAGAAAAAGGTGTTTTAAAAGTTTTTTTGTTTTTAGCTCTAGTAGCCCCTAAAACAGGTCAAGGGAAACCTTTCGAATAAATCTGAGAGCGGACCTTGACAGGATGCTTCACATCAAGTTAGGTGTAATTTCAACCAGTAGTTTATTTTGTTAGGTTTAACATCGCACCGAAAGAATTATAGGTCATATGGCGACTTTCCAGCTTTGATGGTGGAGGAAGACCCCAGGTGCCCCTTCGTGCATTATTTCATCACAAGCGGGCACCTGGGTAGAACCACCAACCTTACGTTAGCCAGTTGGATGGCTTCCTCACATGAAGAATTCAACGCCCCAAGTGAGGCTTGAATCAACATGGATGAGGGGCAAATGATTTGAAGTCAGTCACCTTAACCACTCGGCCACGGAGGCCCACTATGACCAGTAGTTTCAGAGAAAAAATGTTTTTGTTGAAGATGGACAATGGACCATCCACCTATACTAATAGCTCACACTCAATTTTCAGTCCAGCTTTCTGCAGCAAAACATACAAAAAGTAGCAATCCCACTGGCACTTATACATAAATGTTTAAACTTTTCATATCTTTAAATATTATGTTCAATTTCTAACAACTTTAACTGAAAAATAACAGTAAAAGTCACAAACTGGGCTAAATATCAAACATAGCAAATTTCATGGAATTAATTCATCAACATTCTAAAACTTTGGCATCTTTTACCTCTTTCACTGCTTTAGGCAATTTTTTTTCTACAGTTAGTTATAAGGCAACTTTCCAGCATTGGACAGTATTGAGCACCTCGGTAGATCCACTAACATAATTCTACAGGCCACCTGGATTACTTTCAGACAAATTATTTTGATATGATGATTATCAAATTAAGACTTGCTATTTGCTACCAATGAATTTATTAGGAAGCTCGAAGTTTGTGTAAGAAATTTTCACATTTTGATGTGGGAAACATCAGCATAATATGAAAATGCTTATGACAGCATATTGTACAATTATTTTATCAATCTTCAAAACTACTGCAACTGACCACAATCCAGACCAATGCCAACTGTCTCCAACTCGTGTTTGTAACCTACACACCAGGGGTGCATGTAACAAGATCCAGTATGTTTTAGATTCAAATTTTCACTGTGCCTGAAACTGTATCAACTGCTTGTCACATCTGGCAATGTGTGATATGGTGTGATTTCTGAGCGTTACATGGCAAATATTACATAGAGAGCAATGGTACATCAAACAAATCACACGCTCCTTCACTGTCGTCCAGATTGAAATAATAGTCTTTATCACTAGGTGGCGGGCTTAATCGTAATAATGGTGCAAAAGCTGAAAAACAACAACATACATTGGTAAAAATCATAATTCAATTCAGTTAGCATGTGATTCAAATCAAGCCAATTATATATCATGTAAAAGAAACATCAAAGTTTTTAACTGTTAGTTTTACTAGATGCCTGCGGGCAACATGTCGGGCCTGCCCTTTGACCCATAACTGTGACTTTGCCCTTTGAGATAAGAGTCAGTCTCATGCAAAATATAAACAAGATTGCTAAATGCATGTCAAAGTTATGGGCCTTCCTCAATGCATGTCAAAGTTATGGGCTGGATAAAATCTGACATGACTTTTGACCTCCAACTGTGACCTTGACCTTGAGATAGGAATCTGGGGTTTGCACAAGACACACCTTCTAACTAAGATTAACATTCAGGCCAAATATAAGCAAGATTCCTCAATGCATGTTGAATTTATGGGCCAGACAAGATCTGACATGATCTTTGACCTCCAACTGTGACCGTGATCTTTGAGATAGGAACCTGGGGTTTGCACAAGACACATCGTCTCACTAAGGTTAACATTCACGCCAAATATAAACAAGATTCATCAATGCATGTCGAAGTTATGAGCTGGACAAGATCTGACATGTCCTTTGACCTGCAACTGTGACCTTGATCTTTGAGATAGGAACCTTGAATTCGGCTTGAACTCCGTCTCACTGAGGTTAACATTCATGCCAAATATAAACAAGATTGCTCCATGCATGTCAAAGTTATGGCCCGGACAAACAAATCCGGATGGACGCTCGCATGCACTGACACACGCACATACACCGACCAGCCATTTGAAAAACTATGTCTTCGCATCTGCAAGCAGGCCTCACAACAACATGAGAAATTTCCTATTAAAACTAGATCAAGGTAATGAAAGCTAAATCCAACCTTCAGATGTCATGAGCTCCTCAATAAGCTGTCCATCCATGGTGTCTGAAATGATACAAGTTGACATACTTTTGTAAGGAACAAGCAAATTTGCTGAACTAAAATTCCCCAAGAAATTTGTCAGTTTATTGTGAAGGATATACTGCATGAATGATTTTAAAGAAAGATATTTTGAAAAGGTGGAGATAGATATAGTGGTTTACCTCATAAGTGAAAACCACACACACAAACACACATGCAAGCACAAATGCTGGTTTACCTCACATTACGAGGTACTCTTACTATGTACATATGTGTGTGGTGTGTGTATTCGTATGTGTGTCTGCTTTCAACGTAGCTTCAGAGGAACAACACACAGTCTGACATCAACATCATGAGGTACACCATCTTTCCAAAGTACATAGGTTTTTCAATGTTATACCAAGGTACTACCTAACACCTACAGATGCATGTCCTTTTAAGGACATTTAGGGGTTAACTTTGTTTGTTTAATTGGGTTTAACGCCTTTTTCAACAATATTTCAGTCATGTAACGGCGGGCAGTTAACCTAACCTGTGTTCCTGGATTCTGTACCAGTACAAACCTGTTCTCCGCAACTGCCAACTTCCGCACATGAATTATCAGAGGCGGAGGACGAATGATTTCAGACACAAAGTCTTTTATCAAATCATTACGGAGAACATACGCCCCACCCGTGATCCGTAGACCAACGCTCTCCCTACTGAACTAAGTGGGTATACAGTGTGTGTGTGTGCTTGCGTGCGCGTGCGCGCGCCCCTTACTTAGCAAAGTATATCGTCTTGGTGAGGTGATCATTTGACCCAAGTTTCATGAAAATCCTTCAAGGGGTTTAGGAGATAAAGAGCAGAAACAAAATGGAAGGCTCAAACCTTTAACCCTAAGTTGTGACCTTGACCTTGAGCTGGCATGGCTGACTCATCAGTTCTGCACATCTCCTTGATGAGGTGATCATTTGACACAAGTTTTATAAAAATCCTTCAAGGGGTTTAGGAGATATAGAGCAGACACAAAATGGAAGGCTCAAACACTTGACCTCGAGTTGTGACCTTGACCTTGAGCCAGCATGGCTAACTCATGGGTTCTGCACATCATCTTGATGAGGTGATCATTTGACCCAAGTTTGATGAAAATGCTTCAAGGGGTTTAGGAGATATAGAGCGGACACAAAATGGAAGGCTCAAACCTTTAACCTCGAGTTGTGACCTTGACCTTGAGCCGGCATGGCTGACTCATGGATTCTGCACATCGTCTTGATGAGGTGATCATTTGACCCAAGTTTTATCAAATTCCTTCAAGGGGTTTAGGAGATACAGAGCGGACACAAAATGGAAGGCTCAAACCTTTGACCTCGAGTTGTGACCTTGACCTTGAGCCGGCATGGCTGACTCTTGAGTTCTGCACATCGTCTTGATGAGGTGATCATTTGACCCAAGTTTCATGAAAATCCTTCAAGGGGTTTAGGAGATATGGAGCAGACACGAAAATGTTACGGACAGACAGATGGAGACCATTCCTATAACCCCACTACCACTTGTGGCTGGGGATTAAAAATATTAAGAAAGTCAGTAGGTCACATTCATGGTCAATGAAATTCAGTTTTACGATTTGTGTGCAAAACTGTGCATGTCATCAAAGTTTCAAGGCTGTATCTTAACAAGAGGGTCATGATGACCCTGGATCGCTCACCAGAGTAATATGAGCTACATGTTTCAAATGTCAAACTGATGATTTTTAGAAATGTTTTGGAAGATTTTCCGATGGACAATCAAGTAACCCCTGGGGTGGGGCCAATTTTAACCTGGGGGTCATGATTTGAACAAAGTTTGTAGAAGTCTCCTAGGAAATGTTACATATCAAATATTTAAGCTCTAGGCCTTCTGGTTTATTTTTAGCAAATTTATGAAGATTTCCCTATGTACAATCAAGTAACCCCTGGGGCTGGGTCAATTTGACTCGGGGGGGGGGGGGGGGGGGGGGGGGGGGGGGGGGGGGGGTCAAGATTTGAACAACTTTTGTAGAGGTCCACTAGGCAATGCTACATGTCAAATATCTAAGCTCTAGGCCTTCTGGTTTATTTTTAGAAAATTTTGAAGATTTTTCTATGTACAATCAAGTAACCCCATGGGGCGGGGTCAATTTGACCCCTGGGTCATGATTTGAACAAATTTTGTAGAAGTCTACTAGGCAATGCTATATGTCAAATATCTAAGATATAAGCCTTCTGGTTTATTTTTAGAAAATTTTTGAAGATTTTCCTATGTAAAATCGAGTGACCCCTGAGGCGGGGTCAATTTTGACCCTGGGGGTCATGCATGGTTCATACAGGACTTGGCAAAAAAAATTCAAGGACTTTTTATCGATTTTCAAGGACTATTTTAATCGCTTTAAATCTTAAATTACACAACTATTTAGGCTCTTCATAAGGCATTTTGATAGAAGAAAAGTTACAGAACAGTTTTATTTTCGATAAGCTACAATAGCATATCTTAACCTTTATGAGATCTTCAATGGGATTACCTTTTATGAGCTATATTTGCCTGTATACATACTAGTACATGTTTCTTATAAGTCTTTCAAGCTCTCAAGACTAGTTTTCAATTTGTCCTCAAGGGACTTTTCGCGTGTGATTTCAACGCACTTTCTCCCATTGTTCCGACATCAATGAGTTTATCACACAAAGTACAAATACACTTATGCTTGTCCGACTTAAACTCCTTTAACCACGATGAATAATCATCCTGTGTAAGCCATTTACTGGCGAAACTACATTTATTTTTGGGGCCACTCATTGCGCATAATATTTCAATGTTGTGAAAATCGCTACTTGCGGATAATATTTTAACGTTGTGAAAATCGCTATTCCGTACCGAACTTCCATACCGAAACGGTGTTCAACTAGCGTTCCCTCCGTAGGTGTGCATGTATTTTTATTTTACACCGTTTTTTCGCTCGTTTTGATTTATTTATTATTTATTTTTTGTATTTTTCCCCTACAATACGATTGCACCCCAGTTTTTAGCAAAATTTAAGGACTTTTCCACCTTTTTTTCAAAATTCAAGTACTTTTTCAGGGGATTTTTTGGAAGAAAAAATCAAGGACTTTTCAAGGACTTGGGATCAAATTCAAGGACTTTCAAGGACCTGTGCGAACCATGTCATGATTTGAACACATTTTGTAGAGGTCCACTAGGCAATGCTACATGTCAAATATCTAAGCTCTAGGCCTTCTGGTAATATTTAGAAAATTTTTGAAGATTTTCCCATGTAAAATCAAGTGACCCCTGGGGCGGGGTCAATTTTGACCCCGGGGGTCATGATTTGAACAAATTTTGTAGAGGTCCACTAGGCAATGCTACATGTCAAATATCTAACCTCTAGGCCTTCTGGTTTATTTTTAGAAAATTTTGAAGATTTTCTATGTACAATCAAGTAACTCCCATGATTTGAACAAACTTGGTAGAGGTCTACTAGGCAATGCTTCACACCAAATATCTATGCTCTAGGCCTTCTGGTTTTTGAGAAGAAGATTTTTAAAGTTTTTCCTTTCTGTTGCTATGGCAACCAGAGTTCTGCATGGAATTCAATTCTTTGAACAGTTTTTGTAGAGCTTCACCCAAGGAACATTCCTGTGAAGTTTGGATGAAATTGGCCTAGCGGTTTATGAGGAGATGTCATTTAAAGTAAAAGTTTACGGACGACGGACAGTGACTGATCAGAATAGCTCACCCTGAGCCTTTGGCTCTGGTGAGCTAAAAAAAAAGAAAGTAGGTCAAGGTCACAGTCAAGTGATATCATATTACTTGGGGTCATCAGGTAATTATAATTAAACAGTCCTGGAAATAGGATCAGATGATTTTTTAAGTATTTTTCCTACATAACTCACATATTAACTAAGTGACCCCAGGGCGGGGCCTCTTTTAACCCCAGGGGCATAATTTAAACAATTTTGGTAGAGGACTACTAGACAAATCATCGTACCAAATATCAAAAGCCTAAGTCATATCGTTTCTGAGAAGAAGATTTTTAAAGCTTTTTCCTGTACAAGTCTAGATAAAACTTGGGATTCACAGGGCAGGGCCTCTTTTCACCCAAGGGGTACAATTTGAACAATTTTGGTTGAGGACCATAAGACAATGCTACAAACCAAATATCAAAGGTCTAAGTGTTGTGGTTTCAGACAAGAAGATTTTTAAACTTTTTTTCCTATATAAGTTTATGTAAAACTTGGGACCCCCGGGGCGGGTCAATATTTGACCCTAGGGGGATAATATGAACAATCTTGGTAGAGGACCACTAGATGATGCTACATACCAAATATCAAAGCCCTAGGCCATGTGGTTTTGTACAAGAAGATTTTCAAAGTTTTCCCTATATAAGTCTATATAAACCATGTGACCCGGGCGGGGCCATATTAGACCCTAGGGGGGATAATTTGAACAATTTTGGTAGAGGACCACTAGATGATGCTACATACCAGATATCAAAGCCCTAGGCCCTGTGGTTTTAGACAAGAAGATTTTTTAAGTTTTTCCTTTCGGTTGCCATGGCAACCAGAGTTCTGCATGGAATTCTATTCTTTGAACAAGAAACGCGGCAATGCCACGAAACCAGGTTTTCAACACTTTTCGTAAGAATAAAAAAGTATACTGAATCACAGTGCACCACTTTAAAGCACAACCCTAACCCTAACCCTAACCTAACCCTAACCCTGACTTTAAAGCACAACCCTAACCCTAACCCTAACCTAACCCTAACCCTATTTTTAGTAACAATGACCTTGACCTTGATCCCAGAAACCCCAAAATCAATCCCAAGCTACAACATAAGAATAAAAAAGTATACTGAATCACAGTGCACCACTTTAAAGCACAACCCTAACCCTAACCCTAACCTAACCCTATTTTTAGTAACAATGACCTTGACCTTGATCCCAGAAACCCCAAAATCAATCCCAAGCTACAACTTTATGTAAGTTTTCTATACAAGTTTCATCATGATAGCTCATTCCTAAGTTAAGTTATTGACCGGAAACCCTTTTTCTATTATAAGTAACAGTGACCTTGACCTTGAC
The DNA here is from genome assembly GCF_021730395.1 of Mercenaria mercenaria. NCBI lineage: Eukaryota > Metazoa > Mollusca > Bivalvia > Venerida > Veneridae > Mercenaria > Mercenaria mercenaria. The sequence continues at coordinate 42,032,505 of NC_069366.1, read as the reverse complement.
CCCAGAAACCCCAAAATCAATCCCAGCCTTTGTCTTGATATAAGCTACATACATACCAAGTTTTATTCAAATATCTTTACCGAAACAAAAGTTATTGACCGGAAACACCAGTTTGACGCCGCCACCGCCCCCGCCCACCCGCCCGACCAACGACATACCCCAATCTAATCACTCAGGTTTTCGTTGAAAACCTGGTTAATAATTTTGAAAAGGGGCCACCCAAGGATCATTCCTGTGAAGTTTGGTGTAATTCTGCCCAGTGGTTTTCAAGAAGAAGATTTTTTTAGAAATTGTCGACGGACAATGCATGACACACTACACACGACGGACATCAAGCGGTCACATTAGCTCACCTTGCCAAGTGGTTCTCAAGTTATTGAAAAAGTATTTTCCATGTTTAGGCCCCTGTGACCTTGACCTTTCCTCAGGTAATCCCAAAATCATTAGGGGTCATCCACTCTGTAAGTCCTACCATTCTATGAAGTCTGAAGGTTCTTGGTCAAATGGTTCTAAAGTTATTGATCAGAAACGTTTTTCCAATTTCTGGCCCCTGTGACCTTGAACTTTGATCAAGTGATATAAAAATCAATATCCATCTACTCTACATTTCCGATCATTCTATGAACTTTCAACATTCTGGGTCAAGTTCTTCTCAAGTTATTGATCAGAAACGGTTTTCCATGTTCAGGCCCCTGTGATCATGACCTTTGATATATTAACCCCAAAAATAATTGGGGTCATCTACTTCGTAAGCCCTATCCCCCAATGAAGTTTCAAGGCAGTAACAGAATTCAATAATTCTTTGTACGCCACGGGTTTACAACAACATGTACAATTTAGTACACACACTGGTGGTAACATTTTTGATTTGGTCCTTACGGAAGTCGTAAATGGTGCTGAAGTAGTTTCTTGTGAACAGGGTCCATATATTTCTGATCACTGCGCAGTAAAAATTGTGACAAATGTTAGAAAGGAAAATATAACCAGTGAAGTGGTGCTCTTTAGAAATTTCAAAGACATGGATACAAACACATTTTCAAGCAATCTGAGAAAAATGACCATCGAAAGTGATAATGTCGATCTTTTTGTTGAAGAATTTCAGACAGCAGTAGAAAAGGTTATGAACTCACATGCACCATTTATAGAAAAAACAATCATCCATCGCGCTCCAAAACCCTGGTTCACAGAAAAACTTCTTCACCTTAAAAGAGTGGCTCGCAAATCTGAACGTTTGTGGAAGAAACATAGACAATCACATCTGCATGAAGCCTTCAAAACAGCACAAAAAAACTAGGAAAAGAACTCAAACATGAGAAAAAATCATCTCTGAGTGAAAAAGTTCTTAATGCAAAAGGTGACTCGAAAAAGCTTTATATATTTGTATCTGAGACAACAGGCACTAGGTCTGAGAACCCTATGCCAACTGGACATGACAGTACACTGGCTGAGAAATTTGCAGACCATTTCATGAACAAAATCAGAAAGATTCGAGAATCGTTGAAACATTTCGATAAGTTTCAACCATGCGAAAAAGATATTTCTTGTTTTGACAGTTTTAAAGATCTGAGCGAGGAAGTAGTTAGAAAATTTATAAACCAACTACAGACAAAATCATGTGAACTTAATATTCTACCAACAAAAGTGCTAAAATCATACTTGGATGAGATGTTGCCTGTTATAACCAATTTGGTTAATTTGTCGTTGCGCGACGGCATCTTTCCAACACAAGAGGGCCATGATGGCCCTATATCGCTCACCTGTTATCATTGCACTTGAGGACAAGAAGGTCCTCAGAAAAAATATCTAAGTCCAAAGGACAGTAACAACAAAGGGAAGAAATTTAACCAAAAAGAACAAGAGGGCCATGATGGCCCTATATCGCTCACCTGTTATCATTGCACTTGAGGACAAAAGGTCCTCAGAAAAAAATATCTAAGTCCAAAGGACAGGAACAACAAAGGAAAGAAATTTAACCCTTTACCCAATATACATATAGCCAGATTAGCCTATCAGCTCAATACAGCTACATCACTATTGATTACTGATAACCAATAAACTAAAAATCAATATCTGTACACCATCCCAATACAGGTTATTGGGAAAATATTGCAGTATTTATACCTGTGTATTTAAGTCAATATTATTATAGGAAGACTTCTATAAATCCTTTAGTGACAAATAGAAATTTTTTTCAGAATTAAATTTCCTTTTTAGTGGTATATTTTTCATGACTCTCTGATAAACATTTCCATAGTTATGAGTTTACAAAGTTAAAACTTTCAATAATTACCAAATATTTTGTTGTTTTCAGCATGTAAATGATAGTTTTGCACAACTTTTGGAGCAAAATTAAAATATGAATTTAACCAAAAAGAAAAAAAAATTCTTACAAGGTACAGATATGTCAAAATACACATAAACATTGGAGGTACCATCCATATTGTACCACAGAAAAGTTTTTCCCTACGGCCAATAATAAAAAAGTTACTAAAATAAGCTATTTATAGTAATGTAAAAGGGAAGTAATAAAAAAGAAAATTATTGTAAGTGAACAAAAGAAGGATCTGCCAAATAAATCTGTTGACATAGATGAAATTTCTGATCAGTGTCTTCATTAGTTACAGAGATATACCCATTTTAATTTGAAATAAAGGGAGGTAATCTGACATAAAATCAGTCCATAGTTATCTACCCTAATTGGCTCAGTCCAACTAATGACAGTAATGAAATTTCAAATAAGTCCTATAAGTACTTACTGATATAAATCCATTTTGACTACAATCAGGGGAGGTAATCAGATATAAAATAACTCTGGAATCTATGATTGGATCTGATTTGTCATGGAATCCAAGATTTATTGTTGTTGAAGACATTTTTAAAGTTTGTATCAAATAAAACCATAAATGGAATCTCTATATGCCTGCAAAAGCCAAAATAGCCGATTTTGGACCTTTAAGGGGCCATAACTCTGGAACCCATGAAGGAATCTGGCCAGTTCAAGAAAGGAAACAAGATCTTATGGTGATACAAGTTGTGTGCAAGTTTGGTTAAAATCAAATCATAAATGAAGCTGCTATTGTGCAGACAAGGTCAAAATAGCTAATTCTGGCCCTTTCAGGGGCCATAACTCCTGAACCCATAATGAAATCTAGCCAGTTCAAGAAAGGAACCAAGATCTTATGGTGATACAAGTTGTGTGCCAGTTTGGTAAAAATCAAATCATAAATAAAGCTGCTATTGCGCAGACAAGGTCAAAATAGCTAATTTTGGCCCTTTCAGGGGCCATAACTCTGGAACCCATATTGGGATCTTGCCAGTTCAAGAAAGGAACCGAGATGGTGGTACAAGTTGTGTGCAAGTTTGGTTAAAATAAAATCATAAATGAAACCACTATCGTGCAGACAAGAAATTGTTGACGGACGCACGCACGGACGGACTAACGACGGACGACGGGTGATCACAAAAGCTCACCTTGTCACTATGTGACAGGTGAGCTAAAAATGGAAACAGGCAATTGTAAGACTTTTGTTGAAGAAAATGGGACTGAAACTTGAATTCGCAAACTACTGGCCTGTTAGTAATCTATCGTTTCTTCAAAATTAATTGAAAAAGCAGCTCTGTTCAGGCTCAATGATCATGTAAACAAACACAATCTTCTACCAAAAAACCAATCTGCTTACAGGAAAAACCATTCTTGCGAATCAGCACTGTTACGTCTTGTAAATGATTTACTGGATGCTATGGAGAAGAAAGAAGTTACGGCGCTAATTGCAATCGATCTCAGTGCCGCTTTTGATACTGTAGATCATGACATTCTTGTTGATGTGTTAAACAAGCAGTATGGCGTTCGTGGAACAGCACTGAGCTGGGTTGATTCCTATCTGCGCCCCAGAAGTTGTCGTGTAAGTGTCAATTCAGCCATGTCATTTCCATGCCAATTAAATTGTAGCGTTCCACAAGGGAGCTGCTTAGGACCTTGGCTATATTTGACATATGCGGGGACACTGTTTGATGTTATTCCGCCGTCGATTTCAGTTTACGGCTTTGCGGATGACCACACTGCTAATAAACGCTTTAAACCATCATCTCCAACAGTAGAATCCCAGGCAATACGAGAACTTGAACAATGTGCTAAAACTGGATGAATGAAAATAAGCTTAAAATGAACACTTCCAAAAACCAAGTTCATCATGTTTGGTAGTAGGCAACAGCTCTCTAAGTGTTCAACTGACAAAGTATGCATTGTAGGTGATGAAGTGAAATCAGTGAGCTTTATTCCATATCTAGGTGCATTCCTGGATGAAAACTTGAATCTAAAAGAGCATGTAAAACGAAAGTGTAGACTACTTCAGAATAAAATGTATCCGGAAATATCTTACCAAAGAGGCTACCGAAACCCTTGTTCTGTCATTGGTGATATCCCATTTAGATTATTGTAATGTCATTCTGTATGGTATTGCTCAAAGCGAAGTAAACAAAATGCAACGAATTCAGAACATGTGTGCAAAACTTGTCCTAAATCGAAGAAAATATGACAGTTCCAAGCAAGCGCTGTATGACCTTCACTGGCTGCCAATCAAAGCCAGAATCACATTCAAAATGCTCACCTACATGTATAATTTGTTCAGTTGGAAACTCTCCAGAATATCTTTCTGAACTTCTCATAAAACAAACACAGACAAGGAACTTGCGTTCTTCAAATTCCGTTACTGGGTGTTTCGTTGTTCCTTTCAACAAGCGCAAAACGTTCAGCAACAGAAGTTTTGGTACTGTTGGACCTAAACTCTGGAATGAACTGCCTCTCGAAATAAGGAACTCAGACACAATAGATGTTTTCAAAAAGAAGTTGAAAACTCATTATTTTGGAAATTACTTTGCACTCTTTTAGAGACTGTGACTGTAATTTTTAAGAGATTGAAGTAACGTGAAATGGATGATTTTATTGTGTCAATACATTCGAATATGAACTATATTATAACAAATACAAAATACAGTTGTTTGTAATAACTTCTGGACATGTTGCAATAACCCACTTATTCTTACTTAATAACAAACAGCTGTCTTACTGTATCTTAATATTCAAATATTTTATTAATCTTATCTGATGTCTGATCTTTTTTTTAATGCTTACTAAATAGTTTATTCACAATGATATTTATGCTCATTTATGTTATATGTCATTAAATATCTTAATTTTTGTCGTATTTTTTATGTATTTGTAAAACGCCATTGAATTGTTTTGCGTAAAAATAGGCATTTAATCAAATAAAACAGTTTCAGTTTTCAGTTTCAAGGTTCTAAGTTAAATGGTTCTCAAATTATTGATCGAAAATGAAGTGTGACAGGCAGATGGCCCCTGTGACCTTGACCTTTGATGAAATTACTCCAAAAACAATAGGGGTCATTTACACTGTAAGTCCTATCATCCTAATCAGTTTGAAAGTTTTGGGTTAAATGGTTCTCAAGTTATTGTTCTGGTCTCTGTGACCTTGACCTTTAATAGAGTGACCCCAAAATCAATAGATGTCATGTAGTCTGCAAGTCCAATCATCCTATGAAGTTTCAGCAGTCTGGTTCAAGTGGTTCTCAAGTTATTAATTGGAAATGGTTTTCCATGTTCTGGCCCCTGTGACTTTGACCTTTAATAGAGTGACCCCAAAATCAATAGATGTCATGTAGAAATGAAGTGCGATGACGGACACATGGACAGACAGGGCAAGAACTATACGTCTCCCGCGGAGAGGGGTGGGGGGATAATTAGATACTAGTTTATCTGGGGTAAGAACTACAACAGGTGAGCAATACAGGGCATTCAGGAACCTCTTTTATCCTAATGTAATAGTAATGTCAGAATACTCATTCTTACCAAAGTCAGATTTTGCTTCATCAAACAGGATGTCACTTGGAAGACTGTCCATGCCAGTTGGAAGTCCAAGAGAGGTAGATGCTTGCTGATGTAACTGTGTCTGCTGACCTTGTTTCCGTGGAGATGACCTTGTTGCCATGCGGTCACCATGGACACTGGTGGGCTGCGATTGTCGTAATGGAGATTTAATAGGTGATCTTTGATTCTGCAAAAATCAAACATTATTTCATTAATATATCATCTCACATACAAACAAGATATAACTTGTCAAGCCAGTATATAGTGTATATTTTAGAACAGCAATGGATATTATTTCTGAACAACTGCAAAGGTTGTTCTCTTGTTCTGGATGAGAATATACCATTACTCAGAACAAAAGATCTGATTTATTAGATATTTCAACTGTATTGCACAGTCTTCTTCAGTAGTAAGTCAAGTGTTTTTTCTGAGTACCCAAGCAGAAATATTTCCTCCCAGGATTATCCTGAGTCTTTTACCAATGTTGCAAACAAGTCCTGAAGACAGGACTTTAACACTTAAAGACAGGACTTCAAATAGATGAATTGTCACATTCAAAGGAAAAAACGGGACTTATTCTGAAAGATACAGATTGAAAGATGGTAATTTTCTATCAATTAATTTGAAAAATGATCTTGTAATGGTCATGTAAGTTAATTACATCTAGGTGTTGTTGACCTATGTGTAGCAGAGCTCCAGATAAGCTTTTGGTGCAAATGGGTATTTACCCATCACTTTTTGTCTGAATTGGGTGTTCGAAATTTGAATTGGGTAAAAATAATATCATTACCCAGCCTTTTCAGAAGTAATTGGGTATTTGCTAAAACAAATTGGGTATTTTACCAATCTTGCACTAACAATTGAGTATTTTTTGCTTACAGTATACATGGTATATATCATTGAACAGGATTGACTAAGTAGCTAAGTACTTTATTGGCGCCCTTCAATGTTTAATACAAAAATGTATTTAAAATTGTAATGAATGTTCCATACTGTTGTTTTCTTTTTCACTTTTAATGAAGTCAGAGATGAGTTCATCCACAATATCCCGAACGATGTGGTCACCACAATGTGCATTCTCCCAAAAGATATCATCCAGTATTGGTAACACTACATCGTCACAAACAGATAACTGTCATTGTTGAACAGCAAAATATCCCACTAATTAGTTTGTGCTGCAACAATGTTTATTCTTCAACTCTTTTACATTTTATCGGCGTAAAATTGTTTACAAAGTATCCAAATAACACCGATCAGCCGACTGAATGGTCCTGTGATTTTTCCGATAAACTGCAACCTGTTCTGCGGTAATGTATAACCAGTCAGTCAAATCTAGTGTTAAAGTCTTGTACCCATTCTAGTAATAAGGAAAATGCGATACGCAAGCTATTTTTTATGAATTGGGTATTAGGAATTTTACTTGCGTTTCATTATGCACACTGTATGAATTCAATTGGGTTTTCTGCAATTTTAATTGCGTAAATACGCAGATACGCAGCCTATCTGGAACTCTGGTGTAGGGAGAAAACTGCATTATTAAACACTTCTGGTTGTGGTGTTTGTCCAAGTAATAGAAATATATTCTACATTTGTGGTAAGTTAGAAAATTATTTCTGTATAAACTTTTTGAAATAATACTAAATATACTCCTTAATAAACAGTGCAGTAAGTTACTTAGAATAGAAATTTTCTTTAAAATCAGTCTAAGTATTAACAAGGAGCTGCGTTCAATAAACGCTTGATGCCCCCAGTGGCATCCTTGTCAATAGATTTTAAACCTAAGGCCAAAACGAGGTCAAGGTCAAACTGAGGCCAGGTGATGTTTGAAGATGAGGAATGGTCACAGGTTACATCTGCATTAGTATCAAGTCATTCTAGTAAGGGATATTGATGCTAGACGAAACGGTCCCATTTGGTTAACCAGGAGATGGCCCATACAAAGCAACCTAAGTCCAAAATGAGGTCAAGGTCAAGGTCAAATTGAGGTCAGGTGATGTCAGAAGATGAGGAATGGTCACAGGTTACATCTGCATTAGTATCAAGTCATTCTAGTAAGGGGTATTGATGCTAGATGAAACGGTCCCATTTGGTTTACCTCGTATGGACGGACGAACGAACGAATGAATGGTGCACCCAAACTTAAAAGATATTCAGCATAGATAATTTTTCTATTTTTAGCAACAGTGACCCAAAATACAATCCAAAGTCAGTTCCATGGGTGAAAGTTAAAAATTCTGAAAAACCTGTAAATGTTTGCCGAGGGCAAGCTCCTAGAAATATGCAAATTACCCTCCCAGAGAAATGCATTTTCCAGACACATCAACTTCATTTTTAAATAACAGAAATATCTTTCTCACTTATCGGACAGAAAAATCTCTATTTTTAGAAATGCTGGAAAATCTTATCTCACATGGGTTATCCCACACTCCTGTGACGGACTACTTCATGCAATGAATATACATATTATTTATGTAAAATAATTAAAAATCAGGTACCTTTATCTTTTCTCTCCGTTCCTTATAGTGTATTTCTCGATTCAAAATTCATTACTTTATGATAAGAACGTACCATTACGCTACAAACAATAAAACTAAAGCGGAACTTTGTTATTGTGCGTCACTGAAATGTCACGACGTCACTTCTGCTTACGGACGTCAATTTCCCGCATTTTAAATCATGAGTTTCATATATTCATGCTTGTTTTTATTGTTTCTGTTGTGGTAAGTGAGAAATAGAATCCACCATTGGTGTTCGGTGAAGATCGGAAATCCCAACCCTCGGGCGCACCGCTCAAGTCTTAAACTCGGCACAGCCTCGTTTAAGACTTGAGCGGTGCGCCCGAGGGTTGGGATTTTCTGACCTTAACCGAACACCAATGACAGATTCTCTATATCTGTTGCGGGACATAACTGACTATCAATGATGAATTTTAGGTAGACAAAAGCAGTGAAGATAAAAAGTACAATTAACATTTTATTAATTTATCTCTTGTTTTTTCTTTCTTTCAAAAATAAACACTTCAAAAGAATACAAATGGTAAAATAATCTACAGAATATACAAAATAATACAATGTCAATGGGATTTTAAACTTAGTCTAGCTCTGAGAAATGAGTTAGTTTTATCTTATTCCACTTTTTCTTTGGACCACTTTCATCTCAGAAATGACTGTTTTATCTTATTCCTCTTTTTCTTTAGACCACTTTCATCTCAGAAATGACTCAGTTTTATCTTATTCCTCTTTTTCTTTAGACCACTTTCATCTCAGAACTGACTCAGTTTTATCCTCTTCCACTTTTTCTTTGGACCACTTTTCATCTCAGAAATGACAGTTTTATCCTCTTCCACTTTTTCTTTGGACCACTTTTCATCTCAGAAATGACTCAGTTTTATCCTCTTCCACTTTTTCTTTAGACCACTTTTCATCTCAGAAATGACTCAGTTTTATCCTATTCCTCTTTTTCTTTGGACAACTTTCATCTCAGAAATGACTCAGTTTTATCCTCCTCCACTTTTTCTTTGGACCACTTTTCATCTCAGAAATGACTCAGTTTTATCCTCTTCCACTTTTTCTTTGGACTACTTTTCATCTCAGAAATGACTCAGTTTTATCCTCTTCCACTTTTTCTTTGGACCACTTTCATCTCAGAAATGACTCAGTTTTATCTTATTCCTCTTTTTCTTTGGACCACTTTTCATCTCAGAAATGACTCAGTTTTATCCTCTTCCACTTTTTCTTTAGACCACTTTTCATCTCAGAAATGACTCAGTTTTATCTTATTCCTCTTTTTTTTTTAGACCACTTTCATCTCAGAACTGACTCAATTTTATCCTCTTCCACTTTTTCTTTGGACCACTTTTCATCTCAGAAATGACTCAGTTTTAACTTATTCCACTTTTTCTTTAGACCACTTTCATCTCAGAAATGACTCAGTTTTATCCTTTTCCACTTTTTCTTTGGACCACTTTTCAACTCAGAAATGACTCAGTTTTAACTTATTCCACTTTTTCTTTAGACCACTTTCATCTCAGAAATGACTCAGTTTTATCCTCTTCCACTTTTTCTTTGGACCACTTTCATCATGTTCATAAGGTTTTTTCCTTTGAGTTTTCTTACTTAGTCTTTGCTTCAACTTTACAAGTTTTGCTACTTTTGGCTTTTTCAGCTTCCAAAAGTAGCAAAGAGGCATTCAACTTGTCCTGCATTTGTTGCTGTTTCTATTCTTTCTCCTTCAAATACAGTTAGTATGTTTGTTTGTTTTGGGTTTAAAGCCGTTTTTCAACAGTATTTCAGTTATGTAACGGCGGGCAGTTAACCTAACCAGTGTTCCTGGATTCTGTACCAGTACAAACCTGTTCTCCCAAGTAACTGCCAACTTCCCCACATGAATCAGAGGTGGAGGACTAATGACTTCAGACACAATGTCGTTTATCAAATAGTCACAGAGAACACACGCCCCGCCCGAGGATCGAACTCGCGACCCCTCGATCCGTAGACCGACACTCTACCTACTGAGCTAAGCGGGCGGGTTTACAGTTAGTATGTGTTATATGCATAACACAAGACTGTTTCATCCTTGAATCTATCTTCATGTTAGTACTTTTCACATTTTTCTTCCTTGGAGTTGTTTTTACAATTGCTACAGCTTCATAATTTTCAACAGTCAAACTTGCTCAGTCTTTCTCAAATTATTTCATCCATTATGTTAAAGCTGGATTCTACCAATGGTCCACTGAAAACAGTCAGCAATGATGACACAAGTGTTTTTAGTGCTGGATATCTTGGTCTGTTAAAACTTTCCAGGACAAACACCTTACCCCAGAATCCAATGTCAACAGGCTCCTTGTCTTCTTAGTTAGCAGCCAGGCGTTTGACATCTTCATCCACATTATATCTGGCAGATTCCTCAGGCAGTTTGCCCATCTGCACCTGGTCCTCTGAGAACACTGGAATATTGGTGGCAAGTCTTTGTAATGATGTTACTGTCTGTTGATGTCCAATAAAGTCTGGGTCCATAACTGAGAGCAGTCTGAGTGTGGTATTTGTTATTGGCATCTAATGCATCTTCTTTGCAGCCTGAACATATCCTGTTCTGAGGTAAGCATACACATCATGGACCCAGTGGTGGCATGTTTTGTCTAGGCATGCTTTATTCATGTTAACAAATGCAAACTTTCCAACACCCAAGTCCTTATCTGACTTTTGTTTGTCTCTACTATTCACATCAAGTTTAACAAGCTGGCTAACACATTCTGGGATGCACTCTGGCTTGATGAACATACCCAGGAACTCTCTGCTCAAGTCAACCATCCTGCTGTGGAGAGTGTGAATTAGGGGTTTCTCTGACTGAAACAACTTGGATGTATTCACTGAATGTATCCAGCAAACAAATTTAACTTTGTCTCAGTTTCATTCCTTCTAGAGAACAGATAGTCCAGGATTCTGTCTTTTCTCTCTGTGCTTGTTACAGATTTCTGTTGTTTTTCCTGTGATATCTCAAGCAGAATTACTGATGCCTGTGCTTCATCAGAGACTTGATGCTCACTGAATATCTGACTGATGACTGACCTGAAATGATGAAAATATAAAAAGATTTTTAACATTATTACCTGAAAACAAACTGATGATGAATTTGATCAAGATGGTATATTCATTTTTCAAAAGATCAAAAATTGTTATGAACATTAATAATTTAGTAGACATCATAATTTGACAAATTCAGCAATGACATATTTGGAAAAGCTTACATTGACTTTAACGTAAACCTCGAAAAAAAATTACATATGAACTGTCCCATTTAGCTCAAAGCAAATGAGAGTTTACTTGTACCTTAATGTAACCTGTAGCTTCATACTACAAATAATATGGCTTTTTTTCAAGTTAAAAGCCACGTGCGAAAAACTATTGCTGTAGAATCACTTTTGACCTGGGACTGTGCATGTAGTATAAATGTATGCACAGAAGTCGGAAGAGTAGAGATTAAAAGTACTATCTATGCATCTGTAGCTCTTACCCAAAAACTTACCATGAATTTGACTAAATCAAAGGCCTGAATGGCCTGAGTCGGCTAATGATTGATGTACTGACTGTATAGTCTACCAGTTTCAGTTTGTTTTTAGTTTTTTTCTTAAAATTTCATAACACAGCTCGATATTTACCCAAAATATTATATCCGGATACGATTACACTTTTCTCCAGTTTGAACAATATATTTTACAAATTGTGATGATACGAAGACATTTAGCAGCAATTGGCAGTATCTGACATTGAAGTTTACGGTTAAATTACCTCTTATTTAAATCTTTTCATAAAAAAGTTATTTCGTTTCGTGGAAGCAGCCAAACATAGACGATCTACTTTCGATTTCAAAAACTACAAGAAAATACAATTTAATGTTTCGCCGATTTGTTTATTCTCGAAAAATAAGAATTAAAATCATTTTTAATTATCAGTAGTAACTAAACAAACCAGTAAGAGCTTCTTCTTCCGATAATTTATCCGTTTACTGACTGCAAAATTCAACCCACGCAAAGTTTATAGAAATCATACGATGCGTGTTTACGTTCAATGTGGGAGAATTAAGGCTGATCGGCTATGTTACCTAACGCATCCAGACGATTCAGATTTGTTTTTAAAAAAGCATTGTGTGCGTTTCGTAATTTTATATACGTTTTTATACGCTTAGAAATTATTAGACATGCGTATTTGCATTATTTCTATACGTAAATTTACGCTAATACGCATCTTATCTGGAGCCCTGTGGAACTATTTTTTGTCTTTCGCTGGATGTTACCCAAGCTTTCTAAGCCTGCGCAATTCTTAAATGCACATTTATGCTTAATGAGTTACATTCGAGAATTGCACAATTAAAAGTCATAAATATGACAGATTACATCGTATATTGGTCATAGCAAAGGGAATTGACACAACTTAACTTCATTCATGCAGTGAACTGTTTGAAGTTTGAGAAATCTAATGGAACTACATCCCTTCACTGTGTTATTTGGTCCATTTAGAGAATCGTTGGATAGCAAGGACTCGTCAAAAGGCTTTCAGCCTTTAGCCGACTCAAAAATAAATCAACAAGAGGACCATGATGGTCCTGAATCGCTCACCTATCCCCACATGACCCAGTGTTGAACTGAGTATGACGTCGTTATTTCTATTATTTGACAAAGTGACCTAGTTTTTGAGCACATGTGACCTAGAAATCATCAAGATAAAAAATTCTGACCAATTTTCATGAAGATCCATTGAAAAATATGACCTCTAGAGAGGTCACAAGGTTTTTCTATTATCTGACCTAATGACCTAGTTTTTGAAGGCACGTGACCCACTTTTAAACTTGACCTAGATATCATCAAGGTGAACATTCTCACCAATTTTCATGAAGATCTCGTGAAAAATATGGCCTCTACAGAGGTCACAAGGTTTTTCTATTTTTCGACCTACTGACCTAGTTTTTGATCGCACATGACCCAGTTACGAATTTGACCTAGATTTCATCAAGCTGAACATTCTCACCAGTTTTCATGAAGATCCATTGAGAAATATGGCCTCTAGAGACATCACAAAGTTTTTCTATTTTTAGACCTACTGACCTACTTTTTGACCGCACGTGACCTAGTTTCGAACCTGACCTAGATATCATCAAGATGAACATTCTGACCAATTTTCATGAAGATCTCTTGAAAAATATGGCCTCTAGAGAGGTCACAAGGTTTGTCTATTTCTAGATCTACTGACCTAGTTATTGATCACACATGACCAAGTTTCGAATCTGACCTAGATATTGTCAAGGTGAACATTCTGACCAATTTTCATAAAGATCCCATGAAAAATATGGCCTCTAGGGAGGTCATAAAGTTTTTCTATTTTCAGACCTACTGACCTAGTTTTTGAATGCACGTGACCCAGTTTCAAACTTGACCCAGATATCATCACGGTGAACATTCTGACCAATTTTCATGAAGATCCATTGAGAAATATGGCCTCTAGAGAGGTCACAAGGTTTTTCTATTTTTAGACCTACTGACCTAGTTTTTGAACCCACGTGACCCAGTTTCGAATCTGACCTAGATATCATCAAGGTGAACATTCTGACCAATTTTCATGAAGATCTCATGAAAAATATGGCCTCTATAGAGATCACAAGGTTTTTCTATTTTTAGATCTACTGACCTAGTTTTTTTACCCCACATGACCCAGTTTCGAACTTGACCTAGATATCATCAAGGTGAACATTCTGACCAATCTTCATGAAGATCCATTGAGAAATATGGCCTCTAGAGAGGTCACAAGGTTTTTCTATTTTTAGACCTACTGACCTAGTTTTTGACCCCACGTGACCCAGTTTCGAACTTGACCTAGATATCATCAAGATGAACATTCTGACCAATTTTCATGAAGATCTCATGAAAAATGTGGCCTCTAGAGAGGTCACAAGATTTTTCTATTTTTAGATCTACTGACCTAGTTTTTGACCGCACGTGACCCAGTTTCGAACCTGACCTAGATATCATCAAGATGAACATTCTGACCAACTTTCATAAAGATCCCATGAAAAATGTGACCTCTAGAGTGGTCACAAGCAAAAGTTTACGCACGCACGCACGGACGACGGACGCCACGCGATCACAAAAGCTCACCTTGTCACTTTGTGACAGGTGAGCTAAAAATTGAATGAAGCATTATTTTTACAAATATTTTCATCTTTTATTTTCAAGTGAAACATGTACATTGTATTTGTAATAGGAAAAATATACTGCATTACTGGTACATGGGGAAAATAATCTGTTATATATCAAAAAGCTCGAAATAACTAAAATATCCAGTGTCCTATAGTACAGACACCTTGCACTGGACAGTCTCTGTCCAAGCTTCATTTTAATTAACACCAAAGAAAAGACATATTCAACTTTATATGGAGCTGTTGTCCAGAACTTTTAATTTACATCATGAAAAATTTACCTGTATTTAGTTTTCTCCTCCTGAAGTATACTGTCAGGGAATCCAGCAAGGATAAAACCCTTGTCGTCACATCTTTTATTTGTAGAAATCGACTTGAAATAGGATGGATCAGGTGTTTAGTAGCAGTGATGTTCAGGAGTTCTTGGACTTCCTGAAAGAGATGTTTCACCTTAGGGAATTCCTCAATGTCATAAAACAAATCTGAGCAGAACATCTGCACACTGTCATCTACATTGCTTAACAGGGCCTTTGCCACATTGTTCAACATGTGCACACTGTCTCCACTAATGTCCAGCAGATATGGGTTCTTCCAGTTCAGTGTTTCCACACCACCTCTTGCACCACGCATAGTGCTACAGTTGTCCATCATGACACTTAGAATTTGGTTCCACTGAATTTCATATTCCATGAGGATACTTTCCACTGAATCAAGAATGTCTTTAGCTGAAGACTTGTTCTGTATTCTCGTGCCAAGGTGCCTTAACTCTATCTTATTTTCTTCATGATCAAAATACTGAATAAGGACATTCAACACCTTATCATTGCTGTTATTTGTGGCTTCATCTAAATTCAATGAGACCATTAAAAATTTTGTCCTTTGATTTTCAATTTTACCTCCTCTTTGAAGCTTTTTGCAATGCCATGGGTAGTTATGTATGTAGCACTTGTTTTAGACAGTGTTGCCTTCTCTAACGCCAGCCTGTCTTCACTAAGTCTTTTAGCAAGGCTAAGAAGATCTTCTGCAATGCTGAATGGCAAGCAATGTTCACTAATAAATGCTGAAGTTATGGCAACACAGGCACCCATGTTTTTGACGATTTGGAATAATTTGAGCAATCTTAGATGCCTTTGACGAGCCTGGCAGAACCTGAAAACAGAAATGTCAATCTAATTATCTATTAATGTAACATACTTTCAGTTTATACCTCGCAATTTATCAGGCTATGAAAATTTTTAGCTAGGAACCAATATATTGTGAAATTATGGGCCAAAACAATTATTAAACAATCCTTGGACTAGGAACAGTGAACCCAGGACTTTTCACTACTTCTTACAGGAACTCAATATGAACAAGAGGGCCATGATGGCCCTATATCGCTCACCTGTTATCACTGCACTTCTTGTCCTCAGAAAAAATATCTAAGTCCAAAGGATAGGAACAACAAAGGGAAGAAATTTAACCAAAAAGAAAAAAAAAATCTTAAAATGTACAGATATGTCAAAATACACCTAAAAATTGGAAGTACCATCCATGTTGTACCACAGAAAAGTGGTCGCGGTTTTAGCCAATAATAAAAAAGTTACTAAAAATAAGCTATTTATAGTAACGTAAAAGGGAAGTTATTAAAAACAAAATTATTGTAAGTGAACAAAAGAAGGAATCTGTTGACATAAATGAAATTTCAGATCAGTATCTTCATTAGTTACGAAGATATACCAATTTTAATTTGAAATAAAGGGAGGTAATTTGACAAAAAATCAGTCCATAGTTATCTCAGTCCAACTAATGACAATAATGAAATTTCAAATAAGTCCTATAAGTACTTACTGATATAAATCCAGTTTGATTACAATCAGGGGAGGTAATCAGATATAAAATAACCTACGATTGGATCGGATTTGTCATGGAATCCAAGATTTATTGTTGTTGAAGATATTTTGGAAGTTTGTATCAAATAAAACAATAAATGAAGTCTCTATATGCCTGCAAAAGCCAAAATAGCCAATTTTGGACCTTTAAGGGGCCATAACTCTGGAACCCATGATGGAATCTGGCCAGTTCAAGAAAGGATCCAAGATCTTGTGGTGATACAAGTTGTGTGCAAATTTGGTTAAAATCAAATCATAAATGAAGCTGCTATTGTGCAGACAAGGTCAAAATAGCTAATTTTGGCCTTTCAGGGGCCATAACTCTGGAACCCATTATGGGGTCTGGCCAGTTCAACAAAGGAAATGAGATCTTATGACGACACAAGTTTTGTGCAAGTCTGATTAAATTCAAATCATAAATGAAGCTGCTATTGTGCAGACAAGGTCAAAATAGTTAATTCTGGCCCTTTCAGGGGCCATAACTCTGGAACCCATAATGGAATCTCGCCAGTTCAAGAAAGGAACCAAGATCTTATAGTGATACAAGTTGTGTGCAAGTTTGGTTAAAACAAAATCATAAATGAAGCTGCTATTGTGCAGACAAGGTCAAAATAGCTGATTCTGGCCCTTTCAGGGGCCATAACTCTGGAACCCATAATGGAATCTGGCCAGTTCAAGAAAGGAACCGAGATCTTCTGGTGATACAAGTTGTGTGCAAGTTTGGTTAAAATAAAATCATAAATGAAGCTGCTATTGTGCAGACATGGTCAAAATAGCTAATTTTGGCCCTTTCAGGGGCCATAACTCTGGAACCCATAATGGAATCTGGCCAGTTCAAGAAAGGGACCAAGAGCTTATGGTGATACAAGTTGTGTGCCAGTTTGGTAAAAATCAAATTATAAATAAAGCTGCTATTGTGCAAACAAGGTCAAAATAGCTAATTTTGGCCCTTTCTGGGGCCAAAACTCTGGAACCCATAATGGAATCTGGCCAGTTCAAGAAAGGGACCAAGAGCTTATGGTGATACAAGTTGTGTGCCAGTTTGGTAAAAATCAAATTATAAATAAAGCTGCTATTGTGCAGACAAGGTCAAAATAGCTAATTTTGGCCCTTTCAGGGGCCATAACTCTGGAACCCATAATGGGATCTGGCCAGTTCAAGAAAGGAACCGAGATCTTATGGTGATACAAGTTGTGTGCAAGTTTGGTTAAAATAAAATCATTAATGAAACCACTATCGTGCAGACAAGAAATTGTTGACACACGCACGCATGAGAGGCACGCACGAGAGGCACGCACGAGACGCACGGACTGACGACGGAGGGACGGACTGTCATGCCACAGGTCCTAGGTTCGATTCCTTTCAGCCAATCTTGGTTCTTAAGTGCCACAGTATCACTTCAACCCCGTAAACCCTAATGTTACTTTTCAATCCTCATACCACTGGGGCAAAGCCCCTGACTCAGCACCTTCCCCCACCCAATCTCACTCTTAATTGCTTTCATATATGCAACTTGACAGCTATGGGTAAATGCATAAATAATCATTGAATACGTTAGTTACCTGGTTTGTCTTAACTGTCCTTCTGTTTTTCAGGTGGTTCGAATCATCTGCATGGTTTTTCAGTCCTTTCTTTCCACTTGATCCGTACTTGATCGTTTTCGCACAAAATTCAGAAAAGGCCACTCCGGGAATATCGTTTTCTTTAGCCAGTTTCCCCCATTTGTCATCTTTTTGATCACACTCGTTCAACAAGTCCCATCTCCATTTGTTTTTAACACTTCTTTCTAAATCTTTTGTTTCATACCCTGTGGGTAAAAACTTCATTTTCGGTGACTTCTTTGTTTATATATCAATTTTTTATCGGAGCGTTCATCTTGGGGAGCAAGCCAAATTGAGTCTAGCGAATCAATCAAAATTCTTATTCTATCTTTCACCAACCAAACGGGGATTCCTGGGAAAAATCAAGGTTGAATTACCTTATTTGGTTTATTTTGCCAAAAGTCCATCTGGTCCATGCGAACTCGGACAATATCCAGTCAACCGCATAAAAAGCCGATCCGTCACAGTTCGTGAGGCAGAGGTAAAACGTGTATTATCGGCTATCTCCGCCAATGCTAAAATTAGACTATGGAATCCAAAGGCGGTGTAAACGGATAAGGAAATGATCTGTCTGTCGGCCTATACACGCCCCCCGCACCTCCCCCGGAATCTCAACGGATTTACACGATTTGGAAAAATAACCCCTGAGGACTCCTTTAAACCAGAATTTCCTGTGTATGCCGGAAAACTTTCACCCATGCAGTTCTTATATTTAAAGTTATAAACTCGAAACCAGCTTTTTGATGAAAAAAACTCGAAAACTGAAAAACTAGATGCCCACGGGCAACATGTTGAGCCCGTCAGCTGTCAAAAGGACTGGGAGTTGCACACGACACTCTGTCTCATTGAGGCAAACATTTATGCCAAATAAAAAAAAAGATTGCAAAAAGTTACAATATAAGTTATCTGTAGTAACAACTAAGGGAAGTAAATCTTAAAAAAAAAAACAAGAGGGCCAAGATGGCCCTAGGTCGCTCACCTGAGAAACACACCATAAAACAACATATTAAACAGTGTAAACATGTTTGACCCAGTGATTTCACAGAAAAATATATTCTGACCAATTATCATTAAAATTGGAGCAAAAATATTGAGTATAAATAAGTATTTTCTTTGATTTGATTTAGTGACCTAGTTTTTGACCCCAGATGATCCATATTCGAACTTGACCTAGATTTCATCAAGGCTATCATTCTGACCAAATTTCATAAATATCAGTTGAAAAATACAGCCTCTATCGCATACACAAAGTTTTTCTTTCATTTGACCTAGTGACCTGCTTTTTGATCTTAGATGACCCATATTCGAATTTGACCTAGATTTTATCAAGATAATCATTCTGGCTTAATTACAGGAAGGTCAGTTGGAAAATATAGCCTCTATCGCATATACAAGCTTTTCCTTTCATTTGACCTAGTGACTTACTCTTTGATCCCAGAAGCCCCATATGCGAAACTGACCTAGATTTTATCAAGGCAATCATTCTGACCAAATTTCATGAAGACCAATTGAAAAATACAGCCTCTATCACATACACAAGGTTTTTCTTTGATCTGACCTAGTGACCTAGTTTTTAATCCCAGACTGCCCATATTGGAATGTGACCTAGACTTCATCAAGGCAACCACTCAGACAAAATTTCATGAAGATCAGTTGAAATTTTTTTGCCTTTATCGCATACACAAGGTTTTTCTTTGATTTGACCTAGTGACCTAGTTTTTGATCCAAGATGACCCATTTTCGAACTCGGCCTAGATTTCATCAAGGTTATCATTCTCACCAATACTCATGAAGATCAATGGAAAAATACAGCCTCTATCGCATACACAAGGTTTTTCACTGATTTGACCTAGTGACCTAGCTTTTGACCCGAGATGACCCATTTTCAAACTTGGCCTAGATTTCATCAAGGCAATCATTCTGACCAATATTCATGAAGATCAACTGAAAAATACAGCCTCTATCGCAAACACAAGGTTTTTCTTTGATTTGACCTAGTGACCTAGTTTTTGACCCAAGATGACCCATTTTCGAACTCGGCCTAGATTTCATCAAGGCAATCATTCTGACCAATATTCATGAAGATCAATTGAAAAATACAGCCTCTATCGCATACGCAAGGTTTTTCATTGATTTGACCTAGTTTTTGATCCGAGATGACCCATTTTCAAACTTGGCCTAGATTTCATCAAGGCAATCATTCTGACCAATATTCATGAAGATCAATTGAAAAATACAGCCTCTATAGCATACACAAGGTTTTTCTTTGATTTGACCTAGTCACCTAGTTTTTGACCCGAGATGACCCATTTTCGAACTTGCCCTAGACTTCATCAAGGCAATCATTCTGACCAATATTCATGAAGATCAATTGAAAAATACAGCCTCTATCGCATACACAAGGTTTTTCTTTGATTTGACCTAGTGACCTAGTTTTTGACCCGAGATGACCCATTTTCGAACTCGGCCTAGATTTCATCAAGGCAATCATTCTGACCAATATTCATGAAGATCAATTGAAAAATACAGCCTCTATCGCATACACAAGGTTTTTCTTTGATTTGACCTAGTGACCTAGTTTTTGATCCCAGATGACCCATTTTCGAACTCGGCCTAGATTTCATCAAGGTTATCATTCTGACCAATATTCATGAAGCCCCTATCACATACACAAGCTAAATGTTGACAGACAGACGACAGACGACACACGCCGGACATCGAGCGATCAGAAAAACTCACCTGAGGTGAGCTAAAAAAAAAAAAAAAAAAAAAAAAATTCTAAGTCCATTCAAAAATCCTTACCAGTAGAGATAGGTCAAAATACAGCCCCTATCACATACACAAGCTAAATGTTGACAGACAGATGACAGACGACACACGCCGGACATCGAGCGATCAGAAAAACTCACCTGAGGTGAGCTAAAAAAAAAAAAAAAAAAAAAAAATTCTAAGTCCATTCAAAAATCCTTACCAGTAGAGATAGGTCAAAATACACCTCAAAATCGGATGTAACATGCATGTTGTACTACAGAAAAGTGGCCTTGGTTTTTCCCTACAACCAGTAATAAAACAAGAGCTGTCGGAGGACAGCAACGCTCGACTATTCAACAGCCTTGTCGCTTGAATGAATACGAAAGTCGAAAAAGGGGCATAATTTAGTAAAAAAGTAAAATAGGGTTATGGGACCTGCATAGTGCTTATCAGCTCATGACAGTGAACAAGTGTATGAAGTTTCAATCCATTCCCATTAGTGGGCTTACATATAAGAATTTAACCGAAGTTGAAAAAGGGGCATAATTTTGTAAAATGCGAAGTTGAGTTATTGACCCTTTGCACTGCATGTCATATCATGACAGAGAACTAGTGTGTGAAGTTTCAATCCTTTCCCATTAGTGGATACTGAGATACCAGCTTACATACAAAAACTTAACCAAAAATTTCTATGTTGAAAAAGGGGCATAATTTTGTAAAAAAGCAAAATAAAGTTATGGGACCTGCTTTGTGCATGTCAGATCATGACAGTGAACAAGTGTGTGAAGTTTCAATCCATTCCCATTAGTGAGTACTGAGATACCAGCTTACATACAAAACCTTAACCAAAAATTTCTAAGTAAAACAAGAGGGCCATGATGGCCCTATATCGCTCACCTGTTATCATTGCACTTGAGGACAAGAAGGTCCTCAGAAAAAATATCTAAGTCCAAAGGACAGGAACAACAAAGGGAAGAAATTTAACCAAAAAGAAAAAAAATTCTTACAAGGTATAGATATGTCAAAATTTACCTAAAAATTGGAGGTACCATCCATGTTGTACCACAGAAAAGTGGTCTCGGTTTTTCCCTACTGCCAATAATAAAAAAGTTACTAAAAATAAGCTATTTATAGTAACGTAAATGTGAAGTAATTAAAAAAAATATTGTAAGTGAACAAAAGAAGGATCTGCCAAATAAATCTGTTGACATAAATGAAATTTCAGATCAGTATCTTCATTAGTTACGGAGATATACCCATTTTAATTTGAAATAAAGGGAGGTAATTTGACATAAAATCAGTACATAGTTATCTACCCTGATTGTCTCAGTCCAACTAATAACAATAATGAAATTTCAAATAAGTCCTGTAAGTATTTACTGATATAAATCCATATTTATTACAATCAGGGGAGGTAATCAGATATAAAATAACTCTGGAACCTACGATTGGATCTGATTTGTCATGGAATCCAAAATTTATTGTTGTTGAAGATATTTTGGAAGTTTGTATCAAATAAAACCATAAATGAAGTCTCTATATGGCTGCAAAAGCCAAAATAGCCAATTTTGGACCTTTAAGGGGCCGTAACTCTGGAACCCATGAAGGAATCTGGCCAGTTCAACAAAGGAACCAAGATCTTGTGGTGATACAAGTTGTGTGCATGTTTGGTTAAAATCAAATCATAAATGAAGCTGCTATTGTGCAGACAAGGTCAAAATAGCCAATTTTGGCCCTTTCAGGGGCCATAACTCTGGAACCCATTATGGGATCTGGCCGGTTCAAGAAAGGAACCAAGATCTTATGGTGACACAAGTTTTGTGCAAGTTTGATTAAATTCAAATCATAAATGAAGCTGCTATTGTGCAGACAAGGTCAAAATAGCTAACTCCAGCCCTATCAGGGGCCATAACTCTGGAACCCATTACGGGATCTGGCCGGTTCAAGAAAGGAACCAAGATCTTATGGTGATACAAGTTTTGTGCAAGTTTGGTTAAAATCAAATCATAAATGAAGCTGCTATTGTGCAGACAAGGTCAAAATAGCTGATTTTGACCCCTTCAGGGGCCATAACTCTGGAACCCATAACGGAATCTTGCCAGTTCCAGAAAGGAACCAAGATCTTATGGTGATACAAGTTGTGTGCAAGTTTGGTAAAAATCAAATCATAAATAAAGCTGCTATTGTGCAGACAAGGTCAAAATAGCTATTTTTGGGCCTTTCAGGGGCCATTACTCTGGAACCCATAATGGAATCTGGCCAGTTCCAGAAAGGAACCAAGATCTTATGGTGATACAAGTTGTGTGCAAGTTTGGTAAAAATCAAATCATAAATAAAGCTGCTATTGTGCAGACAAGGTCAAAATAGCTAATTTTGGCCCTTTCAGGGGCCATAACTCTGGAACCCATAAAGGGATCTGGCCAGTTCAAGAAAGGAACCGAGATCTTATGGTGATACAAGTTGTGTGCACGTTTGGTTAAAATAAAGTCATAAATGAAACCACTATCGTGCAGACAAGAAATTGTTGACGGACGGACGGACGGACGGACGACGAACGAAGGGTGATCACAAAAGCTCACCTTGTCACTGTGACAGGTGAGCTAAAAAGGGGCATAATTTTGTAAAAAAGCAAAACAGAGTTATGGAACCTGTGCAATGTAAGTCAGTTTATCACAGTGAATAAGTGTATGAAGTTTCAATCCATTCCCACAAGTGGTTGCTGAGATACCAGCTTACATACGAAAACTTAACCAAATCGGGACGCGGACGCGGACGCATGGGCGAGTCCAATAGCTCTACTATTCTATGAATAGTCGAGCTAAAAAGTTACGATATAAGCTATTTATAGTAGCAACAAAGGGAAGTATTTATAGGTTCTTGCGCATGACACTCCGTCTCATGATGGTGAACAACTGTGCCAAGTTACATCAAAATCCCATTATGCATGAAAAAGAAATGCTCCGGACAGTCATTCTTGTATCTGACCTTTGACATCTAAGAGTGACCTTGACCTTAGACCTAAGGACTGGTTCTTGTGCTTGACACTCTGTCTCATGGTGGTGAATATTTGTGCCAAGTTACATCAAAATCCCTTCATGCATGAAAAAGAGATGCTCTGGACAAAGTTGTCACTCTTGTATACTTTGACCATTAAGTGTGACCTTGACCTTAGACCTAGGGACCTGATTCTTGCACAAGACATGCCGTCTCATGATGGTGAACAATTGTGCCAAGTTACATCAAAATCTCTCCATGCATGAAGAAGAATGCTCCGGACAGTCATTATTGAATTTGACATTTGACCTCTAAGTGTGACCTTGACCTTTGAGATAGGAACCTGGGATTTGCGCATGACACTCATCCTCACTGTGGTTAACATTCATGTCCAGTATAAACAAGATTGCTCCATGCATGTCAAAGTTATGGTCCGGACAAACAAATCCGGACAGACGGACGCACGCACACACATACACCGAACAGCCATTTGGACAACTATGTCTTCGCTTCCGCAAGCGGGCTGGACAAAAAATCAATTTTTTATTATCACTATGACCATATTTTTCTATTTTTAGTTACCCATTGGCATTAAAATAACCTTTTTGTCACCAAAAAAAAACAAAAAAAAACGAAAAACGAAATGAAAATTTTAGATCTCAGTGAGATTGAACCGACACCCTTCAATTCCAAATCTATTTTTTTAATTCAAATATGACCTCATTTTTCTATTTTTAGTTACACTGACCTTGACCCTGATCCAAGTGAACTCAAATAGCTATCTACGCACCAATTGTACTGACAATAAGTGTACCCAAACTAAAGAAATTGAGTGGAAGCCATTGTTCTATTCTTAGTAACAGTGACCCCAAATATCATTCAAAGGTAATTGCTGTACACAAATTTTAGTGGCTGCTGGCAGTAAGTAAGTCCAAACTAAAATTATAAAGAAAAAAACCTGGTTAATGAACAAAATTGTTCGCGTATTTTCAAGGGTTGTCAGTACCACTGCAAACTGTTCTTTAATCAAATCTGGCATACTTCTGTATCCAGTATTGGAAACAAAATGATGCACAATGCATGGCATTTTAAAGCCTTAATTACAAAAGAATTTCATAAAACAGTGGAGCCTGCCTTTTCTCCTTCATACCTGTACCTGAGACTTTAGCAAACCGCAAAAAGTTTGAGCTATTTGCAGTCAAATGTACAAGAATAAGGAAATGTTTTCATGGGTTGTACATCTCTTGTTAGGTTAGAGTAAATTGCATTCCTGAACATGCATATGTACATTAATTTCACATAAGTTTTAACCTTTTCAATAACATTTAAAATTATTTCAAAATGGACAAAAAATTCTGAGATCTTTTAAAAGTTTTTACTCTTGGTTGCAATGGCAACCAGAATTTTGCATGGATGACCTAGATTTGAAAGGTGATCACCCAAGGAACATTCCTGTTAAGTTTGGTTGAAATTAGCATTGTTCTTTGAAGAAATTGTGGACAGACAGATGGACATTCAATAATCCTAAAATCTCATCATGAGCACTTTCTACTCAAGTGAGCTAAAAATATATTATGTGCTCAAGAGCAGTAATGTTACTCTTGTATATAGGTATGTTTTGTCAATTTTTGCGAATGAACACTTTTGGTGACTTTGGACAACAGTGGAAAGGCCATGAAACTAACTGATATTTAAACACAGTGCATACTCACTTTGTTGGCTTTTTGTCTCGTATTTTGGTTAGGGTTATAATTTTGGTCAACTTCTTGTGCTGCAGCTTGGCACTGACTGGCTAAACCTTCATCAGGGGGTGGGACTTGAACCACTACAGGTGACTGGTTGTCTGAGTCTTTATTCACTAAAAGCACATTTATTGGACCTGAGCTGCTTTTTAAATTAATCTGGTAGTTCTTCTTTAAACCTGGACCCTGCAAAGTTCAAACAAAACAGTATCAGTGAAAACTTCTATGAACTTTTTTCTTTTATCCAACAGCAGCAAGATGAAATGTTTGATTTTGTTTTTTTTGTCAGTAAATGAACATGAGGGTCACTGACCCTAAAGCACTCACCTGTGTACAAAGCTTCAAGTGTGTTTGTAGAATGTAATGGTACAAGTACAGAGTTTGGTTTCTTCTATGTTAGCTTATATTATTTACATAACATTTTGCACCTAGGGCAATAATTTTAACAATTATCATGGTTATGGTAGACAGTACAAGTCTGATATCACAGGTCAAATATATCAAGGCTCAAGGTTTCTTTTATATAAGCATATAGTAAGGACATGTCACACATGGGGCGTGACCATTTTTGACCTCAGGACAATAATTTGGTCAATTATGGTAGAGAGTCAAACCCTTATACCACATGCCAAATATCAAAGCTCTAGAGAAAAAGAAGTCTGATAGCTGAAAACCTATTCTTAACAAAAAGACCCGTATGTTCAATAAACCGGGACCATCTGAAAAACTTTAAAAATAGGGCTACCCAGAGATCATTTGTGTAAAATTTCAACAAAATTCATTCAGTGGTTTTAGAGATCTTGTTAAATAAAGAAACTGTTGATGAAAAGTGGCCACGTCCTCTCGCTGCCATGTTTTTGGACAAATCAGATAAATTTGAACAATACCTGTAGGAGGTCACACATGGACAATTTGTGTAAAATTGTTTTAAAATCAATTTTTCTAAGTTTCTACTATACACAAATAGGAAAAAGTCACCATGCCCCCAGGCACCCATGTTTTTGATGATTTGGAATAATTTGAACAATCTTAGGGTCACACAAGGACCATTTGTGTAAAATTATTTTAAAATCGGGCTAGCAGTTTCACACAAGAAGATTTTTCAAATTTCCACTATATGCATATAGGGAAAAGTGACCACACCCTCTGGTGGCCATGTTTTTTGACAAATCACAATTCCTTGAACAATGTTGGTAGAGGGTGATATAAGGAACATTTGTGTGAAATTATTTCAAAATTGGACCGTCCATTCAGGAGATATTTGAAGATTTTTTCTATTTTTAGCTCGGGCGGCTGTGCAACTAAGTGGAACCATTTGAACAACTTTGATAGAGGCACATTTAGACCAAGTTTCATCAAAATCCATTCAGTGGTTTTGGAGATGTCTTTTAAACACAACTGTTGATGACAGACAGACAACTTGACAGACGAACGGACGCACACAAAAAGGACGACGGAGATAGCATGATTACAACAGCTCACCATGAGTACTTTCAAGTGAGCTAAAAATACTACAGTAAATATTTCAAAATTTATCTCCTTTATAAATGTATAACTTTTTCTAGAAAGTTCAGATTTGTTCGGTCTGGTTTTAGTCATATCAACTGACATTATTTAGGCCATATGGCAAAGTCCCAGATTTAATGGTGCAGATTCACCAAAGCTGACCCTCTGAACAGTATTTCAAGCAAATTCTGACAACTGAATAGCTTAGAACAAACTGTCTTCAGTAAGCCAGCTGGATGCCTTCCTCACATCACTAACAGTGCAGGGCTCGTGTACTAAAAGGCGATTACACAAATATATATCAAATGTAGGGCTGTAACGATACATTCAAATATTCAATTTAGTCGAATACAGTTTTGTCCAAATTGCATTCGTTACTTGCCATATCCTGAACTGAATATTTACGAATATAAGTAAACAAGAGGGCCATTATACCAAGTTTCATCAAAATCCATTCAGTGGTTTTGGAGATGTCTTTTAAACACAACTGTTGATGACAGACAGACAACTTGACAGACGAACGGACGCACACAAAAAGGACGACGGAGATAGCATGATTACAATAGCTCACCATGAGTACTTTCAAGTGAGCTAAAAATACTACAGTAAATATTTCAAAATTTATCTCCTTTATAAATGTATAACTTTTTCTAGAAAGTTCAGATTTGTTCGGTCTGGTTTTAGTCATATCAACTGACATTATTTAGGCCATATGGCAAAGTCCCAGATTTAATGGTGCAGATTCACCAAAGCTGACCCTCTGAACAGTATTTCAAGCAAATTCTGACAACTGAATAGCTTAGAACAAACTGCCTTCAGTAAGCCAGCTGGATGCCTTCCTCACATCACTAACAGTGCAGGGCTCGTGTACTAAAAGGCGATTACACAAATATATCAAATGTAGGGCTGTAACGATACATTCAAATATTCAATTTAGTCGAATACAGTTTTGTCCAAATTGCATTCGTTACTTGCCATATCCTGAACTGAATATTTACGAATATAAGTAAACAAGAGGGCCATTATGGCCCTATATCTCTCACCTGAGATTAATTGCTTGAACACATCTCTTTCCTTAATTTTCAAAAACGAAACAAACAAGAGGGCCACTATGGCCCTATATCGCTCACTTGAGTTTAGTTGCTTGCTTGAACAAATTTCTTTGCTAAAGTTTAAAAACAAACAAGAGGGCCATGATGGCCCTATACATCGCTCACCAGAGTTGATCTGGCCTATGGACCTAGTTTTTGACCCCGCATGACCAAGAGTTGAACTTGACCTAAAGATCATCAAGACAAACATTCTGAATTTTGTAAAGATTTGGTTACAACTCTGGCCTCTAGATTGTTCACAAGCTTTTCCTTTGATTTGACCGGTGACCTAGTTTTTGACCCCATATGAACCAGACTCAAACTTGACCTATAGATTATCAAAACAAACATTCTGACTAATTCCCATGAGTTTCAAACTTAAATTGTGGTCTCTAGGGTGTTGAAAAGAATTTCCTTTGATCTAGCCTAGTGATCTAGTTTTTGATCGCACATGACCCAGATTCATACTTGACCTAGAAATGATAAAGACAAACATTCTGACTCAGTTTCATAAAGACTGAGTCGCATATGTGGCCTCTAAAGTGTTCACAAGCTTTCCTTTGATTTGACCAGGTGACCTAGTTTTTCATCCCACATGACCCAGTTTCAAACTTGACCTAGAGATCATCAAGACTAATGTTCTGACCATGTTTCATAAAGATTAGGTCAAAAATGTGGTCTCTAGCGTGTTCACAAGCTTTTCCATTGATCTGACCTACTGACCTAGTTTTTGACCCCACATGACCCAGTTTAAAACTTGACCTAGAGATCATCAAGACTAATGTTCTGACCAAGTTCCATAAAGATTAGATCAAAAATGTGGTCTGTAGAGTGTTCACAAGATTTCCATTGATCTGACCTACTGACCTAGTTTTTGACCCCACATCACCCAGTTTCAAATTTCACCTAGAGATCAACAAGACTAACGTCCTGACCATGTTTCATAAATATTAGGTAAAAAATGTGGTTTGTAGAGTGTTCACAAGCTTTTCTATTGATCTGACCTACTGACCTAGTTTTTGACCCCACATGACCTAGTTTCAAATTTGACCTAGAGATCATCAAGACAAACATTCTGACCAAGTTTCATAAAGATTGGGTCAAAAATGTGGCCTCTAGAGTGTTCACAAGCTTTTCCTATGATTTGACCTACTGACCTAGTTTTTGACCCAACATGACCCAGTTTCGACCTCGACCTAGAGATCATCAAGATTAATACTCTGACCAAGTTTAATAAAGTTTAGGCCAAAAATGTGGTTTCTAGAGTGTTCACAAGATTTTCCTTTGATCTGACCTACTGACCTAGTTTCTGACCCCACATCATCCAGTTTCAAACTTCACCTAGAGATCATCAAGACTAACGTTCAAACCATGTTTCATAAATATTAGGTCAAAAATGTGGTCTGTAGAGTGTTCACAAGCTTTTCTACTGATCTGACCTAATGACCTAGTTTTTGACCCCACATGATCTAGTTTCGAACTTGACCTAGAGATCATCAAGACAAACATTCTGACCAAGTTATGTATAGATTGGGTCAAAAATGTGGCCTCTAGAGTGTTCACAAGCTTTTCCTATGATCTGACCTACTGACCTAGTTTTTGACCCCACATGACCCAGTTTCAAACTTGACCTGGAGATCATCAAGACAAACATTCTGATTGGATCAAAAATGTGGTCTCTAGCGTGTTCACAAGCTTTTCCTATGATCTGACCTACTGACCTAGTTTTTGACCCCACTTCACCCAGTTTTAAACTTGACCTAGAGATCATCAAGACAAACATTCTGACTAAGTTTCATGAAGATTGGGTCAAAAATGTGGTCTATAGTGTTCACAAGCTTTTCCTGTGATTTGACCTACCGACCTAGTTTTCGACCCACATATCCCAGTTTCGAACTTGACCTAGAGATCATCAAGACAAACATTCTGACCAAGTTTCATAAAGATTGGGTCAACAAGAGCTGTCTCCATAGGATGACACATGCCCCCGATGGCACTTTGAATGAATAGTTATGGCCAATGTTAGAGTTTAGGACCTTTGACCTACGGACCTGGGTCTTGCGTGACACGTCGTCTTACTGTGGTACACATTCATGCCCAATAATTTTAAAATCCATGCATGAATGACAAAGATATGGACCGGACACGCCCATCA
Organism: Mercenaria mercenaria; assembly: GCF_021730395.1. Taxonomy (NCBI): domain Eukaryota; kingdom Metazoa; phylum Mollusca; class Bivalvia; order Venerida; family Veneridae; genus Mercenaria; species Mercenaria mercenaria. The sequence continues at coordinate 42,002,222 of NC_069366.1, read as the reverse complement.
ATGCACTATCATGAAATATGACCTTTAACATCTAAGTGTGAGACCTTGACCTTAGAGCTACGGACCTGGGTCTTGCGCATGACACGTCATCTTACTGTGGTACACATTCACGCCAAGTTATTTGAAAATCCATCCATGGATGACAAAGATATGGACCGGACACGAATGCACCATCATGAAAAGTGACCTTTAACGTCTAAGTGTGAGATTGACCTTTGAGCTACGGATCTGGGTCTTGCACGCGACAAGTCGTCTTACTGTGGTACACATTCATGCCAAGTTATTTAAAAATCCATCCATGGATGACAAAGATATGGACCGGACACGTATGCACTATCATGAAAAATGACCTTTAACGTCTAAGTGTGACCTTGACCTTTGAGCTACGGACCTAGGTCTTGCGCGCGACACGTCGTCATGCCAAGTTATTTGAAAATCCATCCATCGATGACAAAGATATGGACCGGACACGAAAATTGCGGACAGACCGACGGTTCAAAAACTATATGCCTCCCTTCGGGGGCATAAAAATGTGGTCTCTAGAGTGTTCACAAGGCAAATGTTGACAGATGCCGGACGACACACGTCAACAGACGCCAGACAATGACCAGTCACAATAGCTCACCTTGAGCACAAAGTGCTCTGGTGAGCTAAAACGTAGGTGCGTAGGTCATGGTAATGATAATTCAAGATATCTACTGAAATCTGTATGAAAAATTATACAGTTGGTCCAAATCTCTTTGCTGTAGCTTCAAAAACAAGAAAGCAGGTAAGTAGGTCAGGGTTAAGAATATTAAAGGTGAGTATTGAAATCCGTATCAAAAATTATACATGACCTTGACCTAATTAGATCTTGCTTATGACAAAGTATTAGATTTAAACAAGAGATCACAGACTGAGCCATTTTTAAGGCCAAGGTCTAAGGTCAAAGTTCATTTCGGTACACAAAACTATGCATGTGTTCCAAATTTGACGGCTGTAGCTTAAGAATTGTGAAAGTAGGTCACTAGGTCAAAATCAAAGTCAAATTTCAGTTCGGAACACAGAACTATACATGTGGTCCAAATCTGAAGCCTGTACCTTCAAAAATGTGAAAGTAGGTCACTAGGTCAATGTCAAGGTCACAGTTTATTTCTGTACACAAGCCTATGCATGTGGTCCAAATCTGAAGGCTGTAGCTACAGAAATGTAAAAGTAGGTCACTAGGTCAATCTCAAGGTCAAAGTTCATTTCAGTACACAAAACTATGCACATGGTCCAAATTTGAAGGCTGTAGCTTGAGAAATGTGGAAGTAGATCACTAGGTCAAAATCAAGGTCAAAATAGAGATGCTTTTGAGAAAAGCGCATGTCTCCCACAACTGCCCCTATGAAAAATGTTAGTTTCTCTAGATGTTTTAGACGAGTGGATCCAATTAGATGGTCTGGATGAGTGGATCCAACCAGTAATTCAAGGGCAATAAATCAAAAGTGCCTGGGCGGAATTGGCTAGTTATCGAAATTGGATAAGGTCTTATGGCCAAACACATTTTGTTCAAGTTTGGTGAAGATCGAATGAGAAATGTTCGACTTAGAGAGCGGACAAGAGTAAACAGATGGATTTTTTCGGTAATTCAAGGGCCGTAACTCTAAAATGCCTCAACCGATTTGGCTAGTTATCGAACTTGGCCGAGGTCTCATGGTCAAACACATTTTGTTCAAGTTTAGTGAAGATCAGATGAGAAATGTTTGATTAAGAGTGCGGACAAGAGTAAAAAAGCCGATTTTTCGATAATTCAAGGGCCGTAACTCCAAAATGCCTGGACCGATTTGGCTAGTTATCGAACTTGGCTGAGGTCTCATGGTCAAACACATTTTGTTCAAGTTTAGTGAAGATCGGATGAGAAATGTTTGATTAAGAGTGCCGACATGAGTAAAAAGGCCAATTTTTCGATAATTCAAGGGCCGTAACTCCAAGACGCCTGGACCGATTTGGCTAGTTATCGAACTTGGCTGAGGTCTAATGGTCAAACACATTTTGTTCAAGTTTGGTAAAGATTGGATGAGAAATATTCGAATTAGAGTGCGGACAAGAGTAAAAAGACCGATTTTTGGTAATTCAAGGGCCATAACTCCAAGACGCCTGGACCGATTTGGCTAGTTATTGAACTTGGCCGAGGTCTTATGGTCAAACAAGTTTTGTTCAAGTTTGGTGAAAATCGGATGAGAAATGTTCGACTTAAGAGTGCAGACAAGCTTTGTGACAGACACAGACACAGACACAGACACAGACACAGAGACTGGAGTAAATCAATATGTCTCCCACACCACTGTGTGGTGGGAGACATAATTTCATTTCGAACACAAAACTATGCAATGTGGTCCAAATTAAATGTGAAACTAGGTCACTAGGTCAAGGTCAAGGTCAAAGATTATTTCGGTACAAAAACCTATGCAAGTGGTCCAAATTTGAAGGCTGTAGCTACAGAAATGTGAAAGTAGGTCACTAGGTCAAGATCAAGGTCAACTCATGTCAAGGTTCATCTAGCCAATCAAAATTATACATAAGGTCCAAATTTGAATGTTGTAGGTTATGACAAGAAGATTTTTAAAGTTTTTCCCTATATAAGTCTATATAATTAAACCATGTGACCCACGGGGCGGGGCAATATTTGACCCTAAAGAAATAATTTGGACAATCTTGGTAGATGACCGCTAGATGATGCTACCAAATATCAAAGTCCTAGGCCCTGTGGTTTTGTATAAGAAGATTTTCAAACATTTTCCCTATATAAATCTATGTAAATTATGAAAATAAACAAAGGGCCATAACTCACTCTGTTTATTTTCATAATTTACATAGATTTATATAGGGAAAATGTTTGAAAATCTTCTTATACAAAACCACAGGGCCTAGGACTTTGATATTTGGTAGCATCATCTAGCGGTCATCTACCAAGATTGGCCATAACTCACTCATAAATTGCTGAACCAGTCTGATTTTCAGGGGGACAAAACTAGGGTACCAATACATCATTCTGACAAAGTTTGCTCAAAATCCCCCCAGTAGTTTCTGAGGAGATGCGATAACAAGAAATTGTTAACGGACGAAAGGATGGACTGACCACGGACGCAGAGTGATTTGAATAGCCCACCATCTGATGATGGTGGGCTAAAAAGAATTAACAAGAGGGCCATGATGGCCCTATATCGCTCACCTGAGTATCATTGTTTTAACCAAAAACAAAAAGAAAAATTTTTTACAAGGTACAGATATGTCAAAATACACCTAAAAATTGGAGGTACCATCCATGTTGTACCACAGAAAAGTGGTCTCGGTTTTTCCCTATGGCCAATAATAAAAAAGTTACTAAATAAGCTATTTATAGTTTCATAAAAGGGAAGTAATTAAAAAAAAAATTATTGTAAGCAAACAAAAGAAGGATCTGCCAAATAAAAACAAGGGCACTGCAATGCAACACAAATGCAGAGCAATATTCATGCAAAACAAAGTCATATGACCTTTGACCCCAAAGTGTGACCTTGACATTGAAGTGAGCCATCCGAAACATGCGCTCTGCACGTCGTTTCAATGAGGTGAACATTTGTGTCAGCTTTCTCTGAAATCCATCAAGGGGTTCAAGGGTTACAGAGTGAAAGGGAAATTGCTAACCAACACACAGACAGACAGATGGACACTGAGGCGATAACATAATATGTCCCTGCGTGCGTATAAAAAGGAATTGAGATCTTATGGTGATACAAGTTGTGTGCAAGTTTGATTAAAATCAAATCATAAATGAAGCTGCTATTGTGCAGACAAGGTCAAAATAGCCAATTTTGGCCCTTTCAGGGGCCATAACTCTGGAACCCATTACGGGATCTGGCTGGTTCAAGAAAGAATCAAGATCTTATGGTGACACAAGTTTTGTGCAAGTTTGATAAAATTCAAATCATAAATGAAGCTGCTATTGTGCAGACAAGGTCAAAATAGCTAATTCCAGCCCTATCAGGGGCCATAACTCTGGAACCCATTATGGGATCTGGCCAGTTCAAGAAAGGAACCAAGATCTTATGGTGACACAAGTTTTGTGCAAGTCTGGTTAAAATCAAATCACAAATGAAGCTGCTATTGTGCAGACAAGGTCAAAATAGCCTAATTTTGACCCCTTCAGGGGCCATAACTCTGGAACCCATAAAGGAATCTCGCCAGTTCCAGAAAGGAAGCAAGATCTTATGGTGATACAAGTTGTGTGCAAGTTTGGTAAGGTCAAAATAGCTAATTTTGGGTATTTCAGGGGCCATAACTCTAGAACCCATAAAGGAATCTGGCCACTTCAAGAAAGGAACCAGGATTTTATGGTGATACAAGTTGTGTGCAAGTTTGGTAAAAATCAAATCATAAATAAAGCTGCTATTGTGCAGATAAGGTCAAAATAGCTAATTTTGGCCCTTTCAGGGGCCATAACTCTGGAACCCATAATGGAATCTGGCCAGTTCAAGAAAGGAACCAAGATCTTATGGTGATACAAGTTGTGTGCAAGTTTGGTAAAAATCAAATCATAAATAAAGCTGCTATTGTGCAGACAAGAAATTGTTGACGGACTGACGCACAGACGGACAGACGGACGACGGACGAAGGGTGATCACAAAAGCTCACCTTGTCACTATGTGACAGGTGAGCTAAAAATTAAACAAGAGGGGGCAAATTTTTGAAGACTTTCCTATGTAAAATCAAGTGACCCCTGGGGTGGGGTCAATTTTGACCCCGGGGGTCATGATTTGAATAAATTTTGTAGAGATCCACTAGGCAATGCTACATGTTAATTATCTAAGCTCTATGCCTTCTGGTTTATTTTTAGAAATTTTTTGAAGATTTTCCTATGTAAAATCAAGTGAACCCTGGGGCAAGGTCAATTTTGACCCCGGGGTCATGATTTGAAAAAATTTGTAGAGGTCCGCTAGGCAATGCTACATGTCAAATATCTAAGCTCTATGCCTTCTGGTTTATTTTTTAAATTTTTTTGATATAGAAATCTATGTAAAATCAAGTGATCCCTCGGGCGGGGTCAATTTTAACCCTGGGGTTATGATTTGAACAATTTTAGTAGAGGTCCACTAGGCAATGCTACATGTCAAATATCTAAGCTCCAGGCCTTCTGGTTTTTGAGAAGATTTTTTAAGATTTTCCTATGTAAAAGCAAGTGACCCCTGGGGCGAGTCAATTTTGACCCGTGGTCATGATTTGAACAAATTTGTTAGAGGTCCACTAGGCAATGCTTCACACCAAATATCTAAGCTCTAGTTTTTCCTTTCGGTTGCCATGGCAACCAGAGTTCTGCACGGAATTCAATTCTTTGAACAATTTTGAAAGGGGGCCACACAAGGATCATGCCTGTTAAGTTTGGTGTAATTCTGCCCAGTGGTTTTCAAGATTTTTTTAGAAATTGTTGACGGACGACACACGACTGACGACGCACTACGCACGACTTGACGACGGACATCAAGCGGTCACAATAACTCACCTTGTCACTTTGTGACAGGTGAGCTAAAAAAAAAAACAACAAGAGGGCCATGATGGCCCTATATCGCTCACCTGTTATCACTGCACTTGAGGACAAGAAGGTCCTCAGAAAAAATATCTAAGTCCAAAGGACAGGAACAACAAAGGAAAGAAATTTAACCAAAAAGAAAAAAAAAATCTTACAAGCTATAGATATGTTAAAATACATCTAAAAATTGGAGGTACCATCCATGTTGTACCACAGAAAACTGGTCTTGTGTTTTCCCTCGTGCAGACAAGAAATTGTTGACAGACGAACGCACGCACGGAAGCACGACGGACGAAGGGTGATCACAAAAGCTCACTTTGTCACTGTATGACAGGTGAGCTTAAAATGTGAAAATAGGTCACTAGGTCAATGTCAAGGTCATAGTTTTTTTCGGTACACAATCCTATGCATGAGGTCTAAATTTGAAGCTTGTAGCTACAGAAATGTGAAAGTAGGTCACTAGGTCAATCTTAAGGTCAAAATTCATTTCGGTACACAAAACTATGCAAGTGGTCCAAATTTGAAGGCTGTTGCTTAAGAAATGTAAAAGTAGGTCACTAGGTCAAAATCAAGGTCATATTTCATTTCGGAATACAAAACTATGCATGTGGTCCAAATTTGAAGCCTGTACCTTCAAAAATGTGAAAGTAGGTCACTAGGTCAATGTCAAGGTCAAAGTTTTTTCGATACACAAAACTATGCATGCGGTCAAAATTTGAAGGCTGTAGCTTGAGAAATGTGGAAGTAGGTCACTAGGTCAAAATCAAGGTCAAACTAGAGATGCTTTTGAGAAAAGCGCATGTCTCCCAAAACTGCCCCTATGAAAAATGTTAGTTTCTCTAGATGTTTTAGACGAGTGGATCCAATTAGATGGTCTGGATGAGTGGATCCAATCAGTAATTCAAGGGCCATAAATCAAAAGTGCCTGGGCGGATTTGGCTAGTTATCGAACCTGGGTAAGGTCTTATGGCCAAACACATTTTGTTCAAGTTTGGTGAAAATCGGATGAGAAATGTTCGACTTAGAGAGCGGACAAGAGTAAAAAGGCCGATTTTTCGATAATTCAAGGGTCGTAACTCTAAAATGCCTGGACCGACTTGGCTAGTTATCGAACCTGGCCGAGGTCTCATGGTCAAACACATTTTGTTCAAGTTTGGTGAAGATCGGATGAGAAATGTCTGACTAAGAGTGCGGACATGAGTAAAAAGGCCGATTTTTGATATTCAAGGGCCATAACTCCAAAATGCCTAGACCGATTTGGCTAGTTATCGAACTTGGCCGAGGTCTCATGGTCAAACACATTTTGTTTAAGTTTGGTGAAGATTGGATGAGAAATATTCGAATTAGAGTGCGGACAAGAGTAAAAAGACCCATTTTTGGTAATTCAAGGGCCATAACTCTAAGACGCCTGGACCGATTTGGCTAGTTATCGAACCTGGCCGAGGTCTTATGGTCAAACACATTTTGTTTAAGTTTGGTGAAAATCGGATAAGAAAGGTTCGACTTAGAGTGCGGACAAGCTTTGTGACAGACAGACACACAGACACACAGACAGACTGGAGTAAATCAATATGTCTCCCACACCACTGTGTGGTGGGAGACATAACTTCATATCTGAACACAAAACTATGCATGTGGTCCAAATCTGAAGCCTGTACCTTCAAAAATGTGAAAGTAGGTCACTAGGTTAATGTCAAGGTCAAAGTTATTTCGATACGCAAAACTATGCATGTGGTCAAAATTTGAACGCTGTAGCTTGAGAAATGTGGAAGTAGGTCACTAGGTCAAAATCAAGGTCAAAGTTCACTTCCGAACACGAAACTATGCATGTGGTCCAAATTTGAAGTCTTACCTTCAAAATATATGAAAGTAGGTCACTAGGGCAATGTCAAGGTTAAAGTGTTTTCTGGTGCACAAAACTATGCATATGGTCCAAATTTGAAGGCTGTATAGCTTGAGAAAATGTGAAAGTAGGTCACTAGGTCAAAATCAAGGTCAAATTTCATTTCGAAACACAAAATTATGCATGTGGTCCAAATTTGAAGACTGTACCTTCAAAAATGTGAAAGTAGGTCACTAGGTCAATGTCAAGGTCAAAGTTTTTTTTCGGTACACAAAACTATGCATGTGGTCCAAATTTGAAGGATGTAGCTACAGAAATGTGAAAGTAGGTCACTAGGTCAAAATCAATGTCAAATTTCATTTTGAAACACGGAACTATGCATATCGTCCAAATCTGACACCTGTACCTTCAAAAATGTGAAAGTAGGTCACTAGGTCAAAATCAAGGTCAAAGTTTTTTCCGGTGCACAAAACTATGCATGTGGTCCAAATTTGAAGGCTGTAGCTACAGAAATGTGAAAGTAGGTCACTAGGTCAAAATCAAGGTCAACTCATGTCAAGGTTCATCTTGCCACTCAAAAATATTCATGTGGTCCAAATTTGAATGTTGTAATTATTGACAAGAATATTTTAAAAGCTTTTCCCTATATGTCTATATCAACCATGTGACACCCAGGGCGGGGCCATATTTGGCCCTAGGGGGATAATTTGAACAAACTTGGTAGAGAACCACTAGAAGATGCTACATTACAAATATCAATAGCCCGCCCGCTTAGCTCAGTAGGTAAGAGCGTTGGTCTACGGATCGCGGGGTCGTGAGTTCGATCCTCGGGCGGGGTGTATGTTCTCCGTGACTATTTGATAAACGACATTGTGTCTGAAATCATTAGTCCTCCACCTTTGGTTCATGTGGGGAAGTTGGCAGTTACTTGCAGAGAACATGTTTGTACTGGTACAGAATCCAGGAACACTGGTTAGGTTAACTGCCCGCCGTTACATGACTGAAATACTGTTGAAAAACAGCGTTAAACCCAAAACAAACAAACAAAACAAATATCAAAGCCCAAGGCTTTATAGTTTGGACAAGAAGATTTTCAAAGTTTTTCCCTCTATAAGTCTATGTAAACCATATGACCCCCAGGGTGAGGCCATATTTGACCCTAGGGGTATAATTTGAACAATCTTAGTTGAAGACCACTAGATGATGTCACATACAAAATATCAAAGCCCTAGATCCGATTTATTGATAAGGGAGGTTACACTGTAAGTCAAGTTTTCTATTTCTATTCTTAGCATGACCTACTTACCTATCTCATTTTCTATAAATAGAACACACCGCAGATATACAGTATCCATACTGTAAAGCGTGAATCGCCTCGACAAGGGAGCGTTCGTGTATTTTTAGTCTGTTTCACTGATCTGTCTTATCGAATGTAGTATCTAACGCGTGGAAGAGTCTAGTGTATTTAACAACTTCGAAGAGAATATTAAAAAAAAAAAAAAAAAAAAAAATATGGAAAATTACAATTGCCTGCATAAAAATTCCTTGGAAAAAAATGTATTTACAAAGTAAATAAAGGAATCAATAAGCATAGATATGTTGAAATGAACGAAGGGAGTGCCGCTGTTAACTTATTTTTAACCTTTTTGTCTTATTTTCTTTGTTGATAGGTGCAGTGATGTAATTTCAGAATGCGCACACTTTTGCAAATTCCTGTTTCTATTTGTTTTTTTTTTTTTTTTTTTTTTTTTTTTTCTTTTTTCTTTCTTTTTTTTTGCTTATGTGTCATATAGATCTACTCATTGTTTACAGATATACACTGTCAACTAAGGTGTGCAATAGGCTAAAGAGCACTTGGCTGAATTTGTCAGTGACAATTTAATACTTCTTTAAATGTGGTTAGATCGAAATATCAAAAGCCATGGGACCATAACTTATCAAAGCATCAGTGACTTTAAAATAGAATTCCTTGTTGAATTTATATGTTCATTGATCTTATATGACTAGTCAGTTGCTCTGGTTTTATTATATCTTGTTACTTGCTTCTTTTTTTTTTTCTTTTTTGTTTTTAATTTAATAGATAGTTTTTGTATTTGTCCATTCCTGACAAAAAAAAAATAAAAAAAAAAAAAAAAAAAACATTTTCATTGAAATATTTTCTACACTTTGGCAGTGGGTTATTATGCTTTCTAAATTTCTTGTAATATTAGATTTGAACTAGACACTGACATACTCCTAGTAACCTTACAGTTCAACGAGGACTTCAAGTTTATCGTTCGTCCGAAAAAAAAAATGAATTCTATGATATTCAAAAGTATATAAGAAAGATTCATGCTTTGTGAATAGGGGCAATATAGAGATTATTTATGTTATATCATTCTTTTCTTGGACAAAATTTTTGATTGTTTTTGTCAAGGGAAACAGTAAATTGCTGTGTATAATCTGCATTCTGAAATCTATAATGTAGGTGACTAAGGTTCATAAAACTTCATCAGTAAATAGAAAACACTCATTACATTACATGATAATAAAAATAATGGTTTCTGTGAACCACAACTTTGAAATAATTTCAACATTTCCTCATTTTTCATACACACGCTCCTGCATATAAGAACTTTCCACAGGAGATGACCTTAGTTAGTGAATTAATTACTTTAATTTTGCATGTAAAGGGACCACCTACTCGCAATGTTAATGTCATTGCAGGTAGAGGATTTGTATTGCATGGTAAAACTTTTCTGTCATGTTTATTCTTCATGTTTTAAACAGTTTATAACATATATTGTTTTAAGTGCTAATGTTGATAACTTGTAGCCAGTCAGACTAATAAAGTAATGATTAGGTGATTTCTCATATTGCAATAAATGTACTTCAGACACAACACTTGGCGGCGTCTTTGATGCTTGCATCAATGAATTTCCTTGTACTTCTTTGGTATTATGGAGAAACTTTAGCAGTTTGCGGCGATCACTACCGTTTATCAGTAGGCGAATCTATAAATATGCGGCAACATCCTATAGATCCCGATTCCGATCTGTTAAAATATCTTTTCCGTGCAGATGTTATTTCTAAAATATTATTTCAGAAAATACAGTGCTGAAATGAAATACTTTTCACATGTCTAAGAAAATATTTTCAAGAGATATGTTGTTTATAAAAATTAATACTATATAAAAAAATAATAATAAAAAAAAAATAAAAAACGGTGTTTTACTTGAAATAAAATACTGGGTAGAAAAAATTCATTACTTATTCGTCAGTTTGAATTTATGACTTATTTGGTTGGGAAATTAATTTGACAGTTTGATCTTTTATAATTATCATATTATCTAATCTTATAATCGGCAGTAGTTTTTTTTTCTCTCATTGTTTGAATTCGTAAAATCAACTATGAACAGATTACTTCTGTTTTACACCAACTATTAAGAACATTTTAAAGCTTAAAGGCATATTTATATACTTGGTCGGACCGTCCTTATTCGTGATTGTATATTATGTATAATTATATATTTTGATTTCGAAATCAGCTGTAAATCATTAATCAAAATGTCTTGTCCACACAAGTTGCATAAAAATGAATTGAATTTCAAACAGTTACTAAAATTTAATACACAATTGCACGGTGCATATCCATATCGGCGGACTCTTTGCGAAATATGCTTTATCGGCGGTTTCTTGCGTCGGCACCGGCGATTCTTTGCTATAAACAGGTTGGCAGTTATAAAAAGTCAGATATACACACCAAATTAATTAAGCTATAATGTTTCCAGATAGTCATTAGCATAGAGCTTCTCTGTGCATAAAAAACACACAAAAAACTGGTATGCAGAGAGACCGCCGGTGCCACGACAAAACCAAAAGTAAGGGGTTTTGAAAAATTCCATTTACATTTCGGCATATTTATCTTTATTATTTGGAAGAATATTGATAAATGAATACAAATAGTGCGCTTATATCAAAGCAATAACTGGTTAAAGACTGTGGAAAAAGTCGAGCTAGTGTTCCATGCCAGTACACCATCAACAAATTTCATCGAGTTGCGAGCAAAATCGCTGATAATTAAAAAGTAAACACTACAAAACATAGAAAAGACAGTCTAATGTCCCGTGCTCTACTTATTTTTGAGCAGCATACCTATGATCATGGATGGCAGCTCGATTTTTCGCCTCCCATACCAACCTGGGCACTGTTTATAGCAAAATATAGCCGGTGCAAAGAAGCCGCCGATATAGCAGATTTCGCAAAAAAGTCCGTCGATATGGATATGCACTGTGAATTGGAGAGAGCATCCTGAATATACATGTCATCTAGGGAAGATTTGAGTCCATAGAGATGTTGTCAAAAGTTACGGCATCAGAATCTTGCGGGCATGGCATGCAATAATTTCAATAGCAACCACCACGCCACCGCAAATCAGGGGACATTTTTTTTTTACTTTTTCCAGAAATCCGACCCCACTAAAGGGCCAATAGAAACGTGCTTATTCTGGAAAAGCACAGCATTTCCCAAACTGAACATGTGCCCGATTCTTTAGTCTAAAGATCAGAACATTATGTATATGACGTGTTTAACATATAATGTTCGGGAAATCCTTGAAAAAGAACCGAAGAAAAAATTCATTCCCAGATTTTTATATAAAAAAAAACGCCATATACGCTGATCAAACTGGTATTTATCTGCAGGAAAATTATCGTTTAACGCAAAGAATGCGCTAAATACTGTTAAAATTGCGCGTACATATACGTATTTTATCATTTTTCAGACCGAGTAATTTTTGCTTTGGGAGGTAATCCGCCATTCCGCGATGATAACTTGCCGCATGTGCCCGTTATATTTTGGCCTCATTTTCTTGGTAATTATCCCTGAAGATGTACATTTATGTTACCAGTTTAATGTATTTCATCTGTCTGAGGGTGCAAATGGTTTCTGATGGTGATATTCGAAGGCAGAAACACCAGAAATCTTGTTCTTTTTCCACGGGCGTTTCGTATCCTAATTTACTCGAACCTAACTGTATACGCCAGTTCGGTAGGTTCATTGATATGACGAATCACGGTTTTCATAGTGTTTAATGTATTTCTTATATTATGATATTGATAGTTTGAAATACAGGTGTATATTAAATAACCTAAAGTTGAAACAGACAATGTTATTTTGATCAACAAACATAACAAACAATATGAATAATAATAGCATCATATATCATGTATGTTTTTAAGAAAACAGTTGCTGAATATTAGCAATAGTTGGAATGGAAAAAAGGTAGATCTATAAAAATATTTTTTTTACAGATGTTTATGTGTTAACTTATGACGACCTCTTATTAAAATGATGTTTATTTGTAACAAAAAACATTCCTGACTTTTTTAATTGTAAGTATTGTACACATTAGAAAACATAGCCTAGTGTTCTTCAATGTCAGTTCAAGGAAATCCTGTTCCTTTAAACTTTCACATATTGGAATATTTTGACTTTCTTTCCAAACTTTCATAAAGTGTTACAAAGTTAGCCTGTTTCTGTTAGACTGTCAAGAAGCATGATGTCAGGACGTAGAGTGCAAACAGAAGTATTGAAGAAATTGAAATACATTGTATAGCTTTATCTTTTACATTTTATCAAACCTGGCAATGTTTGTCGATGAACAACTGCTATTGAACAAGACTAGATTTTTTATCTTTACCTTTTGAACAAAATATAGAAGTGTATTGAACACAAAATTAATAAATTTCCCTGACATGAATGGGTTACATCAAGTCTGAAAGTGCAAAGCATTGCCCCCATCAGTCCTCCCAGTACTTTGATTCAATTTGCTCTAACATATTCACTTTGATAATGACCTAATCTCGAAAGTCGAAAATATTAGACCACATAATGAAAATGTTAAAGAATTTTCTCATTAATCATAAGTATGTCCGTGCCTTATTTGTCTTAGAGCGAAAACGAAAGATTAAAAGGCAAATAATGCAGGAAATGTTTTATCATTCAAAGTTTTTCATCATAATGAAATAGCACAAACATTTATATTTACATAAGATAAGTTAATAGGCACTATAGAACTACACTGCATGTGATTTTAATTAAAGGATGTTTCATAGTGTGTCACACACAACTTTCGAACAGTGTCATTTATAAAACGTAATCATAATATATGTATACTGTCTAACAGTGTCATTTATAAAACGTAATCATAATATAGTGTCATTTATAAAACGTAATCATAATATATGTATACTGTCTAACAGTGTCATTTATAAAACGTAATCATAATATAGTGTCATTTATAAAACGTAATCATAATATATGTATACTGTCTAACAGTGTCATTTATAAAACGTAATCATAATATATGTATACTGTCTATATTATGTTTTAATGTATTGCCTTAAGTGAAAGGCACCTGGAAATTCAAAGATTTTGTGAGATGATGAATAAAGCGCACAATTATTTTATAGCAGGAAGTTCTTTGAAAATCGCTGATACTCATAGTTGGGAAGCCAGCTAGCATTTCCAGTACTTGATTTCGGAAATTTAATTGGCAAAATGTCACAAACAGTTCATTTGGTAGTGATTCATGTATTTTTCTCCAGAAAACTTGCCTCAATGTATCGTTTTCAGTACAGAACAAAATCAGGTGTTCTGCAACAGTTTCTGTACACAGTTTGCAGAGTGGGCAATTTACAATGTATGGCGTTGAAAATAGTTTATTAATAACTAATACTACCGTTCTACAATATTTCAATTGATCCCGGTATATTTGACTAAAGTGCCATGAGACACATGGTTTTATTTCACTATGTATACTGAAAAATTCGTGCAAGCTTCTGTCACTTGATGCACGTGCTTCAAATTCTATGTTCGCTAATTTCTGTACTGCATATTTCACTGTCTTTTTCCATGATTCAAATACCGGAAATTCTCCATCAAAAATATGAATAATCTGTTAAGAAATATCTGTTTTACTTTTTTGCTAGTATCTAGATGACATAACTGACCAAAGAATTGTAATTTTCTTTTATCGATCTCGTGTTCAATAGAGGTGAATCCTAAGCAACAGAGCGCCACGTCGGTTCTGCTTGAGCGCGGAAGATTTTGTATATGTTTCACGCACTGGCGATGCGCTCTTTCTAGGATTTGTACCTGCGTTGATGATAGATCATTCCAAAGTTCACAGCCAAGAAGTGCTTTAGGTATCACAACAGTCTCGTATAAATGCTTTTGTGTGACAGGATGAAGACCATTTCCATGTACGCCACAATTAGATAAACTAAAGAATGTTTTCCGTAATTTGTCACAGGCATTTTAATATTGTAATGAGTATCCATATATTTGTTGCACACTACCCCTAGATGAGTATAAGTTTCCGTCTCATTGACTTGATCGGGACCTAGGCTCCATTTACGGGGAAGTGTTTTGAAAGGAGGCATGTGTCTCGTTAAAAACAATAACATTACTTTTTCTAGCATTATATTGATAGCGTTCTTTTTTTGAATTATCATTACATATGTTCATAAGATTATCTAGTCTCGATTTACTGTAAGATATTAGTACCATATCATCGGCATGCGTAGGACAGCCATATCTCGTTCCATGCAACGTCATTGAATTTTGTGAATTGTCAATGGTGTCTAATAGGCTGTCGATAAATACTATATAGAGCAGAGGGCTGATACACTGACCTTGTCTTGTTCCTTGGAGTATTGGGAAAAAACTGGAAATATGTCCCTGTGATCGTACGCAACTGAAAACGTCACCAAACATGTTCAGGATTACTTTAAATATACAGTCATTTATGCCAGTTTTATATAATTTTAACATCAAAATAGTGTGGTTCACATGGTCGAACGCCTGCCAAACGTCCAGAAAACACGTGTACAGTTTGCTGTTATGGTCCCGTGCGTGATTTATACTTTCACGTAACAAAAATGACGTCATAGTACAGCTAAACCTTTTTTGAAATCCGCCTTGCAGGCTGTTCACTTTCAGAGTATTGTCTGTTTGCATGCTATCAATCAATATTTTTTCATACAATTTCAGCACCACTGAACATAAGCTTATTGCGCGATATGAGTCTGGATCCGATTTCTTTTTCGGAGAGCCCTTATATAATGTTGAGATAATCCCTTTTTTCATGTCTGTCGGTATGTATGAAAATTCTGTTATTTTCTGGTAAAGTCTTGTAATTAACGTTAATAAAGCGTTTCCGCCATGTAATATGTGTTCATAGTTTATTTTATCATAGCCACAAGCTTTACCGTTTTTACAAAGTTTCAAATTCTTTTCAACCATTTCTTTCGTAATATGTATGTTTTTTGACCTTTTGCTTGACAACATCGATTTTACCGTACACGACTCCGTTTCACATTCCATTAAGCGTTCGTTATCGAAAGTGTCATGCTCTGTTGGGGAATAAAGCTCTGAGAAATATTACCTCCAGCCGTCGTTAATATCTTTTGGAGTGTTGCAAATGCGTCCCTTAAAATCCATTTCAAATACTTTTGAATGGTTTCGCGGCTTTCTGTGTTTATTTATAAGTCGCCAGAACTCGTTGTTGTCTATTTCAGCTGCCATGTCTATTTCTAACTCCACGCTTTCTAAATGCTGCTGTACCTTTGTACGATGTAACTGTCTGAATCTGTTCTTTGTTAGTTTATAATCCTTGTAAGTTTACGATGTTTCGGTTCTAGGTCTATTTTCGGTAATCCAGTGGCGTCTTTTTACTTGCATAGCCTCATGTAGTGCTGAAAGTTCCTGATCCCAGTATGGTTTGATGTAAGAATTAAATTTGACTCTGGGAATACAGGTATCGGTCGCGTCCCGAACACATTTAACTACAAGTTTACTCTTGGTACGACTGAAGTGAGCAGAATCTGTCTTAAAACAATTCAATTTTTAAGTTGGTCAAATCTGTTATCCGATGGCTTGATACAGTCTGACATATTGTCGTTTCAAAAAGGCGAGTATTAATATCATCGCTGCGCCCGTTGATAATTCGTGTTTTGTTAGACGAAATTGTACTGAATACATGTGTATCTATGCATTAATATAGTATCTTATGTTGTACATTTGCTGAAGGAAGATTATCCGTGAGGGAATATTATTTAGAAAACATACATGTCTTTGATTCTCATGGCAGGTCACATTGCAAAAATTATTGAATGAATTTTATCTGAATATTCTTTTGTTTTGTTCACTCTCGTATTGCAAAGCATGTTTAATTATATTTTGTTTTTAATATAACGATGAAATGTACATGTTCAAGTTATATCAATAAATTACTGTCCTGTTCTGTTCTGTTCAGTTCATAAATCATCTTACTAAATTAGAGCGCTAATTAGTGTTAATTGGCAGTAGCAACGCCTGAGAAAATCCGTATCACTGCTGATTATCGATTTTCTATAAATAGCCTAATTAACATGTGGTCATATTTTTGAGTGTTTCAAACGACAACGAGACAATACTGTCTAAAATTCGGTAACATTCTTAGATCATCAGGGTTGCATTAATATAATATCTTATAATTTGATAGCTATGATTGACGAACATTTAAGTTTATTCTGACAAACTTGAAAATTGTTACAACTTGCTGCAAAAGCTATGGTAGGTACAAACTGGTATTGTCTATGGACCGGAAATGTTCGGAAACTTTCCGTTGAAATTCCGTTTCTATTTTTAGCCGATGTATATAATCTGTAGATATTGCTATTAGAAGTCATCGTTCTTTATCAAATACAGTCTTATATTTCGAGAGTTATACATGTGACAATGCGGTTAGGAAACATGTTTGAATTGTCAGTCTGGATTCCCGGCTAGATTTCTACCTTTTCTACGTTATAAGCTACGTGACCTCTAAGGCAGTACTATGCAACAGCTAATCAATATAATCGCTCAGTTCAGGTGACATAAGGTCAATGTTTATTCACGTGATCATAAATTTGCATATTTGTATTCATACACGTGGTTGTTTTAATTAAAACGTTGGCTTCAGTTTGTATTGATTTTAGTTGCCGAATTTACATTAAAAATGGTAATAAGGCATATATTGTAGCATTGCATATTCTGCACGTTGTGTAGATAATTATTTCCCTGGAAAGCCTGGAACTATTTTTGGTTGTGTTGTTAGGATGGTCTTAAGAACTGACAAGATTTCTCAAACAGAGTATTCTTTTTAACACTGGCGGCAGCAGCCACCAAAAATGAACCCTCGCTAATGGTATTTGATTGACGTTTCAAGACAACTTTTTCCTCTCTAGACCTGTCAATCAAAATTCTTATGGGTGGACGTTTATCACTTCAAAGCGTACGCCATGTCGGCGTACGTGACTTTTTGCACAGGCAAACTGTAAATCAGTTATTGGTCATATCAAATTTTATAGAACTTATTGCTGCGCTCCGCTACGCTACGCTTGCAATAAATTCCATAAAATTTGATATTTGACCAATAACTAATACATATTTAGTAACTCGTCATCCAGTATGACGTACTTCCTGTCTATTACGCACTTGGCCCGCGTGACACCCTTACCAAAATGAAATTTGCCGCAAAGTTGCGGTAAATTTGCCGCAAACATTTTAGTTCACCAGAACAGAGTAATAAATGTTTGCAGGAGTTCGTCGGTAGCGGCGACCTTTCGGCAAACGTTTCGGTGACTTTGCTGCAAACTCACCACAGACTTTACTGAATTAAGAGTTTGCCATAACATCGCCAGAAACTTTATCACATGATTTTGTTCACCAAAACGTCACCAGAATCTTTTATCTATATTTTCTTCTCCAAAACATTCGCCACATGATCTTTTAATTATCTGACCAGATGTGAAAGTTCGCCAGAGGATTGCCAGAACAGTAATACATGACTTCTTCTTTGTTTTTATTGGCTGCATAGAGTTTGGCTCCATTTTCAAACTGCCAAACAGTAGTTGAACATCGATGTATCAACATGAATTATTTATGTTTCTTTACTAAACAAAAACTTCCACAAAAAGATGGATTAATCACCGAAGTATACAGTGTTTAATTCCGTGGATAAATGTTGCGATGTAAGGTTAGTTTTCACTTTATTACGCATGCAAAAGTGGGAATGATTTTTATACGGTTAGCCTTTGTTTATTTGAGACATGTGTCACCTAAAGACCATTAGATACTATAGATTGCAATAAATAATTTAGTGAATCTGCAAATTTATTAAAACATTTGCACACAGAGGAAATTTTTGCAAATCAGTTATCAGCTTTCACAACGGTTCCTTTAAAATAGTTAAAGAGTTTCAAACCCATGTAAGCATAAAATATATTTACTAACGACATACTTTATCATTATGATCTCATGCATTTGTATTTTTTCTTTATAATTATTTAGAAAAGATAAATCATTATTAGCAGATGATATTTTGCTAATTTAATTGACCTTTCTTACTTTTCTTGAAAATATATCCTTTGTTCTTCAAAAACAAAAGGTCTGTTTCTTTAGCGCCAAAAGTTTGCTGCAAATTTGCGGCAAACAAATTTGCATAATTGTTTGCTGCAAAGTCGCCGCAAACTAATTTGCATAAATAGTTTGCCAAAAGCTCGCCAGAACATTGCCAGGGGTTCGCCAGAAAGGTTCTGGCGAATTTGCGGCAAACTTTTACCATGCAAATTAGGTTTGCCGCAAATTTGCTGCAAACTTCATTTGCATATTCATTTGCATAAATTGTTTGCGGCAAATTTGCCTGGTAAAAGTTTGCCAAAAGGAAGTTTGCAGCAAATTCACCAAAACGTTTGCGGCAAATTTGCCGCAACGTTCGCCGGAAGCCTGATATTTTGGTAAGGGCAGTTTATTGTGGAGTGACCCATGTCTCTGCTAAATTGCGAGGTTTAATTGTTTGTGGTTTCAACAGGCGGATTTTATTTTGCCGATTTACACTATGGAATGTGAAGGATTGCGTTCACAGTACTGGCTAATACAATGTTATTTTAATCCGTCGTATCAGTCTCATGTGGTGCATGTCAATCCGAACTCGTCAACTGATGGACTTTTGGATCATAAGAGGCTATTTACCACGTATTGAAGAAGGAGAAATAAGACAATAACGTGCAGTCACCGTTTGGATTGAAACGATGTTTCATTTTTTCGGTCGTTTTATTCTCATGGGATGCATTGTAAATTACCCAACCCATAAGCAAATTAGGATATGGAAAATCCAGGAATGATAAAAATAGCTCGGATTGAAACCGTAAACTCATTGCAGACGATAAAAAATGAAGAAAAAAGAAAGAGAAGGAAATTTCAGCATGCAGGACTGTATTCTCCTGACAGGAATAATAGGCGATAAAAGTAAGACCCATACTAATTTAACCAACCACTAGTTGGCAAAGCATCGTTTTACAAGTGGTACATCATTAAAAATTAATCCATTGTTAATAAAGTGAAGTGAAAGTCAAGTATTTCTTTATTGTCTGATAAGTAAAATAAACAAAATAAGCTAACATATTAATTTTACTGACAGTAATCACATCTCATGGACAGCTTCCAGTCATTTTTTGCTCCACTATTCGGAGAATAGGGGTGCTATTCTATTCGCGACTGCGTGAGCTTTCTTGGTTAAAATTTTCGGCCACCTTTGTTTTTTCTTTGTTACTACTGCTGATATCTTACTGTTACTGCCATAAACATAGTCAGTCATACAAACAAAGTATGTGCAGGGGCTGGGCCCATTATACATAAGGTCAAGGTCACCAGGGTGTTATACTTATGTTATGTTAAAGGTTAAAGTTTTTCGGCAACCTTTGTTTTTCTGTCATCTTTATTACTATTGCTTATACCTTACTGTAAGTTCACGTAAATTTGTCCAGCATACAAACAAAGTGTGCGCAGGGGCTGGGTCCATTACACCCAAGGTCAAGGTCACCAAGTTGTTACACTAGAAATTATTTTCACGTTAAATATTTTCGAAAGCTTCCGTTTAGATCAATAGACATATCTTTGGTACTTTGAAAGACGATGACTTGAAATCAAAATCACCATCTGCATGTGTGGTTACACTCCCCACAACTCTTATTGTAGTTTTGACAGAATTATGCCCCATTCATGCTAAAAGTCTTTAGGTAATCTTCGCTTTCTGGATATAACTTTATATTAGTACAATATTGTTTTTATATGATAATGACTTGAAACTTAAAATGTATCTTTATCATCATCAAACCTATTAATACATACAACTGCATTTGAACATAGAAAGTACAATGTGTTACCATATTGACATTACTTTTCAATTTGACAGAATATTCAAGTAATCTTCCCTGTCAATACTTTAAAAAATGTGCTAAAATCATTAGGCATGTACCGTTAAAATAGAGAACAAAATTGAATAGTATTTGCTTGGTTATAGTCGTACAACATGATATAAGTAAGCTAAACCTAGCATACTAATGAATATGATATATGTTCGGAGACACATTCATAAGACATAGTTGCAATGAAAGCATTCATTATACTGTTCTGTACACTGTAAGCTATAAATTTCTTTGACTATGGTTGTTCCTTAACATCAATAAAATTACTGAAATATCATTCAGATATGTTTAATTTTATAGTATGAAACCAAATTTTAAAAGCAATACCAGACTGACTTTTTATATTGCAATTTGTTGCTTTGCGAACGAACTCCGTGTCAGTTCGTTTCTATTGCTACACAATAAGACACTGTATTGGATGTATTAAACATTCCCCGATTCACGAAAGCATGGGAACAAGCAAATTCGATGAATTGGTATCCCCCGCCGAAAGGGCTTGTGGGGAGGAATGGCAACAATATTTGCGGCAAAAAGTTAAGGATGTTACTAAGAAGCAAATAATTTCATTAGTCAAAATCATTTAAACAGAAAATGAATGTTTTTTTTTTTTTTGTTTTTTGTTTTTTTTGTTTGTTTTTTTTGGGGGGGGGGGGGGGGGGGGGGGGCAGCGGGGGTGACCTGGTGAGGGTACAAAATTTCACATGTTGAATATAAATATTGATGGAAAATTAAAAATGATGAAAAAAAAACTGGGTGGGGGATGGGGATGCATGATCGGAGTGGTGGGCAAGACTGAGTGAAGTGTGAGGTGGGGGGACGGTACAACTTTGCATGCTGATAAATTTTAATGGAAGGTTTAAAAATAAATAATAAAAAGGAAAATGGATTTTTTTTATTTTATTTTTTTTTTTTTGGGGGGGGGGGGGGGGGATGGGGGTGGAGAGGGTGTGTGATCAAGGCAAGGTGGTGACCAGGTGTGGGTACAAAACTTCACATGTTTATAATAAATGTTCATGGAAAAATGAAAGAAGTTTAATGAAATTCTACCAATTGGTTGGGGTACAAATCTGTAAATTTTTAAACAATTAAAGGGCAATAACTTTAAGGAAAACTGACCAATTGAAAAAATAAAATGGCAGGCATCATCGAAGAATGTTGGTTAATATTTATTTCAAGTTTCATGAAATTCTACCAGCTTATTACCAAGAAATGGCTACAAACGTGGATTTTTCATTAAATCAAGGGCAATAACTCTAAGAGAAATTGACCAATCCAAAAAAAATTTGACGGGCATCATTGCAGTATGTTTGTGCATGTTCAGTTCAAGTTTTATGAAATTCTACCTGATAGTTATTGAGAAATGGCTGCGGACAGACATTTTTTGGCATTTTTCATTAAATCAAGGGCAATAACTCGAAGAGAAATTGACCAATCTTAAAAAAAATTTGATGGGCATCATCGCAGTATGTTGGTTCATATTAATTTCAAGTTTCATGAAACTCTACCTGCTGATTACTGAGAAATGGCTGCGGACGGACTGACTGACTGACGTACGGACAACGCCATTTGTTATCGGCGGGGGATAAAAACGATGCAGTCATACAATTTTGTGCGAACAGAAAAGAACCCCCGCCAATTACTTTACATTCCCTAATGCTGGACTAATATGTTACAGCTTTGGATGTGTTATTTAAATCAGTAACGTGTTCAAGATATAACGGGATATGTATTTTTGACAACCAAACTCAGAAAGGTATTGCCACATACAAACGAAGTATTAGTCTTAGAAAACGACACTGGAATGATGTGTACAATACTGCTCTTTTTTTACTGTTTATCTGCAAAGCATTTTAGCAGTACCATTTAGTTAATTCAGAAAGTTTTTGTAAGTCTTCTGCGGATTTCGCTAAAATTACTACATCATACGCGTACAGCAAAATGCAAACTTTCTCATTTCCAGTGAAATGCCCTTTAGTATTTTGCAAGGTCATCGATGCACACATTAAAGAATAGGGCTATAACTCATAACCTTTTCCTAATATAGAACTAACACTGAACCAATCTATTCAATTGCATTAATGGCGAAACACGAAGAAATATTGTTATAGTGATTCAATTTCTTTGAGCAGTTCTCCTAGACTTTATTTGTATTTAATCAAACAAACGCCTTTTTAAAAATTCACCAAGGTGAGAAGTGTATATTTTTAAGCGTGTCTTAGATTTCTTTCAATCTTAAAAATGGATGCTGTTAGTTTCTGATGTCCCCGGGCTTACAGTAATTGAACTGTCCACCCGTACGAGATTTTACGGTTTCGTCTTAAGCCCACTTTAATGTTAATGACCCAATTTAGTTCATACTCACACCCAACCATCCTTTTGGCATAACAGTCAGAATAATTTATATATTTGATATATTGATAACGTTATACATAAGCACAGATAGTGATTGACTCCCTTTTCATGCTACCATTGCTATAGTTATATTTGAATTGCTGAAAATAATAGGATTTTGGTCATTTATGAACGTTTTGGGTTAATTACAGTGATAGCTGGATCTCAGCGTCATACATTATGTTATATTCAATAGTTAAGGAGAACCAACTTTTTGTTAAAGCAAGTACCCGTTGTAAAATACTAAGTACAGATTTGGACCATGAGAAACAAGTTCTATAAATAGCACCAATCAAAGTTCACGTTTGCTAAGGTATAAATAGGTAGATGGATGACAGAGAGATCATTCTGTATCCAGCGATTGAAAAAGACACATCGAGGATTCAACTAATAATTTATCCCAGTACCTCGATAAGGAAGTTATTGCAATTACCCTGTCAGGGCGGATAAATTATTAAAAAGAAGACGTTTGAAGTTCATAGACTAAAGAAGAGTTGCAGAGTTTCAAGGAGGTTTCATTCTATAGGACCAGCGCATAGGAGTTTTACCTTAACGGTAGTTGAATGTTACAGACGATAGCAAATATAGGCTGAGCATCGGAAAGCTGAGACAGAGACCCAGAGTTTGGTAATCTACTGAGATAGTAGGAGAGTTCCAGCTTATAGACGGTTCAGCGTTATTGGCAAAGTACAGCCAAGGAGATATACCTATATGGTAGTTGAATGCTACATGTGATAGCATATAGGCGCTGAGCATCCAGGAGTCAGGGCAAACATAGAGTTCCAACTTCAATTGAGAGGACAGAGGCCGAGCATCTATGCGATAGGACTTGTATGTTGTTGATTTAAACACATTGTCTGACGGGAACTTCAACAAAAAGACCAGTCAATTATAGAGTCTCCAGTCTATAGGAGTTTGAGCTTAATACTATTAACTGAAGATTGTTAGTTTTAAACATTAAGTGATTAGCTATCTAGCTCATAATTGAAATCGTCTACGAATCATTGGTACACGAATCATTTAGGCAAGGTAGCCAGAGGAAAATTTTTGTACGAGATATTTGGTCTCGCCAGCTAAACGTTTTAAACGATCAAAGTTTGCGTCATTGTTCTCAGTACATCTTTTCATCAACAAGTGTACAAATAATTTCTGCCCAAGCAGATAAGCTATCGCTTACGACATTTAATACAACGTATACCATACAACTCTCTATATGAAAGCGAATCCTTTGGAGCAGTAGCAGACGACTTAGAAATGGAGTTCAGAAGATGACACAACACCTTTACTAAAACAAGGAGGCCGCGATGGTTGGTTGGTTAAGGTATCTGACTTGGAATCACTCGCCGATGTGTGTCCGAACCTTGCTTAATTGGGAAGTAGAATTCTTCATGTGAGGAAGTAATCTAACTGCCTTACGGAAGGTCGGCGGTTCTACCAAGCTGTCCGTCTATCCCTGAGGTTCTCGAGGTCTTCCTTTACCATCAAAAGCTGGAAAATTCGTCATTTGACCTAAACTTTGTAAAACAAACATCAAATAATATAGGAAGAAAATATATAAACGTATCATGTTTGAAGCACGTTAGTAATCCTTTCAATTAATTTTAAAAACCCCGATTAGGTATAAACTGCAAGCTAACTGTAACCTTTTCATTGAGATTATAAGGACTATATTCCAAATTTACAATTTTACAAGTTTATTTCATTTTCACCCAGGTTTTAGACCCATGTGGCATAAACAATATTGGCACATATAGTGACAAATCTTCAAATAATATTATCATAATGTCCACCTAATTTCAAGTCATTAACAATAAAGGTAAGCTTATTGTACCATGCAATTGAAATTGTACATGAATGTATAAAATAAAATATGTATTATTTAAATAAATGATTGATCTTTA
Source organism: Mercenaria mercenaria (assembly GCF_021730395.1). Lineage (NCBI taxonomy): Eukaryota > Metazoa > Mollusca > Bivalvia > Venerida > Veneridae > Mercenaria > Mercenaria mercenaria. The sequence goes on along the minus strand of NC_069366.1, from coordinate 41,977,286 downwards.
TTTTCTATCTTTAACTGTTCATTTTCTTTTGTAATGTTATTTTTAGACGTTATAAATTTGATCCGAAAATTCGAAATAGTAAGATCCGATCTATAGAGCTTAAAAGAAATTGTGTATAATGTACAAATCGATTGCAATTATAACAAAGTCCACACATTGTCACTTTTTGTCCGAAAGCGAAATAACAAAATGCGACCCGTGGATTTAGACATTTTATCCCTCCTAATAGTAAAGAAAAACAAAATAGTAAAGAAAAACAACAGAATAATGCTATACATAAAAACTTGTATGCATAATATGCAGTTACTATTAGTATAACTGTATTATGTACTTAAATACATAATATAAGTTTAAATGTAAGTCTAACTATTTAGCATGTAAAAGAAGTTAAGTTTATACACGCAAAAGTACATATTACAGTTTTTTGAGAGTTTATTAATTTATTCCATAAGACTATTACATCATGCTATAACAAGCATACATACAGATATATAATTACACACACTTTGATGTGGAGAAGGTCTGACAAATAATTTTTACGACCTTTTCATTTAACATTAATGATTTAAATTATGTTACAATGTTTCTGTTAATTACATCAAACTATATATAATAAAAATAAGGCAGACACATTCTTATGAAAAGAAAAGAATGTCAGCAGATTTAAGGAATTATACATCTTTAAAGTCTGCATTTCTTGATGGAACATCTTTCATTAAACAACTTGATGTACAAAATATACCTTATATACTGATTTATCTATAGACATTATTTGTTGAAACAGTAAAAGCTTTTTCAACGTACTTACTTAATTTTTTTATTACACTTTGATTTTCTGTATTCATTTAATCAATGAATTTATGCATATCTGGTCGCCTGTAAGGATAATTCAGTATGCATTGTTTCCTTAAATCATTCTATAGAACACATTCTAAAACAAAGTGAAACTCTTTTAACTTGTTACATATGTTACACTTCCTTTTATTTAGAGGCGTACTAACAGGTCTTGTCCATCGACCAGTTTCAATCTATGTGATGATAAACGTAAGCGTCACAAGTATACATATATATCAAATTGTCATGTACATTTATCTACGGCGTAAGCTGATAGAAGTGTTTGGGTTCGAAGGATTAAAAAAAGGATTCAAGGTTGAATAGTATGTATAGGTTCCATATAATCATCGGCAGGTTGTGCACTTCCAGCTGCCGCTGTGTCAGCCATTATATGATACTCATTCGGAATCGCAGAAGGTCTAAATTCCTGGCTTGGCTCAGTAGTTTTCATAAAGCTCAACTGCTCGTAGTCTTTTTGTCTCCGAAGCAAACTCATGTAGTCATTCTGTGTATTCTAAAATGAAATAACAAGTTGCATTAAATGCAAAGAAGATCAAATATCTCTAACTAAAACTTAACAAAACAAAATATCCGCTGAAAAAATATAAAAAAGAATTCCATTATACAAAAAAGGAGAATAAACAAGAGCTGTCACTATTAGTGACAAATGCCCCCGAAGCGTGCCTAAGAATGCTAAGGTGTCTGCGCAAAAGATCACACATCATTTCGTGGCCTTGAACTTGACCAGAGAGACCCAATTCATAAGCGCGACACACCATTCATATGGTTATCATCCCTGGATAAATGGCAGAGTTATGGATCAGACAAGAAACACATTTGACTTCTTAGTGTGACCTTGACCTTAGACAAGGGATCTGGGTCTTGCGCATGACATGTCATCTCAATATAGGGAACATTTTAGACTAGCCACTAGACTGATAATAACTATATTTCTATATTTTTCCCTTTTTTGACGAATTCAATTTCAAAGAGACAAAAGCCAGTCTATTTTAGAGATTTTCACACAGGACTGATGTTGAGACTAGCTCCTAGACTATGATATATCTTTTTACTTTTTTATGATTGAATGTAGTGAACTGAGCCAGTCTATATCCTACGTCCAATATCATAGTCTAGTACAATCCGAAAATTCACAAACCTCTTTTTAGGTTTGTTATCAATCAATGTCAAGAACTGACCACAGCCTAACTGATAGAGATCAGTGATTTACTGCCATATGTTTATGCAATTCATTGAGACCATCTGGTAGCTTGGGTTTACAACTGCAGGGGTCAGCTGAGTTGAAATTTTACCAGAAAAGAATTTTCATTTCTCTGTATTGGTACTTGCAGTTAGATTTGAAAATCTGAAAGATACACATTCCTATGGCTTGTCATAAAATGGCATAAGGAATTAAACTGTAATTGAATAATAAAGGAGTAGAACAGATGTGTTTTCCCCCCGAACTGGTAGCGGAAAAAGTTAGCTTTTGCGATATTTGTGTTAAAACCTTGAACGTTTATAGACAGAATGAATGAGGGCTGAATAATGCATATTGAAGTGTTGTATTTGAAGGACAGTGAAACACAAGTACAAGCATATAAATCTGCAATCTTGCTCTGAGAATATTCGGACAGAACGCTTTCGTTTCTTGTTATCCTGTATTCTGTTAGTTAGAAGGTCTATGGCTTTTCTGAAAGGATTTTTTAGCTTTAAAAATGTATATGTAAATACATGAAAGCATATTTTTTACATCAAAATTGGTATTTCTGTAGAAGATAGAAACGTCTCAAAGTTAGAAATACATTTAAGGTGGAATGCGCCTAATTTGAAGTTGTTGGGTTCCGTTTCGAAATTTTGTTTAATATAAAATTCAGCATATTCCTCATAGAATGCGTATTTTACTTTTTTGATATTTCTGTAACTTTTTCCTCTACAAACCTGTAAACACGACTATTGACGTCCATTTTTGATGAACCATTATTTCACGTCCGTCAGACTGTTTTCTTAAATCGTTCTGTTCAGTCAACAAGTATTGATTTGCTTGTTTCTCATCATATTTTCATTTTAAAATGTCTTTGAAATGGTGTATAATTTGTGGTGATCATTTTAACGTTGAAGTCGATATTTACGTTAAAGTGACGTCAGAGCGACAAATATGACGTTTAGTTTTGAATAAAAAGTTTGCGTTAATCTTGCCTTATGTAAAACCGAAACGATAGAATTTGAGAAAAAACTAACATGATCATGAAAACTTTATTTTTTGTCGATTGAAGGAATAAAATTATGGGGTCACCGAATTCATTTTCGCGTAAAATTACGTTACGCTACCCCTACCCCCCAAATCACAAGATAGCGCAATTGAGTATTTTTTCATGTATCTCCTCCTTTTAGGATAAACTCTACTATTTTGTTTTTCCTAGTAAAATTAAATCAAAATAGTCTTTAAAACTCTGTTACATTAGCGAAATAATTTCTGTGTAGAACTCAGATTTTAATGTTTAGATTATATTTGACACCCCGGTACCCTTTGAGCTGAATTACATTACTATACTCGTATCCCAGATAAAAAAAAAATGCGTAATTCAATGGATTTTCTGATTCTCGTGATCAAAACAAACTCATCTTTAACCTATTTAAGTAGAATTTAATCAAAAGAGGCCTTTACAACTATTGATGATTTCATTCAACGTTACAAGTGAAATTATTTATCTCGCAAGTTAATAATAATGCATGGAAACTCATGTATCGATGCACATTACATTGTTAACATTTACAAAAATAAATTAAAAAAAAACAAACTCGCCAGAATGTAGTGAAAATCCTTTAATTGAATTATTTCAGCCTTTTAATTTTAACAAGTACCAGTATATAATTCCATCACATGCAGCTAATACAACTGAGGCAAACAAATACATAACTATCTTATTAGTTAATATAGGTGCATTCTTAATGAAGCAGATTCGAACAACAACCAGTCTTCAGAAAATAATACTGGGGTTTCAGAAAATAATACTGGGGTAAACAGAACCTGGCCAGTACGAAAAAAGTAAAACGTACTAGGTGAAAATGAGAAATATTCATTTTGACATAACTCGGAAAAAAGTGCTAATACAACTTTTTAATATTTAGAAAGCCTTTATGTAATTATAACATCATGTTCGAGTAAACATTATTTTATCTAACTTTATTACAAATTTTACGTTTTGGAAATATTTCGATTGTTTGGAGAGTAGTCGGACACCCCGATTTTGAATAAAGTGATCCTCCTAAATAGCCGCGGGAAAACAGCTATTGAAAAAATAAGCTTTATCATATAGAAAGTATGTTTAAAGCGACTTTCAAAAATAGCATGGTCAGTATTTTAAGCAAAGTTGTCGTATTGGCGTATGTTATACATTCTGCATTCAAACCATTTCTCAATGAAGTCGCCAATTTTACAGTTATAAGAAGGACCTCTTTTGAAAGGAAAGCTCTCTTTTTCACGTTCCATGATTCGTTTCACGCCTGTAGTGAACAACTGATGAATGAGAATGTAAAATACTAAGATCTGAAAAGAGATATATCAGAAAAACAGCCAAACTAAGCTATGTTGTTATCTGGGGGTAGGGGTAGCGTAACGTAATTTTACGCGAAAATGAATTCGGTGACCCCATAATTTTTTTCCTTCAATCGACAGAAAATAAAGTTTTCATGATCATGTTAGTTTTTTGTCAAAGTCTATCGTTTGGGTTTTACATGAGACAAGATTAACGCAAACTTTTTATTCAAAACTAAACGTCATATTTGTCGCTCTGACGTCACTTTAACGTAAATATCGACTTCAACGTTAAAATGATCACCAAAAATTATACACCATTTCAAAGACATTTTAAAATGAAAATATGATGAGTAACAAGCAAATCGATACTTGTTGACTGAACAGAACGATTTAAGAAAACAGTCTGACGGACGTAAAATAATGGTTCATCAAAAATGGACGTTAATAGTCGTGTTTGAAGGTTTGTAAAGAAAAAGTTACAGAAATATCAAAAAAATAAAATACGCATTCTATGAGGAATATGCTGAATTTTATATTAAACAAAATTTCGAAACGGAACCCAACAACTTCAAATTAGGCGCATTCCACCTTAAGCTTATAATTCTTGTATGCTTCTTATTTGTGCAAATTTCACATGTAGCATACTATATTCTTCAGTTAACTCCAGTTAGGTATCTACTACTTTACAAAGAAAACCCCATACTTGTATACTCTTTTGTAAAGATTAGCAGAGCCAAATGTTATAAAATAAAATTAATTGATTTGTGAAAAATATAATGTTAAATAGAGACATGTGGTTTCAAAATATTTTTGTATTGGAAAGGTAACAATTAGTTACATACTCCTATAAGGTACATGCATTTGTTCAATTAATCGCCAGTGTAGAGAAGACTGGAGATGGTTGAAAATATTATGTATACTATAAAGTAATATTATTTGAAATTTTAAGCGCTGGTTATCTTATCTATTATTAGACCACTTTATTTGCTATCTAGCTGATAATAGTATAGTTTTATTCATGGAAGGCTTGTCCAATTTACCAAATACTTCATTTTAACGTCAAAAATGTTTTATACTCTAAATACCAGTAAGCATTTGATATTTCGCATAAAATATATATTAGGAAGTTGACATTATAACTCCGCCCTTTCAATTGAAAAATGCTACATGCCAAATGCAAAATATTTAATGCCAAATGCTAAATCTTAAACATTGAGTCATAATTGTCAAATGCGATGGCAAAACAATACTATGTATTAAAGGACGGTGCACCATGCTAATTTCCAAAAGCTAAATGACAAATAATTTAATAAAAAATAACATTTAGCATTAAATAATATGAATTTAGCATAAAGTTATTGGCATTTAGCATTAAAATTGAAATTCGGCAATTAGCCTGGCGCACAGGCCCTTCATACAAAGCTGAATACTAACATGCATTGTCCGATGTTGGCATGACACTACACATGCTTCAAATCAGACTCACAAGACATGATGCAGATCTTTATTTCATAAAATCAAAAGACAGTTAGAATTATCTTTCAGCATTATAGACATTAGATATTTGAAATTTTCGCATTTATAATGAGAGCAAGAATATTTTATTTAGCTATTAGCATTGGATATTTGGCAATAAGAATGGTGCATCAGCCTTCCATATATGCATCGCCCTTCAATAGTTTTGTTATTTATCAATTTTTGTCAAGAAAATAAAACGTCTTTTTTGTTTGGTGCTTGGTCACTGAATAGAAATCATTTTTTGCTGACACTTGTGTTTCTTTTAATTTTGGTACAGCTTTCTCATAATTTTGTCTATATCTACTGGCTTTCCAATGGGACAAGAAGTCTCGGTTTTATTAACACCTTTGAAAAGTTTTATATGGTAGCAATCATAATCTTCTTTTTTGCCACATATTATACCAAGCAGTTTCTTTCGTTTGAATACACTTGAACTCAACATATCTTTTAAAATGTGCTTTTGACAATGACATGCTGTACGAAACTTTTAAAATCCATTCTTCGGTTTCAGAATTTTAATGATTAGAATAATCCTTTCACTGAATAGAAATCATTTTTTGCTGACACTTATGTTTCTTTTAATTTTGGTACAGCTTTCTCATAATTTTGTCTATATCTACTGGCTAATATATATGCTATAACTGTCTAATGATTTGTTGGTTTGTCACTATGTAATATTTATTATGCATTGATCTGTCATTTGTTTTATCGCTATATTGCCATGTCATGTACACTTGTGCCAAATAAAACTTACTTACTTACTTACTTTAAAATAAACATGTTATTATTTAAGAAATAATATATTTCATCCAGTGATTTGTCGTTGAATAAATCATTGTTTGGAGTTCAGATGCGAAGGAATTATATCACGAGGGCGTAGCCCGAGTGATATAATAATACGCATCTGAACGAAAAACAATGATTTATTCAAGAGCAAATCACTAAATGAGATATATTATTTCGATTCTAACACGTTACCAAGGACTTTAAAGTACATCCTTGACGGCATTTATTAAATATTTGCCCGTTTTCAATTGGTTTCTTTTCCAACGCGCCGCTATATGCCGTTTAACGCTATGACGTAATATTGTGACGTCAGAACAGTGAATTATCGTATAATAATTCACTGGTTACAGTCTTCTTTGTTTAATAGGAAAAGAAATCGGATCGTGTTAGAATAATAAATATAGTTGCAAGATGACCCATCAAGATTTCAAAAGTAGCAGAATGGTTTATTCTAGATGAGAATGGTTCTTCAGTTATCTCCATCAAAACTCAGTTAGGAAAACAGATTTATGATCAGCAGCGTAACACTTGACCACTAGCATGATGTACCAAATTATCCACGGGTAATCTAATAGCCGTAGGTGCCAATCATCTCTCTGAGAGCATTTCGGATTGTACTAGACTGATAATTTCAACATCAGTCCTGTGTGAAAATCTCTAAAATAGACTGGCTTTTGTCTCTATTAAATTGAATTCGTCAAAAAAAGGGAAAAATATAGAAATATAGTTATTATCAGTCTAGTGGCTATAGACTGGCTCAGTTCAGTACACTCAATCATAAAAATGTAAAAAGATATATCATAGTCTAGGAGCTAGTCTAGGAACATTTATGCCAAGTAATTTTAAAATTCCTTCATCAATGGCAGAGTTATGGACCGGACAAAAACAGACCATGTTAACCTTCAACTTTTGTGTGACCTTGACCTTAGAGCTAGGGGCCTGGATTTTACGCATGACAGGTCGTCTTATTATGGGGAACAATTATGCCAATTAATTTTAAAATCCTTTGATGAATGGCAGAGTTATGGACCGGACACGAAACAGACCATGTTAACCTTGGACTTCTAAGTGTGACATTGACCTTGGAGTTAGGGGTCTAGGTCTTGCACATGACAAATTGTCTCATTATGGTTAACATTTATGCCAAGTTATTTCAAAATCCCTTTATAGGTGGCAGAGTTATGGACCGGGCACGAAACAAACACTGTTAACCTTTGACCTCTAAGTGTGACTTTGACCTTGGAGCTAGGGGTGTGGGTCTTGCGCATGACACGTCGTCTAATTATGTTGAACATTTATACCAAGTTATTTCAAAATCCATTTATGGATGGTAGAGTTGCAGCCCGGACAAGAATTTACACGGCCACACACACGGACACATGGACGGTGCGATTTTAAAATGCCCACCTTCCACATTTGGGGACGTTAAAACAAACTCACATCATGGTTCTCTTTGTTACTCGGTGTTGGATCTTCCACGTCATCAAACCTGATCAAGTCGTACGTCGAGTCTGGTCTCTGTGACTCTGTGGCAGGTGTTGTAACAAATGAAATGTCAAAACCAGTTTCATACGGATTTGTCGACTGGTTACCTTGATTGTTATTCTTCTTGCTTGACCTGTATAACGATATGAATATACGCATAGGTTTATGTTGAATAAATAAAAAAAGCGCATCAAAATTCATCACAGAAACAATTATGGCAAAACTTACTAAGTAATAGTTACAGTATGTGTGAGAGTGTGTTACGAGGATATATCAGAGCTAGGGGTACATCGAGGGTATTTTTCTCTGCACATATCGTCGAGGCCGGTAGGCCGAGACAGATATGTGCAGAGAAAAATACCGAGATGTACCCCTAGCTCCGATATATCCTCGTAACACACGAGCATTACATATTATAACTGTTTTATCGCATAGTTTTATCATTAAAATTTATGTATTATTTTCATTTAAATTTGTTTATTATTATTTTTACTCTTGTGATTCCCTTTCTGCTCCTCGCTGACTGAAACACTAAAACTTCTGTTTTAGAAAATGTGTTCCCCAGATAAAAGTATCCAACAGATTTCTGCATTAATTGGTTTTAAATCTTTGCATTTCATTGGCCAAACATATTGTAAAACTTGTTGTTTTGTTTCTAAAAAAAAATCAAAGAAAAAGAAACATTTGAGAAATCTCAGAATTTCATACATTTCATGTATTTCTGAATTTGGCGATAACTATCGAGTTTTTAAAATATTCTAGTTTATTTATTTTTTTATTTTATAAATGTAGGTGTTTGTGATAATTCTTTCTCTGTGAACTGTAATTTGGAGCTAAAATCATCTTTTCTTTGAAAAGGAAAAAATTATACTCCCTCGATAGGACCTCGATAGAGAAAAAGTGTTGCGATATATATCGGAACAGTTTTACTGTGCTGATATATATCACAACAGTTTTTTTCTATTGAAACTCTATAGAGATTTCTGTGTTGATATATATCGTAACAGTTTTGTAAAATATCAGCACAGATTTTGTAGTATTAATGTGTGTTACTATGTTTAACATACTGCAAAGATCAAAGGAAAACTGCGATAACACTATGCACATAACACTTCACAAAGTCAGAAATAAAAGCAATAAATACGTTTCATTTATACTAGCTAAATATATGTTACAAGTAATATATCAGAGAAATATTTCTTAATATTTCATACGATATCATTTTTACCTAAATACATAATAATCTCAAATAGTCAGGTCGTCTTCACGTTAAAGGTGCCCCCGAAGTCCTCCAATATGAAGGCCGGCATGTTGATGTTCGGTTACTTTAGCTCTCTCCAAAGACATCTTTTATGCAAAAGGTCAAGGTATTAATTTCTGATTTTAAGACAAGATAAAACTAATGTTGGAAGACTTTGTGATATAGATATAGCACTTATGTTAAATTATTATAATCTATACCGTTTTCATCATCATTTCCTGCTTGTTCTTTTCCATCATCATCAAAATAACAAAAATGATAATTTACTTTATTTCATATGAAAAAGCAGTCAATAGAACTGTTATTTCTCGTCCACATTTCATATAAATCTTGTCTTTTTATTCGGGTCGTACACATTTAGAAATCTATTTGAATTTGATATTGATTATAACATCGTTATGTTATAACTATAATTCCATTGATGTCATTTTCTCTGAATGTGTAAACAGTAAAATTTTAATTGATACTGCATAACTCTAAAGGTAATAATGCAGTAATTCGGTCAAAAATGTGCTTCCGTGGTGTAGTCGAAAGAAGTCCCTAATAAATCGGGGGTCAACTGGGCATTATTTCACTCGTGGAATGAATTTTACATAAAACGGGACACTTTTCATGCTAGTATTCGCATGTGTTCGAGTTGTTTACTTGAAAACGAAAGTAGGGTATTTATTCTGCGGACCGCTTTCTGAAATGCGGAAATATGAGGGTACCTGACTTCAGTTGACTTGCATTTCACTGCATACTATTCAACACCCCTTTTTCTTTTCGTTTTCTTGAAGCAAATGTATGGATATCTTGTGGAAAATAGGTCTATGGCGGAGTGAAAATCTAGAAACTGTAACAAAATTGTTCTGAAGTAGCTGAATTTTATATGAAATAAAGAACAATTTCTTTTATTGGTATATAACCTATAAAAAACCCAGTCACACATACGGCGCGGATAGCTACGTCTAGCCACGGACAGAAACGTAGTAATCCGTATCGATCCGTACCTGAGCCGTACCTCAAAGTAGTAATCCGTATCAATCCGTACCAACACTTAGTCAAAACGTATTTATGACTTATCACAAACTTGCGAGTTCTCCAACTTTTGAACATGCATAAAAGTTCGAGCGACCCATAGCCATTTAAGCGTGACTTTAGTCCAACTTGGTTGAAACTTATTCATCTGTAGTTAAACGTACTAAAACGTAGTTATCCGTACTGAAACGTACCTTGCCGAAGCTGAACGTATTTATCCGAGACTGTCCGTACTTAAGCGTAGTTCAACGTAGTTCACCGCAGGGGTATAATTCTGTCAAAATTCAAATAAGAGTTATGGGAATTGTGTATCCTGGTGTAGACTTAGAGTTTCAAGTCAAAAGCTTTAATAGTAACAGAGATATTTGACTTCATCAAACATTTTAACAAAAATTTCTAAGTTAAAAAGGGGCATAATTCTGTCAAATTTCAAATCAGAGTTATAGGGATGGATTCTCCTGATGTAGACTTTGATACTAAATAACTATTTCAAGTTCCAAGTCAATAGCTTTGATAGTAACAGAGATATTTGACTTTATCAAAAACTTTAACAAACAATTCCTAGTTAAAAAGGGGCATAATTCTGTCAAAATTCAAATCAGAGTTATGGGGATTGTTTCTCCTGGTGTAGACTTTGATAATAAATAACCATTTTAAGTTTCAAGTCAATAACTTTGATAGAAATAGAGATATTTGACTTTATTAAAAAAAAATTTAACCAACGGCGACGCCGACGCCGACACAGGGGCGAGTGCAATAGCTCTACTTTTTCTTCGAAAAGTCGAGCTAAAAACTGTTGAAAAACGGCGTTAAACCCACAACAAACAATATCCATGGGGAGAACCCCTGACCACCTAAATGAGGGGAGTATAGCCACCAGTAAAACACCAGAGGCCACCATGTCATACCTGTAATTAAAAAAAGATCCAGGGACCCCCTGACCCCCTAACATGGGCAAAGGCATCCCTCAAATACCTACCCGCTCTCAGCGCTTGTTATGCGCCTCGGTTCTAGACAGGTGCCCCCCACCCCCCACCCAGTCAAAAATTTCTGGATCCGTGCTTGACAAGTATGTAAAATGGGTTGAGCCTCTAAGCGCCGGCAAATAAAACCAATTCAACTGCACAATATCAAAGTCTATATAATCAAGTCAGTATTTCGACAGATATGTTTATAAACATACACAATTTGCCATAAAACGACCTCCAGATAGAGTCGCTATTCATAACACTGGGAAACCCCAGGAAAAACCTAGCGCCCTTTGTCTTAAAAACCTGCTCCAATCCGACCTTTTAACCTTAAATTGTCGCTGAAAAAGCATGAAAATGCTGACTATGAACAGAGATGCCGGTCAAAATAGGGTCAATTTTATATAGAATTCTATATAAAATACCTGTGGTTTTGCGTGCTAAAGTGTGGCGCGTGGCCGTTAACTGTTACCTATTGTAATAATGGGTTGCATACACACAATAGAATTTGAATAGCCGCGGAGCAGGGCTTTAAAAGGGAACCGGTATTTCTGGTTCCTTCTGTGTTATAATTCTCTATGTAGCTGGATACCAATATTATTGGCACCCTTCTAAATTCTATTTTCCAAGTTGTAACTTCTAAATGCTTACGAGACAAGTTTCCTATTATAACTTCTAAATGATGTTATTGTAACAGTATTTGATAACCTTCCCATGATGCTTTGTATGTCGTACGTAATACATGTATACTGCGCATTGCGATGTTGAGTCAGTTTAGTGTATGCGAGCGGCTTGAGTAAATCTAAAATTTTCATATATACGATGTTTGTTGTTAATCATATAATGCGAAGATTAACTCTTTAAACAGTTATATATGTTTGAAATAGATTATACAAACGAAAAATACATTCTGCATGAAAAGAGACTTGATGAAATACTTGTGAAGTTTATTATGAAATTTACATTTAATGATTATCAAATTAGGACCTACGGCGTAGAAAACTTAAAACTTCAGCATTAACAATTTAAACATAACAAATATGTGAAATCCCTTTTAGATGCAGGAATTTTTGTGATAAAATGTTATGTTTTACAATATTGATTCTCTTTTCCATACAAAAAAATATGGGACATAGAAATTAGAAACTGGGATAAAGAATATTAGTTCATTAAATTACCATTGTATATGTAAACGTGCAAGAATAAGTTATTTGCATGAATGGACTTTTTACTTAAATGCCATTCCATACACTGGGATAAGAAAATGGGATTTGCGTATATGAACACTAAAAATATTTAGATGCAAAATTCAATTTAGCCACATGGAAGTTAGAAGTTGTCATCTAGGTGCATGGACTTTGCATTTATTAATTTGAAATATGTAAGTTTGTATCATGGCGGATAATACCCTCCATAGAAAAACAGCTCTGACCTTCAATTTAATATGTAGCATGAATGAATTTTTTAATTATTTTATCAACCACAGCTCGCAAGCATGAGGTATCAAGTTATAGTACGATCTGCCAAAGTTCAGAGTCTAATTTTTTTTATTTTTTTTTTTTTGGCATTGAAACCACAATAAAGGTAAAAGTGTGAATTTTAATTTCATATGATTGTTTACAGTATATATTTGCCTTATCAGTTTCAAACTTTAAAAAAGAACAGTTGTCATTTTTTAAGATAAAATAAGATTAAAATGTTTTTTTTTGACAAATATGGAAATTGTAGATAGTTTAGTCTGGCTGTAACTGCTCGAATTATTAGTAACGTTGGACCATTTTTCAGTTCCAGACTATGTTCGGATGTTCAAGACTATGTTCTGATGTATTATCATTGTATCAAAATAATAATAATAATATTTCTTTAATAGTAAGTTTTCGCAGTGTGTTACTTTGTCTTACGTTACAGACTAATTTTAGATTTCCGTACGAGTTACGATTTCCAGATAATGTCTCTGATGTTTTCCAGTCTATGTTCTGATGTTTTCCAGACTATGTTCAGATGTTTTTCAGACTATGTTCTGAAGTTCATGAATATTTGCTTATGTTACAGACTACTTTGTTTTCCAGACTTATGTTCTGATGTTCCAGACTATGTTTTGATGTATTATAATTGTAACAAAATAATAATAATATTTCTTTAATAGTAAGATTTCACAGTGTGTTACATTGCCTTACGTTACAGGCTAATTTTAGATTTCCGTACGAATTTCGATGTTCCAGACTATTTCTCTGATGTTTTTCCAGTCTATGTTCTGATGTTTTCCAGACTATGTTTTGAAGTTCATGAATATTTGCTTCTGTTACAGACTACTTTGTTGTCCAGACTTATGTTCTGATGTTCCAGTTCCATACTTTGTTCTGATGTTACAGATTATGTTCTGATATTCCAGGCTTTGTTTCTGTTGTTCCAGTCTATGTTCTGATGTTCAAGACTATGTTCTGACGTTTGATATAAACATTAAATAGTAATATTAAAATTCACAGTGTTTTAATATTATTATGTTCTTCTTACAGATGTTTTCCAGACTATGTTCTGAAGTTCATGAATATTTGCTTATGTTAAAGACTACTTTATTTTTCAGACTTATGTTCTGATGTTCCAGACTTATGTTCTGATGTTCCAGACTATGTTCTGATTATCCAGACTTCGTTCTGATGCCACGATGCCCTCGGCCCCATGTCTATGGGTTCTGCAGGGGATCACATCACTCTGGCCAATGCTCCTTCACCTGCAAAGAACAGGCCTTTTCCGTAAACCCTCAACAATCTGTCAACACCACAACCTCACCCAACACCAATCGTAATCCATAACTGTAGCATAATTGGCAAACCTACGACTTCCATACAAGTAAATGTTCTGTCAAGATACTTAAGGGGATAACCGGGTCACGACTACTTAATACAAGGTTTCACCGGAGGTTTTCATCTTGGTTACACTGGTCCTCATCGCCCTTCTTCATTCTCAAACCTCTATTCTTGTTCTGAATAACGGATATTGTCAAACAAACACTACAAACAGAGTTATGCGCTAATCGCATAAAAGGTCCCTTTACAGACTGACATTTTTCTAACCTTCATGTCAGTCCCATTGGGTTAGTTCCAAAGAAAACTGCCGCTGAATTTCGCTTGATTCATCATTTAAGTCATCCAAAAGGTGACTCCATTAATGACCACATAGACTCAAACTTGGCAACTGTCAGATATGCTTCCTTCGACAACGCAGTCACAGCGCTTTACAACTTGGCCCAGGTAGCTATTTCAAAAACCGATATAAGGAATGCCTTCAGGTTACCTCCGATACATCCCAGTGATCATGACCTGTTAGGTATCACATTCCAAGGACAATACTACTCTGATACATGTCTTCTTATGGGTCCTCCAGTCCATGTGCCATTTTAAGGCTTTCAGCACATCTCTACATTGGATTGTTTCGTAATGTGGTATGGTCACCACAGCTGGTATCTTTCCACATAATATTCAAAGAGCTTTTCCCAATAGTGTTAGCTCTAGAAATATGGGGTCCCATTTTGAGTACCAAATGCATTATCCAATTATTCAGTCGTTTACACTATCAACAAACAGTCCTGCAAAGACTCGTTAACTATGAAGTTAGTACGGCGCTTAGTCTTAGCATGCATGCAACATAACGTTTCAAATGTCACATTTTCATATGATAACTCTCTGTGCCCAATGCGGGCCTTGCAGAAATATGTAAACACAATCTCAACTCGGAAGGGTCCTTTATTCCGATTTAGCTGCGGCCGTCCAGTTACTTCATCTTTCATCCGACGCATTCTAAAACTATGTGTAGAAGACTGCCGGCTTGATCCCACTATGCATACAACACACTCATTCTGTATTGGAAGGGCAACTTTGGCCCATGGCATGCAATTCTCAAATACACAAATTCAACGGTTAGGCCGTTGGTCGTCACAGGCTTACACAAAATACATACGTCCAAATCTCACAAGCGATCCTGTATAATAGCCATATAGTAACGTGTGTTTTCAGAGGTCACATTCTGTCTTGACGGATAGAACCAGCAGCCATTTCCAGGGGTATTTCAAGGCTTACCACTAATTTAAGTTTCTGTCTTCCTTGACTGTCTGAGGTAGCAAGGCGTTACATATATTTAATGTGTTCGTTTTGAGTGTGTCATGGCTGTAACAGTGAGGGAATTAAGCACGGCTAGATCTATATGACAATATAAATATGTCGAGTCTCGTTATGTACCGGGGGAGTTATACATGTCTCGTTATGTACCGCGGGAGTTCTTGAATTTTCATTGCTCGACTGACTGAAGCAACGAGCCAGGGTTTTTCTTATTGCTTGACTGACTGAGGCAGCAAGCTTAATGTTTTAGTTTAGTTTTTGTTGTTGTTTTATATATTGCTCGACTGACTGAGGCGGCGAGCTAGAATATATTCAAAATATCAATTTTAAGCAGCAAGTTTAGATGTTATATTTGTGTCTTTTTTACTCGACTCGCTGAGGCGGCGAACTTTATAGTCTTTTATTATTGCTCGACGAGCTCAAGCGTATGAGACATAAGCTGTGTATCAATTTATAAACAGAGACAGTCAGTAGCTACGGTTTTACTTTTAATACTGAACATGGTTTATGTTAAACTTTACTTGACTAGTGTCTTTCATTTGAACGAAGGGGTTACTACCTTTGTGTTTATATAAACTTTTTGCCATTGTTTTGCATAATATTTATAGACATACCACACACCTACATCATACCTGTTATGGATATTGAAAATGACACTCAAGCGTCTGTTCCTGTGTCTCTGGGCGGCATCGCAGGTAACCAGTTCCCTGGTCCTGTGTGGTGGTTTTCTTCGCCCAGATAAATGAAAATATATATTTGTTAAGGTATTGTTCGGCAAAATAAATATTGCCCTTTTTCAGTCCACACTTAGTTCACTCTTATATTTTCCCATACATAACCCTCAGGGTCAGTGCTTCGTTGTGAACAGATGCACATAAATGTATTTTATAGGTAGATAAAATTATTTATGTCATTGTTGTACATTTGGGTGAATGGGTCCCATTCTGAATTATGTTAACAGATGCACATAATGTATCTTTACAGTAGGCAATTTAACGATATTAATTTATATTGTTTACAATTTACTGTGACCTTCGCCATATATTTGTGAACTTTAACCTCTGAAGCATTTTAGTGAAATTAAGAAAATTGTTTTACGAGAAATCAGAAATATTTGATAAAAATTCCGTATATATATATTATATGTATAATATATATAAAACAACGAAAGGAAACATTTCAAAGTTTGCGGTATGCATACGTTCCCACAACAAACACTTTCCGTAGGCAACTTTGGGGAAAATTTAAGAAATAATATATCTCATCCAGTGATTTGTCGTTGAATAAATCACTGCTTGGAGTTCAGATGCGAAGGAATTATATCACGAGGGCGTAGCCCGAGTGATATAATAATACGCATCTGAACGACAAGCAGTGATTTATTCAAGAGCAAATCACTAAATGAGATATATTATTTCGATTCTAACACGTTATAAAGGATTTTAAAGTACATCCTTGATGACATGCATTAAATATTTGCCCGTTTTCAATCGGTTTCTTTTCCAGCGCGCCGCTATGCCCCTTGACGCCGTGACGTAATAAATGTGACGTCAGAACAGTGATTTGTTGTATGATAATTCATTGCTTTCTTCCTTCTTTGTTTAAAAGGAAAATGAATCGGATCGTGTTAGAATATTGGTTTTTGTTTAGGGTGAAGTGATATATGTAAACAGGTGTCGTAACCTCTGAAATGCTTCGCCTTCAGGATCATGAGATTCACTGGAAATTAGTATGCATCAGTTTAATATAGCTTCGTCTGAGGAAACGCATTTGGACAGTTGACATGAAAATTTTGGCTTTCTTGACCTTGACTTTGAAGGGGTTGAACACTAAACATGTGGTATGTCATAAAACAGTTAGGTCGTAACCCCTTTTAATAAAACGTTTTATAATTGTACCAAATACAGTTGGAAAAATACCATGACCCAAGATCTTACGAAGTTTGTAACCCACATCCCATTGAAAAACGGGTTTTGAAATACCTTCTCGCGGAAGTGTCGTTAAATTACTACTGAATGTAGTAATCCAAATCAGAATTACGATAGTAAAATTTAGCAAAATATTCACGCAATTTGTAATAACAGTAGCGTTGCTGAAGATGTTTACTTGTAATATATTGATGATGTTCATTTAAATCATTGACATGACTACACGCTCTGTCAAACCGAATTAATTGAGAAATATATACCCCATAAAATGTAGCCTGAGGTACATCCCCCATCCAGATGGGGGACATTTACAATACAAAAATTAGTCATCCCTCTTGTCATAGATTTTGTTATGTATAATATTGTCATAAATAGAGAGATGTAAATCTGAAAATGAAGCATCAGTATCCGAATAGTTAGTTTTAATTAATTGAAGCTCCCTAGGATGAATAGTATCCCCCAATTGACATAAAAACAAAAACAAAACCGGATTATCCATATTAAGAATGTCATCCAGAAAGCATTACAAATATCATATGGCAGCGTGTGTGACACTGATATTGTCAACCCGAGGGCAGAATGTCACCCGAGGCGACAGCCGATGGAATATTTCATTGATATTGTCAACCCGAGGGCAGAATGTCACCCGAGGCGACAGCCGAGTGGTGACATTCTGTTTCGAGGGTTGACAACATCAATGTCACACACGCTGCCATATGATTTTATTTTATTATACCGAACAAAATTTAGTACATACAATGTTTTTAATTCATTATAAATTCAACAGTTTCATCTTTAGGCATACAGACATTAAATAGAAAAATGGCGCGAAAAAAAATGCATAATGGCGGATACAAATAGTCCTCAGTTTTTTTTTTGCTCTGTAGAGCTATTTTCCTTATTTTCTTTGCAATTGTTTTGCTAAAATCACATGACAGATCTATGCTTGACATGTAGATAGCATTTTCATAATGAAATAACAATATGACAAAATTTTTCATGGAAACTTAGATCATACACCACCAGTGTTATTTGGGGTCTCATTTTTAGCTGATTTTGCAGTTTGTGTGTTTGACTGAAATTATTTTTCTTGCATCAAACATGACCCCTACTTTTCTTTTGATTTTTATTTAGCATTGACAAAACTCTTCAAGAAAATGTAGGTTACAGACATTTAAAATGGGCCCTGATGCGTGCTGCAGCCATTGGAAATAGGTCAATTTTATATAGAATAAAGAACAAGAACTATTTAGTGTGTTATAACCTTTAGCGCGGTAATCGCCTATGTACTCATTGAAAAGTGACGTCACTACTATATGTGTACAAGAGAGGGAATTATTTGGCTAAAAAATTGAAGCAGTTAATAGCTCTTTTATGACATTCAAAATATCAGCGCTGTCACATGACCTGACAGTCACTTTCGCTTGGTCACGTGTCAAAGAGTGGGCCGGTGGTCTAGTGGTAACACACTTGACTGCCAATCCAGAGGTCCGGGGTTCGAATCCCGGTCCAATAAATGGAAATTTCTGAGATGCTCTTGAGTGTCTCCCACCTGACTAAGAGGCCTGTACTGGTTCTTCCCAGGAAAGACGGCTTCGCGTGTATCGGTGCTATACACCGGGCACGTTAAAGAACCAGACTGTCTATTCGCAAAGAGCTAGGCTAAGTTAGCCGGACAGGCCTGCATCTCTCTCTGTTCTGTCTGTTCTGGGGGCTTTATCTCACTCTGTCCCTCTGGTCAGATCGCTCTGTGTCTGTACTAGTAGAGGATGAATTTCGCGCCCTGTGTGGCTGCGTTTGCTATATGTAAAGCGCCTTTGAACGTGTGTATCATGAAAAGGGCGCTATATAAATCTGGTATAATAATAATAATAATAATAATAATAATAATAATAATAACAATAAAAGAGGTTAAAAATATTTTTGATAGTCAAAATATCTCTTTCTCGGGTAATGGGATTTTATCATTATAGACAAAAGAGAGGTATAATAAGATGTATTATTACTGAAGTCGTGCTGGAAATTTACAACCTAAATCCGACCATGTGTGGTGTTTTCTACTTGCCTGAAATTGCAGCTAGATTACAGGGAGTAGGGTAAATTAAATGGCAGGCAATACTTAGTGCATTATCTAAAGAACTATAATCATGTGCACAATAAATCGAGAGAACCTAGGTATCACATCTGCTACATTTATAGCTGTCATAGATGACAGTGTATTGCTTTTGACACTCCAAATATTTCCAAATTCTCAGAAAATGAAGAAAACTGTGGCTGCGACAGGCATCAGGATTACATGATCATAAAAATTTTGTATGGTATACTTCACAATTTTGGAAGGAAACATTTGTTAAGGAATATATATTTAGTGCAAAAGATATGTGAATAGTGAATATTTGTTTAAGAATTGATAGTAGCTATTGCGAAACATGCAGGTTTTTTTTGGTAACAAGAAAATAAAACTCATGAAAACATGGTACCGCTACATAAAAGGGATTTATATAAATTTCCAAATATCAAAACTGAGGGAGAATTGGTTTCTAACATGTTCTGTCTCTGCCGTAAACAATGAAACAATCACAACTGATAAATTAAGCTAGTGAAGATTTTTATCATGCAAAGTCTTAGACGAAAATAGATGGTTTGGGACATGTGAGAATATAAGTTTTTTGACCTCTATAGCCGTATATTTTTGGAGACAGCACCCTCATGGGCGGGGGATGTTTGTACTTCATTAAGGTCTTTGTCTCCAAGCAATAACATTGATTTTTTGTCATGAGCAAAACCCACCTGACTATAAAACGGCATGGATAAAACACAAACCTTTTTAAGATGACAATGACGAGAACTACTATGACAAGAATCAGGAGAGCAAATCCGACAGAAGCACCTGCTATAGCTGCTACCGGAAGCCCCGCTGCCTTTTCAGTTGTTGTTGTTGCCGACACGTTGATTGAAGACGAAGTTGTATACTTTGTAGAAGTTGTTGATGCTTTTGCCGATGTCGCACCTGTAATTGTTGAGGCTGCTGTTGCCGTTGACGACGACGGCGCTAATGGTGTTGTTATTGTTGACAATGGTGACGTTGTTGCCGATGTCGTCCTCGCCGTTTTTGTAGATGTGGTAAGTGTAGTTTGCAGCTCAACTGAAACAACAGTATACAGCTTTTAAATAAAATAATAGATACATGTGTCCTGATAAACACTCATTGCTTTCCTTGACAAATTGTTACAGAATTGTGATTCTTTAAGATTAGCTTTTTCTTTGAAAGTTCACACAAGTAATTGACTAACAAGTCGTTATTACAGTTGTTCTCAACTATACATTTCCTATAAATTTGTACTTGGAAATTTGAACACATTGATTATGTTAAGCGACAAAATCCCTTACATTTCTTTCATGAATCATAGTTTGACATGTATGTATTTTACTGCGCGAGTTCAAGTTTTCCTCGCAACACTGCTATCTAACACAAATCATTTCTACAAAATTACTTTTAAAAACATCTTTATTCATGAAATAGTTCAGATCTTTGATAAAGAAAGTACATGGCTTTGGACGTGAAGTGTAATAGATAGACATTTCTTCAGTGTTCCTTAATTTCAATCCATTACTTAGTAAACATTTCGTGTAATTGAATACCGCTTGAAGCATGGTAAGAAACAACATGAATGCTGTCTCGTGACAAGAAACAATTTAGCATAATAGTAAAGTAAAATAACTATTGGAAATCTTATAGCTATAATCTATTAGTTTAAATGTAATTTACAAAATGATTACCATTTTCACATGTTTTGCCATCACTGAGCAGGTTGACACTATCTTCACAGCTACATTTATACCCAGCGGGTTTAGGCAGACAAAATGTGCTACATGGACCACGCCCGTTGTTTTCAAAACAATTGGCAGATTCTGTAACAAACATAAGTGAATCATATATGTATACTTAACACTTTATTAATATGAATAAACCTAATTACTGTTTCTCTTACATATTGGAGGAAATCAATGTGTGAAAAATGGTATCTTTCAAAACAGTAATAAGGAACACTTAATTTCAAAATATATGACTTCATCAAATGGTCAGCCGTTCCAGAGTGTCCATGTAGTCAGTATTCATTAATGATTTAAACTGGGATGTTATACTGGTGTTACATTCTAAGGTGCTACATTTGCCTGTTTTACTACAAAAGTACAAATTGTTAAATCAGAGAGTCAATGTTGTATAAAAATACAAGTAAAAATACAAGACATGCCTGATGGTTGTACTGCAGAACTGTACAATGATAGTGAATCCAGTCTTCCTAATTCAGGCCTATAACCAACTTTTGATTTCATGCTAAGATTTGTCTTGTGCAGTTTGGTAACATATCTAAATGGAAACACAAACTTAATCTATTTATAACCTAGACATATTTGCTGCAAAACCTTTAAGCAAATTTCGTATTAGACAGTCATTATTTAACTGTATAGTTTTCCAATTCAGGATATGAACTGAAATTCTTTTTCTTTGGTTGAGAAGATTCTTTAACAGCATAGACGACACTGTGCTAACACTACGATAACATTATGATAACACTATAATAACATTAATAAAGTACGATAACATTAATAAAGTATGATAACACTAATAAAGTATGATAACACTATGATAACACTAATAAAGTATGATACAACTATAATAACAAGAGCTGTCGGATGACAGCGCGCTCGACTATTCGAAGAATTGATTGAAGAATGGGGTCAAAATATTACCACAGATATTCAGACAAAAGAAAAAAATAGATTAGACAAACAATGTTCCTGTATTTGTGGATTTCGATAAGTCTTGCACTAAATGGCAATGTGTGAACCAATTTCAAAGTCCAAAAATGGCCATAATTCAGCCAAAATAGTTGTCAGAGTTATGTACTCTTGCCTACAGATGGCAATCGTGATGATAAACAAGTGTTCAACGTTTAAAAGCAATATGTCAAATAGTTTTGAAAAAATGTGGACTTGTATGAAAACAGAACAAATTTCCAAGTCCAAAAGGGGCTATAATTCAGCCAAAATAGATCACAGAGTTATGTACTCTTTGCTACAGATAGAGACTATTATACTGAACAAGTGATAAAAGTTTCAAAGCCATATGTCAAACACTTTACACAAAATATGAACTGGTATGAAAAACTTAACCAAGATTTCTAAGCCAAAGGGGCCATAATTCAGCCAAAATCCTTGATGGAGTTACGTACTCTTGCCTATAACTGGACATGGTGATGGTAAACAAGTGTTGAAAGTTTCTTTCAAAGCTTTATCTCAACAGATAACATCAGAGAAACAAAATACTATTTAGAAAATACTGAGTCTTTAGAAAGTCGAAAGAGAAACTATGGCACGCTGGCAGTTTAAAAATAACATTTTCTTTGGATTTTAGCGTAAAGTAACGTTTATATATTTCAAACTGTTAATAGGGCAATCCTTATAACTGAGTGCAATTAAATATATCCAGAAACCATGTGTAAATGAATCATTGAATCAAAAGAAAAACCCAACATCACCAAGCAGTGTACTTAAAGAACACAACACACTATGATACGGCGCCGCAGCAGCAAGCGAATTCGCTGCGAAAACCACGCTATTTTATTTTCTTTCTTTATTATTTTACACGCACCTGTATTTATTCATAAGACAAGCATCAACCCCCAAAATTTCAGCATTCCAGCAATAAGTGAAATTCACGTTTTACTATTTATCAAGTTGTTGTTGTACAATTTTGGATGGATAGCGATTTATTATAGACAGACACTATATAGGTGATTATTCATATAAAACGGAAAAGTTCAATATATGTTCTTCTGGAAAAATGTGATAAGTTCCATGGACCTCTTTCCCCCCCCCCCCCGCACCCTCTTAACACACACTAGAATTTTCAAAGTTAATGGTGAAAACTTTTATTGCTGCACTCTCACAGTTGAACAAACAGTACAAAAATCGTATTATAACGTACTGCGTACATCAGGTAACATTCATTACAAGACCTTTTACAACAGACAGGAAATCCCTTGGAAAAGATCCCTATCTTTTGAAACACGAACTTTTTGAGACCAAATGGCAAACATCCACATCGATAATGGCAATACATGATTTATATTATATTTTTAATAACCCTTTAGTTGGCGAGTCTTTGGCAGGGGGCTTAAACTTAGACAAGGCCAATAATGATTTTTTCATCCTTGTTCATCCGTACCCCCACTATGCTCGTTTTCATATCATGGGAAAATTTGTAAAATAATATTGGATTTCTAATTTTCGAAGTGATGATTACATTCTTATGGGATTCAGATTCTCGTTTTTCTTACTCTAAAACGCTCAAATTTCGCTCTCCGTTGACCCGAGTAGCAAAAATTGTCCAGGGGAGATCCCCCGTACCGCCACCAGCAGGAGGGAGACACCCTCTCCCGCACCTACCCCCATCTGGACCCCTCCTGGAAAAATATCCTGGATCCGCCCCTGAGTTCTTCTTTTACGTATGTATATCCCATAATATACGGTTGAAAAATTCTAATCTGCTAGATGTAGAGTATGTCTCTTTAATTCGAATAAAAAAGACATGGATCTAATACTTTTATTATCTATATTCTCTTTATGAATTCTTGTGTTTTTAATGAAACAGACAGTGTATTTCTCGTCGGTATCATTATAGTAAATCTTAATTAAGCCGATGAAGGGTTGCCTTGCCAAGCTCGTCAGTGTGTTTCAAGATACTTGATGGTTTAAGTCAAAGCAGAAATTCTAGTATATATTGTAACATTGATGCAAATGGTTTGACTGTAATACTGTTTCATCGAAGTGACTTGAACTGTTACAGCGGAGTGGTTTATTGCACATCAATTGCGGATTTCAACCTTTCTGTGCTTTCAGCGCTTTGGTATTTTCGTAAGACATAGTGAAAATTCAGAGAGATTTAAATCTAAAGTTCTTACTTTAGATACCTGTATATTTTATTTTGTTTCTTAGTTTTGGCAGTGATGGGCAGTGATTCTGTACCGGTACTAATATGTAATCTGTAAGTAACTGCCAACTTCTCCATATGAACACTATTCACAAACCTTGCTTCTCTTCTCACATAAATGACTGCGTATATAAGCTTTATGATCATATTTCTGAATAGATGGACAGTATTATGTTTTATTCATATTTCATCTACAAAAATCATTTACATTGATTTAAAATGACACAGAAACATAGAATGTGTTATATATATTTCAGTCATTTCAATATCTTAAAAATTACTCCTTACAGTTTAAATAAATCAATATCTTCAATTTCTTCTTACATACTTTTAAATAGATCAAATGGTGGTGGTACCGTATTTTAAAGTGCGGCACGGAAAACCCTGTCTGACAAAAACATAGAAAATGATATCTTTAACAATATTTTGTCATTTTTAAAACATTCTTATTTTATTCTGGAATATGCAAAACAGTTTATTAACATAAAAATATTGCTGATAGAAGGTCAGTGCCTCAGCACTATTTTGGTACCACTTCTATTGTTTTATCACTAACATTGACCAAGGTATGTTGGATTATCATCAATATGGTTGTCATTTCCAAAAATGAACGGTTGCCATGGAAACTGTGAAATCATATCTTGTTCAAAAAAGGTGTTTTTTTTTCCATTGGAACGTTCTTTTCATACAGTTGGTCCTGCAAAACAATTTGATACCTATGAAAATTGTCCAGGGGTGCATGGTAAGCCTTACTTGCCCCGACCTAGTACCTTAAGGTTTTATCACATGGTAATGACAGCGTGTATCAACTTACGGTCTGTTCCAAGCTGTGTAATACAAATAATCGCCAAACAACGCAACGTCCATGAGATGTGCTTCATTGTCTGTGTAATACTCCTTGCAACTTGTAACTCCTTGATATGTACACCGATATATTTTGTTCGTTCCACCATCGGTTACATACAATAAATTGGCTGAAAGTTTTATAATAATAAGTGATTTTTACATCTTTTGAAGAAAAAAAGGCGTAATCGCAAGTAGCATAAGGCAAAACCTTTGCCATATAAGTCATTTCATTTTAATGTAAAATTGCAAGGTAAATATCGAACAGTTTTTCTTGTTTTTGTATTTGATGTTTGATATTGTACAAATAATATTTTGTATTAATTTCAACTTAAATAGTGGCTGTGAATTTATTTTATTAGACCTAAAACATTTCTGATGCCATGCAAAATGTATTTGACAACTATTTTACAGTCAGAGAAAGGTTGTTCCAGCATTAATCCAGTTATAACAGGGGATTAGATATTTATTAATGACTTGATAGGTAGCGTTTTCTGCAAGAGTGCCTTTAAAAATTTAATAAGAAGTTTCAGCAAAGCTTAAACAACATGCTAAAATGATCAGATCAAGGCTTCAGTATTATACTTGGTTTTAACTGTTATATACTGTGAAATCATTAATTTTCGTGGATTTCGTGATTGAGTCCATCCACGAAATTTAATCCCAACGAAAAGTAAAATTCCCATTCATTTTATGTTCAACAATTGAAATCCATGAATTTATTTCCCCACGAAATTGCCGTTTTGACAAAACCCACGAAATTTAATGCCCACAAAATTAAATGATTTTACAGTATTATCACTCAACATTAGTTTTCTTTATTGTTTTTCATAATATACAATTTTAGGTACTATCTCTATATACATAGAGAAATATTCTTCACTTGAAAAATTTGCATTATTACAGGTGGGTAAGTTACATGTTAAGTCTATCAGCGCATTGTGTTTTAAAGTAATGCTTAATTGTATCTAGACCGCTAAGAGTTTAAGAACGAGAATATGGTTAACAAACATACTGGAAACGTTTCTGACGAATTCGGATTTTAATCTCTACATAACAGTTTTATAAAATAACATTTTGTGTCACATGTACATGATCAGCATTGTAATGAAAAAAAAACTTAAATAATAAAGATATCGGTTTGGAGAAACGACTGTGCATGCGCGAGAATGACGTCACAGCATGTGCACAGAATAATGAACTTTATTTTTAGATTGTTCTGTTTTAGAATGACCTCACAATGTTATAGATAGAAACACTCGTTAGGAATCTATTTTTATAATGACGTAATAAACACTTTAAAGTTCTATATATAGGAAATAGGATTCCCCCTAGAAGTAAACAGAGCTGACTTGTATACCCTATATTGAGCTTGTGGTTATATTGCAGTAATTCGGTTGTAAGCATCCGTGGTGTAGTCGAAAGAAGTGCCTATATAAAAAATAGTAAATCTTTTTGGGGGCATAGAAGCAAATTTCATTGCAATATATATATAATTTTTGAATTTATTGTTGATTTGGACATATTTCCTTTAGCAGAAATGTTTACTTTAGTGTTGTTTTGGGTATTTACTTGAACAGGAAGTGCAAAAGTGAAAGTAGGTTTTCTGGGAATTTTGCGGAGGAATACTGTGTAAACACAACCAGGATAGATTCAGTCAGCCGGCATTTCACTGCATACTATTCGACACCCACTTTTTTTTATATTTTTCTATTGTAGAGAGACAGAGGTTTCAGAGGAGGTATGGCTGCCATGGTGTGAAAATTTATAAATGTGTTTAAAAAGACTGTATTTGTTGTAAACTTTATATAGAGCAAAGAACAAATTTTTTTATTGGTATGTGACCTGTAAGCATTTCCGGGTCAGGGGTAAGAGTTCATTTTTTTTTCGTCTGCAAAGAGAATTTCTTAAAAATATGGCAGAAAATGATTATTTAACCACATTAAAAGCCAGGCTTGAATTAAAACTTGTATTATATGGGGAAATGGGGTGTTTAAAATGGACCGGTGTTATGTGTGGTCAAAAATGGCCAAAATACGGCAAAATTAGAGCAAAATTTCCTTTTGATGAGAGTTCAAAGTATTATTATGTGCACAGAATAGCCTATATGTTGTCAAAAAATATGTACCAGCTTCCAGAAGATAAACATGTACCACATTTGTGTAAATTTTCCTTATGCTGTAATGCGGATCACTTGAGCCTCGAACCCCAAATTGTAAACAATCAGAGGCAGGCCTGTGTTAGTCATTGCTTTGGCCACAGCTGGCAGAATAGAGAGTATCCGGACTG
This sequence comes from Mercenaria mercenaria, assembly GCF_021730395.1. NCBI lineage: Eukaryota > Metazoa > Mollusca > Bivalvia > Venerida > Veneridae > Mercenaria > Mercenaria mercenaria. Next base: position 41,949,701 of record NC_069366.1, on the reverse strand, counting down.
TTTATTTTGGTACATTTCCATATACAGTTTACAATAAAGACAAAAAAGCACTATTTGAAATAACACAATGATTCTATATTCTAATATTTACAATATGTACAGATTTTTATAGAACTTTACAGCCAAATTGGACATGAATATTTTTATACAGCTTTTATTATGGATTGTACTGTTGAGCACATTATATATAGCACATTTTACTTGGAATACATGTGATCAGAGAGCTGTGGTATTTTCGTAAAGTCTGGTTTAGTGTCGGTGAGGCCTTTAGAATAGTGGACTTCGGCGTGAAGTTTATACCGACGTAGTCGTCCGGTGTAACGAGCAGTGATTGCCTTCAGTTTTCTTTGTGCTGACTTCAGTTTCAGACTGTTTTGTTCTGCCTTCATGAAATACTTAAGAACTGATGTGCCTTTAGTTAAGCCAGCACCCAGATACCGTGATTTCATTAAGGCAGAACCAGCATAGCCATGATTTAGTTTGTGAATCTGAGAGTGTATGCGGCCAAAACAGTTCCGACTGAAAGTTACAGATTTCGGCAAGCAAGAAACATATGACCTGTTAACTGCCTCACATTTCTGAGTTGAGGACATGTGTTTTGTCAGTGTAATTGCTGCTGGGCCTAGCAAGACTTGCATGCATGCATACAGGAGAGATTCATCTGATTTTGTCATTTTCAGTTTGATATTTGAAGGCAGATAATTTTTTGCTCTGTTGTAGTTGCCAGGACAGACCAGACTGTGCTTAACACAGCTGTCACCACAGTAACCCTTAAAACACATGATAATGGCAAGCATAATATGGTGCATTTTTGTTGTGATAGTGTCTATGTTACTGTTGTAAATAGTATGTGCCTTCTTTAGTTCTGAAACACACCGGGCCTTTACAGAAAGTGAGAACCTGTTGCGTAAATTAGTCTTATTTGTAACGGGAAACATGTTTTTACTGAAAGGTGCTTTGTTTATTTGCCGCCTCATTGAATTGCTTAAATGTCTGATGTCTTTAAGATGTTCAGCTTTGAGAGTCTGGCCATTGTCAACACCACTATGTCCTTTAGAATCACCATCACTAGTGTAAGAGTGAATACTTAGATTTGCACCAATGTCAGCTGTAACCAAGCTGTTCCATCTGTACTCATTGCCAATAGGCTCGGATTCAGAAATAGTGGCCGTACAGTGGCTCCTGTGATTAGGACATACAACTGTTTTTCCCTTGTTTCTAAGCTCGGACGCAATTTTGCATAATTTGCTCTGAACCGAAACACCTATGACCTTTTTGTCACGGGTATTGTTTTCGCACATAGTGGTGGTGACAATAGTGCCGGCTTGAAATGGTGTGTTATCAGAATTAAACAGGGGGTTGTTGTAACACGAATCACCTTCAACATTTACATATTTTTTATTTTTATGCCCACAGAGTTTGTTTTCAGTTTCAATGTTTTGCCTAATTTCAGTCACATCTTGTTTATTTAAGTCTACCATGGCCTGACCGACTTTGTTAGCTTGATGAACCATACCGGTCATGGCAGGGGGTGTAATATTTGTATTTGCTAACATCCTAGAAGCACCGGTATTGCTGATAGATCGTACCAGCACAAGCCCCATTTACGAGATGCCGTAGGGTCAATTTCTAAATCACGAACACATGAATTATTGCCTAAACAGTGTTTCTTTATTTCAGAGTTGAACATTTTATTGACCTCAAAGGGCCTGTACAGTCTGTTAGTCAAGAGGTCAGGGTGTACAGTACTAAATTCTGGAGTGGCATAACTCTGTGTCAAAGTTCGGGTCCTTGGTTTAGGCCGAAGTGGTGAAACAGGAGTATCTGTCCCATCAACATCTTGAAAGGTAATTACATTATTCTGTTCCTTTATTCTAGCATCAAAAACAGAATTGTTAAGCCTTACATATTTTTGGTTTACATTTTTTGGTGTGTAGTTTAACTTCTTACCTCTTACATGACTTGAACCTTTCTGAAAGCCGTGTTTCTTTGAGACCCTCTGCCGAGCCGTGAGATTTGGCATGTTACACTAGATTTGAACTATGACTTTCACCAAAAGTAGAATGCCTGATAAGTTTTTTCTCTACTTTTTATAAGCCAAATCATTTGAGCAATAACTGTCAGGCCATGCAAAAGTTCAAACTGCTAAATAAAGACTGGTTGGAATTTGTCACATTTTCTCTGCTTGTGATAAGCCAATTAGATTTGATTGGTATACCCAAAGGGCAAGCTAAGCAATTTTCTTAATCAAGTATATCCCCCTGTGGGACACCAATTCAAAGAACAAAAGTTGTTAATTAGCCTTTTCTTCATTCAAAACCTAGAAAATATGATCAAAAACAGAAATTTCATGAAAAAAAAGTGCTTTTTTTCACAAAATCTGACATTTTTTTTATTTAAATAGTATCTGAATTTCACACTGTCATTCTTTAAAGACATTTTTTCACCCAAACAGTTTATTTTCTATTCACTGAAACTGTAATTTGCATAAAAAGTACTTTTAAATGATGAAAAATTAAAAAAAAATATAGGTCCTAAATTTTACTTAAAAATGAGATTTTTTTCCGAGAGCTTGGCCTTTTACATAACCTTACAGTTTCGCCTCTTAAAATTTTACCGCTTGAATTACGCGTTTCAGATTGACATTTTTGATTCAAGGTTGAATAGTACTAAAAGGAAAAAGCAGTTAGATATATAGAAAAAAGGGTTGATATTGTCTTATAGGTTATATTGCAGTAATTCGGTTGTAAGCATCCGTGGTGTAGTCGAAAGAAGTGCCTACATAAAAAATAGTAAATCTTTTTGGGGGCATAGAAGCAAATTTCATTGCAATATATATATAATTTTTGAATTTATTGTTGATTTGGACATATTTCCTTTAACAGAAATGTTTACTTTAGTGTTGTTTTTGGTATTTACTTGAACAGGAAGTGCAAAAGTGAAAGTAGGTTTTCTGGGAATTTTGCGGAGGAATACTGTGTAAACACAACCAGGATAGATTCAGTCAGCCGGCATTTCACTGCATACTATTCGACACCCACTTTTTTTTATATTTTTCTATTGTAGAGAGACAGAGGTTTCAGAGGAGGTATGGCTGCCATGGCGTGAAAATTTATAAATGTGTTTAAAAAGACTGTATTTGTTGTAAACTTTATATAGAGCAAAGAACAAATTTTTTTATTGGTATGTGACCTTGTTCAGGTTCTCACCTAGACAGTGAGTGTGAAATCATAATTATACAGACATCGTTCGCCAAGATTAATAAATGATAATGTGTTAATTCTATAAATGGCAAATTATGTTTCTTTTAAAAATAAACATCTGTTAGAATTCTTTTTTGTGGGGATTGTCTACCTCAAAAAATATTATCGCGTAAACGGTGTTCTTCTGTTGTTCTCAATTTTAGGTCTATTACCAAATAGCCATTGATCAAAAACGATTTTAATACGGAAACGTATAGCAGTTCACATCATATTTTTATTTTGTTGGGTTTATCGCCGCATCGACACAAATATTGGTCATATGGCGACTTTCCAACTTTGATGGTGGAGGAAGACCCCAGGTGCCCCTCCGTGCATTATTTCATCACGAGCGGACACCTGGGTAGAACCATGGACCTTCCGTAAGCCAGCTGGATGGCTTCCTCACATGAAGAATTCAACGCCCCAAGTGAGGCTCGAACCCATATCGATGACGGGCAAGTGATTTGAAGTCAGTGACTTTTACCACTCGGCCTTGGAGGCCCCCCACTTCACATATAAAGTATATAACTTTGGGATCTACTTCCTAAGAGCTTTCTTTTTGGTGTGTTAATCAAATGTTTGGAGCGTTTTGAAAATATACATTTGAAAGCAATAAAGGGACATAACTTGATAACGTTTTTATGAGTTCCTTCAAATAATAATAAAAGTATTAAAGTATGTATCACGGGTAGGGGAAAGGCATTTTTGTTATATCCATATCTATTTCTCCATTTACTTAGTCTAATAAATAATTTGTCCTCAGTATACAAATTACCACATTAATCACATTAATTTTTTCTGTCATAAGACAAGTTTTAACAAGCACACCACGCCTCGGAGACAGTCACGGGTAAGGTAATGAGTTTTCCATTCGTTAGCACATAAGTATCAAGTACAATATAACACTTGAATACTTTTCCCGTATAGATGACTTTTCAATGGGTCGTCAGAATTATTTTGTTCGGGTTAACGTCGCACCGGCACAATTATAGGTCATATGGCGACTTTCCAGTTTTTGGTGGTGGAAGAAGACTCCAGGTGTTCCTCCGTTCATTATTTCATCTCGAGCGGGTACCTGGGTAGAACCACCGACCTTCCGTAAGCCAGCTGGATGGCTTCCTCACATGAAGAATTCAGCGCCCCAAGTTAGGCTCAAACCCACATCGATGAGGGACAAGACATTTGAAGTCAGCGACCTTAACCACTCGGCCACGGAGGGAGGCTCCTGATACATTTTGTAATAATAAATGATTAAACAAAACACTTTTGCAACGTTTTCATTATCTGGTTTTACAAATCTTTCAATATTCGAAGACATGGATACTGAACTTCAAGATAGTTTTTTTAAAATTTGCTGCATGAAATATTTTCATAGATTACTATTTAACTGATAAAAATCGTTACGTTTTGCTTAATTGCTGTATATAATCCCAATCTGACTAAAGTACATCTCCAATTAACGCTACGCTTTGGATCTGAAGACGTGCTATTGATAGACTCGTTCTGACGACCCTTCCGCTAGCCAATCAGAGCCTAGCTTTCAACATTTTGGAAGTGAAAGTAGATGTTTAAAAAATCTATATTTAGCCCCGGTTTTTTATGTTTATTATGACGACCACATCATGACTGCGCCCTCGTGTTTTGAGAGGTATCATAAACAACGGTACGGACTTGGACACGTAAGGGGAGACCACGTGTCAGGCAGCTGGTTAGCTCAGTCGGTAGAGCACTCGCCCTGTAAGCAAGAGGTCCCGGGTTCGAGCCCCGGACTGACTGCACATTTTTCTCACCCTGAAACATTCGATGCTATTTTGATGGTTCAGCCAAATGCTTGTTGAAACGAGTCGTCTGATTGTTCAAATAAAAATAGATTTGCGAAAATATAAATCATACTGGATAACCGGCTATCCTGACGCCCGCTGGACGAAAAACAGCTAATAAATTTTTTCAGAAAGAACGTAGAACCCGGAAACTTCACACAGATGTTCCAAAAGGACACATCTGTTATAGCAGATGATAAAAGTTTTCACAGGTTGTTCATAAACAAAACAATTTGTGCGAAACTTCGGATTTTTGTTCGAGTTTTCAAACTGAAAAAATTGTTAGGGAATTTCTAAAAACATAACGATCGTTTTCGGCCCAGAAAGTGTAAATGAAAGCTATGCCCATTCCTTGACAAAACTGTCAAGTTGATTTGCAAGAACTGGCTTCGTTTCAATAGAAATAAATGAAAAAAATTACCTACCGATTTACAGCTGGGTTACTTTTCCAGCGTTTTTTTTTTCTTTGCCCAGCGGGCGTCAGGATAGCCGGTTATCCAGTGTGTAAATAGCAATATCGGAAATCCAAATATATAGAAAGATCGTTTAGAAGATCAAGTATTTTAGTCAGATTGTATATTATAATCCTTACAATTTGGCTCAATACTATCTTGTCATAAGGATACCACATAAGCCAGCGGCTAAATCCATCGGCGCTTTGAGTCATGAGTTTAAACTTATGAACAATAGCATGTCTTTGCACTTGGTCTTTCATGTAACTATTTTTGAAATACATCTCAATTTGTCTTCGTGTTTAGAACAAATTATACAGAAATTTTATGGACTTTAGCATATTATGTGTGATGCATTAAACACATTCCCTATATTACTTGTTTAATTGTTATATTATACCTTTTGTATCAATGGCAAGCCCATTTGGCCAGACCAGACCAGATGAAATAACATATGCCATGTTTGAACCGTCCATATGAGCTTTTCTTACAAACGCAGGTTTGATTCCATGATCCGTCCAAAATAGAAGCCTGTAGGTTAAATAAACAACAATTTTATATCCACAACAATCAAATCTTTCGTCAAACAGATGTTGAAGAAATGTTAATTACACACCAACTGAAAAACCACAAGAATACTAAGAATACGCCCGCCCGCTTACTCTGTAGGGAGAGCGTTGGTCTACGGACTGCGCCTTCGTGAGTTCGATCCCCGGGCGGGAGTATGTTCTCCGTGACGATTCGATAAAGGATATTGTGTCTGCAATCATTCGTCCTCCATCTCTGTTTCATGTGGGGAAGTTGGCAGTTACTTGCGGAGAACAGGTTTGTACTGGTACAGAACCCAGGAACACTAGTTAGGTTAACTGCCCGCCGTAACATGACTACTGTTGAAAAACGGCGTTAAACCCAAAACAAACAAATAAACAAACAAAACAAGAATACTAAATTTTGTTGATGTACGTGCTATTATACTGCAAACTTATTGCATAAACTTTGCGTTTTTCATTCAGCAAAATATATATATTTGAAGCAAATAAACACTCAAGAGTACTCATTAGTTAGTGTAAGAACTTTACGTTCTACTTAAAATAGACTATCCCATAAATCTTAAAATAGATTTGTTTGCATGCATACGGTAACAGTAATACTAAAAGTGAATGAGCAAGGAGAGTGACGTCACGCCAGCCTAATAAAACATAAGAAATCCGTAGTAAGTTTGAACATGTAATTATCAACCGTTCGGCTTTTATGAACATCTGTTTTTACTTTCAAATATAGAACTTTTCTGCATGTACGTGTACGCTCATGTACGTGTACGCTCATGTACGTGTTATTCACCACTCGTAATAATAATAATAATAATAATAATAATGATAACAATAACAAAAATAATAATTAAACCATACAAATAAGGCAACCAAAAAGTAGAAGTAACATATATAACGATTCTCAAGTAGTGTATGATAAACACGCAAATGGTGGTATCTGGGTATATTTTCATACAATAACAAGAGTGCCAGAATGTCACAATATACGCCCGTCACAGCAAATTTCTTTACACTAGCACCTGTATTTGCAAACGGAATTTTAATTTTGTGGTGTTTAGTAATTATTGTAATTCTTTTGTTTTTCTAAGTCCACAAAAAATTTCTCTAAAAATAACTCTAAAGGGAAAATATGTAAACAGGGCGGTTACTACCCTAGGTCCGCACACTGGGTATATCAAGTTTACGCTCTATTTGGGCAAACTGAAGACTAAGCCAAATCACGGTTTTCAATTTTATTAATTATGGCCCTTAGTGCAAATGTGCAGCCAGACCGGGGCTCGAATCCGGGGCCTCGGAATACCGTTCCGATGCTCTACCGACCGAGCTACCCGGCTGTCTACACACTTTCTCCCGTTTTTATATTCAAGTTCTATACCGTGACATATTTCCCCATCATTTTGAAATTCGTCCTCGATTTTCAGCGGTTACTTTATATATAAACAATAACAGGCGTCGGAGACTAACCAGTGTAATGCCGTCACGGTCCCACGTTGGGCGCCAAATGTCACAGGGTGGAAAAATGTGCAGCCAGACCGGGACTCGAACCCGGGGCCTCGGAATACCGTTCCGATGCTCTACCGACCGAGCTACCCGGCTGTCTACACACTTTCTCCCGTTTTTATATTCAAGTTCTATACCGTGACATTGACGAAGCGGTGACTTTATATCTATTATGTCATCCTTATTATATGCTCCCGGATGAGGGGTCTCCGTCAAATATTTGTAGGTTCTTGTAATTTGGGTCGAACCAATACAAGACTGCAACTGCAAGTAAGATTATCAAAGATAATGTTTATTTCGTATCATGTATGTCCTTATGGAATGATAAACATGGCAAGTGCAATGATGCATTCAATTAAATAACAAAACAATATGGAAAGGAATTGATATAAGCATTTACTTGCTTGTTTTCTAATCCAACATTTCATAAATGTATTTTGCACAATGACTATGTAACTTTATCGAAAGAAATAAAATATGTTTAAACTAATAACAAAACAGTAGTATAGGGGCCGGTTTGTGTGTAAACAAACGGGTGCCATCTTGGATGACCTAGTTACTATTTATAGTAACTCATTTGCATATAAGAAATGAATTCAGTACGCATGCGCAGCGGCCATTTTGAATTCTAATTTTAGACTGACATCATCTTTCTATTTTAAGAATGACCTCACTCTACTATTTATATCTCCCTGAAGTATACGGAGCTGACTCATATACCTATCTAGGGCGTGTTCGCTCACATTGAGGGTCAGGTACTCAGCCCTAGACGGGGAGATAACGTGAAGTGAAAGAAAAATATACAGTAGAATCAGATTAAATGCTATATTATTAATAAAAGATTATATAGATTTTTCCATTACGGATATAAAATACTTTGGAAATAACAAAATTTATACAAGATAACATTTATTTTGGATATAATATGAATAAGCGATAAATACCTGTTTGCTCCATGACGTTCAGTGAATAAATGACTCCGATGAAAATATACAAGTTCTAAATGCGCATGCGTATTTTAGAATGAGATCATTGTCTATTTTAGTTACAATAAAATGCGCACCCGTCAATCTATGTTTTAGAATACAATCATCTTTGTTTTTTTATATATTAATACATCTCAATGGAAAGAGTTATATACTTACAAAATATAGATTAATGAAAACGAGTCTTCTTTAAATAAAATGCATGAATAAAATAAACTAGGAACTTGCTTTTCATATATGTTTACTCCTCAAACTACCGCAACTGAATGATTCTAGTGGCAAATATCTTAGTTCAAAATGCGCATGCTCAACTCTATTAACATCACGCGTGCGTCACTCATGATCATCTATTCTTTAAATCCACTATTCACCTGCACCATTAATATCCATCAAAAAGTCTTTGTCCCATTCAAACTGAATATTCCCTTAACCCTAGATGAAAACATTCTTTGTCTATTCAAAACTATTGACCATAAAGTACGAGCGCCGCTCTGTCTAGACAAACAATACCTAGCAGAACTATTTTCAACAAAAGTCCTTTGTGCTCGTTACTAAATATAGTTTTAATCATTGATGTTCATTACTCAAAGTCACGCACAGCTGTGGTTTACAAAAGATGAAAAGAATTCTTTTTCCCATTGAAATTTAATGACCCTTTTGTGCCGTGACCGAGAACTGAACTTTTTCTGACAAAAGATGAAAAGAATCCTTTGTCCATTGAAAGTTAATGATCCTTTTGTGCCGTGACCGAGAGTTGAACTTTGTAGGACAAAAGAATCCTTTGTCCCATTGAAATTGAAAGGCCTTTTGTATTGTGACCGAGAGATGAACTTTTATCCGACAACAGATGCAAAAAATCCTTTTTCCCATTGAAATTTAATGACCCTTTTGTGCCGTGACCGAGAGTTGAACTTTTTCCGATAAAAGATGAAAAGATACCTGTGTCCCATTGAAATTTAATGGTCCTTTTATATCATGACCTAGCCCTGAACTTTTGCGGACAAAAGATGAAAAGAATCATATGTCCCTTTGAAAGTCAATGGTCCGTTTGTAGCGCGTTATAAAGATATTTGTGAACCCAGTTACTGTTTCTGTATATTTCTTTGTCATTGTTTTTCACTCAAAATGGTCAGAACGGTTTTATTTTTACGATACAGCTATATGTTTCGTGTTGACTTAATGACCAGATAGAAGTTTAGCCCTATAACTGTTTTTAAACTCTATGGCAACATTTTACGATATAAAATTGAAAATGGTTACCCTTAAACGGTACATTAGGTCATAGTTCTCAAAATAGATTTGGGGTTCCCGATTCGATTTTCAACCGTTATCGAGTTATGACGTAACAGCGATTTTAAACTTTTCTTAAACTTGAAAGGTCTCGTCACGTCTGTTCCTATATATGATATCTAAGTACTCACCAAAGAAATAAGCTCCGTATCCCGTATCAATTATAAAGTTCAATATGTTATTTACGGATGTAAGTCAGTCTCAGCTATTATATATAAAAGTACTCAACAAGTAACGAGCTCTATATTCCGTATTAATAAAAATGTCCATTATGTTATTTACTGACGTAACAATATACACCAGACACTGCTGAAAAAATACTGTGGAACTGCATCATTTCAAGTTGTCATGAAATCCTAAATAAACACATACATCTACAATATAATAACCTAATATAAACTGTTCTGTGTAATTTACACGCCAATAGAGCGCATAAATAAAATCGATTAAATGCGCGTACCGTGAAGAAAGCTGCATTGTGGCCCTTAATTAACTTCTATTGAAGTGCACGATATGGTCAACTGCATGCATATTTTATACCCGATTGCCATAGCAACTGTTTTAAGTTGGGAGTTTTATACGTTCCTTATAACGTTAGATTTAAACCAGGGATTTTTAATACTTGAAAACTAGCTGATTTTGGTCTTTTATACATAAAATTTAAAGGAAATAGGCAACTTTTTAAATATACAAATTGGAACAGTTTATGCCATAAAAGTTTAACATTTCATTGAATAAATGAGAAATATATTTCCTAATTTCAGTAGTTTGTCCCTTAAATCAGAACAGTCCATTTAATTTAGATTTATGAGAAATATAATCATTTCAGAAATTTGCCTATTTTATATGCCGTTTTTTAAAAATAAATACAGAAGCCATATAGCGTATGTTGATTTGAGAGCGGATGCATTGACACTAGGCTAATTGATATGTCAAAACCGATTTTGACAATCTTTGTATTAAGCGGAAGGCATCAGTGAGAACTAAGTGTTGGTAGCATACAACCGGAAATGAAATCACTCATGCGTAAAATATCGATTTTCTCATTTATTACTCAACCGACTATACCCGTGTTTGGTATCCTACGAAAGGTTTTGACTAGTACTATTTCATTGTTTGCACTAAAAGAATATGGGGTCACTCACGCGTAAAATACGTCAAAGTAAGCTTACCTGATCCTTACACTTTGAGAGCAAAAATGACAGTGAACGAATTCACGGGGTAAAGTAAAATAAATAGAGCCAAAGCAACGTTCTGATTAGTCAGTATAACTTATAGCAATGCTCTGATTGGCTAGCGATATGACGCATTCTGATTGGTTTAATTCTCAAAGAAAGGCTAGCTTACATGTTAAAACATGTCATTTCCAAACTGGAATATCTATTTTTAATCGGCCAATCACAATTAATAGGAATGACCACTGTTACTAAAAATACCTCGAATGAAAAGTATATAATAGCGCTTTCATCAGACAAAATCATTCAGAAGTCAAATCATGGAAAATAGCTCGGGAGTATTCGAGAATATGATGAATTCCTTCGCTGCTGACCTAAAGGAAGTGTGTCCAGTACATCACAAAGTATGGATTAATGAAGTGCATTACAGTAAAGTACATTTTGGGTTTTCCGAAGACATTTGGGTAGAATTATTGACAAGCTATATAAGAAACAGGACGAATTTGAATGTAGACTTCTCCATCATCCACACTGGTGATCCGTATACGGACATGGGGATTAATTTGCCTAGCGTTCATTATTTGGTAGACATAGAGTGTGCTTTACGCGACTTTCTGGAAGCGAAGGGGTGTCTCTATGTTAAGTACAAGGACATAACAAAAAAGAGAATTGAATTCGATATGAATTACTCCACATGGATGTACATGCTTCGAAACTACATGAGCAAGTATCATCCGAAAATAGAACTCAAGTGGTGCGAACACAGCTTGCAACCAAATTCCTATTGCTCCTGTAACATCAGTACGGAACCTGAAGGACCCGAAAATATCTACATAGATGTACTTACTATGCTCTGTGATCATCATGCAAACAGAAATTTGTAGATTTAAAAGCGTGTTTGACTGGAATTCGTTGCTGATTTGTGTTGATCAAAATGTGTATGAAGGACAGACTAAAGAGACAGTTTTATAAAGAATAAATGATGGATGTGTTATCATCGGATCTCTGTAGAAAAATATTTTCCGACTGTGTAGAAAGATCCTACATACCGTTATATTACATGTTGGACTATGAGCCGTATAGATTGGTTCTTAGTAAAATAACAGCACACAATTTTCCCCAAGAAGGCACAAAACAGTGGTTAAAGCAAAAGAGCACTTTTATATCTTTTAAAGACACTTTGATCGACATGATTCGATTTCATAAGATGAATTTGAGTATTGAGGCGATCAGTGAAAGTAACTGGATGACTTATATTCCCGAGAACGAGGAAATAGCGCTTTATGTTAACGATGCGATACGAGGTGGTGGCCAAGAATTTCTATACGATTGGTTTCCAGTCCAAGAGAAGATTAATAAACATAATCTTATTTTACTTACGAAATCTGTAGATATTATTGATGCAATTCTTCATTTAGAACTGCTAGAGACGCTTATTGCGAAGCATGATATCAATTTGTGAAGCGATGTTGAAGAAATAAAATACAATAAAGGAATATGTTGTTTTATTTGTGTACACCACAACACCTACCGACGCTTCATCTTTTCTTTCAAATCAAATTCGAACGTATGGGTTATAAATAACAAAGACATATTGTTCTTTCAATCTTTTATTGCCAGAGCTTGTATCACTAATACAGGTTACATGTATCAACTAAAATAAGACAAAATAAAGTCATCATTCAACTTCTTGCAATACACATTAAACGGTTTTACAATGTCCTTCATTTTTCGTCCAGAACATCGGTTCATAATGTAATATACGCAATATAGCCCGCATATGTTTGAATCTGTATCCTGTATTTGACTGGAAAATAAAAGGCCACCCAATGTTTTCCTGATCCCTGGCCTCGTGTCTGTATTTGAAATGACGTATTGTCCCCTACGTATCTGAAGCTGATTCGCAGCACATATTGTCACAGGGTACTCTTTTAACATTTCCTCGAGTTCAAAGTTATTCATTTTAGAATGTATAGGTGCTCCAATCCAAAGTATCTTGGGTCATATTTTCGCGATATTTCTTACGTCTAGGGCTGTCTAAATCACGACTCAAAGGTGTGTCCAATGTATCCCTATGTCGCTTTAGATCACTATGCTTTCGTGACCGTCTTATTTCCGAACTAGCAATATCAACCGCTTGGGCTACGGGTGTCACAAGTTTTACTACGGGGAGATCTTCCCCGTTTTGTTCTTGTGCTTCTCTTTCTTGTTTCTCTTTTAGTTCAGCCATTTTCCTAAGATGAGCACCGCTACCCACAATGTAACGACCCATATGATCAGGATACACATATCCATCCCTCAAGTCTTTGAAGTGTTGTATCCATTTTTCCGGGTCCGGTTTATCCGGTACCCATTTTTCTTGTTTATAATCGTATACCTCTATGGAACGCATTTTGGCGTGGTGAAAAGTTAAAGCACGCCAATTCTTCTTACAACGTTCATTCATCATCATCCGATTCTTCATCGTCATCACTTTCTTTATTATCATCTATTGAATATTCTTCTTTGCTTTTATGATCGGGCCACAACTCATCAAATAGGTCTTTTCTAAGGGCAATGGCTTGCCGAATAGATTCTTTGACAGTCATGCCGTGCTGACTTCGTAGTTTTTTAGCCGACTGTAGAATCTGCTGCTGAGTAGGGTCGTTTTGTAGCTCATTAAAGTCAATTAGAAATGGAGCATAATTTTGTCTCAGTCTCTTTCTTAATTGAGGACATGTTTTAACATGTAAGCTAGCCTTTCTTTGAGAATTAAACCAACCAGAATGCGTCATATCGCTAGCCAATCAGAGCATTGCTATAAGTTATACTGACTAATCAGAACGTTGCTTTGGCTCTATTTATTTTACTTTACCCCGTGAATTCGTTCACTGTCATTTTTGATCTCGAAGTGTAAGGATCAGGTAAGCTTACTTTGACGCATTTTACGCGTGAGTGACCCCATATTCTTTTAGTGCAAACAATGAAATAGTACTAGTCAAAACCTTTCGTAGGATACCAAACACGGGTATAGTCGGTTGAGTAATAAATGAGAAAATCGATATTTTACGCATGAGTGATTTCATTTCCGGTTGTATGCTACCAACACTTAGTTCTCACTGATGCCTTCCGCTTAATACCAAGATCGTCAAAATCGGTTTTGACATATCAATTAGCCTAGTGTCAATGCATCCGCTCTCAAATCAACATACGCTATATGGCTTCTGTATTTATTTCTAAAAAACGGCATATAAAATGGGCAAATTTCTGAAATGATTATATTTCTCATAAATCTAAATTAAATGGACTGTTCTGCTATTTAAGAGACAAACTACTGAAAACAGGAAATATATGCCTCATTTATTCAATGAAATGTTAAACTTTTATGGCATAAACTGTTACAATTTGTATATTTAAAAAGTTGCCTATTAACTTTAAATTTTATGTACAAAAGACCAAAATCAGCTAGTTTTCAAGTATTAAAAATCCCTGGTTTAAATCTAACGTTATAACGAACGTATAAAACTCCCAACTTAAAATAGTTGCTATGGCAATCGGGTATAAAATATGCATGCAGTTGACCATATCGTGCACTTCAATAGAAGTTAATTAAGGGCCACAATGCAGCTTTCTTCACGGTACGCGCATTTAATCGATTTTATTTATGCGCTCTATTGGCGTGTAAATTACACAGGACAGTTTATATTAGGTTATTAAATTGTAAATGTATGTGTTTATTTAGGATTTCATGACAACTTGAAATGATGCAGTTCCACAGTATTTTTTCAGCAGTGTCTGGTGTATATTGTTACGTCAGTAAATAACATAATGGACATTATTATTAATACGGAATATAGAGCTCGTTACTTGTTGAGTACTTTTATATATAATAGCTGAGACTGACTTACATCCCTAAATAACATATTGAACTTTATAATTAATACGGGATACGGAGCTTATTTCTTTGGTGAGTACTTAGATATCATATATATAACACCTTTATAGGAATAGACGTGACGAGACCTTTCAAGTTTAAGAAAAGTTTAAAATCGCTGTTACGTCATAACTCGATAACGGTTGAAAATCGAATCGAGAACCCCATATCTATTTTGAGAACTATGACCTAATGTACCGTTTAAGGGTAACCATTTTCAATTTTATATCGTAAAATGTTGCCATAGAGTTTAAAAACAGTTATAGGGCAAAACTTCTATCTGGTCATTAAGTCAACACGAAACATATAGCTGTATCGTAAAAATAAAACCGTTCTGACCATTTTGAGTGAAAAACAATGACAAAGAAATATACAGAAACAGTAACTGGGTTCACAAATATCTTTATAACGCGCTACAAACGGACCATTGACTTTCAAAGGGACATATGATTCTTTTCATCTTTTGTCCGCAAAAGTTCAGCGCTAGGTCATGATATAAAAGGACCATTAAATTTCAATGGGACACAGGTATCTTTTCATCTTTTATCGGAAAAAGTTCAACTCTCGGTCACGGCACAAAAGGGTAATTAAATTTCAATGGGGAAAAGGATTCTTTTCATCTGTTGTCGGATAAAAGTTCATCTCTCGGTCACAATACAAAAGGCCTTTCAATTTCAATGGGACAAAAGAATTCTTTTGTCCTACAAAGTTCAACTCTCGGTCACAGCACAAAAGGATCATTAACTTTCAATGGACAAAGGATTCTTTTCATCTTTTGTCAGAAAAAGTTCAGTTCTCGGTCACGGCACAAAAGGGTCATTAAATTTCAATGGGAAAAAGAATTCTTTTCATCTTTTGTAAACCACAGCTGTGCATGACTTTGAGTAATGAACATCAATGATTAAAACTATATTTAGTAACGAGCACAAAGGACTTTTGTTGAAAATAGTTCTGCTAGGTATTGTTTGTCTAGACAGAGCGGCGCTCGTACTTTATGGTCCATAGTTTTGAATAGACAAAGAATGTTTTCATCTAGGGTTAAGGGAATATTCAGTTTGAATGGGACAAAGACTTTTTGATGGATATTAATGGTGCAGGTGAATAGTGGATTTAAAGAATAGATGATCGTGAGTGACGCACGCGTGATGTTAATAGAGTTGAGCATGCGCATTTTGAACTAAGATATTTGCCACTAGAATCATTCAGTTGCGGTAGTTTGAGGAGTAAACATATATGAAAAGCAAGTTCCTAGTTTATTTTATTCATGCATTTTATTTAAAGAAGACTCGTTTTCATTAATCTATATTTTGTAAGTATATAACTATTTCCATTGAGATGTATTAATATATAAAAAAACAAAGATGATTGTATTCTAAAACATAGATTGACGGGTGCGCATTTTATTGTAACTAAAATAGACAATGATCTCATTCTAAAATACGCATGTGCATTTAGAACTTGTATATTTTCATCGGAGTCATTTATTCACTGAACGTCAAGGAGCAAACAGGTATTTATCGCTTATTCATATTGTATCCAAAATAAATGTTATCTTGTATAAATTTTGTTATTTCCAAAGTATTTTATATCCGTAATGGAAAAATCTATATAATCTTTTATTAATAATATAGCATTTAATCTGATTCTACTGTATATTTTTCTTTCACTTCACGTTATCTCCCCGTCTAGGGCTGAGTACCTGACCCTCAATGTGCGCGAACACGCCCTAGATAGGTATATGAGTCAGCTCCGTATACTTCAGGGAGATATAAATAGTAGAGTGAGGTCATTCTTAAAATAGAAAGATAATGTCAGTCTAAAATTAGAATTCAAAATGGCCGCTGCGCATGCGTACTGAATTCATTTCTTATATGCAAATGAGTTACTATAAATAGTAACTAGGCCATCCAAGATGGCGCCCACAAACCGGCCCCTATACTACTCAAAACAATAGAATGATAATATACAATGCTATTATGATTACTAAAGATATGCAACTATTTAAAATGTCAAATTACAATGATATCTTATTGAGGAAGACCTAAGTTAAAATAATAAACAATAACTAACCTGCAAGTAAGATTATCAAAGATAATATTTATTTCGTATCATGTATGTCCTTATGGAATGATTAACATATGGCAAGTGCAATGATGCATTGCACTTGTCAAGATCATCGATTCCTAAGGGCATAGGTACACGGTTAGCATGGATAAGTAGACGGGAATATAATAGGATTAACGGGATAATTGTAAGGGTGATATATAGGCCAAATAAGAAGTAAAGGGAATATTGTATGATGAATATATATATTTTCAAGCTGTCATTTTACGATATAAAGGAATGTACATATAATGATAAACAACAATCACTTTATTCATTTTATTTATATGTATTATAATGTTACCCTATGACACTAAGTCCACAAAAAATTTCCTTACCAGGTAGAGATACCTTAAAATACACCAATAAATTTGAAAGTAACATTTATGTTGTACCACAGAAAAGTCGTCTTGGTTTTTCCCTACGGTCAGTTATAAAGAAGTTACAATATAAGTTATTTATAGTAACAACTAAGGGAAGTTAATCTTTAAAAAAAATCCAAATAAAATTTAAGTCCACACAAACATCTTTACGTAGAGATAGGTCAAAATACACCTCAAAATTGGATGTAACATGCATGTTGTACTACAGAAAAGTGGTCTCGATTTTTCCCTAGGACTAGTAATGAAAAAGTTACAATATAAGCTATTTATAGTAACAGCAAAGGGAAGTAATTCTAAAGAAGGGACTTGCGCAAGACACTCCGTCTCCTGATGGTACCAAGTTACATCAAAATCCTCCATGCATGAAGAAGAAATGCTCCAGACAAAGTCATTCTTGTATCTTACCTTTGGCCTCTAAGTGTGACCTTGACCTTGAAAGAGTTGCTAGAATTGTTTTGAATAAAGAACTGCAGACAACACACCCTATTACCTGATGTCCACCACGCCGAGGGATGCGGCTGCCACAGAGGTAGGAAATCAATAACGATGAGTAGTGGTGTTAGTTTTTTTAGCTGTACTTTTTCATTTTGACTTTCCATGAAGGCATTTTGGTGCAAACATACGTGTAAATGCCTAAACATATTATATAATTATTCCTGGTCGCCAACTTTGCGAAATAAAGAAGTATTCAGCTGTTTAAATTGGAATTTTATTTTAACTGATGCGAAAATCATATTCAACAGCCCAATTCGAAGTGTTTACAAAATAATTTGATCGGATTTACCTCACACGTCAAACGATCAATCATCTGAGGATAATCCTGGCAAGTTCCAAGTCTGTCCGTACGTCTACACCAACGTTCTGGCCCTCTAAAGGGACCCGGGTATAGTCACGCATGATAAACTTTACCACAGAGGGCATTTTTAAATGATGCCTATCCCGCCGAGGAGTCAAAATCTAGGATATCGTTTACGGCAGAGGGAAATTTGCTGTAAAAACGTCTATTATGGCTGTTTGTTTTGCTTTTAAGAGCCGGGAGGTCATGGAATTATTAGCCGTATGCATTGCTCATACTTATGTAATAATTGGCTAATTTCAATGGCGAACACCGCTGTAACACAGTGTTAATTAGTCTAGATTGTATTTCTATCTATCTTCGACATTGCATACAATCTGCTACATGTATAAATTTGTTTTGCTACTGTAAATGTTTATTTTGTAAATTCATTTTTGTTTCAATTCCTTTATCATGAAATATACAGAAATAATGATATCGTAAGTCCTGATGGTATTGGTACTTGCGTTCTTGCTGGATTCAGTGTTGAATCTACCGTTAATATTAGATATTAAATCGTTTTGCATTTATTATATACAGCTTTCATTCAAATACACATCAGATCATATAGTTTAACACAGTTTGTCAACTAGTATATTTAAATATATAGATTTGAAATATATGAGAATTGTTTAAAAGAAAGTTAAGGCACTGATTTGCAGCTTACGCTAGAGTGATTGACCATTTAGTTACAGGGAACTGGAAGCAGATGAAAACATTTGGAATGCTGGGTATAGGACAAAAACATATACTGACGTGATTCCAAACGAAGGTGAAATGCTTATCAGTTCTAGCGACCAGCGTGTGGGCATTTATCGAAGCTACAGGACAAAATATCAAAATTGAATACACCTTTAAAGTTGTCAAGAGTGATCGATCAGAATAAAATCTTTATTTCAGAGAGTAACTTGGTAATATCATTTTTTGGTTGCGGGTTTACCCCGCTACCAAGGTTACAAGTGTATTTCTGACTTTATTTGATTCCAAATCACATCTAAAGGATGTTCATGTGCTACACAATATAGTCCCATCCATGAACAATGCGGATGAATTATCAATGATCAAGCAGTTCTGATTCAACCTATATCCATTCACATTGACCATTTAGATTATATATGATCTATCAACGATAAGGCTTTCAAGCCCATGGTTACATCACAAACTAGGTCAGGCAGAGTTCATCTTAGATATTAGGCACATTTAACATCTAATATTAACCGTAAATTCAACACTGAATCCAGCAAGAACTCAAGTACCGATACCAGCACGATATCATTATTTCTGTATATTTCATGATAATGTAATAATGTATATTTCATGATAAAGGAAATTGAAACAAATTTGAATTTACACGATGACTTATAGTAGCAAAACAACGTCGGAGATAGATAGAAATTCAATCAAGACTGATTAACACCGTGATACAGCGGTGTTCGCCATTGAAAAACGCCCATTATTAAACACAAGTATAAACAATGCATACTGCTTATAATTCCATTACCTCCTGGCTCTTAAAAGCAAAACAAACAGCCATAATAGACGTTTTTACACCAAATTTCCCTCTGTCGTAAACGATATCCTAGATTTTGACTCCTCGACGGGATGGGCATCATTTAAAAATGCCCTCTGTGGTAAAGTTTATCATACGTATGAGGTAAACCCGATCAAATTATTTTGTAAACGGTTCGAATTGGGCCGTTGAAAAATGATTTTCGCATCAATTTTAATAAAATTCCAATTTAAACAGCTGAATACGTCTTTATTTCACAAAGTTGGCGACCAGGAATAATTATATAATATGTTTAGGCATTTACACGTATGCCTGCACCAGAATATCTTCATTGAAAGTCGAAATGAAAAAATACAGCTCAGTAAACTAACCCATTACTCATCGTTATTGATTTCCTACCTCTGTGGCAGCCGCATCCCTCAGCGTGGTGTACATCAGGTAATAGGGTGTGGACAATTAAATCCTAAATGCAAAAAGAACTTGGATGAAATTTTCTGAACGGTGCAAATACGATACTAGAGTAATGATATGTATAACTATAAAAAATCTTGTACCATCTTACATACCCGATGTTTTAACATTTTCCAGCATTGAAAATTATGGCCTTAGATCAGTTGTACATAACGAAATGTTAAAACCTATATATCGTACAAATTATTTGAAAAGGTCATTTGGCTATACTAGTGCTAAAGTAGGGAATACCATTCAACAGAATATCCGTTGTGTGGATTCACTTACTTCTATCAAAAACAAATATCAAAAATACTATCTATTAGGATCTGAATAAGCTGCAACTTTATCTGTCATTGTTATTTCTTTATCCTTTTTTTGTGTGGATGACTGTTTATCTGAGTGATTTGACCTTTTTTTCGGATTGATAGGCCTATACATATATATATTCTACTTAAATGGAGTGTTTTTCAAGAATGAATGTTGTTTTTAAATGTTTATCACGTAAATTCCATCTTTTTTTATCATAATTATATAATCAGTTTTTATCTTCTTTTTTTTATGTTGAACTGTTGTATTTGTTTTTGTTGTTCCTAGGTTAGGGTGATTTAAAATTATTTGAGCTGATTTGAACAGGATTTCGCGTTTTTCTAATGAATACCTTTTAAAAAATATGTTACTCATTTTTTTTCTGTAGTACAGGATATATTTTAACTGTGAGCGACTTTCAATTTCAAAAATGATATAAGTGAAATAAAAATCTTAAAATAATAATGTAAGAAAGCATCACTTGATAATATACAAAAGCTTTATTCTTGCCAGCTACGTGAGAGAGTCTGGTAAATGTTTCTAGAGAATCATATTCTAACGTCTGGTCTGCTAAATGTTTCTAGAGAGTCATATTGCAACGTCAGGTCTGCTAAATTTTTCTAGAGAGTCATATTCCAACGTCATGTCTGCTAAATATTTCTTGAGAGTCATATTCCAACGTCAGGTCTGCTAAATGTTTCTAGAGAGTCACAGAGTCATATTCTGACGTCAGGTCTGCAAAATGTTTCTAGAGAGTCATATTCCAACGTCAGGTCTGCTAAATGTTTCTAGAGAGTCATATTCCAACGTCAGGTCTGCTAAATGTTTCTAGAGAGTCATATGTTTCTAGAGAGTCATATTTCAACGTCAGGTCTGCTAAATGTTTCTAGAGAGTCATATTCCACCGTCAGGTCTGCTAAATGTTTCCAGAGAGTCATATGTTTCTAGAGAGTCATATTTCAACGCCAGGTCTGCTAAATGTTTCTAGAGAGTCATATTCCAACGCCAGGTCTACTAAATGTTTCTAGCCAGGTCTGCTAAATGTTTCTAGAGAGTCATATTCCAACGCCAGGTCTGCTAAATGTTTATAGAGAGTCATATTCCAACCCCAGGTCTGCTAAATGTTCACAGAGAGTCAAATTCCAACGCCATGTCTGCTAAATGTTTACTGAGAGTCATATTCCAACGTCAGGTCCGCTAAATGTTCCTAGAGAGTCATATTCCAACGTCAGGTCTGCTAAATGTTTCTAGAGAGTCATATTCCAACGTCAGGTCTGCTAAATGTTTCTAGAGAGTCATATTCCAACGCCATGTCTGCTAAATGTTTCTAGAGAGTCATGCAAAATGTTTCTAGAGAGTCATATTCCAACGCCAGGACTGCTAAATGTTTCTAGAGAGTCATATTCGAACGTCAGGTCTGCTAAATGTTTCTAGAGTGTCATGCAAAATGTTTCTAGAGAGTCATATTCCAACGCCAGGTCTGCTAAATGTTCCTAGAGAGTCATATTCCAACGTCAGGTCTGATAAATGTTTCTAGAGAGTCATATTCCAACGTCAGGTCTGCTAAATGTTCGTAGAGAGTCATATTTCAACGTCAGGTCTGCTAAATGTTTTTAGAGATTTATATTCCAACATCAGGTGGTAGTGCCAATATTAAAGGAGAATCTGCCACTTATAGTTATCTCACTGTATATCACTCCCTTTGAATATAGTTCCTCAGAAGCATATATAGCTTCCTAAAGTGGAGCTATACAAAAACAGGATCCAGCTCTTGAACGACTTTATGTAGCATAGACGATGAAATGTTCATTTCTAGAAGACGACTAGATACAGATATGATCCAAACTTAGTTCAATAATGGCAAAATATCCGAGTTGAAACATATTACATTCTTTTACACTGTCAGGGAACAATAGGGTATGTCAAACCATAATATCATTATCCAGGATCAAGTTACTACGCACAATGACCGCAATCGTGACAAGAATTTGAAAAATGTGCAAACAGACCGCCATGCTGCTTCCCTAAGATAGTTAATATATACGCAAATTATTTGCCCGGATGACACCTTACTACAATAGCTCGTATTCTGAATCACTCCAGTATTGCATTTCAATTCATATTCAAATGAACTACTGTTTGTGTTCGTATACAGCTCTTCTTACATTGTTATAGCTCCTCAAGAAGTTACAAACATGCAATAAGGCTCTCGCAATACTGGTCATTGTTCCTAGACATAAGTATTTAGCGAGGCATATAATAACAAAAGACATCACGTGTCATGCTCATGTAAAAAATAAATGAAATTAAGCAGAGTAGAAATAGTAACCTCGTGAAGGGCTTCAGCAACACATAGAAAAGGCAAACACCACTTTAGGCCATGTTTATGTCTCCACTACAAGGAACAGAATCGTCTAAATGTAAAGGAGTTAAACAATTAAAGCCTCCCTTACCAAAATATCAGGCTTCCGGCGAACGTTGCGGCAAATTTGCCGCAAACGTTTTGGTGAATTTGCCGCAAACTTCCTTTTGGCAAACTTTTACCATGCAAATTAGTTTGCGGCAAATTTGCCGCAAACAATTTATGCAAATGAATATGCAAATGAAGTTTGCAGCAAATTTGCGACAAACCTAATTTGCATGGTAAAAGTTTGCCGCAAATTCGCCAGAACCTTCCTGGCGAACCCCTGGCAATATTCTGGCGAGCTTTTGGCAAACTATTTATGCAAATTAGTTTGCGGCGACTTTGCAGCAAACAATTATGCAAATTTGTTTGCCGCAAATTTGCAGCAAACTTTTGGCGCTAAAGAAACAGACCTTTTGTTTTTGAAGAACAAAGGATATATTTTTAAGAAAAGTAAGAAAGGTCTATTAAATTAGCAAAATATCATCTGCTAATAATGATTTATCTTTTCTGAATAATTATAAAGAAAAAATACAAATGCATGAGATCATTATGATAAAGTATGTCTAGTAAATATATTTTATGCTTACATGGGTTTGAAACTCTTTAAATATTTTAAAGGAACCGTTATTAAAGCTGATAACTGATTTGCAAAAAATTCCTCTGTGTGCAAATGTCTTAATAAATTTGCAGATTCACTAAATTATTTATTGCAATCTATTGTATCTAATGGTCTTTAGGTGACACATGTCTGAAATAAACAAAGGCTAACCGTATAAAAATCATTCCCACTTTTGCATGCGTAATAAAGTGAAAACTAACCTTACATCGCAACATTTATCCACGGAATTAAACACGGTATACTTCGGTGATTAATCCGTCTTTTTGTGGAAGTTTTTGTTTAGTAAAGAAACATAAATAATTCATGTTGATACATCGATGTTCAACTACTGTTTGGCAGTTTGAAAATGGAGCCAAACTCTATGCAGCCAATAAAAACAAAGAAGAAGTCATGTGATACTGTTCTGGCAATCCTCTGGCGAACTTTCACATCTGGTCAGATAATTAAAAGATCATATGGCGAATGTTTTGGAGAAGAAAATATAGATAAAAGATTCTGGTGACGTTTTGGTGAACAAAATCATGTGATAAAGTTTCTGGCGATGTTATGGCAAACTCTTAATTCAGTAAAGTCTGTGGTGAGTTTGCAGCAAAGTCACCGGAACGTTTGCCGAAAGGTCGCTGCTACCGGCGAACTCCTGCAAACATTTATTACTCTGTTCTGGTGAACTAAAATGTTTGCGGCAAATTTGCCGCAAACTTTTCATTTTGGTAAGGGCTAAAGTAGGTTGCCCTTAAACATCGTCTTATTTGGCATGGACTTCTTTTGAGGACATTTCCCCTGTCTTGTATTAGTAATATCTAAAGTGACACAACAGAGATAAAATTTTATGCTGGGATTAGTATAAGGTGTTTAATTATTTCTTGGAATATAACCACTTATAACAGAAAGGTATAATGGTAAATACATATCAAATGTTTAAGGGGTTTCTATTTGAGCATTTGAATTTTGGCTTCTAATAAAGGAAGATATGCTGAGTTATATAAAATAAAAACAAAAAATGTTCATAAATTGCCAGTTCACTATATAGTACTAGTATGTCCTTTTGTCTTTTGCGGTTTAGTCACGTCGACACAGTTTAGCTTATATGGCGACTTTTCCTGCTTTTGATGGTGGAGGAAGACCCAAGCTGCCCCCTCCCCCACCCCGGCCTTGTTTCAGGTACGGGCGGCCACCTCGGTAGAATCCATATGCCAGATGGATGGCTTCCTCACTTGAAGAATTCTGCACATAAAGCGAGGTCTCAAACCCACGTCGGTGTGGGGCAAGTGGTTAGAAATCAGCAACCACTCGGCCATGGAGGCCCACAAAATATTTGTAGTGATTCCGAGTGTATATTAAAACACTTAAATTATCAAAAATAATTGAACAGTTAAAATCTTTGTAACGGTATTTTTATGTAATTTTCAAATTCAAACGTAATATTTAACCGAAACGGAAATACCGAGCAAGTTAGAGCATGTATTGTAAACAGCATTAGTAAACAACGACATTACCAAAATTTATAAAGCATTATTCACTTTTTCAATTAATCCTATGTCCTGATGAAAAAATACATGCATTATCCATCGACCACTAGTGATAAGCTGCCTCAAGGTTTTCCAAAGTCTTTCTCAAGTCGATGTGTAGGTAACTAGACAATATGTATTGTAACTATATTGACAGTGCTCACAGTAACTTAATACTAGTATGGGATCAGTCAGTGACTAAGAGCAAAGATTTACAAACCCGTCCTCTGAATCAAGAACAATGTCTCTGGGTCTTACTCCGATAGAGATAAGGCGTTTATGAAGACCGCCGGGTGATATCATACCCACGCCGACAAATCCCGTGAGTGAAGTAGGGTTAGCGGTGTAATAGATATTTCCGCTAGGGTAGTCGATCGCAAAACGATCGGCGTGACTACCAAACATTTCTGAAAAAAAAAGATGCAATTTTTAATTATAAATATTTTCCATTTACTATTGTTAAATTAATTTATTGATTTTATAACAATTTTTACGTTTTCTTCCTAAATTTGCAAGAATTAAATATAAAGTTATCAAGAGAACGTTAACGTTCTACATAATATAGAATGTTCTTCCGGATCTTCTTACAAATCTTAATAGCTGTTATATTTTCTTTATGAAAATCCCAAACCACATGAATTCCTGATCATTTAACAACAAAAATTCCTGAATGAGTGTTTGGTAAACTGAACCATAGAAATTCCGGAATCAGTGTTTGACAAACCCAAATAGAGGAATTCCAAAATCAGTGTTTGATAAACTTAACCACAGGAATTCCGGAATCAGTGTTTGACAAACCCAACCACATGAATTCCTAAATCAGTGTTTGATAAACTTAGCCACAGGAATTCCAGAGTCAGTGTTTGACAAACCCAATCAGAGGAATTCCAAAATCAGTGTTTGATAAACTTAACCACAGGAATTCAGGAATCAGTGTTTGACAAACCCAACCACAGGAATTCCTGAATCACTGTTTGATAAACTTAACCACAAGAATTCCTGAATTAGTGTTTGACAAACCCAATCAGAGGAATTCCAAAATCAGTGTTTGATAAACTTAACCACAGGAATTCAGGAATCAGTGTTTGACAAACCCAACCACAGGAATTCCTGAATCAGTGTTTGATAAACTTAACCACCTGAATTCCTGAATCAGTGTTTGACAAACCCAATCACAGGAATTCCTTAATCAGTGTTTGATAAACTTAACCATTTGAATTCCAGAATAAGTTTTCGACAAACAAGATAGTGATTATATTCCGTATGAAAGCTCAAGTTAAAAATTATTCAAATTCTGGTAAAAAGGTCAACATGTGTTAAATTTATTAGGAAAATGAGGAGACGAGGGATTACATAATGAGCCTTCTTTGACAAATGTAATTCTCATTGAAATCAGGAAAGACAAAATCACCTTTTTAGTACGAATAGGAGACGTTTCGTAATCAAGGACGCTCTACCAAGAGGGTACTGGAGAATAGAAAACAAGAGGGTCATGATGACCCTGGATCGCTAACCCGAGTAATATGAGCTACATGTTTCAAATGTAAAACTGATGCTAAATATTAAGAAAGTAGGTCAGTAGGCCACAGTCATGGTCACTAAAAGTCAGTTTTAAGATCGGTGTGCAAAACTGTATATGTCATTCAAATTTCAAGGCTGTATCTTAAAAAACAAGAAAGTAGGTCAGTAGGTCAAGGTCACAGTCAAGGTAAATAGTCTAGGAAATATGATCAGATAATTAAGTATTTTTTCCTCTATAACTCATATAAAAACTAAGTGACCCTCGGGGGCCTCTTTTCACCCCAGGGGCATAATTTGAACAATCTTGTTAGAGAGCTACTAGGCAATGCTACATACAAAATATCAAAAGCCTAGGCCTTGTAAAATTTGGGACCCCCAGGACAGGGCCTCTTTTTACCCCAGAGGCATAATATGAACAATCTTGGTAGAGGACCACTAGGCAATACAACATGCCAAATATCAAAAACCTAGGCCTTAAAGTTTAAGACAAGAAGATTTTTTTAAAGACTCCTATATAAGTCTATGTAAAACTTGGGACCCCCGGGGCGTGACTTCTTTTCACCCCAGGGGCATAATTTGAACAATCTTTATAGGGGACCATTAGATGATGTCACATGCCAAATATTGAGGCTCTACGCCTTGTGGTTTTGGACAAGAAGATTTTCAAAGTTTTCCCGATATAAGTCTATGTAAACCATGTAACCCCCAGGGCGGGGCCATATTTGACCCTAGGGGGATAATTTGACCAATCCTGATAGAGGACCACTAGATCGTGCTACTAAAAATAAAAGCCCTGTGGTTTTGGAGAAGAAGATTTTTAAAGTTTTTCATTTCGGTTGCCAGGGCAACCAGAGTTCTGTATGGAACTCAATTCTTTGAAAATATTTTGAAGAAGACCATCCAAGAAACATCCCTGTGAAGTTTCATGAAAATTGGCCTTGTGGTTTAGGAGGAGATGTTGTTTAAAGGAAAGTGTGGACGGACGGACGGACGGACGGACGCCGGACGGTGAGCGATCACAATAGCTCACCCTGAGCTTTTGGCTGAGGTGAGCTAAAAAGAAAATGAATTTCTGTTGAGTCAAGGCGGAAACGCAAGAATTGCAAAGGTGGTGTTGCTGTCGTGAAAATATTTAGTAGACCATTGAGTTTGCTGTACCCAAATGAGTGTTCAAAAACTGACAATATTCAAAGAACAGAAGGAAATAAGTCCAACAAGAAAACAAAAAGAATCACAATTAACACGTTACGTCATTACGTCTGTTAGCAGTTAAGTTAATTGCGTCCATTGCGTTCAATTCCAATGTAACAGCTGTGACTGAATAAGGTTAACATAAGATATTTCAAAATGTGTATGAGTTGTGTAGACGAAATAACTAGAACTGCTTAAAGTGTTTATATTAACTGAAGTTTGGTGGCGGAACAAATTTTATCATAACATTATATATACTGCAGTGCGGACCAGATTATGAACAGGAATCATCTACTAGTAATTCTTGGCGGGAAGGAGACACGGGGAATTCGTTCGTGATCTAACGTGGTCATTGTTCGATTGTGACTGTACCAGAATACAAGATAAATTTAAGTTAGAAGTTGAAAATATGGTATTATAAAAATGTGATATCTGTTCAAAGGAATATAAATATAGAAGTAATTTAACTGGACATATTTTGGAGAGGAATTTTAAAGATAAACATTGGCTACGCGTTGGAAGAACTTTTTCGTCGAAGCATCAGACCAGAAAGAAAATGTCACTGTACATGTTATACACTACCTCTAGGTATACTATAAGAACCATGTTATACACTACCTCTAGGTATACTATAAGAACCATGGTCATGAAAGGGAAAATATATTAATCAGTTTCAATGGCGCATTTCTCACAAAAAAACCCCAAAAAACGCGCAGTTTGGTAAATTGTACTATGGATATTGAACAGGTGGTAATTTATCTTCCACATTCCTCTTATAATTCTTATCTCAGAGAAACAACGCGTAGGTTATAGTTTCATCAACATTACAGAAAAAAACTGAGATGAACTTTCCTTATGAAGTTCCGCTCTAGATTACAGAGTTATTCTGAATAGCTGATGTGAAAATGTATGTCAGTCGTCGTTCAACTGCACGTGTACGCTAAAATATGTATATGCAGCATAAATGTGCAATGTGACTTTGTTCTCGGTGCTTCCGAGGGATCTACTTTTCAGATTTTATTTACTTCACAACAGCGGGTGTTAAGTGCTGTGTGGCGGCCGTAAAAAGTCGCCCCGACCTCACTTCAGTGTTGGTATATTTTCTGGTCCTTCGGGATTATTGTTTTCAACTCGTATAGATTTGAAGATTGAATACTGCTTAAGCCGGTGCTTGGGGGCGTGGGCAGTGTTGCATTTTCCATTACTGCTCATGAACAGAGTCGACTATTGATGGTGAAAAAGTGTTGCAAGTTTTAAAGCAATACCTTTGATAGTTAAAAATAGGAGAAAAGCCTAAACATAAAACTTAAACAGGCAACACCAACGCCGACGATGATCAATCGATGACAATAACTCATAATTTTCTGTAAAAAAATCAGATGAGCTAAAAATCATCCGATCAAAATATGAAGATAATTTGCATATCTCCTCTTGATAGTGAAACTTCCTACGAAGTCTGGCTAAATTTGGTTGCTGAGAAAAACTCCAGAAAAAAATTATAACATAATATACTACTGTAACTGTTGAATAATCAAAGGACAATAACTCGAAGAAAAATCACCCAACCAGAACACAAAGATAATATGCGCATCTCCTCTTGATGACGAACTTTTGTATGAAGTAAGGCTAAATTCCAACCAGTGGTTGCTGAGAAATACTCCAGACAAGAATTGTACTATTAAAAGTATTTTACCGTTGAATAATCAGAGAAATACTCCAGACAATTAGAAGATGCTTTTGTAGAAAAGTGCATGTCTCCCCCAATGCTCAGTCGTATAGGCAAGAAGTCAATAGGGGAGAGGAGCGAAAGTCAAAAAGACACTGATGGTTGGCTGCAATAGGGATCATCTACTTGGCATGTCCAATTACCCCACTAAGTTTCAACATTCTAGGCCTAGTGGTTCTCAAGTTATGAACTGGAAATGGTTGTCCATGTTCAGGCCCCTGTGTCCCTGACCTTTGATCAAGTGACCCCAAAATCAGTAAGGGTCATCTACTCAGCATGTCCAATCATCCTATTAAGTTTCAACATTCTGGGTCAAGTGGTTCTCAAGTTATTGATCAGAAATAGTTTTCTATGTTCAGGTCCCTGTGGCCTTGAGCGTGTTCACAAGCTTTTCCTTTGATTTGACCGGGTGACCTAGTTTCTGACCCCACATGACCCAGATTTGAACTTGACCTAGAGGTCATCAAGACAAATATTCTGATTGATTCTCATGAGTTTCAAACTTATAAATTGTGGTCTCTAGAGTGTTAACAAGACTTTCCTTTGATTTAGCCTACTGACCTAGTTTTTTACCCCATATGACCCAGTTTCAAACCTGACCTAGAAATCATCAAGGCAAACATTCTGACCAAGTTTCATAAGATTGAGTCACAACTGTGGCCTCTAGTGTTCACATGTTTTTCCTTTGATTTGACCAGGTGACCTTGTTTTTTTATCCCACTTGACCCAGATTCGAACTTGACCTATAGGTCATCAAGACAAATATTCTGATCGATTCTCATGAGTTTCAAACTTAAATTGTGGTCTCTAGAGTGTTAACAAGACTTTCCTTTGATTTAGCCTACTGACCTAGTTTTTAACCCCATATGACCCAGTTTCAAACTTGACCTAGAAATCATCAAGGCAAACATTCTGACCAAGTTTCATAAGATTGAGTCACAACTGTGGCCTCTAGTGTTCACAAGTTTTTCCTTTGATTTGACCAGGTGACCTAGTTTTTTTATCCCACTTGACCCAGATTCGAACTTGACCTATAGGTCATCAAGACAAATATTCTGATCGATTCTCATGAGTTTCAAACTTAAATTGTGGTCTCTGGAGTGTTAACAAGACTTTCCTTTGATTTGGCCTACTGACCTAGTTTTTAATCCCACATGACCCAGTTTCAAATCTGACCTAGAAATCATCAAGGCAAACATTCTGACTAAGTTTCATAAAGAATGAGTCACAACTGTGGCCTCTGGAGTGTTCACAAGCTTTTCCTTTGATTTGACCAAGTGACCTAGTTTTTGACCC
This sequence comes from Mercenaria mercenaria, assembly GCF_021730395.1. Lineage (NCBI taxonomy): Eukaryota > Metazoa > Mollusca > Bivalvia > Venerida > Veneridae > Mercenaria > Mercenaria mercenaria. Next base: position 41,918,914 of record NC_069366.1, on the reverse strand, counting down.
CAACTGACCCAGATTCAAACTTGACTTAGAAGTCACCAAGAGAAATGTTTTGACCAATTCTCATTAGTTTCAAACTTAAATTGTGGTCTCTAGAGTGTTAATAAGATTTCCCTTTGATCTGGCCTACTGACCTAGTTTTTGACCCCACATGACCCAGTGGCCTCTAGAGTGTTCACAAGGCAAATGCTGACAGACGTCGCATGATGCACGTCGCACGATGGAGGCACAAGGGACGCCGGACAATGACAAGTCACAATACCTCACCTTGAGCACTTTGTGCTCAGATGAGCTAAAAACAATGATTTTCCAGTTTTCTAAACTATTCAATATGAAATAATTATATGATATCATGTCACTAACACAAGTTTTCTCATGGAATGACCCATATCTATGTGGGGTCTCCTTATTTTTCAGACATTTTAGCAGATTAAAGATTACAGTCTGTAACTTTTTACCTAAACTGCTACTCTGTCATCTGCAATTTTCTGAAACTTCATACTGTCATAATATAATTATCTTTTGTAATAATGATCAGATTTCTAAAATAATTTTTTTCTGAGGTATAAATGAAAGGAATACATCAAGGTATTTAGACTTTTAACAATATATACATTTACCTTCAAGATTAATCTGTGTCCAACAGTCCACTGGAAAGTGGTCCTAGTATCTCACCATGTCCCTGTGTACTGGCTGAAATAAAATGGTTATAATTTCTACTATAAAGTTTTCTAAGAATTTAGCAAAGATGTTTTACCTTGAAATCTTCTGCATCTAGATCCTGAAATGCACGACTCACTGAAGAACCAGCTGAGTTGACCAACATAAAAACTGGACCATGCTTTTCTTCTGCCTGCATCAATACAAACATAACATTGTTCGACATGATACTGATGGTCCGGATTAATGGTAATTATCTACACAGCATTTGATGGCAATCAGCATATTTTTTTTAAAGAAGAAAAAGACACTAAAGAACAGAAACAAGACGATATGACAGCCCTAGATCACTCACCTGAGTTCCACAGCTAGAGGGACATGATGGCCCAAGATCACTCACCTGAGTTTCACAGCTAGAGGGACATGATGGCCCAAGATCACTCACCTCAGTTTCACAGCTAGAGGGACATGATGGCCCAAGATCACTCACCTCAGTTTCATAGCTGGACTGAACAATTTTTAGTAGATGACCACCCAAGGAACACTTGTGTGAATTTTTTTCAAAATTTGGCAAGCAGTTTCAGTGAACATTTTTGAAATTTTCTACAATTATAGCCATATAGAGAAAACTAGCCCAGCCCCTGAAATCATTCTTTAACAACAAGACCTATTACTAATGGTGATGAATACCCCAGACAGCAGCTTATTGTCAGAAGAACAGGGGTATTAAAAATATGATACATTGCATTTGTGTATTGTCAAGGGAGAAAATGTACAAAGATGAGCAAATTTTATGGCACTATCTGAAACAAGAGCTGTCTGTTGACAGTGCACTCAACTACTGGAAGAATTAATGGAAGTATGGGGTCAAAATATTACCAGAGATTTTCAGACAAAAGAAAAATAACAGGTAAGATGAACAATGTACCTGTATTTGTGGATTTGGATAAATCCTGCACTATATGGCAATGCGTGACCATAATGGTAAGCAAGCGTTCAAAGTTTCAAAGCCATGATGATTTATCAAACAGTTTAGACAAAATATGGAATGGTATGCGAAACTTAACTAATTTCTATGTCAAAAAGGCCATAACTGAGCTAAAGTCCTTGTCCTAGTTATGTAGTCTTGCCTACATGTGTTGACTATGATGATAAACAAGTGGTCAAAGTTTCAAAGCCATATGACGAACAGGTTAGGCAAAATATGAACTGGTATAAAAAATTTAACTGATTTCCAAGTCCAAAAAGGGCCATAATTCAGTCAAAATAGTTGACAGAGTTATGTACTCTTGTCTACAGATGGAAATCATGATGATAAACAAGTGTTCAAAGTTTCGAAGCCATATGTCAAATAGTTTTGTCAAAATGCCGACTTGTACAAAAGCTGAACAAATTTCGAAGTCCAAAAAGGGCCATAATTGTGCAACAAGAGATCACAAAGTGATCTTGGCACCCACCATTAAGCCATTTTTGAATGTTCCTAATTTCAAGACTAAGTCAAGGTCAAAATCAAGGTCAAAGTTCATTTCGGTACACGAAACTGTGCATGTGGCCCATGCATGTGGTCCAAATTTGAAAGCTGTAGCTTGAGAAATGTGAAAGTAGGTCACTAGATCAATTTCAAGGTCAAAGTTCATTTCGGTACACAAAACTATGCATGTGCTTCAAATTTGAAGGCTGCAGCTTGAGAAATGTGAAAGTAGGTACTAGGTAAAAATCAAGGTCAAATTTCAATTCAGAACACAAAACTATGCATGTGGTCCAAATTTGAAGACTGTAGCCTGAGAAATGTAAAAGTAGGTCACTAGGTTAATATCAACGTCAAAGTTCATTTAGTTACACAAAACTATGTATGTGGTCCAAATTTGAAGGCTGTAGCTTGAGAAATGTGAAAGTAAGTCACTAGGTCAAAATCAGGGTCAAATTTAATTACGGAACACAAAACTATGCATGTGGTCCAAATTTGAAGCCTGTACCTTCAAAAATATGAAAGTAGGTCACTAAGTCAATGTCAAGGTCAAAGTTTATTTCAGTACACAAACCTATGCATGTGGTCCAAATTTGAAGGCTGTAGCTACAGAAAAGTGAAAGTAGGTCACTAGGTCAAGATCAAGGTCAAAGTTCATTTCAGTAAACAAAACTATGCATGTGGTCCAAATTTAAAGGCTGTAGCTTGAGAAATGTAAAAGCAGTTCACTAGGGCAAAATCAAGGTCAAATTTCATTTCGGTACACAAAACTATGCATGTGGTCCAAATTTGAAGCTTGTACCTTTAAAAATGTGAAAGTAGGTCACTATGTCAATGTCAAGGTCAAAGTTTATTTCGGTACATAAACCTATGCATGTGGTCCAAATTTGAAGGCTGTAGCTACAGAAATGTGAAAGTAGGTCGCTAGGTCAAGATTAAGGTCAACTCATGTCAAGGTTCATCTAGCCACTCAAAACTATACATGTGGTCCAAATTTTAATGTTGTAGGATATGTGTGTGTGTGGTTTTTTTTTCAGTCATATGAACGACGGTGTCTACTAATGTAGCAGTGAGCACAATGCCCAACTTTATAGTGCTGCCTCACTGGAATATCACGCTGTAGACACATGACATGATACCCCACCCAGTCATATTATACTGAAACTGGGCTGACCAGTCCTAGCACTATCCTCTTAATGCTGAGTGCCAAGCGAGGAAGCTACTTTATAGGATATGGACAAGAAGATTTTTTCCCTATATAAGTCTATATAAACCATGTGACTCCCGGGGCGGGGCCTTATTTGACCCTAGAGGGATAATTTGAACAAACTTGGTAGAGAATCACTAGATGATGCTACATTACAAATATCAAAGCCCTATAGGCTTTGTGGTTTTGGACAAGTTTTCAAAGTTTTTCTCTAAATAAGTCTATGTAAACCATGTGACCCCCAGGGAGGGGCCATATTTGACCCTAGGGGAATAATTTGAATAATCTTAGTAGAGGACCACTAGATGATGTCACATACAAAATATCAAAGCCCTAGGCCCTGTTTTTTTGTACAAAGAGATTTTCAAAGTTTTTCCCTATACAGGTCTATATAAACCATGTGAACCCCGGGGCGGGTCCATATTTGACCCTAGGGAGGTAATTTGGAAAGTCTTGGTAGTGGAACACTAGATGATGCTACATACCAAATATCAAAGCCCTAGGCCTTGTGGTTTTGGACAAGAAGATTTTCAGAGCTTTTCCCTATATAAATCTATGTAAATTATAAAAATAAACAAAGGGCCATAACTAACTCAAAAGTTGTTGAACCAGTCTGATTTTCAGAGTGACACAACTAGGGTACCAATACATCATTCTGACAAAATTGGTGGAAATCCCCCCAGTAGATTCTGAGGAGATGCGATAATGAGAACTTGTTAACGGACGGACGGACGGAAGGAAGGACAATGGACCACGGATGCAGAGAGTGATTTGAATATCACCAGATGGTGGGCTAAAAATAGTTGACAGACTTATGTACATACGCCTACAGATGGAAATCATGATGATAAGCAAGTGTTCAAAGTTTAAAAGCCACATGTCAAATAGTTTTGATTAAACGTGGACTTGTACAAAAATTGTACCAATTTCCAAGACCAAAAAGGGCCATAATTCAGCCAAAATAGTAGACAGAGTTACGTACTCTTGCCTACAGATAGAGACTGTTTTAATAAACAACTGATAAAAGTTTCGAAGCCATATGTCAAACACTTTACACAAAATATGAATATATGGTACAAAAAACTTAACCAAGATTTATCAGTTAAAAGGGGCCATACTTCAGCCAAAATCCTTGATGGAGTTATGTTATGTACTCTTGCCTAAAACTGGACATGGTGATGGTAAACAAGTGTTGAAGGTTTAAAAGCTTTATCTCAAAAGACTTTGTCAAAATGTGGTGAGTAGGAAAGCTCTAGTACTTATTCTTCGAATAGTCGAGCTAAAAAGAAGAAAGTAGGTCAGTAGGTCAAGGTCATGGTCAAGGGACCATGTAATCACTAAGGGTCATCAAACAGTTATACTTAACAGCATATGAAACATGTTAGAAAATTTTTGATGTTACTTCTAATGTAACTATTCATATTTGAAACAATTAAGAGGGCCGAAACGTTATTAAAATCATTCAAATGGAACGTGCTTCACACATGCACAACTTAACTTGGTACCGATGATAATAATAATAACAAGGTTTGTTAAAAGTCTGGCATACAATGACTGAGAAATAGCGCAGACCAATGTTTCCATATACATATGAAGAAAAAATTAATAAAGGGCCATAACTACATTGTATGTGAAAATTCATTCAAACTGAATGTGCTTTGCACAGGCACAACTTAACTTGGTACCAATGATAATTACATGGTTTGATGGAAATATGGCAAATAATTGCTGAGAAATAGTGCGGACAAATTCCGTTTATAGATGGATACAAAGAGCAATGGACGGAGCTGAATCCAGTATAGCAACTTGAGAGAATTTGGCTGAGGGTCAGAGTAGAAGATTTTCAAAGTTTTCCAAATAGCCATATAGGGGCAGTGTTCTGCCGAGGCCGCTATATCGCGAGAATCTCGCGTAAAAATTACGAATGTCGCGCTGAAATCTAGAAGCGACAGCTGTCGCGTACTAAAATTTTGGGGACGAATGCGCGTATGGGACGACCGGAACTGAGTATCCGAACAGAAGGGTTTCCCGCAAAAACGTCATTTTGATCAACAACGAACAATTTTAAGCTACATTTCTGTATCTGCAGACAAGAAAAACATTCAATCTGATGATTAACAGCCTAGTTCTTCATCTGACTTCTTAAAAGCCCCTTAGACCACACAAACCCCGCTGTTAACCGTTCTCCACCAACTGTCTCGTCAGGTGAAATTGAAAGCAAGTCCGTTGCCAACAGCATTAGCTGCTTAAAATCTGTTGACCATTGCACACTGATTGTCTTCAAAACTGAAAATGCGTCACAAAATCAAACCACAAAGGGTGCAAAAAATTCGTATTTAGTCAAGAGAAATGACTCCAAATTTCACAAGAGTTGATTAAAGGGTGACAATGGTTGGACTACAAAAAGACTTCAATTGTAGTAATGTTACTGATTTATAAATTTCAATGACATTATGGTCAAAACTTGTTGTCCCCAAGATTTTGAAAATGTCCCCGTATTTTTCATACCAAGGGGACATTTGTCCCCACCATTTCTGATCCTTGGCAGAACCCTGTAGGGGAAACTAGCACCGGCGTGAACTCAAGAAACCTAGTGACCTAGCTTTTGACCTAGACTATCAATTTACAAACTTGACCTAGATTTCCTAGTTTTATGAGCATCATATAGAAAATGTGGTCTCTACAGTTTTACTAAGGTATTTCTATGACTAGTGACCCTAGTTTATGACCTCAAGTACCCTACTATCGCTTCAGAGAAAAAGCTTTTTAAAGTTTGATAGCTGAAAACCTGTTTTAACCATTGTGACCCATATGTTCAGTGAACTGGAACCATTTAAACAACATTGAAAGAGAGCCATGCAGAGATCATTTGTGTAAAGATTCTTCAAAATCCATTCAGTGGTTTTGGTGGAGATGTTGTTAAAAGAAATTACTGCCAATGGATGGACAACGGACACATCGTGCTCACAATAGCTCACCTTGAGCACTTCATGCTCAAGTGAGCTAAAAATTAAGTTACTTGACTTTAAGATACAAGGAATCGGTAAAACCGAATGATGCTCCCTGATGCATGTCCCAATATGGGGAATAAGGTATTAGAAACAAACAAAAAAAATAGTGATAATAAACAGAAGAAAATTGAATAAAGGGAGATAATTCAAAAACTAGTTTAGGTACAGTTAATATGGTTCTTTCTTTGACACTGCACTTCCTGTCAATGGCCTTTATCATTTTGCAAAGTTTCAATGAAATGCCATTAATACTTTTCAAGTAATGCTCTGGACAAGCCTTATTTTGTAGGTAAACTAGGTAAAGTAGAGTTATGATTCTTTGAAAACGACTTTGTCTCAACAGCCTCTATGATTATGTGAAGTTTCAATCAAATGCCATCAATACTTGTCAAGTTATACTTGGTACAAGCCTTACTGTGACCTAGTTTTCAATCCTACATGACCCAGATTCAAACTGGACCTTGAGATCATCAAGATTAAAAATCTGGCCTCTACAGTGTTAACAAGCTTTTCCTTTGATTTGACCTGGTGACCTAGTTTTTTACCCTGGATGACCCAATATCAAACTCACCCAAGACTTTATTGAGGGTAACATTCTGACCAAGTTTCATTAAGATTGGACCCAAATTGTGACCTCTGGAGTGTTAACAAGCTTTTCCTTCGATTTGACCTGGTGACCTGGTTTTTCAACCCAGATGACCCAATATCGACCTCGTCCAAGATTTTATTAAAGGTAACATTCTGACCAAGTTTCATTAAGATTGGGCCAAAAATGTGACCTCTAGTGTTAACAAGCTTTTCCTTCGATTTGACCTGGTGACCTAGTATTTGACCCCAGATGACCCAATATCAAACTCGTCCAAGATTTTATTGAGGGTAACATTCTGACCAAGTTTCATTAAGACTGGGCCAAAATTGTGACCTCTAGAGTGTTAATTGTTGACGACGGACGACTGACGACGGACGGACACAGGGCGATCACTGAAGCTCTTTCTTTGACACTGCACTTCCTGTCAATGGCCTTTATCATTTTGTGAAGTTTCAATGAAGTGCCATTAATACTTTTCAAGTAATGCTCCGGACAAGCCTTATTTTGTATAACAAAGGGAAATAATTCAAAAACTAGGTAAGGTAGAGTTATAATTCTTTCACACTGCACTTTGTCACAATGGCCTCTATCATTTTGTGAAGTTTCGATCAAATGTCATCAATACTTTTCAAGTTATACTCAAGACAAGCCTTATTTTGTATAATAAAGGGAGGTAATTCAAAAACTAGGTAAAGTTGAGTTATGGTTCTTTGAGACTGCACTTCCACCAATGGCCTCTATCATTTTGTGAAGTTTCAATGAAATGCCATTAATACTTTTCAAGTAATGCTCCGGATAAGCCTTATTTTGTTTAATAAAGGGAGATCATTCAAAAACTAGGTAAGGTAGAGTTATGATTCTTTGACACTGCACTTTGTCTCAATGGCCTCTATCATTATGTGAAATTTCAAACAAATGCCATTAATACTTTTCAAGTTATACTCCGGAAAAAAGTGTGACGGACGGACAAATGGAAGGATGGACAAAGTGGCAACTATATGCTCACCCTTCGGGGAGCATAAAAATACTGTTCTGCAATTTGATACGAAAAACATGTATCAGTCAGTTTGCAAAATATTGTACAAAGAAGTGGGTATTAAGCAGGCTTTTGAAAGCACCTAGCATGTCAGTTTTCCTAATCTTGATGGGAAGGGAGTTCCAAAGCTTTGTGGCAATGAAATAAAGGCTGGATTGCCATGCATCACAGTTTTAGTATTTGGCACAACCAGTGATAGCCTGTCTTGCAATCTTAGGTTTCTAACTGGTCTATACACTTTTATCATATACCTTATACAGGCAGGGGACTTACCCTGTAGAGCCTAAGGTTTGGGTCAGAAACTTTGTACAAGTGTGCTGTTTGTAATACCTGTGAGGTAACCAATGTATTGACAAGGGTCTTTGCAGCATCATTGGTAAGATACTCTCTGCTGTGACCTATTCTGCATATTTGTGCATACTCAGTCTGACATACAGTGTTTATTTGCTGTTCCAAATCCATATTGTTGTCTAATACTGCTCCAAATTCCTAACACATCTTGTTGATTTTATCACTGAGTCACCTACCTTCCCCAAGACGTATGTTCAAGAGAAGAAGTTGTTGAAATGCATTTCCATATTTGGCTCAAGTGGCCCCTAAAAATGGCCGAGAACCCCTATTTGAACAAACTGGGAGAGGACCATATGACAATACTACATACCAAGGTTTTGTGAAAATCTATCAAGCACTTCATGAGATGAACTTGTTAAAATGTTGTTTCTTTATTTTTAGCCTTTTGAAGCTCCTCTGATGGACCAAGCGTCCTCATTTGAATAAAATTAGGAGAGGATGATGCTAGAGACCATGTTTCATGAAGATCCATCCAACGGTTTATGAGTCAAGTGGTTCCCAAGTTACTGAATGGAAACTGTTTTCAAGGTTCAGGCCCCTGTGACCTTGACCTTAGACCTACTGACCCCAAAAACAATATGGATAATTTACTTCACAAGCCCAATCACGCTTTAATAAGTTTGAAGGTTCTGGAGCGAGTTGCTCTCAAATTATTGGGCGGAAACCATTTTCAGGGTTCCATGCCTGTGATCTTGACCTTTGACCCCAAAAACTACAGGGGGCATCTACTTAAAAAGCCCTGTCATGCTATCAAGTTTAAAGGTTCTGGGTAGAGTGGTTCTCAAGTTAATGGGCAAAAACTGTTTTAAAGTTTCAGGCCCCTTTGAACTTGGCCTTTAACCTAATGACACAAAAACTATAGGGTCATCAGATTCTACTTCATAAGCTCAATTATGCTATCAAGTGGTTCTCAAGTTATTTGGCAGAAACCATTCTCTCTAAGGACCGACTGACCTACTGACCCAGCCAAGAGGTGCAAAGCAATATACCCCACTTCTTCAAGAGATATAGTGGAAGTGTATCAAAACTAACCAAAAACCTGGTAATTGTGGCCCTAAGTTACTCACCTGACCGTTACTATTTGAACTTGTACATATGTATAACACACTGAATCATGAATGGTAAGAACAGTGTTTAATGTAAAAACTTAAATCAGGTCAAGTTCCCACATTTGAACAAATCTGAGGGAGTGAGTGAGTTAGATTTTACGGCAAACCGACCCAAAAAGGCCATATATCGCTGAAAACAAGAGCTTTGAAAATGTAAATTGTAAAGCATCTCTAAAAAACAATTATGTAACAAGAGCTGTCTGATGACAGCGCGCTCGACTATTCGAAGAATTGATTGAAGAATGGGGTCAAAATATTTCCACGGATATTCAGACAAAAGAAATAAACAGATTAGACAAACAATGTTCCTGTATTACTTTGATTTCGATAAGTCTTGCACTAAATGGCAATATATGAGCCAATTTCAAAGTCCAAAAAGGGCCATAATTCAGTCAAAATAGTTATGTACTCTTGCCTACAGGTGGAAATCATAATGATAAACAAGTGTTCACAGTTTAATAGCCATATGTCAAATAGTTTTGACAAAACACAGACTTGTATGAAAACAGAACCAATTTCGAAGTCCAAAAAGAGCCATAATTCTGCCAAAATAGATGACACAGTTATGTTCTCTTTCCTACAGATAGAGAGACTATTATGCTAAACAAGTGATAAAAGTTTCAAAGCCATATGTCAAACACTTTACAAAAAATATGAACTGGTACGAAAAACTTAACCAAGATTTCTAAGTCAAAAGGGGCCATAATTCAGCCAAAATCCTTGAGGGAGTTATATACTCTTGCCTATAACTGGACATGGTGATGGTAAACAGGTGTTGAAAGTTTCAAAGCTTTATCTCAAAAGACTTTGTCAAAATATGAACTGGTGTGAAATATTAACCCAGATTTCTAAGTCAAAAAGGGCCATAATTCAGCCAAAATCCTTAATGGAGTTATGTGCTCTTGCCTATAACTGGACATGGTGATGGTAAACAAGTGCTGAAAGTTTCAAAGCTTAATCTCAAAAGACTTTGTCTAAATATGAACTGGTACGAAAAACTTAACCAAGATTTCTAAGTCGAAAGGGGCCATAATTCAGCCAAAATCCCCGTTGGAGATATGTACTCTTGCCTATAACTGGCCATGGTGATGGTAAACAAGTGTTGAAAGTTTCAAAGCTTTATCTTAAAAGACTTTGTCAAAATATGAACTGGTACGAAAAACTTAACCATGATTTCTAAGCCAAAAGGGGCCATAATTCAGCCAAAATCCTTGATGGAGTTATGTGCTCTTGCCTATAACTGGCCATGATGATGGTAAACAAGTGTTGAAAGTTTCAAAGCTTTATCTCAAAAGACTTTGTCAAAATGTGCACTGGTACGAAAAACTTAACCAAGGTGTGACGCCGATGCCGACGCCGTGGTGAGTAGGATAGCTCTACTTATTCTTCGAATAGTCGAGCTAAAAATGTATAAACATAAAAAATGTAAAGTAAATTGTAAAGCACGTTTAAAACATTTATGCAAAAAACGTATATAAAGGGTTAAAATATTAGTGACAACCAACAATATTGCAAAACATGTAAAGAAAAATATATGATTTCAGATTTTGTGATAAATGCCTATCTGCTTTAAAAAGGACAAGATATTGCTGACTGAAATGTTTCAAAGACTGAACGTCAAAGTATGTACTGCGCTGTGGAACGAAGTCCCCACAGTCGACTAAAATATGTTTAATAGTTAGCGGTGTCTGACATGGTACACATTCAGATTGTTCTTCTTTGTTCAGAAGATAAGAATGAGTCAAACAGGTATGACCTATTCGACAACGAGAAAGAACAACTTCCTCCCTGCGAACAGATCTGTTCCCCTGGTGCCATCCACCTAAAGTAGGTTTAACATCATGAAGTTTATTGAAAGACCTTATAAGGATGCTTTTGACCAAGTTTAATGAAGCTCTGCCATTTCAAGAGAAAAAGACATTTCAGAAGATCCATCAAGCCCTTCATGAGAACAAGATATATGAAGGTTTCTCTATTTTTAGTGGTAGCTGCCTCAAAACGGGGGTTTAGTGCCCCCATTTGAACAAAATGAAGAAAGGACCCTATAATAATGCTATGTACAGTTTGATGAAGATCTATTAAGTGATTTATGAGAAGAATTGATTCCAAGGTATGTCTGTCTTAAGTTCCAGCAGCTCCTAAATGGGCCAAGTGAAACCAGTTGAACAAATTTGAAAAAGGACCTTTCCAGGATGTTACAGGCCAAGTTTGGTGTTATTCTGATCAGTTGTTTCAGAGGAGAACAACTATTTACAGTTTGAATCAAATCCATTTAGAAATAACAGAAATTCTTAGTAAAACGGGGTCATCATTCATGAAACACTGGTGACAGAGTTATGGCCCTTGTGTCGCTTCATGTGGGTGGGATGAGGAACAACTATTTTTTAAGACTGAAGCAAATCTATCAAGTACAAACAGAGATAAAGTGCATCAAAACATTGACAATGGTGCAGTCATTAAACAGATACCAACACCAATGACTGATTTAGAAGGATAGATATATACTTTGTACAGTTAACCAAAAGACATTCACAGAACTCACCTCCAAAATGCATTTTTTAACATCCTCAAAATTACTAGATAAATCTACTGAATAACTCTGAACTTTCCTCGATGGTTGCAGATGTTGTTGTATTTCTGTTTTTGCTTCTTCTAATCGCAGCTATAAAAAGACACAAAAAGAATAGACAAGGACAACATTATTGAATTTAATTAGACTTAATAAAGTCCCAGAGGGGATGTTTGTGTGTGCAAAAGGTCCAGAGAAAATTTGTCTCAAAAAGATTAGATAAGTATCTCAGATGCAAGAAAATTGAGGGTAATAGTGTTCTATCATGGTGCAGTCAGAGGAAATCCAAGATGGCCACCCACCAATGACAATTTTTAAGTCTCCTTTATCATATATCTACAAATTTTCTGTCTTAAATACAGCACATTTTACAAAATCATGTATTCAACTCAAATCAGATATTGAAAAATATTCAATGGTGGGATTACTTGCTAAAGTAGTCACGTCAAATTTGACATCAGAAATGGCATAATGATGGCAACTATATGTTCCATGCATCACAAAGTTCAAAAATGAGTTTTCAGCTTTATTTATCTAAAATTACAACAATTCTGACTCTTATTACACTAGAAATAGGTACCTGTATATAATAAAATGGTCATTAGACAGTACCTTGATCTACAGTGATGCATTTAGTTCTGGTGGACTTTGCCAGGCCAGATCACACTCAGCGAAAGCATCTTGTGGGATCCAGGCCTGGCAAATTCCGTACTGTTAAAATAAACCAATTTTATTCAATTGGTTTTTCAGTGCATTTAATAAGTAAATTTTGATTTTATTAATGTAATTGTTGAAATACATGTCCCAATATGAACAAATTTTGGAGATGACCTCATATAATGATCATAAAGAACCAAGTTTGATGAAGCTCCATCAAGCAGTTCATGAAAATAAGTTGTTAAAAGGTATTTCTATTTTAAGCTTTAGTGGCCCCTAAAAGAGGCTCAGAGCATCTGAACAAAACTGGAAGAGGACCTTATAATAATGCTACAGATAAATGTTGATGAAAATCAATACAGCAGTTCATCAGAAACTGTTTAAAAGTATTTCTATTTTAAGCTCTAGTGGCCCCTAAAAGGAGCTGAGTGCTCCCATTTGAATAAATTTTGGAGAAGACCTCAAAATGATCCTACAGATCCAAGTTTGATAAAGATGCATCAAGCAGGTTGTCATTGCAGAAGTTGATTAAAAGTTTTCTATTTTAAGTTCTAGCAGCCACTAAAAGGCTAAGTGTCCCCTCTTGAATAAAATTGGGAGCAGATCTCACAATAATGTGAAAGATCAAGTTTGATGACTATCCATCATGTAGTTCATGAGAACAAGTCATTTAAAGGTATTTCTATTTACAACTCTTTTGGCCCTTTTCGGCGCCAAGCATCCCCATCTGAACAAATTTCGATGCCATTATAATGATGTCAGGGTTGTCAATAAGAACCAGCCGCTGGCCGAAATGGATGGTTCAAATGGCATTTGGGATGGTTCAAATTCGCAAAAAAAATTTTTTTTTTGATCGGGCCTAAAAAGAAAACTGTTTGTTTTGGGTAACCCGACACTACCTAGTTAAACCCGCTGACCCTAGCAGTGTTTTCATGATCCTGTTATGAAAATATAATGTGTATTAATTTGTCTAAAGAACTCTCCATCCAGCCTAAAAATCATTATTACCCGCGGCCGTTTCCATTCATAATACACAATACACAGCGTGTCATCAACCAAGGTATTAGCGGGTGAATTTTCAATTTGACATCACTTACTATTCCCGCCATCCCTTAGTTGCCGAACGACATGTCATAAACCAAGTGTATTCAAACACTGCCACGTGCCTCTCGATCTTTGACTTGAGTTAAAACATGCGGTAAACCAATGACAGCTTTGGATGTAGAACGCTTGACGTATTTTATCGGCAAAATTATTTAAGCTCCTTATGTAGAACATGTGACGTATTTTGTCAGCAAAATTATTCCGCCTTTACACCTGATGACATGTGTCATCGTTGACTGAACCATCCAGCTGGCTTATGGAAGGTAGGTGGTTCTACCTGTGAAATAATGCTGGAAGAGGCACCTGGGGTCTTCATCCCCCATCAAAAGCAAGAAAGTCCCCATATCATGCATATGATCTGTAACTGTGTCAGTGTGACTATTAATTGACAGTGATGTTTACAGTGACTTTATCTCACTGGGAACACTTGCTTTTTTTGAAAACTTGCTTTACTATTTTAAACTTGTTTTATGGCAAAAAAATTTAAACATTCAGTAGCATTTACTGAAACTTGGGTTATTATCTTGATGTGTTAATGCAACATGGACTTTACATTTGCGATTATTCAGATATTTTCATTGATAGCATAAAAGATGTTGTAAATAAAATGTAAAGCCCCTTTGATTAGAAATTAGCAATATGTTCCAAGGAATAACCTCCCAAAGTTAATTTTATATGAGAAGATGAAGCGCACTGGTCAGAAAACTCTTCAATGTTCTCAGATTACATTGTATATCATCAACAGGCTACATAAAATTTCTACAATACACACAGAATTTCTGATAAATTCACAGAAAAAAAACAGATTATAACAAGAGCACCGCCTTGCTGGTGCAGACGCTTATCTGATTATTTTGTCTCTGTATAATAAAAATATTGTACTACCCGTGTGTTTTTATGATATTTTCTAAGTCCAAAAGGGGCCATAATTCTTGCAAAAAGCAGGATGGAGTTATGTTTCTTGCTGTACACAGTCAGCTTTTGATGGTGAACAGATGTTGCAAGTTTTAAAGCAATAGCTTTGATCGTTTAGGAGTAAAGCTGACCTAAACAAAAAACTTAACCAAGAAATCTGGTTTTCCAAAAGGGGCCATAATTCTTGCAAAAAGCAATGTATAGTTACGGTACTTGCTGTGCAGAGTCAGCTTTTAATGGCCAATAACTGCACCAAGTTTTAAAGGAATAGCTTTGACCGTTAAGGAGAAAAGTTGACCTAAATGCAAAACTTAACCAAGAAATCTGATATTTTCTAAGTCCAAAAGGGGCCATAATTCTTGCAAAAAGCAGGATGGAGTTATGCTTCTTGCTGTACAGATGGTGAACAAGTGTTGCAAGTTTTAAAGTAATAGCTTTGATAGTTTAGGAGAAAAGTTGACCTAAATGCAAAACTTAACCAAGAAATCTGATGTTTTCTAAGTCCAAAAGGGGCCATAATTCTTGCAAAAAGCAGGATGGAGTTATGCTTCTTGCTGTACAGATGGTGAACAAGTGTTGCAAGTTTTAAAGTAATAGCTTTGACAGTTTAGGAGAAAAGCTGACCTAAACATTAAACTTAACCAGGCAACGCCAACGCCGATCAAGTGATGACAATAACTCATCATTTTTTATCAAAAATTCTAACACGACCGCAAATAACCTACATACATGTAGAGCAAAATCTATCTCGGGTTATTCTGCAATAAACCACTTGCGTGCAATGACGTCATTCGATCCAGGTGCGTAGCACGGTCGTAAAAGTAGTTACCATTTTTTCTAACACTGTTGATACTAGTATGTTGTGTTAGAATCGAAATAACAAGTTCCCAAGTGTGATTTATCATAGAATAACCAGAGATTTTTGTTCTTATGCGAAACAATATATCACTCAGGCCTAGTCGGCCTAAAATTGTGATATATTCTTACACATAAGAACTCAAAACACGGGTTATTCTACGATAAACCACATTTGGGAACTTATTATTTCTTAAATCAGATGAGCTAAAAAGGGCAAAATCAACATTTATGTACATCTCCTTTTACACATACAAATCTAAGGGTGTATTCAGAGGGGTTGCAATGGGTGCAAATGCACCCCCCTCTTTTTAGCAAAGTTTGCAAACTTTAATCCATCAACATTCTTTTTATGCTATTTCTATATGTCTTCTTATTTTTCTTTGGCTCACTTTGCTCGTCAACTTGCATATACCTACTTTGTGAGTTGTTGCATATGCAAATAGTCTGTATGCAGAACAGTTATTACTTTACAAAGACCAGCAATATTTTTACTGCAGTAGAAGTTTGCAAAAATGTAGTAGACAAATGAGGATCCAACAGGGTGGGAGGTAACAGTACAGCCAGCGCGGAGCCTTCATTTGAACATCCGTCGCCGTGATTCAATTTCACTTGTTCGTTTTTACTGTCTGCTGCGACGGATGTCCATATCAGATATTTCAGCTATTCAGGTGTGGTCATTGCCGGAGGCAGCAAACGCCACGTGTTGCGATGGACGGACGCGATGGTCCGTGGTGGTCGGCCGCGAGGAACCCTGGTGTTCATTTAATACTTTTTGAAAGAATTATTTTCCAATAATTTGTAAAGATAAATGCACAAAATGTCTATACATGTACTTACTAATTATTTAGAATGTATATCTTGTCCGTATACTCATAATCAGTTGCAACGGTGATGATATATGATAGTAGATATTATACTGTTTTGTATTTTCTGTAAAATCTAATTAGAGTCTTACATTCTTTGTTCTGTTTCGTTTTATTTCTATTTTCAGGTCATAGCAAGTCTATAAATCTTTGATCCTATTGTTAATTTCTAAACTGATTGTTAGGTAAATTTTATGTTATTTGCGCCTTTTCTAACAATTACGTTACAAATTATGTTTTACTAACATCTGTTTCTTACCCTGTTTTATTTATTTCCGTACCTAATACGCTCTTTTGTTTCACTTGTTTGTCAGTTTTCAGATGTTTAGAAATTATTGGTAAGTTTCTTTACACTGTTTAACAATTACTACTAATCAAATCGTAATATGTTTTATAATATAATAACTATCTTATTTGTTAACAACCGTTGATAAGATGAATATATTCAATAGAATTTCAAAACATTTTACTAGAATCTTTGATTTAATATTTTCATTACATATTAAAGGAATATCTAATATACACTTTTGTGATATATGAGACTTAGTTATATACCTTTCGTTTACGGAATTCCGCATATTGTCGTAATATTTACTTTTTTCTGTAAACAATAGAAATAGTTGCATTTTTCTCATTACAGGTAAACGTCAGCGGCGAATTTGGTGTTTAAGAAAAACAGTCTCGGATCGAGACAAATATAAATTCAAATAGACAGAGTCTGTTATTATTTTACACCCTCTTGCATATTTATTAACTATTACAACAGTCTTAAGTGCCATGTGGTGGCCGAAAAGTCTTCCTAAATATTTGGTCTCAGTGTTGTTTATTTTTTCTCTGGTCCTTCGGGATCCTGGAGTCACCTCAGTGTGGTTTATTTTTTCTCTGGTCCTTCGGGATCCTGGAGTCAATCCAATGTCTCTACATACTGTATTGTAAAATGAAGTTCCGCCTTATGGTAATTTTTTTGGGGGTGGTGTTGGTGGGTGAGGGATGCTGCACATTTCATTAACCCTCAAGCTATTATTAGTTTACATGTTAGTGTTCTGTGTACTTAAAAGGTTTTATTAACTGTTACAATAGCAGTCGTTAAATAACAATTAACATGGGTGGTTACATTCTTAGAAAATTCAAACGTCTTAAATATCAAAATTGTTTGTTTTTACAAAAAATTTGTATTTGACAATACTAATATATTGCTGAAAATTAATATCTACACATTCGTATCCTTTATGATGAAACAAAAATATTAATCTGAATGAGAAGTCTTTTGGAGTTATGTCAGGTAAGCACCATAAATTCTCCAAGGATATCTTAGTCACAGACAAGTAAAAGTAGTATATATAAGCTGCATAAGGCAATATTTCTAAATCATAGTTGTGTATCATTGACGTTATATATCTCTGACATTACATATCTCCGACGTTATATATCTCTGACGTTATATATCTCTGACATTACATATCTCCGACGTTATATATCTCTGACGTTATATATATCTCTGACGTTATATGTCTCCGACGTTATATGTCTCTGACGTTATATGTCTCTGACGTTATATCTCTCCGACATTACATATCTCCGACGTTATATATCTCCGACATTATATATCTCTGACGTTATATGTCTCTGACGTTATATGTCTCTGACATTATATGTCTCTCACGTTACATATCTCCGACGTTATATATCTCCGACGTTATATGTCTCCGACGTTATATGTCTCCGACATTATATGTCTCTGACGTTATATATCTCTGACGTTATATGTCTCTGACGTTACATATCTCCGACGTTATATATCTCAGACGTTATATGTCTCCGACATTATATGTCTCTGACGTTATATATCTCTGACGTTATATATCTCTGACGTTATATGTCTCTGACGTTACATCTCCCTGACGTTACATATCTCTGACGTTACTTATCTCCGACGTTATATATCTCCGACGTTATATGTCTCTGACGTTATATGTCTCTGACGTTATATGTCTCTGACGTTATATATCTCTGTCCTTACATATCTCCGACGTTATATATCTCTGACATTACATATCTCCGATGTTATATATCTCTGACGTTATATATCTCTGATGTTATATATCTCTGACTTTATATATTTCTGACGTTATATGTATCCGACATTATTTATCTCTGACGTTATATATCTCTGACATTACATATCTCCGACGTTATATGTATCCGACATTATTTATCTCTGACGTTATATATCTCTGACATTACATATCTCCGACGTTATATATCTCTGACGTTATATATCTCTGACGTTATATATCTCTGACATTACATATCTCCGACGTTATATGTATCCGACATTATTTATCTCTGACGTTATATATCTCAGACGTAATGTATCTTCGACGTTATGTTTTTTCGACACAGTTATGTCCTGTCAGCGCTGTTACTAGTCCTGGTGCATCCAGTTGTCGTCCAGCTATTTTCCGTGTTCCTGTCATTGCTTGTTCTGTCCTTGCCATATATGGCTCATCATTTTAACAGCACTAAGACTAATTTTGTGTCCACAACTGCATGTCTACCTTTTCTCAGTTCGTCAGTTGTGTCTTATCTTCCAGTTCGTCAGAAGCCCACATACTTGTAGTAACAATACTACGTAATAATAATGTGCCATATATGGTAAGGACAGAACAATGACGGGAACACGTTAGGTAAATATTTATAAACAGAACAAGGGATCACAGAGTGATCTTGGCGCCCACCAATGTGCCATTTTTGAGTGTTCCAAATTTCAAGACTTACTGACTAGCTCAAGGTCAAATTTCATTTCCGTACACAACACTGTGCATGTGGTCCAGTTTCGAAAGCTGTAGCTTGAGAAATGTGAAAGTAGGTCACTAGGTCAATGTCAAGGTCAAAGTTTGTTTCGGTATACAATCCTACGCATGTGGTCTAAATTTGAAGCCTGTAGCTACAGAAATGTGAAAGTAGGTCACTAGATCAATCTTAAGGTCAAAGTTCATTTCGGTACACAAAACTATGCAAGTGGTCCAAATTTGAAGTCTGTAGCTTGAGAAATGTAAAAGTAGGTCACTAGGTCAAAATCAAGGTCAAATTTTATTTCGGAATACAAAACTATGCATGTGGTCCAAATTTGAAGCCTGTACCTTCAAAAATGTGAAAGTAGGTCACTAGGTCAATGTAAAGGTCAAAGTTCATTTTGGTACACAAAACTATGCATGTGGTCCAAATTTGAAGACTATAGCTTCAGAAATGTAAAAGTAGGTCACTAGGTCAAAGTCAAGGTCAAATTTTATTTCGGAATACAAAACTATGCATGTGGTCCAAAATTGAAGCCTGTACATTCAAAAATGTGAAAGTAGGTCACTAGGTCAATGTGAAGGTCAAAGTTTTTTTTCGGTACACAAAACTATGCATGTGGTCCGAATTTGAAGGCTGTAGCTTGAGAAATGTGAAATTAGGTCAGTAGGTCAAAATCAAGGTCAATGTTTTTTCCAGTGCACAAAGCTATGCATGTGGTCCAAATTTGAAGGCTGTAGCTACAGAAATGTGAAAGTAGGTCACTAGGTCAAAATCAAGGTCAACTCATGTCAAGGTTCATCTTGCCACTCAAAACCATACATGTGGTCCAAATTTGAATGTTGTAGTTATTGACAAGAACATTTAAAAAACGTTTCCCTATATAAGTCTATATGAACCATGTGACCCCCGGGGCGGGGCCATTTTTGACCCTAGGGGGATAATTTGAACAAACTTGGTAGAGAACCACTAGATGATGCTACATTACAAATATCAAAGCCTTAGGCTTTGTGGTTTAGACAAGAAGTTTTTCCTTATATAAGTCTATGTAAACTATATGACCCCCAGGGCGGGGCCATATTTGACCCTAGGGGTATAATTTGAACAATCTTAGTTGAAGACCACTAGATGATGTCACATACAAAATATCAAAGCCGTAGGCCCTGTGGTTTTGGACAAGAGGTTATTCAAAGTTTTTCCCTATATAAGTCTATATAAACCATGTGACCCCCAGGGCGGGCCCATATTTGACCCCAGGGAAATAATTTGAATCATCTTGGTAGAGGACCACTAGATGATGCTTCAAACCAAATATCAAAGTTTTCAAAGTTTTTCCCTATATAAATCTATGTAAAATATAGAAATAAACAAAGGGCCACTCACTCAAAAATTGCTGAACCAGTCTGATTTTCAGGGGAACACAACTAGGGTACCAATACATCATTCTGACAAAGTTTGGTCAAAATCCCCCCAGTAGTTTCTGAGGAGATGCGATAACGAGAAATTGTTAACGGACGGACGGACGGACGGACTGACGGAATGACGGACGGACGGACCACGGACGCAGAGTGGTTTTAATAGCCCACCATCTGATGATGGTGGGCTAAAAATGCTAAAAAGTTCTTGTGCAGGAATATTGCAGGAAAACTAATCAGACACTATTTCTTGCATAGTCTTTACCTGAAAAAGACAAGAAAAAACATACAGAATTTGTGCTCAATACTTCCGAAGACCACTCAACTTTTCACCCAACATATCATTTTACATTAATTCCTCAATAAAAATAATTACTGAAATATTAGCAGTTTGTAATTCACAAAAATATATAGAAATGTTCATTGATCATTGAACCTTAAGCACTGGACCTTCACTTTTAAAAACATCAAAAGAGAACCTATGTACACTGTTTCTGTATCCATGTGGAAAAGTCGTGCACTTTTAAAAAATCTATAACGCAGATGTTTTCGAACCAAACAGAACATTGTTACTGGCAACAAAAATTCGTTACAAAACAGAACCTTTTTTAATTTTAAAATAACTTTTTAGTCGTTAATGCAAATAAATTCATTTAAAAAAAGAAACCTAGCAACTTACCTCTATAATAATCTTTTAATTTTATGCCAAACTATGAACAAAGATATACCGTTAGGTGCTAAACAACATTTAGCTGTTAGGTATTTTTAGTATAAGAACACAAGATTGCAACGAAAATAAATTTAATAAAGTACAAAAATATATACGTTGGCAACAGCTGTACCTGCAAAATATATAACAAGAGCACCGCCTTGCGGGTGCTGATGCTCATCTGATTTTTTTTTGTATAATAGAAAAATTGTCCTACCTATGATTTTCTAAGTCCAAAAAGCAGGATGGAGTTATGTTTCTTGATGTACATAGTCAGCTTATGATGGTGAACAACTGTTGCAAGTTTCAAAGCAATAGCTTGAATAGTTTAGGAGAAAAGCTGACCTAAACATAAAACTTAACCAATAAATCTGATATTTTCTAAGTCCAAAAGGGGCCATAAGTCTTGCAAAAAGCAGGACAGAGTTATGTTTCTTGCTGTACATGGTCAGCTTATGATGGTGAACAAGTGTTGCAAGTTTTAAAGCAATAGCTTTGATAGTTTATCAGAAAAGCTGGCTTAAACATATTACTCAACCAAGAAAGCTGATTTTCTAAGTCCAAAAGGGGCAATAATTCTTTAAAAAAGCAGGATGGAGTTATGTTTCTTGAAGTACAGGGTCAGCTTATGATGGTGAACAAGTGTTGCAAGTTTCAAAGCAATAGCTTTGATAGTTTAGGAGAAAAGTTGATCTAAACATAAAACTTAATCAAAAAATCTGATATTTTCGAAGTACAAAAGGGGCGATAAATCTTGCAAAAAGCAGGATGGAGTTATGTTTCTTGCTGTACAGGGTCAGCTTATGATGGTGAACAGGTGTTGCAAGTTTCAAAGCAATAGCTTTGATAGTTTAGGAGAAAAGCTGACCTAAACATAAAACTTAACCAGGCAACGCTGACGCCGACACCGATCAAGTGATGATAATAACTCCTCATTTTTTTTCAAAAAGTCAGATGAGCTAAAAATCAATGTGTTACTGGACTGAAACAATTGCTCAAATCCTCTAGTTAATACAAGAGAAAAAAATAGAAATATGTTCATCACAAAAGAAGTTCTAAAGTGATATACTTTGAGATTTGATTTTGAGACAGTATCTTATTCGATACTGATCGACGGATTAATTATTTCTTACATTCATATTGTGGTCTCACTGTATCTAGATTTTGTAACAGTTGAGAAAACGGAGAACAAAATTATATTCACTCTTTTATCGGCTATTTTATTTTGTTTATTTTGTTAATATGAATTAAGGCACCACCTAGCACTGGGGATTTATCTTTTTTATATCCGCTTAGAAAGAAATATTCAACGCTCAAGAAAGTGAAACTTTGCTCTAAACTGTAGTTTACATTTAGTGTCATCATACCTCTTACAGCGAATATCATACTTTGCAAAATTTACGGAAGCCGTGACGGTGACGTCATTCAGCGTTCTCGCACTAGGTTTTAGGAATTTTTTTTGTTTGTTTGCACTCCACGCAGAAACTTGACGGCCTTTACACTTCCTTAATGTTTTAAAAGTGTTTTTCAGTTGCATGTACAGTTTTCATTACGAAAAAGAAGTAAAATAATCATGTTAGCGCGGTTTACGAGTTTCTATGACTGATTCGGGGTGGTCGGATGTTCATGCAGACAACCAGTCTGCGGTGTGTATATAAACCGGAACCGGAAAACATCGAAAAAATTGTCTCAGTATATGCAGACAACAAAGACGAATAGCTATATACGGACGTTACCGTCTCGGGGATTTTCATCCCCTATTAACACTTACGATTATGTGCGAGCCCTTTCAATTTAACAACTTGTCAAAATTTGACATGTGTAAATAACAGGCAATAAATATCTTGTGAATGTAATCAACATAATTATCACATTCGATACATTGTATGTGTAAAACATCCCTTCACATAATTACTTACAATTTGGATACGATGGTAAAATTCAACAACAACGCGTGAATATTTATCTTTTATCAACGTTTCGGCGCTTTTTTTTTTTTTTTTTTTTTTACAATTTGGATATAATTTATTGAAAAAGGTATTATTGTTGATGACAATAAACTAAAATCAAAACATTGAAAATATCGGACACAGATAACAACAGTTCCTACACAAAAGAAAGGTGCGATAAATGTAGACGAGTAAACTAAATAAATGATATAGATAATTATATTTTATAATAAATACATTATAGATAATAAATTTAACAATTAACTGCTACAATACACTGTTATACAGTTAATGTTAATATAAAACGTTGACCGCGATGGTCCCTCACGTGAACACTGCGATTCCTCGTGGCCGTCCACCGTGCACCGCTGTGATCATGACCACGAGGGCCGATCAGGTGTCCGGCCATCGCTACTGAACACCCGTAATTTTTTTTTACCGCAAGGATCAAGGGTTTTTGAAGGTTCCGAGCTGGTTGTACTGTAACCTGCATTATCTTCCCTCCCTACTACCTTAAATCTAGTGAGCATATTCTTTTAATAGCCTAAAATTGAGATATCAGTCAAGTCACTTCACAAGAGGTCAGCCGCACCTGAGAAATATTTGAAATTTTTCATGATTCTGTTGGTTTCTTTCAAACTGCACGAAATGCAATCCAGATTTTAACTAGAAGATGCTTTTGTAGAAAAGCGCATGTTTCCCCCAGTGCATAGTCATAATAAGCAAGAAGTCAATAGGGGAGAGGAGTGAAAGTCAAAGAGACACTGACAGTTGGCTGCAATAGGGATCATCTACTTGGCATGTCCAATTATCCTGTGAAGTTTCAACATTCTCGGTCAAGTGGTTCACAACTTATTGATTGGAAACTATTTTCCATGTTAACAGGTCCCTGTGACCTTGACCTATGATCGAGGGACTCCAAAATCAATAGGGGTGATCTACTCTGCATGTCCAATCATCCCGTGAAGTTTGAAGGTTCTGGTTCAAATGATTCTTAAGTCATTAATCAGAAACTGTTTTCCATATTCTGGTCCCTGTGACCTTGACCTTTCACCAAATGACCCAAAAATCAATAGGGGTTATCTACTCTACATGTCCAATCATCCTATGAAGTTTCAACATTTTGACCTTTGATGAAGTGACCCCAAAAATAATAGGGATCGTCTACTCCATACCATCCTATGAAGTTTGAAGGTTCTAGGTCAAATGGTTCTCCAGTTATTGATCGGAAATGAAGTGTGATGGACGGATGGAAGGACTGATGGACAAGGCAAAAACAATAATTGGAAAGATCCCCATACCTACACCTGCTAAAAAAAACCTTAAAAGATATTAAAAACTTTAAACAAATCTTTTCAAGGACATGTTCATTTCATTTGAGTTTTCATATTAATGTAGGATTCTGGTTTAACAATACTTCTAGAGTTACCTTGTTACGAGCCAAGATTGTTACATTAGCTCCTTGTTGAGCTGCCAACACAGCTATAGCTTTCCCAATACCACTAGAACCACCTGTCACCTGTAATAAAACAATGAAAAATATGTAACAAAACAAACATCATGGTATATGATATTGTCCGTAGGCACTCATGAATATTCCGTATATTTCTGTAAATTAATTCTCGGTGTCCGAAGCTAAATAGCGATATAGTGATATATATAATATTATATACTTATAATTTTCACAATGTCACGTGTGCGGACAAAACGTTTAGCTTCCAGTCTCGGTATTGTGGGTTCGACTCCTGCGTAGGACCATTTTTTTTCAAATTTTATTGGCAAACTCAACAGGTATAGAAATATTGCCAAGAAAAAGTGGAAACTCCACAGGTCGCTCAACATGACAAAATGAAAATGTTGCAGGCTGGGTTTGATTGAGCCTGTTCATGGACGGCAGTGGAAATGCATACTACCGTCCATGCCCTCTAGCCCCGGGTTGAGCAGAACTCAACATTTACACATGTTAAAAGTACAAACAAGAGGACCATGATGGTCCTGAATCGCTCACCTCTTCCCACATGACCCAGTTTTGAGTATGACGTCGTTTTTTCTATTATTTGACATAGTAACCTAGTTTTTGAGCTCATGTGACCCAGTTCTGAACTTGACCTAGATATTATCAAGATAAAAATTCTGACCAATTTTCATGAAGATCCATTGAAAAATATGGTCTCTAGAGAGGTCACAAGGTTTTTCTATTATCTGACCTATTGACCTAGTTTTCGAAGGTACGTGACCCTGTTTTGAACTTTACCTAGATATCATCAAGGTGAACATTCTCACTAATTTTCATGAAGATCTCATGAAAAATATGGCCTCTAGAGAGGTCACAAGGTTTTTCTATTTTTATACCTACTGGCCTAGTTTTTGACCGCACGTGACCCAGTTACGAAACTGACCTAGATATCATCAAGGTGAACATTCAGATCAACTTTCATGAAGATCCATTGAAAAATATGGCCTCTAGAAAGGTCAAAAGATTTTAATAATTTTAAACCTACTGACCTAGTTTTTGACCGCAGTTGACCCAGTTTCAAATTTGACCTAGATATCATCAAGATGAACATTCTGACCAACTTTCATACAGATCCCATGAAAAGTATGGCCTCTAGAGAGGTCACAAGGTTTTTTTATTATTTGACCTACTGACCTAGTTTTTTAAGGCACGTGACCCAGTTTCAAACTTGACCTAGATATCATCAAGGTGAACATTCTGACCAATTTTCATGAAGATCCATTCAAGGGTATGGCCTCTAGAGAGGTCACAAGGCTTTTTCATTATTTGACCTACTGACCTACTTTTTGAAGGCACGTGACCCACTTTCGAACTTAACCTAGATATCATCAAGATGAATATTCTGACCAATTGTTATGGAGATCCATTCTTAAGTATGGCCTCTAGAGAGGTCACAAGGTTTTTCTATTTTTAGACCTACTGACCTAGTTTTTGACCGCACATGACCCAGTTTCAAACTTGGCCTAGATATCATCAAGATGAACATTCAGACCAACTTTCATACAGATCCCATGAAAAATATGGCCTTTAGAGAGGTCACAAGGTTTTTCTATTATTTGACCTACTGACCTTGTTTTTGATGGCACGTGACCCATTTTCGAACTTGACCTAGATATCATCAAGATGAACATTCAGACCAACTTTCATACAGATCCCATCAAAAATATGGCCTCTAGAGAGGTCACAAGGTTTTTCTATTATTTGACCTACTGACCTAGTTTTTGACGGCACGTGACCCACTTTCGAACTTGGCCTAGATATCATCAAGGTGAACATTCTGACCAATTTTCATGAAGATCCATTCAAGGATATGGCCTCTAGAGAGGTCACAAGGTTTTTCTATTTTTAGACCTACTGACCTAGTTTTTGACCGCACGTGACCCAGTTTCGAACTTGACCTAGATATCATCAAGATGAACATTCAGACCAACTTTCATACAGATCCCATGAAAAATATGGCCTTTAGAGAGGTCACAAGATTTTTCTATTATTTGACCAACTGACCTAGTTTTTAATGGCACGTGACCCAGTTTCGAACTTGACCTAGATATCATCAAGGTGAACGTTCTGACCAATTTTCATGAAGATCTTATGAAATATATGGCCTCTAGAGAGGTCACAAGGTTTTTCTATTTTTAGACCTACTGACCTAGTTTTTGACAGCACGTGACCCAGTTTCGAACTTGACCTAGATATCATCAAGGTGAACATTCTGACCAATTTTCATGAAGATCTAGTGAAATATATGGCCTCTAGAGAGGTCACAAGGTTTTTCTATTTTTAGACCTACTGACCTAGTTTTTGAAGGCACGTGACCCAGTTTCGAACTTGACCTAGATATCATCAAGATTAACATTCTGACCAACTTTCATAAAGATCCCACAGAAAATGTGACCTCTAGAGTGGTCACAAGCAAAAGTTTACGGACGGACGGACGGACGCACGCACGCACGGACGGACGACGGACGACGGACGCTGCGTGATCACAAAAGCTCACCTTGTCACTATGTGACAGGTGAGCTAAAAACAATTTAGAGACACCCGCAGATGTGTTCATACGGCGGTGCACATGGAACCTTCAATGATACACAAGCGTGTAATTCCATGAAAAGCGGCGTATGGTCCCAGATAAAATAATGGGTTTGCCCTAAACGAGAAAACAATGGGCAGAACTAAACAAACTGGAATTTAGAAAGGGGATCTGAGGTTATGGAGCCTGCATATCACAGGAACTGCCAAAAGACAAAATTAAAAAGGAGGCACCATATCCAAGGGGTGATTATACAATACCCAAAGCTACAAAAGCGGGAGTACTGGAACCACCCAGGCCGAAATGTTCAAGCTGAGAAACTAAATAACAATAACACGACATAAAAGTCGTGCTGAACGATCTGAGAAGATCGAAATATAACAGCCCTGAACCTTTAAGTAACTACCTAACAAAAAGTAAATGTGGAATATGCACGAAGTTCAAGGGACTTACACAATCAATAAGTAAAATAGAAAAACTGGAAACTCCACAGGTCGCTCAACACTGACACTGAAAGACACTGGAAATTAGAGACAACATAACGGGTTTTAAATGCTTATGTTTATTTCATATAGAAGATGTGTTTACAGATGTTTAACTATCGCTCAATTTAACAACTGCATACTCCCTTAAAATGTTCAAATTCTATATACAGGCCTAATTAGTATCAAAATATATGTTAAATTAAGGTAAATAATTTTGGCACAGTCCATACTAATTGGCAAAACAAAAGGATGCTGATGATATATGCATTTTAGAATAGTCGTAAATATTGCAACATAACCTGGATGTCAAGATAGCGGCCTACTGAAAAAATTGAATGATTCTGTTCAGAATTTTAAAGATACAGTTTAGGCTAGTTGTTATATGTTTATATGTAAAATATAACATATCTGTGCATTAAACAAGATAATTTTTAAAGATTTTTTTCTCATAAATGTACTTAATGTCAAAAAGTACAGAGTTTAGGACTTTTAAGAATCGCCATCGAGTCATTTGCCCATAATTTCAGGCTGCTTTTGATAAATTTAAGCCCGATCGGGCAATAAAAGCTCGATTGGGCTTTTAAGCCCGATTGGCCAATGTGACCAGCCTGTTTATGATAGGCCTTGGATAGTTCTTTCATCCTGAGTAGGTGGTATCAAAAGTTTAAATGTTAGGAAAGGCCCATAACACAAAACATTACATTGTTAGAGTTGATTCACTTTGACCTTATGCTAGCCTAGTAGACCTCCTGCGGAAAAAATGGTCAGGCCCATAGCCAGAGGCAAATTTTAACCGAGGCAGTCTAGTGAGGTCCGGGGGCATGCTCCCCCGGGATTTTTTTTTTTCTCTAGGTCGTCTATGGTGCATTCTGGAGGGTCCAGCGACCATGTTTTACTACTTTAAATTTGGTGTTTTTAATGTAGGTCTAGTTTTGTACTGATTTTTTATGTTTTTATGATAAAATGACAGAAAATAATTCGGAAATAAGGTATATTGGGACATGTAACAATGTAAAACTAGCTTTATTGAACTACAGTTCATGTATCAACAACTGTCTACTAAATTTTTCCATGCGCCGATCCAAAGTGGGGACCGGGGGTCCGGACCCCCTCTGGAAAATCATTAAAAAGGAAAGAAGACAAGAAGGAAAGAAAATGTTTTTCGAAAAAGGCAACATTAAGACCGCATTCAAAGTATATGCGGCTGGTACATATAACGCCGACATAATTCATATTTACATTAGTTATCTAAAAGAAACTAAGACTTTAAGACTTTTACCTTCAAGAAAACTCGATTTTATCATTTTTCCCCAAATTTAACAGGTTAGCCCATTAAACTGTGAAAATAAGAGGAATATTGTATATAAAATTGCAGTGAAAAGATGTTCTTAAATGCTCTCAAAATGCCCCAGAATGCAGAAAATGAAGCGCTAAATTTCAAAATTTTCTGAGGGGGGGGGGGGGGGGGGGGGGTCGGACCCCCTCTGAGAAAATTGGCTGGATCCGCGCATGTTTTTCGCATTATTCAGGATCATGCAAAGGCAAAGAAACTCTTCTGTTCCCCGATGAGCTCCAAAGTTTTGATATTTCATTTTTGTCCAGGTCAATGTCTTTGTTGATGTACATTAGTGCTAACCCATTCAAGCGAATACTTTTCATCGACGAACTGGTCCATGTTTTTAGCCTACGGAGAGCAATAAAGCTACGTTCATACGAACATGAGCCAACAGGTAAACTTAAAATTAACTGGAATATGGTACAAAAGTTAGGGAAATAGCTTTGGTCACATCTGTCAAATCCATCTTGAAGAGACATAGGTTTCATAATGTTTTCATTATACCGTTTCCACCTTATTATTTCAGTTTCAAACTGACTGGTCATCGGAAGATCATTTTCAAAATGTTTGTTTTATTTTGTCAATTGAGGAATCAGTTAATTTGTCATGATTTCCGGGTAGTAGATAAGTTCCCTGTAAAACATCCCCAAGTTGCTCTGGAAATCGAGAAGAAAGGTGCAGTATCACGTGATCTAAAAACGGGTAGAAATAGTTAATCCTGAAGTGGTCCGGGACAGAAATGTTATCATCTGCATTTGCCCGATGCCTCTGCCTACCGACAATTCTCGGTTTTCCAGGTGTTATGCTCATATGTGTAGCAATTTTCACTGACCGTTCATAAAGTTTTTCAAAGGAAGCAGATTCGTTGCGCATAGCTGCTAGGATATCTGTAACATTACGTGCTTCGGTATGAGCTCTTAACAGGTCACAATCCTTTGCTTGTAAATTCACCGATAATGGTCTTACAAATGCCAAAATGTACTGCGTCAAACATGCGGTAAAATGAACTCAAAGTTCTTCATCGATTTTAAAAAACTTGAAGCATATCATGGGCTGACTGACCTGACGATTCGTCCATAATATCGCTCAGAGCATTGTAGATGTGCTCATAATGTACTAAAAGTGTGCTTATGGAGTCAGTTCTCGATAACCATCTAGTACCTGAAAGTGTGGGAAGAGTTTTTCTTTTAGAAAAACACTGAAATATGGCAGTTTCGTTTTCATCTTCACACTCTTGTGTGTCCGCTAAAAGATCAGACACTGCGGATTTGACAGACATATGTCTACTTAGAATAGTTTTGCGTTTAGCAGAATTGTGAAAAAAGAAAGTAAGTTCCTGAAAAGTGTTCATAAAATTGCGCCCAAATTCGATAATGAGTGAGAATGGTTGAACAAATCATAGAATTGCTGAGTCTCGGATATATCTAATACGATATCAGTGCAGAATAGAATCTCGTCGATGGGCTGCTTGGATGCAGCAGGCTAGTGAGGCTAAAGTTCAGAGAGCGGGATTATTCAACGTGATACTTACAACTTGGACTGGCCCTGGATTCACCTCTATCCCAGCAATAAATAGCTGCATACCAATGAATCCAACGACACCTACTGCATGCAGGGTGTCCAGGTCAAACACGGCCTTCATTCTCGGGCAAAAACGTCCGATTCGAGCTCGATATGTTTGAATGTCGATCTTTTTTTGTTTTGTTTACAAAAGTAACATAAATGCGACACACTTATGAGTATGCGGATCCATAATTCTAAATCTATAATAGGCTGTAGATCTATATTACGGCTGTTACTGTAAAGTCATTCTGAATGGGTGTAATATATCATTTCCGTATGTTTTTGAACTTGAACTTGAATTGGTTCCATTTGTATTCTTAATTGAAATACATGTACTTAATTACTTTTTTTCATTGCATGCCAAATTTTAACCGAGGCAACTGCCTCACTTGCCTCAACGTAGCTACGGGCCTGATGGTGGTGTATGACCTAAAGGTAAAAATTCCAAAATGTGCGACAAAGTTATTTTGAACTTACTACAACATGTTTTTCAGCAAGAGAAGTAGCTCTGGGCTTCAAACGTCCTGCAACATACATAAAAAGTATTATCACAAACGTAAATATTATAAATGTCCAAAACATTTTGCCAAACAAACAGACAGACTTTAACCCGTGTTTCCGTACGATATCCGGTCTAATATTCCAGTGAAGGTCATACTACACTAAATTGTATTCCTTATATATTCTATATAAAACTAGCAATTTTTAAACAGCTACCAAACATTGCTAGACCCATTTCAGAGAACAAATCCTTACCTCTTACCTTTTAAAGAGTTATGATAAAACTGATATAAAAGTTAAGTGCATGCTTGGCATAGTGTATTCTCAAGCTTTAAGTTTGCTTTTGTTCCTTTTATTTTTGTCTTTTTGTTCTGCTGCTTTATATATATTATTTTCAAGCGTTGAGTTTCATTTTGCCTTTGTAGTCTGCTTACTGCTATTGTGTCTACTGTACATGTATGTAGTTTGATTTTGTCTTCCAGAATTTTCTGTAGCTAAATGTTTGTTTGTATGTAATTGAGTCCTACTTTAGTTTGCATTTAGATGTCGTATTTTTGCTTTAGTTCATGTTGTGTTCAGTTTCGTGTTTGTTGTGATTACATCCCTTTGATAGAACCACTATAACATGTGTCTGTGTACCAGTTAACTTGAATGCGAAGTACCTTAAAAATTGTTGCTTGTAACCCTGCCTATCTGTTGGAAAATCTAATGATAGAGCTTATATGTCATGTCTATATGTTAATTTTAGCCATAATACAAATCTGTATTTCTTTGCTATTCATTTAATGATTATTGAGTTACCATATGAAAACGATGCTAATCAGGTCATTTCCAAATCTGATTTGAGTGATATTCTGACTTTTTAAGATATTTTTCAACTATGGCACCTTTGCCTATTCTTGGTCAACTTGTAACTAATTCATCTTTTAAGCAATTTTAAACCAAAGTTGGTAGGATTAGCATGTTTCTAATATATTTTATATTGTAAATTATCCTTCTTACTTGTAGCTTATTTACTTTTGTTAACATACACTTCTTATATAGTCGGTTAAAAAAGCTCATCAGAGCTTATGTTACTTGTAATTGTCTTGCCGACTCAAAATAAATCTTATCTTATCTTATCTTAAAATGAAGAGAAAAGTAGGGGTCGTGTATCTTCTAAGAGAGATTTCTCTTGTCACATTTGCTTACTATAAAATCTATGGTGGCATATTTCTGCCATGAGATATCTAGGTAGCTATCGCGATAATTTGTAAACTTTTCAGGAAATGTCTGCATTTTTTTCTGAAAACATTTCAGCAATAAATAATATTTTCTAGATATTTTTATTCATTTCATGAAAATGTTTTAGCCAAAATTCTGCGTTAAAGCTTGGAACTGCCTCGAGATGCTAGGTAACTACCACGATAATATTTTAAACTTTCCAGCAAAGTTGTGCATTTTTCTGAAAACATTATCGCTATAAATTATTTTTTCTCGATATGCCTTTTATTTCCAGGAATCTTTAGGCTATTGCGATAAACTTTTCAGAAAAGTTCGAAATATCAATATTTTTTCTGAAAGTATCTAAAAATCGAAATATCAATATTTTTTCTGAAAGTATCTAGAAAGATAAATCTAGCTAATAAATGGCAGTCGTGGGCACTTACACAAAATGTATCGAGAAAATAATGTAAATTATTGCAATAATATTTCCAGGAAACCTTTCACTATTGAGATAATATTTTCAGAAAACCACGCTTTATCGCGAATACAACCTAGCTATCTCATGGCAGAAATATCATATGCCACCATAAAAATCACATCAAAATCACACTGCTTTGACCTGGAAGTACTACTCGTACTAAAGTTGAGTTTCACTTCACCAAATACAACCTCCTCTCCCATTTTCCTATGAAATTGTCAAAAATACATCCACAATGAAATTTAAACAGAAAACAGCTTTAATTTAGACCTCTGTGGCCATGCCAAGTGAAAAATTAGTGTTCAAAAACCTATCTGCCATTACGCGATGGCTCCCACACTGGTTCCTTTACTATAATTAGGCCTGAAACAAGAGAGCACCAATTGTTTTCCCAAAGACTTACATTATAACATTATGGCGTGAACGGCCTTACATAAATCGCACGTACGTATACCTAATTACATGTTTTTCAAGAGCTATCTTAGTTCTACCAAAATATCGGACGAAAAACATATGAATAGTAATACTTTACTTAAGTAATTTTCGTGTGAATGAGATCTACATTTACATCTTTCACCCAACCGTCGATTTCCGACTATCACTAGACGGTGCTGTCAGAGAGACAGTTGTTAAAGAAATGATATGTTACAAATGTTAATAGAATAAAAAGCTAAAAAGACAGATGCTACAGTTAAAATAGGACAGAAGCAATGCAATTACATATTGACCACCGCCAGCCTGTCTCTAAAGATACTGAGACTGGGGCTAGATTTGATATAGGTTGGTAGTGAGTTCCAGAGTCGGATGGTCCTTAGGAAGTAGGAGTTAGAAAAGTACTAAATGTGAGACATGGGAATTAAGTAATTTAGGTTTCTAGTTGGGAAAAGATGAGATTAGTCGAATGCAACTGTCTGGGCCCTTATTTTGTAAAATGTTACTGATGAGTTGTATGACCTTCTGAATTGGAGTGTATTCCATTCTAAAGTGTTCAACATTTGGGTAACGCTACTGGTGTAACTGTAGTCGTACATGACGTACCTGGCAGCTGACCTTTGAACATTTTCGACTTTATTTGTGAGAGTTTTTTGCCATGGATGCCAGACGCTTGAACAGTACTCCACTTATGGACGAACAGAGGTACGTGTTGTAGGCAGCAATTTTGACCTTTTTATTGTCAGTTTTGACATTTCGTTGTATGAAGCGAAGGGTGGAAGTTGCTTTGGGAGTAATATTGTCAATGTGTTTAAACCAGTTTAAATCTTTGGAGATGGATATACATGTACCTAGGTATTTAGCTGTCTCGCATGTTTTTAGCTCTATGTTATGAAGTTTGTAGCGGAAGACCACAGGATGTTTCTTTTTTAAGATTCTAAGGATTTCACATTTGTCAGGGTTGAACTTCATGGACCATGTCTTCTCTCAGGTTTTCTAAGCTAGTGAGATCTTGTTGCAGAGATATACTATCTGAAATGGAGTTGATGGTAAGGTATATTATGGTATCATATGCAAACATTCTTGCATTACATTTGACTGAGTCTGGTAAGTCATTCATATATACCAAAAAAAGACAAGGTCCAAGAACAGACCCCTGGGGAATTCCAAACAGTACAGGAAGTTCACTGGAAAAATGACCATCAACAGCAACTTTCTGGGACCGGGTTGACAGGAAGGATTTGACCAATTTGGTGATTTGTGGGTTGACTCCAAGGCGTTGTAGCTTATAAATTAACATAATATGATCGACCTTATCAAACGCTTTGGAAAAATCCATGACAATAACATCTGTTTGTTGACCCTATTCAGTGTCATTGTAAAGTTACTGGGTGAAATTAATCAGCTGAGTCTCACAACTGTGACCTGACCTAAAGCCGTGTTGGAACTGCCTAAGTAGCTTATGCTTATCAAAATAAGTCATAAGATTTAAACAACAATATGTTCAAGGAGTTTAGAGGCAACGCAAGTTAATAAGGAAATTGAAGGTTACTGGGTTTTGACTTGAGACCATTTTTAAATACGGGGGCAACGGTGGCTTTTTTCCAGTCACTGATTCAAGATATAACCTATATCTATGGGCAAGTACTGGAGCACTTTCATGGTGGAGTTCTTTCAGGATGCGTGGGGATAATTCGCCAGGTCCTTAGGCTTTATGTGGGGATAGGCCATGGATCAGTTTTTCCACACCTTTAGTGGTAACCTGTATCTTACTCGTCTTGGAGACTTTGGATGAGACGACTTTGGAGCATACTAGTATATGCTTTAGAATAAGGGGCTGGGCTGGGGAAAACATAGATTCAAATTGTTTGTTTAAGATAATAGCCTTTTTGACCGGGTTTGCATTGGTTAGACCATCTGATTTGGAAGGGGGCAGTGCCGACATTTTCTTTTTTGTTGTGCTTGATAAAGCTGTAAAACTTTCTGTTTTTACCGAGTTGTGAATCATGGTCAAATATGATACTTTCCATATATGATGATAATATAGATGACCTGTTTACATCGTTGGCAAGGCGGGAGAAATTCGATTGATAAAACCTTTTTTTCAGTACACATAAAATGTAGCAAATTTTGTCAAAATATTTGGTAAAATACTGTAAATGCATTAAAAAATGTCAGTTTTGAAAAAAAATAATCACTTCTTGGGCGATCATTGCTGTCGTCTACAGAGATGTAACATTTACTTACGATAGATGGGCTTCCATCCGGACGGAGTCCCTTTTAAATTAGTAAACCTCTGCGTAACGGTGTGCCTCTGATGACATCACCTCCTCGAAATATTCACTTGCGCATGCTCTGATACTGGTGATTTTAGTCAATCTCAGTCCATGTCTAGCACACAGCCAGCAGTAGTTGACACATCTGACACGCTGGAGACTTGCGCGGCATTGCTGTTTCTGCCACCTAAAATAGAAGACAGGGCCACTAACAGCACTAATAGAAAAGTGCCAACTAGTCACAAAATTCTCACATCAGAGGAGATCTTGACAGAAAAAAAAAAGACAAAGAACGAATAAAATTAGAAAAAGAAACCAAAAAGAAAATTAAGAAAGAAAAGAAGTAGAACAGTTGTAACTTAATGTTCTAACTACCTCTATATTCTACGTATTATCGAGTTTACTTGTGCTAGATAAATATAAAGAATGGACAGAGACTCGCAACTTTCTCACATAAAGATTCATGGTCGGCCCGGAGTGAGAAAACATATCCCTTTTCAAACGTCAGTCAAATAGTGTTCGTTATACAAATTGTGTTCGTTATACCAACCTCGGTTACAAGGAACTCGTTCGCTATACGGATATAAGGAACCTCGGTTATAAGGAACAATTTTTAAAGGTCCCAAGCTGTTCCTTATAAGCGAGGTTTACTGTCAGGACGTGACAGTTGCACACTTACTTCAAGCGGGCGAAATGGTTGCAAACTTGCAAAATGGCGGATATTTGCTAAAATTATCGCACGTTCGCTTGCTTTTTCATCAGGTAAGTGGGGTTTGTATGGTATTTCGAACTCTACGGATATGTGCATGCATCAGTTCTATGTCTACGTCACACTCGGTTAAAAATTGCGTTTCAGCGTCGTAGATTTCGAATTGTCGAAGTTTTTGAAGATATGAAATGGTCAAGTGCATGTTTTGGTATTTGAACGGGCTCTATTCTTGTCGGCTTTTTAATTATTATGATTAAACTAGCCGGTTCTGGGGCCCTTAAATGTGACAAAACAACTGATTGTGAAGAATTTCATAAAAAGGTTGGTTCTGCATGTTTGATAAATGATTTTATACTCAAATATATCTTGTTCAAGCTCTTCTTGTTGCAAACTTGTTTTCAAGCAATTTAGGACGCAAACATTTACTTGTAAAATAGTGTTCAACTCTCAGAACATGTTGTGTTACTTGTACAATATCCTGATCAGTGTTGTACATTTTGTGCAACATCACGCGGTCCTTTAATGTTTTAAAATAACAATTTGTTTGATAAAAACCATATCATATTTTCATGAAACTTTGTAGGGAGTATTGCGCGACTAACAATTGAATGTACTGACTTTGTT
Organism: Mercenaria mercenaria; assembly: GCF_021730395.1. NCBI lineage: Eukaryota > Metazoa > Mollusca > Bivalvia > Venerida > Veneridae > Mercenaria > Mercenaria mercenaria. The sequence continues at coordinate 41,881,995 of NC_069366.1, read as the reverse complement.
TAACTATAAAACGATCTCGTTAAATAATTATTTGAAAACAATTTTAATGTATTCCGGCATATTTTATTTTGAAGACGCGTTTCCATCATGCCTAGTTGTAAAAAGGTCCTTAAATTTAGCAAACGAAATGTAAGAAAGTGCAATAAACGGCGTATGCAATGGTGCCGGACATGTATATTTTAAAAAAGATATGCACTACTAAATTTGATATGCTAGAAAATGTCGAAAAACGTTATCAAGTAAGCGGATTTTATATGAAATAAAGAACAGCCGGATAAACAATATGTAATCAATGCACGAATAGTTAGTTGTCATTAACCCTTAGTATGCTGGACACGATTGGTTTTGCCTTTGCGATCAGTGTAGATCATGATCAGTCTGCACATCTGTGCAGTCTGATTATAGCTGCACTGTTCGCCATTCAGACAGTATTGTTTTGGTAAGCACCCCTTTTTACAGTTAATGGTACTGTTCGAATTGGAAGATGGACAAGTTCATTATAGAAATTTAGCAGGATAAGGGTTAACATCATTGTAGTCATCAGGCGTGGGGTGCTAGATAGGCTTTGTCGGCATGTCCAGTGTGTAACAACGTTAATTCTCTCTCTAATATCTATGGTGGCTGATTTCTGTTATTTCACCTTTTCGCCCCGCGACCTCGTCGAGCTAATTACCGTGATTTCGCTCCGCGCCCCCGCTAAATTCGCCCCGCGCCCATGCCATTTTAACTTGTTTATTCTCGTGTTTTCGCTCGGCGGGGCTGCGGGGCGAAAACGCGAAATGGCAGAAATCAGCCACCATAAATATCCCAGTCGTGTCATTACCATAAGGCCTCTACGATCTCTGACATTCACAACCCTGTCGTCATATTTAACTCTTTCTTAATCAATAGACCATCTGACCCGCTATGTTCCTGACATTTAGTCGTGACTGCATTACCATATTAGTTGTCGACGGATATATTTTCACTGCGATATTCCCAGACTTTTTTTCTAAACGTAGCGTTTATCAATCCTTTTTTCTTTTCCTTAAAATCAATTGAAATACACTGTTCTTATTAAGACGTGCTTGTTACTACAATTCTGTGCATGCAGTCAGGTTTATCTTAGGGAATATTACAGGAAATTGTGGCTAAGAGGACGTAATATCCTGGTAATAAAGTTAATATTTACGCTCATTTAATGAGACCATTGAGATCACGCAGTGATCTAATGAGTCCGCAGGTGTTGTTACCGAAATGGACAACACACTCCTTAGAGCTACGTAACTGTTTTCTACATCGTGATCAATTATTATGTTGGCAAGCAAAGCGCAAAAATATTAATTTGATCATTTACATAGTACGTAATGAATGACTACGCATAACTCACCTAGTCCAGTTCTCACCGTTTAATATTTTGTTCTTTTAATTTGGTGAGAAAAGTGTAAGCGGTTGAATTTAGTACAGTGCTATGTCGATTCGCTGCGCAAATCGTTTTGCTTTCTTGCCACACACATCAGACACAATTTAGGTTCAAACCATGCAAAAAGTAACTCGCCTTAAACATGAACAGGAGATATGAAAATTTAGTGATTTGTTCTTGAATAAAATCATAATATTGTTTGTCGTTCAGATGCGTATTATTAGCTATATCACTCGGGCTGCGCCCTCGTGATATAGCCTAATTCCTTCGCATCTGAACTCCAAACGATGAATTATCCAGCGACAAATCACTAAATGAGATATATCTGTGTATCCGACGGGTCCATCTGCCTCCATAATAATACGCATCTAAACGACAAACAATGATTTTATTCAAGAGCAAATCACGTTACAAAGGACTTTAAAGTACATCCTTGGCGGCATTCATTAAATATTTGCCCGTTTTCAATCGGTTTCTTTTCCAGCGCGCCGCTATGCCGTTTGACGTTATGACGTAATAATTGTGACGTCAGAACAGTGAATTGTTGTATAATAATTCACTGTTTTCAGCCTTCTTTGTTTAATAGGAAAATGAATCGGACCGTGTTAGAATTATATATACAGAGAGGAATGCGTGTCTATACAACAGTTGTGATGTTTCTAGCCAAAATGTATTGGTACCTCGACATGTTATCCAATATGACTTTTTTCATTTATCTATTTTCATATTTTTACCTTTTTTTCGAACTAGAAATGGTACGTATTACACAACCTTTACTACATCTTTTGTAATTAGATTTCAGTAAAACATTTACAACTATATAATTTGATTTTTTCTCTCGGAAGTGCCCCATTATTCTTTGTTTAAACTGCTTATAAAAGTGTGATATGTTATAAAATAACAATTAAAAGACAAATTGTGTGTAAATAAAGAATACGTACCACAAAACGAAAGGAAATACTATAGTTTTATGAATTTATGAATTACACCAAATATTTGTGTATTTCCGGTCTTTTGCAGGTCTTCGTTGCTTGCGAGATGTTACTTTTTGTAATTCATACATGGACTTGTTAATGAGATACAGCATGATAGTTAGTTGCACACAAAACTTCTAAATCCGTGGACAAGTCTATAACGCGGGGATATCGCACTTCATCGCAGCGTGCTTTGTATCAAACTCAACAGAGAGTTTGAAGTTTCGATCTGATGTCTGCAATCGCTGTGAATAGATTTTGCACACACAACTTTTAACAAAGGTGTGACGCCGACGACGAGGATGCTCGGGAACTCTCACTATTCTTCGAACAGTCGAGCCCAGTGTCGTGTCAGTTTCTGTTAGAGAGAACTACATGCCAAAATTTTAAGTGTTCCCTGAACAAAAGTCTTGCCGTTGCATTCGTATTAAATTCATTTTAACATATACCGGTCTTTAGCTTACATTATGACACTTGACTTGTAAAAATACTGACTTATGTTTGAATATATCGAGAAAACTCTGTGCCTTAAAAACCACACTGGCCATAGCTTTCGAAGATGCGGTGGTTCCAACGCCTCGACGGTGGAGAATTCGTCGCAGAAGCGATGGATAAATATGGCCGGGTGAACGTAATCGGTAAGTTTTCTAATGGGTTTTATCTTATTTTTTCACCTTTAGCTGGAAACAACAAGTGAGGCAGGAACCCACATATGTACTTTTCAAGTTACAAACATTTGTACAGTGCAATTCCTTGCCAATAATGTAAACACTTCTGTACAGTTTGATGAGGGGCTGCCGTTTTCTGTAGAATTTCGATTAAAATTGAAGTATTCTGTATAAAACGACCCCTGATTACTTTTGCATTACAGCGTAAGTATGATACTGTCAAACAACAACTACTGAATTGTCAATGCAGGATTATTAAATAATCTGCCAAAAATGATTCCAACGCAGGGGCGGTGGATACAGTTGCAACGCATTACGTTGTGTCCGACTCCGTTAGTGACAATTTTGGACTTTTTACTTACCTAAACTGCACTTTTCCCGGGATTTTGACTTGGGTTTGACCATTGCATCATTTTGACACATGACAGCAGTAAAAACTCGATGCTTAGTTATAATTTTCAATTCATTTGCACTTCCTTTTCTTACTGTTGAAAACTATACCAAGAGTAACCTATAATACACCATGTTTTTATAATAAAAGCGCATGTAAAATATTTCTGCATATTGTATATTTATATGAACGCATGTTCCAAAATGTAAACAAAATATCAATAGGTAATATCGAATGTTTGATTAATGTCTGACCAGATTCTAATTTTACATCATATACCTTATCATATTGACTAATGAACAATACATACGTAGACATATAACACCAGCATGTCATAAAAAGGTCGTATTGAGCTGCTGCGTTACATGAAATTAAGTGTGTTTTTTATAACTTGACTGACTTGCCTTTACCTCTAAAATATGTTTTTATTTTCTGAACTATATACCAGGATTTTAAACCGACAAGAAAGAAGTCAAGATTTCTTGTTCGAATATTGAAAACTATACGAAGAAACAGATTAGCAACATCTTACATACAGAAAACAGGATACGACTAGTAAAAGGCTAGAACTTCAGTCACCTCTCAAAAGGTCTCAATCAAATATAAGAGACATTGATATATGATTTATTTTTGAGATGGTAACAGTTCTTTCCTTTTTCTTCCGAACTCACACTTCCAGTAAATGGGATATTACTCAATCAAAAACAATCAAAAAAGTTACAATAAAATGTCACTATGTAACTAAACAACTGTTCTTTCGCGGATAAGATTGATATTACCGCTGCAGAACTCGTGCATATATCAACATAGAAAGTTAATAACCTATAAGTATTTAGTTCAGACGCTGTTTACTTCCATTTCCCACGTCCGAATGACGCCGTACTCTCGGTCTGATTGACGTATTTTGCCAGTTATAAATAGCTATGATAATTAAAAGGTTCTATGCGCTTCGCCTATCAGCAAATGTTACAAAAAATGTGACCAAATTACAGAAATATTGCGAATTGCAATGATATAATTCTCATTGCCCTTTACACAATATGCGGCTTTTGACAGCAAAAGTTTTTGTTGTTTTTTTAACAGCTCTCGTATGGCGGAAAGAAATTTCACGTAAATTTAAAACAGAAAGCTGTTATTACTAAATATTTTCATATTAGTAAGCCAGCCTCGATTTTGGAACAGGTTGTGAAAAGTATTTTCAATTATATAATACAAAGTTGTTCGATGTATTAGGCCTATTTGCAGTAAATAAGAATGTTGATAAGAATTTTTAGCGTTTCGGCAATCGTGTTAATAAACATGGCCTTTAAGCGAAACGACAAGCAAGTATCCATGGCTGCTCAAAAACTATGTAAAACCCATGTACTAGCCCATGCTTAAAGTCTTTATTATTGTCACGCTTACATTATTTACTTCATAAAATAGAATATGCGAGTGTCCTGCTACAATTACATAAGTTCAAATAGGTACTGAAGTTAATGAATTATATGTTATACCTGTATATAGAATAAGGCAGGCCTTTATCAGAAATATTAAAGTGTTACTTCATTATACGACTATATATCTTCATAGTATTTTCTCATACATTTGTAGTACGTAACTTATATCCTGTTATATTCATAATTTCCATACTTTCATCATATATTAACTTTTTGAAACTTTGTTTTTTTTACCATCGTATAACGATGTTATATTCCATGTTCTGAAATGAGCATATTGTAAGATTTTGCCTAAATAAAATATCTTGTAAAAACAGTTCAACTGAATACACATAGCGATCGAATGTCCTTCATCCTGTTTATTTCTTGTCCTACAGTTTCCTCCGTGATGAAAGCATTTAAACAAGTTGCTAAGCTTTAAAGCAAAAATCATGAGGTAACGTGTTTTAGAATACCCAGTACCCAGTTCAAACTAAAATGATTGGGTAATATTCTAACTCACCCTGAAAACTTACCTGTTACTCTGCACGGTATAATATTTTTAAAATTGTTAACATGTTAAACCAGTAAGCACGTTAGACCGATCATACAGCACACACTATGGATAAGTTGTCGTGTAATAACATATACTACTTCTAAACGTTGGGTTGGCATGGTTATCTGGTGTAATGGTTATAACCAAGTCAAATCCCGGGAAAAGTGCACTTTAATTAAGTTTAAATCCCAGAACTGTAATGCGTTGCAACTGTATCCACCGCCCACTGCGTTGGAATCTTCTTTTGGTCGATTATTTTAAGTACCAGCATGAAAAGTTCCCCGATCACAACGAAAATGTTGTTGTTTGATAGTGTCATACTTACGTTAGGATGCAAACGTAATCAGGGGTTGGTTTGTTCAAAAATTCACCTATTTTAATCGAAATTCTACAAAATCAGCTGTCCCTCATCAAACTGTACAGAAGTGTTTACATTAATGGCTAAGAATTGTTATGAACAAGTGTTTGTGGCTGGAAGTGAACATATGTGGGCTCCTGTCTCACTTGTTGTACTTTCGCTCCTGTCCCCTATTGACTTCTTGCCTATACGACTGTGCATTGGGGGAGACATGCACTTTTCTACAAAGCATCTTCTAATTGTCTGGAGTATTTCTCTGATTATTCAACGGTAAAATACTTTTAATAGTACAATTCTTGTCTGGAGTATTTCTCAGCAACCACTGGTTGGAATTTAGCCTTACTTCATACAAAAGTTCATCATCAAGAGGAGATGCGCATATTATCTTTGTGTTCTAGTTGGGTGATTTTTCATCGAGTTATTGTCCTTTGATTTTTCAACAGTTACAGTAGTATATTATGTTATTTTTTTTTTTCTGGAGTATTTCTCAGCAACCAAATTTAGCCAGACTTCGTAGGAAGTTTCACTATCAAGAGGAGATGTGCAAATTATCTTCATATTTTGATCGGATGATTTTTAGCTCATCTGATTTTTTGACAAAAAATTATGAGTTATTGTCATCGCTTGATCATCGTCGGCGTTGGTGTTGCCTGTTTAAGTTTTATGTTTAGGTCAGCTTTTCTCCTATTTTTAACTATCAAAGATATTGCTTTAAAACTTGCAACACTTTTTCACCATCAATAGTCGACTCTGCACAGCAAGAAACATAACTCCATCCTGCTTTTTGCAAGAATTATGGCCCCTTTTGGACTTAGAAAATATTATACAGAGACAAAAAGATCAGATAAGCGTCTGCACCGGCAAAGCAGTGCTTTTGTTCACCGAGTTATTGCCCTTTGATTATTCAACATTAGTATACTATAGTACAGTTCTTGTCCAGAGTATTTCCCAGCAACTACAGGTTGGAATTTAGCCAAACTTCATAGAAAACTTAACACTAAAGAAGAGATGTGCATATTATCTTTGTGTTTTGGTCGGATGATTTTTCACTGAGTTATTGCCCTTTGATTATTCAGAGTGTAATACTAAAGTACCATTTCTTTTCCGGAGTATTCCTCAGCAACCACTGGCTGGAATTAATGGAAACTTCATAGAGAACTTCAGTCCCAAGAGAAGATGCACATATTCACCCTCATTTTCCAGTTGAATGATTTTCACTGAGTTATTGCCCTTTAATTATTCAATGTTAGTAAAATATAGCACCATCATAGTCAAGAGTATTTCTCAGCAACCACTGCAAAAATTCAGAGGATGCTTTACTCTTAAGCAGAGGTGTGCATATTTTCTTCATGATTTGGTGGAATGATTTTTTAAAGAGATATCGCCCTTTGATTAATCAGCGTTAGTAAACTATATGTGTGCAGTCAGTGAATTCCACTTTTGTTTTTTAGCTCACCTGTCACAAAGTGACAAGTGACAGGTGAGCTTTTGTGATCGCACGGTGTCCTAGAGGCCACAGTTTTCATGGGATCTGTATGAAAGTTGGTCTGAATGTTCATCTTGATGATATCTAGGTCAAGTTTGAAACTGGGTCAACTGAGGTCAAAAACTAGGTCAGTAGGTCTAAAATTATAGAAAAATCTTTTGACCTCTCTAGAGGCCATATTTTTCAATGGATCTTCATGAAAATTGATCTGAATGTTCACCTTGATGATATCTAGGTCATTTTCGAAACTGGGTCATGTGCGGTCAAAAACTAGGCCAGTAGGTATAAAAATAGAAAAACCTTGTGACCTCTCTAGAGGCCATATTTTTCATGAGATCTTCATGAAAATTAGTGATAATGTTCACCTTGATGATATCTAGTTAAAGTTCAAAACAGGGTCACGTACCTTTGAAAACTAGGTCAATAGGTCAAATAATAGAAAAACCTTGTGACCTCTCTAGAGACCATATTTTTCAATGGATCTTCATGAAAATTGGTCAGAATTTTTATCTTGATAATATCTAGGTCAAGTTCAGAACTGGGTCACATGAGCTCAAAAACTAGGTCACTATGTCAAATAATAGAAAAAACGACGTCATACTCAAAACTGGGTCATGTGGGAAGAGGTGAGCGATTCAGGACCATCATGGTTCTCTTGTTTAATATGCAATAATCATATTTTTGGAGCATCCATTGTTGTTTTTTTCTGATATTTTCTTGTGTTTTTTTGCCACTGATACAGGTTTTGTCTTGGATTCATCAGATACCCCTTTAAACATAGAAATCACAAATATTTTCTGGGTTTTAATCATGATGCACAGTAGTTCCTTACCCTCCCACACCCTGGTTGAAAATGACTGTGAACTGTGCTCATTAATTTGGTAGATGTGAATTGAAAATATTTTTAACATGATTTTGCTATATGTTAAAATCAGGCATCTTCCACATACAAAAATGGATTGGTTTTCCCATTTGATAAACAGCAATTAAGCCTAGTAGGGTTACTAATTAAAGAATTGATTTACTAACACTAGGCTTAATCTGTACTTAATTTTTTGCCAAGCCAATTTTATTAACTTTTTATTACAGAAACTGATGGAAGCAAATTATTACAGTGCAGTTTATGCAACCAAGGCAGCTATTGGCTCTATGGTGCAACAGCAAGGTGGTAGAGTTGTGTTTTTGTCATCTCAGGCAGGACAGATAGGACTGTTTGGATTCTCTGCATATTCAGCCTCTAAATTTGCTCTGAGGGGAATGGCTGAAGCTTTACAGATGGAAGTAAAAATGAATTTATATCTAGTCATGGTTTGGTTAATTCATACATTTTTTTGTGTACAATGTTATTTCAGTTAAGGAAATTTTCTGAATATATTCTATTTTTGGATTACTCCAGTTAGATTGCTTTGCCTGTATCAATCAGCCCACAATATGATTTCTCATCAGGGTCGCACCAGCAGGTTGTTTCTTTAGAGGATGATTGCTTGCAGGATTTTTAACTCAAGTATTTGAAGAATAGTGAGAGCTGTTCTACTCACCTGGTCATAAAAAAATTTGGTTAGAGTTTTGCATACAAGTAGCAATCAAGCTGTATCTCAGTAACATCAATAATACGTGTTGGATTGAAACTGACACAATGCTTCACAGTCTTCAAACCTACTTACACAACACTTTTTGAATCTCATTCAATTTATGGCCTTTTTGTATGCCCACTTTGGAAAAATGGACTTATAATGTTATGGCGTGTCTGTCTGTCCATCATATTTCTTGTCCAGAGCTTGACTCAATATCCATTTAAGGTATTGGCATTAAACTTGGCCTATAGGTAGATTGCAATGAGACAATGAATTAGGTTGGTAAGTGAAAGGTCAAGGTCATAAATGAAACTCAAAGGTCAAATTTCTTCCTAATATTTCATATCTGGATCATTATGTATAACTTACTAAGATATTGTCATTAAACTTTGCATATAGGTAGGTGGCGATGAGACGATGGGCAGAGCACATGAATTAGGTCAGTAAGTAAGTTAAACATTGCAAATGGAGCCCAAAGGTCAAATTTGTCCTTCATATTCCCTGTCCAGAGTATAACTTGATAACTATTCAAAGAATTGACTTCAGTCTTGGCATATAGGTAGGCGAGATGATGTGCAGAGTGCTTGAATCAGGTCTGTAGGTCAAAGGTCAAGATCACAGCAAGGTCAAATCTTTCTCGCATATTTTGTGTCCAGAGCATAACTTAATAACCATTCAAGGTATTGACTTTTAAACTTGGCATCTAGATAGGTGGCGATGAGACATAAGCACATGAACTTGTTTGGTAGTCCAAAGGTCATAAATTGAGTTCAAATATATCCTTTCTATTTTGTATTCATAGCATAAATTGAGAACGATTTGTATGCCCCTGGGCATGTCCGTCTGTCCATACGAACTAGATTGCCTATAGCCCTAATTAATGACATAATTTTTTAGTTCATACTCAAACACAACAATGCATGTGGCAAGACATAGAAACTGACCTATATATAGAGATGACCTTGACCCTCATATGACCATCACCTTCAAACTTAAAACCCTAGTAAACAACATTTTTGGTTCTACAGCTCACATAATGACAAAATTTAGTTTATACTCACATCCAATAAACCTTGTTTCAAGACTTACAAACTGACCTTTTTAGCTCCACTATTCGGAGAATAGGGGTGCTATTCTACTCGCCCCGGCATTGGCGTCGGTGTCAGATCGATGTGAGCTTTCTTGGTTTTTCGGCAACCTTTGTTTTTCTTTGTTACTATTGCTTATATCTTACTGTAACTTCACATTAACATTGTTCAGCATGCAAACAAAGTATGTGCAGGGGCTGGGCCCATTATACCCAAGGTCAAGGTCACCAAGGTGTTATACATAGGTTATATTTAAGGATAAAGTTTTTTGGCAACCTTTGTTTTTCTGTCATATCTTTGTTACTATTGCTTTTATCTTACTGTAAGTTCACATAAACATTGTACAGCATAAAAACAAAATATGTGCCGGGGCTGGGCCCATTATACACAAGGAAAAGGTCGCCAAGGTGTTATACTAAGGTTATTTTTAAGGTAAAAGTTTTTCCGCAACCTTTGTTTTTCTGTCATATCTTTGTTACTATTGCTTTTATCTTACTGTAAGTTCACATAAACATTGTCCAGCATACAAACAAAGTATGTGCAGGGGCTGGGCCCATTATACACAAGGTCAAGGTCACCAAGGTGTTATACTTAGGTTATTTTTAAGGTTATAGTTTTTTGGCAACCATATCTTTGTTACTATTGCTTATATCTTACTGTAATTTCACATAAACATTGTCCAGCGTACAAACAAAGTATGTGCAGGAGCTGGGCCCATTATACCTAAGGTCAAGGTCACCAAGGTGTTATACTTAGGTTATTTTTAAGGAAAGTTTTTTGGCAACCATATCTTTGTTACTACTGCTTATATCTTACCGTAATTTCACATAAACATTGTCCAGCATACAAACAAAGTATGTGCAGGGGCTGGGCCCATTATACCCAAGGTCAAGGTCACCAAGATGTTATACTTAGGTTATTTTTAAGGTTAAAGTTTTTTTTGGCAACCTTTGCTTTTCTGTCATATCTTTGTTACTATTGCTTATATCTTACTGTAACTTCACATAAACATTGTCCAGCATACAAACAAAGTATGTGCAGGGGCTGGGCCCATTATACCCATTCAGGCGGTGGCCTTGTTCTAATTACAAAATTTTGTCAAGTTGTATCTCTGTAACAGTCAAATAATTATATTGGATTGATATCTTTCTCTTCAAGCCTACTTACATGAATTGTAGGTCATTTTCTACTTGTTTATCATAAATCTTTGTCAGAATGCTTGGGGCATTATATAGTAATTGCAGTGTCCGTCTGTCCATCCATCAGTTTGTTTATTAGTTTGTCCTGATTTCTTCATTTTGCTTGGCACAAATGTATTCAATAATGAGGTGATATGTCATGCATAATACCCAGATGACTAGCCAGAAGGTCAAGGTCATAACTTGGACGTCACACTTCAGTAGTGTTTTTTACCTGTTGGGTCCATAACTCTCATACTTTGAGGGATTCTAATTCTACCCGGAACAAATGTTTCCCATAATGAGATGATTTGTCATGCGCAATACCCAAACCTTTATCCTGGCCCAAAGGTCAAGATTATACTTACAAAATTATTACAAATAATTAATTAATTACAATTATTTAGGACAAGTAATTTATTATAATTAATTTTCATCTAATCCTGCCTTAAAATGTCAACTTGTAAAGAAAATTAATGCAAATGACAGCTTTTGTTTGTGTAATACATTGCACAAAATTAATGTATCCCATAATGATACAATGTGTCGTGCTCAGTACCAAGACCCCAAGCCCAAAGGTCAAAGTCACACTGAGAGGTCTAATGTAAATAGGCTTTTTGTCCTGTCGGGGTCATAACTTTGTTTTCCATCAAGGGATTTTAATATTGCTTGACACAGATGTTTCACATAATGAGATGATGCATCTTGCACAACACCAAGATCCCAAGCTCATAGGTCAAGTTTTCACTCAAAGGTCAAAAGTCAATATGTTTTTTTTTTGTACCCCCCGACAACAAAGTTGTAAGGGGGTGTATACTGGTTTCAGGTTGTCTGTCTGTCTGTCTGTCTGTCCGTCTGTCTGTCTGTCTGTCTGTCCGTCTGTCCGTCTGTCCGTAGACGCAATCTTGTGCGCACCATCTCTCCTTATCCCCTTGACAGAATTTAATGAAACTTCACACAAGTGATCAGTACCAACAGTAGTTGTGCATGGGGCATGTTAGGTTCTTTTAGAAAAAAAATTTGCAGAGTTATGGGACTTTGTTTTTTTGTTATTATACTATATACATAGACACAATCTTGTGCGCACCATCTCTCCTCATCTCCTTGACACAATTTAATGAAACTTCACACAAGTGATCAGTACCAACAGTAGTTGTGCATGGGGCATGTTAGGTTCTTTTAGAAAAAAAATTGCAGAGTTATGGGACTTTGTTTTTTTTTTTTGTTACTATACTATATACATAGACACAATCTTGTGCGCACCATCTCTCCTCATCCCCTTGACACAATTTAATGAAACTTCACACAAGTGATCAGTACCAACAGTAGTTGTGCATGGGGCATGTTAGGTTCTTTTAGAAAAAACATTTGCAGAGTTATGGGACTTTGATTTTTGTTACTATACTATATACAAAGACATAATCTTGTGCGCACCATCTCTCCTCATCCCCTTGACACAATTTAATGAAACTTCACACAAGTGATCAGTACCAACAGTAGTTGTGCATGGGGCATGTTAGGTTCTTTTAGAAAAAAAATTTGCAGAGTTATGGGACTTTGTTTTTTTTGTTACTATACTATATACATGTACACAATCTTGTGCGCACCATCTCTCCTCATCCCCTTGACACAATTTAATGAAACTTCACACAAGTGATCAGTACCAACAGTAGTTGTGCATGGGGCATGTTAGGTTCTTTTAGAAAAAAAATTTGCAGAGTTATGGGACTTTGTTTTTTTGTTACTATGCTATATACATAGACACAATCTTGTGCGCACCATCTCTCCTCATCCCCTTGACACAATTTAATGAAACTTCACACAAGCGATCAGTAACAACAGTAGTTGTACACGGGGCATGTTAGGTTCTTTCAATGACAAAAATTGCAGAGTTATGGGACTTTGTTTCTTGTTAACATACTATGTACATACAGTCTGCATATGCAATCTTGTGCGTGCCTAATCTACCAAACCCTTGCACACAGTTTAATGAAACTTCACACAAGTGATCAGTACCAACCCTAGTTGTGCATGGTGCATGTTACATTCTTTTAGATAAATATTCTGCATAGTTATGGGACTTTGTTTTTTGTTACTATACTGTATACATACAGTCTATATATATATACAGTCCACATAATTATGCAATCTTGCGTGCATCAAATTGCAATGTACTGTGTCAGTGCATGCGGGGGGTACATTCATCACCTTTAGTGATAGCTCTAGTTTTTCCTGTCTTGTCCATGACTCTGTCTTCCACCAAGGGAATTTAATATAGCTTGACACAGATGTTCTCCATAATGAGATGATCTGTTATGCTTAACACCCAGATCCCTAACTCAAAGGTCAAGGTCACACTTGGAGGTCAAATTTCAATAGAGTTCTTTCCTGCTCGGTCCTAAGCTCTACATCCATCAAGGGATTCAAATATTTTTTGGCAAGTGTTTCCCATAATGAAACAACTTTTCATGCTCAAAACCCAGACCCTAGCTTTAACATCAAGGTTGCAGTTGGAGGTCAAAATTCAATAGGTCTTTTTCCTGTCTGACCTATAACTCTGTTATTCATCAAGGGATTTTAATACCTTTGCAGCACAAACGTTTCCCATTATGAGAGGATGTGTCATGCACAACACCCAAATCCTTAACTCAAAGGTCAAGGTCTCAATTGGAGGTCAAAGTTAAATAGGGTTTTGTTCCTTGTCTGGGCCATAATACATATTTATGAACTTGACCAAATGTTTACCTAGCTGTTAAATATCTATTACCACTTACATTCTATTGAAGCACTTAGTTGCCCTTGTCTGTCCGTCTGTCTGTCCGCATTTGTGTCATGCATATCTCACAAAGTATTTGACCCAGAGTCATCAAACCTCACAGGATTCTTATTAAGCATTAGAAGTTTTGCACCTGATTTTTTAATTGGGGTCTCACTTAGTCAGACCAGAGTTATGGCCCTTGACTTAGTTAAAATTATGCATAAGAAGGGCAGAAATTTAAACTGGATGTATCTCAAAAAAGTATTTGACGAAGAATTATGAAACATTACAGAAATAGTATTCATCATGTGAAGTTCTGCACCTGAGGTTTTGTAAGAGATATCTCACAGCCAGACCAGAGTTTTGGCCCTTGACTTAGTCAAAAATATGTTGTGTCATACATATCTAAAAAAGTGTTTGACCTAGGGTCATGAGACATCATAGGAGTATTATTCAGCATGTGAAGTTGTGCACCTGAGATTTTGTTCCGGATTTCTGTCAGTCAGACCAGAGTTATGGCCCTTGAGTGTCAAAAATATGCCTAAAGGGTATACATGTTTGTGTTGCCTGTATCTCGAAAAGTATTTGACTTGGAGTCATAAAACTTGAGGGGATTATAATATAACATGTGAAGTTGTGCACCTGGTTTTTCTGTTTGGGATTTTACATATTAAACAAGTGAAAAATACACATAAAGTGCTCTAAAGTTTGTGTTGCTTTAAGGGGCGATTGGAGCTACAGATAGAAAAAGCTTTAAAAGACTTCTTCTCATGATCTTCATCAAACTTAAGGTTCTGTTCCAAGTTTTTTAGCTCACCTGAGCCAAAGGCTCAAGGTGAGCTTTTGTGACCGCTTGATGTCCCTTGATGTCCGTCGTCTGTCATGTGCCAACATCTTCCGTCGTCTGTCATGTGTCAACAATTTCTTAGAAAAATCTTCTTTTTCAAAATTACTGGGCAGAGTGACACCATACTTCACAGGAGTGATCCATAGGTGACCCCCTTTCAAAATTGCCCAAAGATTTGAAATTCATGCAGAACTTTGGTTGCCATGGCAACCGTAAGGAAAATCTTTAACAATCTTATTCTCAGAAACCGTTAGCCGAATTTCAAAAATATTTTGTAGGAATGATCTTTAGATGACCCTTTACCAAAATTGCTTAAGCCGTTTTATTTCGGTAAAAAACATGGCCGCCAGGGGGCGTGGCTTATTTTCCCTATATGGATATGTTGTAAATTTCAAAAATCTTCTGCAAAACCACTGGGCAGACTTACACCAAACCTCACAGAAATGATCCTTGGGTGGCCCGCTTTCCAAATTGCCCAAAGAATTAAAATCCATTCATAACTGTGGTTTCCATGGCAACCGAAAGGAAAATCTTTAAAACTGTTCTTCTCAGATACTGTTGGATTTCAAAAGTATTTTGTAGAAGTGATCTCGAGGAGATTTCCTACCAAAATTGCTTAAGCCATTCTATTTCAGTAAAAAACATGGCTGCCATGGAGCGAGGCTTATTTTCCCATATGATTATATTGTAAATTTCAAAAATCTTCTTCTTTGAAACCTGAAGACCTAGAGCTTAGATATTTGGTATGTGGCATTTTCTAGTGGACTTTTACCAAGATTTTTCAAGTTATGATCCCAGGGTCAATATTGATCCCGCCCTGTGGTCCCTTATATTTACATAAATATAATGTTCTTCTCTGAAACCGAAAGGCACAGAGCTTAGATATTTTACATGTGGCATTGTCTAGTGGTCTTTTACTGAGATTGTACAAATCATGACCCAGGGTCAGTTTAAAGCCCCTCCCCAGATTCACTTATTATGTTTCCCCCCCACTGGGGGAGACATATTGTTTTTGCCTTGTCCAACCATCCATCCTTCTGTCTGTCCATCACACTTCATTTCTGATCAATAATTGGAGAACCAATTGACCTAGAACCTTCAAACCTCATAGGGTGGCAGGGCTTATGGAGTAGTATTGTTTTTTGGGTCACTGCATCAGAGGCCAAGGTCACAGGGGCCTGAACATGGAAAACCATTTTTGATCAATAACTTGAGAACCACTTGACCCAGAATGTTGAAACTAAATAGGATAATTGGTCATGCGGAGTAGATGACCCCTATTGATTTTGGGATCACTCTGTTTAAGGTCAAGGTCACAGGGGCATGAATATGGAAAACCATTTCTGATCAATAAATTGAGAACCACTTGACCCAGATTGTTGAAACTTCATAGGATGATTGGACAAGCAGGCTAGATGACCCCTATTGAGTTTAGGTTCACTCTATTAAAGGTCAAGGCCACAGGGGCCTGAACATGGAAAACTATTTCTGGTCAGTAACTTAAGAACCACTTGACCCAGAATGTTGAAACTTCATAAGATGATTGTTCATGCAGAGTAGATGACCACTATTGATTTTGGGGTAACTCTGTTAAAGGTCAAGGTAACAGAGGCCTAAACATGGAAAACCATTTCCGATCAATAGCTTGAGAACCACTTGACCCAGAATGTTGAAACTTCATAGGATAATTGTACATGCAGAATGGATGATTCCTATTGATTTTGGGGGTCACTCTGTTAAAGGTCAAGGTCACAGGGGCCTGAACATGGAAAACCACTTTAGAACCACTTGACCCAGGTTGTTGAAACTTCATAGGATGATTGGTCATGCTGAGTAGATGACCCCTATTGATTTTGGAGTCACCCTGTTTAAGGTGAAGGTCATGGGTCTGAACATGGAAAACTATTTCCTATCAATAGCTTGAGAACCATTTGATCCAGAATGTTGAAACTTCATAGGATGATTGTACATGCAGAGTAGATGACCCCTATTGATTTTGGGGTCACTCTATTAAAGGTCAAGGTCACAAGGGCCTGAAATGGGAAAACAATTTCCGGTCAGTAACTTGAGAACCACTTGACCCAGAATGTTTAACTTCATAGGATGATTGGACAAACAGGGCAGATAACCCCTATTGACTTTAGGGTCACTCTATTAAAGGTCAAGGTCACAGGGGCCTGAACATTTAAAACCATTTCTGGTCAGTAACTTAAGAACCACTTGACCCAGAATAATGAAACTTCATAAGATGATTGTTCATGCAGAGTAGATGACCCCTATTGATTTTGGGGTCACTCTATTAAAGGTCAAGGTCACAAGGGCCTGAAATGGGAAAACAATTTCCGGTCAGTAACTTGAGAACCACTTGACCCAGAATGTTTAACTTCATAGGATGATTGGACAAACAGGGCAGATGACCCCTATTGACTTTAGGATCACTCTATTAAAGGTCAAGGTCACAGGGGCCTGAACATTTAAAACCATTTCTGGTCAGTAACTTAAGAACCACTTGACCCAGAATAATGAAACTTCATAAGATGATTGTTCATGCAGAGTAGATGACCCCTATTGATTTTGGGGTTACTCTGTTAAAGGTCAAGGTAACAGGGGCCTAAACATGGAAAACCGTTTTCGATCAATAGCTTGAGAACCACTTGACCAAGAATGTTGAAACTTCATAGGATGATTGTACATGCAGAATGGATGATCCCTATTGATTTTGGGGTCACTCTATTAAAGGTCAAGGTCACAGGGGCCTGAACATGGAAAACCATTTCTGGTCAATAACTTTAGAACCACTTGACCCAGGTTGTTGAAACTTCATAGGATGATTGGTCATGCAGAGTATATGACCCCTATTGATTTTGGAGTCACTCTGTTTAAGGTGAAGGTCATGGGCCTGAACATGGAAAACTATTTCCTATCAATAGCTTGAGAACCATTTGACCCAGAATGTTGAAACTTCATAGGATGATTGTACATGCAGAGTAGATGACCCCTATTGATTTTGGGGTCACTCTATTAAAGGTCAAGGTCACAAGGGCCTGAAATGGGAAAACAATTTCCGGTCAGTAACTTGAGAACCACTTGACCGAGAATGTTTAACTTATAGGATGATTGGACAAGCAGGCCAGATGACCCCTATTGAGTTTAGGGTCACTCTATTAAAGGTCAAGGTCACAGGGGCCTGAACATGGAAAACCATTTCTGGTCAGTAACTTAAGAACCACTTGACCCAGAATGTTGAAACTTCATAAGATGATTGTTCATGCAGAGTAGATGACCCCTATTGATTTTGGGGTTACTCGGTTAAAGGTCAAGGTAACAGGGGCCTAAACATGGAAAACCATTTCCGATCAATTGCTTGAGAACCACTTGACCCAGAATGTTGAAACTTCATAGGATGATTGTACATGCAGAATTGATGATCCCTATTGATTTTGGGGTCACTCTATTAAAAGTCAAGGTCACAGGGGCCTGAACATGGAAAACCATTTCCAGTCAATAACTTTAGAACCACTTGACCCAGGTTGTTGAAACTTCATAGGATGATTGGTCATGCAGAGTAGATGACCCCTATTGATTTTGGAGTCACTCTGTTTAAGGTGAAGGCCATGGGAAACTATTTCCTATCAATAGCTTGAGAACCATTTGACCCAGAATGTTGAAACTTCATAAGATGATTGTACATGCAGAGTAGATGACCCCTATTGATTTTGGGGTCACTCTATTAAAGGTCAAGGTCACAAGGGTCTGAAATGGGAAAACCATTTCCGGTCAGTAACTTGAGAACCACTTGACCCAGAATGTTTAACTTCATAGGATGATTGGTCATGCAGAGTATATGACCCCTATTGATTTTGGGGTCACTCTGTTAAAAGTCAAGGTCACAGGGGCCTGAAATGGGAAAACCATTTACAGACAGTAAGTTGAGAGCCACTTGACCCAGAATGTTGAAACTTAGTGGGATGATTGGACATGCCTAGTAGATGATCCCTATTGCAGCCAACTGTCAGTGTCTCTTTGACTTTTGCTTCTGTCCCCTATTGACGTTTTGCCTATACGACTATGCATTGGGGGAGACATGCGCTTTTCTACAAAAGCATCTTCTAGTTTTTTTTAAATGAGATTAATACGAAAAAATACTTCAAAAATTATCAGATCATATTTCCTAGACTGTTTAATTATTAAAATCACCTGATGATCCCAAGTAACTAGGGGGTCACTTGACTGTGACGTTGAGTGTCTTTCTTGTTTTTTTAAATACAGCCTTGAAATTTGTATGACATATACAGTTTTGCACACCAATCTTAAAACTGACTTTCAGTGACCATGAATGTGACCTACTGACCTACTTCTTAATATTTTAGCATCAGTTTGACATTTGAAACATGTTCAGACAACTGGGATAAGATTTCAGTGCTTACTTATATTTGATTTTCTTACGTGATCTCTTACACTTGTCTATGCGATCCAGGATCATCATGACCCTCTCGTTTTTAATCCCCGCCACAAGTGGTGGGAGGTTATAGGAATGGTCTCCGTCCGTCTTTCCGTCCTTCCGTCCGTCTGTCCGTAACAATTCCGTGTCCGCTCCATATCTCCTAAACCCCTTGAAGGATTTTCATGAAAATTTGGTCAAATGATCACCTCATCAAGACGATGTGCAGAACCCATGAGTCAGCCATGCCGGCTCAAGGTCAAGGTCACAGCTCAAGGTCAAAGGTTTGAGCCTTCCATTTTGTGTCCGCCCTATATCTCCTAAACCCCTTGAAGGAATTTCATCAAACTTGGGTCTAATGATCACCTCATCAAGACGATGTGCAGAACCCATGAGTCAGCCATGCTGGCTCAAGGTCAAGGTCACAACTGAAGGTCTAAGGTTTGAGCCATCCATTTTGTGTCCGCTCTATATCTCCTAAACCCCTTGAAGGATTTTCATCAAACTTGGGTCAAATGATCACCTTGTCAAGATGATGTGCAGAACCCATGAGTCAGCCATGCCGGCTCAAGGTTAAGGTCAGAACTCAAGGTCAAAGGTTTGAGTCTTCCATTTTGTGTCCGCTCTATATCTCCTAAACCCCTTGAAGGAATTTCATCAAACTTGGGTCAAATGATCACCTCGTCAAGACGATGTGCAGAACCCATGAATCAGCCATGCCGGCTCAAGGTCAAGGTCACAACTGAAGGTCTAAGGTTTGAGCCTTCCATTTTGTGTCCGCTCTATATCTCCTAAACCCCTTGAAGGATTTTCATCAAACTTGGGTCAAATGATCACCTCATCAAGTCGATGTGCAAAACTCATGAGTCAGCCATGCCAGCTGAAGGTCAAGGTCAGAACTCAAGGTCAAAGGTTTTAGTCTTCCATTTCTTGTCTGCTCTGTATCTCCTAAACCCCCTTCAAGGAATATTAAAAAATTTGGGTCAGATGATCACCTTATCAAATTGATGTGCAGAACTTACGAGTCAGCTATGCTGGCTCAAGGTCAAGGTCACAGCTAAGGGTCAAAGGTTTGAGCCTTCCATTTTGTGTCTACTCTGTATCTCCTAAACCCCTCGAAGGATTTTCATCAAACTTGGGTCAGATGATCATCTCATCAAGAGCTCATGAGTCAACCATGTCAACTCAAGGTCAAGGTCACAACTCAAGGTCAAAAGTTTGAGCTCTGTATCTCCTAAACCCCTTGAAGGATTTTCATGAAACTTGGGTCAAATGATCATCTCATCAAGACGTTGTGCAGAATTCATGAGTTAATCATATCAGTTCAAAGTCAAGGTCACAGCTAAAGGTCAAAGGTTTACCCTTTCACTATCCATAACAGTGGTGGGGGATTTAGCTGTCTTTCAGACTGCCTTGTTCAAATGGGGATGATTGGCCCTTTTAAGGACCTTTGTGCTTAAACAAGAAAAACCTTTGAATATCTTTTCTCATGAGCCGCTTGATGGAGCTTCATCAAACCATTTTAGCTCACTTGAGTGCTCAAGGTGAGGTATTGTGACTGGTCATTTTACGGTGTCCGTTGGCGTCCATCATCCGTTGTGCGTTAACATTTGCCTTGTGAACACTCTAGAGGCCTCAGTTGTGAACCAATCTTTATGAAACTTGGTCAGAATGTTTGTCTTGATGACCTCTACTAAGGTCACTTTTGAATCTGGGTCATGTGGAGTCATAAACTAGGTCACACAGTCAAATCAAAAGAAAAGCTTATGACCACTCTAGAAGCCACAGTTGTGACTCAATCTTTATGAAACATGGTCAGAATGTTTGTCTTGATGATCTCTAGATCAAATTTGAAACTGGGTCATGTGGGGTCAAAAACTAGGTTATCAAGTCAAATCAAAGGAAAAGCTTGTGAACTCTCTAGAGGCCACAGTTGTGACTCAGATCTTTATGAAACTTGGTCAGAAAGTTTGTCTTGATGATTTCTAAGTTAAGTTCGAAACTGGGTCATGTGGGGTCAAAAACTAGGTCAGTAGGCCAGATCTTAGGAAAAGCTTGTGAACACTCTAGAGGCCACAGTTTTGACCTAATCTTTATGAAACTTGGTCAGAATGTTTGTCTTGATGACCTTTAGATCAAGTTTGAATCTGGGTCATTGGGGTTAAAAACTAGGTCATCCAGTCAAATCAAAGGAAAAGTTTATGACCACTCTAGAGGCCACAGTTGTGACTCAATCTTTATGAAATTTTGTCAGAATGTTTGTCTTGATGATCTCTAGATCAAGTTTGAAACTGTGTCGTGTGGGGTTAAAAACTAGGTTATCAGGTCAAATCAAAGGAAAAGCTTGTGAACACTCTAGAGGCCACAGTTGTGACTCAATCTTTTTGAAACTTGGTCAGAAAATTTGTCTTAAGGATCTCTAGATCAAATTTGAAACTGAGTCATGTGGGGTCATAAACTAGGTCACCAGGTCAAATCAAAAGGAAAAGCTTGTTTACACTCAAAAATTGGTCAGAATATTTTTCTCCATGAAATCACTAGGTAAAACATGTTTACACTGTTACGGTGTGTTACTCAGGTGAGCGATCTAGGGCCATCTTGGCCGTCTTGTTCGTAGCACATTGGAAGGTCCTCTTCCAATTTTATGCAAATGGAGGCACTAAGCCTAATGACGCTATTGGTAAATATAGAAATACCTTTGAATGACTTCATTCATGAGCTGCTTCATAGGCCATTAGAGCTAAAAATAGAAAACCTTTAAAAAATATTCTCATGAACTGCACAATGGTCTTCATCAAATTCGGTCTGTACTATTATTATATCCCAAATGTAGGAGAGCTGAAAATAGAAATACCTTTAAACATTATGACATTAGATTCTGAATTCAAACTGATACTAAGTTACCAAAGGTGAGACCGTCTGTTCAAGACCAGTTATTATACACCCGAAGGGATGTATTATGTTATGATACTGGTGTCCGTCCGTTAGCAATTTCGTGTCCGCTCTGTAACTCTTGAACCCCTTGAAGGATTTTGTAGAAACTTGACACAAATGTTCACCATACCATATGTCGTGCAGAGCGCGTGTTTTGGATGGCTCACATCAAGGTCACACATAGGGGTCAAAGGTCATATGACTTTGTTTCGTGTCTGCTCTGTAAGTCTCTAACTGCTTGAAGGATTTTAAAGAAACTTGGCACAAACGTTCACCACATCGAGACAACATGCAGAGCGCATGTTTTGGATGGCTTGCTCCAAGGTCAAGGTCACACTTAGGGGTCAAAAGTCATACCATCGGGCGTATATTGCTCCGCATTGCCTTGCTCTTGTTGGCAGTTAGCGTGTCAACCTCTTCTCAGTTTTGTTGTTGGCAGTTTGATCTTGGTTAAAAATAATACTCGATCTTGAAATTTGTATCATAGAGCTAAAAATAGAAATACCTGATAACAATTTCTTCTCATGAACCACTGGATGGATCTGAATCAGACGTTATCTGTAGCATCATTATAAGGTTGTGTTTCATCATTTTTCAAATGGTGACACTTGGCCCCTTTTAGGGGCAATATTACAGCAAAAAATAGTAATAATTTAAAGTCCCATTATTTCTCAAAATCAGAGATTTTTAGTGCATAGAATTAATGTGCGGTCATGTGTACATGATGGTTTTAGAAGTCCTGTTCAACTGCGCAACAATAGGTGGACTACCTACTATCTAAAAATTCTGGTAGTTTCATACAGACTTGTGTTTATTTTTATTTTCGCCGAGGTCAATTTCTGAAAATATCATAAAAACACACGGGTAGTACAATATTTTTATTATACAGAGACAAAATAATCAGATAGGTGTCTGCACCAGCAAGGTGGTGCTCTTGTTATAATCTGTTTTTTTTTTCTGTGAACTTATCAGAAATTCTGTGTGTATTGTAGAAATTTTATGTAGCCTGTTGATGATATACAATGTAATCTGAGAACATTGAAGATTTTTCTGACCAGTGTGCTTCATCTTCTCATATAAAATTAACTTTTGGAGGTTACTGTGGAATCATTAATATTTGTGGGGGACTAATTTTCATGGATTTCGTGGTTGAGCCAATCCACGAAATTTAATCCCAACGAGCAAGTAAAATTCCCGTTCATTTTATGTTCAAAAGTTGAAATCCACGAATTCATATCCCCACGAAATTGCCGTTCTGACCAAAGCCACGAAATTTCATGCCCACGAAATTAAATGATTTCACAGTATTTCGCTATCAGATTCTTCATTGGTACTGGCAAATATACTCCAACAGCAGCTCTCTACGGCGAGACTGGTTGGTGTCCGCCACACGTTAAACAATGGCGTTCAGTTTTTAAGCAATGGCACAGATACAGTGTTATGGATAAAAGCCGTCTAAACTGTAGAATCTTTAGTAAATGTTCCAGTAAAAGTGGTAATAGGTGTAAAAATTGGCAGTTTATCTTTAAACAGTATATTGCCTCTTTAGAACTTTATGATCTGTTGACAAATGTAAGTCACATGTCAGCTAAAGCTTTTTGTAAAACTACTGAAGAAAAGTCCATGAGTAATTATGTTAACACATGGAGAAATTCTGTCAATAATATAGCTGGTCCGAGTAGAAATGGTAGCAATAAGTTGAGGTCATATAGATTATTCAAACAGGAGTATGAAACTGAGTTTTATATCTCCACAAATAGTATTCCAGCCAAACATAAGTCATCTTTTGCCAAATTAAGGTGTGGTGTAGCACCAGTTAGGTTAGAAACTGGAAGGTACGAAAACTTACCAGTTAACTCTAGGGTGTGCCCAATGTGTAATGAATGTGTTGAAACAGAAAAACATGTGCTCCTTGTATGCCCAGCATATGAATCTATAAGAAATACCTTGTTTCAAAAATCATGTAATATTTATCCAGAGTTTCACTCTTTCAATGATGATCAAAAATTTGTATTTGTTCTATCTAATAATAACATTGTTAAAGAAAGTGCCAAAACCTGTTTTTCAATATTAAAACATAGGTCTGATCTTTTGTATTCCTAATGTTGTGTATTTATCTGTGGATTTAAAGTTCTAAGCTTACATGAACCCACAATGAATATAGGTTAACACTAGGGGCTATACATATAGAGAATAATAGGTTAGTGCCGTAGATGAGAAAGTTTATCTGGCGAGGTGGAGGAGGTTATCGGGTGAGCCGAAGGCGAACCTGATGAGGTCCGGAGCGAGCCAGATAAACTTTCTCCATCTTAGGCACTAACCTATTATTCTATTTATCTTGTCATTACTTCATTTTCCGATATTTGGCAATTTTTTTTACAAAAATAAGTGTGCGACAATCGCTTTAATGACGTAATATTTGTAATGACGTCACTTATATAATGACGTGATTACTGGCAAAATCGCAATAACTTCTTCGTTTTTGAATAAAAACTCATTATTTGACCACTCATTTTCTTAGTTCGGACATTTCCAACACAATGATGATGGTTTCGTTGCAAAATTTCTTTTGACAACAATATCGATCATAAGGTCACATGATCAACTGACCGTATATCACTGGTCACATGATCAAATGATGGTATATCAAGAAAGATATACGGCACCCTGATATCAGGTCAAAAATACTGCAAGTGACAGGATAAAAATTTATGTCTGTCAGCTCACCTTTTTAAGTAACTACTGTTTTATTATAGAGTGCATTTTATGTACAAATTTTGTGTCTTATATAAAACTATTTGTTTTATCAATACTAAAAATTCTTTTGCTAATTAAACCAGTGCTAATCTGATCATGAATTATGCCCCCTTTTACATAGAATTAAGGTTAATTTTGATGCATTTTCACTATATCTCAGTTACTCTGAAATCAATAATATTCGTGGGGGATTAATTTTTGTGGTTGAGTCAATCCACGAAATTTAATCCCAACGAACAAGTAAAATTCCCATTCATTTTATGTTCAAAAGTTGAAATCCACGAATTCATATCCCCACGAAATTGTCGTTTTGACCAAAACCACGAAATGTCATGCCCACAAAATTAAATGATTTTACAGTATTTTGAAATGCATTTGTTTCAAACTTGAAGTAGTTGTTCCACATTATCACCCACATCATATGACACAAGGTGCATAATTCTTGCACCAATATTTTCTGAATTATGCCCCCTTTTTGCTTAGAATTATACTTATATAGAGTGATACACTTTATCTGTACCTCTCTTATTATTTGATATTTTTATACCCCCACCAAACATGTTTGGGGGGGGGGGGGGGGCTATATAGGAGTCAGTTTTGTCACGTCGTGTCGCGTTGCGTCGCGAAATCTATTATCTCAGTTATTACTAAATGGATTTGATTCAAACTTAAAATAGATGTTCCACCTTATCACCCACATCATGTGACACACGGTGCATAACTCTGACACCAAGTTTTCATGAATTATGTCCCCCTTTACTTAGAATTTAAGGTTAATTTTGTTGTATTTTCACTATATCTCAGTTATTACAAAATGGATTTGATTCAAACTTAAAATAGTTGTTCCACCTCATCACCCACCTCATGTGACATAAGGTGCTTAACTCTGACATCAATTTTTTATGAATTATATCCCCTTTTACTTTAAATTTAAGGTTGATTTTGATGTATTTTCACTATATCTCAGTTATTACAAAATGGATATGATTCAAACTTAAAATAGGTGTTCCACCTCATCACCCACATCATGTGACACAAGGTGCATAACTCTGACACCAATTTTTCATGAATTATGCCCCTTTTTATTTAGAATTTAAGGTTAATTTTGATGTATTTTCACTATATCTCACCGCCTCGGTAGCCTAGTGGTAGAGCATCCGCTATGGGTGCGGGAGGTTGTTGGTTCGATCCTGGGCCGCGTCATACCAAAGACATAAAAAATGGTACTAGTAGCTTCCTCGCTTGGCGCTCAGCATTAAGAGGATAGTGCTAGGACTGGTCAGCCCAGTGTCAGTATAATGTGATTGGATGGGGTATCATGCCACGTGTCTACGGCGTGATATTCCAGTGAGGCAGCACTATAAAGCTGGGCATTGTGCTCACTGCTACAAGTAGACACCGTCATTTATATGACTGAAATATTGTTGAAAAAGACGTTAAACCCCAACACACACACACTATATCTCAGTTACTACTGAATGGATTTGATTCAAACTTAAAATAGAGGTTCCAGCTCATCACCCACATCATGTGACACAAGGTGCATAACTCTGACACCAATTTACTTAGAATTTAAGGTTAATTTTGATGTATTTTTACTATATCTCATTATGATTGGCTTAGAGCCAAAGGGAAGTAACCTTTTTTTAACTTTTGTACTGAGTTTCTTCCCCTTAAATTCCAGGAATTAGTTTTTAGATTTTCTATATTTTAGGTATTTTTCTAACTTTTTTATTAGCTCACCTGTCACATAGTGACAAGGTGAGCTTTTGTGATCACCCTTTGTCCGTCGTCCGTCCTTGCGTCCGTCAACAATTTCGTGTCTGCACGATAGTGGTTTCATTTATGATTTTATTTTAACCAAACTTGCACACAACTAGTAACACCATGAGATCTTGGTTCCTTTCTTGAACTGGCTAGATCCCATTATGGGTTCCAGAGTTATGGCCCCTGAAAGGGCCAAAATTAGCTATTTGACCTTGTCTGCACAATAGCAGCTTCATTTATGATTTGAATTTAATCAAACTTACACAAAACTTGTGTCACCATAAGATCTTGGTTCCTTTCTTGAACCAGCCAGATCCCATTATGGGTTCCAGAGTTATGGCCCCTGAAAGGTCCAAAATTAGCTATTTTGACCTTGTCTGCACAATAGCAGCTTCATTTATGATTTGATTTTAACCAAATTTGCACATAACTTGTATCACCATAAGATCTTGGTTCCTTTTTTGAACTGGCCAGATTCCTTTATGGGTTCCAGAGTGATGGCCCCTGAAAGGGCCAGAATTAGCTATTTTGACCTTTTCTGCACAATAGCAGCTTCATTTATGATTTGAATTGAATCAAACTTGCACAAAACTTGTGTCACCATAAGATCTTGGTTTCTTTCTTGAACCCGCCAGATCCCATAATGGGTTCCAGAGTTATGGCCCCGGAAAGGTCCAAAATTAGCTATTTTGACCTTGTCTGCACAATAGCAGCTTCGTTTACGATTTGATTTTAACTTATCTTGCACACAGCTTACATCACCACAAGATCTTGGTTCCTTCTTTGAACTGGCGAGATTCTGTTACGGATTCTAGAGTTATGGCCCCTGAAAGGGCCAGAATTAGCTATTTTGACCTTGTCTACACAATAGTATCTTCAGTTATGATTTTATTTTAACCAAACTTGCACACAACTTATATCACTATAAGATCTTGGTTCTTTTCTTGAACTGGCTAGACTCCTTTATGGGTTCTAGAGTGATGGCCCCTGAAAGGGCCAGAATTAGCTATTTTGACCTTGTCTGCACAATAGCAGCTTCATTTATGATTTGAATTTAATCTAACTTGCACAAAACTTGTGTCACCATAAGATCTTGGTTCCTTTTTTGAACCGTCCAGATCCCATAATGGGTTCCAGAGTTATGGCCCCTGAAAGGGCCAAAATTAGCTATTTTGACCTTGTCTGCACAATAGCAGCTTCATTTATGATTTGATTTTAACCAAATTTGCACATAACTTGTATCACCATAAGATCTTGGTTCCTTTTTTGAACTGGCCAGATTCCTTTATGGGTTCCAGAGTGATGGCCCCTGAAAGGGCTAGAATTAGCTATTATGACCTTGTCTGCACAATAGCAGCTTCATTTATTATTTGAATTGAATCAAACTTGCACAAAACTTGTGTCACCATAAGATCTTGGTTTCTTTCTTGAACCGGCCCGATCCCTTAATGGGTTCCAGAGTTATGGCCCCTGAAAGGGCCAAAATTAGCTATTTTGACCTTGTCTGCACAATAGCAGATTCATTTACGATTTGATTTTAACTTATCTTGCACACAACTTGTATCACCACAAGATCTTGGATCCTTCCTTGAACTGGCAAGATTCCATTATGGATTCCAGAGTTATGGCCCCTGAAAGGTCACATGAGCTGAAATACTAGGTCACTATGTCAAATAATAGAAAAAAATGACGTCATACTCAGTTCAAAACTGGGTCATGTGGGGACAGGTGAGCGATTCAGGACCATCATGGTCCTCTTGTTTATTTACAATTTCATACATGTAATAATTTATGTGATAGTTTTATTTTATGGATGTACTATAAATAACATAATTTAATGAAAATGTTCATTCTTTAATCATAATACACTCATCAGACTTTTGGGGTTGCTATGTAGGTATCACCTTGATCCAATAAGTGGTGTCAAATCATATGATCAATAACTAGGCAACCCACATGGAGGGTAATAACTTTGATTTCAGTTTCTGATCAATTACTATAGAATGCTTTGATCTAGGAATAACAATGTTGATGGAATGATTTATCATGACCAGTAGATGATCACTATTGATATTTGAGGTTAAAGGTCAAGGTCACAGTTAACTTGAGGTTATAAACAATTGTCAGTTGATAACCATTAAAAGGTTTCACATAGAATCCTTGAACTTGCAATGCAGATGGCCCCTTTTGTTTTTGTAGGTCACAAAGGATACTGTCAAGTGTGACTTTCACTTTTTAGCTCACCTGTCACAAAGTGACAAGGTGAGCTTTTGTGATCGCGCGGCGTCCGTCGTCCGTCAGTGCATCCGTAAACTTTTGCTTGTGACCACTCTAGAGGTCACATTTTTTGTGGGATCTTTATGAAAGTTAGTCAGAATGTTCATCTTGATGATATCTAGGTCAAGTTCGAAACTGGGTCACATGCCGTCAAAAACTAGGTCAGTAGGTCTAAAAATAGAAAAACCTTGTGACCTTTCTAAAGGCCATATATTTCACAAGATCTTCATGAAAATTGGTCAGAATGTTCATCTTGATGATATCTAGGTCAAGTTTGAAACTGGGTCATGTGCCATCAAAAAATAGGTCAGTAGGTCTAAAAATAGAAAAACCTTGTGACCTCTCTAGAGGCCATATATTTCACAAGATCTTCATGAAAATTGGTAAGAACATTCATTTTAATGATATCTAGGTCAAGTTCGAAACTGGGTCATGTGCCTTCAAAAACTAGGTCAGTAGGTCAAATAATAGAAAAACCTTGTGACCTCTAAAGGCCATATTTTTCATGGGATCTGTATGAAAGTTGGTCTGAATGTTCATCTTGATGATATCTAGGTCAAGTTCGAAACTGGGTTACGTGCGGTCAAAAACTAGGTCAGTAGGTCTAAAAATAGAAAAACCTTGTGACCTCTCTAGAGGCCATATATTTCATGAGATCTTCATGAAAATTGGTCAGAATGTTCACCTTGATGATATCTAGGTCAAGATCGAAAGAGGGTCACGTGCCTTCAAAAACTAGGTCAGTAGGTCAAATAATAGAAAAACCTTGTGACCTCTCTAGAGGCCATATTTTTCATGGGATCTGTATGAAAGTTGGTTTGAATTTTTATCTTGGTGATATATAGGTCAAGTTTGAAACTGGGTCAACTGCGATCAAAAACTAGGTCAGTAGGTCCTGAAATAGAAAAACCTTGTGACCTCTCTAGAGGCCATACCCTTAAATGGATCTTCATGAAAATTGGTCAGAATGTTCACCTTTATGATATCTAGGTCAAGTTTGAAACTGGGTCACGTGCCGTAAAAAACTAGGTCATTAGATCAAATAATAAAAAAAACTTGTGACCTCTCTAGAGGCCATACTTTTCATGGGATCTGTATGAAAGTTGGTCTGAATGTTCATCTTGATGATATCTAGGTCAAGTTTGAAACTGGGTCAACTGCAGTCAAAAACTAGGTCAGTAGGTCTAAAATTAGAAAAATATTTTGACCTCTCTAGAGGCCATATTTTTCAATGGATCTTCATGAAAATTGGTCAGAATGTTCACCTTGATGATATCTAGGTCATTTTCGAAACTGGGTCACGTGCGGTCAAAAACTAAGCCAGTAGGTATAAAAATAGAAAAACCTTGTGACCTCTCTAGAGGCCATATTTTTCATGAGATCTTCATGAAAGTTAGTGAGAATGTTCACCTTGATGATATCTAGGTAAAATTCAAAACAGGGTCACGTATCTTCGAAAACTAGGTCAATAGGTCAAATAATAGAAAAACCTTGTGACCTCTCTAGAGACCATATTTTTCAATGGATCTTCATGAAAATTGGTCAGAATTTTTATCTTGATAATATCTAGGTCAAGTTCAAAACTGGGTCACATGAACTAAAAAACTAGGTCACTATGTCAAATAATAGAAAAAACGACATCATACGCAAAACTGGGTCATGTGGGAAAAGGTGAGCGATTCAGGAACATCATGGTCCTCTTGTTTAATTATGTCCAATTGTTTATATTTTACATGCATTGTAGTAAAACCTCTCCAGACTGGCTGAAAATCATTGCATTTGAATTTGAATTTATGCCATCCTGTGATGGTGGAGTCAACACTTTTAATACATAATTTATGTGTTAATAGTGATGGTACTTAGTAATATTCAATTATTAATTTATTTAGATCAAATTATTAATAATTGCAAAGTTTGTTTCTATAAAAACTAATAGTTTTCTATTCCTTTTTTAGTATCACCAAACAGAATTCTCTGAACAATTATTGTGCCACAAACAATTTACATTCATAAAGAATAACAATTATATAATATATGTGTGACTGTTAAAATTGTGCTAGATTGAGGAACTAGATTGTGATTATTCCGGATACAGTGCTTGTGACAGTGTAGTGTTGAAAAGACAGTTGCTGTTGGTGCTGTAGTGATTGAACTTTGTTTTGCATGATGCCACGTACTTTGAAGAAGTCTTTGAGTCAGAGGAGGAAGGAAGACAGGGAGAAAAGGAAAGAAGAAGACTTC
This sequence comes from Mercenaria mercenaria, assembly GCF_021730395.1. Taxonomy (NCBI): domain Eukaryota; kingdom Metazoa; phylum Mollusca; class Bivalvia; order Venerida; family Veneridae; genus Mercenaria; species Mercenaria mercenaria. The sequence continues at coordinate 41,850,880 of NC_069366.1, read as the reverse complement.
AGTTGTCAGAAGCAGGCTCTCCTGTGGTCAGTGAAGGTGTGGCAGCGCAAACGGGTGTCTTTGAAATATCAGATGGGGGCCTAGCACACCCTTTCCCTTCATCTGTTTTGGATGAAGGGCCATCTGTGTCTTTGATGGGTTTCTCAGAAATATCAGATGGGGGCCTAGCCCACCCTATCCCTTCATCTGAAACAGATGAAGGGCCATCTGTGTCTATGATGGGTGTCATTGATTTATCAGATGGGGGTCCATCCCAACCCATAAAACCATCTGTGTCTTGTGAACTTTTCGAGAACATTTCGAGCTTTTCCGAAGACTTTTCAAGTTATTGTTGTTTACCTAGTGAACCTATCATGAATGTTTTAGAAAGTTCTTTAGATACTTGTATGGATGCGACAATGAAAACTTCTGATGTACATAGAAGAGCAGACAACAGTTTGATGAACACTCAGACGCTACACAATAAGCCATTGTATACTGCTGTTCCAGTATTCAACCAAATTACATTAAGACCTGTAGGTTCAGATATATTCATCCTTGGTTCTTTTCATCAAGCTGACTCAATGTTTAGCGAAGAATCACGTGGTAGTCAATGTACATCAAATGCTCTCTGTGCTTTGATATATGCAAAGTACACTTGTTTGAATACTAGGAAAGACTTGGATAAAGTATTGTTGGAAGGAGACTTACTGTACAAGAGAATTGTATATAACTTACAAAGAAGAAACCTTTTTAGGAGTAGATTATTAAATTTTGAAGAATTACCGTTTTCAACAAAGACATTAGAATTCAAAAATCCCCTGTTATATCCGGTGTTTGTACACAACAGTTTCTGACCATGCATTTGCCTTATTTATATCAAGCCTTGGATTGATACTGCCTTCATGACACACACACATATTTTAGTTATGATTGGATCAGTTTGCTCAGCTGTGTTTTACAAGGAGAACGAATACTTATTTTTTGACTCACATTCTCATGGTCTAAATGGATTGTCATCAGAAAATGGAACTTTAATACTCATTTCATTCCATCAGTTACAAGATCTTGTGACATTCATGTATGCAGTGTATGAAAGTATGTTGATTGACACTACAAATCAGTTTGACTTGCTGCCTGTTATGTTTACAAGTGATCCAGGTGTAGATGATGATGAATACACTAGAGGTGTTGAAGATCAAAGCCATGACAATGCTCTAAGCTCGAAATTAAGTGAATGGAAAACTGTCACATACAAGAAAAGAAAGCCGGCTCCGAGTCATAAAAAGGAAGGAAGTGGAAGAGTTGATTTTTCAAGTAAGGCAAAGAATGAACATAATCTAACCCTCATTGGCAAATACTTTAAAGATCAAAATGTTAGGAACACACAAAGAAAAAAAAATAGCCAAAGCATAACAAACAGAGAAGAATATATGAAAGTTTACAAACAAACAAAGACAATGTGATCAGCAACGAATAAAGGACAGAGAGCACTCACTTCAATCAGAGAAACGTGCAAGGCAATCTGAAGAGTTCAGAAAAAAGGACAGAGAGTACTCAGTTCAATCAAAGAAACGTGCAAGGCAATCTGAAGAGTTCAGAAAAAAGGAAAATGACAATGTAAAGGCATCCAAGAGAAGAGCAAGATCGATAGCAGAATACAAAAAGTGGGAAGCTGAAAAGAAACAAAAATTACGGCAATGTAATGAATTCAAGCAGAAGGAAATTCAGATACAAAATAAGTCAAAAAGAAAGGCAAGATCGATAGCAGAATACAAAAAGTGGGAAGCTGAAAAGAAACAAAAATTACGGCAATGTAATGAATTCAAGCAGAAGGAAATTCAGATACAAAATAAGTCAAAAAGAAAGGCAAGATCGATAGCAGAATACAAAAAGTGGGAAGCTGAAAAGAAACAAAAATTACGGCAATGTAATGAATTCAAGCAGAAGGAAATTCAGATACAAAATAAGTCAAAAAGAAAGGCAAGATCGATAGCAGAATACAAAAAGTGGGAAGCTGAAAAGAAACAAAAATTACGGCAATGTAATGAATTCAAGCAGAAGGAAATTCAGATACAAAATAAGTCAAAAAGAAAGGCAAGGTCGGATCCTTTGCAGTTAGAACAAGAAAGAATTGCAAAACAACAATGAAGATTTGATGAAAGAAACCACAAAGCTGAAAACATCATAGATTGCAAACGAAAAACTTCCAAGCGTAAAGATCCTTCATTTGCTTGTGTTGAAAAGTTAACTGCAAAGCAAATGAAATATGGTAGTGATATGGACGCCTGCATTGCACGTTTTCATCAAAATATATCGATTGGACCACTATATATATGTAGTTGTTGTCATCAAACCTGGTTCAAAGAAAGTGTATCAGAATGTAAGTTTTTGAAAGAAGGAAATGAAAAATACTTTACTGGTGTAATATCAGTTGATAACAAACAATGGGTATGCACTACTTGTAGAGACAGCATTAACATGGGTAAGGTCCCAAAATTATCTGTTTTAAATGGAATGAAATGGCCATCAAAACCGAAAGAATTGGAACTGTTTGCACTTGAAGAGCGTTTAATTGCTTTACGTATACCTTTCATGCAGATGCGAGAACTACCTCGAGGTCACCAATTGTCTGTAAAAGGAAATGTTGTTAATATTCCTGTTGAAATTCAACCAGTTGTAAATGCATTACCAAGACCTTTGGATGAAAACATTACTGTAGCTGTGAAATTGAAGAAAAAAATGTCATTTAAATCATGTGTGTTCTCTGAAAATGTACGACCCCTCCGTGTACTTCGTGCTTTGCACTGGTTGATGAAAGGTAGTGATTTGTACAAAAATGCAAATGTTCAGATTGATGAGCAGTGGATAAACAGTGTCACGGAAGATAGTAATGAAATATTGCATGAATTTTTCCAGTCGCAAGTAAAAGCTTATTCAAAGTCCAGTATTGTTGATTTTGATGGTCAGGTTGATCAGCAGTGGATAAAGAGTGCCACAGAAGACAGTAATGAAATTTTGCATGAATTTTTTGAGTCACAAGTAAAAGCTTTATCAAGGTCCGGTATTGTTGACTTTGATGGTATTGTTAGTGAAATGTGTGAGAATTGTCCATGTTATGAGAACATAGAAAATGTTGATATTTCAAATGAAAACATATCTGCTGTGGAAGAAATTTATGATTCGGATGCAGAAGAAGTTGCACAGGAAAATGTTGGCAATATTGACACATTGTTGGATGATGCAGATATTGAAAACAGAAATTCCACCTGGAGAAGGTCAACGGCCTCTCAGTATTTTTATAGATAAAGATTCAGAATATCTTTGTTTCCCATGTATATTTTGTGGACAGAGGCGAATAGATTATGATGATAGAAAAGTGCCTGTACATTATAGTGATATTGCAAAATGGGAATTGAGAAGTCAGGATAGACGGGCTGCTAATAGTGTACCATATATATTTTTCAAACTTAAGAAAATACAAATGAAGCAACTGAATGATAAAGCAAATCTTGCTGTTAGAAGATGTCAAACTGGAACAAGAAATATTACTGCTGCACAAGCAAGGAACTCCGAGTGCATTGACAACATTGTCAAAAATGATGAAGGTTACTATTTATTTAAACAGCTTAGAAATTCTCCAGCATATTTAGAATCTAAAAAGAAGGATGTTTATGCTATGATTCGGCAGTTGGGTTTGCCAACTTGGTTTATGTCATTGTCCTCGGCTGATACAAGATGGGCTGATCTTTTGAAAATGTTAGCTAGCTTAAATGAAAAAGTAAACTACACTGATGATGAAATGGAAAATTTGACATGGGAACAAAAGATAAAACTTATTCAATCAGATCCAGTCACTTGTTCTAGATACTTTGATCATAGAATTAAACAGTTCATAAACACAGTTCTGAAAAGTGAACATGAACCAGTTGGGAAAGTTATTGATCACTTTTTTAGAGTCGAATTTCAGCAACGTGGATCTTCACACATTCACATGATTGTATGGGTAGAAAATGCACCAAAATTCAATGTGGACTCGGATGAGGAATTGGCTGCTTATGTGGATCAGTTTTTACAATGTTCTATAAACAATCCGGATCTTGGTCATTTGATAGAACTTCAAATTCACAAACATTCCAGAACATGTAGAAAACGAGAAGATAAAATATGTCGTTTTGGTTATCCGTTGCCACCTCTTCCTAAAACTATGGTCTTACAACCACTGGAAACTGAAAAGGACAAGTATTATAAATTGTACCAAAATTTACAGAAAAAAATGAACAATGAGAAAGATGGGTACGATATGTCTTACGAAGACTTTCTGAAAACTGTTGTGCAAATGACTGAGGAAGAATATGTTAAATGTATTAGAAGTTCATTAAACTCTTCAAAGGTGTTTTTGAAAAGAAATCCGAGTGAAATCCGTGTAAATTTGTACAATGATAGTGTGTTAAAAGCATGGAAGGCAAACATTGACATACAGTTTGTGTTAGATCCATATGCTTGTGCTATGTATATAGTTTCATATATCAGTAAATCCCAAAGAGGAATGAGTAATTTGTTGCATGCAGCTGCAAAGGAAGCAAGAAATGGCAATATGGATATTAAAAGACAAGTAAGACATATTGGAAATGTATTCTCAAACAGTGTTGAAGTGAGTGCACAAGAGGCAGTTTATTTGGTGCTGCAAATGCCATTGACTAAAAGTTCGAGGAGTGTTGTCTTTGTAAATACATCGACTCCAAACCAGAGAGTACAGTTATTGAAACCCAAGTCAGTGCTTGATGAATTGCCTGCAAACTCAACAGATGTAATGTCAGACAGTAAAATAAAAAGATACTCTAAGCGGCCAAAACAATTGGAAAAGTATTGTTTAGCTGATTATGTGTCAGAGTTAGAAGTAATTTACCCAGATGGACAGTCAATGACTATGGAGATGAGGAGGAGCAAGATAATGAGAAAAATGCAGAAATGTCAGATGGTGAATGCTTTGGTGACAGTGAAACTATTTTAACTTTAAAGAATGGCACTAAAATAAAACGATGTCATAAAAAAATAATAAGGTATGTGAGATTCAATCGGAAAACAGACGAAGAGAACCATTATAGAGAGAAAATTTTACTGTTCCACCCATGGAGAAATGAAGAGACTGACATACTTGGAAATTTCAGTACATTCAAAGAACACTATGAATCTATGAAGCATACCATAGATCATAAATGTTCTACTTATGAACATCATGCAGAAGAGTTAAAGCTAGCAAGAGATCTGGCAGAAGCTAAATATGATGCATTTGATGATATTGCACCAAGTACACAGCAAGTTGAAGGTGATGATGCAGAAGAAGAACCAGTTGAGTCAGAACAGTTTATATATTTTAATCCTGATAGAATTGAGCACAGGGAATATGATATAGGGACTGAAATTGGCTGTTATGTTTCTGCACCTCAAGTTGATGTAAATGAAAATATTCTGTCAGATATTGAATATAGAAAGCTGTTGCAGTGTTTAAATAGTAAACAGAAACAATTTTACAACCATGTGGTTCACTGGATTAAAACAAATGATGCCCCTTTATATGTATTCCTCTCTGGTGGAGCTGGTGTTGGAAAAAGTTTAGTTATTCAAGCATTGTATCAGACTTTGTTTAGAATATTAAATATGACAGAAGGAGAAGATGCTGATCATACAAGGGTTCTTCTTTGTGCCTTTACAGGAAAAGCTGCATTTAATATTAACGGTTCTACAATCTCATCTGCATTTAAATGCAGTATAAGCAGTCAGATCAAACATTAACTTGTGACAGTCTCAATACCTTTAGATCAAAGTACCGTGATTTGTCAGTTGTGATTATTGATGAAATTTCAATGGTTAGTAATTCTATGTTGAATTTTATTGATCAAAGACTTCAATCATTGAAAGGAACTAGAACACCTTTTGGCGGTGTTAGCATTATTGCTGTTGGTGATCTTTATCAGTTGAAACCTGTTAGCGGTGATTGGATATTTAATGACATGAAACATGATGCTTCTGCACTATCAAGAAATCTATGGAAAGACTTACTTTCTACATTTGAATTAACAGAAATTATGAGACAGAAAGATGATCTTGAATTTGCAGAGTTGCTAAATAGATTAAGGGTCAATGCATTAACTGCTGAAGACAAGACTAGGTTGAAGCAATGTGAAGTTACAACAAATGATAATAGAGTAACTTCGCGTATATTCGACACCTTAAGCATAAAAACGGTGAAGCAATTTTAGTTGCAGAATGACCGGTGCGAACATTTCATGAAAACGAAAGTAGACCTTTTCTGCGTCTTCAGTAAAAACGGTGCCCAGTATTTGCATCTACATCGTCAATATGATGGATTTTATTCTGATTGTTGTCGTCGTGTAAGTTCGACATTTTTCGGGCAAATTCGGCACCCTGATGAATTTTAAAAATTTACAAGTTGAACATTAATCATTTTTGTAGAACTACATTAAAAACAGCTAATTTCGCAACAGACATAACACATGGTTTTATGCTGATGAGTAGGCTCTAATTTTTCAGATTTCATAACTCGAGCTATAAAAAGTTAAACAAACAATAATCTTTATTCTTCAGTAGATTATACAAACGCTGGCTAATTGTTTTGGGAAACAATATAAGATATAGCCTCATTATTGAAAAATGATGTTTATTTATTCATTCGCTGCTGTCTTCTTTTTTGACATGGTACCATTTTCTACCATCTGAACGGCGGAAGCAAGTTTTGACGGAGAGTAGCTGCAATATTTCGCATGAATTTGTCTCGACATTTTAATCTGATAGAAGGGTTTTTGTTACCGAAATATATGAAGTATTCAGCTATAATTGTTTTAAATAAGGATCGATGATATGTTCTTATTGTATGCTAATCAATATATTACACTTTGCATGAATTTTTATTGTCTGTTGATAATTAATTGTCATATATTCATATTGGTCCCAGGTGTAATTATGTGCACGCTAATTAAATGTACATTGCTTTACAAATGTGCTTTTTAATGACGTAATTAGCGACGTCAGCTCAGGTTACATACTCTAAGAATCTGTGTGGACAAAATTAGGAAAGCTTGGATTGGTAAAAAAACCGCTTAAACCACTTGTATACCGTAAATTTCCTTTAAAGGAGATATAAGTGAATAATTTTGAATAGTATGACGAATTTGCACGACAATGTTATATCTTGTCTTGCAAATTCGTCACCCCCTAGCCAAGGTCATGCTTGGAAACATGGGATACTGTTTGTTTCTAAACATCAACATCAAATATAGTTCTGTTTATATTTCGGTTAAATAAAGTCAAAATGCAGTTGTAAAAATAGTTTTACATACATTAGCTTCGCTGACCATTCTTACAGAAAACTGTAACTGCATTTTTTGTTCAAAATGAATTTGACTGTCGAAGTTGAGCGTATCAGAAAAGGAAAGAGCACCTGTGTGATCAAAATGTTCTCATGATGTCATACATAAATATGACGTCATATAAATTACCTAAGAAGAATTATTCTAGGACATTATGGGTTTTTCCACACGGATATTAATTCAAGGTGTCGAATATACACGACTGTCGAATTTATCCGAAGTTACTCTAAGTATCAAAAAAATGCACCTCACCTTTTTGCAGAAAACTATTTCATGCATGTTTTTAATGATGAAATTATAAGAAATATGATGACAGAGAAGGTTGTAATTCCATGTATGGATGCGTATGTCTCGCCCAAGTTATCTAAAGAAAAGATAGATTGTGCCCTCAAGAATTTAAAGAACGTAACAGATCCAAACCAAACAGCAAATTTACATTGCTCTTTGACAGTTGTTGTTGACATGATTTATGATTTAACAGTAAACATAAAAACAGAAGATGGACTAGCTAATGGAGCGTCGTGTGTAGTTAAATTAATAGAGTATAAACTAGAAACCACAAGATGTCCAAGCATAATTTGGGTTCAATTTGATGACAAAAAAGCAGGAACGGAAACAAGAATCAAATACAAAAACAGAGGACTGTACCATAACAATATCGATGATAATTGGACTCCCATTTTTGATGTAAACAGATCATTTACATATAACAGGAAGACATTTCAGAGAGTTCAGTTTCTTTTGCAACCTTCTGTGGGACGTTCTGTACATAGAGCTCAAGTTAGTACCCTTGAAAGAGTTGTCATTGACTTGTCACAACGCAAAACTCGCAAAGTTTCACATTTGCACTATGTTGCATTGAGCCGAGTAAGGTCAGTTGAAAATCTTCAGATCCTTAACTTAAATGAGAAAGCATTATATGTTGATGATCAAGTTAAGACAGAAATGCAGCGATTGCATGAAACATCAATCCTTGAACTATGTGATACTTCTTTACAGTTTGTAGATCCAGTGTCACATTTCAAAGTTGCTTTCAATAATTGTAGATCCTTAAACCTTCATTCTGATGATGTTAAACATGACAGAAATCTGTTGTCAACCCATATCTTTGGATTAGCAGAAACACAACTACATCAGCCAGATAATGATAGTGATTATGCAATTGAAGGCTATTGTTTGATTCGAAACAACCAAATTGGATACAATCCTTGTAAAAGACCTCCTCATGGATTAGCAATATATGTCAGAGATGATACTGTTATAACACAGAAAAGAAAGTATAGTTCCGATACATTAGAATTCATCATGATAACTGTCAGCCATGTCTTGATTGAAACACAGATTATATTTTGGTATAAGTCACTTCAAATGTCTGACAGTAATCTTATTTCTTGTCTGAACCAGGAACTTATTCCGTATTTGAACCCATCAAAACCATTGGTGATAATTGGAGATTTCAATATTGATGGTTCGCTAAAACATAACATTGTAAAGAAATTAAGTGACATGTTTTCATGCAAAATGCTTATAAATGAATATACCACAGATCATATGTCAATGCTTGATTTGGTATTTTCTAATATTAAGTTTTCCTCTGTTGCTGGCGCAGTTGGAACTTGTGAAACCTATTGGTCAGATCACAAAATTGTCTTTCTACACATGAAAGCTACATAAGGTATTCACCCGCAGGAGTTTTAAATGTACAAAAGCAACCTCATAGATTGAGGTTGCTTTTGTGCAAGGTGGTTTTTTTAATGAGGGTGGCCACCGTTTAACTTAGGGGTCCTGTCTTGCCTGTCACCTCTCTGGCCATTTATAGTGAGTCCTTGAATATCTGATATAATCTTTCTACCTGTATTTTAAATTGAGACCAATAGATGGACAGGAAAGATGGTTTGTCTAGCATTCATATTAAAACAATTTTGATTTCTTCTTTACCACCTCAGTAATTCCATGTTAAATTGAACAGACTGGTATTAATAAACTTTAATTTATATTTCCATGTTAAATTGAGCGGACTGCTATTGATAAACTAAAATGTATATTTCCATGTGAAATTGAGCAGACTGCTATTGATAAACTAAAATGTATGTTTCTGTTGATAAACTAAAATGTATATTTCCATGTGAAATTGAGCAGACTGCTATTAATAAAGTAAAATGTATGTTTCCATGGGAAGTTTAGCAGAGTGCTATTAATAAACTAAAATATATATTTTTAGGTGGCATTTGTGTCTGGACATATTGCAAGGTACAACAATGTATGAATTATTTTGAAACTGTTCAAGCAAGTACTAACTAGTATGTCATCAAAGACTAGCTTTGTTTGGTCCATTCTTGTAATGTTTACAATCGGAATAAAATTGTCAAGGAAGATTTTCCATCTCAAAACAAATTCTGTTTGTCGGATGTAATTTAGCTTTATGCACTAGTTTAAAGGATATATATAGGTTGTATCATATAAGATGTCACGTATGTATTAAGAATACAAAATTAGTATATTGGCAGTGATGTAATACTACCACAGTTGTTATGCATTTATTCTGTTGTCTTTTCATTAAAATGAAAATATATATATTCAGGAGGCAAAGTATGTCAAATATCACAAGTACATGTGTTTTTTGTGATCCCGCGGTGTCCGTGCGTGCGTGCGTGCGTGCGTCCGTAAACTTTTGCTTGTGACCACTCTAGAGGTCACATTTTTCATGGGATCTTTATGAAAGTTGGTCAGAATGTTTATCTTGATGATATCTAGGTCAAGTTCGAAACTTGGTCACGTGCCGTCAAAAACTAGGTCAGTATGTCTAAAAATAGAAAAACCTTGTGACCTCTCTAGAGGCCATATATTTCACAAGACCTTTATGAGAATTGGTCAGAATGTTCACCTTGATGATATCTAGTTCATATTCGAAACTGGGTCACATGCTGTCAAAAACTAGGTCAGTAGGTCAAATAATAGAAAAACCTTGTGACCTCTCTAAAGGCCATATTTTTCATGGGATCTGTATGAAAGTTGGTTGGAATGTTCATCTTGATGATATCTAGGTCGATTTCAAAACTGGGTTACATGCGGTCAAAAACTAGGTCAGTAGGTCTAAAAATAGAAAAACCTTGTGACCTCTCTAGAGGCCAAATATTTCATGAGATCTTCATGAAAATTGGTCAGAATGTTCACCTTGATGATATCTAGGTCAAATTTGAAAGTGGGTCACGTGCCTTCAAAAACTAGGTCAGTAGGTATAAAAATAGAAAAACCTTGTGACCTCTCTAGAGGCCATATATTTTACAAGATCTTCATGAAAATTGGTCAGAACGTTCACCTTGATGCTATCTAGGTCAAGTTCGAAACTAGGTCACGTGCCGTCATAATCTAGGTCAGTAGGTCAAATAATAGAAAAACCTTGTGACCTCTCTAAAGGCCATATTTTTCATGGGATCTGTATGAAAGTTGGTCTGAATGTTCATCTTGATGATATCTAGGTCAAGTTCGAAACTGGGTCACGTGCAGTCAAAAACTAGGTCAGTAGGTCTAAAAATAGAAAAACCTTGTGACCTCTCTAGAGGCCATATATTTCACAAGATCTTCATGAAAATTGGTCAGAACGTTCACCTTGATGATATCTAGGTCAAGTTCGAAACTGGGTCACGTGCGGTCAAAAACAAGGTCAGTAGGTCAAATAATAGAAAAACTTTGTGACCTCTCTAAAGGCCATATTTTTCATGGGATCTATATGAAAGTTGGTCTGAATGTTTATCTTGTTGATATCTATGTCGAGTTCAAAACTGGGTCACGTGCGGTCAAAAACCTGGTCAGTAGGTCTAAAAATAGAAAAACCTTGTGACCTCTCTAGAGGCCATATATTTCATGAGATCCTCATGAAAATTGGTCAGAGTGTTCGCCTTGATGATATCTAGATCAAGTTTGAAAGTGGGTCACGTGCCAGCAAAAACTAGGTCAGTAGGTTTAAAAATAGAAAAACCTTGTGACCTCTCTAGAGGCCATATATTTTACAAGATCTTCATGAAAATTGGTCAGAATGTTCACCTTGATGATATCTAGGTTAAGTTCGAAACTAGGTCACGTGCCATCATAATCTAGGTCAGTAGGTCAAATAATAGAAAACCTTGTGACCTCTCTAAAGGCCATATTTTTCATGGGATCTGTATGAAAATTGGTCTGAATGTTCATCTTGATGATATCTAGGTTCGAAACTGGGTCATGTGCGGTCAGAAACTAGGTCAGTAGGTCTAAAAATAGAAAAACCTTGTGACCTCTCTAGAGCCCATACTTGTGAATGGATCTCCATAAAAATTGGTCAGAATGTTCACCTTGATGATATCTAGGTCAAGTTTGAAACTGGGTCACTTGCCATAAAAAACTAGGTCAGTAGGTTAAATAATAAAAAAACCTTGTGACCTCTCTAGAGGCCATACTTTTCATGGGATCTGTATGAAAGTTGGTCTGAATGTTCATCTTGATGATATCTAGGTCAAGTTTGAAACTGGGTCAACTGCAGTCAAAAACTAGGTCAGTAGGTCTAAAATTATTAAAATCTTTTGACCTCTCTAGAGGCCATATTTTTCAATGGATCTTCATGAAAATTGATCTGAATGTTCACCTTGATAATATCTAGGTCAGTTTCAAAACTGGGTCACGTGCGGTCAAAAACTAGGCCAGTAGGTATAAAGATAGAAAAACCTTGTGAGCTCTCTAGAGGCCATATTTTTCATGAAATCTTCATGAAAATAGTGAGAATGTTCACCTTGATGATATCTAGGTAAAATTCAAAACAGGGTCTCATACCTTCGAAAACTAGGTCAATAGGTCAAATAATAGAAAAACCTTGTGACCTCTCTAGAGACCATATTTTTCAATGGATCTTCATGAAAATTGGTCAGAATTTTTATCTTGATAATATCTAGGTCAAGTTCAAAACTGGGTCACATGAGCTCAGAAACTAGGTCACTATGTCAAATAATAGAAAAAAACGAGGTCATACTCAAAACTGGGTCATGTGGGAAGAGGTGAGCGATTCAGGACCATCATGGTCCTCTTGTTTATTATTGGCTGTAGGGAAAAACCGAGAACACTTTTCTGTGGTACAACATGGATGGTACCTCCAATTTGTAGTTGTATTTTGACATATCTGTACCTTGTAAGAATTTTTTTTTCTTTTTGGTTAAATTTCTTCCCTTTGTTGTTGCTGTCCTTTGGACTTGGATATTTTTTCTGAGGACCTTCTTGTCCTCAAGTGCAATGATAACAGGTGAGCGATATAGGGCCATCATGTTGAATGTTTTTAGCTCACCTGTCACATAGTGATAGGGTGAGCTTTTGTGATCACCCTTCGTCCGTCCGTCGTCTGTCCGTCCGTCCACAATTTCTTGTGAACAAGATAGAGACCACATTTTGCAAGCAATTTTGATCAAACTTGTACAAAACATGTATTGGCATGATATCTCAGTTCCTTTCAAAAACTGGCCAGATCCCATCATGGGTTCTAGAGTTATTGCCCCTTAAAGGGCCAGAATTTGCTATTTTTGTTTGTCAACAATTTCTTGTCTGCACGATAGAGGTTTCATTTATGATTTTATTTTAACCAGACTTGCACACAACTTGTATCACCATAAGATCACAGTTCCTTTCTTGAACTGGCCAGATCCCATTATGGGTTCCAGAGTTATGGCCCCTGAAAGGGCCAAAATTAGCTATTTTGACCTTGTCTGCACAATAGCGGCTTCATTTATGATTTTATTTTAACCAAACTGGCACACAACTTGTATCACCATAAGATCTCGGTTCCTTTCTTGAACTGGCAAGATTCCATTATGGGTTCCAGAGTGATGGCCCCTGAAAGGGCCAGAATTAGCTATTTTGACCTTGTCTGCACAATAGCAGCTTCATTTATGATTTGAATTCAATCAAACTTGCACAATACTTGTGTCATAATAAGATCTTGGTTCCTTTCTTGAACTGGCCAGATCCCTTAATGGGTTCCAGAGTTATGGCCCCTGAAAGGGCCAGAATTAGCTATTTTGACCTTGTCTGCACAGTAGCAGCTTCATTTATGATTTGATTTTAACTAAACATGCACACAACTTGTATAACCACAAAGTCTTGCTTCCTTTCTTCAACTGGCCAGATTCCATCATGGGTTCCAGAGTTATGACCCATTAAATGTCCAAAATTTGCTATTTTGGCTTTTGCAGCCATATAGAGATTTCATTTATAGTTTTTTTTTTCATTCAACATTTCAAAATATCTTCAACATCAATAAATCTTGGATTCCATGACAAATCAGATCCAATTGTAGGTTCCAGAGTTATTTTATTTCTGATTACCTCCCCTGACTGTAATCAGAATGGATTTATATCAGTAAGTACTTATAGGACTTATTTGAAATTTCATTTTTGTTATTAGTTGGACTGAGACAATCAGGGTAGATAACTATGGACTGATTTTTATGTCAAATTATCTCCCTTTATTTCAATTCAAAATTGCTATATCTCGATAACTAATGAAGATACTGATCTGAAATTTCATTTATGTCAGCAGATTTATTTGGCAGATCCTTCTTTTGTTCACTTACAATATGTATTTTTTTTAATTACTTCCCTTTTACGTTACTATAAATAGCTTATTTTTAGTGACTTTTTTATTATTGGCTGTACGGAAAAACCAAGACCACTTTTCTGTGGTACAACTTAGATGGTACTTCCCAATTTTTAGGTGTATTTTGACATATCTATACCTTGTAAGATTTTTTTTTCTTTTTGGTTAAATTTCTTCCCTTTGTTGTTCCTGTCCTTTGGACTTAGATATTTTTTCTGAGGACCTTCTTCTCCTCAAGTGCAATGATAACAGGTGAGCGATATAGGGCCATCATGGCCCTCTTGTTTTAAACAATAAATGACATAGGACAGAACAGTGTTTTGACATCGACTGTATTTATACCAAGTCAGGGAGGTGGCTAGTAAGACGGGTTCTAATATCACTTTGTCTGCAATGTGAAAAAATTGTTGTAAGCTGATTGTTTGCATTTGTAGTGTGTTTGCCAGCTTTGTCTAACTTGCTCATTCAGCTCCATTATCTTTTATAGGGTATTTCAAAGAAACAAGTTGGTATAACAGTTATTTTGCCTTTCATTGTTTTTGACATTTTTAGATGAGTGTCCAGCATGCTAAGGTGGTAGTTCTCTATTAAATACTTTAAAGTCAGATATATTATTTCTTATATTTGACAAATTCCTGTTGGATATAGATATGTGCAACAGCTTATTTTGATAGTGATTCTTGAATAAATGAACATTTTTAGAGTATTGTTCAATGCTCAATGTATTTAAATGATACAGCAAATCTGTGGAATACTTTACCACAACAAATGCAGACTGTTAAATCTTTTCCTCAATGTAAATGACAAATTATTAAGTGGAATTTATGGTAGTTTTTGTCTTTGTTATACTTGTCATTCTGGAACTCCTGTTTTTCTGCTTTTTAATTGTTGAGATGTCTTTTATGCCCCCTGTGGGGAGACATATAACAATTGCACTGTCTGTTCATTCATCTGTTTGTTACATTGATAACTCAAGAACAGTTGGGTATAGGATTCTCAAACTTTATATGCAGGTTAGTCATGACTAGTAATGTACCCCTATTGTTTTTAGATCACTGGGTCAAATGTCAACATCACTGTGACCTTCAATAAAAAAAAATGTACCAAAATTTCTGCCCAGGGGTTAGCTTTGAAATGATGCTCAATTTTTACACTGTGTAGTTAAGGTTTTGGTGCTAACCAGTGATAGTCATGATTAGTAGATGACCCTTATTGACTTTGAAGTCAACAATCAAGGCCCTTGACCTTCAACAGGGACAGATTTTGATCAATAACTGCAGAATGCATGCACCTAGGATCAACAAAATTGACAGAAATGTTGGTCTTAGATGACCCCTTTTGATTTTCAGGTCACTAGGTCAAGGTCAGGTGTCATCATAGACCTTAGTGTGGCACAAATTAGCATATGATACTCCTTCTTTTACTCAAAGTATATATTATTAGAGTTTCTATCACTTTTAACATGGTACATTCAAGAGCATTTGTCATCTTCCTGTCATAGCTCTTGTCTTTTTAGATTTGATATTGAATATTTAGTGTATATCTAATGCTTATGTTAACTCCTAACATCAAGTATGTTTATGCTAGCCAATGCATATTTTCATATTCTGTTGTGTAGATATTGTAAATTTTGTATTTATACTTGCATATTGTTGTAGACCCTAATCCACCAATGATTGCAAGCTCTGTTCTTGTTACAAAAATGCTTAGATCTAGCTGTAATTAACTGTGTGTGATAGCTTTTTCATAGATGTTAAAGATTTTGACAAACAGTAACAATAATTTGTATCTGAGCAAGGAATATTTTGTTTTGCAGTTTTTTGTCAATTTTCATTTTGTTGTGATAAAAACCATGTAATAAGCATACCTTACATACTTCTATACTAAAACCTTTAAAAATCTTCTTGTCTGAAACCATAATGACTCTGGCTTAGATATTCAGCATGTAGCATTATGTAGTGGCCTTTTTAATATGATATTTTTATGTAAATACTTTTAACATCCGCAATCAAATATCTGTTGTTGTAACCTTGAGTCTGACCATTGATGATATGCATTTTCAAATAGTATTTTTAAATATTTTATCTTTGACATATTACAATTTGTATACTTGTAAATAATGCATAAATTATGTAAATATTGATTATCTATGAATATGAATAATGAATTATGTATGATAATTTATGAGTATTTGCCTGTTTCAGTTTTGTGTAGATTTCATCATTGTGCAGTGCTGTTATAAATATTTTGTCATGAGGCCTCCATGGCCAAGTGGTTTAAAGTCCCTCATTTCAAATCTCTTGACCCTTACCGCTGTAGGTTGAAACCTTGCTTGGGATGTACAACATACTAGAAAATTTATGATAAAGAAATACATGTATGCATGTTTCATTTGTACAGCAAGACCAAAACAAATATAACACAATTGAATTCTGAAACAAAGGTCACATTAGTATAATTGAAACCTATCCCATTTCATTATGTTAAATTACTTTGTTCAACCAGGAGCTAAAATGCTACAATTGTAGAACTATTTTAATTTAAATTTTTTTGTGCAAACCTTTTTTTCATTTGTGATTGTAATTAGTATACTGAAAAATACAAGTACTGTCTTGTTATTTATTTATTTTTCCTATTTTAAAGACAATATGTTTTACTTAAATTCAACGAATCAGTCATAATGAGGAAGCCATCCAGCTGGCTTACTGGAGGTAAATGGTTCTACCCAGGTGCACTCTCATGATGAAATAATGAATGGAGGGGCACCTGGGGTCTTCCTTCACCATCAGAGCTGGATAATCACCATATGACCTTAAACCCAACAAAAAATCAGTCAGCATAAAACAATCTTGAGAACGCTACCATTCAAGATGTGCAAATCTGTTTGTATCAACTGTAAGATAAAGTACTGTACATATATAACCAAGCACAAATATGCAGAAAAATTATTAGTATGCATATCTGATAAATGCATTGTTTTTCTTGAAGGAGAATAACAGTATTTATAGCAGACATTTAACACTGCATGCAGAATATTTACTGCTGAAGAAGGACAGATGTTACAGTACAACTATGAAAAAACTATTGAAAGTAGAGTCAATATTATGACATACAGTCCATAAAATAAATAAACGTGTAAACATGGACGGATCCAAACGGAAGGGGAAGAAGCATTTTATAGAAATATTTCGATGACAAAATACAATACATATCGTAGTCCTGGCTAACCTATAATCCAGGTCAGTCTATTATATAAGTATAACAACACGGTTGACCCATTTAAACGATCTGTAGATTGTGTCTATGTGACACTAAACACAACAAAAACAAAACAGTGAACATGATTTGATATTATGTAACCATCATTTTGAATTTTCTAAAGCAAGTCAAAAGGACAATGATTTATGCAGATAAATTTTTAAACATAAATTCTGCATTTGACATGATGTATTTTTCAGTATGCTTCGTATTTAAATACTAATGCATTGTACATAAACAGTGAATTTATAGTTATCTGTAATGATTTTGACATGTTGTTTATTGTTCGTCAGAATTACATGATACAAGTGTTTCTTAAAAAAATCACTGCTGATGTAAATACTTTCTTGTTACATTATCAACATTATTTTCAACAATCTATTAGATCTGTAAAGAAATAAGAAGTTTGTTATTTTTATGCCCCCGAAGGGAGGCATATAGTTTTTGAACCGTCTGTTGGTCTGTCAGTCTGTCGGTATGTCAGTCTATCCGCAATTTTCGTGTCCGGTCCATATCTTTGTCATCCATGGATGGATTTTCAAATAACTTGGCATGAATGTGTACCACAGTAAGACGACGTGTCGCGCGCAAGACCCAGGTCCGTAGCTCAAAGGTGAAGGTCACACTTAGACGTTAAAGGTCATTTTTCATGATAGTGCATTTGTGTCCGGTCCATATCTTTGTCATCCATGGATGGATTTTCAAATAACTTGACATGAATGTGTACCACAGTAAGACGACATGTCGCGCGCAAGACCCAGGTCCTTAGCTCAAAGGTCAAGGTCACACTTAGACGTTAAAGGTCATTTTTCATGATAGTGCATTCGTGTCCGGTCCATATCTTTGTCATCCATGGATGGATTTTCAAATAACTTGGCATGAATGTGTACCACAGTAAGACTACATGTCATGAGCAAGACCCAGGTCCGTAGCTCAAAGGTCAAGGTCACACTTAGACGTTAAAGGTCATATTTCATGATAGTGCATTGATGGGCATGTCCGGTCCATATCTTTGTCATTCATGCATGGATTTTAAAATTATTGGGCATGAATGTGTACCACAGTAAGACGACGTGTAGCGTGCAAGACCCAGGTCCGTAGGTCAAAGGTCCTAAACTCTAACATCGGCCATAACTATTCATTCAAAGTGCCATCAGGGGCATGTGTCATCCTATGGAGACAGCTCTTGTTCTAGGTTACACCAATTAATAACAGAAATGCTTGTACTAGAAATATATTACAGCCCTTCGCAGGCGTACGAGAAGAGGGGAAAGGCTTACAATGTCCATCAATAGTCAGTTGTAAAAAAATTTTTATCCTCCCTCCCCTGTTTCCAATAAAAGATATTGTTTTGCTCATGTCAATTTGGTTTCTGCTCAATACCTAGAGAATGCTTAGGCATACAGTGGTCAAACTTTGTAGGATGATTGCCTGTATCCAGTAAATAACCTCAATTGTTTTTGGGGTCTGATTGATAACTAAAGAACACTACGGTCTACACGTCTCAGATTTCATAGAATGATTGCATATGGTCAAAGAAAAAGCTTGTTAACATTGTAGAGGCCACATTTATGACGACCTATCTCCATGAAACTTGGTCAGAATGTTTATCTTTGATGATTCTGAGGCCATGTTTAACAGGTGAGCGATATAGGGCCATCATGGCCCTCTTGTTATAAGTCCTATGCAAAAAGTAAATACATTTTTCTGTGGTAACATGGGTTGGTAAGACACTTTTTTGTATTCAGTTTTAGTGTATCTCTAATATTAGAGATTTTTTATATTATACTAGTATTACTTATATGTGGAAGCCCAGGATGAAGTACTCCAAAGACTAGTAAAATACATTACTAGTATGAAGCTTTTTAGCCCACCATCATCAGATGGTGGGCTATTCAAATCACTCTGCGTCCGTGGTCCGTCGTCCTTCCGTCCGTCCTTCCGTCCGTTAACAATTTCTCGTTATCGCATCTCCTCAGAAACTACCAGTGGGATTTTGACCAAACTTTGTCAGAATGATGTATTGGTACCCTAGTTGTGTCCCCCTGAAAATCAGACTGGTTCAACAATTTTTTAGTGAGTTATGGCCCTTTGTTTATTTCTATAATTTGCATAGATTTATATAGGGAAAAACTTCGAAAATCTTCTTGTCGAAAACCACAGAGCCTAGGGCTTTGATATTTGGTATGAAGCATCATCTAGTGGTCCTCTACCAAGATGTTTCAAATTATTTCCCTGGGGTCTAATATGGCCCCGCCCTGGGGGTCACATGGTTTATATAGACTTATATAGGGAAAAACTTTGAAAAACCTCTTGTTCAAAACCACAGGGCCTAGGGCTTTGATATTTTGTATGTGACATCATCTAGTGGTCTTCTACTAAGATTGTTCAAATTATCCCCCTAGGGTCAAATATGGCCCCGCCCCGGGGGTCACATGGTTTACATAGACTTATATAGGACAAAACTTTGAAAATCTTCTTGTCCAAACCAGAAAAAGCCTAGGGCTTTGGCATTTGTAATGTAGCATCATCTAGTGGTTCTTTACCAAGTTTGTTCAAATTATCCCTCTAGGGTCAAATATGGCCCCGCCCTGGGGGTCACATGATTCATAAAGACTTATATAGGGAAAAGCTTTTAAAATCTTCTTGTCAATAATCTACAACATTCAAATTTGGACCACATGTATGGTTTTGAGTGGCAAGATGAACCTTGACCTGAGTACTTGATTTTGACGTAGTGACCTACTTTCACATTTCTGTAGCTACAGCCTTCAAATTTGGACCACATGCATAGTTTTGTGCACTGAAAAAAACTTTGACCTTGACATTGACCTAGTGACCTACTTTCGCATTTTTGAAGGTACAGGCTTCAAATATGGACCACATGCATAGTTTCGTGTTCCGAAATGAAATTTGACCTTGATTTTGACCTAGTGACCTACTTTCACATTTCTCAAGCTACAGCCTTCAAATTTGGACCACATGCATAGTTTTGTGTACCGAAACAAAATTTGACCTTTACATTGACCTAGTGACCTACTTTCACATTTTTGAAGGTACAGGCTTCAAATTTGGACCACGTGCATAGTTCTGTGTTCCAAAATAAAATTTGACATTGATTTTGACCTAGTGACCTACTTTCACATTTCTCGAGCTACAGCCTTCAAATTTGGACCACTTGCATAGTTTTGTGTACCACAAATGAACTTTGACCTTAAGATTGACCTAGTGACCTACTTTCACATTTCTGTAGCTACAGGCTTCAAATTTAGACCACATGCATAGGATTGTGTACCGAAACAAACTTTGACCTTGACATTGACCTAGTGACCTACTTTCACATTTTTGAAGGTTCAGGCCTTAAATTTGGACCACATGCATAGATTTGTGTTCTGAAGTGTAATTTGACCTTGATTTTGACCTAGTGACCTACTTTCACATTTCTCGAGCTACAGCCTTCAAATTTGGACCACTTGCATAGTTTTGTGTACCGAAATAAACTTTGACCTTAAGATTGACCTAGTGACCTACTTTCAAATTTCTCAAACTACAGCCTTCAAACTTGATGCACATGCATAGTTTTATGTACAAAGAACTTTGTCCTTGAAATTGATCTAGTGACCTACTTTCACATTTCTCAAGCTACAGTTTTCGAATTTGGACCACATGCACAGTGTTGTGTACGGAAATGAAATTTGACCTTGAGCTAGTCAGTAAGTCATGAAATTTGGAACACTCAAAAATGGCACATTGGTGGGCGCCAAGATCACTCTGTGATCTCTTGTTTTGACATTTTTATATTATTCTAAGTATTTTTAACATTTCTTATGGTTGCCATTCTTCTGTGACAAGACCGTATGGTGGGGGTATGAGTCCCGGCTGACAAATTTCCAGAGTTTTCATGGAATGTCTGTTAATTTCCATGGAAGTCCGGGCTCCGGAGTATTCGGACAAACTTTCCGGAGCTGGATATGGAATACTGCGGAAAAATGTACAGGCATTTCCGGAGTACTTTCCATGGACAATTTTCCGGAGTGATTACACGGACATCCGTGAACAATTTATATTGGAGCTATTCCGCAGTCGTCCAGGAAGTTCTGCTGACAGTATTATTCAATAGCAATAAATGTGATTTATTAGACTTTTTTGCAGTACATGTATAGTGAGCAGTAACACTTCAGTACAAGCAATATGATTTTATTGCATGTGATCACTTTTGTAGTTTCAAACCCTATATGATATATATGAACAAGGAAAATAATTCTTTGCCAGTTAAAAGTGACAGTCACTGATTAGAATATTTTTTATTCAGCATATACATACTTGTGAACAAAGTGTAGTTACACTTAAATAATGATGAAATCATTCAAAGAAAGTATCTAAAGTCATCTTTTTTCATATATGCATATTATTTATAAAATCTTTGTGAAGCCTTTGGTTACTTTAGCATTCATTGTTTTATGCTATATAATGACTGATGTACAAAGATACATGCATATGTTTAATTAGCATAATTACAAATGTATGTATTGTTTCATTGGTCAGTTATGTAAACAAACTTACTTGAGCAATTTATAGAATCCTCAATATTAACTTTGAACTGAATTACCTCACATAATAAAGTTTCACTAATTTCTACACAACTTGTTTACATCAGACTTCCAGTTACACATTTTGAAAATTCCTCTGTAAGATCAGTTGATCTAACTGGCTGAACTTGATCACATGGTATTCCCAGTCTGATGCTAATTGTTTTCTGATGTGTTTAAAATCCTTAGAAAATGACAGAGTTATTTTCCAGAGTTAAATGACCAGAATTTTTTCTAAGTGCTACATTTCCGCAGTGTCCGTGAACATTCCATGAACATTTTGAAAGATGTCCAGAGTAATTTCCAGAGATGTCCGTGGAAAATATTTGCAATCACTCTGGACATATGATATAACAGGTGACTTTTCCATACTATTCCATGGAAAGTACCTACTTTCCATGGAAGCATGGAAAGTACCTACTTTCCATGGAAGTTTTGCATTTGTCCGCAGTTTTTCCAGTCATTCTGGAATATGTACAGCCGGGGTCACTCCTGTGACAGTTCTAGTTAACACAGACTCAAGCTGTTGTGCAATATTCATCCACCACTGTAGTCATTAAACACTCCAGTGACAGTTCTTGACAGATTAAAATATTTTTAGTACACAGGTGTAAAATCATAAAATACAGGTCAAGTTCGATTTAGATTGCACCTTCTTTAGCCTTGTCTTTCTTATGGTTGCCATTCTTCTGTGACAAGACGTATTGTGGGGGTATGAGTCACTCCTGTGTCAGTTCTAGTTATTCTAAAAAGTGGAGATTTTTGTATAATCCATCAAAGTGCTCTGTTGTAGTATTTAATGAAAGTAAAAGCGAGTACAATCAAAACCAGCGTGAATGGAAGCTTGGTACTAGAAACTATCAATGAAGTCGAACAATATACTCATTTAGGTGTAAATTGCAATAAATACATGTGCCCATCTAACTCTGTTCATGAGGCAAACAATAAACTATGTGGTACACAGTTGAGCATAATGAATAACTCTATTAACCAAAATGGAATCAATCCGTCTACTTGGGCTTCCATCTATAAGTCAGCGATCATTCCAAAAGCACTGTTTGGTTGTGAGCTATGGAGCAATTTATCAAAATCCAGTCTGTTCCAATTGAGCGTAGCCATAGGTTCTTTGTGAAACTTGTTCAAAATCTTCTGCCATATGCCAACACTGATATATCACTGAGCTGCATTGGACTCCATTCTGTTGAAACGGAGATAGACTGTAAAAAGTTACAATTTCTTGGCCAGCTTTGTCGGCTACCAGAAAATTACCTTGCAAAAAAAGTATTTGTCAAACAGCTAGTTCACTTTTTCAATGATGAAAGACAAGTTTATGGATTTATTCCAGACACCCACAGAGTCCTTCAAAAGTACGGCCTAAATGACGTGTTAATAACATACTTAAACACAGCTAAGTTTCTGTCAAAATACCAATGGAAGAACATTCTGAGAGTCCACATATACCAGAGCCTACAGGTTAATGTAATGTTCACGGATGGTAAAATCAGCTGTGGATCTTAAGCCAACAAAATCCGTCCTTAAAATTCAAGTGCTCGTCAGCAGTGAAAATAATAGTAAACATACTATCATATAACAGTACTACGGTTTGCACACTGTGTGACAGGCAATGCGACAATTCTACCATGCATGCGATCTTGTTTTGTCATGAAAACGAGCATCTAAGTAAAATCTCTTTGGAAGAACTTCCTGTCTATTGCAGGCATAGGAAATTACATAGAAATGATATCAAAAGATCCCCAATCTCAAATATTTGATCTTTTGTTAGGATTGCCGGACTACCAAGTTACTGTAGCCACTCGTGAACAGAATAAGCATGTCGCTATAAGTCTTTGGCATACGATGGTCTACAGGTTGTATAGATATAAGTCACTGTGAGTGCTGTAATTATTTGCACTATGATATACTGTCATGTGACATCAGACGATATGTTTTTAACCAGGTTTTCAACAAAAACCCGAGTTATTAGATTGGGGTAGATGTCGGTCGGGCGGGCGGGCGGCGGCGGCGTCAAACTGGTGTTTCCGGTCAATAACTTTTGTTTCGGTAAAGATATTTGAATAAAACTTGGTATGTATGTAGCTTATATCAAGACAAAGGCTGGGATTGATTTTTGGGTCAAGGTCAAGGTCACTGTTACTTAAAATAGAAAAAGGGTTTCCGGTCAGTAACTTTTGTTTCGGTAAAGATATTTGAATAAAACTTGGTATGTATGTAGCTTATATCAAGACAAAGGCTGGGATTGATTTTGGGGTTTCTGGGGTCAAGGTCAAGGTCACTGTTACTTAAAATAGAAAAAGGGTTTCCGGTCAATAACTTAACTTAGGAATGAGCTATCATGATGAAACTTGGTGTATAGAAAACTTGTATAAAGTTGTAGCTTGGGATTGATTTTGGGGTTTCTGGGATCAAGGTCAAGGTCATTGTTACTAAAAATAGGGTTAGGGTTAGGTTAGGGTTAGGGTTAGCATATCTTCTACATGCATGGAGGGATTTTGATGAAAGTTGGCACAATTGTTCACCATCATGAGACGGAGTGTCATGCGCAAGAACCAGGTCCCTAGGTCTAAGGTCAAGGTCACACTTAGAGGTCAAAGGATACAAGAATGAAAACTTTGTCCAGAGCATATCTTCTTAATGCATAGAGGGATTTTGATGTAACTTGGCACAATTATACACCATCATGAGATGAAGTGTCTTGCGCAGTTCCCTTCTTTAGAATTACTTCCCTTTGTTGTTACTATAAATAGCTTATATTGTAACTTTTTCATTACTAGATGTAGGGAAAAATCGAGACCACTTTTCTGTAGTACAGCATGCATGTTACATCCAATTTTGAGGTGTATTTTGACCAATCTCTACCTGGTAAGGATTTCTGTGTGGACTTACAATTTTTTTTTTTTGTATTTTTTTTTTTTTTTTAAGATTAACTTCCCTTAGTTTTTACTATAAATAACTTATATTGTAACTTTTTTATAATTGACCATAGGGAAAAACCAAGACCACTTTTCTGTGGTACAACATAGTTGTTACTTTCTAATTTTAGGTGTATTTTAAGGTATCTCTACCTGGTAAGGAGTTTTTTTGTGGACTTAGAAAAACAAAAGAATTACAATGATTACTAAACAACCACAAAATTAAAATTACATCTGCAAATACAGGTGCTAGAGTAAAGAAATTTGCTGTGACGGGCATATATTGTGACATTCTGGCACTCTTGTTTATTCTTATGAAAAGTGTTGAAAACCTGGTTTCGTGGCATTGCCGCGTTTCTTGTATATAACATAGATACTGATTCATCATAAAGGGAAATACCAGATTTGGCTAAAAAATAATTTTTCTTTTAAATTGAAGTTTGGTCATATTATGAACATTAGAATATGAATTTTTGTTTCTAACATATTTTAAAAGTTCCAAATCAAGAAAAAAAGATGACCGCGTCGGGAATGGAACCCTGGGCCGCGGCGGCAATAAAGACATTTGCCCGTCGTCATAACCAATAGCGATATAGCTGAAGTAGTGAATAATGACTTCAAAATATAGATATTTATAATGGAGACAGTTTACCTGGAGTAAAAGTGTGACAAACGCTTTTCGATTTTCATCGCAAAAAGTAGTAAAAACAGCAAATTCTCATGTGTTTCCGTAACATAAAGTTTGTCAGTAATTAAGTTTTAAACCATCTTAAGAAATATAGCATTTATTTCAAGATATCTAAAAAAAAAAAAATTTAGTTGTTGTCGAACGATCTGGAGGCATGCTGCTCTAAAGTAAATCCGCATGAACACTCCAATTGGAATTTTAACCATATTGTTACCGTTTATTTTTGTGTATTATATTCATGCAGTACTATCTAATATGATGGATTGTAATAAAGCTTGCTATCCTTTTTGTATTCTTCGTTTCATTTCGGAAGGCTGCGTGTCGGGATATCTCAACCATACATCATTTGTATTAACTGCAAATATACCTTAATCAAGTATTTATTTCACATTATCTTTAACGTGCAGTAATCAAGTTTACTGAATTCTGTTGATTAGTTATAACATTAACTGAAGCTTTGTGATATGCTGTCTATGTTTATGTTATTTTGTTCTATTTTGATGCAATTATGTTTGTATGTATATCTGTAATTGTTGATAGCTCTCCTTGTTGGAAGTAATAAAGAATCTATCTATTCAAGATATAATTACTGTTCAATGGCTATTTACCATTCTTGCTTCATAATAGTTAACAACATGCCGCATAAGGGTTTGACTTATCAGACGCAGAGCAAACATTTGGTGCTAAATCCAATCTTGTAAACAAATATATCCACGATATCATCAGTAGTTAAAATAAAAATACTCACTCTTAAAGTCAACTGCCGCGGTGGCTGAGAGAGTATTTTTATTATAACCACTGGTGATATCCTCTGTGTGCCAGCTCTGTTTGTAAATTTCTGTGCGCAACATCAAGCTCAGATCTATTCTTGTATTCCTTGGACAAGCAGTTTGTGTTGAAACGCTTGGAGTTGTTTGTTTTTTGGTGTGTGCAGAGCTCCCATCTTGAATTTTTGTGCGAATGACGTCATTCAATTATGCGTCTTTCCGAGTTATTACGAACTGTCTTTGGAAAGACCTGCTGATTAAATATGTAAACACTTGCAGTACATGTAGTTTGTCATCCATACAAAATACTAAACAGCGTTTTGCGGCGATTATTTTTCAAAGGATAGTGTCAACATAGACCAAATATATGCTGTTTCTGTACCATTTAGGGAGCTCTACAATTTGACAATGATTGTGGTCTTCTTTCTAAGGAAAATAATGCTATTTCAGAGAAATAATAGAACTTTAAATAAACTTCTTCTCATCAACCACTTGATGGACCAGTAGCAGCATTATAAGGTCCTCTTCAACTTTGTTCAGATGGGGGAGCTTTAAACCACTTAAGGGCCACTAGAGCTGAAAATATAAATACCTTCAAATAACTTCTTCTCATGATCTGCTGATGGATCTTCATCAAAATTGGTCTGTAGTATCATTGTAAGGTCTTCTTCCAAATTTATTCAAATGGGGGTGCTCAGCCCCTTTCAAGGGTGGGTTGAGTTAAAAATAGATATATCTTTAAACAAACTTCTTCTCATCCATGGACCATTTGATGGCTCTTTATCAAACTTTATCTCTAGCATCATTGTAACTGGTGCGCTCCCAAATTTATTCAAATGGAGCACATGGCCCCTTTTATATGCCATTAGAGATAAAAATAGAAATACCTTTAAACGACTTATCATGAACTATGTAATAGAACTTCATGAAACTTGGTCTGTAGCAATGTTGTTTTAAGGGCCACAAATTTATGTTAAACACAGTTGTTATCGTTCATTCTAATATGCTTGTCTCTGTTTAAACACGCTTACACTAGAATGACGTCACGTTAACGTGCTGTGACATCAAAGTTTTTCTTGCAACTAAGAAAGAGTGCTACTATATTTTATCTACTGTTTTAGATTAAAGGCATATTAGAATTGAAATAATTTATAGCAAAGCCGTGTTTTAACACTATTTATACACTCAGGTGGTAATATGTCGTAAAAAAAATTATTACGCCCGACGTATAACCGCCTATAGTGCATAATGTTAAAGCACTCTTTTGCTATAAATTATTTCTTAATTATTCTGTGTGTCAGACATATATTCAAGGTCAAACAGTCAAGGTGAGGGATTTGAATGTTTCAAATTTTACTGAACTTCTATACCAGGTTTTATGTTCACTCATTTTAAGCTTCACAATACAATGTATATGGAGATCTTTCCTAATCTACCTGGTGTCATCATACATGCAGGCGTAGGTATGTTTCTTCTGCCTGTTTTCAAATAATCTGTTATAATTTGTGTTATAACAGCATTAATAAGTGCTTCCTGTAAGTCGCTTTTGTTTTATTTTTAGATGACACCTCACAATGTGAGAGTAACAGTAGCATTTCCTCCAGATACAGATACTCCTGGTTTTCAGCAAGAATTGCAGGGGAAGGTGACACATTACAGTATTTCTTTTGGAAGAATATTTTGAAAATTTCTAATAATAAAGTCACTTTAAAATATGATAAACCTAGCCTTGTGTGTAACACATTTAATACTTCTTGGAAAATTTGATGAAAAGTTATTGCAAGACTAAAATATTTACATCTCAAAAATATTTTTGAAAGAATAAAGGCCTGAAAACTTTTGACTAAATGATAAATGCCAGCTTTAATCCTTATAGAGATTTGGCATTGAAGATACTGAATCAAGTCAGAGGCTTTGTTTTAATTGCAGCCAAAAGAGACAATATTGATATCTGAGACTGCTGGATTGCTGAAACCACAACATGTTGCACAAACAATACTCAAAGATTCACTGGTAAATTATACACATTTCATATTTTTTCAAGTACTTTTTAGCTTTAATACCTGAGCCAAAGGCTCATGGTGAGCTTTTGTGACCGCTCATTGTCTGTTGTGCGTCGTCCGTTGTGGGTCCGTCAACATTTTCTAAAAAAAATCTTCTGCTAGAAAACCGCTGGGCAGAATTACACCAAACTACACAGGAATGATCCTTGGGTGGCCCCCTTTCAAAATTATTCAAAGAATTGAATTCCATGCAAAAACTTTTAAAAATTTCTTGTCTTAAACCTCAAGGTGTAAAGCCTTGATATTTGGCGTGTGACATCATCTTTTGGTCCTCTATCAAAATTGTTTAAATTATGCCCCTGGGCTGAAAAAAGGTCCCGCCTTGGGGGCCACAAGTTTTACATAGACTTATATAGGAAAAAAACTTTAAAAATCTTCTTGTCTACAACCACAAGACCTAGGCCTTTGATATTTTGTATGTAACATTGCCTTGTAGTCCTCTACCATAATTTTTCAAATTATGCCCCTAGGGTGAAAAGAGGCCCTGCCCTGGGGGTCCCAAGTTTTACACAGACTTATATAGAAAAAATCTAAAAAAGAAAAACTTCTTGTCTGATAGTTCAAGGCCCAGGCCTTTGATATTTGGTGTGTAGCATTGCCTAGTGGTCCTCTACCAAAATTATTTAAATTATGTCCTGAGGTGAAAAGAGGCCCTGCCCTGGAGTCCAAAGTTTTACATAGTCTTATATAGGAAAAATCTTTAAAAATCTTCTTGTATGAAAGTTTAAGGCCTAGGCCTTTGATATTTCATATGTAGGATTGCTAGTGGTCCTCTACAAATTATGCCCCTGTGGTGAAAAGAGGCCCCGCCCTGGGGGTCCTAAGTTTTACATAGACTTATATAGGAAAAATAAACTTTAAAATTCTTCTTGTCTGAAAGTTCAAGGCCTATGCCATTGATATTTGGTATATAGCATTGCCTAGTGGTTCTCTAGTAATATTGTTCAAATAATGCCGCTGGGATGAAAAGAGGCCCCCCAGGGGTCACTTGTATATGAGTTATGTAGGAAAAATTACTTCAAAAATTATCTGATCATATTTCATAGACTATTTAATTATAATTACCTGAAGTGATTAGGGGTCATCTAACCGTGACCTTGACCTACTGACCTACTTTTTTAGCTCGACTATTCATAGAATAGTAGAGCTATTGGACTCGCCCATGCGTCGGTGTCCGCGTCGGCGTCCGGATTTGGTTAAGTTTTTGTATGTAAGCTGGTATCTCAGCAACCACTTGTGGGAATGGATTGAAACTTCACACACTTATTCACTGTGATAAACTGACTTACATTGCACAGGTTCCATAACTCTGTTTTGCTTTTTTAAAAAATTATGCCCCTTTTTTGACTTAGAAATTTTTGGTTAAGGTTTTGTATGTAAGCTGGTATCTCAGTAACCACTTGTGGGAATGGATTGAAACTTCACACACTTATTTACTGTGATAAACTGACTTACATTGCACAGGTTCCATAACTCTATTTTGCTTTTTTACAAAATTATGCCCCTTTTTCGACTTAGAATTTTTTGGTTAAGGTTTTGTATGTAAGCTGGTATCTCAGTACTCACTAATAGAAATGGATTGAAACTTCACACACTTGTTCACTGTCATGATCTGACATGCCCAAAGCAGGTCCCATAACTTTATTTTGCTTTTTTACAAAATTATGCCCCTTTTTCAACATAGAAATTTTTGGTTAAGTTTTTGTATGTAAGCTGGTATCTCAGTATCCACTAATGGGAAAGGATTGAAACTTCACACACTAGTTCACTGTCATGAGCTGATAAGCACTATGCAGGTTCCATAACCCTATTTTACTTTTTTACTAAATTATGCCCCTTTTTCGACTTTCTTATTCATTCAAGCGACAAGGCTGTTAAATAGTCGAGCGTTGCTGTCCTCCGACAGCTCTTGTTGTTTTTAGCTCCCCTGTCACAAAGTGACAAGGTGAGCTATTGTGACCGCTTGATGTCCGTCTTCCGTTGTCAGTCGTCTGTCGTGCGTCAACAATTTCTAAAAAAGTCTTCTTCTTGAAAACCACTGGGCAGAATTACACCAAACTTCACAGGAATGATCCTTGGGTGGTCCCCTTTCAAAATTGTTCAAAGAATTGAATTCCATGCAGGACTCTGGTTGCCATGGCAACCGAAAGGAAAAACTTTAAAAATGTTCTTCTCAAAAACCAGAAGTCCTAGAGCTTAGATATTTGGTGTGACGCATTGCCTAGTGGACCTCTACCAAATTTGCCCAAATCATGACCCCTGGGTCAAAATTGACCCCGCCCCAGGGGTCACTTGATTTTTACAAAGGACAATTTTAAAAAATCTTCTTCTCAAAAACCAGAAGCCATAGAGCTTAGATATTTGACCTGTAGCATTGCCAAGTGGACCTCTACTAAATTTGATTCAAATCATGAATCCGGGGTCAAAATTGACCCCGCCCCAGGGATCACTAGATTTTACATATGAAAATCTTCAAATAATTTCTAAAAATAAACCAGAAGGCCTAGAGCTTAGATATTTCACATGTAGCATTGCCTGGTGGACCTCTACAAAATTTGTTCAAATTATGACCCCCGGGTCAAAATTGACCCCGCCCCAGGGGTCACTTGATTTTACATAGGAAAATCTTAAAAAATCTTCTTCTCAAAAACCAGAAGCCCTAGAGCTTAGATATTTGACCTGTAACATTGCCTAGTGGACCTCTACTAAATTTGTTCAAATCATGACCCCGGGGACAAAATTAACCCCGCCCTAGGGGTCACTTTATTTTACATAATTTCTAAAAATAAACCAGAAGGCCTAGAGCTTAGATATTTGACCTGTAGCATTGCCTAGTGGTCCTCTACAAAAATCATGACCCTCGGGTTCAAATTGGCCCCGCCCCATGGGGTTACTTGATTGTACATAGAAAAATCTTCAAAATTTTCTAAAAATATCCATGAAATCACTAGGTCAAACATGTTTACACTGTTATGGTGTACTATGGTGTGTTTCTCAGGAGAGCGACCTAGGGCCATCTTGGCCCTCTTGTTTAAGATACAGCCTTGAAATTTGGGTGACATGTACAGTTTTGCTCACTGATCTTAAAACTGACTTTCAGTGACCATAAATGTGACCTTCTGCCTACTTTCTTAATATTTTAGCATCAGTTTGACATTTAAAACATGTTCACACAACTGGGAAAAGATTTCAATACTTACTTACATTTGACTTTCTTACCTGATCTCTTACACTTGTCAATGTAGCTCACATTACTCAGGTGAGCAATCCAGGGTCATCATGATCCTCTTGTTCTATGATTTTCTTTTATTCTCATAAACAGAAAGGTGAATTCATTAGTTACCAGGGTTTAGATGGCTGGATGTTGGCAAATATCAGTGTTGGTATGTCACCTGCAACATCCTTGTACACAGTCATGGAACAGGTACTCTTTGTTCATTTACATTTACAGTACATTAACACCTTTAAAACATAGAGAAGCTCATAGTTTTTCTGCTCTTTAACTGTTCTGGAATATCACTCCATGAGTGTACTGACCTCAGACTAGAAACATATATTACAAAAAGACTACAGTAAAAAATAAAAGGTAATGGTAGGTTTCCCGAAACAGAGAGCTTTCCAAACACAGCCATATAGCCATGCATCGTAAAGTAAAACTTGGTTATAGCGAACTTGTCAGGCAGGAGATATTTTTCCTAATAGAACTTTATATCCGTAAAATGAATTCTTCATATTCAAGGTCACTTAACGAACACTTTATTACATCTAAATGGTATGATTCAAACACATTGTAAACTATCTGCGACTTGTATGCAACTCGTACATCTACACTTTCATATGTAATATATTCGCAGATGCTGTAAAGGTAACATTTTCCATTTATTCCAGAATAAGACTAAATTTTGGCTGTACAGAAAATGTATTGTTGTTGCTTGTTCTAAATATAATTTCAATCATTTTTAGGTTGAAACCACGAAGCGGTTGAAACCTATTATAACCAAATTCTGAATACTGCTAGAATTCGGTAATGACAGTTTTCACTGAAACAGATTAATCCACCGTTCTATTTCCGCACTACTTTTATTGATTATTTACGAGTATACCGGCCGCTTATCTCTCTACATAATTTCTATGTAAAAGTTCCTGGTCAGGTTTAACAATCATTTCAGTGCACATGATAAAAGAAAATATATCAAATTATACATCTTTGAAAAGCTCAGATCGTAAGCTTTCTAATGGTGGTATGACTTTAGAAAATCAAAAGAGAAACTATGACACACTTGCAGATTAAAAATAGCAAAAACTATAGATTTTAGCGTAAAGTGACGTTTATATCAAGGCTCTGACCTCCGGATTTTTGCTTTATGAACATTAGAATATGAGTTTTTGTTTCTAAATTTTTTTTAAAAAATGCCAAATCAAGAAAATAAGATGACCACGTCTGGAATCGAACTAGGATCGCTAGGACAATAAAGAAGTTTTCCGGCTTTAGTGTTTAAAGCTTGTTAAATATAGATATTTATATTAAATCGAGACAGTTTACGTTGAGAGAACGCTTTTCGAATTTCATTGTAAAAAGTAGTAAAAACAACTAATTCTCATGTGTTTCCGTAACATATAGTCTGTCAGTAATTAAGTTTCAAAGCATTCTTAAAGGGAAAGGCAATGTTGTTCTAATATAATTTTGTCAGCTGGGATTTTTTAAATCATTTAAAGAAGTGAAAGAATTTTCAAAATCGGGAGTAAAAATGAGACAGTTATGAGCATTTACATATTTGGTCAAATTGGCAGCCATTTTGTTTCCATGGCAACAAAAAACAAAATGGCGGATTTATTAAATTTTTAAATACACATTTGAACTGCATTTACTTATAACTGTAAATAATTTCTCTACATTTTTCCAGCTATAAGGAAAGAAATTATCATGTTTTACACCTTACACTCAAGAAACATAATAAAAAAATTATAAAAATCAGTCTTTTAAAAGGTCATTTGCTAAATAAAGTATTCAGCAGTGTGTAAATGATGTCATAAACACACTAAAATGGATGCATCTATTATCAGCCATTTTCTTAAATTTCAAACTGCCATATCTTTTTCAGTAGTTGTCCGATTTTAAAAATTCTTTCAGCGTTATGAAAGGCTTGATGATGGCTTTCATATAAATAAAACTTACTTTCAGGCTTTCCTTACCTTTTAAGAAATACAGCATTTATTTCCAGATATCTAAAAATCTTCTCTTTTTTGTTGTCGGAAGATCTGGAGGCCAGTGCTTTTAACTGTTAAATTTGAATATATAATATTTCTATTATCTATATTCTCTTTGTGAATATTTGTGTTTTTAATGAAACAGACACTGTATTTCTCATTGGTATCATTATAGTAAATTTTTTATTAAACCGATATAGGGTTGCCTTACCCAGCTCGTCAGTGTGTTTCAAGACACTTAATGGTTTTAGTCAGAGCAAATTTTAAAGTTTATAACAAAACATGGATGCAAATGGTTTGAATGTTATACTGTTTCATTGAAGTGATTTGAGCTGTTACAGCGGAGTGGTTTATTGCACATCAAATGCGGGTTTCAACCTGTCTGTGCTGTCAGTGCTTTGATTGTATAGAATAAACAGAAAATTAATTAGTTTTTTACATGAATATGGTTTTTATTTTCATCTGGTGGTATGAAAAAAAAAACATATTTCACTTGTGGCTACGCCATTCATGAAATATTTTATTTTCATACCATTTGATGAAAACAAAAACCATATGCATGAAAAAACTTGAATATTCTTCTATATATTTAGACATTGCCAATCTGGACATATCAGTATATTTAGAGAATCGCTATTTTTGTCACCTGTAAATAGGTATTACATATTGAAAAGATAAATGTTTATACCAAGTTGTGACCAGTATTGTTCATGAATTTAAGCATTTTGAAACCTCTGTTGTACAGTGTATTATTGTATTTCCAGTTTCTGTTGATGGGACTTCTGCGTGTTATAGGCCTGTTCTATCTAGCAAGTTTTGACAGCATAGTGCTCAAATGTAAGAAAGAAAGAGAGGAAGACAAACAGAAGAAATCCTAGTGTACACACTCAGTCTCTATTGAATGTTTTAACTCACACTGGTGTTTTTATCTCAATGACCGAAATTTAGCTCTGATGTATCCATGCTCCATGATTTAACTTACACATTGGAGTTTTAAGACTTTTGTGAACGCTCAAAGTCTGTCATGTGTCCTTCAACATTTTCTAAAAAAGTCTTCTTCTTGAAAACCACTGGGCAGAATTGCACCAAACTTTACAGGAATGATCCTTGGGTGGCCCCCTTTCAAAATTGTTCAAAGAACTGAATTCCATGCGGAACTCTGGTTGCCATGGCAAACGAAAGGAAAAACTTCAAAAATCTTCTTGTCCAAAACCACAGTTCATAGGGCTTTTATATTTGGTATGTAGCATTATCTAGTGGTCCTCTACCAAGATTGTTCAAATTATTTCCCTAGGGTCAAATATGGCCCCGCCCTGGGGGGGTCACATGCTTTACATAGACATATAGGGAAAACTTTAAAAATCTTCTTGTCCAAAACCACAGGTCCTAGGGCTTTGGTATTTGGTGTGTAGCATCATCTAGTGGTTCTCTACCAAGATTGTTCAAATTATCCCCAATTATCCCCCTAGTGTCAAATATGGTCCTGCCCTAGGGGTCACATGGTTTACATAGACTTATATAGGGAAAAACTTTGAAAATCTTCCTGTCAAAAACCACAGGGCCTAGGGCTTTGATATTTAGTATGTAACATCATCTAATGCTCCTCTACCAAGGTTGTTCAAATTATGCCCCTGGGTGTCCCAAGTTTTTACACAGACTTGTATAGGAAAAAACAGGGCTCACACTGGCCTCCGAAAAATAATAGCCAACTTTTGAACCTATAAAAAAAAAATAGCCAAAACTGACGTGCAGTTTTGCCTGAAATGTTTATAATTAAAAAGAAAATATATTAACTTGTATGTTTTCTTGATTGGCTTTGAAAAGTTGTAAGCCCCAACAGGGGTGTGGGAATTGGGGATTCAGGGAAATTACCTCATAATATTGGGGGTGGGCTCCCCTATTAATGTTTTCTAAGATAAGACCTTAAAATGCTACATTCTTATGGATTCTGAAGGCATTTACTGGACACATATTTAGCTCGTGTAAGGCTGCTGAAATGATTGATACTGCCTGACATTGTTTAATGGGCACTGGCTCAAGCGCCATTCATGCACACACAGTATGGGCACAGTTGCACACAAGGGAAAATTTTGAGTATCAATCATGTTTATACATTTTCTTTTTATATATCAAAGATGTTTTCATGATTTTTTGACCACAACTGCACTTATATTGCCAAAAAAATACTAAACAATCGGGTCGCGAAAATACATGATATTTGGCACACTATTGAATTACAGCTTTTTGTCAACAAGGTTTTGGTGCTTTTTTCAATAAATACTAACTTTTCATGTGTTTTAGAACGTTTTTACTTACGCTATTGACAGTATGCAGGCAGATCTGTTTGTTGGTTTTTAGCTCACCTGAGCACAAAGTGCTCAGGGTGAGCTATTGTGATCGCTCACTGTCTGGCGTCCGTCCGTCTGTCCACACTTTCCTTTAAACAACATCTCCTCCTAAACCGCTAAGCAAATTTCATCCAAACTTCACAGGAATGTTCCTTGGGTGAAGCTCTACAAAATTTGTTCAAAGAATTGAATTCCATACAGAACTCTAGTTGCCATGGCAACCGAAAGGAAAAACTTTAAACATCTTCTTCTCAAAAACCAGAAGCCCTAGAGCTTAGATATTTGGTGTGAAGCATTGCCTAATGGACCTCTACCAAGTTTGTTCAAATCATGACCCCGGGGTCAAAATTGACCCCGCCCCAGGGGTCACTTGATTTTACATAGGAAAATCTTAAAAAATCTTCTTCTCAAAAACCAGAAGGCCTAGGTCTTAGATATTTGACATGTAGCATTGCCTAGAAGACTTCTACAAAATTTGTTCAAATCATGACCCCTGGGGTCAAATTGACCCCGCCCCATTGGGTTACTTGATTGTATATAGAAAAATCTTTGAAATTTTCTAATAATAAACCAGAAAGCCTAGAGCTTAGATATTTGACATGTAGCATTGCCTAGTGGACCTCTACAAAATTTGTTCAAATCTTGACCCCCTGGGTCAAAATTGACCCCACCCCAGGGGTCACTTGATTTTATATAGGAAAATCTTCAAAAAATTTCTAAAAATAAACCAGAAGGCCTAGAGCTTATGTATTTGACATGTAGCATTGCCTAGCGGACCTCTACAAAATATGTTCAAATCTTGACCCCACAGGGTCAAATTTACCCAGCCCCAGGGGTTACTTGATTGTACATAGGGAAATCTTCATAAATTTGCTAAAAATAAACCAGAAGGCTTAGATCTTAGATATTTGATATGTAACATTGCCTAGTAGACTTCTACAAACTTTATTCAAATCATGACCCCCGGGGTAAAATTGACCCCGCCCCAGGGGTTACTTGATTGATCATCGGAAAATTTTCAAAAAAAATTCTAAAAATCATCAGTTTGACATTTGAAACATGTGGCTCATATTACTCAGGTGAGCGATCCAGGGTCATCATGACCCTCTTGTTTAAGCTTGCCCGTATCGGCCATGTTACTAAAAATAGAAACAAGACTGGGTTTCCCGAATATTTCAACATGTACATTCGCGTTCTTTTCAAATTCTGGAAAATTGAAAAACTTTGAGATTTTCTCACTTCAAATAAAAAATTGCCAGTACAAATTGGTTTAAGTGTCGTCTCCTGACTATTATTTATGCAGATATTAAATAAAATAATCGCCAGTTCATGTCGCCGAAATGAAAAAATATTCGCCATTTAAATAAAATAATTGCAAATGGCGATAATGGCGACCACAAGACCTAGGCCTTTGATATTTGGTATGTAGCATTGCCTGGTGGTCCTCTACCAAGATTGTTAAAATTATTACCCTGGGGTAAAAGGAGGCCCCGCCCCGGGGGTCCCAACTTTTTTCATAGACTTGCCCTACTGACCTACTTTTTTGTTTTTAGCTCACCTGAGCACGAAGTGCTCAAAGGTGAGCTTTAGTGATCACCCTGTGTCCGGCGTCCGTCGTCGTCCGTCGTCCGTCCGTCCGTCCGTCGTCAACAATTTGACTGTTAACACTCTAGAGGTCACATTTTTGGCCCAATCTTAATGAAACTTGGTCAGAATGTTACCCTCCATAAAATCTTGGACGAGTTCGATATTGGGTCATCTGGGTTCAAAAACTAGGTCACCAGGTCAAATCAAAGGAAAAGCTTGTTAACACTCTAGAGGTCACAATTTTGACCCAATCTTAATGAAACTTGGCCAGAATGTTACCCTCCATAAAGTCTTGGACGAGTTCGATATTCGGTCATCTGGGGTCAAAAACTAGGTCACCAGGTCAAATCAAAGGAAAAGCTTGTTAACACTCTAGAGGTCACATTTTTGGCCCATTCTTAATGAAACTTGGTCAGAATGTTACCCTCCATAAAATCTTGGATGAGTTCGATACTGGGTCATCTGGGGTCAAAAACTAGGTCACCAGGTCAAATCAAAGGAAAAGCTTGTTAACACTGTAGAGGCCGCATTTATGACTATATCTTCATGAAACTTGGTCAGAATGTTAATATTGATGATCTTAAGGTCCAGTTTGAATCTGGGTCATGTAGGATTAAAAACTAGGTCACCTGGTCAAATCAAAGGAAAAGCTAGTTAACACTGTAGAGGCCACATTTATGACCATATCTTAAAGAAACTTGGTCAGAATGTTTATCTTGATGCTCTTTAGGTCAAATTTAAACCTGGGTCAGCTTCGGTCAAAAACTAGGTCACTAGGTTAAATCAAAGGAAAAGCTTGTTAACACTGTAGAGGCCACATTTATGACTATATCTTCATGAAACTTAGTCAGAATATTAAACTTGATGATCTTTAGGTCAGGTTTGAATCTGGGTCATGTTGAGTTAAGAATTAGGTCATGGGGGCAAATCAAAGGAAAAGCTTGTTAACACTCTAGAGGCCACATTTATGACTGTAACTTCATGAAACTTAGAATGTTAAACTTGATGATCTTTAGGTCAAGTTCAAATCTGGGTCATGTTGGGTCAAAAACTAGGTCACGGGGTCAAATCAAAAGAAAAGCTAGTTAACACTGTAGAGGCCACATTTATGAACATATCTTGATGAAACTTGGTCAGAATGTTAATCTTGATGATCTTTAGGTCAATAGGTCAGGTGAGCGATACAGGGCCTTCATGGCCCTCTTGTTTAAGGTACAGCCTTGAAATTGAAATTTGGATGACAAATACAGTTTTGCACACCGATCTTGAAACTGACTTTCAGTGACCATGAATGTGACCTGCTGACCTACTTTCTTAATATTTTAGCATCAGTTTGACATTTGAAACATGTAGCTCATATTACACAGGTGAGCGATCCAGGGTCAACATGACTTTCCAGTTTTTGTCAGCAACAACTTGAATTTAGCGAAACTTATAATTATAGGATATGTTTCACTATCTAGAAGAGATGTGCATATTGTATTTCTGTTCCAGTATTCAGCATAGCATACTATAGTCCCATTTCTTGTCTGGAGTATTCGTCAGTGGGGAGGGAGGTGGGTGTGTGTGGCAGTGTCCAGGTAAGGGTACGAAACTTCACATGTTGCTGATGGATAAATATTGATGGAAAATAAAACATAAAAAAAAAAATCTGGAAGGGGGTGGGGGTGCATGATTGGGGAAGTGGAGCAAAGTGGGGGACTGGTACAATTTTGCATGTTGATAATAATTCATGGAAGGTTTAAGGTTTAAAAAAAAAAACTGGGGAAAAAAACAAAACTTTTTGGGGTGTGGAGGGGGTGTGACCATGGCAGTTGGGATGACTGGGTGTGGGTA
The DNA here is from genome assembly GCF_021730395.1 of Mercenaria mercenaria. NCBI lineage: Eukaryota > Metazoa > Mollusca > Bivalvia > Venerida > Veneridae > Mercenaria > Mercenaria mercenaria. The sequence continues at coordinate 41,811,624 of NC_069366.1, read as the reverse complement.
CACAACTGAAGTTAATAAATCTTCATGGAAAAAAATGAAAGAAGTTCTACCATTTGGTTTGTTATGTACAAATATGTGGATTTTTAAACAATTAAAAGAGTAATAAGCCCAATAACTCAAAAGTTACTAAGAGATCCTGACGAAAATGTTTGTGTATTACCACATAATGGTGATCTTAATTCAATTTAAAGACCCACAACAACCTAGTGATCTACTTTTTCCTCTCGCATGAACTTCATGAAAATCATTCTGATAGTACAGGTATAATACAGCTACAAGATGACAGGTGGACAATTTGGGCCATACCTGAATTAATGTATTTTCACAACTTCATCTGCCAATTCATTCAGTCAATCTCTTCCAAGTATACATAGTTTTAAAAACATAGATAAATAACTATATTATCATGTAGAAACAAAACATGGTCTAAACTCTAACTTGATACATGAAATACTGTGCATATTACTACATTCATTCAAAAAAAATGTGTAGACATTGAGCACATTGTCTTGGCCTAATATATGTCACTGTGAATTTGTTAACAGATACTTATTGAGATATGTAAGAATGATGGTGGTAATATTTGTACAAAAGTACACGAAAATCAAACTAATAGCCACCAGTATGTGGAATTTTCTTCTCATCCTACCCTGAAATCACGAAAATAAGCCGGTCTCGAAAATAAGCCACCATTTCACTACAGGCAAAAAAGGCTCATAAATGAGCTGTGCTCAAAAAATAAGCCGTCCACTTTTTGTATCAGAAATTGTATCAATGACCTTGTTAGGACACCATATAAACATGTAATAGCAATAAAACACACTTGGAATATAAACCACTTAAAATAACGCAACTTGTGTTGATTTTTAAAACCCCAGACAAATTAAAACTTTAGAAGCAATAAAATTCCTGTTAGTCTCAAACACTTCTTGTCATGTCAGTTCTACTAATTAGCAAAACCCGTTTAAATTGATAACACAATGCGGTGTTTTTCATGTATTGTGTAAGTTATTCATACCCTCATAAGTGTATTTGTTTGTTAGGCAAGACAAAACTTTTTAATGGATAATTATCTGTTAGCATCGAATTATTTTCATTAAGAAATTGTTACAAAACAGGTATGTTTGTTCGGGAAAGGGTGGTGTTCGTGTCCGATTTCAGAATAATTTGACACAAATGATAAGCATGGATAGACGATGTGTCATGCGCAAAATCATTTCACTAGCTCAAAGGTCAAGGTCACAGTCCTTGGTTGAACTTAGCCAATTTTCACTAAATATACAGAATACTAAGTTTCTGGTTTTCCTACAATATTTTTGTTGTTGTAAATAAATAGAGCCAAGGATCCTTCTTTTAGTTTGTGAGCAGTACCATGCCTGTGACCCTTGTCATGTTGCGGGGGCATCCGTGTCTGTGACACATTTCTAGTTTTAATATAATTTTTTTTTACACTTTTTCTGTATAGTCAGTCCTATCCCAAACATGGTGTTTATTGACAGTGTTAATTCGGCCTTTTTTTGCTATACTTTTGATATATGAAATACAGTAATAGGCATTAAAAATGTTCAGTTTTTTCCAGACTTTTAATATCCTGTTTGCTATCTGCATTTCTCTGGAAATAATGAATCTTCATAGATCCTTAACACTGTGCATTTTCTGTATTATATGTATAATGTTTTTGAATGTTAAATTACGCCATGCTATTGCATACATTTTGAAGCCATTGTTATGACGTCGTGCTCTGCATGACGTCATCAGCGTTATTCATTGTAAACATTATACTCCAGATGAAGGCATTGAAAGCCAAAAATAGTTTGGAATAAATCTAATAACAGTTTGAAGTTGTTCTTCCATTTTCTATTTTATTACTAGATACTTGGTGAGCCATTTTGACCGGTCATTGTCCGTCGTCCGTCAACATTTGCTTTGTTAACACTCTAGAGGCCACAGTTATGACTCAATCTTTATGAAAAATATTTGTCTTGATGATCTCTAAGTCAAGTTTGAAACTGGGCCATGTTGGGTCAAAAACTAGGTCATCTGGTCAAATCAAAGGAAAAGCTTGTTAACACTCTGGAGGCCACATTTATGACCCTACCTTCATGAAACATGGTCAGAATGTTTATCTTGATGATCTTTAGGCCACGTTGGAATCTGGGTCATGTGGGGTTAAAACTAGGTCACTATTAACACTAGAGACCACATATTAAGTTTGAAACTCATGAGAATTGGTCAGAATGTTTGTCTTGATGACCTCTAGGTCAAGTTAGGATCTGGGTCATGTGGGATCAAAAACTAGGTCACCCAGTCAAATTAAAGGAACAGCTTGATAACACTCTTGAGGCAACATTTATGACCATTCTTCATGAAGCTAGGTCAGAATGTTTATCTTGATGATATTTAGGCTAAGTTCGATCTGGGTCATGTAGGGTCAAAAACTAGGTCACTAGGCCAGATCAAAGGAAAATCTTGTAAACACTCTAAGGGACCACATTTTAAGTTTGAAAGTCATGAGAATTGGTCAGAATGTTTGTCTTGATGATCTTTAGGTCAGGTTCGAATGTGGGTCATGTGGGGTAAAAAACTAGGTCACCCGGTCAAATTAAAGGAATAGCTTTTAACATTAGAGGCCTCATTTATGACCCTACCTTCCTGAAACTTGGTCAGATTTTTAGCTCACATGTCACAAAATGACAGTGTGAGCTTTTGTGATCGCGCAGCGTCCGTCGTCCGTGCGTGCGTGCATCCGTGCGTAAACTTTTGCTTGTGACCACTCTAGAGGTCACATTTTTCATGGGATCTTTATGAAAGTTGGTCAGAATGTTCATCTTGATGAGTTCTAGGTCAAGTTTGAAACTGGGTCAACTGCGGTCAAAAACTAGGTCAGTAGGTCTTAAAATAGAAAAACCTTGTGACCTCTCTAGAGGCCATATTTTTCAATGGATCTTCATGAAAGTTAGTTAGAATGTTCACCTTGATGATATCTAGGTCAAGTTCAAAACTGGGTCATGTACCATTAAAAACTAGGTCAGTAGGTCAAATAATAGAAAAACCTTGTGACCGCTCTAGAGGCCATATTTTTCATGGGATCTGTATGAAAGTTGGTCTGAATGTTCATCTTGATGATATCTAGGTCAAGTTCGAAACTGGATCACAGGCTGTCCAAAACTAGGTCAGTAGGTCTAAAAATAGAAAAAGTTTGTGACCTCTCTAGAGGCCATATTTTTCAATGGATCTTCATGAAAATTGGTCAGAATGTTCATCTTGATGATATCTAGGTCAAGCTCGAAACTGGGTAATGTGCGATCCAAAACTAGGTCATTAGATCTAAAAATAGAAAAACCTTGTGACCTCCCTAGAGGCCATATTTTTCAATGGATCTTCATGAAAATGGGTCAGAATGTTCATCTTGTTGATATCTAGGCCATATTCGAAAGTGGGTCATGTGCGTTCAAAAACTAGGTCAGTAGGTCTAAAAATAGAAAAACCTTGTGACCTCCCTAGAGGCCATATTTTTCAATGGATCTTCATGAAAATTGGTCAAAATGTTCATCTTGATGATATTTAGGCCATGTTCGAAAGTGGGTCATGTGCGGTCAAAAACTAGGTCAGTAGGTCTAAAAATAGAAAAACCTTGTGACCTCCCTAGAGGCCATATTTTTAAATAGATATTCATGAAAATTAGTCAGAATGTTCATTTTGATGATATCTAGGTCAAGTTCGAAACTGGGTCACGTGCTTTCAAAAACTAAGTCAGTAGGTCTAAAAATAGAAAAACTTCGTGACCTCTCTCGAGGCCGTATTTTTCAATGGATCTTCATGAAAATTGGTCAGAATGATCACCTTGATGATATCTAGGTCAAGTTCGAAACTGGGTTGTGTGTGGTCCAAAACTAGGTCATTAGGTCTAAAAATAGAAAAACCTTGTGACCTCTCTAGAGGCCATATTTTTCCATGGATCTTCATGAAAGTTGGTCTGAATGTTCATTTTAATGATATCCAGGTCAAGTTCGAAAGTGGGTCACATGCGGTCAAAAACTAGGTCATTAGGTCTAAAAATAGAAAAACCTTGTGACCTCTCTAGAGGCCTTATTCATCAATGGATCTTCATGAAAATTAGTCAGAATGTTCACCTTGATGATATCTAGGTCAAGTTCGAAAGTGGATGACGTGTGTCAGAAGCTAGGTCATTAGGTCTAAAAATAGAAAAACTTTGTGACCTCTCTAGAGGCCATACTTTTCATGAGATCTTCATGAAAATTGGTCAGAATGTTTACCTTGATGATATCTAAGTCAAGTTCGAAACTGGGCCACGTGCCTTTAAAAACTAGGTCCTTAGGTCAATTAATAGAAAAACCTTGTGACCTCTCTAGAGGCTGTACTTTTCATGAGATCTTCATGAAAATTGGTGAGAATGTTCACCTTGATGGCATCTAGGTCAAGTTTGAAACTGGGTCAAGTGCCTTCAAAAACTAGGTCATTAGGTCAGATAATAGAAAAACCTTGTGACCTCTCTAGAGGCCATATTTTTCAATGGATCTTCATGAAACTTGGTCAAAATTTTTATCTCGATAACTAGGTCAAGTTCAAAACTGGGTCACATGAGCTCAAATACTAGGTCACTATGTCAAATAATAGAAAAAAACGACATCATACTCAGTTCAAAACTGGGTCATGTGGGGACAGGTGAGCGATTCAGGACCATCATGGTCCTCTTGTTTATCTTCAGGGCTCTGGAAATTTGTCGGTTTTGGACTGATTTTTGACTCTTCAGATTGATTCGTGAAGTGAAAAAATGAAAAAAATCGGTCCTGTAAAATGGAGAAAAAATATGTATTTAGGTCTGAAATCTCAATACACGATCACCTGCCAAGCAGTAAACCACGCCATGTACCCGGATAATCTTAACTCTGTCCAGCGACCCTAACTCAGTGCCAACATGGCGGATGTAAAGCCGATACAACTTTGTTTTCTGTGTAATTACGATGTATAAAGGAATGTTTCTGTTGTTATATCTATCTCCATTGATCAAGTGTATATTTATTTCAAAATGTATCATGTTAAATATATCAACCTTTGTGTATTCAGATGGAAAAACGACGAACAAGGCAACTTTTTCAATGAAAACTTTTACAAAAAATCTTTAGAAATACTTCTATGCTTTTGATGCCTCGACTATTTTGTTGTTTGAAAGCAAAGATATACTGCTTTATAGGCCCCTTTACACTATGTTGTTAACCCACTACATGTTGACACGATACATGTTCAAATGTCCTGACAGCGAGAAAATGGATAAAAACCTAACTTTGATTTGATAAAAACCGAACTCGGTTTACATGAGGAATGGATAAAAACCTAACTTAAACGAAATTGTGTGATGGATAAACACCTAACTGAGCGGTATTGTCTTCAAACTTTGTCATTAATTTTAAGATGTTATATGTATGCCCACTACAGTCAAATATTTTTTCATAATTTTAATATTATGCAAATAGCAATGTTTGGAAAAATCTGGATAAACCCTAAAAAATAACTCAGTATAAAAGTCAAAATTATTATATCTACATAAGAAATATTAAATACCACCGATGTTCGAAGTTCTGTAGTCCCCAACCCTCTCTCCCTTTCTCTCTCACACGCACACGCACACACACACGCACACGCACACACACACACACACACACTGTTTCAGAAGACTTGTGTTTGTTTCAAATCTTGTATATCGTATAGTGTAAGAGATTTATAGAGGTGCTAATGGAATATTTTTGATATTGTTTAAATGGGATTAGATTTATGATTATTTATTAAATATGATATTTTCAGACGGTAAATAGGGAAGAAAAGTGTGTGTGTGGTGTGTGTGTGGTGTGGTGGGGTGGGGGAGTGATGCATGGACTGACGGGACAGGGATGTGGGTATCCTTACATTTTTCACTTGTCCACGGACACTTAAAATCCACTTGTCCATAGTCAAATTTCACTTGTCTGATTTGTAATATCAAACCTTCATGAAAGATCGAGTTCTTTATTTAGGACAATGAAAAGAAAAGCATATCACTGTAACTGTGGTAAAATAAAGGCTGTTGAAATATTTGCCTTAACGTTTATAAAAGTCTGAAATCGCGTAAGCAGTGTTCGGGATCTTTTGAGGTCATGCCCGAAACACTGCCCACACAATGGTGCAAAGCCAGATGAATTCAGAGAAAGACTCTTAAAACGTTCCGACTTGTTTTTGTCATACTTGCGATCTCTGTGTGCTTTTGATTTTAATTTGGCTGACTACTGGGTCAAATATTTCCTTTGACAGTGACTTATTATCTCAGCAGTTGGAATTCTACTTACAAACTTGTCATAATACTTTTTAGCTCATCTGATTTTTTAAAAAAAATGATGAGTTATTGTCATCACTTGAGCGGTTGTCGGCGTCGGCGTTGCCTGGTTAAGTTTTATGTTTAGGTCAGCTTTTCTCCTAAACTATCAAAGCTATTGCTTTGAAACTTGGAATACTTGTTCACCATCATAAGCTGACCCTGTATAGCAAGAAACATAACTCCATCTTGCTTTTTGCAAGATTTATGGCCCCTTTTGTACTTAGAAAATATCAGATTTCTTGGTTAAGTTTTATGTTTAGGTCAACTTTTCTCCTAAACTATCAAAGCTATTGCTTTGAAACTTGGAATACTTGTTCACCATCATAAGCAGACCCTGTACATCAAGAAACATAACTCCATCTTGCTTTTTGCAAGAATTATTGCCCCTTTTGGACTTAGAAAATCAGTTTTCTTGGTTAAGTTTTATGTTTAGGTCAGCTTTTCTCCTAAACTATCAAAGCTATTCCTTTAAAACTTGCAACACTTGTTCACCATCATAAGCTGACCCTGTACAGCAAGAAACATAACTCCATCCTGCTTTTTGCAAGATTTATGGCCCCTTTTGGACTTAGAAAATATCAGATTTCTTGGTTAAGTTTTATGTTTAGGTCAACTTTTTCTCTTAAACTATCAAAGCTATTACTTTAAAACTTGCAACTCTTGTTCACCATCATAAGCTGACCCTGTACAGCAAGCAACATAACTCCATCCTGCTTTTTGCAATAATTATTGCCCTTTTCGGACTTAGAAAAATCATTTTCTTGGTTGAATATTATGTTTAAGTCAACTTTTCTCATAAACTATCAAAGCTATTGCTTTAAAACTTGCAACAGTTTTTCACCATCATAAGTGGACACTGTACATCAAGAAACATAACTCTATCCTGCTTTTTGCAAGAGTGATGGCCCTTTTTAGACTTAGAAAATCATGGGTAGGACAATATTTCTATTATACAAAAAAAGTCAGATGAGCGTCAGCACCCGCAAGGCGGTGCTCTTGTTTTAAGTTGTTTACGTTTCTGATGTCTTTAAATGTCCATTTAGTTCTCTGTGTGTAACCTTTGTTTTCTTTTTTTTAGTTTTAGTTACAGAATGCTATATGCTGATGATGCAATATTTTTCTTCAGCTGCTTTAAGTAGTTCTTATGTTCCCTTTAGCATGTATATGGTTTCTTCTTTTATGTTGTTTTTTTCTTTAAATGCATGTTGTAAAATGTGACTCTTCTTATTTTTGTGTAGTGTCAGCTAACTTTTTTATGTTGCTTTAAATGTGCTAAATCTGTATGTGGTAAATTACTTTTTCGTTTTATTTGCTAGTACATATGTGCTATTTTGTTTTAATGCACTGTAACATGTATGTGATAATTTGTGATTTGTTTCTTATCTACTTAGAGCCAGATGCTTTATTTGCTTTAATGTGCTTTAACATGTTTGCATTTTATTAGCCCACCATCATCAGATGGTGGGCTATTAAAATCACTCTGCGTCCGTGGTCCGTCCGTCCGTCATTCCGTCCGTCCGTCCGTCCGTCCGTTAACAATTTCTCGTTATCGCATCTCCTCAGAAACTACTGGGGGGATTTTGACCAAACTTTGTCAGAATAATGTATTGGTACCCTAGTTGTGTCCCCCTGAAAATCAGACTGGTTCAACAATTTATGAGTGAGTTATGGCCCTTTGTTTATTTCTATAATTTACATAGATTTATATAGGGAAAAACTTTGAAAACCTTCTTGTCCAAAACCACAGAGCCTAGGGCTTTGATATTTGGTATGAAGTATTATCTAGTGGTCCTCTACCAAGATGATTCAAATTATTTCTCTGGGGTCAAATATGGCCCCGCCCTGGGGGTCACATGGTTTATATAGACTTGTATAGAGAAAAACTTTGAAAAACCTCTTGTCCAAAACTACATGGCCTAGGGCTTTGATATTTTGTATGTGACATCATCTAGTGGTCTTCAACTAAGATTATTCAAATTATACCCCTAGGGTCAAATATGGCCCCACCCTGGGGGTCATATGGTTTACATAGACTTATATAGGGAAAAACTTTGAAAATCTTCTTGTCAAACCACAAAGCCTAGGGCTTTGATACTTGTAATGTAGCATCATCTAGTGGTTCTCTACCAAGTTTGTTCGAATTATCCCCCTAGGGTCAAATATGGCCCCGCCCCGGGGGTCACATGGTTCATATAGACTTATATAGAGAAAAGCTTTTTAAAATCTTCTTGTCAATAACTACAACATTCAAATTTGGACATGTATATTTTTGAGTGGCAAGATGAACCTTGACATGAGTTGACCTTGATTTTGACCTAGTGACCTACTTTCACATTTCTGTAGCTACAGCCTTCAAATTTGGACCACATGCATAGTTTTGTGCACTTGAAAAAACTTTGACCTTGATTTTGACCTAGTGACCTACTTTCACATTTTTGAAGGTACAGGTATCAAATTTTGGACCATATGCATAGTTCCGTGTTTCAAAATGAAATTTGACATTGATTTTGACCTAGTGACCTACTTTCACATTTTTGAAGGTACAGTCTTCAAATTTGGACCACATGCATAGTTTTGTGTTCCAAAATGAAATTTGACCTTGATTTTGACCCAGTGACCTACTTACTCATTTCTCAAGCTACAGCCTTCAAATTTGGACCACATACATGGTTTTATGTACCGAAACAAACTTTGACCTTTACATTGACCTAGTGACCTACTTTCACATTTTTGAAGGTACAAGCTTCAAATTTGGACCACATGCATAGTTCTGTATTCTGAAATAAAATTTGACCTTGATTTTGACCTAGTGACCTACTTTCACATTTCTCAAGCTACAGCCTTCAAATTCGGACCACATGCATAGTTTTGTGTACCGAAATGAACTTTGACCTTAAGATTGACTAGTGACCTACTTTCACATTTCTGTAGCTACAGGCTTCAAATTTAGACCACATGCATAGGATTGTGTACCGAAACAAACTTTGACCTTGACATTGACCTAGTGACCTACTTTCACATTTTTGAAGGTACAGGCTTCAGATTTGGACCACATGCATAGATTTGTGTTCTGAAGTGAAATTTGACCCTTGATTTTGACCTAGTGACCTTCTTACACATTTCTCAAGCTAAGCCTTCAAATTTGGACCACTTGCATAGTTTTGTGTACCAAATTAAACTTTGACCTTAAGATTGATCTAGTGACCTACTTTCACATTTCTCAAGCTACAGCTTTCGAATTTGGACCACATGCACAGTGTTGTGTACGGAAATGAAATTTGACCTTGAGCTAGTCAGTAAGTCTTGAAATTTGGAACACTCCAAAATGGCACATTGGTGGGCGCCAAGATCACTCTGTGATCTCTTGTTACAGCTGTTTTACTTATGTTGAGCTTATTTACATGTGTTTGTCGGAAAATAGCTTTAAGCTAGTGTTATATGTTTATACTTTTCCGACGTTAAGTAAATCTTCTTGTATCTAAATCTTCTCTGATATTTTATCATGGTCACCGAATTACAGTGTGCGCGAGACCTTGTCAAAGAACCCATTATCTTTATCACCTCCATACACTTGAAGCAACACACAATCTAAATGATATTTTATGTTTTCTCATTTTATACCTGAAAAAGTATGCTTGTCCACGGACACACAGAATGAAAAATGCACTTGTCCGCCGGCAAAAAATCACGAGTCGGATAAGTTGGACATAGGAATCCCACATCCCTGCAAGGGTGGGTAGATCAAAGAACTTCGAGCATCAGCAGGCCATAAAAAAGCACAGACGAACAGCAGTTTTCGTTTGGTTAGGTGTTTATCCATTCTAAGTACGTATTTATCCAGCACTGTTTCCTATACCAGTTAGGAATTATCCACAAATTTAAACCCACCTCATAATCAATACAATTTTTTAAGCTAAAAATCGATTTCAAACTTTGATACTGTTAAACATTGTCAAAGAGATATTTATGGAACTAATACATTTAATAAGTAAGGTCTTACTGCAATTTCTGGTTCTTTAAAACAGTTAGAAACATAAAACTTGTTCATTTTGAAGACTTTTTTGAGTACATTTTAATGAATTCCAGCCACATAATGTGACATTTCGATTGTAATATTTAGTACACAAAACATGTTATCAATACAGGATATTATGACTATCAAAAGTTTTACGCTAACATTGCATACTCACATAAAAACACGAAAAAAGACAAGAAAATTAACTACATACATCGTCTTTCTGTCAGCCATGTTGGCACTGAGTTAGGGTCGCTGAACAGAGTTAGGATTATCCGGGTACATGGCGTGCAGAAGGCCGTTCCCAATAAACGGGAATTTGACAGACAGAATTGTGCAGAATCCCGGGAAATAGATATTGGCCGAATTTTAGATCGGGTGAGGGGCTAGGAAATGATAGGGGAGACAACTACAATCGCATGAAAGACAACAGTGATCCGATCCGATTTGTTGAAAAACAAGAACAAGAGGTCATGATGACCCTATATCGCTCACTTAAACTTGTCATTGGAATCATCAAGATAAAATTCTGACCAAGTTTTATGAAGATTGCATGGGTAATAAATGTGGCCTCTAGAATGTTAACAAGCTTTTCCTTTGGTTTATGTGGGTGACCTAGTTTTTGACCCCATATGACCCACTTTTAAATTTGGCCTAGGAATCATCAAGATAAACATTCTAACCAAGTTTCATGAAGATAGGGTCATAAATGTGGCCTCTAAGGTGTTAACAAGCTTTTCCTTTGATTTGGCCTGATGACCTAGTTTTTGACCCCACATGCTTGGCCTAGAGATCATCAAGATAAACATTCTTTGCAAGTTTGTATCAAATCAAAACTAAGGAGAGATCGTGTTTGTATACAAATCCGTTGTATATTCTATTTTTGGAACGCAGATAAGACAAAGGTCGGGTGGGCATACGCAGAGCGTCCATGTTTTTTTTTGTTTTTTTTTTTGTAAACATTGATGTTTTTCTAACGGCTTAAACTGTCTTAAAACACAAATGATATCAATAATTTTTTAATCAATGGAAAGGATATAAAACAAGCAATTTATTGATTCCTTTTAATTAATATTTCGAAATAAAATGGATTAATTAAGAACGCTTAACTTAGTGGTTTTTTTTCTAAAAGTTCATAGATCTAGCATCGTTACGCCGCTATTAAAATCATATGCCATTTAAAGTGTTTTTTTTTTTCATTTTAAAAAGATATCTAAATAAGAAAATCGTGTTTCAAAACTTTTGGAATTTTTAAAATCCATATATTAGCGAAAGAGTTATTAAAAATTAAAAATTCCGATCCCGCACACAAACGATGTAAAAGCTTGTTTTGCCCATCGCCAGATAAACATGTGTTAATGCGTGACGTCACGGCGGTCTCTCAATAGAAAAATGTGCCCCCTTCAGGGGCAGTCACTGCAGAACCCATGATTGAATCTAGCCAGTTTTCGAAAGGAACCGAGATCTTATTGTGACTTTAGTTGTTTGTAAGTGTGGTAAAAATTGAATGTAAAATGTCACGTCTATCGTGTTTATAAGTTAAAAATTAACACAATTCAGCTTTCAGGAGCCGTAACTCTGGAACTTATGATTGGATCTGATTGATTTATCATGGAATCCAAGATCAATTGCTATTCAAGATATTTTGCAAGTTTGTATCAAATCAAACCATAAATGAAGTCTCTATATGGCTGCAAAAGCCAAAATAACAAATTTTGACTCTTAAAGGGGCCGTAACTCTGGAACCATGAAGGGATCTGGCCAGTTTTCGAAAGGAACCGAGATATTATTCCAGTACAAGTTGTGTGCAAGTTTGCAAAATGTGGTCTTTATCGTGTTCACAAGCCCCAAAAGCAAATTTTGACCCTTTAAGGGGCCATAACTCTGGAACCATAATGGGATCTGACCAGTTTTCGAAAGAAACCCTGCAAGATATTGTGCCAATACAAGTTGTGTGCAAGTTTGATTAAAGTCGATTGCAAAATGTGGTCTCTATCGTGTTCACAAGAAATTGTGGATGGACGACGGACGATCACAAAAGCTCACCTTGTCACTACGTGATACGTAATAAAATTGAATTGAAACTGGCTGACTTATTACCTTTTAATGTTCGTATGTGAAATCGCAATAACCTTGTATAAATTCATGGATGTCCGTGACAGTCCATTCCCCGGGTCATTTGTTATGTAAAGCATCTCCAACTGTGGAGATTTTGAAGAATGGAAAAATGTCAAATTCCCCTGGGTCAGCCCGCCGTCCCCGCCTGGGGCAAAGCGTTGATAGTTGCATGGTTGACTCAGTAATTTATTGGCGGACGGACAAGAAAAGAAAATATTTGTCCTTTCCATCTAATAGTAGATACACTTGTCATTTTTGTTAACAAATAAACCTTTGGAAAACGATATATGAATTAAACTTATTGGATTTAGTTTTAATATATTTAACAGCACTGAAAGAGTTTGTATGCAAGGAGTTTAATATATTCTAAACATGCTTCATAAATTACGTTTGCGACTGAATGAACTTTGCGACTGGATTAATTCATGCAATCAGGAAGATAGTGTTTCTGTTTAGGTGGGTTAAGCTATACAAGCACATAAGTAAATGTGTTTTGGTATTCATGCGTATCAACCCATTGCTTTTATAAACTTATAAATCACCTTTGTAGACCTACAAATACACAAACTAGTTTAAATTAAGAGTACAAAAAAACAGAACAAAAAAAAAACAACATAATTTTGAAAACAATTTCCCGAAAAGTTGATTTATGCCCTTAAGGTTTCGATGGAGGCATTGAGAAACAAAAATCAAACAACACCAAATCATAGAAAGAAAGAGTTGTTTGACATGGAAATTGAACAGCATGTAAAACATGTATATTACTTTACGAAACAAGTGTCAGTATACTGATATAAACATTGAATTCCGGAAAAGGGCTGCCTAAAGGGGCTCCACTTCCGGACAGTTAAACGCCTTTAAAAACTCACCATTTTCAAAGAACTGTTACACATGTTCGTTTTGATGCATTTGCAATAGCGTGCGAGTGGTGAAATTTCGAATAACAAGGTGGAACACAGTTTTCAGCAATTGTTTATCTTTATTTCTTTACAAATGGCATTCATTTTCAAAGGGAGACAACTGTTCCCGATTATTTTAAGTACAAATGGCATTCATTTTCAAAGGGAAACAACTTTTTCCGATTATTTTAAGTAATCTCTGAGAAAAAGTTGTCTCCCTTTGAAAATGAATGCCATTTGTAAAGAAAAAAAGATAAACAATTGCTGAAAACTATGTTCCACCTTGTTACGTGAAATTTCACCACTCGCACGCTATTGCAAATGCATCAAAACAAACATGTGTAACAGTTCTTTGAAAATGGTGAGTTTTTAAAGGCGTTTAATTGTCCGGAAGTGGAGCCCCTTTAGGCAGCCCTTTTCCGGAATTCAATGTTTATATCAGTATACTGACACTTGTTTCGTAAAGTAATATACATGTTTTACATGCTGTTCAATTTTCATGTCAAACAACTCTTTCTTTCTATGATTTGGTGTTGTTTGATTTTTGTTTCTCAAGTCCTCCATCGAAACCTTAATCATTAATTACGATTGACATAATATTAAGTTACATTTTATATACATTTTATTTACAACACGTAAGTGAGGCCTTTAAAGCGGGGTCGAGAGGATCAGTGAAGTTTTCAACATCTCTTCTTAGTGGGAAGCCTCAGGTATTAACCTCAGTACACCAGATGATGATCAGAATTAAAAGTAGGTCTATAGGAATGATCATATGTTGACCTGTACTGATATTAATCCCTGAAAGCACGGCTTACTTGAGTGTTTTCCCACTATGGAGATGTTAAAATCTTCGAAAACTCACATAGTGTAAACTACAACAAACTCACCAAATTTCTAAATAAGTACTTGGAGACCCCCTCGACTTTCATATGTAACGAGTGTGTGTGGTACAAGTGACAGCGTGCTGGGCTTAATACGCCAAGTCACAGTTGTACTGGTTTGGGATTATATGTCATTTTAGTCCTGACTATTTAGCGCTTTATTTCGGTTCAATTCTTAAACATGGCTTCTAGTTCGAAGGCCATTTAGAGGTCAAATGCGGGACCTTTTTTACCATGTGATTTATTATCGGGCTCTTATTAATGAATTATTTAGATCTTCGTTAATAATCATATCGCCCTTATGATAACATGGTGATAAGATAACTGGGGAAGATTATCTCATTTTGGAAAAAATAAGACACAACGCTAGATCCATTTTTATCTGTAATAAATCAAAATAAAAGAACTAATTTCCATTTGTTTCAGAATGGTTTGAAACAAGCCGGAGCGCGGTTCTTTTTATGATGCACAGTCCTAAGTAATTCATCTACGTAATTACGGAAATAAGTACAAATTAGCTGTCATACCAAATTTGTCCATACCACAGAAGCATCAAGTCTAATGAACTTTTAGGTTAAATAACTTATGTTTCACATATTTTCTAATACTATTAATTAAATTTATTTCCTGCTAAAATTCAAACCAATGTTTATAAAATTACTTTCCAATGAATTTTATTATCAAAACTCCAGTATAAAAGAAGATTTTTACCAAATTATGAAAAAGACATTTTCTTCCCACTCATGAACGATTACAGCATTTCTTTTGTAATGTTCTCGAGAAATGAGGAAAATTTTAACTAATTGAAAAAAAAAAACACAACATATCTGATCTTTTGTTGTCAGAATTTATTTATGTACATTTTATTTAATATCTCTGTGGAATATTTTATAGAGCTCTGACATATATTTTTCATTCTAAAAGCCTATATAGTTGTCATACATAAATAGCCATATACCGCAAGCACAGACACAATGCACATATTTCTTCGTAAGTGATAATATCCTTCGGAAATATGGTCAATGAGATAAAGCCTACAGTGATCTATTTTAATACAGTTAATACATTTCACAAGCTTAGCACAATTTTACCATTCATGACAATAGTTGACATCATACGCTGAAACCAGCCAAGGAATCATGCTCGGTATTTGCACCGTCGTGGTATCTGCAGAAACTTAGGCCTAGATATTCCGCACATTTCTTGTCGGTGAACGTCAATATAAACTGTATTTTTTATCTCAAAGCAAACAATTTGAAACTATTTTCTTTAAATTCGGACACGAGAAGATGATTATCTCTCGCTGAAAAAGCTAGACAATGTGGAAGCCCTAAGCCATCTGCTGACGTTAAAAGCTCGTGAACTTTTATTCCATCGGAAGATATTTGATGAACTGTCATATTTCCGCTAGAAATATAAACATCCCCGTCCGTATCTATGGCAAGGCCGCTTCTAAGTTCGAGATTTCTATCAGTATAAGTAAACACTTCATTACACTGTGTTACCCCCAACGAAATGTCCACACAAAACAAACTGTTTCTTCCAAGGTCATTTATATATAGAAAATGTTTGTTTTTATCGATACAGATTTTTGATGGGCGAATAAGGTCAACTTGCTCGTTGATATGCGAGAAGGAGCCTAGGAACTTTCCTGCCAAATTCAGTGCGTGTATTTCTCCTGCACCATCTTTGATTGTTGTTGACCCATAGAGTTGTTCCCCATCACATGCTAGGCCGTAGTAAGGAAAAGTTGTCTCTATACGCCTAGACAAACAAAGAAGATTGTCAACTGTTAAAATCTGTATAACATTCTCATCGATTAGGGATGTTGCGATTTCGTTCTCACCAATCACAGCAATGTCGTTTGGTCTAGATGTGAGGATGATATGATTTATGTAGTTGCAATTCTTGTTGAAAAGCTTTATACTCTTGTTGTGGTGATCAGCCAGAAGAATTCGGCCATCCTGTAAAATTTCACTTCCGGTAACATGACACGTGGTCTTATCACCAGGAATACGCACGGAATGACCTCCAACCGGAATTGCCTTTTTTCTTTTTGAAACTACTGACGGTGTGGAGGATAACCGTTTAAAATGTCGTTTACTGGTATCTACATATAATGTCACTGAACTCTGTTTCTGCAATTGTTTTTCAAGCGGTTCGCTCCTGCCGACCTTGAAATTTCCCACTGTAGTTAATTTGCCTTTTATCAATAGAAATGTGTTGTCAAATTCAAAATGAACATTTGGCTCTTTCATATTCGTCTCTATTTCATCAGCATACGAAGAGTATTTTTTCAGTTGATAGTCAGCCTTCTTGAAAGCTATATAAACCTGAGGCTCTCTCGCGTTTTGCTTTACGGTGTTCAGAACTTTTTCGGAAACATTTAACGTTTCCAGTACATTTTGAATTGTTTCCATTTCATTTTGAAGTCGGTTTGTTACGTCTGAACTTTTCGTTTTTATAGCGCTGTCCGCTTCTTCAGCAAGTTTGTTTATTCTTTCAACGGCTTTAGTTGTTTCTGTCTTAATTCGACTCAGTGCCTCTGCAACTTGAGTTGATACATTGACAGTATGCTTCCGTTTAGTTTGAATTTGATTAGCCAGTTGAGTTTTTAAACTTTTCAAACATTCTTCTACTTTAGAAATTTCACCACTTTCCACAAACCTGCTGGCTTCGTCTAAGACACGTCTAACACTAACACATCCAAGGTGACTAATATCTCTGCACGTTTTGCAGCATAACGTTTGGTGGCTTTCGCATATATACTCAATACACCTTCCCGGATGCTCGGGGCAAGATTCTGTCATTTTGTTATTTGCGTCAGCCACATTTCCGTCTTCGATCTCAAGCAAATGATGTGTACTTGTAAGTTTTAAGTTTCGGTGATGTTGACGACAGCTTATACACAAATGTTCTGCACATTCTAGACAGAAAACAACGGACATAATTCGTTTTCCACCATCTTGAAGACACGGCGTGCATGCATTATCAGTACCATCACCGGTTCCGTGCTTCAGCAATATTTGATTCTCGAATTCCTTTTGCGATGCCATAGTCCTTTAGTGTCGCATTATCCAACAATTTTCTCCACAATAAACATCATCTTTGCATCACATCTAAACTAACAATAGTTTCCTTTATATTATTTCGGAAATTGTTCTCGGAAGCGCAATATACGGCTATTCATTTCCCTTTCTCATTTAAGAGTGGATGTTACAACGATCTAGTTGGTTAACAATATAGATACAGTATTATATTGTTTTAACACGAATATGTTGTATATTGTTATCGTGTATTTGATCTTAACAAAGTTAAAATGTTCATTTTAAAACATCCGCGTGTAACGAAAACTTACGTATGTATCTGCGTAGGTACAGATCATGGTTTATGGACCTTTGTAACGCTTACATTTCTTAAACTACTAGTATGTATTTCAGCAATATTCCGAGAGCCGGCTTCGGATTTGTTCCTTACTCCATTTCATCACCCTTACTTTGCCGCCTCCAACTTTAGCGTCTGGTGCGTATAACAAGGTTTTAAAGCTTTACAGGCCATTTGTTGCATTGTAAATAATTGGTTATCATGTTTTGGTGTAAAATTACCTTAAGATGATAACACCATAGCTTTAAATTTCTTTTATGAAATGTTAGCTTGGTTTCAGTATTTAGCTCGGCTACTTGAAATATGTCATGCGGTAGAGCTTTTGTTGTCATTCTTTTGTCGGCTATTAACAAATTACTCGTACCCAGAAATCTAAGCCAATTTGCTGGCTTATTGGCGAAATTGTCTCCCTTGAAAACAGGTTATCGGGTGTATCGATTAGCCATTATCGGTCAATTTACGCCTATTGAAATATAGAACGAGAAAAACTTTAACACATCAAATATGGAAGGGGATATCCGCCTTTCACACATATAGTTGTTGATATTTCAATATGCCAATTCATTTCCCATGTTTCTGTTTAGAAGTGCATTATCCCTATTTATATGTAAATTGTAATATTTTGATTATAACACTACTTTTAATGTTGAAACCCATGAAAATTAAAATGATTCTTATAATTCAGTCATAAGAATTCATATGCAAATATTCTAATAATAATTAAGTATTCAATTTGCTTACTATGCCATCAATATGAAAACCGTTGAGTCAAAATTAATTTAAAGTACTTAATATGCAATTTTTTTAATTATTATTAAGAAGTTATTTTGCTAACTTTGTCATTTTAAGTACGCTTGAAATGGCATTGATAAACTTCTTATTCCTGTTTTCAATTTTATTTTGATTTGGTCATATGAATTACATTTGAGTCATTTCAATTGTATGTTGTCAAGCAAAATTCGTTTCTTTGCGCTAAAATGGGCCCTTTTAAGTAAAGGGGAATAACTGGTAAAACAGTAAAAAAATAATAAACGCTCCCCGGACCGGTGTCGATAATATTTCATACTTTAAGAAAATAAGTCCACTTGCAACCGTTCCATTCAAAGATAATGCTTAGGAAATTCTGAACATTTAAATGATGACCTCGGTATCAAAGTAGATAGTAGTAACAAAAGAAACAGTCAAAGCTCAAACGGGTCAAAGTTGATGCTGTTTTTTTGTGTTTTTTTTTCGACTTAAAAAGTGAACCCGGTCTGGATTTTCTAAAGGGCTTTAAATGATGGACACACCCAGGCAAAATCTCGCAGGGGTTACGGAGTCGATATGCAAAAGATTACGGTCAGATTCGAACATTTTTCCTCTCACCCCTAGGGTCCGGGTGTCGGATATGTTTCTGATATCGAATTTTTGAAATCGAAATTGAAGTGTCAAAATCTCTATTTTTCTCGTAGGGTTTGGCATTTTTAGCCTAGCTATTATTAAAAACTACACAATAAAAGATATTCAGAACCCCCTGGTTGGGTCAGACCGGTCTCTAGAGGGGTTCGGGCCCCGGGCCTGAAATCATATTTTTTAAATGGTCATTTTCAATCAAATATTACGGCAAAAGCGCTAAAGATATCATAATAAAAGTTACGTGTATCTGTAGCCTAATAATTTCCAATAACTATTTCATATAGGTATAGCACAAGGTTCAAACCCGATCCTAAGGGTCGCCTGAGGGTCAGGTCCAAACGTAGAAAGAAACCGGTTAATATACCTTATTTATCTCAAAAAATATTTTTCAACAACTAAAGTAACACGGTTTGGTTTATATCTATTATTTCTATGAAAATAAATAGATTCAGGTAAGTTTTGCCAGTCTGTACAATCTGTAGATTTGATATAGGGAGTGTGTAACGGTAATTTTTGTCGCATTTTTTCGAAAATTTCATCAATTTCATTTTATTATAAAAAGCGTTGGGAACAAGATATCAAACTGAAATTTCTTTTATCAAGTACGGTTGGAACTATCATTTAAACGAATATGAAAATCATTTTTCCCCGACGGACACGCCGTCGGGAACATTTGCTGAGCTTTGGCATTTTTGGCTTGTAAAATATTAGCCGTAAAATAAAGAAAACATGCTTATATAATAATTATATTTATTTTGCGTTAATAACTGCAAATAAAAACTTAAAGGGATGGACCTTGTCGGAGAGTCATATCTTCATAACCTTATGTCCGATTTTAATAAATTATACTTTGTTGCAAAGGGCAAGCCAGGAGGTACAGGAAGCAGGCCAAACATGAACTTTTCAAAACAGTTAAGGCAGTCCAGTGACACAATTTGAGCAATTCGCACGGCTCTCCTGTTCGGACCATCTTAGTCTTGGCCAGCATCCTATCGCATAAAACAAGTTTAGTCACATTCTAAGACCTGTCCTGAGCCCTGATGGCATCAAATGGACCTGTAAGTAGTTTGAATGTAAAGCTTAGATACCTACCAACATCCATGTATGGTATAGGAGATTCAACTGGGTCCAAAGCCTTCCAGACATGGTAAAAAGCCGTATTTTCTATGTTGGGGACATATCTTGTAGCCATATATGACATGCCCTGACCTCTAGGGCTATCCTAGGTACTAAAACTGGGTTTCAATCGATAGCCAGGAATTGCACCTATACAACCATGTAGGATATATGTATATTTCTGTGGCATAAAGGCTCGAATCCGGTCGAACATCTCTTAGACATGGTCAAAATACGAAGTTGGAAGACAAAACGGTGTCCTTATTCGAC
Source organism: Mercenaria mercenaria (assembly GCF_021730395.1). Lineage (NCBI taxonomy): Eukaryota > Metazoa > Mollusca > Bivalvia > Venerida > Veneridae > Mercenaria > Mercenaria mercenaria. Next base: position 41,791,176 of record NC_069366.1, on the reverse strand, counting down.
CCTACAGACATACACGACCATGTATGATACATATCATGGTCATACGGGTTCGAACCGAGTTTAAAGTCTTTCAGACATGGTCAGAATTGACATATTTCCTAAATTTGAACACTTCCCGGTGACTTTAAATGGTCTGCCTTGACCCTTATGGGTACGTCAGTTCTCAAAATTGGTCTCACTCGATAGCTAGGACTCATACCTATATGGCCATGTATAATATATATATATTTCTTTAGCGAAGGGGCTCGATAACCTTTTAGACATGGTTTACGTAGTTAAATAGTGTTCTTATAGGACCCGCCCCGACCCCTAGGGCTATCCAATGTACTCGAACATGGTGTCAATCGGTAGCCAGGATCCATAACTACACATCAGTGTATGAAAAGGGTTTATGTGTTAATGATACAAGGTCGAACTTCATTGAAATTCTTTCCGACGTGGTCAAAATAGGCAGACTTTCTAAGTTCGAACACTACCTTGTGACCCCTAGGGCTATCCTAGGTACCCGAACAGGGTCTCAGTCTTTAGCTAGGACGTATGCCTACAAGACCATGTATGATAACTGTATATATCATGGTCACAGGGGTTCGAGCCGGGTCTAAACCCTTTCAGATATGGTCAAAATTGTCATATTTCGCAAGCTTGAACGTTTCGTCGCTGTGTTTTTCACGAGGTGAAAATGGACGTTGCACCGGAGAGGGAGCAGTTAATTATTATACGGCGACCTCTGTCGTAATAATGAGGACTGGTTCTCGGCTTCGTTTTATAACATCAAAATTATTATGAGAACAATCTTATTTTGTTGCAGTCATTATTATGAGGACGATTATATGTTTGATAATCAATATTTCATTGTGCGAATAATGTTCGTTTTTATCAGACACATAGATAAGATCCCATCTATGCCTCTGTTTTTTAAAGTACTGTTGATGTATCTAAATATAAACAACAAAAATGTAACATGAAATTGAATTTTGCAATTATAAAACAATCAACTCAATTTAAATTAAAATGTTTGCATTTGAAATTCATTGATTAATTTATAACTGAAACATTTTAATATTTCATTAAAAACATTGACTATAGTATCATCATTAAAATGATATAATGTTAATGTACGTAGAAATAGGGACTATGCACTTATAAAAACCAACATGGGAAATGAATTGGCATATTGAAATATCAACTAATAAAATGTGTGAAGCGGCGGATATCCCCTTCCATAATCAAATGACATCAAAAGCATCATCTGACAATATTTATTAAGTTATTGAAGTAATCTGCAATATTTGCACTTTCTTTCAGTATAATTTTTAATAAAATAAAATATGATCTTCTTGCTTCCCGAAGCGTTTGAAATAAGTAACTAATTTTGATCCAGAGTCCCACTGATTTCTGTAGGAAATGACAGATTTTAAGCTTTACATGGTCTTTTAGAATGATTTATTCTTATATTTATAATCATCTCACAACATTTATTAAGTTATTGAAGTAAACTAGAAAAGTTAATCTTTCTTTCAATGAGTTTATTTTTAAATTACTTTTATGTCTTCTTGCTTCCTTAAACGTTTGAATATCACTGATTTTACTAATTTGGAAAATTTTGCCCGTCACAGTACACGTATACTGATGACACCGGATAAACTGAATTAGATAGACATGTGTGTCAATCTAATTCCGTGTTTAATGTCATTACTTTGCCAGATTAAATAAAAATAAAGTTATTTCAAATTACGTGTTTAAATAAAAATATTCCATTTTTTAATTCATTTAATACCATTTTCAAAACTAGAATTATTTTTTGCATTAAAACGTATTAACATAAAATTGATTAACATATAGAAATACATGTTCATATTTAAACTTGAATATTGTACATGTAAATATAACAAGTCCATTGGGTCGGGTGTAAATTTCATGTTTCTTGTTTGTAAGTATTATAATATTGTTGTTAAAAATTTCTTATCTTATCTTTTTGTAATGATTATATATGTATGATAAAGTCAAATAACGTGTTTGACAATAAGTTAACCGAATGCTGACATATTTCTGTTTATTACCGTTACTAATTGGATTAGTGTCTGTTTGTCTGACATGCCCCGCGGCCTAAAGGGACAATTATTACGGCTCTTGCATAAACGCTTTAAAGTTAAAATCTAAATTATGGATATGGAGTTATAAATTTTGATAATAAAACACACATTGCTTTCAGACTTCACACGTGTCTTTAGCGTCATGGGGTGACCTCACATGACAAGTATCATAACTCTTTCTTATATTTGTTGGACGTTTTGCATGTAAATAGATTCATCTCAGAAACTACGAAGTCAGCCAAATGCTTTCAAAATCTACAAAAGTCATTGAAATCATACGATGACCTCACACGGTAAGTTAATAACTTTAACTTACAATTGGTCAAAATTGTACCCCTTTTCAACGTAGACATTTTGTGAAAGTTTATCACTGTGACCTAAGTAGGTTTTTAGAAACATCATGTCTAAATGATTTTATCTTCAACACCGTAAGCAGGTTTCGTAACATGATATCTCTGCCTTTCTTTTTGTTGCGGGCCTACTTTGCGATGCATGACTCTATGGTTGTGTTTGGGGTGTTCTGTGATTCCGGGAAATCTACCCTTACCTTTTATCTTTTACATTTTGTTACGATCATATTTAATATAGAAATTTTATATTGGCAGGTTTCGTAGAAACTGTCTGACCAAATGTTTTCAAACTCCGCATAAAGTCATGTCTTTGGCATCATGAGGTGACCTCATTTGGCATATTTCATAACTATGGCTATCTTCTTTCTGCGTCACACCGACTCAACTAAAGGCCTCCCCCTCAATGCATCATTTCATTTCGGGCGGGCACTGGTAGAACCACCAACCTTTCGTAAGCCAGCTAGATAGCTTCCTCACGTGAAGAATTCAACGCTCTGAGTGAGGCTCGAACCTACATCGATGAGGGACAAGTGATTCGAAGTCAGAGACCATAACCACTCGGCCACGGAGGCCCCCACCATGGCTATCATTTGGCAAACAAGTATTACCCTTTCAACCTAGATTTTTTTATAAAAGTTTTGCATATAAGAAAGTTTCTCATGACCAATTTTACTGAATGCGTTAATGAATAGAAGTTTTCACGAATCTTCGGCATCATGAAATGATTGCCCTGAGCCAGGCTCGATAACACTTGACTTAAATTTTATAAAAGTATGCCGCATTTTCAGTTCAGACAAGTTTTGGAAAGCGTTTTTGTAAGCTCGCAGAAAGGTTTCAAATAATACATTTCGTGTGAAATACATTCATTAAGTGAAATAATGTCGCCTTGGTCAAACGATCAAAATGAAAAAAACAAAACAAAACAAAAAAAAAAAAAAAACACAAAAAAAACATGGGACCAAGCTTGCTACTGTACGCTCGCATTATACCCGTTGGCGTAGGAGCGATCTCAATGTTGGGGGTCATTGGGAGACCGGCCAGATAAACCTATCCATATTTTCCTGAAATGTTTTTGACAACCAAAAAAAATCTTCAGTACATCTAAATGCTATCTCAAATTATTTCCTTTATCTACTGTTGTTTCTGACAAAAATCAGTTTTTTGTGTCAAAGGTTTGGGGGCCAAAGCACATGCAGAACTGTGGAAGGACAGAGTGCTCGACTATTCGAAAGCACTCGCCAAATATTCATTGACGCAATCAAACGAAGTGTGCTGTTGCATTCAATCACTTCTATGATTTCAATGTTATCTGATCTGACTTTATTACATTTACATCTCCAAATATCTCAATCTACATAATATGTCATTATCTTTTGCAAACTTAATAAAAAAAATGTCAGGTCGAATTGAGCACACATTCAAGATGTATTTAGCAGAGTTATGGGACTTGGAATTTCTGATTTTCGATCAAGTATTTTATGTGTCGAATAATCGATGTAACATATCTCTGTTTATAATTCACATACCATTTTACTTTATACTCCTTTGACCTAGAGGGTCAAATGTTTTGTTGCAAAGAAAACTCTCCTGACTCGTGTATTGGTCCGGTTTGTTGTGAAAAAAATATTCCCTATAGGTTATTTTTGAAGTTGGCGACTCCACAAGGACAAAAATAATGTTATATTAAGATTTTTGACGTGACGTGACTAGAGATGTTTACGGTAACATTTTGTTCTCTGGGGTGTGACATGTTCAACTAGGAAGTTTTGATCACTTTGTGTCTGCTTATTCACAAATAACAGATCGGTTGGGAAGTTTATAAACATTTTCGTTGTTTCTTTTGGATTTATTGGCGATTTTGTTGAAATTAAGAAGTTGACAATGAATGACATAACACAAACTTTACTGGTTGCTTTTGTTGCTTGTACATGGACTATAGCTCGCTCTCAAATCAACGGTGAGATATGTTTTCAAATTAATTTCTGTCTTCTCCTACACGAAAAAATGAAAATCCCTTATGCGCATTAATTGAAGCATTTGTTTTGAAATCATGAAAATGCAATATGTATGAGACTTATGATTAAGGTAAATGGTAACCCACATAGTCTTACTGAAACAGTGTGAAAGAAATAATAATTACCTGGGGGAAGTCCCAGTCACGCTCATGCAGTTAACTTATAATGCGTATATATGCTTTGTGGGTCCGCTAAGGTTCCCTTGGAATAATACTTCTTTGTGTTATTATGATGATAATGATAATTATGATATATGATGATGATGATTATAATAATGATGGTTACTTGTTTATTACGAGATGTTGAACGTCTGGTAATCATGAGAAATGCACCTTCTGGTAGGGGTCAATAGTATCTTCGAGTTTTACTTGGCATGAGCTTTCAGGTTAAATGCGTAGTTTGTTTTCGTGCTGACATAATGCCAAAATACAGATTTGTAGTTTAATGTACAACAAAGGATATATGTTGCAGTAAAATGCGATCATACGTAGGGAATTCTGAAAGTTTTAAAGACTAACGCGCTTGCGTAGGAACTATTACAGGTTAGTCCCCTATTGGTTGAAAACCAGATTCGGGGACTATAGGAATGCGCTTTTCCGTCCATCCGTCATCCTGTCATTCCGTCCGTCCGTCCGTCCGTCCCGTCCACAATTTCGTGTCCGGTCCATAACTCTGTCAGTCATTAATGGATTTCAATATGTTCCCCATGATGAGATGACGTGTCATGTGCAAAACCCGGACCCCTGGCTCAAAGGTCAAGGTCGCTATTGGAAAGGGATTTTGGTATTACTTGGCACAAATGTACCTCAAAATAAGACGATATGTCAATGTCATGCACAACTTTCAGACCCTACCTCAAAGGTCAAGGTCACACTTGGCAGTCAAAAGTTAACATGGCATGAACAGGGTCTGTAGAACTCATCAAGGGATTACAATATTACTTGGCAAAAATATTCCGCATGATAAGACAACGTGTCATGCGCAACACATAGAACCCTAGCTTAAAGGTCACACTTGGTGATCAAAGGTCAATAAGGTTTTTTTGCTGTCCGGTCTATGCAAAAGGACATTATGTCATATAAATTGACATACTAAATGGGAATAGAAAGACTCAATGACATTGAGAAAAGAGAAATTTTAAGAAGTTTTAATTTATTGTTGGAAGCTTGCTGTATAGATAATGAAAATGAGCTTTGATAGCTTTTTTGTCAATTGAAAAAATGATATGTTCTTTTTTTTGCACATGTTTTGTGACAAAATTTTGTTTAATTATGTTTTTAATTGCAATAAAGTAGTAACCGAACTGTTATTCAAGTTTCTAATCACTGTGAAATTGAAAAGATAGAGGCTGTTATATTTCGATCTCCTCAGATCGTTCAGCACGACTTTTATGTCGTGTTATTGGTACTGTTTAGTTTCTGAACATGAGCATTTCGGCCTGGGTGGCTCCAATACTCCCTCTTTGGGTATTGTATAATCACCCATTGGATATGGCGCCTGCTTTTTAATTTTGTCTTTTGGCAGTTCCTGTGATATACAGGCTCCATAACCTCAGATCCCCTTTCTAAATTCCAGTTTGTTTAGTTCTGCTCATTGTTTTCTCGTTTAGGGCAAACCCTTTATTTTAACTGGGGACCATACGCCGCTTTCCATGGAATTACACACTAGTGTAGCATTGAAGGTTCCATGTGCACCGCCGTATAAACACGTCTGCGGATGTCTCTAAATTGTTTTTTTGTACTTTTTAACATGTGTAAATGTTGAGTTCTGCTCAACCCGGGGCTAGAGGGCGTGGGCGGTAGCATGCATTTCCACTACCGTCCATGAACAGGCTCAATCAAACCGAGCCTGCAACATTTTCGTTTTTGTTGTGTTGAGCGACCTGTGGAGTTTCCACGTTTTCTATTTATGTTATAGCCCCACTAATACCAGCCTTTTTATATGAGAAAACTAGGTAGGATCTTGTGTTGGTTTTTCCAAAGCCTCTTTCCGCTCGTAAGTATCTGGAATACTGTTTCAATGGACAATATAGCCACCAAAAACAACGTCAGTTTAAATTATTATAATTATTTATTAATTGTTCATCTTTTGTACGTAAATATAAAATACTTATTTAACTTGAACTCCTGGTTAAATTACACTTTACTCACACATAAATAATACTTTAGCAAATTTCAAGTATATATATATATACGGATATACAAAACTGAAAGTAGAAACAGTGTCGAAATGGTGATACCGTCACATAAAACAACCCATAAAAATACCAACTATAAACATAGTAACACAAAATCCTTAAAATTGCGAGAAGAGTATTATAAAACAATTACAGATATACAAAGATGATTTATTTGCTCCAAAATATCACACAGACACATGGGGTGTTGAAAAACATACTCCCTTGGCCAGACTCCCATATTAGCTACGCCCATATACAGTATTGTACATTCCGAGACATAAAACAATCGTACATAATATAAAAGCTCACCAAGTTCGCAAACATGGTGTGGCGGGTGAACTTTTTAAAACATGATCCGATGAAGACCATTTATTTTGTATGATTGTTTTATGTCTCGGAATGTACCATAACGTTAAAATATACTGTACAGGGGGTAGCAGATAATGTTGGCCTGGCCAAGGGGGATAGGTTTACCAGACCCCATATACAAAATGTAGTGTAGTATTTTTTTCAATGATACTGCAAAAAAAAAAAGATGAAGAAACTATCGGAACTATCGACTAAAAATGCGTCAGAAAGTTATATATATAACATTTATTTAGAGTTTAATGATTAGTTCAAATTTTAGATGATGTTATTTGTTACTAAATGTTATGAACACTAGCAAATCTGGTACGGCAAAGTTTATCAAAGATGTTTAGGGTGATGCCAGCCCTGGATCAGACATTCCCAATACGTTCTCTACCCTATTTTTGTATCCGCTCATAAAACGAATAAACAGTCCTCTAAATATTCTCCAGCCAAGTATCCAAACATCTTAGTTTTGTTCGAGTATCTCATTTGTGTTGTATCAGTGCACCCAAACCAACAAACAACCTCCATCCACAAAAAAAAAATGCTATACTGTTCACTGGGATTTTTTATCTTTAGCCAATTTTAGAAATTTTATTATTGCACCATCAAGTCCATCTTCCTCTTATAATACCGAGAAAACGTCTGACAGTAAATTTTCACTGGGGACTACATTGTCTGTATTACGCAGCTCTTCATACTTGCAATCCAGTGTTTAAGAAGTGCTCTACATTGTTTTGATATATCACTGTTTTCCTCTACAGGTCCAAAAAGTGATCTTGAAGACTTTATCTTTAATCGAGAGTTATTGTATGTATGTTTTTTTTTGAAGCGACAGGTGACCTAAATGCCTTTTTTTCTTCAGTTTGCTGGATATAAGTTGTAGAGAGGATTCAGATAGAGTAAGCAGTCTTTTTGTTTGTTTTCTCGCTGGTGATTTCCTAGCGCATTGCAGCAATTGGAAAGTTACTTTGATATTGATATTCTTGTTTTGCATCTTTATCCACTTCTTTTTCCCAAGTTTCAGACTCCGTTTCTTCTTAGGTTTGGCCATGTCTGTAAAAGAAAAGTATACAAGATTAGAAAACTAAACAACTGCGCATTTTTTAAAATAAGATTAATAGATTTTATGTAATTTTGAAACATGAAAGTCTTAGCGTGCTGACCTCTTTAAACATAAATAAAGATTGCAGTGCTTCTAACCGATCTTAAAAACTGAAAACCACGTTTGAAATAGTTCAATAGATTAATTGTGACGCAAATTTGAAGCTAGATCGCCGTTGGTGACACATGTACGTGTTGCGTATCAGACTGCCAACAGTTAGTACGTGTTGCGTATCATACCGCGTGTCGCGTACCACTTCAGTAGTTTGTCTATTTTTTGCAAGAATTCACGAAAAATCATAAAGAAACACTGTGCATGGTTACTATATGATAAAGATCTAACAGTTACAAATTGAAACAAGTACGAAAAGCTGCAAATTACATAGATTTTTGTGTGCAAAGAGTAATTACGTGTATCGTACCATTGCGTTTTTACAGAAAATTATCATCGGTTCGGTCAAAACCTCGAAGGTAACTCAGGAACTAGAAGAAACGTAGACAAGACACATACATTGCTGGAAAGAGCATTAAAATGCGCATAGACTGCGCTATAATAAGAGTAAAATAGATGCTGTAGTTTTTACTTACCTTTGAAAATTGGTAAAAAATTAAAAAATCCGCCATGCTGATTTCCGTGTTCCGTACCATTTTGGGTCACGTGATTCCCCACACTGGCTTATACTGTAGGCCGTAGGGAGAAATCGAGACATGGTGGTACAAGATGCATGTTACATCCAATATTTAGGTGTTTTTTACCTATCTCTACCTGGTAAAGAGTTTTGTGTGGACTTATATTTTCTAGATTTTTTTATGATTAACTTCCCTTTGTTGTTACTATAAATAACTGATATTATAACTTTTTTTATAATTGGCCAAAAACTCCATATGAAAATACAGGTGCTAGTGTAAAGAAATTTGCTATGACGGGTGTATATTGTGACATTCTGGCACTCATGTTTACGATATCTATAGATGTTACGAAACAATCAACAACTGTAGGTTTTTGTATATGCAAATTTTAATCCAAGTGTTTTGTAATAACATACTGTATATATCACTCCGGGAGAACTACGTTCCAACGTAAGTCATGTCTCAACGATATCATGTGACATCTCAACGACGGCTGATTACGATATCGCTCAGTATGACACGGCTGATATAATTTTCATATATGATAATTTCTTTGATTACATTTACTTGTGTCTTTGCATGAACATGTATTCAGATTCGAAAAGTAATCGCATAAGTTGACTAAAACATTGAGCTTTTAAAAGCATTCGTGTGTTTTTGAATAAATATAAGTATTTTGCTATTTTCCAGAACAAACAAATTATATACATGTAACACGTTTTCAAAAACAATATTTATAGACAGTCAATGATAAATTAAATGCAATGTCTCAGAAATATATTTCTGCAACTGCTTTAACAAAAACACTCAATATTTATCTAATATGGTGTTCCTCACTCTAACCGATGATGTGACAAACTCTAAATGAAGACACAGGCAAGCGTTACTGGCACTCATCGAAGTATTGCGGCTAAACACATTACTTATATTTGAGTTAAACATACCAGTAAGTCTAAATATGATTGAAAATTGAGATTTTGTTCAGTTTGTAGTAGTTTATTTTGATCTCGTTTTTCCATTAAACGGGTTTCCCAAGATACCTTAGTCAAAGAAACTAATAAAAATTCTTTTGGATAAGCCAGAGATTATTGGGAGGACAATTTGTCAGATTCAAGCCTGGCTTTGCCCACAAATGAATGCATTTGGTAGCATTCAGGGATTCTAATAGAAAACAATTAAATCTATGGGAAAGCAACGAAAGATACGTCGTTCACAATTATGTTTGATGTGAAAAAATAACTCCAAACTCAACCAAGAATTCTATATTTCTTTAACAATCCCTAGTTCCAGTTTATCACTACCAAATGCAATTGACTTTGGGCTGAAATCGTTTAATACTCTGTCTGACGAAGCAGGAAGATTTGATGTCAGATGACGATGAATTGTAGCAACCTACAGTCGCTTTTCTTCCTTGAACAAGCCCCTGATGGGAAAATTCCTAGCACGAATCTGACAAATTGTCCTTCCAATAATCACTAGCCTGTGCAAAATAATTCTTTACTTTCTTCAGTAAGCCTCAATTAAGAAATCATTTTGTAAAAAATCTTTGAACAACTTAAATGAAATACTTATTGTAGAATAGTTCCCATCCCGTCTCAAACGTGTCTAAAATGAAGTCGCCTCATTAATTTTACCTAAAATTTGTTGATATTTTTCATTGTATCATCGCTGATATATGTAAGATTGCTTGCTGAAGGTACAGTATCAGTTGTTATAATTTCTTCTTCTTCGATCTTATTTAAATGATTTTTGCTCCAAAAAAAGTCACATTCTTTTGTAGTTTTCACTGATTCCTCTTTATTTATACGCATAAGTTTTAAGCAGTCCATCGTAAATTTTAGCAAAACATTTTCGTTTTGGTGTTTTTAATGGCGAAATGTCATGTTTCTCTTAGACGAAAATCTGCACTTAATAAACTTTTTTTAAGAATATGCATATTCGCCACCTCTTCGTTGCGCCGTTTATTGGACGTTTTTGCTTTTCGTTTCCTAAATTTAAGGACATTTTTGTATCTTGGCGTGATGGAAACTCGCCTTCAACCTTAAATATGAAAAGGAAATTTTAATTATTTTCAAAGTATTGAGTTTTATGAGATTTATGAAATAATGTGAATTATTGAGATTATCTTATAGAGTTTAAGTTAAAGTCGGTGCATTCAATTTAAGTCGCACATTTCACTCAAATTTTCAAGTTTTTATCAAAACAAATTTTTATTTCAAAACATCAAGGGGCCGTGTGATGCTGCAAAAATGTACATGTAACGCAATCGATATGTTCTCAGAGTTGTACACCATTTCCAAAGTAAAAGTTTGCGTCCGAAACTGCTTGAAGTACAAGTTTGCAACAAAAACGTGCTCAAGATTTAGCCTTATTTGGATATAAAATCATTTGTGAAACATGCAGAACCAAACTTTAGGAAATTCTGCATAATTAGTTGTTTTGTCTCATTTAAGGGTTTGTGTGGTCCTCTACCAAGATTGTTCAAATTATTACCCTGAGGTAAAAAGAAGTCCCGCCTCGGGGGTCCCACATCATATGACACAATGTGCATAACTCTGGCACCAATTTTTTATGAATTATGCCCCTTTTTGCTTAGAATTATACTTACATAGTGTTTTGATACAAGCTATTGTGCAATATTTTCATCCACCATTGGAGTCATTAAACACTCCAGTGACAGCTCCAGTTCAGATATGCCCAGTTTCACTACCCAGCATCGAAATAGTCGAGCGCGCTGTCTCCTGTGACAGCTCTTGTTAATATGTTAAAATAAGATTGTCTAATACATTATAAAATCTATATACATTTATTTAATAATGTTGTTTATGTCTGATATGATTTTGTAGTCCAATGTATAAAAATCCTAACCATAATATGTGTAATACCAAAATTTTAAATAAAAAAACTATTTATATATTTTAACAAAAATAGTCATATTTTGGAAAGGTAACGTATTATACGTGACATTTTGAATCAATTAACTCTGGGGGTAGTTTTATTGTAATTTTATTAATTATTTAACTGTGTAGTGGTCTTTATCATTATTTTATAACTTAAAAAACATCATATATGTTGATATATTTTTTAATGTTCTAGTAATTTCAAATCGAATAACGTAAGTTACGGATAAATTATATTACTATATTATTATACCAGATTTATATAGCTATATGTAAAGCGCCTTTGAACATGTTTATCAATTTTATGACTTTGCAGAATGTTTACCAAGCGAATTTGTACCATAAGAACAACGCACGAAATATCAGTGGTTATATACTTATTCTATGAAGTAAATCAATTCGTTTCTTTAATTTTTGCAGATCTTTTCAAATTCGGGGTTCGGAAAGAGTTCCATAAGTTACTACCACAAGTTTTTTCAAAACAATTAAAAGTCTCGTTCCTTTGGCAAAGGATTTATGTCGTCTCGTAAATCCGAAAACACTAGAAAATGCTACACAATGCTACATATCTCAGTTTAGTGGACGCAAATTGACCCCGATGGTTGACCTTTGTATTATAATACATAATTAGATACAACCTATTATTGAAAAGGTGTGTACGTAAAACACTTCAGCTCTTTGCATTCATAAATTTTAAATTGACGGCAACCCTAGGCACCCAATATTTCTACAATGAAATGATCGATATGAATAATCAGCCTAAGGTCAACCATCGCGGTCAAGTTGCGACTACTATATAATAAGTGGATTTCTTGGACTGGACAGATAAACAGAGATAATATATATCAAGCTTTTGATTTTCATGTTGTATTTTGATTCAAAGCGGAAGTTCACCTTCCGTCATTGACCAAGCATTTTTTGTTTTGATGTGGATACATGATCTTTCGGAATCCAAAAATCCGTTCGATAGTAAAAATCATAATTTCTTTACGGAAACTTCGTGGCTCTTCAGTTCAGAAAAAAAAAACTTTCACAACAGAAATCATTCAAAGATCCACCCAGGATACCGACTGATATCATTTAAGATCGTTAGTGCTTGATGTACTAGGATTTGTCGGTTTTTTCAGAATTTCCAAGGCGTGGTGGCGTCACAGTCAATGCCATGAACAGCCTGTTTTAAAAGAAATGAAGCATTTCCTCGAACTTGTGAGAGACTACCCGAATTTAATTCATCATAAGCAGACAGTAATATAAGTCATATATTAGTTATTGTATTGCATTTATTCAAATTTACCAAGTTGCATCTATAAACATTTCTTAGAAATATGGTTTGCGACAGATGTTAATTATATATACTTATTAATAATCCGTGTTTGCACTGCTTCTCAATACAGTAAATCTCACTTATAAGGAACTCGCATATAAGGAACACTCGGTTATAAGGAACATTTCTCAATTCCCCGATCTAATTCCTTCTTTATTCAATGTAAAAATCCTCGGTTATAGGGAACTCGGTTGTAAGGAACACTCGGTTAAAAGGAACACTTTTTCTAGTCCCAAAGTACGAAATTCAATGGAAAACCCCTCGGTTATAGAGAACAGACATAAAGAATAAAAATTATTAAAAAAATGGAAATAAACAGGAGAATCGCTGGTGACGTCAGACTTTCACGCGCTTTTATGCACATGAATAAACACATATTATTTCATTTCTATGATCTTTAGTTTGTTATTTCACGGATATGATAAAAAGAAAATAAATAATATCATCATTAACTTATATTTACTTGAGATTATGTTTGAGGGCTACATGTATTAGGTATTTCCACAGACACTTGGGGTTCAGACCTCCACATACCCCATTCTCCTCCGCCCCTGGTTAGGTTTAGCCAATATATTTTAGCATTTTGCCATGTATTGAGCATAGGTGACGATCATAAAACACATTTTGTAACATTTCAGCGTGTTTTTAAAAAATGTATTTTTACCATCATCAATGCTCTCAATATTACAAGATATGAAACATCGCACGAACAATGGGAACACTTGCTTGCGCTGGACCCTCGCTTTGTGTAGCGCATGTCATAAACCGGGTACCAAAATTGATACCCTTACGGCTATTTTAACCAGATCATCACCTTTTTATATAAACAAACCTCGTGTAACACGTGCTGAAGCGATAATCCGGTATAATGTAGTCAAAACGGTATCAATTTTGGTACCCGGCAACGATATGCGCAGTTCAAAGCAGGGATCAATTCGCAAGGAAGTGTTCCATAGAATTTAGGGCGCTTTTGTTAGTAACAAACTCAGTTCGGTTTCAAACCGGTTTGCCAAACTTTCGATTTGTTTTGTAAAACTGGTTTTGATCTGGAAAAGGTTTGTGTCATTTGTTTTAAAAAACCGCTAACCGGTTTGTCAAACCGACCAAACTGCCTCCGGAGGCGGTTTGTTCGGTTTGTTGTATCCGAAATTTATTGCAGTTCGAGAAAAAATGGCGGACCGTGTGGACCGAAATGGAAACGAGTAAGGAAAAAAAAAATAAGAATTTGTTCATTTCTGGAGAAAACCCGTGGTAATCTTTATGCTCAGCCGAATTCATTGGTCAATAATTACTTCTGAAAACAATCTCTTTGATTGGCATGTATACATCGTTATAATCAGTTTCTCTTACCATGGTCGACATATTTCATTCATTTCGTTCCAAGATTATTCGACCTCCGACAGTCCAAAATCCAATTACTGTTATAGTATAAAGTTTTAATTTATAGTAAATGTGTCTGTTTCTGAAGGATAACATACAAATGCAATATTTTGTATTTAAATAAATGTCTCTGTTGCTAAGCAAGGGATCACTTCTTGTAGTGTAAAGAAACACACTTACTTTTGTAAGAATTCTAGGTTCAAGTCCTAGCAAGAAGCCCTATGCACATTGACATAACTTTATATGCACATAAACATCATTAGTATATAAATACATATTAATTATGCAAAGCAGTTCCCTAGTCTGACTAAATTTTAAGAGCAAAATGAGTATTTTTTTATTTTCATGCATACAACTATTCATATCATTAAAATTTTAATTTCCAATTAAATTTTCATTTTTAGCTCACCTGACTTAAAGTCAGGTGAAACTTTTAGTATGGTCTTTTGTCCGTCGTCCGTCCGTCCACAATTGAGCTTGTGTTCACGATAGCGCGTTCATTTCTTATTTGATTTGAACCAAACTTGCAAATAACTTGTATCTCTATTAGATCTCGGTTACTTTCGAAAACCAGCCATATTGCAAGATAGGTCTTGGAGTTATGCCCCTGAAATGGCTAAAATCTGCACAATTGAGTTTGTGTTCATGATAGCGCTTCCATTTCTCATTTGATTTGAACCAAACTTGCACATAACTTGTATCTCTATTAGATCTCGGTCACTTTCGAAAATCAGCCATATTGCACGATGGGTCTTGGAGTTATGCCCCCTGAAATGGCTAAAATTGCAGATTTTAGCCTTGTGTTCATGATAGCGCTTTTATTTATTTTTGCATGTTCACCAAACTTGTTTAACTCACCTCACCAAATTTCTAGAAAATTTGTTCAAATTATGGCCCAGGGTCAAAATTGGCCCCGCCCCAGGGATTACTTGTTTTTTACATAGACTTGTATAGGAAAATCTTTAAAAAAAATTGTCTGAAACTACAATGGCTAGAGTTAAGATATTTGGTGTGTAGTATTGTCTAGTGGACCTCTACCAAGAATATACAAATCGTGGCCCTGCAGTCAAAATTAGCCCCACCCTGGGGACTGCTTGTTTTTACATAGACTTATATAGGAAAATCTTTAAAATTCTTTTTGTCTGAAACCACAATATCTAGAGCTTAGATATTTGGTATGTAGCATTGTCTAGTGGACCTCTACAAAGATTATTCAAATCATAGCCCTGGAGTCAAAATTGGCCCCGCCCCAGGGGCTACTTGTTTTACATAGAATTATAGAGGGAAATCTTGATAATTCTTTTTGTCTGAAACTACATCGGCTAGAGTTTAGATATTTGGTGTATATCATTATCTAGTTGACCTCTACCAAGATTCTTCAAATCATGGCCCTGGAGTCAAGATTGTCCCCGCCCCAGGGATACTTGTTTTTACATAGACTTATATAGGAAATACTCTTGATTTAAAAAATTCATAAAAAATAGAAGACATGATATTTGAACCTGGAGAAAAAAAAAAACATATTATGATTTTCATCAAGGATTGCTTTGGTCGAGATGTTGAGGGTGTGAGCCCAACCGGGTTGGTCGAGCATATATTGCACCATTATCTCCTGTGAAACTGTTGAGCCAAATTTAAGGAAACTTTACAGGAATGATCCTTGGGTGGTCCTCTACCAAAATTGTTCAAATAACATTTTCAGTCATTAACTCGTTCTCCTACAACCATAGTGCCTCATTGGCTTGTCAGGTGAGCGACCAGGGCCACTTGGCCCTCTTGTTTTTTTTATCCCTGACAAGATATTAATTGAAAATAACTTGACTGACAACTCTAGGACCTGTTAACATAAGCAGATAAATGGCCGTAAAAACACTGCAAAGTCATACATACTTGTGGAGGACTAATTTTCATGGATTTCATAGTTGTGTAATTAATTTCTAACAAGCCATAAATACCATCGTTTTTATCTTCAAAAGGTGAATTGTATAAAATCGTGTCCTCATGAAATAACCATTTCAATATAGACAAAGCAGTTATCAACAACAAAAATAAAAATGACTATTAAGTCTGTAAAAAGAGCTGATCCTTGTTGTCAAATGTTGTACAATCTATTACAATGCTAACTTCGAAAACAAGTTTGCACAAGTTTGTTTCAATTGATAATGCATTGTCTCATTAGTGATGGTGACTTTCCCCTTGTGACTCACATGTTCTGTTGGTTGTTCTGACTGAGCTCCTAACTAAGCCAGTTTGTCTGCCTCTTCATTGCCTGCAAGTCCACAATGGGATGGAATCCACTGAAGTGCTACTTTGCAGGTTATACTCAGGTGCTGCATTCTCCTGGCTAGCTGCGGAGCTTTATTGTTGATAAGAGCTTCCATGACAGACAGTGCATCTGTAAGAAAGACGACTGAGGAACTTTCTTCTGCCGAGTTTTCAATCATTGAGACGGCCTTCATGAGTGCGTCAGTCTCTGCCTTGAAATTGCTGTAGTGTTTTCCTGTGGCTGCGTTTAGTGTAGAGAAATTTCAATTCACCGAAATACATATAACTATATACATAAGTATCAATTATGTTTAATAATGTATATCCATGGTTTCTCCCCCACCTAATACAGTGAAATAAAAGTTCAAAGTATTAAGTATTATCTGATCAAGTCAGGGGTGTCATTGGATGCCATCCGGATTTTGAATATACAATGCGTCATCAGAAAAAAATGTCAGAGGTTAAATATGTCAACAATTTTTGAAGAATCTTAATTAATATTTATTTAAACATGTTTTTGTGAGGTAAGATACACTCGCTGGCCTAAAATACAACTGCTTACTTAAATCAGTCCAGCACCAGAGTCAGAGTATATGTGCTTTGCTTGAACCTTGAGTAGTATAACGTCATCTATTTTTGCACATTAACTACATCACAATGAGTGTGTCTAAAACAAGGAAACAGCAATGATTTCAATTTAGGCGTTATCCCTGTTACAAAACACTTAATCTCTAATTTTCATCAAATTGAAATAAAAAAAAAGTCTGCTGGATAGTGGATACAGTTATATGATTACATCTCAGTCTTAGTCTTTGTGGCCGGATGGTTAGGGTAGTTGATATTAAATTATTTGTCCTTCACTGCAGTGTGCTCGGAACCTTGCTCAGGGTGTAGAATTCTTTCATGTGTGGATTTTTAAGTAATCCAGCTGACTTAACGGACAGTGGCTTTACCTAGCTGCCCGCCCATGCCTTAAATAATGCATTGAAAGTTGATATATGACCTATAATTCTGTCAGTCTGACATTAAACTTAACAAAAACTATCATTTGTATTCACTCAATTGGTCTAATGTTCTCGAGTGCAAAAGGAAGTGACTCAACTGTCTATGCCATAATTAGCCTTGCTATGTTAAATTGTGGCGGCACATGAGGAGTAGTAATAGTAGTGCATGTTATTTAATATGTTTGGCTCTTAGATACAAAATCTGTCATTTATCTCCATTTAGAATAAATCTGTATCTGTATGTTTTACAGTGTAGGGCCTGTTACAGCTTCGCACACTGGAGGGAGGCGCTTAATCGTGAAGAAGGGCAGACTTGAAGCCCTCTGTTGTCTCTGCGCGGACCACCCTATCGTCCAGGTGGTTCCATTCAATTATAGTTTTCACAAAAAATGAGTTTTTCAATTGCTCAGATTTACAATGCTTAACACTAAAACCTCTGGTATTGTTTATTACTTGGTTTTCAACAATGTTTGACACATGGAAATCACTATATGATTTTGCTCTGATTTGTCTTTAACGAGTTACAGTTTGTAGGTAATCCGAAGGGTGTATAGCTGGCACCAGACCCCCGGCCACTTTGTAGAGAAATACAAGTCGACTGGTTCTTCTACGATCCTGAAGTGGAGTTAGTTTGAGAGATTCCAACATGTTTGTGACCGATCCTTTTTCTCTAGACCTGTAGTCGCCGGTAATAAATCTCGCTG
The DNA here is from genome assembly GCF_021730395.1 of Mercenaria mercenaria. Taxonomy (NCBI): domain Eukaryota; kingdom Metazoa; phylum Mollusca; class Bivalvia; order Venerida; family Veneridae; genus Mercenaria; species Mercenaria mercenaria. The sequence goes on along the minus strand of NC_069366.1, from coordinate 41,772,877 downwards.
CCTGACGCTGGATACGTTCTAACTTATTAATATCGCCTTCTAAGTAAGGATCCCAAACGATAGCACTATATTCGAGAGTTGATCGTATTAAAGCTAAGTAGGCACTTTTTCTGCATTCTGATGGACAGTGGCGAATATTTCTGCGGAGTAGAGCCAAGGTCGAATTTGCCTTTTTTGTAATTTTATCAATGTGCTTAGTCCATAAAATAAATTTAATCACTATTTTTCTAGATTCGTCATTTTGTTCATACAAACCGCCTGTTTGTTCAAGAACTCATTTTAACCGAAACCAGTTTAAGTTTATCATTATTTTTTATCCAAACCAAAACCTAAAACCCAAACCGGATTTTTGCAAACAAAAGCGCCCTTAGATTGATTGTTTTATATTATTTATTGATTTCTCGTCGGAATACAAATGACAGTTGTCGGGACCGGTGTCATTTGACAGAATGGTATCAGATCTGACGATTGATAACAGTGAATCATTGGTGGGAGTTCATTTAAAAGTTTAACTGGCTATTGTTTCCCTAGTGTTCCTGTGATGTTTCATATCTTGTAATATTGAGAGCATTGATGGTAAAATACTTTTCTTTAAAAAACACGCTGAAATGTTACAAAATGCGTTTTATGATCGTCACCTATGCTCAATACATGGTAAAATGCTAAAAAATATTGGTTAAACTTAACCAGGGGCGGAGGAGAATGGTGTATGTGGGGGTCCGAACCCCAAGTGTCTGTGGGTATTTCATGCTATCAATAGTGAACGAAAATCAGTCGTGGACACGGTCATGTCATACTAGCCTAAATAAATGTGTTAATTACGCGTGATTAACAATGACAAACAGTCCAGTTTACCAAATTTTCAATTGTAAAAATTGTAACAGGTGCTAAAATGGACAATAGCAAAACTATAAGTATAATTTGCACTTTAGTCCGTATGTATGGCGCCGTTGTCTAGTCGTAATGCACTATATGTCATAAACACCCTACTTTTAAATTTTAATTGGTAGTCATAGTCATCATTTTGTATTAGTTATTTGAACATTTATTTTATATTAGTATTGATGCCTTTTCAAATAACATGCTGCCGAGCAAGGTAAGGGCTGCAACATATCTTATAATCATAATGTAGTGCTCTCCTAAAACAAGAAGATAGAAATAGCCGACAAAAAATAAACAAAAATCACGTCATTCTTACCGACGTACATTTTAGCTTAGTTTAGGTTTAAACGCCGTGTTTCAACACTATTTCAGTCATATACACGCAGTCAGTTTACCATACCATCTCACTAGGAAAGGACCGGTACTCACATTTCTCACATAAAGATTCATGGTCGACCCGGAGCCCTTTTCAAACGTAAGTCAAATTGTGTTCGCTATACAAATTGTGTTCGTTATACAAACCTCGGTTACAAGGAATTAGTTCGCTATACGGATATAAGGAACCTCGGTATAAGGAACAATTTTTAGAGGCCCCAAGCTGTTCCTTATAAGCGAGGTTTACTGTAGAGAAAATTAGGTGTCTACATTATGTTTAATTCCATAAAAAAGCTCATGTAAATTCCGACTTATACCTAATTAGTATACTCAGTATTTGCTTAATAAGTATTGAAGTTAGAAATCAAACGATCTTCGAAACTACATATCCTTAGGACGGCCAGCACATATTCATGCAACCTCGCCAGGTATTTGTATGTTTTTGACAACACAGAAAATGACGTCACTCGACCTTCAGCTACTTCCGGAAGTAAATAAAATGAAAGTAGAAATGCTAAACTTGAAAACGAAAGCCGCATTTTGATTCGTAGATAGTCAGGGGTCACGCGTAGGGGTCACGCGCAGGGGTCACCCCGTCTAAATGTATGCGCGTGGACTTTTTTTTTTTTTTTTTTTGCTATAGGGGAGCCAATTTTCAGCACTTTATTACGAATTGAAATTACCTGGGCTTTAGTACAGCATGTCAGCTTTTAATCTATGAAAAAAGTATTTGAGCTCTGGACAATCTGACTAAAGTACATCTCCTATTACGCTTCGTTTAGAAGATCAAGTACTTTAGTCAGATTGAGCTCTGGATAAACACAAATCCCACAGGGGTCCGTAACGGACCAAGGGTACATTGATAATTTTGGAACTTCATCAAATCGCTCAAAATGTCATTTTTGATGTTGTCTGAGAGTGTCAGTATATGCCTCAGATGTAAGATATAACCGTATTTGAAAGCTGCAGACCTAAACATTTCAGAAATATTTTCAAAATAAGTTTCGTTTAATAAATGTTGTTTCTACGGAAGCGTGAAAGGGCCATCATACGCTAATAGGTTTTAGTACGTTAAGGCTGCGGAAAGGATATATAAACAATATAATTTTAAAGTCAATTTCATGTTTCCCGTTCTTCATATTTTCGACGGCTCCCGGGCGACCACAGGCCTAAATATATACTGTTGTTTGTTGTTTATTTAAAGGTGTATACTTTGAGGTTATAAATAATTTCTGCTCGTTTGAGTGGAACAAATTAGAGCATAAATATATTTATTATCGGTGGGTATACACCTCTAAAGGTGTATTGGATAACTCAATGATTTTTGTTTTGAATGGCGTGTACTGTGTGAACAGTTTTGGCGGGTATTTTGCACGGGATTATGATTTGACAATCATTCGAGTGTCGCGCATTACAGCCGTCGGGTTGCTATATTTCCGAAAATATAATAAGATTATATTTACGTTTTCCTTAATATCTATAAATTCTCTTCCTTTTCATTTTAAATATCTATAAATGTTCTTCCTTTTCATTTTAGTGCTTTAAACTGGTTTATAGTTTCGAAGATTACATATGATTTATCCAGTTACGTTCGTTATCATTTCAGATTATAGGCTTTATCCATTTCGTCTATATATGTCTTATTCCTATGTATTATATTTTCAGAAAATTCCTTAGAAGTTCAAGTGAATTTCAGAATATTTATTATAAAATTACCAGGACTACGAACTAGATCGAAGCTACGCTGGAATAGTTATTGTTCTTATTTTGTCATATTGTAATATTTCACAGAGTGTTTTAATGTAATCGTTTTTACTGTTTGCTTTTCAATTTTGGGAACGTCTAGAACTTTATCCTATAACCCAATTTGGATTCAAAATTAGGGAATCGTCGGACAGGCGAACTTACTCGCCGCAGTTCCAAAGCATGTGAGTAAGGAATCCTCTTAAATGATATGGCATTTTTCTGATGTCGCACGTCCCCCTCCGAGGACGGAGTAGGGTTGCGTGCTCCGCTTTCTGCAGTCCGACTTTGGTTTCCAAAAATCTTTTGGTTCTGACAATAATGACAGTAAGAGTACCGAGCATTATTAATCTATTTATGAAAAGAAATTAGGTTCATTCACGGTTTGGTTGTACTTAAGATCAAAATGATTTCATTCAGGCGTTTTATAGTATATGTATATGATAAATGCTTTGTTTAGAAATTGAGATTGTTCGGGCTGGGGTAATAAATAAACGACGGCTCCCGGGCGACCTCAGGCCTAAATATATACTGTTGTTTGTTGTTTATTTAAAGGTGTATGCTTGGAGGTTATAAATAATTTATGCTCGTTTGAGTGAAACGAATTAGAGCATAAGATGTAGAAAATCTAGTAAGGTGATCCAACTAGAAAAGAAGAAAGAGGCCATGAAAAGTGAGATTGTCACGGTGAGGATGCGTACACCGGATATTGCCATTTTGTGATAAGGTATTTTCCGAAAAAGTGATTGACTTTTGTCAACAAGGTAAATACAAATCTAATTTACTACTCTATTTCACTGCTATAGAAAAAAGAATTTTATTTTTAGAAACCAGCTACTGTGTATATGCTCTCACAAGCGTAAAATGAGTCAATCTTATGAAGAAACGCTAAAATTTGCGATAAAATGGCAACTTTTTCATTTGATAAATGCAGGCCGGGGACACATTTCTCCCGATATTGTCACTTATTGTCTTGTAATAAAAATTCTGAATCATACGATTTATTAAGTTACATATAAAGAAAACATGTGCAAAATTTCAGCTTTGTAAATGTTCAAATGACGGAGAATCGGTCATAAATCAGCGTCGATGATGTACTGTGTATTGCAAAGATATGTATTGTGTATTGACCTGTATCACACTTTACTGTACTGTGTATTGTTGGCATTATCACTGAGTTTTATAGAATAAATTAAAAACAAAATACACATGATCACTTCCTTTTCAAAGTACAAAACAGTTATTTCTTTAGCCCTAAAGATACGTGATTTTTTACATTGATATTTCTAACGTTTACTCTGTTGTAATTTATGTAATAAGCTCTAAATCGTAACTCACAGTCAGAATAGTGCAATAGCGTGCAATAATTTTTGTTATGCTTACCAGTTGTAAATGTATATTCTATTCTTACGCTATGTGATGTTGAGCATTGTTTAAGTTGATATTACATGAATTATCTCTAAAACAGTTAAAGGTATCTTTTTAAATTTAGCATTGGTATGTCACTAAAGTCTTACTCTCAATATCTTGCAGAAAGCTCGACCCCACTAATAAATACTATATTATGATTTTTTTCGTTGTAGATTCAATTTATTTGTGTTTATAGCTCGACGAAGGAGTTTGAGGTCATTGTATGTCATTTTGTTGAACAACACCCAAATGACTAAAAAATATACATGTAGAAAAATCTAGTACGTTTACGACCAAAACCGCAAAAGGTAAATTACAAGATAACGCCAGAAATATGTAGAGAAAAAAAAAACAGAAAAAATACTGTTGATTCAGAAAATATTAAAATTCATGTTTCAAAAAAAGGGACCAGTTTCCAACAGAAAGAAACCTTTCAAAAAGGTTATAAAGACAAATTTGATTTGGGCAAATTGTGAGGTCTGTTTACAGACGGCACACGCCCTCTAGTAAAACTCAACATTTACAAATGCTACCAGTACCAAAATATGATTTAGAGACACGGCGGTGTACATTGAACCTTCAATGATACACAGAGTGCAATTCCATGGACAGACGAAGTTTTAGGAGAGAATGTATTGTTATACAGCCTTGAAAGAATGTTACAAAATAGATGGATGAATTCATAGCCTTTAATCAGTTTGTTTGCCAAGGAAAGTTTCCTTTAAATGATATAGATTTCTGTATTTCTTGACGCCGCAAGACGTTTCCATCGGCAACTTGGTTAATATGAGGTTTAGTGAAGACTGCAAGTTATTTTGAAGAACAGGCTTAAAACTCTTCCGAGGATTTTACAATTATACAACTGCTTGCATATAACAGATACCGCATTTCTGATGCTAAATTAAGAGGAAAGAGAAAAGTCAGACAGACGAGTACTTATTGACATTAAAAGAAGCAGCTATTTACTGCATAAATGTGATGAAAGTAGATTACTCCCACATAAAAGACTGGACGTTAATACTGAAATAGGTTCTGTTGTGACAGATGTATTTTATTAAACATTATTTGACAAGCAATATTTAAAAAGCCGTGTCTTACGTTGATAAAGAACAAATAATCATGTTCGTCGAAATATTTATTAAACAAACTTGAAACGTAAACACAGATTCATAAAATAACAAAGATCATAATCATTTCACATTCAACAGTATGAATGCATGCAAAAATTCGGAATGATCTTCAAGTCAGTTCTTGATCGTATGTTATTGTTCAAAGTTGACCTTGACAAGAAATATACTATTTTGACCAACAAGGAAGTTGATCACATAAAAGTAATAACGAACTGGCATAGAAATGGCATATATCTTGTAAATGAAGTGTGCAAAATATATTTCAAGAATACTAGTAACACATGGCACTGTTTCCTCCTACTTTTAAAACAGATTGCTCAGTGCATATGACACCTATTTTGTTTCGTACGAAGCAGGTGGTGAGCTGATTACCTTTCAGAACAATACATAAAGCAATAAAAAAGTAGTTTTGACTATATTATTTGAAGAAATTTTCAAGTAAGCTAGTTCGAAGGGTCTAAAGTTATTGAGGAGAAACCATTTTAAAAGTTCAAAGCCCCTACGACCTTGACATTTGAACTATTGGCACCAAAACCAATAGGGGCCATCTGTTGACCAAGGTTTATGCCTTTTTGAAGTTTAAAGGCAACAGGATTACATATTTTCATGTTTGCTCTTCTTAGAAGGGGAAACTTTTTCCACACATCGTCATCATATCCTGTGTTACATTTTTATAAAAACTTCACGGATGTACTTGTGGCTGAGCAATGGCTAGACTTTAGACAGTTTCTCGGAGTGACTATTGGCATGCCGCTGTAATTGTAAGTTGTCATTTCAGTATTCAAACTGGTGCTTTTTTTTCGCTGAGATGTCTAATGTCATCTGCAAACCGAAAAAGACATTCCGTCATTTGGGCCAATGCCATTACATGTCTTGTCTATTTAATGACACTCAATGCTGAAAATATGCACGATTTTCAATATCAATCCTCAGTACACGAAACTGCAATACACAGTACAAATATTACCTTGAAAACTCAATACACAGTACATCATCGACGTTAATTTATCACCGATTTCTCCGTCATATGAACATTTACAAAGCTGAAATTTTGCACATTTTTTCTTTGTATGTAACTAAATAAATCGTACGATTCAGATTTTCCCCACAATGCAAATAGGTGATAGTATTGGGACAAATGTGTTCACGGCATGCATTTATCAAATGATAAACTTGTCATTTCATCACAAATTTTAGCGTTCTACTTAAGATTGACTCATTTTACGCTTGTGAGAGCATATACACAATATCTGGTTATTAAAAGTAATGCTCTTTTCTTCTATAGTAGTATAATACAATAGTAAATCTGGGTTTTATTTACCTTGTTGACGAAAAATAATCACGTTTTCAGAAAATACCTTATCACTAAATGGTAATATCCGTGATTGTTTACCTCCAGTCACAATCAATGCGGAACAATCTAATATTTGAAAATATACCGCAGGCGCGACCGGGGGTAACGGAGGACGTGGAAAAAACAGTGCATGATTTTATGGAAAACAAAATGAAGATAGCCAAAGACATCGTTACTAACACTAAATTCGATAGAGTGCACAGAATGGGTCAAAAGGGCGACGCAAAACGTGGAAAACCTAGGAGTATCGTGGCAAAATTTACGGAGTACAAAGAGAAAGAGTTAACTAGAAATGAATGGAAAGCGCTTCAACGGACGGAATATTCAGTTCACGAGCAGTTACCAAGGGAAATAGTTGAAGTGCGGAAAAAATTATTACCAAAATTGAAGCAGGCCAAAAAAGACGGGAAAAGAGCGTGGCTTTCCTATGAAAAGCTATACATCGATGGTGAGCAGGTTAAAGTTGACAGTAAGTAGGGAAACGAAGAGGATGTTTTGCGAATTCCATCATGGAATGTAAATGGGTTGTCAGATGTTAAGAAAGAAACAGACGATTTTGTAAATATACTTTCCAGGCGCGATATTATTTTTCTATTCGAGACATGGGCATATTCGGACAGTAACCTAGATTTAAATGGATATATTTCACACAACTTCTTCCGTAAATTTCAAAATCGTAATGCTAAGCGGGCAAGTGGTGGAGTAGCTGTTTATTATAAGGATACGATTAAAGATGGCATTGAAATAGTCCGCAATCATTGTGACACGATTATATGGTTGAAACTAGACAATTTTTTTCATATGGAAGAAGATGTTTACTTGCGCGGGCTTTATTTGTGGGACGAGGACTCACCAGCTTATAATATTTCTAGTGTTGATCTTTATGAGTTGTTGCAGGACGATATCTCAGATTTTGACTTTGTCGGTACAGTTTATGTAACAGGTGACTTGAACAGCAGGGTCGGCATAAAAAACGATTTTATTGAATGTGAAAAATATATTGTTGATATTGACTTTGATAACAATGTTCCTGATACCCACCCCCCCCCCCCCCCCCCCTTATACGGGCCTCACAAGTTGTGAAAACACGTTTACTCAGGGAGGGCATAATTTTTCTACCTGTCATCTTGTAGAATAGCTGTATTATACCAGTACTATCCGAATGATTTGCAAGAAGTTCATGTGGGAGGAAAAATTAGGTCACTAGGTTGTGGTGGGTCTTTAAATTCCGCCGAGGATTATTATCCCCCGACGAAAGTCGGAGGGATATAGTTTTGGCGTTGTCCGTCCGTCTTTCCGTCCGTCCGTCCGTCCGGAGCCATATCTAGGAAATGGTTGGGAATATTTATTTAAAACTTCATATACATGTTCACCACTATGAGTTCTTGCGGCCAGTCAAGTTTCAGTCAGATTGCCCAAGTAACATCAGAGTTATGGTCCTTAGAAATTTCTAGTGTTAACTATATAGAGTACTATAAATATGGCAATTTCTGCATCATAATTTTTGATATATTTGACCTAGAACTATGAAACTTAAACAGAATTTAGATCACCATAATGTGGTTGTGTACACACAATTTCGTTCGGATTTATTTGTAAATTAAGAGTTATTGCCCTTTAATTGTATAAAAATCCACATATTTGTACATAACGAACTTACCATTTGGTAGAATTTCATTAAATTTCTTTCATTCCTTTCCATGAAAATTTATTGTAAACATGTGAAGTTGTGTACCCACACCTGGTCACCCCCTTACCTTGATCACACCCCTCCCTATCCCCAGACCCCCCCCCCCCCCCCCCCCCCCCCAAAAAAAAAAAATAAACATTTTTTAAAAAAAAATCCTTAATTATTTTTTTTTTTCAAAAAACTTCATATACATGTTCACCACTATGAGGTTATGGGGCCCATCAAGTTTCAGACAGATTGCCCAAGTAATGCCAGAGTTATGGCCCTTAGAAGTTTCCAGTGTTAACTATATAGGGTACTATAGATATATAGATATGGCAATTTCTGCATCATAACTTTTGATATATTTGACCTTGAACTATGAAACTTTAACAGAATTTAGAGCACTATAATGTGGTTGTGCACACACAATTTCGAATGGGTTTCTTTTGTAACTTCAGAGTTATTGCCCTTTAATATTCTAAAAATCCACATATTTGTACATAACAAATTTACCATTTGGCAGAACTTCATTAAATTTCTTTCATTCTTTTCTGTGAACATTTATTATAAACATGTGAAGTTGCGCACCCACAGCTGGTCACCCACTTGCCTTGGTCACACCCCTCCCCCTCCCAACCCCCCTTCCCCCCCTTCCAAAAAGTTTTTTCATTTCTTTAGATTTTTTTCAAACCTTCCATGATTATTTATCAACATGCAAGTTGTACCATTCCCCCACCTCACTCCTCCACCCAGTCATGCCCACCACTGATCATGCATCCTCATTCACCCTTTTACCCTTTTTTTTTCATTTTTAATTTTCCATCAATATTTATAATCAACAGGTGAAATTTTGTTTCCTCTCCCGTTCCCCCGCACCCCCACCCCCTAAAAAAATAAATATATTAAGTTGTGACTGCACAAACCTTGTCCTCAGCCATGTTCAAGATATCTTACCTGTGTTCTCTTAAGAACATAAATCTGTTCTTTTAAGTTCAAATGTACATGTTAAACAGCAACACCTGGTGCCAAACCACTCAAAGACAATATTTCGTTCCAGTTAAACTTCAAGCTCACATTTCAATTAACTGCATTTAATTTTAAAAGCTAAACTTATTACAGTAAGCATATCCCATTCAAAATAAATTCTTTAGTCAGGATCAAAGTATCATACATTTATTATGTACTCTTTTATTAAACATTTGTTTTCTGTTAAATTGATTTTGACTAATGAAATTATTTGCTTCTTATTAACATCCTTAACTTTTTGCCGGATATATTTTTTTGCCATTCCTCACCACAAACCCTTTCGGCGGGGGATACCAGTTCATCGAATTTGCTTGTTTTATTTACGAGCTTTCCCGAAAAAACCATGTAAAGTAATTTCCCTTGAGAAAAACGAGACTAATTGTGAAGATACATGTATTTCCATTTTGTTTGAATGCTCTTGTCCATGCCTAAATGTTTGCTTTTTAAAACATGATAAAATAAAGTAATAAACTTAGCGCTACAGTATTTGACATAGGCATTTAATAAACTTAATAAAATATTCATTTTAGTAAAACACGCATGCACATTTGACTGTTTTCAGTTTTATTAACTGGTCTTGATCCTTTCTGTTGTCAGATAACTATAAACTGCAAGGTTTTCAAAAATCAAAGCGCTCAAAGCGCTGATGGAGGCTGCTAATCAATGTTTAAAATATTACAAAGAAAGCGACAACTGAGGAATTGTTAATATAAACCATAAGAACTTTTTTTGCATTTTTTTTAATATTCGGCTTTGGTTTCAAAATTAATCCTTTTTCACTGCCAGTCATTGTTTACATACACACTGATTCAGTCTTTAACGAATAGTTTTGATCCTTTTTGATTATTTGTGACGAAAACTACAACATAAATTACATCGAAGATGTTTTACTATGAATAAATATTATATGCTTTTTCTCCAAATCATTCAGCTTTTAAGATTTCTTTTTAAAGCTTTTGGGCAGTGTCTGTCATGAATTATTATACACACTGATTTAGTCTGTATCAGATAGCTGTGGTTTTCATGAGACTTTTGTGAAAGAAAACAACACAAACAAGCACCACAAATGCATCTCAGAATGTCAGCTCTGCAGCCAGTGTATTTTAGAGGTGCATTAATTATCACTCAATCTGTTATACTCAAAAGTTTGCTAGACATGACAGCAGGCTTCGCAAAAATGCTGGACATCAAGTCAGACAAACTTACAACTTTAGTCAGACCGAGAAAAAAGTCGAAAAATATGTAACTGGCGAAACGAAACCGTTTTAATTTTTATACATATATTTGTATCAATCCAGATATATTGAGACACACCATGAGAAAACCAACATAGTGCGTTTGCGACCAGCATGGATCCAGACCAGCCTGTGCATCCGCGCAGTCTGGTCAGAATCCAGGCTGTTAGCTTTCAAAGCCTATTACAACTAAAGAAACCGTTAGCGAACAGCAAGGATCCTGACCAGATTGTGTGGATCCGCAGTTTGATCTGGGTTCATGCAGGTCACAAATGCACTATGTTGTTTTTCTCATGGTGCGACTCGAATGAATGTAGCTGAAGTGAGCAGAATCTGTCTTGAAACAATTCAGTTTTTAAGTTGGTCAAATCTGTTATCCGACGACTTGCAGTCTGACAGATTGCCGTTTCAAAAAAGGTGAGTATTAGTATCATGGCTGCGCCCAATTTCACGGGCTTACAAGTTGATGAAATCGTGATACAGTAGCACAACTTAGTCAAAGCGAGCTAGCAACATTTGTCACCTTGGGCGACCAACGTTTCCACGTTGATAATTCGTGTTTTGTCAGACGAAATTGTACCGGAATACATGTGTATCTATGCATACATATAGTATCTTATATTGTACATTTGCTGAAGGAAGATTATCCGTGAGGGAATATTATTGAGAAAACATACATGTCTTTGATTCTCACGGCAGGTCACACTGCGAACAATATCGAATGAATTTTAACTGAATGTTCTTTTATTTTTGTTCACTCTCGTATTGCTAAGCATGTTTTAGTATATTTTGTTCTTGATATAACGATGAACTTTACATGTTCAAGTTATATCAATAATTACTGTCCTGTTCATAAAGCATCTCACTAAATTTGCGCTAATTAGTGTTAATTGGCAGTACCAACGCCTGAGGAAATCCATATCACTGCTGATTATCGATTTTCTATAAATAGCCTAATTAACATGTGGTCATATTTTTGCGTGCTTGAAACAAAAACGAGACAATGCAGTCGAAAATTCGGTAACATTCTTAGATCACTAGGGTTGCATTAATATAATATCTTACAATTTGATAGCTATGACGAAATATGTCAGAACAAAGTATTTGAAAAGTGTTACAACTTGCTGGAAAAGCTATCAGAGGTACAAACTGGTATTGTCTATGGACCGAAAATGTTTGGAAACTTTTCCGTTGAAATTCCGTTTCTATTTTTAGCCACGGATTATTGCTAGCAGAAGTAATTGTTCTTTATCAAATAAAGCCTTAAATTTCGGGAGTTATACATGTGACACTGCTGTTAGGAAACATTTTTGAATTGTCAGTCTGGATTCCCAGGCTAGGTTTCTATATATATAAGCTACCTTTTCTACGTTATAAGCTACGTGACCTCTGTGGCAGTACTAAGCAATAGCTAATCAATATCAATTATCATCGCTCCAGTTCAGGTGACATGAGGTCATCGTTTATTCACGTGACCATAAATTTGCATATTTGTATTCATACACGTGGTTGTTTTAATTAAAACGTTGACTTCAGTTTGTATTGATTTTAGTCGCCGAATTTACATTAAAAATGGTATTAAGGCATATATTGTAGCTTTGCCTATTCTGCACGTTGTGTAGATAATTGTTTACCTGGAAAGCTTGGAACTATTTTTGGTTGTGTTGTTAGGATGGTCTTAAGAACTGACAAGATTTCTCAAACTGAGTATTCTTTTTGACACTGGTGGCAGCAGCCACCAAAAATCAATGTTTATATATACATAGAGGAGAGAAGGAAGCTTTTTAATTATGAATCATGGTATATGTGTATCATAAACAATAAAATCCGGTCTTAACTTTTTTAAGAAATAGTTCTGATTACTTATTTGATAGTGTCAAAGTGTGACAAAAAGACTTAGTCTTGTTATTCCTTCTCTTGAGAAGGAATATTATAGTTCAATAAGTCACACTTGACTGAGCTACTGATACCGAAAGCTGTTGTCATTACAAGCTGGCCAATAAAACTCCGTGACCTTAGAAATAACCTCTGAGGTTAGACTATTCTTTCCTAATTGAGGCGAATGTCTGACTGAACGCGTTCCGTGGATTACATATTACTAAATCCGAGGATGTTATTTCCTCCATTCTTGAGGAAAATAACATACATTCAGTCGACCAGATAGACATATATCAGCAAATTTAAATGTAAACAACTAAATATTATCGTTACCTTGAAATGCATAGTTAATATATGAAAACAAACCCCATTGCGACCCTCTAATTATACGCAACAAATTCACGCATCGAATCGTAATTGATTAACCGGGTCAATGTCTTATTGCCGTATTTACTCTACTGAAAGTGGTAACATATTTAATTTGTTGTTGGATTTAACAATTTATGTTAAATAACTAGCGTAAATACTTACTTGAAATATTTTGGCAGTATAAAACAGACATTGCAACCAAAATTTTACAAGATGATCATTTTATATTTATATAGATATGCCCTAGAAGGAACTTTGCTCTGCTTTAACTTGTATGAACAATGATATTCATAAATCTCACATGCCATTCAGATATCTTTTTGTGTTTCAATCTTACCTGACTAATATGGACTAAAGTACTCGATCTTCATAAATGTAAGATCTGACGACTGCCTGTTTCGTTATTAGGGTATGTCCACAGTTCGTGGGGAGAGATCAGAACACAGCATGTGATTCTACTCGATACTGTTTACTGTAACGACTGACTAGCAAGGTTCAGTTATTTAAGTTTAATTACGGTCCATCCGCCCTTTCATTAAACTTAAATAACTGAACCGTGCTAGTCAGTCGTTACAGTAAACAGTATAGAGTAGAATCACGTGCTGTGTTCTGATCTCTCCCCACGAACTGACTAGCACGGGAAGCGCTCTCAGAATATGTAGGGGCATTCACGCATGCGCATTTAACATAAACAAATGTAACATCCCCTTTGTTTTCAAGAAAAACAACATTAACAAAGTATGACAAATATAACAGAAAAATCAGATTAAACAGAATAATGAAAATGTAGTACATTGTAATTATTAATACATGTGTAATATTAAGAAATTGTTATAAATCAACGATAATGTTCCTAACATAGTAACTAGAGTAAATTGTAAGAAAAATAAATTTTGAACAGTTTCTGTCATCCAATGTAGTTTCATGACTCAGAGAATTAAACGTTTATCATCAATGAAATTCCACAGCTAAATGTTTAGTTGTTTATTTGACATTAAACTACCCCATCGCTGCTTGGGAAAACTCTGAGCGATTTTCTCACACTCCGACCAGATCGTGTTACATAATTGCGTGCATTTTTGGATTTGTCCCTGATGCTGGGCGGAGCGGTATCAGGGGTTCTCAATGGGGAATTGTTGTTGGTGTTATTTTGGCGCGAATCCCTTGCATGATTTGATTTGGACTTTCTAATGAATGTAGGGATAATACACGTTTTTTTGTGTATTAACGTCTGCAGAAGCCCGCGGGATTGTTTGTGATCGAGACCGAAGGTCAAGGTCACAAACATATCCCAAGGGCTTCTGCAGACGTTAATACACAAAACAAACGTGTGTTGTCGCTATTCTTGCATAAAAAACATTACACTACGACTTAATGTATTGTTTTCATATGTGATGACTTGACGATTCCGGTACATTTTTTATTTAACCATTCGTGTTGTTCTTGGAAACGGTAAACATGTTTTAAATATCCGTATCCAGGGCACAGAAATAAACAACACTATGTTTGAATACAGTATGTACATGTGTGTCCAGGTCTTCAAGTAAGTCCGAATGTGTTTCCGGTACAAAGTTGCGACTTAACGCGTCCCCGAGAGGTATGTTCGGACCTTTTTTATGTACTACTTCTATATCGTACGGTTGCAGTTGTAATAGTATTCTTTGCAGTCTGGGAGGTGCTGCACAAAGGGTTTTTTTCATTATGGCGACAACTGGAGCACAGTCGCTCTCCACTACCGTGTGTTTGCCATATATGTACTGTTTAAACTTCAATACTCCAAGGAGAACGGCTAGTGTCTCTTTTTCAATTTGAGACCATAATATTTGACTTTCGGTTAACGATTTACTGCTGTAGGCTACTGGTTGTTATCCTGTAGACACACCATGCCGATGCCCTTTGATGAAGCATCAACTTGCAGCGTAACCAGCTTTGCTGGGTCAAAGCATTTAAAGACTGGTGCCTGTGTGATGACCTCTTTGACCTTTACGAATGCCGCGTCATGTTCTGGGTTTCAAATGAACTCCGCGTCCTTTTTAGAAGCGCACTTAGGACTTCTTGTAAGTTCCGAGAGGTTTGGCGCGAATTTAGAGAGATAAGTAAGGGCGCCAAGCAAAGATTCTAGTTCTTGTCTGTTTGTGGGCGTGTTCATGTTTACGATATCAGACACTTTGTCCTTGTCTACAGACAGGCTTTGATCCGTGATCACGTGCCCGAAATAATTAACCTGCTTTTGACAGATGACTGCCTTGTCGGGGTTAGATTTGAGTCCTTTTTCTCGCGCTCGCGTTAGCACGCTTCTGAGGTTTTCATCGTGCTCGGACTGTGACTTGCCAAATATGATCAAGTCGGCGACTATACAGGTCACGCCTTCGAGCGGCTCCAGAGTTTCGTCCATTTTCTGTTTATAGATATCTTGAGACGACTTTAGACCTATGGGAAGTCTTAGATAACGGTATCGGCCGAAGGGTGTCGCAAATGCGGTGAGACGCAACGACGTTTCATCCAAAACGCTAAAATATTTCGAGCCTGCTAGTTTTGCAGTGACGTCAACGATCGTGTGCATAGGATAGTACGGTCTCTGGATGCACTCATTCAAGGCCTTCGGATCTATGCAAACTCTAAGACCTTTTTGTTCGTTTTTTCGAGGATATTTTTACAATACTATTAGAAATGCAGAAAGAAAAAAATTATTCAACACCTCTTGAAATGCATATGAAGGAATTTAAACTTAACGGATATAAAAGCAAAAAAGAAGAAGAGTTGTATTAAAGATTATTAAAGATTATTAAAAATTATTAAAGATTTTTTCTATAAGTATTTTATATAAATGAGAAAAATTATATCAGTTGAAGGTATATTGCATCAGGAAAAGTACGTTTTTAGATATTATTAAAGATATAATCCTAATTTTAATATAATTCCAGAACCAATTCACGAATGGCAAAATGTTATGGACTCTGATTATAATTCATATAACCTTTTTAAACTTGCTGCTCAAGAACCTTCCAAATATTTATTTCCTTTTCAGCTAACACCTTTAAACAGTCATATAAAAATGTTATCTTCTGCTAAACAGTTTGATGGTGTTTCTATTCTTGAACGTTGTTATTTAACTAACAGTAACGTTTTTACAAAACAACATCACGACAACAGTGTTATAAATGACCCCGAGTGGGCAGTATACAATCTTTTCTTAATTGATCATATTATAAAATCATACGGAAAAAACCCTATTGATGGATTTGTTTATGTTAAAACCGACTCAGATATATGTTTTAAAAGACTCCAAAAAAGAAACAGAACGGAAGAAAACAAAGTTGGTTTAGACTATTTAGAAAAAACTACACAAATTACACGAAGAATGGTTAAACAGAATGTTTCAAGAAGGTATTAAAATTTTAACAGTTGATAACAATTTAGAAAAAATGACTTTAAAATCTTATTCAAAGATATAGATAATTTAACAAATTTCTCAAATCAATATAATTTCATTAGGTGCGTTTTTAAAGATTTTTTTCTATAAGTATATTATATATAGATGGTTAATAGAAAGGTAGATAGAATGATTATGCCAAAAATTATCTAGCACTTTAGGAGAAATAATGAATCCAGACAAAAATTCATATAAAAAAGTTCTTAAAAGAAGAAATGTTATTAAATCCAAAACTTAATCAAATAGTTAGCGATGAATATAAAAATCATGTCATTGATAAATTACAAAATGTTATAGATCCTTATCTTTTAAAAAATAATTTATTTGAATGGAACTGTGGTTGTCTATTAACTGAAGAAGAAAATGCTGAAGATTATGTGATTGTCCCAGACCAAATAATATTCGAAACAATCCTAAAAAAGTTATTGTAACCGACTGTGATACTAATGAAGAAAAAACATATAAAAGCAATTATGCAGCGTCTAAAGACCTTGGTATTAATTCTGGGTTAATAACAATGTGCTGCAAAGGAGAAAACCGAGTAAAATGTGGAATATCAAAAACTAATGGAAAAAGATATAAGTTTAAATATTTTAATTCTTCTTAAGGATAATTTAAAACTTTATTTATTTTATTAATTTTTTAATTATTTTTTAATCCTTTTTTGCTTAACGAATTTTATTTTCTAAATATAATATATAGATGGAAATCGAGAGATCTACAAAACAATATTATAAGAAATTTGAAATTAAAATTACATATAGACAAGATCCAAAGAATCAATTATATTTAACTATAAACGACTCTTATGAAATACTTAAATCTGAACTTAAAACTTCAAAAGGTATAAAAATAAACGTTGTTTTAAAATTAACTTTTGCAAAAATGGATAAAACTGATACAATATATAAATCAGCTTATTTTCAATCAAAGGCTTTAGAAATTATTAACATAAATGAAATAAAAAAAAACTTTACATCAAGCTTTTGATGAAATAATAAATACAATTGGTAATTGGATTTCAGAAGGAAGTGGCTGGAGAATAGAGTCAGTGATGCTCATTATATAAATAGATATAAGTATAGTCCATTGGCTGCTTCAAGTTATTTAGAATTACCAAACCATTACAAAATTCAATGAAAGGATTAATAAATATAAAGAACGATGATAATGAATGTTTTAGATGGTGTCATTTAGCTTATAAATTTCCTGTAACAAAACATTCTGAAGAGTTTCAATTATAAAAAACATATAAACGATCTTAATTTAAAGGAATAAAGTTTCCTGTTACATTAAATCAAATACCTAAAATTGAAGTTTTAAATGAAATATCATTTTATATATTTGGTTATGAAGAACCTACGGGAATTTATCCATTGTACATATCAAAATATCAATACGAAGAACACTGTGACATGTTGCTAATTACTAATGATAAAATAACTGATGATGACTGTAAGAGGGTTAAAACCACTGTAGTCCAACATTATGTTTGGATAAAAGACTTTAATAGATTAATGAATAACAAAACAAAAAATACAAACAAGAAACATTTTTGTAAAAGTTGCTTACAACATTTTACTCAAGAAAGAATATTAAATGAACATATTCCAAACTGTTTAACTATTAATGGTACTCAAGGTATAAAAATGCCAAAAGAGGGAAGTAAAGTACAATTTAAAAATTATCATAAAGGTTTAGCAGTACCTTTTGTAATTTATGCTGATTTTGAATCAATAACTAAAAAAGTTTTAACTGCTTTACCATCAACTGAATCTTCATTTACTGAACCATATCAAAATCATATAGATTGTGGTTACGGCTATAAGTTGTTTGTTGTTATGATAACAGTTATACTAAACCAACCCGATTTATGAGGTCCTAACGCAGTTTATAAATTTATTGAAAAAAATGCTGAGGAAGAGGAATATTGTAAAGAAATATTTAAAGAACATTTTAACAAGATTTGAGAATGTCTAAAAAAAGATGAAAGTGAATTTAAAAAACAAAAGTTTTGTCATATCTGTGAAAAAGAATATATAGAAGGTGAAGTGCCAGTACGTGATGAAAAACAAAGTTTTCCAAACGGACCAAAGGTCCGGGATCATTGTCATATAACAGGAAAATTCAGAGGAAGTGCTCACTCAGAATGTAATATTAATTTTAGACTAACACACAAAATTACTGTTATTTTTCATAATTTAAGAGGTTATGACGGTCATTTTATTATGCAACAAATAGGAAAATTTAAAAAAGAGATTAATGTTATTCCTAACAATATGGAAAGATATATGGCATTTATGATTTCCGACTTGGTCTTTATTGATTCATTCCAGTTTATGTCTCAATCATTGGATAACTTAGTAAAAAATATTCCAGAATTTGAATACACTTCAACTGAATTTGATAAAAATATAGAATTATTAAAAACAAAAGGTGTTTATCCATATGATTACATGGATTCATTTAAAAAATTCAAAGAAACAAAATTACCTCCTAAAGAAGATTTTTATTCAATTTTAAATGAAACACACATATCTGACAACGAATACGAACATGCTAAAAACGTTTGGAATAAATTTAAATTAAAACAATGGGAGAATATCATGATCTATATTTAAAAACTGACGTATTACTTTTAGCTGATGTATTCGAAAATTTTAGAAAACTATGTTTAGAGTACTACAAATTAGATCCTTGTCATTATTTTAGTAGTCCTGGGTTAGCTTGGGATGCAATGTTAAAAATGACTGGAATTAAGTTAGATTTAATAACTGATATTGATATGTATCTTTTTATTGAAAAGGGACTGAGAGGAGGAATAAGTTATATTTCAAACAGATACAGTAAAGCAAACAATAAATATATGAAAGATTATGATCCTAAACTTGACAGCAAATACATTATGTACCTCGATGCCAATAACCTTTACGGTTGGGCCATGTGTCAACCTTTGCCCTCTGGAAACTTTAAATTTATATCCGAAAAACAATTCAAGAAATTAATTGCAAAAGGTAAAAGTAACTTTATAGTTGAATGTGATCTTGAATATCCAAAAGAATTACATAAAACCCACAACGATTATCCTTTAGCTCCTGAAAAAATTAAAATACCAGACGAATGGCTTTCCAATTATAGTAAAAATATTAAAACAAAATTTGAAATAGGAAAAAGTAATGTAAAAAAATTAGTTCCAACTTTAATGAAAAAACAAAATTATGTAGTTCATTATAAAAATCTTGAACTATATACACAATTAGGGTTAAAAGTAACAAAAATACACAAAATATTAACTTTTGACGAAAGTCCTTGGTTAAAAAAGTATATTGATTTTAATACTCAAAAAAGATCTAAAGCAAAAAATTCATTTGAAAAAGACTTTTTTAAGTTAATGAACAATTCTGTATTCGGTAAGACGATGGAGAATTTACGCAAGAGGATTAATATTAAATTAACTCATGATGAAAACCTTTTATTAAAATATATAGCCAAACCTTCATTTGTTAGTTCAACGATGTTTAACAAGAATTTGTTTGGTATTCATAGAATAAAAGAAAGTTTGTTATTAAACAGACCTTGTTATGTTGGAATGTGCATTCTAGATTTATCAAAATATTTAATGTATGATTTTCATTATAATTACATTAAGGAAAAGTACGAGGGTAATTGTAAATTACTATTCACTGACACTGATTCATTATGTTATGAAATAAAAACCAAAGATGCATATGAGGATTTTTATAAGGACAAAGATTTATTTGATAATAGTGATTACGATAGTAATTCAAAATTTTATTTCGACAATAATAAAAAAGTAATTGGAAAATTTAAAGATGAAGCTGCCGGCATTCCCATTGTTGAATTTGTCGGATTAAGAAGTAAAATGTATTCATATTTATTAGAAAACGAAGTTAATATTAAAAAATGTAAAGGAATTAAAAAAACTTGTTGTTAAGAAAACAATAGTTCATAAAAAATTACAAAGATACTTTGTTCAATTCAACCCAAAGTAATCAACACCTTTAAAGTTATTCGCTCTGATAAACACAATCTTTCCAGTTATGTTATAAATAAAACATCTTTATCATGTTATGCGATAAAAGATATATTCTTGATAATGGTATTGATACATTAGCTTATTCTTAAATTAACTCTTAAATTATAGAACCATAAATTGTTAACTGAATATTTTTAACGTTTAAAGATTAATATAAATAACATCATTTATTTTAAATTTATTAGCATAATTAATAGAAATAGATTCATTTTTTCTGTTATTTTTTACATTGTAACTTTGAAGAATTACATTTTCTTTATTTTTTAGTTGTAATTTAGCTTCTCCTTTATCTAATTTAATTGCATCAACAAGAATAATTAAGATGCAATTAAAATTAATTCTTACATTATTACCATTTTGAACTAAACCAGGACTAGCATTTACAGTTTTCCATTGAAATAATCCACTATCGGTATCTTGGGTATAACATGTTAAAAACAATGGAGGTTTTCTTATTAATTGTGTGAGCTTTCAGCTCTCAAGGACTGACGTCCATCTTTCTATTTTATTTACTTTTTCATTTATATTATTAAATATTCCCATTATATTAATTATTCCAGTTAAATAAAAACACAGTTTTAATAAGTTTTAATTAAAACCCGGAAGAAAAATTTACATGTCCTTATTGGTTAAAATAGTTTATAATAGTTTGTTCATTTTGTTTTACATTATTAATTTTTAGTATTTTATACAATAAATCATACAACGGTATTTTATCTTGTAACATTTTAATGAAAAATAAACAATAATATCCGCAAAGCATACTTGTTTTGTCTTGATATTGAACATTGTTGTATTTTACATTTGGTATATACTTAATTACTTCTTTCGGCGGAGGAAGTCCAAATGGATCGAAATACAAAGCATTTCTCAGAAAACCTCTGGTTTTATCGAAGTACATATTATTTAAGTAACAAACCCAATGTGTTCCAGGTCCAGCAGAGTCATCTAAATTGATTATTCCACACTCGTCCTTTACTTTTAATTTTAGTAAATTATTTCTACTAAATACACCCCTAAAGTTTTTAATTTTTAATTGTTTTACCCATTGTTCAATTTCAAAGTTAGAAATTGGTTTGTTTATAAATTTTATTTTTTTTTACTATAGGAATTCGTCTGTAAGGTCTTTTCTGAGAATCAATCTGTAGACCAAAACCTTTGGTTCCTGGGGAATTTATAATTCCACCCTGACCATGTCGGTTGCTTGCAACCCACGTGGACTGTGGTCCTCCCTTACCACTTAACAAAGATGTAATCAAAGGTATCCCTAGACTAGCAGCCAACATACCTAAAAAGCCGCCATTTTGTTTTTGTTTTTGTGTTAATTTAATCACTCCAGATCCTACTAGTTGCTTTCTTTGATTAGGTGTAAGATATGGTGATATCATATTTCTCTTATCATTAGCTACTGAAATTCTTCCCCCTGGGAGAAGAGAGGACCCATTGGGTCCGATCATACCATTTCCAAGTATTTTACTAACACCAGTACTGGCCAGTCCAGAAAGGGCTCCAATGCCTAGAGGGGCTAATATTTTTGGAGCTATCTTTGCTGCCATTGGAAGAATTGTTTTCCCTAACAAACCAGCCAAAGCTCCTAAAAATCCACCATTTTGACCTTGACTGGACATTTGTTTTTTTGAAATTTTAATTTCTATCCCTTCTTATTTGCAACAGCTTTTTTAATTTGATTAATTTGTGTTTTTGTTAATAGTAAAGGGAAGTTTCCATGTAATTGTTCATGTTTTAATCTAAAAGTATATGGAATTTTATTATTATAAGCTTGTGCTAAATTTTTCTTTTGTCCATCTGTTAGGTTAACTTTATATTCAATATAATTTGATGTGTGGTTGTTTACAACCCCAGTGTTTTTAATACTCATTATATATAATTTATATTTATTTTATTTAAACAATAACAAGTTCATTTCCAATAGTATTTATTTCAACTGTTTCCTCATATAATACAATTGCGTAAACACGAATATTAGCTGCTGGTGGAATATTAATTTAGCTGTTAATGTAATATGCTTAGGATCTTCTGTTATTACTTCCTTTATATTCCAAGTTAAATGAACAAATCCAAATAAACTATAAAAGTTTGATCTATTTAAAAGACTTCCAGTAGTCTTATTATTTTGTTTATAATAATAATTAATTACAATCATATATTCTTGATATACTGTGTATTCTGTTTCTGGATAAAAACACCATTACCAACTTCAAGACGACAAGAGCTCAAAGTGCAATTTTCATTATCTTTATTAATTTTAATGTATCTAATAAATGTGGATTGTGTTCTTGTGAATTACTTTTATCAGGTCGTTGTAAATAAACAAATACATGTTGTGGTTTGTTACACCAGCTGTTATTCTAAAGGTTATATTTAGTGTGTTGTGTGTCACTTGATTGCGTCACCATTTCCCGTAGGTATGACCATCTTGCTTTGTAAATCTTTCAGAAATTATATTAAGTCCAATTCATTGAAAATTAAACGTGGAACCCATAGAATTAATTTTGTTACAATTACTCTACCAGCATCAGCAGCTTAGCTCTAAAAATTAATTCATCATCATCTGTCAGCTGTAGTGTTATTTGAATTTGACTTGGAGGTATAATATTAGTTTCTAAACCCTGAAAAATGATAATTATTTAATGGAATTTTAGCATTTACCTCCTTACCACCCTGGATTGATAACTTCCTAGAAGCAAAACCACTATTATATCCAGCTTGATCATTCCTGCTCTCAGCAGTAGCAGTAGTATCTAAATAAATAAACTCATTTGTTCCAGTTGATTTTGCATAATCCTCAGACAATTCAACCAAACTTTTTACATTTACTACCTTATATAAATTATTACAATCATATACAATTTTTCCATTTTGTTTAACAACTAACTGATCAATTAATGAAGCAGCATTATTAATTAGGGCAATTTGATTATCATCATAATTATTACCATTAGCAAGTTTATTTACTTTAAAACTTACTTCAAAATAAGCATTAAACCAATCAAAATATGAGCTTCTATCATTAATTGTAAAATGATATCCGTTTTTGTTGCTTAACATTATTTCCCAAGACAGATATTAAGGCTGTATCTAATTGAATAGGAGTTAATTCATATCTTTCACAATTATTGTTTTGTTCTAAACATGTATATATTATATATTATTTTTATTTTTTATTAAAGTTAAAACTTTAGTTTTTATTAAAGTTAAAACTTTAGTTTTTATAAATTAATCTGTTAATACGTTTACGTGTCCCAGATCCTGACAATATTCTATTTATTCTCATATGAATATCCTCCTCTTTATCATTATTATTTTTATTATTTTTACTGTTACTCTTTTCTTGTAATTCCTTAGCAATTAAATTACCAACTGCCGGAGCAGGTTTCTTTTTAAATTTTTCAACACTTTTATTTACAGCTAAATTTCCAACTTCTGTTCCAACCTTTTTTGTTCCACTTTCTAACGCAGAAGACAACAGTCTCCTGGGGCTTTCAGCCACAGCTTTTCCTGCTGTTTCCAGAGCTTTTTTTCCAGCTGTGCTAATTGAAGATGCAACTCCGCTTGAAAACAATTTCGTTAAAGTGTCAAAGATACCTGTTCCGTATATAATTTCTTCTTCGGTCTGAGCGTAAAGCTCATAGGGAGCTGAAGCTCCAGTCTGAGCATCAACATAAATAAATATTCCTTTATTTTTGTCATAAACTTTCTTGTACATTATATAAAACTAAAATTTATAATTTCATATTTCTTTTAATATTAGTGTAAAACTTGTTTCAACCTCATTAAAATTAATTATTCTACCAAATACATCTGTAATATATATTCTAATTGAATTTATAATATATTTATTAATTTCAGAATATCCAACTCTTTGTGGTTCTTTTGTAAATGGATAAGCTCTTGTTAAATCTGCAGTACTTAAAGCATAAATATATCACTGAAATTACCATCAACAAGTGAATTATCAATAATGATCACAATGAATGTAAATTGTATCCACAGAGTTAGTTATATTTGGTGTTGTAGTTCCCCATTCAGTATTGTTTAATTTTTTTTCTGAAATCCAAGCAATGTATGAAAATTTGACATTCCCAAATCCAACATAAAATTATCTTTAATTGAAATCAAAATCTTAAAACTACTTAAATCAAATTCCAAACTTATTGGTGCCATGTCTGATTTATCAAATTCATAATCACCATTACTTATTAATGTTTCCCTAATATAATTATTAATATCTGTGTAACTGTAAGAACCATTTGTAAATATGATATCTTTCCAATCCTTACCATTATTATAACGAATTCTTTTATTATCATATTCATCACTAATATTATGCCAAGAATAGGTCATAGTGTTAATACTATCCAAACCAACAGCATAAGTTTTATTTTTATCTAAAATTAAAGAACGACTAAATCTGATTGTAAAATCACTCGGAGTATTTTTATTATCTTTAACTGTTTCAGAACTTAATACTATTTTTTGTTCCATTTATATATTCAAGAAAAATACTTTTTATATAACATTTCATGTTGTTCTGGTAAGAGTGAATTCATTTTTAATAGTTCATCAATTATTCTAATACCTTCATTTTTTAGTTCTTCATTATTATTTCCAGCATCAATCGAACCACAAATTAACTCCAACTCATTAACAAATTCTTCTGGATTACATGGACAAACGTCATAACCTTGTCCTCTAATTACTTTTTTAAATTTCATAGATCTTTTATTGATAGGTAATCCTGACTTTTCTGTTAATTCTTTGAATATTTTTCTTGAATGAATTGAATGTTTTTTATTATTGTTATATCTTTTATTAATCAAATCAATCAAATCATTATCTACTTCAGTATTAATTACTTCTTTTCCAGTTCTTGATCCTTAGCAATTAATTTGTTGTGACCATAAAGTTTATTTAAGTTAATAATTAAATTACCATATTGTCCATTTTGTGAAACTTTATATGGGTTATGATATCTTATTCCTTTTCCCATATACTTTTTTCCTTGTTTTAAAATATCAATGATTACGTCTCTATATTTTTTATAATTTTCCGACTTAGCTATAATTGCTTCCTTTTGCTTCAGATCGAAATTTGTTTTGTTTTTCTTTCTAGTTATTGCACCAGATTCATTACCCAAATTTTTTATATCCTTTGATGCCTTTTCTATGATATTTTTCTACTTCTTCTCTAGTCATTTTTCATCTGGATCTTTAGATTTGCTGTGAAAAAATCAAACACTTCTTGCGGTGTATAATATTGTTTTTCATCTAAAAGATCTAAATCGATATCTTTATTAAAATTAACTGTAAATTCTTTTGGTCTTGCTCCCAATTCTTCTTCTAATTCTTCTGATTCTTCAGGAAATTCTCTAGTGTCTTCAAACTCATCATCTTCATCATCCAAACCCATATGATCTTTCGGCGGTAATAATCGTATTGGTTCTTGGAATAGCTCTTCCAACCCTTTTAGATTTTCTGCTTCTTGTATCTTATCAGCAAACTGTTCTGGAATTAATGCCAGTTGTTCTTTAATTCCAGGTAATGCTTTTAACTGACTTGATAATTGTTCTTTTGACTTTCTATTCCTTCAGTAATTGGCTTATAAATTTCAGTATACATATCCCGATTTGTAGCTTTTTTAATTTTTTCTCTCATTATTTCTTCTCTAAGAGCTCTCATCTTTTGCCCGACTAATTTTTTTCTTATTCTTATTTCATTAAGTTTTGATTGCATTTATATAATAACGTAAAATAATGTAATATAATGTAAGATAATGTATTATTATATATAAATGGAATTTAAGCAATATCCCTTTATGCCAGATTCATATTTTAGAATGTTAATATGTGGATCTTCTGGATCTGGAAAAACAAATACATTAATGCATATACTTCGAAAACCTCTTATATATTATGATAAATTATACTTATATGCTAAAAACCTAGAACAATCTAAATATCAAGATTTAATTCAAATCTTAAATGGAATTGCAGAAAAAAATAAAATAAATCCAAATGAAATACTTGAATATTCAGCTGATCCCAACCAAATTGAACCATGCGATAGCCTTGAATCAGAAAAACAAAAAGTAGTAATATTTGATGATTTTGTATGTGAAGATAAAAAGGTTCAAAATGAATAACAAAATACTTTATTCAAGGACGTCACAAAAAATGTTGTGTTATTTATTTAAGTCAGTCTTACTATTAAAACACCAAAAAGATATCTGAATTAACTGTTCACTTATATTTTATTTGAAAGTCCAGGTAAACGAGAAAATGATATGATTTGTAATGAACAAAATATTAACCCTAAATCTTTTGCTAATGCAACAAATCAAAAATATGATTTCTTATATATTGACAAACCAAGGAAGTTTTTTAGAAAAAACTTTACTGGTAATATATAATAATTATATAATGGGAGTTTTAATAATATAGAACAAATAAGTGAACCTGGCAGTATAAGTAAAGTTAAATTTGATATGATTTAAGTGATTATGCTACTAAAAAAACAATTCAAAAAACTTAAAAAGGAAACGGAATCGTATCTTCACAAAAATAAGGAACTTGATAACACAATGAACAGTAGCATTAGTATATGGGAGGTAAAGACAATAATCAACCTAGGAGATCCAGAAACTCAAACGTATGCAGTTTCAAGACGTTTATGTTTTAAAAAAGTTCAAAGTGTAATAGATAACTATAATCTTGAAGACATTCAAATCTATAAAACAGACATTAGAAGAAGAAGTAAAGAATATTGAAGAATTAACAAAAGATTTTAAAAGAATTCATTATTAATAGTTCAATTACAAGGTAAAATTGAAGAAGAAATGATAGCTATGGTTGATTCTATTAAAGAACTTGAAGAGAAATCTGATTTGACAGACGAAAACATAAAAGAAGTATTTCGAGTTAATCTAAACATTTTATTCACTCAAATTCAAGAATTAAAAGATAGTATGATTAAACATGAAGAACTAAAAGACAAGATTATTGTAGCTGAGAAAAAGTTACAAAATATGTATCAGTTAGAAATCAAAACAGAAATAAATAAACTAAATACTGAAACTGAAAATAAGCATAAAGATTTATTAGAATTAATTTCAAATAAACTTGCAGAATATAAATCTGAACTGGAAAAGGCAGCTTCACAAAGAGGTGATGATCATGACACAGCATTAGATAACCTTAAAAAAGAGCTCAATTCTAAAATAGATGACTTTAAAAAACAAATTCGAGTTTGGATTAGTACTGTTGACAACCGTCATAATTTAAAGTATGCAGACTTAAGTAATAATACAAGAACATTACAAGATGATATTAATGAATTTAATGCTAAAGTTGAAAAACATAAAAATGAACTGGACTTTGCAGTTGAAAAATCAGTTAAACAAGGAGAATCAATCACTGCTAATGCTAAAACAATTAACACAATTAATGATCAGCTAGAAAATTTTAAGAAACAACTTCAGAACTTGATTAGTACTGTTGACACACGTCACAATTTAAAGTACGCAGACTTAAGTAAACTTCCAGGTTTATTACAAAAAGATATTAATGAATTTAAAGATAAATTTAATGATAAAATTAAAAAAATAATAAATGATCTGGACTCTGTAGTTGAAATATCAGCTAAACAAGGAGAATCAATCACTGCTAATACCCAAGTAATTTCTACTAATACCCAAGAAATTACAAAAGTAAAAAATGCTTTTCTAAAACAAGAAACACAATTAGCTAGAACAAAAGGCGTTGTTGACAATTTATCTGCTTCTGAAGTTGCTACAACAAAACGACTTGATGATTTAGCTGAAATAATTCTTCAACTTAAAAAGAAAGATAAAAAAAATAAAGGAAGAATTGGAAAAAGAAATAGAAAAAGTAAAACATGAAGTGTTTCTTTTTGAATATAACAGTTTTTATGAAACAAATCCAATGTTTGGATACAATTTTTATGAATACATAAAAATGAAAAAGTATTTTAACCGTCAGGGTATCTGGATATATTCAACATATGAAGATATGGCCGGTCTGAGCTATTTGAATGCACTTCAATTAAGATCTGGAATTACCGTAGATTTTAAAGATTTTATACACATAAACCAACAATATAAAATAGCTGTACCAGATGTGCTTTTGAGGGGTGTGTTTATAGTCGAAAAAACCGGAATTTATATAATAGATATTATGATTTTATTAACGGGGGCCAAGCCCATAGGTGAACCGGATAAACCGATTAAAAGCCCAATATCACATTTTATATTTAGGTGGTGGAATGATAATGATGATCCATTTCTTAGTATATTTGATAATGTAAATATAGCAGCTGAGGACTTTGACACTGATCTGTTAGTATCTATTTATAAGAAAAAAATTAAGATTTATTTAACACAAGGGACAATGTTTGACATTCATCCTTATGACGATTCAACATCTACAGAAGTAACATTTACGCTTTTGACGGATAGTTACATCAGATTCTACATGTCGGATGAACCTATATCTTATGATAGAAACAGACTTTTGAGTTAAAAACTTTAATTAAAACTTTAATTAATTACTGTGTTTTTATTTAACTGGAATAATTAATATAATGGGAATATTTAATAATATAAATGAAAGCGTATGTTCAATCATGCATATGCCTATGGCATACTCAAACGATTGAGTGATTTTCATAACATAAAAGTATTATGGTATTCAATCATGTGTATACCTATAGCATACTCAAACGGTTGAGTGATTTCAGTTGTTTGTACTTAAATCTTGTAATACTTGTTTAATAGTTGTTAAAAAATGCAAAAGCCGTGTTCTGTACATTTATTTTAACCCCGACGCCAGGTAGAATTTATTACGTGCACACCCGACGCCGGGGTGAACCATTAGTCTTTCCTAAGAGACCTCATCTGTAGGCTCACCATACAGCTGGTTTTTCCTAAATCATCAAACCTGCCCGGTTTTGCAGCCAGAATCACCTTCAACCCCATTGTTCGTTGCCTTCGAAACTAGAGACAAGAACGAAGTAAGGCAATTCAGTGCTATTACAACATTGACGGAAGAATTCTTTATGTGCACAACCAGTCAA
This sequence comes from Mercenaria mercenaria, assembly GCF_021730395.1. Taxonomy (NCBI): domain Eukaryota; kingdom Metazoa; phylum Mollusca; class Bivalvia; order Venerida; family Veneridae; genus Mercenaria; species Mercenaria mercenaria. Next base: position 41,743,203 of record NC_069366.1, on the reverse strand, counting down.
TGTCATAACAGCAGGCTGTAACCGTTAACAGACAAGGCGACCCAGTACACAAACCATACTGCAAGCTACCTTTAAACAGACAAGGAAGCGTCAGATCGACTTCCGGAACTAAGCGTAACACAACACGACTCAATGATATAAAGTTGAAAACCGGTTTTATATAGTGTATATTCTTTATTATAATAGTGTTATGGTTTTGAAATTATCATAATTTTATTTTCATGTGTTATAATTTATTCAATTACTTTTTGTTTTTTAAATAATAACAACTCCTGAAGTAATTTTATTCTTCCAATATAATTAAAATAATTTGTATGAATTTCAATTATCAAGGAGATATTACTTGTTTTTTTTTTAATTTCAACTTATAAAAAGGGGGATAGATTTATAAATAACTGACTTGTTATATTTGTTATATTTAGCATTTGGTTTCCCGGTCTGTGTTATTTTTAGTTTGAAATTTTCTTGTTTCATGGATAATTTATTAATGTATTTATTGGTATTGTGTACATTTTGTGTCATTTCTAATGTCTTTAACAGTGTTTTATCTATGTAGAAGGATTACAAAACAAGGAAGTAAAAGAGTAATTTAAACAGAAAATAAATTGGTCTAAATTCAACCACATTATATTTTACTTCCTGTATGTTATATTAGGCCAAACTTATTTTTACATTTTGCTCTCGGTGTGTAGTGTTTAAAGTTATTTAAAAGTTTTTAAGTGGAAACTATTTTAAATAATGACATATGTTTTCTTCATTTTAAATCATCTTTAGTTAAATCAGAGGTTTTACTGGGTTTAAAACCTGTGGATTTTAAATTGTCCGGCATTGACCAGTCCTGACCAAGGGTCAAAAGGTCAAATGAGGTTAGATTGGCTCAGAACAAACAATTACTTTACTACTATCAATAACCATGGCTCAAATCTAATGTATTCCGTCTGAAGCAGTCATTTTTATTAGGCAAACGCTATTTCAAAATATCCTTTGCGGTATGAATCCGTTCCCTGAATAGCTCTAGTTTTAATCTAATATTCACAACATTGGAGTAGGTTTAGTACAGTCTGCAAATGTAACGAGGAGTCAGAAGGGTCTGCTTTATAATAAACTTTCTTTGATGTCTGGATCATCTTTTCGTTGCTACAAAGTGATTTTATTTCATCGTGGGAAGAATTGTATCAGAACAAGCAATGTGTACTCTTGCCTTCAAAGTCAAGGTCAAGAAAGCCAAAATTTTCATATCAACTGTCCAAATACGTTTCCTCAGACGAAGCTATATTAAACTGATGCATACTAATTTCCAGTGAATCTCATGATCCTGGTTACGACACCTGTTTACATATATCACGTCACCCTAAACAATCAAAGTACTGAGAGGACTGATGGGGGCAATGCTTTGCAGTTTCAAGACTTGATGTAACCCTTTCATGTCAGGGAAGTACATGCAGGCATTATGTAATGCACTTGTGTGTGGCAAGAAATGGAGTGGTCACAACTTAAAGAGTGCACAACAATAAAATTTATTAACTTTGTGTTCAATACACTTCTATATTTTGTTCAAAAGGTAAAGATAAAAAATCTAGTCTTGTTCTATAGCAGCTGTTCATCGACAAACAAAAACCTTTCATTGCCAGGTTTGATAAATAAAAAAGATAAAGTTACAATGTATTTCTTTTTCTTCAATTTCGCTTGCCTATGCCCTGGCTATGTGTTTTGAAGTTACAGAAAAGGAAAAATTTGAAACCTTTATGAAAGTTTGGAAGAAAGTCAAAATATTTAAATTTAAATTTTTAAAAAAAAAGAACAGGTTTTCCCTTGAACTAAATTTAAAAAAAATCTGGTATGTTTTAATTGAACAATATTTAAATAAAAAGATTTTTTGTTACAAAAAAAAAAACTTTTAATAAGGAGGTTTTATTAACAACAAACCCCTTAACAAATTTTTTATAGATTACCTTTTTTCCATTCCAACTATGCAAAAATTCAGTAATTTTCTTAAAAAATACTGATATATGATGATTTATTTTCTTTTGTTTGTTATGTTTGTTGATCAAAAACTTTGTTTTTTCAACTTTGGGTTATTTAATGTACCCTGTTTTCAACTATAATATAGATAAGAAATACTTAAACACGTGAAAACCGGATCGTCTTCAATAAACCCTACGAATTGGCGTATACATTGGTTCGAGTAAATTGGGTACAAACCCGGTGGAAAAAAGAAAAATTAAGTTTCTGGGGTTCTGCTTAATTTTCCCCATGGGAACCATTTGCCCCAGAAAAAAGAAAACATTAAAATGATAAAAAATTATTTTTCGGGATGTTCCCACGAAAATGAGGCCCAAATATAAGGGGGCCCCCTGGGGCAATTTACTTGCGGAGTGGTGGATACCCCCCAAGAAAAAAATTTACTCTTTGAAAAGTGATGAAATACGTATAGACACGAAAATTATAACAGTATTTAGCCCCTTTTTTACGTTAAACGTAATTTTCCTGCAGAAAAATACCAGTTGTGGGTTTAAATGGCGTTTTTTTTTAAACAAATCGGGGAATGAAGTTTTTTGGCCCTTTTTTAAGGGATTTCCCGAACATTATAATTATGAAAAACCGTCAATCGTAATGTTTGTCTTTTAGACTAAAGAACGGGCTTTGCAGTTTGGTAATGTGTACTTTTCCGAAAAAGGCTTTTATTGGCCCTATTGGGGGTCGGATTTCAGGAAAAAAAAAAAAAAAAATATCCTTGATATGCGGTGGTTGGTGGTTCCAATTAAAAATTATGCTGGCAGTTTTCGATCCCATTTTTGAAACACTCTGGATTCAAACCCCCTAGTGACATGTTTTAGGTGCTCTTTTTTTCACAGTAATCCATATCGGCCTCTTTGCGAAATCGCTATATCGGGGTTTTTTTGCGTCGGCCCGGGCTATTTTTTTGCTTAAACAGTCCCCTTTGGTATGGAGGCGAAAAATCGGCTGCCACCCTGAAAAGGTAGGTCAAAATAATGACCCGGGAAATAAATTGTTTTTCTATATTTATAGTGTTAACTTTTTTAATTATAGCGATTTTGCTCGCAACTCAAAAAAAATTTGTTGATGGGGTATGATTGGAACACTGCCCCTTTTTCACAGTTTTTAAACCCGTTTTTGCTTTGAAAAAATATCAAGCGCACTATTTTTTCATTTTAAATTTCTTCCAAATATAAAGAAAAAGGCGAAAGTAAATGGATTTTTTCAAAACCCCTTACTTTCGGTTTTTGTCGTGACCGGGGTCTCTCTCTTTCTTTCTTTCTTTTTTTTTTTTTTTTTTTTTTTTTTTTTGATGCACGGCGGGATCTTGCATTGCAAAGAGGCTCTAGGCTAATGACTACTAAAAACATTAGCTTAAATTTAAATTTGTGGTTTACTGATTTTTTAACTGTCAACCTGTTTATAGCAAAGAATCGCCTGCCGACGCAAAAAATCGCCGATAAAGCATATTTCGCAAAGAGCCCCCAAATGGAATGACCCTGCAAATTGGATTAAATTTTTAACTATTTGAAAATTAATTCATTTTTAGAACTTTGGGAAAGAATTTTGATTACGATTTTACGCTGTTTTTGAGATCAAAAAATATAATTATACATAATAAACAATCAGAAAAAGGACGGTCCCACCAGTCAAAAATGCCCTTTAGCTTTAAAATTTCTTAAAAGGTGTAAAAGAACGAGTAACTGTTCATAGTTGATTTTTTCGAATTCGAAAAAAAGGGAAAAAAAAAATTTCTGAGATTTTTGGGTTAGAAATAATTTCAAAATTCAAAAGTCAAAATTTAAACCCCCCCCCCCCCCCCCCCCCCTCCCCCCAACCCAAAAAAGTCTAAATTCAAACTGACGAAAAAGTTGTTTTTTTTTATTATTCCCTTTTTAAATAAAACACTGCTTTTTTTTTTTTTTTTTTTATTATTATCTTTTAAATTTGTTTAAATTTTTTTAAATAACATATTCTTTAAAAAATTTTTTTGACTGCGAAAATTTTCTTTCAGCCTTATTTTTTGAAATAATTTTTAGAAAAACACCCCGCACAAAAAAAGGATATTTTAAAAATGCGAATCGGGACTATGGTGTTGCGTAATTATAGATTCGCCTATTAAACTATGATCGCCGCGACTGTTACGTTTTTCCCCTTTTAATAATCCAAACCCCATGGGGAAAAGGGGAGAAAAAATCAAATTTGAACACGGATTTTAATTTCTTTTTTAAAATCTAAACCATTTTTTTTTTAGCTATTAATATTATTATTTAAATTCCTATCAAAACAAATTTTTTAAAAATCCTACAAACAAAACCAAAATTTTTTACCTTTAAAAAACCCAAATTATAAATAATTAAAACAAAATTTTCTTCACATTAAATTTTTATAAAAATTTAATTATTTTAAAATTATCCCAAAAAAAACAAAACCCCAAAAAAAAAAAACAACCCCCCCCCCCCCAAAACCCAAAAAAATAAACTTTTTTTAAAATGGGGGCATTTTCCCCCCAAAAAAAAATTTTCCCCAAAAATTCCCCCGGAAGCGTTTGTTGTGGGAAAGTATGCATACCCCAAAATTTGAATGTTTCCTTTTGTGTTTTAAAAACTTTTTTTATACAATAAAATATAATACGGAAAATTTTTCAAATATTTTGATTTTCGTAAAACTTTTCTTAATTTCATAAAAAGCTTCAGAGGGTTTAAAATTCAAAATATGGCGAAGGTACATAAATTTTAACATATAATAATATCGTTAAATTGCCCACTGTAAGATCTTATGTGATTTTTCACAACGTGCATGACCCCCGGGGGGTATGTATGGGAAAAAATTTAAAAGGGGACCAAATGTTTACTGAAAAAGGGCAAATTTTTTTTTGGAAAATCCCTTTCAAAAATATTTTTCAGTATTGGGGAAAAAATACCCCCAAGGGGAAATTTATTTTGCCGAAAAATACCCTTACAAATATATATTTTCAATAAGGGCGAAAAATACCCCCCAAAAATAACAAAAAAATTTTCAATTCAGGGGGGATAAAACCGCCTTAAAAATCAAAAAAAATAGATTTTTACATAAAAGAACCCTTTTAGATTTGAAAAATTTTACATGAAAGAGGAGGGGGAAAAAAAGAGGTGGTGGTAAGTAAAAACCGAAATTAGCCCAAAAAAAAAACTTAGAAGAAAGAAACTGTTTTTACTCTGGGGTTTTTTCGAAAAGGCGATGCCGTTTTGGGGTTGTTAAAAAGGTATCCGGAAAAAAGGAAACCTGTTGGGTTTTTCCGTAGTAATAATTTAAAAATTCAGAATGGGCCCATTCCCCCAAAGTAAACTGAAAAAATAATTTTTTCTACCTAAAAAAATAAATTTTTTGCATTTTTCCAACGAAGCACTGTCCCCGAGGGTTATGTAGGGAAAATATAAGATGAATAAGTGTGGGCTGAAAAAAAGGGGATATTATTTTCGACATACCCAAAAAATATAATATTTTCCTTTCTGGGGAAGAAAACCCCCACAAGGACAGAAACTGGTTCCGGATGCCCCCCAGAGCAAGGAACAACGTGGTGTATTTTTAAAATTTCCCAAAAAAATAGGTAGGTGGAAAAAAATGTAAAAAATTATAAAGGGAATTGCAAATGCTTGCCCCCTCAGACAACATTTCATCCCTGAAAAAATTATAAAAATGTTCAGAACAATATAAAACATTATAATTGATGGGGTTTTTGTCCAAAAAAAAAAAAAATTTTTTCAAAAAAAAGGCAAAAAGTTCATTAAACAAAAAGGTAGAACCCCTTTGTTAAAATAAAAGACACTGGAAAAGAAAAGGTTAACAAAAACCATTTCATATTAAAAGAAAAAACCGTAGCTACTGACGTCTTGTTATAATTGAACCAACTTATGTCTCATACGTTGAGCCGTCGAAAAATAATAAAAGCATATAGTTCGCCGCCTCGGAGTCGATAAAAAAGACACAAATTTAAATCAAAACTGCTGCTTAAAATTATATTTGAAATATTCTAGCGCCCCCCTCTCAGTCGGCAATTATAAACAACAACAAAAACTAAACAAAAACTTTAAACTTGCTCCCCTCAGTCAGTCACAATGAAAACCCCCGGGGGGCCCCTTGCTTCGTAGCGAGCAATGAAAATTCAAGAACCCCCGCGGACATAACAGCGTTCATTCGACATTTTTATTTGTCTAAGTCTACCCGGTTTAAATTCCCCACTTTTACAGCCATGCACCCCCCCCAACGCCATTAAAATATGTACCCCCTTGTACCTCAACAGTCAAAAAAAACCCAAAAAAAAAAAAAAATTTTAAAGTGGAAACCCTTGAAATACCCCGGGAAAAGGCGCTGGTTTCCCGTAAAGCGATTGACCCAAAACACACTTCTTAGGCTATTTACAGGATCGCTTGTGAGATTTGGAAAATTTATTTGTGAAACCCGTAGCCACGGCAACCTTTAATTTTGTATTTGGAATGCACCAGGGGCCCAAAGTTGCCCTTCCCATAGGGAAATGAGTGTGTTGTATACTTAGGGGGGTTCAAGCGGCAGTCTTTACACTAGTTTTAGAATGCGCGAAAAAGAAAAAGTAACTGAGGGCCCGCAGCAAATTTTCGGAAAAAAGGCCCTTCCGGTTGAGATTGTTTTACATATTTCTGCAAGGCCGCTTGGGGCCAGAAGTTATCATATAAAAAGTGACATTTGAAACGTTTTTGCATGATGCTAGCAAAGCCCCGTACTAATTTCATATTTAACGATTTCTTTGCAGGACTGTTTTGTTGTAGGAAAACGATGAAAAATTGGAAATGCATTTGGTACTCAAAATGGGCCCCCAATTTCTAGGCAAAACCTTTTGGGGGGAAAAGCTCTTTGAATGTTATGTGAAAATCCCGGTGGTGACCATACCACTTACGAAACAACCCAATGTAGGTGTTAAAGCCTTAAAATGGACTGGAGGAGGACCCATAAGAAGACTGTATCAGATTAGTATTGTCCTTGGAATGTGAGCCTAACAGGTCATGATCACGGGGATGTTTTGGGAGGTAACCCTAAAAAGGCACCCTTTTTACGGTTTTTGAAATAGCTACCGGGGCCAAGTTGTAAGCGCTGTGATGCGTTGTCAAAGGGAAAGATATCTGACAGTTGCCAAGTTTGATTCTATGTGGCAAAAATGGAGTCCCCTTTTTGGGATGACTTAAAGATAAATCAAGCAAAAATTCAGCGGCATTTTTTTTGGAACTAACCAAGGGGACTGACTGAAGGTTAGAAAATTCAGTCTGTAAAGGGCCTTTTTATGCGATTAGCGCAAACTCTTTTTTGTAGTGTTTGTTTGACAATATCCTTATTCAAACAAAAAAGAGGTTTGAGAATGAAGAAGGGCGAGAGGACCTTGAAACCAAAGATGAAAACCTCGGGGAAAACCTTGTATAATATCGGGGCCCCCTTTTCCCCCTTAATATCTTGACGAATTTTTACTTGTAGGGAAGTCGGGGTTTTCCCCAAATTATGCTACGTTATGGTTTTGTTTTGGTGTTGGGGAGGTTGTGGTTTTGACAGATTGTTGGGGGTTAGGGAAAAAGGGCCCTTTTTTGCGGTGAAGGCATTGGCCAGAGTGATTTTGACCCCTGCAGAACCCATAGACGGGGGCCGGGGGCACGGGGCATCAGAACGAAGTCTGGAAATCAAACATAGTCGGGAAAACACAGAACTAAGTCTGGAAATCAAAACATAAGCTAAAAAACAAGTAGTTTTTAACATAAGCAAATATTCGAATTCAGAAAATTTTTAAAAAACCTGTAAGAAAACTAATAAATTAAAACAGGAATTTAAAATTTTATATTTAAGTTTTAAAAACGTCAGAACATAGTCTTAAACATCAAACCTAATGAAACAGAAAAAAGCCTGGAATATCAGAACAAAATTCTTAACATCAGAAAAAAGATGGAATGGACATCAGAACATAAGCTGGACAACAAGTAGTCTGTAACAGAAGCAAAATTCATGACTTCAAAACATGTCTGGAAAACTCAGAACATAGACGGGGAAAACCGAGAAATAGTTGGAACATCAAAATTCGTACGGAAATCAAATTAGCCTGTAACGTAAGGCAATGTAAACACTGTAAAATCTTACTATTAAAAAAAATTTATTTTATTTGTTACAATTTAAAATCAAAACATAGTCTGGAACATCGACATAAGTTGGAAAACAAAGTGTCTGTAACATAAGCAAATATTCATAAACTTAGAACATGTCTGGAAAACTCAGAGACATTTTGGAACGTAACGTACGGAATCTAAAATTATCGTAACGTAAGAAAAGTAACACATGCGAAAACTTACTATTAAGAAATATTATTTTTTTATTTTGATACAAGATAATCATCAGAACATAGTCTTGAACATCCGAACATAGTCTGGAAGAAAAAGGGCCCAAACGTTACTAATAATTCGAGCATTACAGCCGCTAAACATCTACAATTTCCTTTTTTGTCAAAAAAAAAATTTTTTAAATCTTATTTTATTTTAAAAAAGAAAACGTTCTTTTTTAAAGTTTGAAACTGATAAGGCAAATAATACTGTAAAAATCATTGAAATTAAAAATTCACACTTTTTACCTTATTGGTTTAATCCCAAAAAAAAAAAAAAAAAAATTGCTCTAAAATTTTGGCATCGTACTATAACTTGTACCTCATGCTTGCGAGCGGGGTTGAAAAAATAATTAAAAATTCATTCAGCTACTTTTGAATGAAGGCAGAGCGTTTTTTTTTGGGGGGTTTTACCCCCAGATAAAACACATTTTTTAAAAATTTAATAAGCAAATCCCCTGCACCTAGATGAAACTTCTAACTTTCCAGGGCTAAATTGAATTTTGCACTAATATTTTTTAGTGTTATATACGAAACCATTTTTTATCCCGTGTTTTTTGGAATGGCATTTTTTAAAGGAAAAGTCCTTTTCAAGCAAATAAACTTTTCTTGCCCCTTTCATATACAATGGAATTTAATGAACTAAATTCTTTATCCAGTTTTTTTTAATTTCTTGTCCCATTTTTTTTTTTTTTTTGTAGGGGGGAAAAAAAAAAAAAAATTTAAAACATAACATTTTATCAAAAAATTCCTGCATCAAAAGGATTTCCATTTTGTTATGTTTAAATTGTTAATGCTGAAGTTTTAATTTTTTACGCCGTAGGTCCAAATTTTAATCTTTAAAATGAAAATTTTCATAAAAAAATTCAAAAAGTATTTCATAGTTATTTTCGCATTTCTTTTCATGCGAATGTATTTTGTAGGGAAACCCTAATGGGCCGTTTTGAGTTAAAACTTGGATGAAAAAATTAGAATTTAAAAGTTTTTTGACTTGAATTTAAAACCCTTGCCCCTTAAAACTTAAGCTTAGAGTTAGAGATAAAAAAACCCAAAATTCACAGGAAAAACAGTAAGGCTGGAAGGAAAAAACAGTAATATTCAAATTCATTTTTCTTTAGTTTAACGACCGTTTTCAAAAGTTTTCAGTCATTAAAAGGGATAGTATAAATTTAAAAATATGTGAAACCCTATAAGTTAAAGGGCTAACCCGGGGTTGTCTTCCCAAAAAAAGCCCAAAGCCCCCTTTTTTAACTGGAAGTTAGAAGTCAAAAGTGCGAAGTTAGAAGAAGGAAGTAAGAAGTAAAAGGTAAGAATTGATATTAAAATAGAATCGAAAGCAGGAAGTTGGAAGTCAAAATGCGGAATTTAGAAGTCCAAAAGTGGGGAAATTGAAGTGGGGAGTGGAATCAAAAAGTTGGAAGTGAAAGTGAAAAGTTAGAAGTCAGAAGGGGGAAGTACGGAACAATTGTCCCTCCAGGGCATCCATACTGTGGGTATATTTATCGTGTTTGAAAAAAAGGGGAATTTAAATCAATATAAAACGGGGATGTTTATCTCAAGAACTTACTGTATTGTTTTCAATACAGGGATATAAAAAGAGTAATCCTTTTGGGGAAAAATTTTTTAAAGTTTCCCGGACCTAGTGCTTTTTGGGGCCCTTCGGCCTTTTTCAGGCGTGTTTCTTAAATTTTTCTTTCATAAAAGTGTGTTGCAGTAGTAGTAAACACAATTACAAAAATCTTTAGGTTTTTTTGGTTTTTTTTTTTTCTATTTAAAAAAAATTATTTTTTTTATTTTTAAGTATTACAAAATGTCATTTGTTTTTGTTTTTTTTTTTTTTTTCAGAAAAACCCTTAAAGTTTACTCCCCAAATTTTTTTGGGGGGGTGTTGTCTATATAACAAAGTTGTGTTTACTTGGGTTCCCCGATGCATAAAAAATTTCACCATTTAAAGCTTCATATTTTTAAAAACAAAAAGGAAAAATAGTTTTGTCCCAAGGCTACTTCGTGGGGGACGGGAACTAAAAAATGCAAAATTGGCATTGCTGCAAGATTTTTTTTTTCAGATACAAAGGTACAGACAGTGTTTTGGTTTTGAAAAGCTTCATGATGGGAAAAATGTATCAAACCCAGCGAAAAGTTTTTGGTTGGGAATTTGCGGCAGGTGTTCACAGGGGATTTCGATTTTAAGGGCATGGGGTGAAAATTTTTTCGATAAAAAAAACAGGGTCCACATAATTTTTGAAAAAAAACTTCGGTTTAAAATCCAAACGTATCATATACTCACCTGGAATTCCCTAAAAATTCGGTAAAAAGATTTTTTAAAACCCTGTGGAATCCCGATGTATTGATTTTTGTCCCTGAAATTATGGGGGACATGGCTTTGGTATAACGTTGACAAGGAAGATATCGAGACAGACTGGAGTTTTTGGGAAACAAAAGCAGCTATATTCAGACGAAAAAAAAAGAACTGTTTCAGCTTTTGTTCTCGATCAGTAAACCCTGGTGCAGAAAAAGTTCAGCTTTGTAACACAAGCACTACACTTGATAATAAATATTCCAAACATTAATGACATTTGTATTTATATGATATGTGATACATAGATGGAGGGTAAAATAAGCCCAGCGGATTTTTTTTATTGTTAGTTAAACTGGGGGCAAGCATATTTTGTGGACCTTTTTAGGTTTTTACAAATGTGTCTCGACTAAAATAAATTATTCTGAAACTTTTAAATTTTTAAGCGTTACGTTAAGGTGTAATCGGGCGCATCTTAAAACAGGAAACAAATAAACTTTAAACTTATTTTCTTATGTCTTATAATTTTCGCATCGGGCGTACATTTGGTTCTTTTTTTCATATTATTTACCCTCGATAAATTTGTCTGAAACCTAAAAAATTATGTACATGTATTTTTTTCCTGACATTAAATAAATTTTTTGCATAGGTATTACATATTTTAATAATGATAAATTGTTTTAAGATCAGTATTAAAAAAAGACCCATATTAGACAGGGTCAATCCCTGTCGGGAAACGTGAATTTAAGGATGAATTTTCTCCCAAAAACCAGGTATGAAATTTTAAAAAATCCCTTTAGTACTTTTGGGGTTATATCCGGACAAAATGTTAAAATTTAAAATAAAAAAGGGATAATTTTAAAATCGATAATGTGGCGTTATTGTTTTGGCAAAAAATTTACTTCCCCCCAATTACTCTTCGTGTATGAATTTTATTACCCCCCGTATTTGATAAGCTCCGGCAAAATGGGGTATTTAGAAAAACAAAAAAGTTGATTTTGTTCTTTCCACGCACTTCCCCCAATGTACTCTTTAGGATAAAGTTTAAAGAAAAACCGTCGGACTTTTGGGTTATGCTCGGACAAAGCGTTTCGGCGCAGATGGGGACCCTTTCAATCACTTTCAACTTTTACGGGGGGGAAAAAACTTTTTGTTTGTCCTGTTCATAATCAGAGATCTTTGCAAGTGTTCCCGGGCCCTGACGATTTTTACTGCACTTTGAAAAACCCAGAAATATTTTTATGTATAAAAGTCATTGTATGTAGTTTAGGAAAGGGTATTGATATGACAGGCCGATTGCCAAAATCCAAGATAACCTTCCCCCAAAATTTTGAGAAACTATTAAAACTTAAATCTTAGAACTTACAATTAGAACTTTCACTTGGAACTTACAAATTTGAACTTAAAGTTAAAAAACAACTTGGAACTTGAAGTTACAACTTTGAAAAATTATTTTTGATTGGAAATTTTATAAAGGGTGTACAATTTGTAACACAAAAATTTATCATTCTTACGTTCCCCCTCTCTTTCACTAATAATACCGTTTCTTAAAATCAAAAAAAATAATCCCCTAAAATATATGAAAATTTCAAGATTTTTATTTTTAAAATTTTGTGTTAACTACTCAAACTGCTCTGTAACTATAAATGCGGAAGAAGCCCTTGAAATTGTTCACAAATATGTTTAAAACCCATAGACGAAATGGACAACATTGAAAATTGTCACAAAAATTACCTGGGGAAAATTTTGGAAAATTTTCTTCAGGTAAAAAGGGCAAAGCCCCAAGCTACTTTCCCCTCTTGAGTTAAATAATTTGCTAGATAATCAATTGTGCAAGCGCATGTAACTTTTGAACAAATGATTTTTGTTGGTCTAACATCTGCCTTTTTTTCCATTAAAGATGTCCAAAATTTCAAATTGGGGCAAACAGTTTTTAAATTTTATTACTACGTGATACATGTAGTTTTGGGTTCGTTTTTTAAAAAAAAATTTTCAGTTGCTGTGTCTTTCAAGTTTAAGTGAAGATAATGCCGTATGAAAAATTTTAGACTGACGTTTCAAAATAAGAAATCGGCTAAAAAGTAATATTTCCTTTCTTGGAGTAACACCCCTTTTATTGTTGTTGTTGTTGTTTATGTTGGTGAGATTTTGCAGTGGAAGGGGAAAAAACTTTTTCATCATTTGTTTTTCTTAAAAAAACTGACCGTCATCGTTAAACCCAGTTTCAGTAACAAAACCTACAGTGGAGATTTACAACAAAGGGAATCAAAATATACAATAACAACTTTTAATTTTTTAAACACAGAAATCGAAACTTTCTAAACAAATTTTAAAGCAAAAATAAAATTATCAGAAATAAGGGGGAACTATTTTTGACAATTTTTTACGAGACAAAATTAGAACTATTCAAAAGACTGTGAAAGGTACACACGTATGAGTTTCTTTTCTTTCCAAAAAAAACCCCATTTAAAACTAAAAAAAAAAAATGGCTCGGGTGAGCTTAAACAACAACTAAAAAACCTTTTACATTGAGAAAAGTGACTGCTAAAAATTTTTGACAAAAAGAAGAAATGTTTAATGTAGCTGAAAGAGCTAATTAAAAAACCCAAAAAACTTATAAAATTCAAAAAGACTTTAAAAAGTAAGAAAAAAAATGCTTCAATGTTTAAAAAAACAAGGAAATTGTCAAAAATTTCACAAAAATTAAGACAAAGCACGAATGGTCCTAGGGCCCCTCACTTGAGAAACCGGAAAAATTTGCTAAATGTGACTGGAGGGAATTGTGTAAGAAAAACCTGGGGGAGGACTAATTCCATACAAAATGTTTTTTTTTTTAATTGAAAGGGTGATTATTGGACTTTAATCGATCTTGCCTAGATTTTTTCAAGACAAACTTCTCAAAATTTCACAAATTGTATAAAAGCAATCCCTATTGATACACAAGATTTTCTTTGGTTTTACCAGGTACCTACTTTTTGACCAGTGCTGACTCGTATTCAAACTTTACAAGATTTCATTGAGCAAACATTTTGATTTAATTTCAGAAGAAGATCTAGGTAAAATTCGCTTATAGCATCACAAGGGATTTTTTTTTTTTCACCGCTGCCTTGTTTTTTGTCCAGATGACCCATATTTCAACTTGACCTGACTTCAAAAGCTAAACATTCTGCCCCAAAAAATTTTGAAATCCCAAATTTGGGAAAAACTACCAATGATTGAGAAGAAAAATTTTGAAGTTTACTAAAGAGACTATAAGGAAACTTGTTCACCCCCAGCGGCATGTTTTCATCGAAATGAACGGTTGGCAATTTTTGTAGGTCACCAAAGTCTTCCTACAAAATGTTTTTCAAAACAAAATGACAGTTTCCCCAGAAGAGATTTTTTTTTCAGTCGCCCTGGCAATCACAGTTCGCATGGATTTCATCTTTGGGGAATTTTTTAAGGGGGGGCCCAAGGGTCATTCCTGTAAAATTTGAGTAAATTTGCCCCGTTGTTTTGGGAAAAAGAAAGATTTTGATGGACGAAGTCATGGTGTGGTCACAAAAACTCACCTTGAGCTTTTTGGGTCGGGGGCTAAAATCCACACAATTTTAAACAAATATGGACATATTTTTAAAAATAAAATGGCGAAGCTCATGTGGCCTTACAAAAGAGAATATCTAGATTTTAAACTCTGCAAAAAAATTTAATAGCTGCCTGCCCCTCTTCTTTTTTAATTCGTCCCCGACTGACCCGTTTACCACTCCTGGAAAAGCTGATCTTCCCAATTTTTTGAGACTGTATGTTTTCCCTTCTTTTTTCCCTTGTTTAGTGTTTTTTTCAGAGAAAATTCCCCCTTTGAGGCCTACTTGCTTTCTGAAAATACCTCAGTATGATGATGACAAAACTCCAAAAATCAGTACGTTTCAAAGCGGTGAGTGGGGGTTTAAAAATTTTTTTAGGTATTGGGGCGGGTTTCCGGGGTGAAGTTCGTTTGTTTTTTAGTGTTGTCAGGTATTGTTTAAAGTATTTAATTTGAAAGGCTATATGCACATTTAAAACACACATTCCCCGAAAAAAAATTTTTTTGGCTTATTCAAATGAATTTTAGCAGTTTCTGGTTATGCCGGGTTTCCCCAGTTGCGCAATTTTCAATGAATTTAAATATTTTTGCCCATTATATTTTTTGCTTCCCATAAATTCTCTCAAAATTCCCTTTAAAATTTCTGCTTTCAGTACGATGGGCTTTGGCCACTGCAAGACCCTTTTGAGCGCAAAAGTTGGGTGTCTTATTTGTATGGCGCAATTTCACGCAAAGTTTTACAAGCCTCATTCTTTTAACTTGCAATTTTTTGTAGCGATACAGTGCCCCCCCCCTTGCCCCTTTTCCCCCCTAATGATCCCTCCCAATCTTTTTCCCAAAACAAATACTGCAAAAACAATGTGCAAATTTAATCTCATCAGCATAAGGTCTTCCCTCCTTAGTGACTGTCTTGGGCTGGGGATAAAAGGTATCTGATGATTTTGGGATACATGTATTTTTGTTTTGTGGCAGACTACTATCTTCTGAGTCTTTTGCATACTAGTACTGCTGTGTCTGGGGGAGATGTACATGTCGGGGTTGGGGAGATGGGTTTTGTTGTTCTGGGGGGGATACTACTGTCTTTTTTTATGGATACTGGGTTTTGTTTGTGTCTGGGGCGATGGTATATGTCTGTATCTGAGGGAGACTGGGTATGTCTGTGTCTGTAGCGGACTACTATTGTCTTTTCTTTGGGGAGCTGGTATAGTCTGTGTCTGGAAACAGATACTATTTACCTGTGCTGGAGCAGATGGTATAAATTTTGTGTCTTTGGGGATATGGATATATCTGTCTCGGGGCAGACTGGTAATGTCTTGGGCTTGAACATCTACTACCTGTCTTGGCGGGGAATATGTATAGTCTGTTTGGACAGACTGGTTATGTCTGTGTCGGGGGGAGACTACACTGTCTGTGTGGGGCATACGGTTTTTGTCGGTCCGGGACGACTACTTAAAGTCTGGTCTTTGCTACTGTTATAGTTGTCTCTGGGGCGGATGGTGTATGTATGTTTTGGGCAGACTACTATTGGTGCGGGGATACTGGTATGCTGTGTCAGGGCAATGGTATATTCTTTAAAGGGGAAGCTACTTTTTGTCCCGTGTCTGGGGCATACGGCATATTTATGTCTGTATCGTGGCAGATTGATATTGCGTGTCTGGGACAGACACTATCGCCCCGGTCTGGGCAATAATGTTACTGTGCTTGGGCAACTAGATGCAAATCTCGTCCCAAATTTTTAACCCGTCCATCTCTGTACCAATAAATCATGTTTTTTTGGGGGTTCCTTGTACCACACCAGGAAAAACCCCCAAAAAAAGTACCCGGGATCTTTACCTCAAGCTGCTTCAAAGCCTGTATATCTTGGGGGTTAAAAATGACTACTTCATTAACTTTGGTTTTTGCATTTTGTGTGTTATCACCCGGGTTTGTTGCTAGTGCATTTTGTATCTTTTTCCCCCAACTGCATATTTGCCATCCAAATCCATCCAGGAAGGGGGTTGTTTCTTCGAAAGGGTGTATTCCCTTTAAGCGTTTCATAACATCCTTTTACGGAAAAGCACAAAAAATGATATGGGGCTGTCATACAAGATGTTTTCTTTGTGTACTTTATTGATTGTATTTCCCCCGGTCTCATTTCCTTAAAGTAAAATTGACTTCTTTTAAAAATTTAAAAAGGATTTTTATCTGCACTTTTATTTCCTAGCTCCATCCTTTTAATTTTAGTCTGTTTCAATACCTTGTTATTGTGCTTTTCTCCTGTTTATCTTCGAGGCCCCCTGTTTTACGGTGGCGCAATTATTTCCAAAAAAAACCTTGTTTTTAAGGTGAACATAAAAAATGAGAAAAAAACTCCATTTGATCTCAAGTGTTCATGGGGAATCCACTTTTCAATCAAAGTTATGAAATGTTTTTCCCTCCGTCACCCCTTTAAGTACCCAAACAAGCACCCATCCTTGACAACAACCGAAACAGCTTTTGCCCTGAGGAAAAAAACATTTTTTGCCATTTCGAAAATTGTTTCAAAAAACGTAAACGCCTTCTCATTTCAAAAATTTTCGAGGCCCCCGTATATCTAGATGTAACTTTCGAAACTTCCCTTTTGGTAGTTTACACAGCCATGTGCAACTTGTACTTTTTAACCTTCGTTTGCGATTGTTTGCGTAATTTCTGGTTTTTTTCGTCTCCTACAAGCAAAGAAACATGTTTCTTTGTACATGTATGTCATAGCAATGAAAAAGAGATTTCAGAAAAAACCCAGAGGGGTCAGAACCCAACCCCAGGATGTGCTTTAGAGGAAAATTTTCCAAGGTCACTGGACTTTGTCTTTAAAAATACTAGGGTCATTACCAAAGCAGGAACGGCTTTTTTTTTTGGACCTATGTGCCTTTAACCTTTTTATTTTGTGGGCCCAAACAACAATACGTTTATGTATGGGCCAACCAATTTTTCGTACGTTTTATGGTTAAAAATTGATTGTAGATATCAAAACAAACGGTTTTTTTACAATGTGAGTTACCTTTTTCCTTTTCCCAAAATAGTTTAGAACAATAGGAGCACAAGAGAAAGCCCCGGTATTAATTGAAGGTCCTAAAATCATTGGTTTGTAAAAATTTAAGGAAACAGTCTTCCTTCCCAAAGGGACACCCTCAAAGAACCCACACCCAAAAACGGTTTTTTTTAAATTGATTAAATTCAAAATTTTCGATCTTTTTCAAAAAACAACTTTATCTCAACAAATTCGTATTCATGGGAAAAACTAAAATTGTCTCCCCCCATTTTATCCGCTTTCGGATAAATTGGCGTTTTCCCGGTGTAGGGGATTAAACCCAAGTTCAAGCTAAGACTAAGTTTTAAAATCTAAATTCTAATTTTTAAAAACTAAATGAAAAAGTCTAAGTTCTAAGTCAAAACGGCCCCAATAGGCTTCCGTAATTTTTCGTTTGTATAATCTATTTCAAACATATGTAACATCATTTAGAAGTTATAATAGGAAACTTGTCTCGTAAGCATTTAGAAGTTACAACTTGGAAAATAGAATTTAGAAGGGTGCCAATAATATTGGTATCCAGCTACATAGAAATTATAACACAGAAGGAACCAGAAATACCGGTTCCCTTTTAAAGCCCTGCTCCGCGGCTATTCAAATTCTTTTGTGTGTATGCAACCCATTATTACAATAGGTAACAGTTAACGGCCACGCGCCACACTTTAGCACGCAAAACCACAGGCATTTTATATAGAATTCTATATAAAATAGACCCTATTTTGACCGGCATCTCTGTTCATAGTCAGGATTTTCATGCTTTTTCAGTGACAATTTAAGGTTAAAAAGTCGGATTGGAGCAGGTTTTTAAGACAGAGGGCGCTAGGTTTTTCCTGGGGGTTCCCAGTGTTATGAATAGCGACTCTATCTGGAGGTCGTTTTATAGCAAATTATGTATGTTTATAAACATATCTGTCGAAATACTGACTTAATTATATAGACTATGTCATTGTGCAATTGAACTGGTTTTAGTTGCCGGTCGGCGCTTAGAGGCTCAACCAATTTTACATACTTGTCAGGCATGGATCCAGAAATGTTTGACTGGGTGGGGGGCACCTGTCTAGAACCGAGGCGCATAACAAGCGCTGAGGGCGGGTAGGTATTGGAGGGATGCCTTTGCCCATGTTAGGGGGTCAGGGGGTCCCTGGATCTTTTTTTAATTACAGGTATGACATGGTGGCCTCTGGTGTTTTACTGGTGGCTATACTCCCCTCATTTAGGTGGTCAGGGACTCTCCCCATGGATATTGTTTGTTGTGGGTTTAAAGCCGTTTTTCAACAGTTTTTAGCTCGACTTTTCGAAGAAAAAGTAGAGCTATTGCACTCGCCCCGGTGTCGGCGTCGGCGTCGCCGTTGGTTAAATTTTTTTTATAAAGTCAAATATCTCTATTACTATCAAAGTTATTGGCTTGAAACTTAAAATGGTTATTTACTATCAAAGTCTACACTAGGAGAAACAATCCCCATAACTCTGATTTGAATTTTGACAGAATTATGCCCCTTTTTAACTAAGAATTTTTGGTTAAAGTTTTTGATAAAGTCAAATATCTCTGTTACTATCAAAGCTATTGACTTGGAACTTGAAATAGTTATTTAGTATCAAAGTCTACATCAGGAGAATCAATCCCCATAACTCTGTTTGAAATTTGACAGAATTATGCCCCTTTTTAACTTAGAAATTTTTGTTAAAATTTTTGATGAAGTCAAATATCTCTGTTACTATTAAAGCTTTCGACTTGAAACTCGAAGTCTACACCAGGATACACAATTCCCATAACTCTTATTTGAATTTTGACAGAATTATGCCCCTGCGGTGAACTACGTTGAACTACGCTTAAGTACGGACAGTCTCGGATAAATACGTTCAGTTGCGGCAAGGTACATTTCAGTACGGATATCTACGTTTTAGTACGTTTAACTACAGATGAATAAGTTTCAACCAAGTTGGACTAAAGTCACGCTTAAATGGCTATGGGTCGCTCGAACTTTTATGCATGTTCAAAAGTTGGAGAACTCGCAAGTTTGTGATAAGTCATAAATACGTTTTGACCAAGTGTTGGTACGGATTGATACGGATTACTACTTTGAGGTACGGCTCAGGTACGGATCGATACGGATTACTACGTTTCTATCAGTGACTAGACGTAGCTATCCGCGCCGTATGTGTGACTGGGGTTTTTTATAGGCTATATACCAATAAAAGAAATTGTTCTTTATTTCATATAAAATTCAGCTACTTCAGAACAATTTTGTTACCGTTTCTAGATTTTCACTCTGCCGTAGACCTATTTTCCACAAGATATCCATACATTTGCTTCAAGAAAACGAAAAGAAAATTGGGGTGTTGAATAGTATGCAGTGAAATGCAAGTCAACTGAAGTCAGGTACCCTCATATTGCCGCATTTCAGAAAGCGGTCCGCAGAATAAACACCCTACTTTCGTTTTCAAGTAAACAACTCGAACACATGCGAATATTAGCATGAAAAGTGTCCCGTTTTATGTAAAATTCATTCCACGAGTGAAATAATGCCCAGTTGACCCCCGATTTATTAGGGACTTCTTTCGACTACACCACGGAAGCACATTTTTGACCGAATTACTGCATTATTACCTTTAGAGTTATGCAGTATCAATTAAAATTTTACTGTTAACACATTCAGAGAAAATGACATCAATGAAATTATAGTTATAACATAACGATGTTATAATCAATATCAAATTCAAATAGATTTCTAATGGCCAGTTTTTCAACTATTAAGTAATGACTTAAGCTCTGACTTAAGCCGTGTCGGGTATATTTACAACGATTTAGTCAGCACGTGAATAACGGGGCTCGACAAAAGTTAAACCTTCAGTTGGATTTTTCTACTTTGAGCGGTGTCAGCAATGGCTTATCTTTCTATTGTTATTTTAAACCTGGAGCATAGGTGGTTTAAGAAAAGATGCAGGCGGAATATTTAGACATGGAATTAAATTTCCAGTATGAAGTTAAAGCAGAAATGTTGAGGAGGGAGGGAATGATACGGGACTGAGAAAACCCTTCCGTTATGTACGATGATTTGGACTTTTGGACAGATTTTTTCTCAGTGAAGCTAGTATTATATATGTTTTACTTTATGTAGAAGAAAAACTTAAACCAACGGCGATGGCGAAAAGTCGAGCTAAAAATGTAACACATTCAGCTCTTCCATTTTAACTTTACTAAATTCGCTACGTTTGTACACGTTTCAAAATATACGTGCAAGCATAAATATATAAGTGCATGTAATTAATTAAAAATACATGTAACGCACAAATATGTAGGTGAACATATATATAAAAGTTCATGGATACGCACGTCTGTATATATACGTCTCCTTTCAATGACGTGTGGAGTTTGAAATTCATGCATTTGCAAGTGTAATTCGAGTACCTATACTATTGAATTAAATTTACAAATGCATTCCTAATTACAAGTGCATATTACACGTGTTTTGTACATGAAAGGTGGAACATTTAGGAATAATGAAAACAATAAGACAATGAGCAAACATAGGAATGCTTGTAGTCTTACCTTGAAATAAATTCACCTTTTTTCCCAGCAAATTTTTTTCGTTCATTAGACAGGCGCTAGTGCTTTTGTGTTTTAATGTGTCTTTGTTTTTTCTTTGAGAAGTAGTAAATCACCAAAGTAACACGTTTTATCTATGAAAACGTACAGCGAAACGGTCCGATGACTGTATCTACATCTTCATAGTGTGTGACCAAGGCTTAGCTAATGCATCGCAAAAATACCCGCCGAGTATTAGTAAAAATCCGTTAGAAAACAAGGTTGAGCGATGGCTGAACTAATACTGGTTTGAGCCTTTCTTAGTGCTAGAGTTGAAAAACTGGCCGTAAATGTGTACGACTCGAATAAAAAGACAAGATTTATATGAAATGTGGACGAGAAATAACAGTTCTATTGACTGCTTTTTCATATACAATGGACGGATAGCTCAGTGGTTTGCACACTGGCTTTCCAATCCTGAGGTCGGGGGTTCGATTCCCGGCAGCTACTCGGGAATTTTCAGAAACGCTTTTCAGTGTTTCCCACCTAACTAGAGGTATACTGGTCAGGAACCCAGGCAATCCTTGCGTGTATCAGTGCTATACACTGGGACGTTAAAGAACCATTTTAGTTAAGTTGGTCTGCAGTTCGCAGTTCGCGTTTCGAATTGCGAACTGCAAACTGGTCTGCAGTTCGCAGTTCGCAGTTCGCGATTCGAATTGCGAACTGCAAACTGGTCTGCAGTTCGCGATTCGAATTGCGAACTATAAACTGGTCTGCACTTTACGATTCAAATGTCAACGTGCAGTCTGATCAAAAATGTCCTGCACATTGCAGACAAGAATGCATTTCACAGTTGGTCTGCAGTTCTCGTTTCGAACTGCGAACTGCAAACTGGTCTGCAGTTTGCGATTCGTGTTGCGAACTGCAAACTAGTCTGCGGTTTACGATTCAAATTTCAAAGTGTGCAGTCTGATCAGCACTGCCCGGCAAATTGTAGACAAGAATGCATTTCACATTTGGTCTGAAGTTAGCAGTTCGCGTTTCGAATTGCGAACTGCAATGGTCTGCAGTTCGCGATTCGAATTGCAAACTGTAAACTGGTCTGCGCTTTACGATTCAAATGTCAACGTGCAGTCTGATCAACACTGTCCTGCGCATTGCAGACAAGAATGCATTTCACAGTTGGTCTGCAGTTCGCGTTTCAAAATTGCGAACTGCAAACTGGTCTGCAGTTCGCGATTCAAATTCGAACTGCAAACTGGTCTGCAGTTCGCGATTCGAATTGGCAACTGAAAAACTGATCTGCGCTTTACGATTCAAATGTCAACGTGCAGTCTGATCAACACTGTCCTGCGCATTGCAGACAAGAATGCATTTCACAGTTGGTCTGCAGTTCGTGTTTCGAATTGCGAACTGCAAACTGGTCTGCAATTCGCGATTCGAATTCGAACTGCAAACTGGACTGCAGTTTGAGATTCATTTTGCGAACTGTAAACTGGGCTGCAGTTTACAATTCAAATTTCAAAGTGCAGTCTGATCAGCACTGTCCAGCGCATTGCGGACAAGAATGCATTTCATAATTAGTCTGCAGTTTGCATTTCGCGTTTCCAACTGCGAACTGCAAACTGGTCCGCAGTTCGCGTTCCGAATTGCAAGCTGCAATCTTGTCTGCTGATTACAATAAAAATTTCAAAGTGCAGTCTGATCAGCACTTTCTTGCGCATTGCAGACAAGAATGCATTTCACAGTTGGTCTATAGTTCGCAGGTTGTGTTTCCAATTGCGAACTGCAAACTGGTCTGCAGTTCGCAGTTCGCGTTTCGAATTGCGAACTGCAAACTGGTCCGCAGTTCGCGTTCCGAATTGCAAGCTGCAATCTTGTCTGCTGATTACAATAAAAATTTCAAAGTGCAGTCTGATCAGCACTTTCTTGCGCATTGCAGACAAGAATGCATTTCACAGTTGGTCTAAAGTTCGCAGGTTGTTTCCAATTGCGAACTGCAAACTGGTCTGCAGTTCGCAGTTCGCGATTCGAATTGCGAACTGCAAACTGGTCTGCAGTTCGCGATTCGAATTCGAACTCCAAACTGGTCTGCAGTTCGGGATTCGTATTGCAAACTGTAAACTGGGCTACAATTTACGATTCAAATTTCAAAGTGCAGTCTGATCAGCACTGTCCAGCGCATTGCGGACAAGAATGCTTTTCATAATTAGTCTGCAGTTCGCATTTCGCGTTTCGAATTGCGAACTGCAAACTGGTCCGCAGTTCGCGTTCCAAATTGCAAGCTGCAATCTTGTCTGCTGATTACAATAAAAATTTCAAAGTGCAGTCTGATCAGCACTTTCTTGCGCATTGCAGACAAGAATGCATTTCACAGTTGGTCTATAGTTCTCAGTTTGTATTTCAAAATTGCGAACTGCAAACTGGTCTGCAGTTCGCGTTTCGAATTGCGAACTGCAAATGGTCTGCAGTTCGCAGTTCGCAGTTCGTGATTCGAATTGCGAACTGCAAACTGGTCTGCGGTTCAAGATTCAAAATAAAAATATATTTGAACGTTACTCTTATACTTTTAAGTAATAGGTCAGTATTTGCTAAATATAAATTTTGAGCCGTGCCATGAGAAAATCAACATAGTGGGTTTGCGACCAGCATGGATCCAGACCAGCTTGCGCATCCGCTCAGTCTGGTCAGGATTCATGCTGTTCGCTAATGGTTTCTCTAATTGCAGTAGGCTTTAAAAGTGAACAGCATGGATCCTGACCAGACTGCGCGGGATGCGCAAGCTGGTCTGGATCCATGCTGGTCGCAAAGCCACTATGTTGATTTTCTCATGGCACGGCTCATTAATGTTAATGGTCTGCACTTCCTCCCTCTTCAGTAGAACTGCAAAGTGCCGCGCGCCAAGTCTGCGGCTCCTAGTTTTCGATTCGAACTACGAACTGCAAACTGGTCTGCAGTTCTCAGTTCGCAGTTTCGAATTTCGTATTGAGAAACTGTACACTGTGCTGCAGTTTACGATTCAAATTTCAAAGTGCAGTCTGATCAGCACTGTCCAGCAAAATGTAGACAAGAATGCATTTCACAGTTGGTCTGCAGTTTGCAGTTCTCAGTTCACGTTTTCAAATGCGATCTGCAAACTGGAAAAGTAAAGAAGAAATGAAAAATCTTGAAATGGAGCTTCTTTATCTTGCAGGATTTTTTCCAATGAATTTTAGTAACATTTTTATGGAGGAGCCCCCCATATCAATTACCGGTGACGATTATAGAAAAGCTTAAATATAAACAATGAAAACATGTAGAAGTTATAGCAGTTTGTCACGGGATGTAACATTTCATGTTCTTTAAACTTAATAGTGACGTGCGCCGCGGGGAAACTAAAACTTTTCCCTGGCGGTATCGTCTGCTGTTTAATTGAATTGGATATCCTCGGCAATGAACGTGTTATTACGAATATTAACGGAGATGTCCGAGGCACTTCATCCTTGCCCGTACAGTCTTTGTGAATTCTTATCATGTAGGTTACATTCTACCAATTCAATTCCTTATTTATTTCATATTCATAACAACACATTCAGACCTCATTTTCAGCACTTTAGAGCATTTCAATGATATGAAAACCATATATGGTCATTTAGTATAACATGTCTTCTTATCAAAAATAGAAAAATATTGACATGTTTTATGTTGTATATAAAAAAAAATAATCTGTTTCTGAGAAACATCACCCTCTAAAAATGCCCCATGAAAACAGCCGTTTAGCAATTCCGCGTAGGTAGACATTTTTCGCAAAGAATAAAACTTATTCCAGGAAATTTACAATGAAAATGGTCTAGATCTATTCTCAATACAATAAGCAATAAACATAAGCGTAAAATTTAACTGTCACCTCCTCATGTCACTCATTATACCAGACTTCATCCATAGCATGGAACTACATTTTGGACTACTTCACATGTAACACTGAGTAGTCACTTCCGGTTTGGTGTAATCCGTCCTGTATGACCAATCTTCTTGGTTTGTTTTATGAGTATAAAGGAGAGCTAGAATGAGAGAAAGAAATTCACTGGTGTTCTCTTAGTACCTTTTACTCCCAAATTCCTTCTACGCTCAGAGTAGTTAATGTACTCTTACGAGCAATACAGTAAAATTCATAGAAAACTGAATTAAAATCATTTAGAATTCTTATGATTACTTCAATTAATTCACCAGTCGGTGTGGCAAGGAATATTTTGAAATATCTTTAATATTGTAGTTTGTATTTCTTTACAGAGCGCGTGATTTTTTTTTTTTTTTTTATGAAAACTTTGTATTATTTTATCTTTATTTTATCAGTTGATGTATATTGTGACATGTTTCAATGTAAAGACATTTACACCCATTATAAGGATCGTCTACAGCCAAGTATGGCCTAATGTACTCTTGAATGGCTTAAAGCCCAACTCGTTTACTGTCATGATGTTATAACATTTTTTCTTATGGAATGTTTTTAACTCAAATACATTTCTATTGTATTTAGGACTTATTAAAAGGTCATAAAACACATGAACTGACATATAAAAAATAAAATAAAAAAACTTTTGCAGCTTTTGCAGTAGTGCGTTGTTCTGTAAAATAATTCAGCTTTACATTGTGTGATTTCTATTACAGTACATGTGTGTATATCATTTCAATTTTAAACAAAAATTATATTGCCCTTTGTAAATAAAATCAACGAAAGATTAATTGTAAGATTAATCAAAGAACTGTTTCATTTGACGGAATTTGTCCGGATATTGAAGTAACTACCCGGAATGTTCAAGTCACTGTCAGCCCACTCAAAAATGCTCATCTCACGTCTGACTATAGCTCACCTGACTTTGGAATATTTCTGACATATAAAATATTCAGATTGTAACCTACAGGTCAATGCAAGCTTGACATAATCTGCGTCGAAGCCTGTATTGATTGTCCAGTCACAGAGAGAGACTAATTTTGCGATGAACTGCACCTGAGACGGGCTAATTTTGCCATGAACTTTACCTATTTCTAACTTTCTGAAACAGGAACAATTTGATAAATAGTAACGAATATTAACGAAAGTAGTCCACTCACAAGCAAAGTACGCAGTCGTATTTTGACAGTGTTTAAAGCGAAATATACTGGACTTATTGTACAAAATATTCATAGATAGTGTCTTTATAAAGAAGAAAGTCCGTATAATCTCGTCCCTGGCAAAACCAGCGTATTACATACATCTGCTAATAAAAATACCAACATTTAACACCATTCTTGCCGCCGCCTTCGGATATGTCCAAAGGTAGCACTGGAATGGCTCATCGACAGACCCGTTTTATTGTCTTGGTATTATAATGAAATATGACATAAGAAATCTGCAAACGGTCAGTACTAGAGCTGGGCTTTGAATTTGGCTTGAAAACATTACTTTATAAATCTTGTTTGGTTTAATGTAAGTGGGGCTTTGATATGTGCAGGTGTCTAATACTTTAGAGATTTTATCTATTTGTGCCATTGATAAGTAATTTGAATTAAATTGCCCATAACTAATTGGAACGACGACATTTTTGTGCAGTCGCAATTATGCACTCGGCACTAAGACCTGCATGATTGGTCAACATACCTTAAATGGGCGTAAAGAAGAGAGTTGTGTTGTTTGTCTGTGCAAAATGTAACCAATCAAAGGGTTTAAATGACCCAATGGGGCTAAAGTGATTGAATATATGTCTCGCAATTTTCTTAAAAAATATATGGACATTAAACAATAAATGTCAATTAATTTAGTTGTCTCCTTTATTTGTTTTAATGTCATTTTTTACCAGTTTCAAATGATCGCTAATCAAAGTTCAATGCATTATTCACAATTTTAATTGTAAACCGCATATACATTATGACAGAGAATGTTTAAAGTCCAGTGATTAATTCCTTTTTTGTATTGTATTAAAACCCGCTAACTTCAGGCCGTCTTTACGTACTTTAGAGAACATCAATTTTTCCTACAACTACTTTTCAGAAAAGCTCTGTTACAAATGATAATAACAAGAAAATGGGGGTTGGATATTCCTATTAAAAATGCCTGCCAGTTGTGGTCTGCTACCCTTAAATAGCGCATATTTGCTCTAGTCCCCCACAATAAACATTTCTTTCCAGTTTCGATCTGCAAAACTTGCCATGTGAGGTCTATGAAAATGTAAACTGTCTCATTCCATGTAGAATGTATTCCAGTAGTGCAAAAGTGTGATTTATTAAAGCAACTCGTTCTACACGAATGTGCCCAAATAAAATGGGTAAATTAGGTACCATTTATTATGGACTGATTTCGAATATACCACGAACATTTTTTTTACCAATTTACCTACCCTATTCCGAAAGGACAAAACATATAATGTATATGACTCTGATTGGGTAATTTGAAATTATTATTATTATACCATGTTTTTATATAGTCCTTCTCATGATAAGCCCGTTTAAAGGCGTTTTACATAGCAAAAACGCAGCCACTCTGGTCGCGAAAGTAATCTGACACCGAACGATCTCACCAGATGAAGAGCGAGATCCCTCAGAGCAGATAGAGAGAAATCGTGTTATTTAGATACAGACTCTTTGTGGAAAGACAGACTGGTTTGCTTTGATATACCTTGTGCATAGCAATGACACTTTAGAAGCCTTCTTTTAGGAGAAGAACCGGTTACAGGTCGCTTAGTCAGACCAGCTTACAGTTTACAATTTCGATTCGGATAAAGTGACTGCAGCTGAGGGACCATAACCTCTTTTAAGCAAAAAATTACTAAGTACGAAATTCTAGGCCTAAGAGTAATGTTCCAATATACTTTCATTTTAAAATATTGAACTGCAGACCAGTTTGCAGTTCGCAATTCGAATCGTGAACTGCGAACTGCAGACCAGTTTGCAGTTCGCAATTCGAATTATGAACTACGAATTGCGAACTGCGAACTGAGAACTGCAGACCAGTTTGCAGTTCGCAATTCGAATTATGAACTACGAATTGCGAACTGCGAACTGAGAACTGCAGATCAGTTTGCAGTTCGTAGTTTGAATCGAAAACTAGGAGCCGCAGACTTGCCGGCACTTTGCAGTTCTAATGAAGAGGGAGGAAGTGCAGACCATTAACATTAATGAGCCGTGCCATGAGAAAACCAACATAGTGGGTGTGCGACCAGCATGGATCCAGACCAGCCTGCGCATCCGCGCAGTCTGGTCAGGATCCATGCTGTTCGCTTTTAAAGCCTACTGCAATTAGAGAACCATTAGCGAACAGCATGGATCCTGACCTGATTGCGCGGATGCGCAAGTGGTCTGGATCAATGCTGGTCGCAAACCACTATGTTGATTTATTCATGGCACGGCTCAAAATTTTATATTTAGCAAACACTGACCTATTACTTTAAAATACAAGAGTAATCTTCGAATTCACTTTCATTTTAAATCTTGAACTGCAAACCAGTTTCAGTTCGAATTCGAATCGCGAACTGCACACCAGTTTGCAGTTCGCAATTCGAAACGCGAAACTGCGAACTGCAGACTAGTTTGCAGTTCGCAATTCGAATCGCGAACTGCAGACCAGTTTGCAGTTCGCAATTCGAATCGCGAACTGCAGACCAGTTTGCAGTTCGCAATTCGAAACGCAAACTGCGAACTGCAGACCAGTTTGCAGTTGGCAATTCGAAACACAAACTGCGAACTATAGACCAACTGTGAAATGCGCAAGAAAGTGCTGATCAGACTGCACTTTGAAATTTTTATTGTAATCAGCAGACAAGATTGCAGTTTGCAATTTGGAACGCGAACTGCGGACCAGTTTGAAGATCGCAGTTTGAAACGCGAAATGCGAACTGCAGACTAATTATGAAAAGCATTCTTGTCCGCAATGCGCTGGACAGTGCTGATCAGACTGCACTTTGAAATTTGAATCCTAAATTGTAAACCCAGTTTACAGTTTGCAATACGAATCCCGAACTGCAGACCAGTTTGCAGTTCGAATTCGAATCGCGAACTGCAGACCAGTTTGCAGTTCGCAATTCGAATCGCGAACTGCGAATTGCGAACTGCAGACCAGTTTGCAGTTCGCAATTCAAAACGCGAACTGCGAAATGCAGACCAGTTTGCAGTTCTTAATTGGAAACACAAACGGCGAACTATAGACCAACTGTGAAATGCATTCTTGTCTGCAATGCGCAAGAAAGTGCTGATCAGACTGCACTTTGAAATTTTTATTGTAATCAGCAGACTAGATTGCAGTTTGCAATTTGAAACGCGAACTGTGGACCAAGTTTGCAGTTCGCAGTTGGAAACGCGAAAATGCGAACTACAGACTAATTATGAAAAGCATTCTTGTCCGCAATGCGCTGGACAGTGCTGATCAGACTGCACTTTGAAATTTGAATCGTAAATTGTGGGCCCAGTTTACAGTTCGAAATACGAATCCCGAACTGCAGACCAGTTTGCAGTTCGCAATTCGAATCGCGAACTGCAGACCAGTTTGCAGTTCGCAATTCAAAATCGCGAACTGCGAACTGCAGACCAGTTTGCAGGTCGCAATTCGAAACGCGAACTGCGGACTACAGACCAGTTTTCAGTTCACAATTGGAAACAACAAACTGCAAACTATAGACCAACTGTGAAATGCATTCTTGTCTGCAATGCGCAAGAAAGTGCTGATCTGACTGCACTTTGAAATTTTTATTGTAATCAGCAGACAAGATTGCAGTTTGCAATTTGGAACGCGAACCGCGGACCAGTTCGCAGTTGGAAACGCGAAATGAGAACTGCAGACTAATTATTAAATGCATTCTGGTCCACAATGCGGTGGACAGTGCTGATCAGACTGCACTTTGAAATTTGAATCGTAAATTGCAGATTAGTTTGCAGTTCGCAACACGAATCGCGAACTGCAGACCAGTTTGCAGTTCGCAGTTCGAAACGCGAACTGCAGACCAACTGTGAAATGCATTCTTGTCTGCAATGTGCAGGACAGTGTTGATCAGACTGCACGTTGAAATTTGAATCGTAAACTGCAGACTAGTTTGCAGTTCGCAACACGAATCGCGAACTGCAGACCAGTTTGCAGTTCGCAATTCGAAACGCGAACTGCAGACCAACCGTGAAATGCATTCTTGTCTGCAATTCGCAGGACAGTGTAGATCAGACTGCACGTTGACATTTGAATCGTAAAGTGCAGACCAGTTTACAGTTTGCAATTCGAATCGCGAACTGCAGACCTGTTTGCAGTTCGCAATTCGAATCGCGAACTGTGAACTGCGAACTGCAGACCAGTTTGCAGTTCGCAATTCGAAACGCGAACTGCGAACTGCGAACTGCAGACCAACTTAACTGATATTAAAGAACCAGGCTGTCTATTCGCAACGAGCTAGGCTAAGTTAGCCGGACAAGCCTGTATCTGAATTCTGGGGGCTTTATCTCACTCTGTCCCTCTGGTCAGATCGCTCTGTGTCTGTGCTAGTAGAGGATGAATTATGCGCCCTGTGTGGCTGCATTTGAACTATGTAAAGCGTCTTTGAACGTGAAATTGATCATGAAAAGGGCGCTATATAAATCTGGTATAATAATAATAATAATAAAATAAAGTAAATTATCATTTTTGTTATTTTGATGATGATGGAAAAGAACAAGCAGAAAATGATGATGAAAACGGTATAGATTATAATCCTCATGAGAAGGAACACTTATGGTGAACATGTCACACTTGACTGAGTAGGTAATGAATACAAGGGTATCATCAAAGGCATCCGAATTCCAGTAGGCCCCGCCATTTTGTACTCATGCATATTCATTACAAATAGCCTCTTTGCCAATCTGTTTTTACGCATATTTAAAGGTGCAAAATAAAGACAAATGAATAGACATAAATCTTAAAAAAAGACTACACATTTTGAAATATAGTACTAAACATTACGATAGCCGTGCAATATTCCCTTGAAATCAACACATGTACAGAGAAACAAATGATTGTTTCTGTATTTTCTTAGACTGACATGGGGGGTAATTTTGTCCTACTTTCGTGTTTATCGCTTTTCCGTAATCGGTCGAAATTCTTCGGGATCACGTGATTTTAAAATTGTTTCAAACGAATATCCATTTAAGACGCGCAACAAAATAACTGTATTTCCATGATGGTAATTATGCACGACTTGCACGAAAAATATGAGATGTACAAAATTTAAATTTAAAATTGACAGTGACATATATTAGGCCAAGACAATGTGTTTAATGTCTAAAATCTTATTAAATTAATGTAGCCATGTGTACATAAATAAGTGTATTTAGGTAAATTTCAATCATACTTTGTTTCTGCAGTGTAAGACAGTTACTCATTTATATTCTTAAAATTATACTGAAAAGAGATTAACTGAAAAAGTTTACAGACGAAGTTGTAAAAACACTTTTATTCGGGAAGGGCTGAATTGTCCTTATGAAAACTTGTAGTATAGCTGTATATTACCTGTATTACAAGAATGATTTTCATGAAGTTTTGTGAGTTACAAAATTGTTGAATTCCATGTGCTAAGTTTGTAAAAAATCACGTTATCGTTTGGGCATATTGATATATTTTGCATCTATTTATAAATTATAGCCTCGTTTCGGAGGATTCTTCCGAAAAAGTCCGAAGATGCTCGACGGGTTCGTAAGCAGTCGGAAAGCATACTTTCGGTTTGACATAGGCAACATTTTTTGTTTACTTGTTAGTTATTCTTGAACATATTCATGACTATTTGGTCAGAACCGATGCAGTGGGCCATATTTTCAGTAAATAGGAAGTCTCAGCTACAAACTCTGGTTTTCATATAATACTCGTTCGGGTTTTAGTAATGGCCTTTAAGTCAATGTTTATTGAAATACAACTACGTAATAAACAGACCTACAAAAAACAATAATTTAGTTTAAACTATCTAACTCATAAATCTTACATGTCATATTGTAGAATCGAGATTAACTAAATGAATATTCATCATCTAAAAATAGACTCCCGCCCAAAGATATCGTCTACTATTGTTCTTCTCGATTGCATTCTTTGCTGCTTCCAGAGGTTCTTTTTACGATTTTATTTCATACCAACTTTATTATTTTGACATTTTAAGTATAACCATCAAAACATACTGTACTTATAAAGTTATTCGAGATTTTTTACTTGTCTCTGAATGCTATTGCACGATACGTACCATCAACGGATAACAACATTTCAATTACTTCCCTTGTTTTTATCTAGAAGTGTATAATGCATTTCTTCACTTTACTGAGCTATAAATATTTTCGAACTTTGTAATTTCATGCCTTTTTATTAATTGTTTTGTAATTTTTAAGTTGTGAACTTTTTGTACGCACTTTTTTCAAATCCATTGTTGGTGCCGACTTATATAAAAGCCTCTTTTCTGCTGGTTTAGTGGTTTTGGGGCTGTATACATTCAAGCAATGCAATTACTGGCATATGGCAGATTGTTATGAGATTGTTATGTATTTAGGTAAAAATGATATCGTATGAAATATTAAGAAATATTTCTCTGATATATTACTTGTAATATCTATTTAGCTAGTATAAATGAAACGTATTTATTGCTTTTATTTCTGACTTTGTGAAGTGTTATGTGCATAGTGTTATCGCATAGTGCAGCAGTTTTCCTTTGATCTTTGCAGTATGTTAAACATGGTAACACACATTAATACTACAAAATCTGTGCTGATATTTTACAAAACTGTTACGATATATATCAACACAGAAATCTCTATAGAGTTTCATTAGAAAAAAACTGTTGTGATATATATCAGCACAGTAAAACTGTTCCGATATATATCGCAACACTTTTTCTCTATCGAGGTCTTATCGAGGGAATATAATTTTTTCCTTTCAAAGAAAAGATGATTTTAGCTCCAATTTACAGTTCACAGAGAAAGAATTATCACAAACACCTACATTTATAAAATAAAAGAATAAATAAACTAGAATATTTCAAAAACTCGATAGTTATCGCCAAATTCAGAAATACTCACATGAAATATATGAAATTCTGAGATTTCTCAAATGTTTCTTTTTCTTTGATTTTTTTTTTTACAAACAAAACAACAAGTTTTACAATATGTTTGGCCAATGAAATGCAAAGATTTAAAACCAATGCAGAAATCTGTTGGATACTTTTATCTGGGGAACACATTTTCTAAAACAGAAGTTTTAGTGTTTCAGTCAGCGAAGAGCAGAAAGGGAATCACAAGAGTAAAAATAATAATAAACAAATTTAAATGAAAATAATACATAAATTTTAATGATAAAACTATGCGATAAAACAGTTATAATATGTAATGCTCGTGTGTTACGAGGATATATCAGAGCTAGGGGTACATCTCGGTATTTTTCTCTGCACATATCTGTCTCGGCCTACCGGCCTCGAAGATATGTGCAGAGAAAAATACCCTCGATGTACCCCTAGCTCTGATATATCCTCGTAACACACTCTCACACATACTATAAACTATTACTTAGTAAGTTTTGCCATAATTGTTTCTGTGATGAATTTTGATTCGCTTTTTTATTTATTCAACATAAACCTATGCGTATATTCATATCGTTATACAGATCAAACAAGAAGAATAATAATCAAGGTAACCAGTCGACAATATCCGTATGAAACTGGTTTTGACATTTCATTTGTTACAACACCTGCCACAGGTCACAGAGACCAGACTCGACGTACGACTTGAGTCAGGTTTGATGACGTGGAAGATCCAACACCGAGTAACAAAGAGAACCATGATGTTTAGTTTGTTTTAACGTCCCCCAAAGGTGGAAGGTGGGCATTTTAAAATCGCACTGTCCATGTGTCCGTGTGTGCGGCCGTGTAAATTCTTGTCCGGGCTGCAACTCTGCCATCCATAAAGGGATTTTGAAATAACCTGGTATAAATGTTCAACATAATTAGACGACGTGTCATGCGCAAGACCCACACCCCTAGCTCCAAGGTCAAGGTCACACTTAGAGGTCAAAGGTTAACAGCGTTTGTTTCGTGCCCGGTCCAAAACTCTGCCACCTATAAAGGGATTTTGAAATAACTTCGCATAAATGTTAACCATAATGAGACAATTTGTCGTGTGCAAGACCTAGACCCCTAACTCCAAGGTCAATGTCACACTTAGAAGTCAAAGGTTAACATGGTCTGTTTCGTGTCCGGTCCATAACTCTGCCATTCATCAAAGGATTTTAAAATTAATTGGCATAAATGTTCCCCGTAATAAGACGACCTGTCATGCTTAAGATCCAGGCCCCTAGCTCTAAGGTCAAGGTCACACTTAAAAGTTGAAGGTTAACATGGTCTGTTTTTGTCCGGTCCATAGCTCTGCCATTGATGAAGGAATTTTAAAATTACTTGGCATAAATGTTCCCTATATTGAGATGACATGTCATGCGCAAGACCCAGATTCCTAGTCTAAGGTCAAGGTCACACTAAGAAGTCAAATGTGTTTCTTGTCTGATCCATAACTCTGCCATTTATCCAGGGATGATAACCATATGAATGGTGTGTCGCGCTTATGAATTGGGTCTCTCTGGTCAAGTTCAAGGCCACGAAATGATGTGTGATTTTTTGCGCAGACAACTTAGCATTGTTGGGCACGCTTCGGGGGCATTTGTCACTAATAGTGACAGCTCTTGTTTATTCTCTTTTTTTGTATAATGGAATTCTTTTTTTTTATATATATTTTCCAGCGGATATTTTGTTTTGTTAAGTTTTAGTTAGAGATATTTGATCTTCTTTGCATTTAATGCAACTTGTTATTTCATTTTAGAATACACAGAATGACTACATGAGTTTGCTTCGGAGACAAAAAGACTACGAGCAGTTGAGCTTTGTGAAAACTACTGAGCCAAGCCAGGAATTTAGACCTTCTGCGATTCCGAATGAGTATCATATAATGGCTGACACAGCGACAGCTGGAAGTGCACAACCTGCCGATGATTATATGGAACCTATACATACTATTCAACCTTGAATCCTTTTTTTTAATCCTTCGAACCCAAACACTTCTATCAGCTTACGCCGTAGATAAATTTACATGACAATTTGATATATATTTATACTTGTGACGCTTACGTTTATCATCACATAGATTGAAACTGGTCGATGGACAAGACCTGTTAGTACGCCTCTAAATAAAAGAAAATGTAACGTATGTAACAAGTTAAAAGAGTTTCACTTTGTTTTAGAATGTGTTCTATAGAATGATTTAAGGAAATAATGCAAACCAAATTATCATTACAGGCGACCAGATATGCATAAATTCATTGATTAAATGAATACAGAAAATCAAAGTGTAATAAAAAAATTAAGTAAGTACATTGAAAAAGCTTTTACTGTTTCAACAAATAAAGTCTACAGATAAATCAATATATAAGGTATATTTTGTACATCAAGTTGTTTAATGAAAGATGTTCCATCAAGAAATGCAGAATTTAAAGATGTATAATTCCTTAACTCTGCTGACATTCTTTTCTTTTCATAAGAATGTGTCTGCCTTATTTTTATTATATATAGTTTGATGTAATTAACAGAAACATTGTAACATAATTTAAATCATTAATGTTAAATGAAAAGGTCGTAAAAATTATTTGTCAGACCTTCTCCACATCAAAGTGTGTGTAATTATATATCTGTATGTATGCTTGTTATGACATGATGTAATAGTCTTATGGAATAAATTAATAAACTCTCAAAAAACTGTAATATATACTTTTGCGTGTATAAACTTAACTTCTTTTACATGCTAAATAGTTAGACTTACATTTAAACTTATATTATGTATTTAATTACATAATACAGTTATACTAATAGTAACTGCATATTATGCATACCAAATTTTTATGTATAGCATTATTCTGTTGTTTTTCTTTACTATTTTGTTTTTCTTTACTATTAGGAGGGATAAAATGTCTAAATCCACCGGTCGCATTTTGTTATTTCGCTTTCGGACAAAAAGTGACAATGTGTGGACTTTGTTATAATTGCAATCGATTTGTACATTATACACAATTCCTTTTAAGCTCTATAGATCGGAACTTGCTATTTCGAATTTTCGGATCAAATTTATAACGTCTAAAAATAACATTACAAAAGAAAATGAACAGTTAAAGATAGAAAATAAAGATCAATCATTTATTTAAATAATATATATTTTATTTTATACATTCATGTACAATTTCAGTAGCATGGTACAATAAGCTTAACTTTTGTTGTTAATGACTTGAAATTAGGTGGACATTATGATAATATTATTTGAAGATTTGTCACCATATATGTGCCAATATTGTTGTTTATGCCACATGGGTCTAAAACCTGGGTGAAAATGAAATAAACTTGTAAAATTGTAAATTTGAAATATAGTCCTTATAATCTCAATGAAAAGGTTACAGTTAGCTTGCAGTTTATAGCTAATCGGGGTTTTTAAAATTAATTGAAATGATTACTAACGTGCTTCAAACATGATACGTTTATATATTTTCTTCCTATATTATTTGATGTTTGTTTTAAAAATTTAGGTCAAATGACGAATTTTCCAGCTTTTGATGGTAAAGGAAGACCTCGAGAACCTCAGGGATAGACGGACAGCTTGGTAGAACCGCCGACCTTCCGTAAGGCAGTTAGATTACTTCCTCACATGAAGAATTCTACACCCCAATTAAGCAAGGTTCGGACACACATCGGCAAGTGATTCCAAGTCAGATACCTTAACCAACCAACCATCGCGGCCTCCTTGTTTTAGTAAAGGTGTTGTGTCATCTTCTGAACTCCATTTCTAAATCGTCTGCTACTACTCCAAAGGATTCTCTTTCATATAGAGAGTTGTATGGTATACGTTGTATTAAATGTCGTAAGCGATAGCTTATCTGCTTGAGCAGAAATTATTTGTACACTT
This sequence comes from Mercenaria mercenaria, assembly GCF_021730395.1. Lineage (NCBI taxonomy): Eukaryota > Metazoa > Mollusca > Bivalvia > Venerida > Veneridae > Mercenaria > Mercenaria mercenaria. The sequence continues at coordinate 41,706,478 of NC_069366.1, read as the reverse complement.
GTTGATGAAAAGATGTACTGAGAACAATGACGCAAACTTTGATCGTTTAAAACGTTTAGCTGGTGAGACCAAATATCTCGTACAAAAATTTTCCTCTGGCTACCTTGCCTAAATGATTCGTGTACCAATGATTCGTAAATGATTTCAATTATGAGCTAGATAGCTAATCACTTAATGTTTAAAACTAACAATCTTCAATTAATAATATTAAGCTCAAACTCCTATAGACTGGAGACTCTATAATTGACTGGTCTTTTTGTTGAAGTTCCCGTCAGACAATGTGTTTTAAAATAAAAAATTTTACAAGTCCATCGATAGGCTGGGCCCTCTGTTCCTTCAATAGAAGTTGGAACTCTTGTTTGCCCTGATCTGGTGCTCAGCGCCTATTTTCTATCACATGAGCTTCAACTACCATTATATATCCTTGGCTGTACTTTCCCAAAAGCTGAACCGTATATAACGGGAAACTCGCCTACTCCTCAGTAATTACCAACTGGGTCTCTTTCGCTTTCCGTCTCGCCTATTTTTGCTATCGTCTGTAACATTAAATACGTTAAGGAAAAACCCCCATCGCTGGTCTATAGAATAAAACCCTCCTTGAACTCGGGCAACTCTTTTTAGTTATAATTAAAACCTTTCTTTTTAATTTTTTTATCCCCCCTGACAGGGAAATTGCAAAAACTTCCTTATCGAGGTACTGGGAAAAATTATTATTTTGAATCCTCGAGTGTTTTTTTCAATCGCTAAAGAAGATCTCTCTGTCATCCATTAACTATTTATCCCTTGAAAACGTAAATTTTGGGTTTGGTGCTTTTATAGAACTTGTTTCTCATGGTCCAAATCGTACTAGTATTTTAAACGGGTACTTGTTTCCCAAAAAGTTGGTTTCCTTAAATATTGAATAAAAATAATGTAGGAGCTGAGACCCAGCTTCACTGAAATTTACCCAAAAAGTTCATAAATGCCCCAAATCCTATTTTTTTAGCAATTCAAATTAAAACTTACAATGGTAGCATGAAAAGGGGTCAATCACACTGTGCTTTTGTATAAGTTATCAATATATAAATTATAAATTATTCTGACTGTTATCCCAAAAGGAGGTTGGGTGTTAAAAAACTAAATCGGGTCATTAGCATTAAAGGGGCTTAAGACGAAACGGTAAATCTCGTGGGGGACATTTAAATTGCTGTATCCCGGGGGACATCAGAAACTAACGTATCCATTTTTAAGATTGAAAGAAATTAAAAAACCCCTTAAAAAATTCACTCCACCTTGGTGAATTTTTAAAAAGGCTTTTTGTTAAATACAAATAAAAGTCTAGGAGAACTGCTCAAAAAATTTAAACCCTTTAAAAACAATATTTCTTCTGTTTCGCCTTTATGCAATTGAATGTTGGGGTTCAGGGTTATTCTTTTTTAAGAAAAGGTTATGAGTTATAGCCCATTTTTTAAAAGTTGCTCAATGCCCTTTGAAAACACTAAGGGCTTTTCCGGAAATGAGAAGTTTGCTTTTGTGTACGCGATGTTGTAATTTTGGGAATGCAAAAGACTTAAAAAAACTTTCGAATTACTAAAGGTACTCTAAATGCTTTCTAAACAGTAAAAAAGGCGTATTGAACTCATTCCAGGTCTTTTTCTAAGACTTACTTCGTTTGTAGTGGCAATACCTTCTGATTTTTGGTTGTAAAAAATACATATCCCGTTATATTTTAAACACGTTCTGTTTAAATAAGCATCCAAAGCTGTAACATATTGGGCCGCATTGGGAATGTAAGTAATTTGGGGGGGTTTTTTTCTGTTGCCAAAATTTTTGACGATCTTTTTTACCCCCCGCCGAAAAATCGGGAGGGGGTATTAAAATGGCTTTGTCCGTCGTGTCACCCTTCCGGCCGCGCGTCCGCAGCCTTTTCTCAGTAATCATAGGTAGAGTTTCTTAACTTAAAATTAAATATGAAAAAATATGCGATGAGCCCTCAATTTTTTTTTAGATTGGTAAATTTCTTTTCGAGTTATTCCCCTTGTTTTAATAAAAAAATAAAAAAATTCTGCCCGCAGCCATTTCTCAAAAATTTCAGGTAGATTTAAAAAAACTTGAACTGAAAGAAAACATCCATTTGTAGCCAATTTCTTGTAATACGGGTAAATTTCATGAAACTTAAAATAATTTAAACCCAAACATTCTTCGATGATCCCTGTCTTTTATTTTTAAATTTGGTCTTTTCCTTAAAGTTATCCCCTTTTAAATTCTTTAAAAATTAAGATTTGTCCCCCAACCAAGGGTAAAATTTTCTTAAACTTCTTCATTTTTCCATGAAATTTATTATAACATGTAATTTTGTCCCCACCCCTGGTACCCCCTTGCCTTGATCAAACCCTCCCCCCCCATCCCCCCCCCCCCCCCCAAAAAAAAAAAAAATAAAAAAAAAAAAACCTTTTCCCTTTTTTTTTTATTTTTAAACCTTTCCCATAAAAATTTATACATGAAAAGTTGTACCGTCCCCCCCCTAAATTTTTCTCATTTTGCCCACCACTCGATCATGCACCCCCATCCCCCCCCATTTTTTTTCATCATTTTAATTTTCCATCATTTTATTTTCAACAGGGGTAAAATTTTTTGTCCCCTACCAGGTCCCCCCGCTGCACCCCCCCCCCCCCCCCCCCCCCAAAAAAAAAAACAAAAAAAAAAAACAAAAACAAAAAAAAAAAAACATTTATTTCTGTTTAATGATTTTAAACAAATAAAATTTTTTGTTTTGGAACATCCTTTCCCCCCTTTTTCCGCAAAATTTTTTTTGCCATTCCCCCCCAAAGCCTTTCGGGGGGATACCAATTCATCAATTTATTGTTCCCATGCTTTCGTGAATCGGGGATTTTTAATACACCCAATACGTGTTTTATTGTTAGCAATAAAACGAACGACACTAGTTCGTTCGCAAAGCAACAAATTGCATTAAAAAAAGTCATCTGGTTTTGCTTTAAAAATTTGGTTTCTACTAAAAATTTAAAATTTTTCTGAATATATGTCGTAATTTTATTATTTTAAAGGGAAAACAACCATAGTAAAAGAAATTTATCTTCAGTGTACAGAACATATAATGGTGCTTTCTTGCAATTTTTGTCTTAGAAGTGTCCCCAAAAACATATATCATTTTTCATTTATTGCTGGGTTTTAGCTTCCGTTTTCATGTTGTACGCTATAACCCTGCGTGAAATTAGCCGGCGCCAGAGTAGCCAGTTCAGCCAGGTTTCGGCCAGAGTTCAGCCAGAGTAGCCAGAGTTCAGCCAGAGTAGCAAGAAGTAAAAAATCTGGTTATTTGGGCGGGCCCAGAGTACAGAGTTCAGCCAAAAGAAGTCAAACTCTGGTTACTCTGGCTGGCCAAGTCCCAAGGTTGCCAGAGAAGTCATAACTTGGTTACTCTGGCGGGCCCAGATAGCCGAGTTCAGCAAGAAGTCATAACTCGGTTCCCTTGGCGGGCCCAGAGTGTCGGGTTTCAGTCAGAGTAGCCAAAATTTGGGTTACTCTGGTAGCCAGGTGCCAGAGTTCAGCAGGAGACCCAGAACTCGGGTTTAAATTACTCGGGGGCGGGCCCAGAGTAGCCAGAGTTAAGAAAGAGTTCATCCATTTCCCGAACCTGGTTTTCTGGCTGGCGAGTAGCCATAATTCCCCGGGGTAGGCAAGTTTCTGATTTTTAACATTTTCTGGGTCTCTGTTCAGCCAAAGTAAAAGTACCCCCGAGTCACAGGTATCTTTTGCCTGGCCCTTGGTTTTCTAACAAAGTACCAGATTTCCCCAGAGAAGTAGAGTTTCTGGGTTTTTAACATTTTGGCTACTCTGTCAGCCAGACTAGCCGTGTACCCAGAGTAACCGGGTAAATTTTTTTCAGTCTAGCTAAGTTTAATTAAAAAACTTAATTGTCATTCCTACTAAATACATATTTAAAATGAATTTCAAGTTATTAACATTTTCAAGGGGTTTAAATTTAAGTGCTCTGGTTATCTGGTGGCCAGAGTAGCCGATTTTTGGGTTTTAAAATTTTCTGGCACTTGGTCAGCAAGAGTAGCCGGAAATAGGTCCCGTGTTCGAAAAAACTTTTTCAGTCTTAGCTATTCGATTTTGATCTATGTTATTTTTTTTTTAAAACAGCATTTTTAAAAACTGAATTCAAGTTAATAACTATTTTCATTTGGCTTTTTATGTACCCAGAGAAGCCAGAATTTGGGTAACTCTGGCGGGAAAGGTGGGCAGAGTTCACCCGGGTAGCCAGAAGTCTTTTACTCTGGTGCCTAGTAACCAGGTTCACCCAGAGTAACCGATTTATTGGTTTTTTAACATGTTCTGGCTATCTCCCAAGGCGGTAACATCAATATTAAAACTTAATGGAGACACTAAACATAGAAGAAAAAATGACCCGATTAATGTTTACAAATAACCATTAATAAATATTCATTTCAGTTTTAATTTGCAATGCCATGTTTTTTGATTCCCAAATTCCATTGTCCATGTTTAATTTTTAAGGCCCTTAACGTATTTTTATATTAAATGGGCCCCAACAAATTTGGATTGAAATAATAATAATAATAAAAATATAAAAATCTCTATACTAATTTTTTTTTCTGAAAATGGATGAAAAATTTGGGGTTCAGTATTCAAATTTTTGGGCAAACGTTGTTTTAGGCTTTTTCTTTAATATTTTTGTTATAAATTGTACAATTTTTGATAAATTGGAGTGTACTAGTTTTTGAAGATTTAAAATTTCTAGTTTTTTCAAATTTAAGACTCACAAAAGATATGAAGTTTTCTGTGTTTTTAGGTCTTGAAAAGAAATATATTGGTAAATGATATATATTTTTTTTTTTTTTGAGTTTTTATTACTTCGATTTTTCAGGATTGAAAATTCCTAGACCGTTACTTCCCTTATTTTAATTTTGTCAAAAACATTTGAAATTTGTAAAAGTCTATTAACGAGTCCCTTTTTGAGGTAATGATGTGTCATCAGCAAAAAAAGCTATTCTGCCTTTAACAGGTCAGGAAGGTCATTTATAAAATAAAGAAAGAGACAGGACCCCAAAATGCCCTTAGGGAAACCCTGAAAGAATGGTAAATTTGTGAGCCTTTAAATTTCACAGATTGAGAAGGTTACTAAAAGGAATTTAAACCAGGGTAGAGAGATTCTATCGAACAAAGTTTCACGATTTTAAAAATCTTGTCGAAGTTTTCTAGAAACCCTTAAAAAATGAGGACCTGTTTGTTTCCCGATTGGAAATTGTCAAAAGTTTCTTGTTTAAGGTAATAGGGGAGCCCCACAGTGTGTTTGGAAAGGAACTATATTGGGGAAAAGGGGTGAGGTTGTTGATATTTGGGTTCTCTCGGGTTGGTTTTTTTTTTGTTTATGTATCAAGTGATCATAAAAAGGACTTCTGCCAGAGTAGCCGAGTTTTAGGGCTTTAACATGTTGGGAAAAGACCCCTTTTTTTACCCCCAGGGTTTTTTTTTTTGTTTCATGATCAAAGTGTTTTTATCAACGGGCTTCAAAAAAAATTTATCATTTTAGCGTCCTATAAATGTTTAAACCCAAACGTGATAGTTTCATACACATAAACAAGTGTACCGAGTTAATACAACTGGAATTTGATTGTCTGATGGCTAAGGTGGCCCCAAATCAATTTTTTAAAGGCATTTGGGGTTTTTTTTATTTCATGCCACAGGTACCTACCTTTTTCCAAGGGTTTAGATGAAATACCATTATTAGCCGTTTAAGGTATGTGTTTAAAGTCAAAATTTCGTAACTTTATATGCTTTTAGGAAATTTGGGTTTTGTCAACGTAAAAAAAATTTTTTTCTCCAAATTTTTTTATATTTCGTTTGTTTTCAAGTTTAAATTTTTTGGGACAAATTCAAGGAAAAAAAAATGAAGTTAAAAAAAATACAAAACAAGAAGCCCTTAAATAAATATTTTATTTTACACTCAAAGTTTTTTTTAAAGGAATTCACTAAATTGTTTATGATATCGTATAAACTACAGGACAATGTGGTCCCGAATCGCTTACCTGGCTTTGTGGGATATGACAGTCATAGTAAAAATTCACAATTTTTAATTTTCAAATCAAATTTGGGGATTTTTGGAAATTTTTAAACTTATATTGTATAAGATTAAAATATACTTAAAAATCCACAAGAAGACTTATATTGCCCCCGGGGGGGGTGATTCAATCAAATTTGAAAAGAATCCATTATAAAATTTTTCTAAATTTACATGCAATATTTCAGCTCTTTCCCCTTTTGGCTCTGAAAAATTATGTAGATCATTTTCACTCTGGGGTATTGGTTTGAACAGTAAAAATTCTTTACCTTGTCTTGCAATTTTATGAGAAAATTTTTTAAAATTTTCCTGAAAGACTTTGCAAGGGGGTTTTAAAGACTTTCAAACTACCAAAATATCCCATAAATATATAGACCCGTCCCCTTTAATCTTTGGAATTTCAGCCTTCATATACAACACACAAAACGAACGGCTAACTTTTTATTTTCATTATAATTATATACAACAGTTAGTGCAACCTAATATGTATAAATGATTTTTAAAAAAAGGTCATACATTTTAAAAATGGGTCTAGTTTAATGTGTGTCTGTATTTTTTCTGGGTTTTCTGGCCCCCAGGTAACGAACCGTGCGCATTTAGTTTTCCCGGTTCCTGGCAGCCGAGAGCAGACTAGTAAAATATTAACAACGTCCTGGTCGCAACAGTAACCCGGTTTGATTAAATTGGGTACTTGGCAAAAGGTTTTTCTGTATTTTCTTTGGCATTTTTGTTTGCGGGGAGCTTGTACCAAAGGCCTCCGAAAATTTGGGTTCTGGCTAGCCAGGTAGCCAGACCAAATGAAACATGGTCATTGACTACTTGGCTGACAATAGCAGAACATATTAAAATCCCAAACGTTGGCTCTCGGGCTGCAGTTAAAATAAAAACAATTCTTTGAAGTCCTTTTAGAATCATTGATATATTTAAAAACTCAAAATCAAACCTAGGAAAAAAAAAAGGGTCATTTTGCAATAGGGATTTCGTATTTTTTCTGGCTATTCGGGGAGCCCAGGTGCTAGAACCAATGGACATTTTGGGAAATTTTGGTGTTTGCTAACCAGAGTAGCCAAAAATTGACATTCTGGGTTTCTCGGCTACTCTGGCCGCCAGGCAACCGGGTTTTGGCTATTGGGTGAACTTGGTATTTTGGCCAGCCAAGTAACCAGGATGGCTTCCCAGCTGAACTCTGGTCTCGGCTAAAAACCCGGCTGAACTCTGGCCAGCCAATTTTCCAAGTCCCGGCATCTGGCTACTTAAAAAGCCCCTTTAAGAAGTTATTAATTAAAATTCGTTTGAACATGCTTTTTAGATGAAATGACATATGGTCGGCCATGTGAAACCCAAAATAGTGGGTTTTTAGACCTAATGGATCCCGACCCGCCGTGCGTCGGACCATATTTTTGTAACAGTTTCTCAAGTCAATACGCTTAAAAAGCGAAAACATGGAAGCTTGACAAAACTGCACGTATGCGCGCCTGGTCTGGATCCTGCGGGGGCCCAAAACCCCCAAAGTTTTTTTTTTATGGATGTAATTATTAAAATTTTTAATCAAATCAGGGAAAATGAAAAAAATTTTTTGAACATGGGGCCGGGGACTCTGGCTACTTGGCTGACCCGATTTGCAAAAAAAATGTTAAAATTTTACAAACTTGGGTTTTTTGGGCCCGCCAAAGTAAAAAGAGCAAAAGGAATCCGGTGACTCGGGGGTGACCAGAGTAGTCAGAACTGTTAAAAAACCCCAGAAACTTTCCTACTATGGTAAATTTGGCTGAAAATCTGGCTACTCTGGTGAACTTGGCTATCGGCCCGCCGAGTAACAAGGGGTTTTGGTCTTGGCTACTTAATTAACCCGAGTTCTAGTACTTGGTACTCTAAATAGCCCCTTAAAAAAAGTAAATTAACTTGAAATTCGTTTAAAAATGCTATTTAGATAGAAATTAATTTAATTTCATAATCAATTCAGCTAAGACGGAAAAAAATTTTGTGACCCCGGGTTTTCTGCTGCTCTTTAATCCTAGAAACTTGGCTACCCGGGCCGACTAAAAAGCAAATAAAAACCAGGTGACTGGGTATTCGGATACTTGGGACCAAATGCCCGAACATTTTTTAAAACCTACAAAATTGGCTTTTCTTGCTGAATTGGCATCCCCCAGACAGGGAACAAATTCTGGCTACTCGCTGAACTTGGGGACTCTGGCCAGCCAGAGTAAACCCCATTTGACTTCTTGGGTAACTCTGGGGTACTCTGGCTAGCCAGGTAAACCCGAGTTTTTTCTTCTTGGTACTCTGGTAAACTCTGGGGTAACTCTGGCTACCTTTTGGTGAACTCTGCCGCTCGGCATCTGGCTGAACTCTGGGCCCAACTTGGGGTTTAACTTGGCTACTCTGGCTGAAAATCTGGCCGAATCTGGCTAATTGGCTATCGGTGCTCTGGGTAATTTGCAATCTATTTAACCCCGCAAAAACTATTCAGTTTCGTTTTCTATTTTAAGGACATGCCTTATGATTTTGACATTTTTACAGTATGACAGGGAAGATTACTTTAAAATTCTGTCAAATTGAAAAGAATGTCAATTGGGAAACATTGTATTTTAGTTCAATGCTTGTTGTTTAAAAGGTTTTATGATGAAAAAAACATTTTTAATTTTAAATCTTATCAATTAAAAAAAAAAATATTGTATAATATAAAATTTTATCCAGAAGCGAAGATTACCAAACTTTTTTGAGAAAGGGGGTAATTCTTCAAAATGCAATAAAATTGTGGGGAGTGTAAAACCCCAAAATGCGATGGTGATTATAAAAAATTTTTTGATTTCAAATCATCGTCTTTCAAAGTACCAAAAATTGTCTATTTACTAAAAGGGGCTTTCGAAAAAATTTAACGTGAAAATAATTTCTTTTGTAACAACTTGGTGACCTTGACCTTGGGTGTAATGGACCCAGCCCCTGCGCACACTTTGTTTGTATGCTGGACAAATTTACGTAAACTTACAGTAAGGTATAAACAATAATAATAAAGATGACAGAAAAACAAATGTTGCCGAAAAACTTTAACCTTTAACATAACATAAGTATAACACCCTGGTGACCTTGACCTTATGTATAATGGGCCCAGCCCCTGCACATTGTTTGTATGACTGACAATGTTTATGGCAGTTACAGTAAGATATCAGCAGTAGTAACAAAGAAAAAACAAAGGTTGCCGAAAATTCTTAACCAAGAAAGCTCACGCAGTCGCGAATAGAATAGCACCCGTATTCTCCGAATAGTGGAGCCAAAAATGACTGGAAGCTGTCCATGAGATGTAATTACTGTCAGTGAAATTAATATGTTAACTTATTTTCTTTATTTTACTTATCAGACAATAAAGAAATACTTGACTTTCACTTCACTTTATTAACAATGGATTAATTTTTAATCATGTACCACTTGCAAAACGATGCTTTGCCAACTAGTGGTTGGTTAAATTAGTATGGGTCTTACTTTTATCGCCTATTATTCCTGTCAGGAGAATACAGTCCTGCATGCTGAAATTTCCTTCTCTTTCTGTTTTTCTTCATTTTTTATCGTCTGCAATGAGTTTCCGGTTTCAATCCGAGCTATTTTTATCATTCCTGGATTTTCCATATCCTAATTTGCTTATGGGTGGGGTAATTTACAATGCATCCCGTGAGAATAAAACGACCGAAAAAATGAAACATCGTTTCAATCCAAACGGTGACTGCACGCTATTGTCTTATTTCTCCTTCTTCAATACGTGGTAAATAGCCTCTTATGATCCAAAAGTCCATCAGTTGACGAGTTCGGATTGACATGCACCACATGAGACTGATACGACGGATTAAAATAACATTGTATTAGCCAGTACTGTGAACGCAATCCTTTCAATCCTTCACATTCCATAGTGTAAATCGGCAAAATAAAATCCGCCTGTTGAAACCACAAACAATTAAACCTCGCAATTTAGCAGAGACATGGGTCACTCCACAATAACCTGTCACGCGGGCCAAGTGCGTAGAAGACAGGAAGTACGTCATACTGGATGACGAGTTACTAAATATATACAATATATAGTAAAATATAGGATGTATAGCGTTAAATTAGTCTGATAATGGTGGTAAAATTTTGAAAATATGGATTAAAACCTTTAATGGTGGAATATATAACTTAAAAATGAAGTGAAACTAATCACCTTTAAAGCGACTAACACACACATTGTGAATTGTAATTTTTAAAATAAATTATCACCGAAAGGCAAAATGCCGCCACTGTTTCATATATTTACAAGAAACATAATGATTGACCAGTTTATAGTTTCTAGAATTAAGGGAATATTCGAATATATTCGGTTTTCTTATGAACTTTAATAAACCGTTCCAACGCTTTATTTTGTAAACATTAATAAATATAGAACGAGATGCGACAGTATTTTTAGACGCTATCATCACGTGGGCAGCAAACCAAAAGTGCGCATGTAGTTTGGTGAGTCAATTTATATACACGTCCACCGGTTAGGGATGTCAGTATGACTTACTTTGCCTTATTTAGGTAAGAACCGCTATCATACCGAATAACACTACCTAAATAACGGACCGTTCTATTATTAAAAGTACACCACAAAACCTAACTTTAGGTCAGACACTTCTATTACTTTTTCTGTAGACTTCAATTATAAGAAATGACCCTGTCTCATGCCCCAAAATTGAGAAATGACAATTAAAATGTGATTCTTTCAGTAAGACAGCATTTCAGACATATAAAAATAGCAATTTTATGTAGGCTTATCCGATCCATTTTCTTACAATTTTTCTTCAGACAAACCTACCCACTTTCTTGAATGGCATTTAGAGGCAAACTGCCCACTTACACCTACTATTCTAAATAGAGAATTGAAAAGTCAAGCATTCAACCAGACACTAGTAAAATATTCCAAATTTCACAGAAAACATTGTATTGCTTAATTTTGACGAAATTTTATGATTGTAAACATAACATTTTTATCCAATCAGCTTGCGTCTCATTGAATCTTTACGGGTTACCCTACACTTTTTTTTCAACCAATCCAAAACCGGCTTTTAATAACAATGTCTGACCTATAGGTAGAGCACAGTATTATGGCGTTTTGAAGTAAAAAAAATTCAATATCATAAAATTAGGTCAATACACTAAGTTTACGATTTAGTCAATGTTGGCCGAACGGTTACGGTATTTGTATTATACCTTTTCGTCGGGAGTTCGAACCCCATTTTTTTCAGTTTGCATTACATACTTTGTGTAAGTTTATTTTTCTCTGGTTTCTAATTTATTGTTCGTATAAAATTGGTAGTATCTATAAATCAATCAATCCTAAAATTATGGATGGGCAATGCTTTTATTAAAGTGGAGCGTAAGACTGTTAT